>NC_134579.1:164988147-166268772 GCF_037038515.1 Microtus pennsylvanicus
CTGGACATAACTCTCAATCACTGTTCCTCCCCCTCCCTCCTCCTTGTGGATCTGGACATAACTCTCAATCACTGTCCCAGCCCCTCCCTCCTCCTTGTGGATCTGGACATAACTCTCAATCACTGTCCCAGCCCCTCCTTCCTCCTTGTGGATCTGGACATAACTCTCAATCACTGTCCCAGCACCACGTGTGCTGCAATGCTGCTATGCTCCCTGCCATGATGATAACGGACTAAGCCCCTGAACTGTAAGCCAGTCTCAGTTAAATGCTTCCCTTTCTAAGGATTGCCTTGGTCATGCTGTCTCCTCACAGCAGTAGAACAGTGACTAAGATAGGCTCTGTCTTGGTTATAGTTTTTGCTGCTGCCAAAGCAACACGGGGAAGAAACGGTTTATTTGCCTTATGCATCCAGGGTCACCGTCTACTGAAAGAAGCCAGGCAGGTCAGTGCAGAAACTTGAGGCGGAAACCGAAGCAGAGGCCACGGACGAGTGCCGCTTACCGGCTTGCTCAGTCTGCTTTCTTAAACAACTCAAGACCACCTGCCCAGGGGTGGTGCCACCCCCTGTTGGCCAGGCGCACCTACTTCAATCATTAATCAAGAAAATGCACCACAGGCTTGTCTACAGGCTATCTAATGGAGGCATTTTCTCAGTCAAGGTTCCTCTTCCCAGATAACCCTAGCTTGTGTCAAACTGACCTAACTAAGCAGGACAACTGACCCCTTGTCAACCTGATTCACAGACACATTACTATTAAACCATAATCCTTCCTTTCTTGTTGTCCCTAAGATTTCATCTTAATATTACCATGACATTATAAAATATCCCAATTTTTAAAAGTCCCAGTCTGGCGATAGAGTCTTAGAGGGTGTGTGGAGAGCTGCTGAGCTTTCCGTCTGTGCTGGCATCCCAGACAAGTTAGCTTTAACAGAGGCAAAGGCATGCCTCCACACACGACAGACAATCCTGCCAGTGAAAGTGAGGGCAAACAGGCAAAAAGCAAAAGCCTCTTTCTTCCACGGTCACAAGACGTGAGGCTCCTTTCTCAAATATTCCGATAAAGAAAATTCCTCACAGGCATGCCATCAGCTTGGGTTTTACTTGATTCTAGATGTAGTCAAGCTGATAACAGAGATGAACCATCAGGGCGCCCAACAGTCAAGCTGATAACAGAGATGAGATGAACCGAACCATCAGGGCGCCCAACAGTCAAGCTGATAACAGAGATGAGATGAACCGAACCATCAGGGCGCCCAACAATCAAGCTGATAACGGAGATGAGATGAACCATCAGGGCGCCCAACAGTCAAGCTAATGGAGATGAACCATCAGAGGTGCCCAGCAGTAATGCTACTTCTCTCATGACACCGTTGCTTTTACAGTTCTAGGCGTTTCCTGGCCAAGCCCCTGGCTGACAAGCAAGGCCCTGTCTATTAGGGCACTGAAGGGACTCCACGGAGTCATCTCTGAGCACCACCAACTAGCTGGACACTCTTGAGGGTTTCCTTGGTGTTACGGACTGAGTCGTGTCCACCTTAAACAAGATGTGTTAGGATCCTAACCCCTAGTTCTTCAGAATGTACCCTTTAAAGGTCTAGGGGAGTTGAGTCAGAATGAGGTCTTCAACGTGGGCCTTAATCCCAAAGGACAGGTGTCCGTCCCCATGAAAGAAAGAGATTTGGACATGGGGACAGGCAGGCACAGAAGATGGCTGTCTAAAGTCCAAAGAGGGCCACTTGACGCAGGTGCTTCCCTCGCAGCCATAGAAGCAGCCAGTCTCCCCAGTGCTTTGCTTTAGACAGAGACCCTCAACGTCTGCTGTTTAAGCCCTGCCATTTGTTAGACTGTCAGAGCGGCCCAGTGTATTAGTGTGCCCAGCTTCCTGACTGCCAGTGCCCAGGCAAGGTGTCTTAGGGTTTCTATTGCTGTGACTCCACCGTGAGTACAGGCATTAGAGGCTATCATGGAGGGAAGGCAGAGCAGGAACTCACACAGGGCAGGAACCTGGAGGCAGGAGCTGATGCAGAGGCCATGGAGGGTGATGGTTACAGGCTTGCTCCTCATGGCTTGCTCAGCTTGCTTTCTTCTCAAACCCAGGGCCACCAGCCCAGGGGAGGTGCCCCCCATAGTGAGCTAGGCTCTCCCACATCAATCGTTAATCAAGAAAATGAGCCATAGGCTTGCCCCCAGGCCAGTCTGGGGCACTTTCTCAACTGAAGGTCCGTCTTCCAAAATTCCAATCTATCTTATGTGGAGCTGGCATGAAACTAGCCAGTACAAGAGTCGTGACCAAGGAAGCATCTACAAAGGAGCGAGTCACATCTCAGATGAGATCCTAGAGTAGGATGAGAGAAATGAGCTCCACTCAGGGCAAACAGTGTTACTGGGAACATTGGAAGGGATTGGATCCATCACACTGGGTTGAGTCTGACCCAAACACTAAATACAATAAAAACAGATTTTTGTATGCCACCCACTGAGTGTAAACTAAGAACCCAGATGTGAAGTACGCAGAGGGCTCTTGGCTCAGGGTTGGTAGAGGTGAAATGAGTATATCCATGTTTCTGCCCAGTGGGACAGTTCCTGTTTAGTTTGGAACCCAGGCCAGAAGCAAATGTTCTTCTAAAATAGCAAAATACAGAGTTATAAAAGTTATAATGTATAAGATTATACATTAAGATCCTCAGAAGGAAACAGATAACAAGAGCCACATTTTTTGCTGAATGAAATGATTATAATCGTTATTTTATTCTTTTTTAAAAATCCGTGAAAGAAATTGATGATGCGGGAGAAGAAAATGCCACAATCAAGGCTGTATTCTAGCTTCCGATAACTCAGAAGGGTTTGAGGTGAACTTAAGAGTCTTATTTGCCCCAGCCCCAACTATTCCCTGCCTGCTTCTACCTAAATTTATTCCTGGCCAGTATTCAAAAAAATAAAAATAAAAATTGAAGAGTCTCAGTCAAATTTGCTTTTCAGAAAAACAACGAGTGTGTGTGTGTGTGTGTGTGTGTGTGTCTCAAATACTTCATGGGGCATATTTATAGGACCAAAAAAAAAGTTTGTCGTTTACCTGAAATTCACATTTAATTGAGTAGTCTTTTATGAAACTTTAATCCTGTTCCAAAGCTGCAGACAGAGATGGGATGGAACACCTATAAGGATGGGATTTCCAGCATGGGCAGGTGGCCTTTGATCCCTGCTCCAAGACCCTGGAGGCCCTGTTCCTCTGAAGCCATGAAAGTAGCTGTTCGTGTCCTCCTTAAGAGGCCAAGGCTGGTGCTAATCACCCAAGCCAAAAAGAGAAGGAGCACCCAGGGGTTCTGGAGAAGCGGCTGGGTGCTCTAGGATGGGAGATCGTCAGGACCAGCCCTGTAAAACAGAGGATGGCCCAGGCCACCCTCAACTTGGGAGGGGTGACTGCGGGGACTTGGCTGAGAGGAGTCGCCGAAATACATAGAGGATAGCACATTCACACTGTGGGACTCAAGGTAGGGGCTGGGTACCCTAGTTCCTGAGCATGGCGCAGCCCTCTTCGGCTGCCTCGCGCCCCCTGGTGGCCACAGCTACTCAAGCCACTTCTGCATTCCTGCCTCTGTTATTCCAGAGGGCGTCCTTGGGGAGTATTGCTTCCTCAGTGGCCACTAACCGGAAAGCATCACTTTCGCTGTCTCTACGGATACAATGACTGTCACCTCAAGTTGCTCACAACATCTACCCTGCCATCAGTTCTAGCTACAGAATGGGGCCTCATGTTCTATGTCCCAGGAGAGAGCACCACCTTGTCTTAGGGCATCTTTTCCAACTGAAGTCTGAGCTGGTGAGCTCAAAACAGCCTAGTGCCTTACAGGCCCCATGACGTCACCCCTAGATGGAACAAGTGGGTCCCATCTTTTCTAATAGTAGACTTTGGGGGAGGGGTTGGTTTTTTCGAGACAGGGTTTCTCTGTAGCTTTGGAGCAAATAGTAGGCTTACATGGTAGGGATGCGGCTGCGGTAAAGTTCATATTCAGCCTGCCTGGAGGTCTCCATGCCGACATCTCAAATATAAAGCTTGTAAGAGAGGTGCAAACAGAAGTGGAGAGATAGCTCAGCAGGAAGAATACTTACTGCTTTTGCTGAGGAGTGGGGTTTACTTCCCAGTACCCACACCAGGCGGCTCACAGCTGTTTGAAACTCCAGTGCCAGAGGATCCAATGCCCTCTTCTGGCCTCCGTGGGCACTGCACCCATATGACTCACTAGCTTGCTCATAGAACAAACACATAAAACGAAGTGCAAGTAAAAGGCTGTACAGTGAATGCCTTAACGAAGCGGAGCGCACAGGTGGGCAGGCGGTGGTGGTGTGCCCCTTTAATCCCAGCACTCACAGAGCAGAGGCAGGTGGATCATGGAGTTCTAGGCCAGCCTGACAGCCAGGACTACACAGGGAAAACCGGGAGTGGGGGAGCTGGCGGGAAGAGAGGATTGCTCTTTCCCGTAGAGGGAATCCTGCCATTAGATGCCTTTTGACACCAGACTGCAGAGCCACTGTGCTGGGGCTCCAGACTGCGAGCCAACCAAGGATATCCCAATCTATTTGGTATCTACAATCCTGTGAGCTTTAGACCAGCCTCTGCTAGAGTGTGTGTGTTAAAGAGAGGGAGGAGGAAGATGCTGTTGCATAGACTGAAGCATCTCCCTGCCCCTAGAGAGATGGGGGAGGCTCAGGACATCCAGCATTCTCAAGACATGTACAGGGCTCACAAGGAACGCCTGAGGTTCCCAACAGGGAGCTGCTAAGAGCAGCATTTATTTTGGTCACATGTATTCCGAGTCAGGAGTCTGAGAGAGGCTTAGCCAGGCTATGGCTGCAGTCCCCCAGTTGTTGCCATCAAACTATCCCCTAGGCTGTGCTCGCCAAGGATTTAGCTGGGGCTGGAGGAGCCACTTCAGGACTAGCCCCCATGGCTCTTCAGAGGAGACTTTGTTTCAAGCGGGCCTCAGCATAGGATTGCCTATTTCTCAGTGCCAGTGAACCAGGAGTCACATGGGAGACAGTATACTCCCCAGATGGAAGCTATGATGTCGCCTATAACCAATCCAATCCTTAAAGTAGCTCATCACCACTGCTGTCCACATACTACAGACCACAGAGCCTACACCTGGTCTGTGGAGGGAACCACACAATGATGAGTGCCAGGAGGCATGGGGTTACTGTCTTGGAGGCTGCTCACCATAACCTTTATACATATTTTAACACAATTATCTATTGTTAATCGCTAGCCATTTGGGCTGTCACTCAAAGCACTTCTGCAAACATTCGTGCACGAGACTATGGGACATATGTGCACACATTTCCATTGGGTAAAGACTTAGGTGTAACTGCAACTTGGTGGCTGATGACAATCTATTTACAATGGGATTTACAGGTTTAGCCTCTACCCGGATAGTAAGCAAGTTCCGACTGTCACAGCCCCCAACCCCTGCATCCAATTAGTTTCTTCAATTTCAGTCATTCTAGTAAGTTCAGAGTGATATTTTTTTGTGCTTTAATTTGCCTTTCCCTGACAAAGATCCTCAATAGCTTTTCAGGGATTCATTGGCAATGATGAGGTTGAGTTTTATGAAGTGTGGTAGACATGAGAAGAGGATCAGATCATCAAGGAAGGACTTCCTGTCCACCTGTAGGGCATATGGTCAGCTGAAGACACTTTGGAATCTGCCTTCACCACACAGAACCATTTTTAAGGTTTTTGTTTTTAATCATGTGTACACGAGTGCACTGCCCATGGAGACCAGGAGAGGGTAGCAGATCCCTTAGAACTAAAGTTACACAGTTTGGGGCTACCTGATATGGGTACTAGGAAGTGTAGAAAGGGTTAGCTGCCCAGCCATCTCTCCAGCCACGTGCAGAACCTTTTGCTCAGGTCATCTCTGGGTGTCACAGCTTTGACTTGGTGAGAGGGGCACAGACACGGCCATATGACAGTACAGGGCAATGAGCAGAGTTCTCATGTGAGCTTCCTGGCCAGGTGCGCCCAGGCTGGGCCAGGTCCAACTTCTTTCCCTGTCCAAGAGTCTCTCTCCCTCATTTTGTTCACAAGAGTATTGGTTCCTTAGTAACATAGTAAGAAAAAAAGAAATTTCTTCTACTTCAAACCCCTCAAGATCTGCCCCTGAAAACTCAGAAGGGCCCCTTTTCAATTCAGTAGTCTATTTTCCTTTTGAGTCCCCCTACCCTCCCAAATCTGCTTTTTTTTTTTAAATAGAGAGGCCAGTTCCCTGTCAGTTATGTGGGTGGCAAATACCTTCCCCTTTCTGAGGCTAGCTTTTATGTTGCCTCATTGTCTTTGAAAAACAAGAGAAACGTCGCTCAAATACAATTCAATTTCTCAATTTGGTTTATCCTTTGGGAAATTTCATTGCATCATGTTTAAAAATTCTATTCCTACCCTTGGGTCATAAATATATTGTACATTATATTTTAAAAGACCCATTGTTTTGCCTTTCAAAGTTAGAATTAGATGCCCCCTGCGTTTAACTGTTTGTAATGCATGAAGCAGGGCTATACTTTATTCTTTCCCCCAGATGGACATGGTATCATCTCAATATCTCAATACTGTATTCTGAAAATGCCTTTCACTCTCTCTCTCACACACACACTCACTCACACACACACACACACACTCACACACACAGCTGAGTATATACGTCATGTGTGTTCATCTACAAATGTGGATCTGCTTCTGGATCCCCTTCTCTACGGTAGGCTCCTCTCCCAATACCAAACTACACAAAATACAAGTTACCAAATTAGCCACCTGCACACATCCTTCAGTGGTATTTAGTACACTCAGCACGAGACCATCATCGCCATTCACCTCCAAAGAACGTTCCATCTTGTAACGGAGGTGGTGTGCCCCTTCAACACTAATGCCCCACCTTCCCTCCCTCCAGCCCCAGAAACTACCATTTTACTTTCTGCCCCTCATGTCTGGGCAATGCTAAGGTGCCTCGAATATGCAGTCACATAGCACTTATCTTGTGTGACTTATTTCTCATAGCACAATGCTGTGATGTCGAGGTTCTTGTGTGCTTTAGCATACGGCAGAATCTATTTTCTTCCTAAGGCTGAATAGCAGGTTTATTTTGTCTGTGGTTCAACAGTAGGTATTTCAGGTTCCACTGTTCAGCTATTTGCAGCAGTGAACACAGTGTACCAACATCTACTGCCATATCTTTCAGGTACACAGCAGAGGTGGCACTTCCGCACCGACTGGCAAGTCTCTTCCTGTCTGAGGAGCTGTTGTGGAGGGAGCATTTGAGTATCCCTCCAACAGCACCCGAGTCCCAGCTTCCTTGCCTTGCTGACATTGCACTTCTGTGTTGTCATCGAGCAACTTCAAGTGTTTACTCACTGTTTGAATCTTCTTTTGAGAAGTGCTTATCCAAGTCTTTGCCTAATTTTGAACCAGGTGGTTTGTCTTTTGGTGCGTTTATCGCTTTCTAAATACTCAGGATATTAATCTCTTGTCAGATATATGATTTAGAAATATTTTCCCACTTTGTAGTTTTTCTCTAAGTCATCCTCTTCTCATCTTTCCTAAAAAGATATTTCCTTATAGCCCAGGTTGCCCTGAAATTTTGATCCCCCCAAGAGCTAGGCTTACAGGCACTTAATTTTCATGAAATCTATTTTTTAACTTTGTTGTGAATGCCTTTAGTATCTTATCCAGGTGATAATTGCTGAATCTAAGAGCACGACGATTTTCCCTTTTTTTCTAAGAGTTTTTGTAGCCTTAGGTCTTAACACAATTAGGTCTTTGGTTCTTAGTGAATTGATTTTTGTATATGATGTTAATGAGATTTCAAGTTCACTCCTTCACTTATGTATATCCAGTTTTTTTTCCAATACCATTTATTGAAAATGCTATCTTTCCCCAACTGACTGATCTTTACATCTTTGTTAAAAAAAATTATTCGGCCATGACAAGTGTGGTGGTGCATGTCTTTAGTCACAGCACTCCTTAGTCAGAGGGAGGCAGAACTGTCTGACTCCTAGAACTGTCTAGACAGAGAGTTCAAGGCCAGCCTGGTCTATACAGAAAGTTCCAGAACAGCCAGGACTACATAAAGACCCTGTCTCAAAAACAAACAAACAAACAAAAAAACCTAAACAACACCAATTATTTGAGCATATATGCAAGGGCTTATTTCTGGGTTCTCTATTCCACTTATTAGTCTGTGTATCAGTCTTCATGCCTGTAGCGTGCTGTTCTGATTACTGAAGTGCAGTAAGTTTTAAATTGAGGATAAGTAGCTCCTTTAGCTTTGTTCTTCCTTTGTCAAGGGCTCCCTTGAAATTCCACATGGAGTTTAAGACAGTTTTTTCCATGCCTGTAAAACAGAAACATAATAAACCGAACGGAAACTCTGGGGATTGCACTGACTGTAGAGAATCCGGAAGCAGAACTGACTCTGAGTTTCACCCTTCCTAGTCATGTGCATGGGATCTACTTACTTATGTCTTCATTTCTTTCAGCAATGTTTTATAGCTTTCAACACCTTGGATGAGTCCCAAGAATTTTTATTCCTTTTGATGCTATTGTAAATGGAATTGTTTCTCTGAATGCCTTCTCAGACTGTTCATTGGTAACGTACAGAAATTCAACTGACTTCCATGTTGAGTTTGTATTATGCCTTTGGAAGAGTTCATTTGTTTCTCTACATGCAGAATCATAGCATGTAAACAGACATAATCTCACTTTCTGCTTTCCAATTTTCATGCCTTTGTCTCTTTCTTGCTTACTTGCTCAAGGCTTGAAATTCCAGCTACATGTTGAACAGATGTGGTGAAAATGGGCATCCTTGCCTTTTCCTGATCTTAAAGGGAACATGTGGGCTTTTCCCATCATGCATTATGTCCACTGTAGGTGATTTGTGTGGCTGGGCTTTGTTCAGTTGGTTTGTTTGTTTATTTTTGAGACAGGGTTTCTCTGTGTAACAACAGCCCTAACTCACCTGGAACTAGCTCTTCTAGACCAGGCTGGCCTTGAACTCACAGAAATCTACCTACCTCTTCATGTAGCTCTGTTAATTCTTCTCTCTTGCTCTCACTTGCAGTCTACAGGTGAAAACTGCAAGTTGGAACTATTCATATGAATACCAACACCATCTCCTCTGGCGAACCAGTCAATTTCCAGTCCTCATTTGCTCTTCCTGCAGCTGAGAACACAAGGGAAACTCCAATCTTGGCAGCATGCCCTTGGGGCTTGCAGACACCGTACTGTCTGGCTTGCTCCTTGACACTTTCCTTCTTGCCCCAGTGTCACACTTATTCCTCTCCATTTCTGGGGTAATCCCAGACTTTATCACTAGCAGGAACTGCAGGCTCATATCTGTTGTCTGAGGTTTCTGTCCTGCCCAGTTCCCGTAGTCGTTAAGCCTCAAAGAAATCACAGAGGTCTAAATTAATCATAAACTAATTGGCCCATTAGCTCAGACTTTTTATTAACTCTTATAACTTGCATTAGCCCATTATTCTTATCTGTGTTAGCCACATGGCTCAGTACCTTTTTCAGCGGTGCAGTCACATCTTGCTTCTTCTGTGTCTGGATAGGACTGCAGAGGGAACTTCCCTCTTCCCAGAATTCTCATGTTCTCATTGACCCACCTTTATTTCCTGTCTGGTTGTCGCACCTATACTTCCTGCCTGGCTATTGGCCAATCAGCATTTATTTAAAACATAATTGGCAGAATATAGACAATTGTCCTGTACCACTTACCCCTCTTTAAAAAAAAAAAAAAGAACATCCATAGTCCATTTTTTGGGAATGTGGGTGTAGTTTTCCAGGCTACTTCCTGCTGGTTGGGGGCACTGATAATCTTATGGGGACCTAAAGAAAATTTAGAATTATGATCAAGTCCTGACTGGAGTATCCTGTGAGTCTTGATCATCTCAGGCAGCAATCTTGAATCTGTTCTGGATGTAGAACTCAGACATCCGGGTCATCTGTTCCTACTGAAGATTTCTCGGATGGTCTTCCTTGATCAAACCTGATTTTTCTTAACTCAGAATGAATCCACAGCCTCTCATTTCCTGTGGAAACAAAAGCAAAATCTCTTCTCCGAAGTAACATACCTTTTGACCTCAATTTTGAATTCAAGGTATTTTCAAAATACCTATCTTGGATTAATTCAGCAGCATTTATAAGCAAATAAATTTTAGCAGCTGTTGCTCCTTCCTCAGCATTAAAACAATTCAAAGAGAGCATAATAACATACAGTATCCAGACTCTCTGTATATTTTTCATCTTTATGTGGCTTTATTTTAACCTCTATTTCTTTTATTTTTAATTTATGGCTTTTTGAGAAAGGGTTTCTCTGTGTATGTTCAGCTATCTTGGAACTTCCCCTGCAGACTAGACTGTCCTTGAACTCAAAGAAACCTGCCTGCCTCTGTCTTCCACCATTGGGATTAAAGGCATGTGTCACCACGCCTTGAAATCAGAGGTCCACCTACCTCTGCCTCCCAAGTGTTGGGATTAAAGGTGTTTGCCACCACACCCAACTACTCTTTTTTTTAAGGACTTTAACCTTTTTTTTCTTTCCCAAGCCTGCATATATTTTTCACACACTATAAACCATTTAGAGGTTTTGTCTTTGAAGCTCTCTTTACTGTATCGCTCTCTCTTCCTTCACATATCCAGTTGCCTACCTTTTCCTTCAAATAATCTCAAAGTAATGCGATCAATACTGAGCATGTGACCTTGCCCCAAACCTGCTCCATGTCTTATCTTTTCAGCTCATGCAACTCCATTTAGTTGCTTAGATCCCCAACCCCAAAAGTGTTTAATCCTTTACCTCATAACAGTATATCCAGTTTACTAGGATAACCAAACGTCCCCAGCTCAAATCTAAACTCTGCCTGCTTCCCGTGCCCATAGCTGCCCATGTTTAGAGTGTGTTCACCTATCTCAGTTAATCTACTCAAGATATTCCCTCCCAAACACGGCCAGAGGCTAACTCCCAGGCACGGACTGTCTTCTAGGGACTCTAGATCCTGTCAAGTTGATAATATTATCAATATCACACCACCCAGTATGGTGGCACACGCGTCTGAAATCCTAGCACTTGGGAGATAGAAGCAAGAGGATCGATGTGCAGAAGTTTTCTCTGGGAATAAAACCTCCCAATTTGGAGGGAAGCTGCTTAAGACATAGAATGTTAAAGCAGATGTGAAGCAACAAGGGTAAGTTTTGTTTGTTTTCTTTTGCTGTTTTTGGTTTTTTGAAACAAACTATCTGTATGTAGCCCTAACTGGCCGGAAACTGATTATGCAGACCAGGCTGCCCTCAAACCAGAGATCTGCCTGCCTCTGCATCTCCAGTGCTGGGATTAAAGGCCTACGAACCTTAACACCATGCCTATCAGGATGTTTTAAAACAGAATGTTAAAAGGGAGGTGAAACAAAAAAATGTTCTAAGGGGAGCTGAAACACTCCATCCTGCAGGGAAGCTTGCCAAACTCAGGAAATAAATAATGCAAAGGCTTCAGGTGATCCCTCTACCTCTTTCTCCCCAAGCACATGTGAGCTTTAAGAACTGCTGAGACACTTTCAGATAAGCCAAGCTGCCACAGAAGAGGCTCAGCCCAACTGACTGAACTACTACAGACTGAACAACGTACCCTGGCTTTCCAGACTGTGTGAGATGCCATCCATGCTGGGGGGGGGCACACTTTGGTGAAGCAGCTGTCTTTGACTCATTTCTGCTTCTGTAAGTAACCCCAATAAAACTCAGTTCACTGAGTTGGATTTCTGTATTTAACATTGATCTGTCATCATCAGTTCCCTATTTAGGGTTCACATCTCCCCAAGAATTGTGTTCCATAACAATCAGCAGTTCAAGATAATCCCCAGTTATGTAACAAGTTTGAAGCCAGCCTTGGCTACATGAGACACTTGTTTCAAACACAAAGAATATTACTTAACTCTTACATGTATCAGACACACACAATACACCTTTTAGGAACATGGATTCTCAGTCTGCATGGGAAACATGAGGAGTCTCACCCTCGAATATATGAGCAGGACAACACTCACGTTTCAGTTCAATAGTGTGCCATGCAGCGAGCGAGATCAGTTACTTTCTAAGTCTCATGTTAGGGGAAACAGCATATATAAAGAACTCGTGCATATTGTGCCCCACATGGGGGAATCTTAAGTGTGTCTTATTGTGAACAAATTGCTGGGGTGAATTTTTGTAACTGGGTGCCAACAAAAATAATTGATAAGAGATTTTAGGAGCTTGAATTTAAACCTAGTGTTCATGTTGGGACAGCACTCTTCAGAGAACCAGCATGCTTAGTTTCACTTTCATCTTTAGCCTTCAGTCTTCGTATCAACATCACAGAAACTTTCCAAGTCAGGCCTATAATCCCAGCAGGAAGATCAAAAATGCAGGGCCAACATTGACAATTTACATAAAAAAGTTGAATAAATTCATAGAAAAAAGTTTGAGGTGTGTGTGGGTGGTGTGTAGCTCAGAGGTTAGCACGCCCTAGGCCCTAGAATCTATTGGGCAGGGGGCAAAAGTCTCTAAGAAATGAAAACAATTTGATCTGGTAAGAGGGATATCTTGAGCAGATCCTTATCATGCTTTGGATTAGGGTGGTAAAAGTGAAGGCTATTGGGCCAGCTCTGAAAAAAAAATGAGTCAGAGGGGCATTCTGAACTTTTATGCTACTTTTTAGGGCCACTAAAGCAATATTCAAGACTGGGGAGAACATACCACTTCTCTCTAGACAGATATACAACTGTTCACACTTGAGTCTCTTACTTGAGAGGGATTTTAAAAATACCTTCATGCTTTTAGCTAACACAGGTTCACACAACCTGGAATCTCACAAAGATGGACGCAACTGGATCTCACATTACTCCAGCCTGGGAACTCTGAGCTAGGGGCTGAGACTGAGCCTTGTGTAATCCAGGTCCACTGTCTGCAGGCTAGTGAAGAGTGGTTAGTTTACAATCTGGATGTGATTTATCAGCTTCCATTTCCATGCATGCATTGGGATGGGCATGAGGAGTCCTGGGTTCTGCAGGTCTTCAGATGTGACAAACCCCTTCTCTTCTCTGGCCCTTTGTTGTTATGTTCCTCCTTCACATCATGTCTGACTCTCAGAGGGACAAGGAGCCAGTGGCTCCTGAGCAAAACACTTGGCTCACTCCTGCAGGCAGGAAACATCAAGCGGAAACCCCAAAGGTTCTATTTCCTTATGATGCTTTGCTTGAGGGGTGTAGGCCAACTGGAGGCTAAGCACCAAATGCAAAGAAAATTCCAGAAGTCTTGGAGGTAAAGGGCTTTTTAAAGAATACTCTTAAAAAATTGTTCTTTGAAACATACCAAAATATTAAAATTCTTCTCAAACCTTAGTATTGCCAAACTTAAATTTCACACGAAACATGCTGCTCCTGAGGTGTCACTCCTGACATCAGGTGAGATAACATGTCATTAAGTCAGCAGACCTGAAAGACACAGGGGCTCGCCATGTGCAAAGAAATGCTGCATTGGATCATAACACTACAGACTCATCCCCATTCTCCAAAGCTCTTCTCAGAGAATCACATTAATCCTTATAATTTCCATCATAATAGACTCAGGCTTTCAGGCAGGGGTGGGTAGGTGGGGCAGGAACTCCTAGGGATCATGGCTACCATATACAACAGATATAATGCTCACTTTTCAGATACCCCTTTCCTATTGTAACAGACTGAATTCAATTTAGAAAGTTCTGGATATTTTTGTAGTTGTATATAAGTGAATTATCTTCAAATTGAAACAAAACTATCCCTAGTAGGAAGATACAACATTTGCAAGAGGCTTAAATACACACTATTCTCAAGTAAGAGGTCTAATTTTTTTTTTTTTTACTAAGAACTTATTCCCCTGAGAGTAAGTGTCCTAGGCCTCTTGGTGCAATATTCTCTGTGCATACAGAATTTGATGTGCTAGAAAGCCACTGCCCATTTGTTTCTTACCTTTCTGCACACTAGTGAGTGCACACACACGCACACACACACACACACACACACACACACACACTTTGGCTCCTTACTGCCTTCTCACAGATGTGTGTCCAGACAACAGTCATGGAAGACAGGCATCATTTCCCTCATGCAGAGGGCATGTTTGCTGATACAACAGTAAAGAGTGAACAGGTTTGTCACCCACCTTTTTAAAGGGTTAGATCCCCAAACTCAAAGTTCCTCCGTTGACATGCACGTCTACTTGAGCCACCTGGCACTGCCCATGTGAAACTTAGAGGACAGGAGCAGTGTGGGTGACACAAAGGTAATGCTGTACCTGACCTGGGAACCTGAGCCAGCGCTCCCAACAATATGGTAGATTAGCTTGCACAAAGAGAAAACAACAGACACTTCACAGCTTAAACCATACAAAAAATAAAATTGTATGAAAAGCATCATCTTACCTGACTGCCACTTCTTTCAGGTGGTATTCTGTAGTTCTAGCACACTGGATTCACAGCAGACTGTCTCTTGGCGTTTGCTACAAATGGGTTTACCTTCCAACCAGATGCACATTTAACATAGTGAAGTACACAGATAAGGAGACAAAGGTTGGTAAGAAGTGGATACAGAAGTTTGAAGGGAAAGAAGGAGGTAATTCTAGGAGGTGCAGATAATCCAGAAAACATTTTTAACTGGGCACAGCAGTCCCAGAGACTCGAGGAGGATTTTTGAGTCCAGGAATTTGAGGCATGGCTGAAAACATGTAATAGCCCATCTCAAAAAAAAAAAAAAATTTTTTTTTTCATATTTGAGGTTTTGGTTTAGTCCCACCATTCTTTAAAAAGAATTAATTATGGTCCTGTCGCCTTCTACTGGAGCCAGGCTGGAAAATACAGTCGTTTACAATTTGCTCAGCCCTAAGTGGTAGCCAGTGCTACCATTAAGCATGGTTTGGGTTCATTTTGTGCTGGAGGGATGGTCCTTCCCACACCAGCCTCTAATTTGCAGGAGCTACTGACTGCCCAGCTCATAAAAGCTACAGTATCCCCCCACCCCCATCGCTCCACTGCAAGAAGCATCCATCATCTTTGCTCTTGGGAGCGGCAGTAGATCTGAACACAGCAAATGCAACCTTGCCTGATGGTATCAGAGTATTGTCACTGTCATCTCAAATGGCACAGTGCCAACAGCCCCAACCTTCACCCTATCTATACCACAAAACAGTAGTATCCAGATGTTTTTGTCATGCACCCAAATCAGAAAAAAATATATAATGCACCAATAAATGTATTATTTATTTATAAATTATATAAGTGTACAACTGTACAATATATTATGTACATTATAAAACACACAAAAATAGAAATTTAAAAGGATGAGATTAAATACAAAGAATCATCATTTTAACATTTTCTCAATGGACTTATTATCTGCATACCCCTGGGATGTACACACCTGCCTGAAACCAGTCCTAAAGCATGCCCATGATTGCTATTTGGATTTTTAGCTCAGTTACAGGAAAATGTACAAGATCACATCTATTTTTGTTTGTGAAGGTCTGTAAATAGCCCTAGTGTCAAGTTTAAGTGTATGATGACGCTAACTTCTTGGGACATATTTGAACTAATCACTGCACAGTTGGTAAATGTCATGCTCCAGTTCACCAATGGTTGTTTCACTTTAAGGCAGACTAAATAGGGGATTCACAGAGTTGAGAAAATGCTTCAAAAAAGAAGCATTTAAAAACAAAGGACAAGTCTTGGTTTATCCAAAGAGGATAAGGGGATGGACAAAGGTCAACTAACCCAACAGCTAGTCCCTAAAATAATAACAATAATTCCTCTGCCTAGTGAAAAGATGTGGGGGATGGGGCATTCTAAATACTGGCCACTGTGCCAAAGGAAAAAGATTAAAATGAAATTCCCATCCATGTGCTGACCCAATCCAAGTAAGTTCTTAACACAAAGAGGGTCCACATAGCTACAGTGCCTAAGTCACAGCGCCTGGGCATGGAAACTCAGTAAATACATGATAAACAATCCCTCAAAAACATGTAGGGTACCGAAGTGCATTTGAAATACAGATAATTACTAAACAAAACTCCAGTGTATGGTAGGAGCTAGCTGGAGCAGATACCTGAATAAATGTAGTAAATGTGTTCAGCAGGTGTGGTGGCTCTTGCCTGTAATCCTATCACTCACTCAAGAGGCTGAGGCTGAAGGATCACAAAGTCCATGGCCTGGGCTACACTGTGAGTTCAAGGCCAGCCTAGGCTATATATTGAGGCTCTGTCTCAAAAGCACAAAAACAAAACCAGAACATGCTAAGAAAGCCTCAATACATTCCTAACATGCAACTCCCTAGTTCCACATTGGGGGGTTGGCATGCTACTCCTACACCTCCTCTAGGGCTGAGCTTCCCAGCAGACATCCTGTCCTTCTCCACCCCTCGGTGCAGAGCAGAGAACAAGAGACTGCTCTATGTGCAGAATCTCATTCAATGTGCGATTCTTTTCAAATATCACAAAATTTTAGAGAACATAAACATCTAACTAATTTTGAGTCTGAGGCCTCAGTCAGGTCTTACAATGCTAACCTTTGCACCTGCCACACTTTCAATTGGTAGTTAAGTCTCCTTGTGGAAGGCTGTACTTTGATGGATACTCTGCAAATTTAGAGATTAAAAATATTACACAATGTAAATAACTTAATTTCATATATAATCAATTTCATTCTGTATGTACACACTGTGTTTTCATTTATATATTTATTTATTCTATTGACAGAATGTCAGTATTTTGAATAAGAGTAAAAACAGCATCACTCACAACTTTCAACCAGAAACAAACCAGGACATATCATTAATCCCACTGTGGAGAAAGAAGGGATGTGGAGTCTGGTGACTGAGTAGAGATGAGAACCCTAACTGAGGCCTTCACCTAAGATACTTAGAGGAGAACTGGTTCCTTAGGTTGCGGTGTTGATACATATCACAAAATAGACAAATTGTTGGGATTTCCAATCATGGAAGACATGCTGTTTTTGTAAACATGGTGCTGTTAACGGGTTGTAAAATTCTCACCAGAGACTCTTAAACCAGAGAAGCCAGTTGTCTGAATAAGCTCTGGAAAACAGCCACTAGAGGAGACTTTTCTTGAGCCATCTACTTCAGCAAAGCTAGGAAATACAAATACTACAATTCTGCTTGCCTAGTTTGCTCTAGCCTCTCTCCTTTCACCTGACACAAGCTGCTTCACTTCTTCACAATTGCATGTCTAGTCGCTACAACCAGCAGTGGAGCTTCCCAGAAAGATCTGATTGAAAAGGGAAACCCACCCACTACATAAAAACAAAACAAATGACTCAAGCCCTCAGTAGCACAGGGAGGGAGGGCCTCATTCAACTAGTGAGCAAGGGTCTGAGGACAACTTCAACTGTTAAGTGTTACATCTTAAATTTAGAACAACAACAAAAAAATCGTATTTTTGGTAATCTTCAAATTTTATTTCCAACTACTGTAGTAACAAAATACCAGTAATAATTCTGCATGAAGAGTAGCAACCTTTTAAATAAACAAGGTCGTTAGTATTGCAACAGTACTTTGGCCTATGGAGAGTTTGACAGGATTATTGCAATCAGTCTTAGAGTATTGTAGACTTGTGTCCTCGGTATCTAGTAATAAAAATATTCCTCTTACCTCAGTGACTCATCACACACACATTACTCTGCGTTGAGACTGCCCTGTAGATTGTACTAAATGAGAGAACAGCTCTTCCTCCTGGGTTTTCCAAGAGTATACAGAGATAGCAGTCACTTCTGCAGTGAGGTACAATATTAAACTTTTAGTTGAAAAAATAAAAGATTAGCCTATTTATGCCCTTTCTCTAGGAGTAAAAAGACAAACACAATTACAAACATAAAATGAGTCAAACTTCTATTTTATTAACAGGAGTCCAAAATGAATACAAAAAATGTCTCCTTTGTATGCGGTAATTATTTTCTTTAAAAGGCTTCTGCTAGTCAGGTAGATTAAGAGCTAAGAATGTGGTCCAGCTTTTATAGTGACCCTTTGCAAAAGACTGGATAACATGACCCAAGCATCAGAGAATGTGTGGTCCCGCAATCCCTTTCAGCCCTGAGCTTATCAGAAGAATGAGATCTTGCGCAGACACCAACTGAGGCTTTAAGAGGCCTTAAGCCGATAAAAGTCACTTTTGTAATGTCTGCTAACTCTGGGCAATTAAGAACGGAAAATTCTAAAATGTAGCCCTCTGTATTGTGTGGAATGTGTGAGAATGCTAAGTTATGGCCAAGATAGATGAAAATAAAGTTTGAACTCATGTATGGAACTGTTATAATCTTACCATTTGTAAAATATTGATAAATGAATAATGGCTTATTACCAGATTAAAAAATTGAGCAGATGTTACTTAAAACATATATGTGATGTTCATCATACTTTAATGTTTACTAAACTAAAGCTGAACAAAGACTGTTTTTCATGTCCTCTGACTGAGACCATAAACTGATAGGTAATGCACAGCCCACACTTCTGGACAGTTGTAACAACAAAGGATTTATTATCATTTTCAGATGATATAAATGCACCACCCCATACCTGAAAGGCTTTAAATAACCCCCTTTCAGATTGTATCACGGCATCACCAAGCGCCTATTTTACGTATCCATTTCTAGTAAAGATGCCAACACTTCCCTCCACATCAGTTCTCACTGCTTCTGCTTTACTGTAATTTACAAAGCAGCAGATGTTTGCAAATATGTGCAAATACTGTGGTCCACGCATACAGTGTTTAGTCATCACCTTCCTCTTCTTCCTCTTCTTCCTCAAAGCTATCTTCAAATCCCTCACTGTCTTCCTGGTCTTCGTCACCTTCTATTGCTGTATCCCACTGGGGATGGTTTTCTGGCACAGGCTTGGCTTCATGAACTTCCAACTATAAAGAAGAATTAAATGTATTAGAAATTTGGAAAGAAATAATGGAAGAAATGCCTGGTAAAGGTTTTCTTTAATCATAGCAAGTCACAAAGAAATGGGTTCTGTGGCACAACTCTAAATTCAGCACATTTATTAAAAAGACACTTCATTCTACAAATGAAAATACTAAGCCTACTTATACAGGAATGAAAAAGAATTTCTAATATAATCTGGTATTTTGACCCTGTAGATGTTGAACCATTTAAGACTGTACTTCTCTGGCACAAAGTACTAACAGTCATGTTTCCTATGCACCAGTGCAGAGTGGTTATCTTATTAGTCTTTGGCTGAAGGAAGAAAAATTCAAGTATGCTTCAAGATTAGTTGTGCAGTAAGATCCCAGGGCCGATGCAGGAAATAGACTCTCCTTTACTGGCTCCTTTACTCTACCAGTGTAACAAGATTTTGCTCAATCTCACTAATGTAATAGAACTCTTTGGGTGAAAAGCTCAAGGGAAATGAACACTAAGTGAGCATCAAGCCACACACAAAATTTATGCTCTAAGATGATTAAAAACACAAACAAACAAACCCTTCATTTTAGAAATCAATAAACACACCATAAGTCTGTGGTAAAAATCTGAGTTCTGCTCCCCACCCTCTCCAGCCTTTTTAAAGAAAACAGAACACATTTGATAAAGCCCTGAAAAGTACCACATAATATAACACATTAAAAAAAAAAACCCTACTAGGGCTGGAGAGATGGCTCAGAGGTTAAGAGCATCGCCTGCTCTTCCAAAGGTCCTGAGTTCAATTCCCAGCAACCACATAGTGGCTCACAACCATCTGTAATGAGGTCTGGTGCCCTCTTCTGGTTTTCAGGCATACATGCAGACAGAATATTGTATACGTAATAAATAAATATTTTTTTTAAAAAAAACCCTACTAAAGCAAATTAAAGTCGAGGTTCAACGCTCCTTAAAAATCTAATACTGAAAGCACCTGAGATGACCACTTTTTCCTTCCGCCCACTCTGCATCTCAAAACTGGAAATGCTTCCCACACCTTCCTCAGGCTTTGCTAGGGTTACTAGACTCACATCTTCAGTAATTTTATTTGTTTTTCATTAGTATTCTTACCTTCAGTGGTTTAATCTGATCCAAACCCATATAGGAGTCTGATCTCAGAAACACTGTATACTGATAATTTCCAGGCTTGCCTGGTGCAGGAAACTTTAGTTCTACCTAAGAAGACAAAATCAATACTTAGAAGTCTGTACTATGTAAATGAAACAGAATGCCTTTAAATTTCCTACCTCAGAGTACTTATCCCTCAGATGACTCACAGAAACTCTCACAACAACATGTGTGAGCTCTATTTTATCTAGTATAAACACTAAACAAAAAGAAAATCAAGTTAAACAGAACTATTGGGTTCATTTCTATGTAGATAATTCAAGAAAACCTATTAAAGTAACCATATTCTATGTTGGCACCTTGAAAACTCAAAAGAAATTAAGTAAAGAATCAAAGTATTACTAAATAAAATATGGAATTAAATAACTGACTTGGCTAGATAATAAATAATTCTTGCCAAATTTATCTATGCCTTAAAAATCCAGAAAGACCCTCCAAGGCTTAAAGAAGAAGGGATAAAAAGCATGTTAGAGCCAGAGTGGGGAGATATGCTGCAAAAGAAGTCTTGAGGACATGACAGAATCACTGGACTCTCAACTTACTCCAGTAGTGGTTACCTTCACAAGACAAATTTCAACAAGGCCCACAACACCTGAGGGACTGCTGGCAGTTAACAGGTGCTGGGGGACAAGGGTGCCATTTTTCCAGTGGTTAAAGTTGCCTACACTCCAGTAAATAGCCTCCCATCCATGCTATACAAGCCTCCTAATTAAACTCTGTGGGAACACACACACACACTCACTGGCAAAAGGGTTTCAGAGAGCAAGGGAAGGAATCAGAGGCAAGAGAAAGATGAAAAACTAAAATTCATTATATCTATATATAAAACTCAAACTATAAAAACAAATTTAAGAAGAATTACATAATTTCAGTTCATTTTATTTCAATAAATAATTTATTAGTTTTAATAAGGCCCTTTTCTACCCTAACCCCTAACCACTGCAGAGAAATAAAATATAAACTATAGGAAACTATATAAAAACAAGTCCAAAACAATATTTTATTTCCCATCAAATCATAAACATAAATACATAACACAGACTTAAGAGATTTCAATTCTATATGAGCGTAAGAATATATTCTTTAAAATGACATTTTCGCAATCTAGTAATCTACCTGTAAACTTCAAATTCCAGATTTTTGCAGTTAATGATATATAAAGACCATTTAAGAGAAAAAAAAGTCTGGTCATTTTAGTGCAAATCTGTAATACCAGAGCTTGGAAAACTGAGGCAAGAAAACAAAACAGGGAGAAATATTTGTTGTTCTTGTCTTTTCTCCCAAGACAGGGTTTCTCTGTGTGCCCTGGAACCTGCTCTGTAGACCAGGCTGGCCTCAAACTCACAGATTCTGCCTACCCTTGTGTCCCCGGTACTGAGATTAAAGGCGTGTATCACAACCACCCAGCTTTTTCTTTTCTTTTTTTTTTAAAGGCTGATTTCCTCATAGTAAGAGAAAAAAAAATCCAAACAAATATAAAAGATCAAATAAAAATGAACAATAATAACAACCATACACACAAAATATGCCCTGACAACACTGATGGTGTCGAGTTTCACTCTTAAAACAAACTGAAACTACACTGAACAAAGAGCAGAGTAAAAAAGTGATTTAAATAAAAACCATTGCTGAGTACTAAACATTTGGTAAAAATCTTTGGTGAACAGTATAATGCCCAAATAATACACCACAGATGAGATTTCCCAAACATCCTAGAAATAAGAAAACCTTATTGCTACAAATGGGAAGCAAACAAATACAGTGTGTAACACATGAAATAAATGACTAGTAAGAAACATAATGAGTGAGCAATGAGGCAAATTACACTGGTCTTCTAACAGTTTGCTAGAATACTGAAAACAAACAGGAGCGGCTGGAGTACACCTCTAGTAGAGCCCACGTCTGGCTAGCATTTATAACCCCAGAGTAAATAGCATTAAGAACAAAAAACAGTGTAATCTTTCATTAGATTTTGAATTAATTTGAAGACAAAACAAAAATTGTGACAGAGTGGAAACTGAATACGAACTGTGAGCCTGCATCACATCAGTGCTGACTCCTAGCTAACAGCTGCATTATGCTTATGGAGGAAAAGGCTGTATGTAATTCAGGAGATCCTTGTCCAAATCTTACCATTAGAAGAAAAAGAAAGGTTGTTTAGAATGGTATTTGCTGACTTTTATATAAAATTTGGGGAGGGGGAATAACCGTTATATTATTTACATGAAACACCACGAAGAAAATACATTAAAAATTGGCTGTCTGGAGGTGCTGGTGCAAGCCTTTTATCCCAGCTCTTATCCAGGAGGTAGAGGCAGACTGGTCTACAGAGTGAGTTCCAGGACAGTCAGGGTGACACAGAGAAATCCTATCTCAAGAACAAAACAAAACAAAATTGGTAACATGAACTATCTGTAGGCAGAGGACAAGGCAAGAAGGATACCTGCTAAGGAGAGCTGCAGACTGGGTACGGAACCAGGCCAAAAGAGAGGAGTATGGAAAAGAGCTGGAGACCTGAAGAGCATTTGACATCAGACACGGAGATGCAGAGTTTGGAGTTTGCCTTTCTGGTTTCCAGTCTTGCTGTGGTTCAACATTTCCTCACAATGTTCCCCTTCCTTCCTTTTGAAATGGTGACATATATTCTGTGCCATTGTATGCTGGAAGTATATGGTCTGCTTTTGATTTTGATTTTACAGAGGGTTACAGTTAAGGAGATTGCCATGAGTCTCAGAAAAGACTTTGGACTTTATTTAAATAGTGTTGAGACTATGATAGATTATAGGGACTTTTGAAGTTGTACTGAATAAATTTTTGCATTAATGATATAGATATAAACCTATCGGGCCAGGAAGTAGAGTGTGGAGGTTTGAATAAGAATAGCTCTGATAGACTCACATATTTGAATGCTTAGGCACTTGGGGGTGACATTATTTAAGGATTAGGAAGTGTGGACTTGTTGGGGAAAGTGTGTCACTGGGGATGGGCTTTGAGGTTTCAAAAATCCATGCCAGGCCTAGTCTCTCTTTCTCTGGCCTACAGATCAGGATGTAGTTCTTAGCTACTTCTCCAGTACCATGTGTACTGAGTCCATGCTCCCTGCCATTGTGATAACGGACTAAATCTCTGAAACTGTAAGGAAGACCCAATTAAATGCTTTTCTATGGCCATGGCATCTCTTCACAGCAACAGAATGTAACTAAAACAAAGATTCACCTTAAATCTGGATCACTGAAGACTCACCCTAAATCTGGGCCATACCTTCTGGTAGGAAGCCTACATAAAGGACATGGAAGAAAGCAACTTTTGCTTTTTATCTGCTTGTCCTCATTCTCAGTGGCAAGTTTATACATCTTGTTGCTGAGGAATTCCTTCACTGGCATTAGAGCCTGCTTCTTTGGGACTCCAACATACACTGGAAGACCATCTGAGACAAACAGCTTTGTGAACTGAACAACTATTGGATTCTTGAACTTTCTGTCAAGACACAGTCATTGTTGGACTAGCTGGACAGCATCCTGTAAGCACCACCCCCCACCCTCATTATTCTATCAGTTCTTTCCTCTAGACCTCTAGAGAACCCTGACTTATAATATAGTCAATATCTAGAACAATCTTGAAATTTGTCCACTAAGTCCAGGCTGACAGAGAGAGCTTTCTTTCTCAAAAAGGAACACACACACACCAAGAACAGTAGAACAGAATATAGCTCCCAAGAGTAAATGTAAGACATATTGAGTAAGCAACTCTTTATCACCATGTCATTATGGCAGTCAGTCTTGACTTGACCGGACTTAGAAATACCTAGAATAGAAAAGCACATTTCTGGATGTTTCTTGAACTTGAGAGCTATGATGTAATGAATGATTAACCTTTATTGCAACATAATTTGAAGACATTATTGGAAGGTGATAAGCTACAGAAGGTGGTCTTGGCTAGAGGAAGTAGGTCATAAGAAGAGTATGCCTATGAAGACGACATCTTGCCCTTTGTCTTTCCCTATTCTACGTCCTGGCTGCCTCTAATGGCATGGAACTTAAAGTAACCAACTAATTGCCAAACATGGAAGAACCTTCTGAAATTAATCCTCTCTCCTTTAAAATAAAAATTATTTTTATTCTAAATTAGGTGTGTGTGTGTGTGTGTGTGTGTGTGTGTGTGTACACATACACATGAGTGCATGTACCTGGAACTAAAGTTACAGGATAGCACGAGACACCTCAGGTGAGTGCTGGAACCAAACCCGAATCCTCTATAAGAGCAGTATTTACTCTTAACCACTGAACCATCTTCTCTAGTTCTCCCTTCTTTAATTCTTTTCCTCAAGTATTAGTTGCAGAAACAAACGAAAGGAAGGAAAAGAAGGAAGGAAGGAAGGAAGGAAGGAAGGAAGGAAGGAAGGAAGGAAGGAAGGAAGGAAGGAAGGAAGGAAGGAAGGGGAAAAAAGAAAAAGGCAGTAATTAATGGCACATAATAAAATAACAAAAAAATCCTCCATTCTAAAACATAAAAATTACCAGTCCTTGGATTTTTCAAGACAAAGTATAGTCTACTTAGCAGTAATCCAAGAAGAACAAAAATTTTAACTTTTTAAGTAAAACATCATTAGAGTCTGGAGAGTAGATATGTTTGTAGACAGTGATGAGGAAAAACTGTCTCAAAACGTAGAATGTTTTCAACAGACTGATCAAGTTGCCTACCTTCTTCAATCTTTAAAGATTTCTAATGACTCACTCTAAAACATCACATAATAATGTTATGTTATATATATATAAATATAGATAATTTTAAAATACCTTATAACAAACAACATGTAAGTTGCTGTGGGATAATCCTTCGGTACATTGTTTATATATATAGATATATATATATATCATTGACTAATAAAGAACTGATTGGTCAATATAGGCAGGACAGCCAAAGTAAGAATTCTGGGAGGAAGAAGGGCAGAGTCAGTAGAGTAGTTAGGAGTCACAGAGGGAGCAAGACAAGTTGGAGGACAGATAAAGCCACATGTCACAAGGCAATATAGATTAATAGAAATGGGTTAATTTAAGTTGTAAGAACTAGTTAACAGACCTGAGCTACTAACTGAGCATTTGTAAATAAAATTGAGTCTCCTGAGTTGGTTATCTGGGAACTGGCGAGCAGTATAGAAATTTCCAGCTACAGTAAATTGTCAAGTATGGTAATGTAAATCTGTAATCCCAAAACCTGAGAAACAGAGGCAGAAGAATCAGGAGTTCAAAGCCAGTGTCAGCTACATAGGGAGCTTGAAGCTAACCCTAACACAAACAAACATAAATGGCGGCGCATCCCTAAATCTCAGCACTTGGGAGGCAGAGGCAAGAGGATCTTGTGAGTGCGAGGCCAGCCTGGTCTACAAAGCAAGTTCCAGAACAATCAGGACTATTACACAAAGAAATCCTGTCTCAAAAAGCCAAAAGCCAAAACAACAAAAAAAATTTAATGAAGCATCATAAAAGTTAAGATATTAAGAGAGAAATATTGTTGGCTAATTACCTCCTCTGTATCCTTCAGTGTACATACATGATATGGCATGGATATTAATGTTTGTTCTTTCCTATCCGCAATATAAAGCCACCACCACTCTTGTTTTTCCTGAAAGAAAAAAAAAGAATATAAGCTTCAGAAAGAACCGGAAAAACAGTTTCAACTAGTCTTACTTTTGAGATGCTGTCTTTGCCCTGTTCAGTGCTACCTCTTAGCAGATGAACAAATTGTACTAAACCACTGCGAGACACACTCACTATTCCACAATCAGTTCTATGTATAACTTTTGGAGTTTCAACAACTCCATTAAGTCTGCTAATGGATCTCAATAATTAAAAATCTGTGATTTACTTTAAAATGAGAAAAGACATTCTAAAAAAGGAAAATAATTATTACACCATACAAAAAAATCAGCTATTCTACCTAGTGATAAGCAAAAATCAGCTTTTGAGTGGAAGGGACTTGAGCAGCCCAATAAAATGCCAATGCATTAAATACTTAAAACATGAAAGAGAACACCTCAGATTTTAAGAGCTTATATTTATCTTTCATTGCACATTGCTATTTTAATAAGCTCAGCATTTCTTTCTGAACTTCTCAAAGATCAGAACAACAAAAAGCTCATTAGGAAACCATCACTAGAATGCACAATGAGAGCTGGGAATTAAAAATGATAGAACAAAAGGCAGAAAATTATTTTATTAATAAACACAGGGCCAAGATGTCTGCATGCACCAAGTTTCAGTGTGCCCAGCACTGTTGTAGGAGGACATTTGTTTGTTCCCGGCTGCCCAGCCGTGAAATAATCACACAGAAACCATATTATTTTCAGTACTGTTTGGCCAATAGCTTAAGCATATTTCTGGCTAACTCATATCTTAAATTAACCATCTCCATTAATCTGTGTATCACCACAAGGCTGTGGCTTACCGGGTAAAGTTCATCTCCAGTGGGGCTACATGGCTTCTCCTGACTCCACCTTCTTTCTCCCAGCATTCAGTTTAGTTTTCCCCACCTCGCTCTGTTCTGCCCTGCTCTGCTATAGGTTCAAAGCAGTTTCTTTATTAACCAATGGTATTTACAGCATACAGAGAGGAATTCCACATCACCTCCCCTTTTCTGTTTAAATAAAAAGGAAGGTTTTAACTTTAACATTGTAAAATTAGATATAGCAAGACAGGTATCAAGCAAGAATTGCAGTTACAATATTTATATCTATTTTATCTTTTATCATAACTAAGGAAAACTATATCTATTCTTTAACTCCATCAAAGACTCCAGAAGGATATAATATTTCCTAAGTTAACAGAAAGTGCATTGTAAGCAACTTCCAAAACTCTAGAATTGACAGAGACATCTCACTACCTGGACAGTCACCCAAAGTTCTTCTGTATCGCTGAAGCATTGAACTTGAAGTTGGAGTTTGAACTTGCCTAAAGGTGAGAACATCCTTCAGGGTTCCTGCTTCATGAAAGAGTCTGCAAGATATTCTAGACACAGAAAAAAGTGACTGACAAACTGCCAGGACAGGTAGAATTGTCTTTGAAATTTCCTGCTTCATGGAAAAGTCTGCTGGATACTATGGACCTACAGGCTGAAGATTGATGCCCCAATGATACAGAAGAACTTAGGGTGTCTGTCCAGGCAGCAAGATGTCTCTGTCAATTCTAGAGTTTTGGAAGTTTCTTACAATGCACTTTCTGTTTACTTAGGTAATATTATATCCTTTTGGAGTTTCTGATGGAGTTGAAGAATAGATAGTTATACTTTTCCTTAGTTATGATAAAAGATAAAGTAGATATAAATATTGAAACTCTAATTCTTGCTTGATAACTGTTTTGTTATATGTATTTTAATATGTTAAAGTTAAAACCTTCCTCTTTATCTACACAGGAAAGGGGAAATGGGGTGGGAAGTCCCTCTGTATATGTGTTGCTTTTATTGGTTAATGAATAAAGACACCATGTAGCCCCCAAAGGGGAAAGACACGAGCTGCTAGCTGGAACCTTGCCGGTAGGCTACAAGCCTCATGATAAAATATAAAATAGAAATTGGTTAATTTAATATGTAAGATCTTGACAGGAGTATACCAGTTTCTGTGTGGTTATTTCGGGAGTCTGGGCAGCTAGGAAACAAACAAGTGGATGGGTACCGCACAGCATCATCACTGTGCTACATCACCCACTGCTGAACCAGTGCTGGACGTGTGCTCAGTATCACCTGTTTCAGGGACTGACACTTGGTTTTAAAGAAAAATGTTGGAACCTAAAAATAACTCCAGAATGTGCTAAATATACATTTAGCCTAAACGGCACCACCCTATCCTAAACTCTCAATTTTCCAACACTTTAAAAAAAAATTCTATGGATAGGTGCAAAGATATCCCCAAAAAAGCAAAGAAAAGAAGGAAGGAAGGGAAATTCTATTGAAATGTTTCTCTGGAAATTATTTCTACTTTTAAAGCCAAATCAGTGCTTTTTCCATTTTATTTTACCCTTTAACGTGGTTTAGTAACTTCTTTTTTTGCTTACTTTGTTATCTTAATCTTCTTTAAATATTTTTTATGTTTATATGTACATCGGTGTATGTATGCTATGACACATGTGTAGAGGTCAAAAAATAACAAGAGGAATCAGTCCTCTCCCTTCCATCATGTGGATCCCAGGTTGGAATTCAGGTCAGCAGGGCCAGCAGGAGGTGCATGTCCTTGCTGATCCATCTCACTGGTCCTTCTGTCTTTCCCATTATTACTTTGTGTATGTTTAAACTCAACTAAAAGTTCTTCTGTTAAATGCCACAGGCCACAAAGGACTTAGCATGAATAAGGCAATAAGTAAATTGCAATGATGAGAACAGTGCCAAATAAAAAAATTCAGTTCTGCTTAACTTGAGGATTGATGAAGCTACAGAATGATTGATGGTTTATGTGTGTACATGCGCAGGTGTGTGTTTTGTGTGTGTGTGTGTGTTTCGGATATACACAGGGTTTATACAAACCTAACAATCTCAACATGCAATATTAATGTAAACTTTTGGGGGTGTTCAGATCTGCTGTTGCAGTGTAAAATAAATGAATAAAGTTGTGCTCAAATAAACTGTGTTCACGCTATAGCATCATGTGCAAAAGCAGGCAGGCTGCAGGCATGGTGGCACATGCCTTTATTATCAGCACTAGATAGACAGAAGGAGATAAACTGTATGAATTCAAACCCAGCCAGGGCCACATGGTGAGACCTTTAGAAGGCAACTAGATTTGGCCTGCATGGTCAGCCTTTAGACCTTGTGAAACGCCAATGTCATCTATAAAGCTCACACTACAAAACAATAAATAAATTACAAAAACCCTTCAATGTTTTAAGTTTACGATTTTGTGTTTGTCCACATTCAGTGCTATTGTAGGCCACATGTGGCACATGGGTCATGAGTTTTCAAACACTGACCACAAGGTAAGACTATATTAGGAAAAGGCATTTTTGAGGATAAAACACTTCAACTAATCATGAGCTAAAATGATAATGTAAGTTACATGAAAACCAATTACGTAGGATGAGTGCTTACTTCATCCCACACTTTTTCTGTTTGATTTTTAAAACCAATCAACAAGCAGAACTTATTTGCTTGATTTCAGGATGCCTGGTGTTGGCAGGCTATCTCTTCAATGAGCAAAATGCTCCTAACAGATGGGTAAAAGCCCAAGACATGTCAGAATATCATCACATATATTAACATGAAACCCTAGGTCAACTTTGCTCCAAATCTAAACACCACCACTGCAAAGCCACTTGCTTAGAAGGCTCCAGAATCTTTGGATTGATATTCTCATATCGTACAGAAAACAAACTGTACACATCAACCCACTGGCCAAACATGAGGAGAGCAGAAGGCTCTGCGGCAAAGCTGTGAAGCAGGCCATGGATCAGTTTTCATGAGCTGGGGGAACAAGCTCCACAGACAGAATCATTTTCAAAAGCAAAACGTCAAAGGAATTCCCAAGTCATTTCCAGATCAACAACTGAGAGAGCAAAGACATTAAAAGGTGAGCAGTATAACAACAAGGTAAACAAGGACAGTTCTCAGTGTGGGCCTCAGGTATTGCTCAGTTATTGCTGAAATTTGTTCAGAACCTAAAGGAGTTGGTCCCATAACTACCACCTATGGATAAATACATTCCCACAATCCAGGACAGTTATTAGAGTCAAAAGCAAGTTTGGTGGTTGTGCCAAGGAGCTAGTAAGAAACCCTCAAAGAGAAGAATTTCTTCCATCCTGTTAAAACTTCATGGTGACGAATGACTCAGAACAGCTAAGTCACCAAAGTCAAAATATTGCATTCATCTTATAAAGCCTCCTCTCACTACTAAATGCAAATAGGCATTAAATACAACACTCAGTAGTAATATGAGCAGAGATAACAGGTGCATAGAAAATCATATAAACTTTGCTGTGGGATAAAGCTCTTGTACACTGTAAAGATTTGTTACTCATATTGGTGTAATAAAACGCTAACTGACCAGTAGCCAGGCAGGAAGAATAGACAACCAGACTAAGATCTGGCAAGAGGAAAGGCAGAGACGTGGTCAACAGCTAGACGTAGAGGAAGCAAGAGAAGAATGCTTCAACTAAGCCACGTGGCTAAACAGACAAGAATAATTTAAGTTGTAGGAGCTAGTTAATAATAAGCTTGAGCTAATAGGCCAAACAGTTTATAATTAATTTAAGTCTCTGTGTGTTTCTTTGGGATTGAACAGCTGCAGGACTGGGTAGGACAGATACTTCCATCTACAAAACTTAAAAAGTTAAACACCCTGTAAACAATATGTTCACAGAAAGTAATTCATATTACAATATATCCTTTAGAATGGGGGTGACTGTGGTGGTTTGAATAGGTATGACCCCCATAGACTCATGTGTTTAAATCATTGGCTTATAGGGAGTGCCACTATTAGGAGGTGTAGCCTTGTTGGAGTAGATGTGCCCTTGTTGGAAGAAGTGTGTCACTGTGGGGGCAGGCTTTCAGGTCTTAGAAGGTCAAGCCTATTTACTTCCTACTGCCTGCTGAACCAGATGTAGAACTCTCAGCTCTTTCTCCAGCACCAAGTCTGCCTGCATGCTGCCGTGCCACCTGCCATGACGACAATGGGACTAAACGTCCAAACTGGAAATGTTTTCCTTTATAAGAGTTGCTGGGATGATGGTGCCTCTTCAGAGCAACAGAAACCCTAAAACAGTGACCTATCAAAAATAAACCAGTTATTACACTTTGGATCACTCAATACACCACAGAGCAGTATGAATCCAATGAGAAATATATGGAAAGAAGAAATAGAATAAAGGAAACACTAGGCTGAGTGCAACTCACCTCAGGAAAGTAAAGACTATACACAGGGTGTGTTATCTTTGACTTGGTTTCCAGAAGAGCTCTCTCTTTTCTCTGTATGCTTTGTTGTAACTCTTGCCACTCCTAGTGTGAAAAAAAAAAAAATACTTGAAATCTGGTACCTTGCAGAGACCATCTAGAGGAGTTTCTAGCTTTTACTTTTTACAATGCCAACCAGCTACGAGAATTTTAAGTTTTTTTCCACAAGTCTCATCATTATGTGACACAAAGTTAACTATACCTCTAAGCCCCACAGCATGGTGACACTACCGTTTCAGATTTGACTCAGTCTATACCACAGCTTCCTTCCTTGTCCTTTTTACTCTTGTCATTATAGCTACCTACACTTCTATGAAGTTACCAAACCATTTCACCCACTCTAAACCCTATGCAGGTTTCTGTTCACATTCTCAGTCTTATAAACTCCTACTCCTAATTCTATTAGGACAGTGAAATCCCAATGTATGAACTCCCAAGAAACGTCTATCAAGAATATTCCCTCTGCCTCAGAACCTTTATGCCATTACTACAGCTTGAAAAATATGTATTAATTCTTGTACATACTACAACATTTAAGTCTGCTGTCTCTGACAGCCAGGATGTTCAAAACGCAAAAGCTATTTTGTATTTGTCTTAGACTCTGTGGACTAAATCATGCTTAGGATGAAATAGACTATGAATCTAAAGAAGGAAGGAAGAAAAAAAGAAAAAACGCTCATCTATAAAAACTTCATTTGCCTCTGAGAATATTAGATACTCAGAAAATGATATAACAAATCTTTCTTAGAGTGGAACTGAGGAAACAATCTCTGTAATTCTCTAAGTCTAAAAGCACTAAAGACCCAGCAACTAATAAAACTCATCTTTATTTGCTTTCTCCCTCAAGGATAAGTAGGCGCATGAGCTCCTTATACCTTTGCATTCCACTCCCTACCTCTTCCAGGACTCTCCTACTGCCTCAGAGACTATTCAGGGGATTACATTTTTTATCTCAAACCACAAGGATTACTTTAAGATCTATATTCTGGCCCCAAAGCTACAGAGAAACCCTGTTTATTAAAAGAGCAAGAGCAATCAGTTTATACTTCATTTGTAATGAGCCTCCAGCACATTCTTTTCTGTATCATTCCCAAAAGTCAAGTGAAATTTGATGTGCAAAGAGTATACCTCATCATCTTAATAAATTCTTAATTATCTTATGCAAACAAGATGATATTCTAAAAGCTTTCCTTTTAACTGACTCTCCACCACCAAGTTCACAGTGATGTTTCTTCTCAGTGTGATCTGGAACCCACAGAAGAACCTTCTAAGGACTGTTCCTGGTTCACAGCCACCTTCCCTTACTCCTATTTCCACAGATACTTTCCAACACTGAAAATTTCCTTAAAAGATCAAAATAGTCTCACTCATACACAGAGCCTGCTGCCCTTCAGAATTTCAACAAATTTAAGAAAACTGGGATTTCTAATCCTTGTCTGAAACGATTTTCCTTTAGAATCCCTAACAGGAATTCCTCAGAACAAATGCAATCTTAAAGTAGTAAAATTCTAAAATGGATGCGTTTTTAAGGCAAATAAATAAGCAAAGGAATGAACAACAGCTCCAGTGATGATTTCCACGATCAGGTCTGGAGTGTGGGGTATGCACTGGGCTCTATTCTCAGCACAACAGGGGCTGGGGAGGGGAACCCATCAGGTCTTACTGCTTCATCATCTTTGTTCTGTTTTTCATCTTGCTCTCTATCTGAGTCTCTGTCACTGCCATCATCTTTTTCACTCTGGGAATCTCTATTGGTTTCTTCCTCTTCAGAGTCACTGCCTTTCTCAGAAATGTCGTCTTCATCCTCCTTTACTGCAAGTTCCTACAACACAAAAGTAAAGACAAAAGTTCTGAACGTTTCAGTAAGTATATATTGTTTTGAGTCTCTGAAGCTAATTCACTCTCAAGATAACTGAACTGGATCAAGATTAGACATTCACAACAAAGTTCTAGCCAGCAAAGAAAGACAAAAGGCAGAAATGGAGGACATAAAAAGCTTAAAACAAAAAATAAAACTTGTGAGTAAAACTGCCTTTATTCACAAAGACCATAACTACTTACGTGGAACATCTTTATTAAAACACCTACAAATGTTGAAATCAATGTCAAGTCACTAAGACTTCTTAACACAAGGTCAGTGTTTTAAGAAATAGCTATTGTGTTCCTACAAAGCAGTAATAGCCTCTGAAAAATGAAAACAAATGTTATTTAAAATAATACCAAAAAGTTACCAGGTACACAGCAGTACAAATGTACCATACCTGCCAGGAAAATTTAAAGAAGCTCTAAGTTAATAAAGACAGGCAACGAATGTGAATAAAAACTAAGCAAAATGCTATATGAATTTCCCACATCAAACCATAGATTCAATTAATGCTAATCTAAACTCAGTAATTATTTTAGTGAAAATTATCACTCACTCTAAATGTTTAGTTGGATTAAAAACAGTTAAAAAATAAGTAAAATTACAAGCTGTGGAATTTACACTATAATATATAAAGACTGAAATCTACAATCAAGCTAGTATGACATTGGCACAAGAATAAGCAGATGCAATGGATTGTGGCATCTAGAACAACACATTACAAGCAATATGGTCATTTTTTCTAAACAAAATACCACTGCAATTCACGAGAAAAGGATTATATTTTCAATAAATACTGGAATAAAACTTCCATAATTTATATTATCATATAATATAAATTCATTCAAAAAAATTACAGAGCTAAAGGTAATATTAAAATAAATTCACATCAGCTGTGGTTGCCTGCACAACATCAAACTAGTAAACATTCCAGAATGAAGCCCCCAACAGAGAAACTATTGATGGTTTGAGGAAAAGAAAAGTCAGGTAAGGGTGTGGCCCCTGGCAGGTTGACTATACTCTGTGGATGGTCTCACACCCTTGAGTATACACTCAGCACAAATACTGGATTAGTATTAAAAAAAAAAAAAGACAGGAATTTGGAGTAGATCTGGGAGAAGTTGGTGGATAATTATGATCAAAATACACTGGATGCATGTATAAAATTCTCAAAAAATAGAAAATACATTTTTTTAAATATTTATTTATTATGTATACAATATTCTGTCTGCATGTATGCCTGCAGAGAAAATACATTTTTTAAGATAAGGTCTAACTATGTAGCTGTGGCTGGCCTGGATCTCAGTATGTACGTAACCTGGCTGGAATTCAATGTGTAGCCAGTCAAACTCGGAGATCCACCTGCCTCTGCCATGAAGTGCTGGGATTAAAGGTGTGCACCACCACAACTAGTCATAAAAAGGTATTTTAAAAATAAAATGAAATAGATTTAATTAAAATAATAACCACCAAAAAGCTACCTTCTACAAGAAGGAAAAAAAACTCATACCTAGAATACATAAAGAGCTCTATAAACCATAATACAAACAACCCATAAGCACAATTAACAAAACGGTCAGTTAAGTATATGAAAAACACTCAAAATCATTAGGTAAATATATATGAAAACCAAAGTAACATTACTACAGATCATCAAAACGGTTAAAGCAAAAGAAGGGAAAACAAAGTACAAGCGAGAGCACAGGCAATGGACTTTGATCCTCAACTGGGGTGGTTTAAAATGGCAGAAATTGGAAATCAGCTCTACTGATGAGTTAAACACAACCATTTATGACTCAGTGCCCCCTCGCCACTGCTGTGTAGAAAATGACCATAAAATAAAAACCATGAACAGAAAGTATATTATATAAGCACCTTTAGTTAGACTAGATTAAAATGGCAAAGCCAAACAGAACAGAGATAGTGTATTTATAAAATGAAATAGCATCAGAATATATGTGTGTGTAGTCTCTCTCCCTCTGAACTGTTCCTACAAATAATAGAAAAGTAAGAATCCTTAAGCCAGGATTAGGAAGACAGTTCAGTAGACAGCTCAGTGGTAAAGGTATTTGCCACCAAACCTAATGACCAGAGTCCAATCCCTGGGACCCATATGGTAGAAAGAAAGAACCTACAAGTTGTTCTCTGATCACCATACATGTCACAAATACACACACACAATTAATCAATTTTTTTAAAAAAAAATTCTAAAGAATTATTGGGAAGCTGGAGAGATGTCTCAGCAGGAGAGACTATTCTTGCAAAGGATTTGGGTTTGAGTCCCAACACCCACAAAGTGGCTCACAAATATCTGTTACTCCAGTTCCAGGGAAGCCTTCTTCCAAAGCAGCAGGCACTCATGTAGTTCACAGACACACACACAGGCAAAACACCCCTAAAAATAATATAAAAACTAGGGGCTGAACAGATGGTGTGACAGTTAAGAGCAACTACTGATCTTCCTGAGGACCTAAGTTCAGTTTTACATCATGATGACCTGTAACTCCAGCTCTAGGAGACTCCAGGCACTCGGGCATAAATGTACACACACACACACACACACACACACACACACACAGACAAAATCTGCATACATTCACACAGACATAAATAAAAATAACTCTTTTTGTCTATTTTTTTGAGAAAGAATTTTCCCTGAAAAATTGTGTGTAGCGTTGGTTATCCTAGAATATGCTCTGTATACCAGGAAAGTCTCCAACTCAAGAGATCCACCTGTCCCTACCTCACTAAAGGTATGCATCACCATGCCTGGCATTAAAAAAAAGAAGAAAAAATAGGGGCATTATAGCACACATCTTTAATCCCAGCACCTAGAAAGCAAAGGCAGGTATATTTCTGTACATTTGAGGCCATCCAGGTCTACATAGTGAGTTCCAAGCCAGCCAGGGATACATAATAAGATCCTGTCTCACAAATGGAAAGAATGGAGGAAGGAGGGAGGTACAGAGGTGGGGGAGTGCAGGAAAAGAAAGTCGGGACTAGAGAGATGGCACAGCAGTTAAAAGAACTCTCTGCTTTTCTAGTGAACCCATGTGGCAGCTAACAACCATCTGCAGTTCCAGTCCCAAGGAATCTGCCTTCTTCTGGCTTCATCTGGTTCTCTAGGGTACTAAACAAACATAGTGCAAAGACATTTATACAAACAAATAAAAACATTCCTCCACATAAAATAAATCTTAGAGAAGATTTCATTTATATGAAGTTTATTAATAAACAAAACTACAGTGACTATAGTCATGGTATAGGGATAGAGAGATGAAGTACTCAATGGAAGAACCACTGACAACGAAGGGAAATACAGGAGCTCTCCAAAATGCTAATAAGGTTTTTAAATATCTTTAAAAGTATTTTTATTTTTAATTGTGTGTATATGTCTGTATCTATCTGCGGTATATGTACATGTGAGTGCAGCTGCTGCAGAAACAAGTGACTGACTGGAAATGAAGTTATAGGTAGTTGTGAGTCACCTGACACAGATGCTAGGAATGGAAATCAGGTTCTATGTAAGAACAGGAGACACTCTTAACTGCTGAGCCCAAACTCTAAAGCCCAGAGCTTTTAGACCTTGATTTGAGCTGGGTATAGCTCAGTGGTAGAGCAGAGTGTGCATGAGGCCCTGTATGTTCAATTTCCAGTGTTTAGAAGGGAAGAGTAAAGAAAGGAGGAAAATCTTGATATGGGTTTAATGTATTCACATGTGTACTTTAGGAGCTATATACATATTTGAACAGTTTAATATATACAGATTACACCGCAGTAATAACAAGAACAGTGACAACAGACTTACACTCCCAACAACTCCATTTGCCTGCTTCTGCTTCTGTTGTTTTGCCTGAGGTAAGGGTACAGCTGCGGGCTTTTTTTTTAAAGGCTTCTTTTTTTTGGACTTGGGCATTTTTTTGGGTCCTTTGCTCTTCTGCTGCCATCCTCCTTTTGCCTTGTTCTTGTTGGCATCAATCTGCTGCAAACCAAATGCAACTATTAAGGCTTCACAGTCATTTTTAGAAGGAAGTGACCAAAATACATATTTTCATAAACTGTATTATATACCCTGTGGTAATATAAGTCAACCAAAGAAGTAAATAAAACATTTCTTTATTAAGAAAGTAAGAAAACTCAAATTGTTACCCCGTCTTCTGCAGGCTGTTCCTCAGCAGCAAAGATGGACTGCTCCTTTTCAAATACTTCCTAGAGGCAACAACAACAATAATATCTATCAGCCCATTTTTGTCTATCAGATGAAATATAAAATCTTTAAAAATATTTATCCATAAAGATTTTATTAATCAGTTGCAATTGAGAGGGTGGGTAGGCTTGGCAGTCATAAGTCTGTATGTATGCAAGGAGCAACCTTCTGAAGTACCTTATAACTATCATAAATAGATTTTGAAAAGTACAGTCTATTTTAACAAATTCAATGACTTAATATATGCAATTCATTATAAAGTCAAAAATATTTCAATTTAAAATTTTATTTTATTCTATTAACTATCAAGCAAGAATATTTTAATGAAAATTTGAATTTTCTATTCTAATTTTCATATTATTCTAATTTTCGCCTTCAAGGGACCACTAGAAGTTTATTCTTATCAGTAGATTACCAATAAAATCCATAATCTAAAAACATATCTACTAGCCATACAATTTAATCAGATTAGAACCTAGTAAAAATGCATAGTGGAAACTGACAAGTGGTATAGGTTGTACTCAATAAATGTCTTAGAATTATTATAATCAATAAATGAACACAAACAATTAAGCTCTATAAGAGACAGGCTAGTCTGACTAAGAGATCAATAAGCTGGCATCATCATTTTGTTTTCATGGTTTTGACAGTGTCTCATGTAACTAACCCAGCTGCCCTGAATTTAAAATCCCCCTGCCTCAGCCTTCTGAGTCCAAGTTGCTAAAACTATAGACATGTGTCACTATAAGGCTTTGTTTTCTTTCTTTGTTTGAAGTGATGGAGAAAAAAACCTATCACCTCACATATGCTAGGTAGGTGCTAAATCATTAAACCAACACAACCAGCTCTGTGTGCGGACGGGGGGGCGGGGGGTAATGCATGTGGAAGCCAGAGGTTGGTGTCAAGTGGCTTCCTTTCGTTCACATCATTTTTTGAGGCAGGTTCTCTCACTGACTTACTGACTTGGCTGGACTGGCAAGAGAGCATGATCAAAGGAATTTCCAGTCTCCACCTCCCTAGTGTGGTATTAGAGGAGCTTGTTACCATGCCTGGCTTCTTATGTACATGCTAGGGATTCAAACCCAGGTCCTTATGCTTGCATAGCAAGTGCTTTATTGACTACCGCAATGAAGCAAGCCGCCAGGTCAGACATGCTGAATCTTTCCCGGTAAGACCGGTGCTACAGTTTATTAGAGATGGGTTGATTGGGATATCAGAATTAGCCAGTAAGGGCTAGAGCTAATGGGCCAAGCAGTGATTAAAAGAATACAGTGTCCATGTAATTATTTCGGGGCATAAGCTAGCCGAGCAGGCAGCTGGGGTGTTGGGGACGCAGCCCCACCGCTCCTATTACTACAAATGGCGCCCCCGGCTCCTGGGCAGACACACGCGATGAAGCTCCGACCTAGAATCTTCCCGGTAAGACCGGTGCTCACAGATTATTAGAGATGTGTTGATCAGTATATCAGAATTAGCCAGTAAGGGCTAAAGTTAAAGGGCCAAGCAGTGATTAAAAGAATACAGTGTCCGTGTAATTATTTCGGGGCATAAGCTAGCCGAGCAGGCGGCTGGGGTGTTGGGGACGCAGCCCCGCCGCCGCCCATATTACTACAGACTACACCATTTCCCTAGGACTACTGCCAGCTTTAAAATACTACTTTATGAGAACACAACCACGTCCTTCTGTAGGTTCAGTAACTGGTACAAAAACTATATGACCTATGAAACTTAAACTATTTACTATCTGAACCTTCGCTGAAAGAGGGTTGCAACTCCCTAGTCTAATTCATCACTTCTTCATCTCTCCATTTATTATCTGGACTGACTAATTGATTACTTTTAGGTACAGTTTGTTTAAGAAAGGAAAGAAAATTCATAAAGCATAAAAATACAATTACAAATAAAGTGAAATGTGCATGTCTGTAGTCACAGCCCTCAGGAGGCTGAGTCAAAAGGAACAAGACAGTAGAGGCTACATAGCAAGACCCTGTTTCAAACACAAAACAAAAAAAAAAAAATCGAGCCGGGACGATGGTTCAGTCAGTGGAATGCTGGCCACACAAACATGAGGATCTGAGTGTGATACCTAGAATCACAGTTTGAAAAGGTATGGGATCAGGGGTCTAGAAAAGTATCTCAATAGTTTAGAGCACTTTTTGTTCTTGCAAAGGACCTGGGTTCAATACCAAGCATCCATATGGTAGCTCACAATCATCCATAAGTATAGTTCCAGGGCATTCAATGCCCTCTTCTGATCTCTGTAAATACCAGGCACCCACATGGTTTATATGTATACAGACAGGCAAAACATTTCTTAAAAAAATAAAAAGTAAAGCCAAGCATGATAGACAATACGTGCTTATAATTCCATTACTAAGGAGATAGAGAAAAGGGGATTTCTGGAACTAGCTAGCCAGGAAGCCTCACTAAATTGGTAAACACAGGGCCAATGAGAAACACCATCTCAAAAAACAACACTGCAACAACAGATTTTAACCTGAAGCCTCCACAAACATACATATACACCCATGTGCAAACATGTGCATTTACACACAAACCAACAAATAAGCCTACAAAATAATACATATATAAATAAATAATACAAATAAACTACTTACAGCCATTGTCTGCCTTGTCAATTTAACCAACACTGTAACTAGGGATCCTACTGTGATGTTGTTGCTATCTTCATCATCCAATACTGTAAAATAGGAGGAATAGAGCAAAATATAAAAAACGAGTTCCAAGTCAATGCAAACAGCAATATTTAACTTGTCCAAAACAATTTAGTACCTTTAGAATTCTACTTTAAGCATATTAAAAAATAATTTATTGATTATTGTATAAAATCTCCAGATGCCTCAACAGCTGCTTCATTTAATCCTTGAAAGAATTTTATGATGTATTATCATTTCCACTTTAAGAAACCAAGGTTCACAGCCAGCACTGCCAAATTTCAAAACAAACTTTGCAGAAACTGTGTAATTTTACTTCTCTGATCAATGCCTGCCTGTGGAACTAAATAATAAAAACTGACATTCCAAATGACCTTAAACATTTAAAGAGTCAATATTTAAAGTAGGAACTTTAATATATTTTCTTTACAGTAAAAAACTTTAAGTGTTAGCTTTGGAATGAATTATTAAAACTGTAACAACAATAACAGAAGATTAGTATTGTCTGTATGCAAAGACGACATGCAAATTTGTGTAGAGGTCCATATTTTAAAGAGAATAGTGCCCAGCAAATGCTGTGGTTTGAAAGAGGATGGTCACCACAGGCTCATATTTGAATTGGTCCCCAGTTGGTAGAACTGTTTTGAGAAGGATTAGAAGGTGTGCCATTGTTGAAGAAGGTGTGTCACTGGAAGTGGGCTTTGAAGTTTCAAAAGGCCCTGTCTTGCTTGCACTTGCTCTCTTGCTCTCTTTGTCCTTCTCTCTTTCCCTCCCTCCCACTCTCCCTCCCTTTCTCCCTCTCCCCCCCACCCCTGCATCCAACTCACAGATCAGGACATAAGCACTGAAATGCTGTGGAAAAATAACTAAAAGAGCAGAAAAGATGGTACAGGGCAACCACATGAAAAGCCAGGCATGTAGTAAAATACCTGTAAATCCAGCATGGGGGGGGGGGGGGTAAAAACCAGTGGAATCTAAGAGCTAGCTGGCTGCCCAGTCTAGCCAAAAAGTCTAATTTCTGGTTCATGCATGCAACACATGCTCGTGCTCACACACGCATACGCAGACACACACACACACCTCTACACACAAAAATACTGCTGCCAATAACACCGCAGCTTTATAATAGTTATTAAAATTAATAAATGCAATTGTCAGTAGCTATACATAATTTATTAAATACAAAATATATAATATACAGTAAGACTATTGTGGAAAGGGGGCAATGGAAACACTTATTTTTGTAATGTACCTCTAAATTTGAAATTATTTCAAAATAGAAATTTAGGGGAAATTTTCCTTGGTAGGCCATATGGTGATCAGTCCTGTAAACCCCAGAGTGTAAGAGATTGAGGCAGAAAGATTGCTGAGAGTTTAGGGCTACCATGAACTACAAAATGAGATCCTGTCTTAAAACCAGCTACCAAATAAAAACCAAAACAGAGAAGAAAAGAATTATTTCTTTTGTAATAGATAGTACTAAACACAGTAGTATGTGTAATTATTTAATTTTGCCATACAGTCCCATAAACCACACAACATAATAAACAAACAAACAAAAAACATCTGGAACACTCCAGCGACAATTTGACAAGAGACAAGACTCTGAACATGTCTGCAGGAGTTTCTGGATAGGGTTAACTGAGGGGGGAAGATCTACCCTAAATGTGGGCAGGAGTGGTCCTGTGGGCCAGGGTAATGGCCTGAACTGACAAAGGAAAACGGCAGCTGAGCAGCAACACTCATCTCTCTGCTTCCTGACTGCAGATGCAATGTGTCACCAAGACTCCAGCACAATGGACTGACTATACCTCGCAAACCATGAGCCAATATAAACCACTTCCCCTTTAACGCTTGCAAGGTACTGTGTCAAAGCAATGGGACAGATAAATACTTTTCATACCTTTTACTCCGATGACATTTTATTCATTTTTCTATAGATAAAAAATGTCTTCACTGATAATTTTTGGTTTACTATTTTCTAAGTTTGTGCTTGGCTTACAGAACACTGATTTAGTCAGCACGCTGTTCCGGTCTTTATTACACACCAACATATGAAAACCAGTAGAATCCAACAACTTCTAACTGCTAATTCCACTACTAGACATAAGAAAGGGCACACTATCCTTTCTTTATCCTAGAAGCCTTCTAACTGCTAATTCCACTACTAGACATAAGAGAGGGCACACTATCCTTTCTTTATCCTAGAAGCCTTCTAACTGCTAATTCCACTACTAGACATAAGAAAGGGCACACTATCCTTTCTTTATCCTAGAAGCCTTCTAACTGCTAATTCCACTACTAGACATAAGAAAGGGCACACTATCCTTTCTTTATCCTAGAAGCCTTCTAACTGCTAATTCCACTACTAGACATAAGAAAGGGCACACTATCCTTTCTTTATCCTAGAAGCCTTCTAACTGCTAATTCCACTACTAGACATAAGAAAGGGCACACTATCCTTTCTTTATCCTAGAAGCCTCTGTTATCAGAACTCAAAGCCGGCCACGTGTGCACCCACATTGTTCACTGCGGTACCTGTGACATCTACTGCATCAGTGTATACAAGCATTTAGTGTTTCAAAGTGGGGGTGGGGGAGAGCCTGCCATGAGATACTACATAGCCTCTAGTGATAAAGGGAAAGCAATTATCTCCACCACCATGTTGAACACTGGTCTTATAATCTCTACTTTTCCTTAAACTATGTGACTCCTATGATATACACAAATAACACAGTAAAATGAACTCTCATTTGTTGTTGGATATTAGCTTAAGATGTCTTAGATTCTTTTATGCTGTGGAATATTTGTTTAATAATGCAAAGATGTGTTGCATTCTTTTATTCTGTAAAGCTGTGTTATTGTGCCTGCCTAAAACACCTGATTGGTCTAATAAAGAACTGAATAGTTAATAGCTAGGAAGAAAAGGGATAGGCAGGGTTGCCAGGCAGGGAATAACCTCGGAAGGAGAGAGAAAAGGAAGTGAGAAAAGGAAGAAGAGAGGAGGATGCCAGGGGCCAGCCACACAGCCAGCTACAGAGTAAGAAGAAAAGAAAGAGATATAAAAAAAGGCAAAAGGTAGACGGGATAATTTAAGTAAGTAAAGCTGGTTAGAAACAAGCCAAGCTAATGGGCCTTCATAAGTAAAAATAAGTCTCCGTGTATTTATTTGGGAGCTAGGTGGCAGGTCCCCCCAAAAATATAAAGAGTTAAAAAAAAACTACACTTACTTCTTCAAAGACAAATCTCTTCATTTGTTCTAAGTATACATGTTTTACAATAATTGATTATAATGAAGATTATTTCTTAAGTTCCAAACTGGATTTGGTTAAAAAACTAAAACCCTAAATGTAGTTTTTAAAGACTTATTTTTATTTTGTATGTATGTGTGAGTGCCTGTAGGTACGCATTAGTACATGTGTGGATGGTGTTCAAGGAGTTATAGGTGGGTATGAGCTACCAAGTGGGAGCTGTGAATCACACCCAAGTCCTTCGCAAAAGTAGCAATTGTTTTTTTTGTTTTGGGTTTTTTTTTTGAGGTATTTTGTTATTGTTGTTTTGAGACAGGGTTTCTCTTTATAGACCAGGCTAGTCTTGAACTCAGAGATCCGCCTGCCTCTGCCTCCTGTGTGCTAGTATTAAAAGGTGTGCACCACTACCTGGCACAGCAGGTGCTCTTAACCTCTGAGGCATCTCTCCAGTCCCTAAATGCAGCATTTACATTAGTGATTTTAAAGTCTAAAAACTCACCAATCTAAAAGAAAACTCCCAAATCCCAGAACGAGCTGTCCAAAGTAGTGTCTGTATTTACTATATGTAAATACTTTGTAAATGTCCTACACACTAGACAAACTGTGCCCCTAGAATGATTCAGGAAATCATTTACTTCTCATCTATTTTAGAATACAAACTCAGTAAGTAAAGTGCCTTAAGCATAGCTCTCCAGATGCCAGTCATAGTACGCAGCACTCAATGCTGTCTACGTGACTATAAGGTAAAATGGCTGTCATCATGTAACATTAAGCATCCATTATGTTGTTTTTAATCCTATACTCAACTAGATGATGGTCCTGCATTTTGGTACCTAGAAAAAATGTTCTCTCAACAGTGAATCGGTGAATGTTACACTCAGAACTCTATGACAAAGACAAAATAAACCAATGTAGTAATAAGGGCGGCGGGGCTGCGTCCCCAACACCCCAGCCGCCTGCTCGGCTAGCTTTTGCCCCGAAATAACAACACACAAACTGTATTCATTTAAACACTGCTTGGCCCTTTAGCTTTAGCCCTTACTGGCTAATTCTGATATACCGATTAACCCATCTCTAATAATCTGTGAGCACCGGTCTTACCGGGAAGATTCTAGGTCGGAGCTTCATCGCGTGTGTCTGCCCGGGAGCGGGGCATGGCGTCTCTGCTCCAGAGCAGAGCTGTCGAGTCTGAGCTCACTTCCTATTCCTCCCAGCATTCTGTTCTGTTTACCCCACCCACCTATGTTTTAACCTATCAGGGCCAAGGCAGTTTATTTAACCAATGACCTTCCTCCATCAAACCAATAATCTGTAATTCTGTGTTCAAAAATACTACTTGGCTATTAAAATGGTGACAGGGCAATTATGTAGATAGAAAGTGTTTTACTTAAATAAAAAGACAGAGATGATGTGGGAGTGTCATATTGATTTCATTGGTTAAGCAATAAAGAAACTGCTTGGCTGGCCCTTATAGGTTAAAACATAGGTAGGCGGAGTAAACAGAACAGAATTCTGGGAGAAAGAAACTGAGTCAAAGAGTCGCCATGATTCTCGCATTCCAGGCAGGCGCAGGTTAAAATCATTCCTGGTAAGCCAGCTCGTGGGCTACACAGATTATAAGAAATGGGCTAGTCCAGGTGCGAGAGTTAGCCGAGAAAAGGCTAGATATAATGGGCCAAGCGGTGTTTAAAAGAATACAGTTTCCGTGTAATTATTTCAGGTAAAGTTAGCCGTGCGAGCGGCCGGGTGCCAGGGACGCAGCCCCGCCACTCTTATTACTACATAGTGGCGCCCAGACGTGATGGACTAAATCCACTTAAAAACCTGAGAAGGCTTAAAATAAGGGAGAGAGAATTTCACACAAATTTTTGCTGTTTGTTGGTGGCGTGCTGTAGAGAGATTTCCTGATTCAGCAACAGCAGCAGAAAAAAAGCTGCGTCATTTTAAAGTGTGGCTTCCTAGGACTGTGCCGCCATTGCAATCTCTGTCTGGCTCTTGCAGGAGACAGAGCTTTTGAATGGAGCATTTGTAGTAATGTGCTACAGCTTGGTTGATGGCAATGTGGACTGCTGTGTGCCTGGAACTGTGTGTGGCTCAGGGGCACCAAATGGCTCTGAGGCAGGAGCTGCTCGGCTCCACCATGATGAACTGTGCTGGTCTCAGGCAGGAACTACCGTAATTACCGTAAAAACAGCGCAGTTAAGGTTTAGACTGGGCAGGAAACAGGCTGTACCTTATTACCGTATTACCTGTACATGGTGCAACTTCAGTTTTTAAGAACTGCTTAACATTTTAAGAAATGCTCCTGGATAGTAAAAAAATGTTACAGATTCACAATAAAACAGAATCAGACATAAAAGACCACAGTGTTGGATGAGTGTACATAGGCTTGAGAGAGAGAAGAAAAGAATATAGAGAATAAAGTTAATGGTTTAAAAAAAAAAGTAAAGTCTTTAAAGAGACAGAGTACAGATAGTTATAGATTAAAAGAAATAAAGAAAAATAAGCCATGTAAAAATGGAAAATTCACAGAGAGTCTGGATTATGTACATTGTATGTGTTTTCTTTAAAATTTTTGACTGTGAAGGAGCTAAGTACAGAGAGACATTTCATTACATGGGCTGCCAAGCTAAACCAGAATGGATATAAGGGTATTTATTGTGATTTCAAAATTTGGGTCTAAGGATATGATGCTTTGGAGAGGGTCTTCTTTTGTTTTCACAGAGTACCAGACCCTCTGGATTGCATCTATCCCGATATGGTATGATAGACCGCGACCTCCCGAAAAGTTCCTGTGAACACCCTCAAAAAATTACTTCACTCAACTGCCAACTGAGATAAACCTGGCACACAGGTTACACCCTAAATGATCTGATTAACAGCGCCCCCATTCAGCAGGAAGCAGTTTGGAGAGAAATAACTGCGCCCATATTCCCAAATATTGTTTATAAATGTTCTTTTACATTTAAAGGGGGAAATGATATAGGTATGAATAATTTGCATTGGTGTGGATTTTAAGGTCAATTTTGTTATATGTATATGTATTTCTGATCTTGAATAAGGTGTTGTCATTGTGTAGTTCATCTTTAAAATGTAATGTATAATTAGGAAAGAAAGACCTATGACGGATAGTCATAAACAATAGTCAAGCTTGTAGTCATGTTACTTAGATTTTCTAGATATATAGAGATATATTTCAGTTAGATAGACATTCTTCATATCTTTCAAAGACTGCAGAATATGGCATTTTAAATGTTTTAATAACTTAGGACTTTTCATGACAATGAGACACTCTGCTCCTGGCAGCACCAATCTACTTCAAGAGGAAGATGGGCATCGAAGAGGATCCTTATGGAGTTTGATAGCCATTTGGGCAAGAAACTGCTCTTGCCTGGACTGATGCATGAACTGGACACAAAGAACCGGCAGAGAGAGGACTGCTGAACTTGCCTAAAGGTGAGATGGTCTTTCGGGGTTCCTGACTCATGAAAGAGTCTGCGAGACATTCTGCAGGATACAGCAGAAAGTGACTGAACTGTCTTTGAATTTTCCTGCTTCATGAAAATGTCTGTTGGATACTTTGGGCCTGAAGGCTGAAGATGGATGCCCCAATGGTACAAAAGAACTTTGGGTGACTGTCCAGGCAGCGAGATGTCTCTGTCATTTCCAGAGTTTTCTTATTTCTTGTTTACTTAGGTGGTATTATATCCTTCTGGAGTCTTTGATGGAGTTGAAGAATGAATAGTTATAGTTTTCCTTAGTTATGATAAAAGATAAAATAGATATAAATATTGTAACTGTAATTCTTGCTTGATAACTGTTTTGCTATATGTAATTTTGCTATGTTAAAGTTAAAGCCTTCCTTTTTTTGTTTAAACAGAAAAAGGGGAAGTGATGTGGGAGTGTCATATATCAATCTGTTGATTTCATTGGTTAAGCAATAAAGAAACTGCTTGGCTGGCCCTCATAGGTTAAAACATAGGTAGGCGGAGTAAACAGAATTCTGGGAGAATGAAGCTGAGTCAAGGAGTCGCCATGATTCTCGCACTCCAGGCAGACGCAGGTTAAAATCATTCCTGGTAAGCCAGCTCGTGGGCTACACAGATTATAAGAAATGGGCTAGTCCAGGTGCGAGACTTAGCCGAGAAAAGGCTAGATATAATGGGCCAAGCGGTGTTTAAAAGAATACAGTTTCCATGTAATTATTTCAGGTAAAGTTAGCTGTGCGAGCGGCCGGGTGCCGGGGACGCAGCTCCGCCGCTCTTATTACTACACAGAGATGAAAGAACACATGAAATGCAGGCACAGTAATTTTCAGAGCTTACTATAGAGTTAATCCCAGCTCTAAATAACTATTTCTTTAAACTGTGTATTCGAAATACCTTCTCCTTTCATCATACTTGGACACTTCTTCCATTCTTTAGAAAGTTAAGCAACCGCCGGTGGTGGTGCACGCCTTTAATCCCAGCACTCGGGAGGCAGAGGCAGGCGGATCTCTGTGAGTTCGAGGCCAACCTGGTCTACAAGAGCTAGTTCCAGGACAGGCACCAAAAACTACAGAGAAACCCTGTCTCGAAAATAAAAAAAAAAAAAAAGAAAAAGAAAAAAAGAAAGAAAAGAAAGGAAAGTTAAGCAATCAAGGACTCCACTGAAAAAGGGAGAAGAGGCTAAAATGATGTTAAAGTCGGATAGCTGCCAATAGATCCTGATGCAGGATTTCAGCTCCAAAGGCATATAGGTTACAATAAGTATTTTAAGTACATCAACTTATAAAAGGACTGCATAGCACTACCAGGGTTAAGACAGGAATGACACAGACTGGAGAGATGATTCAGCAGTTAAGAGCACTTGCTGCTCTTCCGGGGGACCCAGGTTCAATTCCCAGCACCCACATGGCAGTTTATACCTGTCTGTAACCTCTATTTCAAGGGATCTGACACCTGCACAGACATACATGCAGCAAAACACTAATGAACATAAGAATAAACTTTTTTTAAAAAAAAGACAGGAATGGCAGCCTATGACATAATAAGAGCAATAAAGCAAGAACCACAGGAAAAGGGTGCATTCTACACCCTGAACATGAATTCCTGCCTGCCCAGCTCTGTGTGTGAAAAATTCAACTAAGGTTAAATCTTCCATACCCTCACTCAGAACTAATTTCCAATTATAGGTGATTGTTACACAAAAAGAAAACCAGAACATTCAACTATAAAATAGTGTCCTTGTACTTAGGACAACTGTAACAAACATAAATGGAGGGTTTTGACAAGAAAACCACAACTCTGCAAAATCTAATTACAAATGACATTATTAAAGTATTTTAAAGACAGATACAGTGGTCAATGACTGTGTTGGAGAATATTATTTTAAGATGTGTTACACTTGTTTATGCTGTAGAACATTTGTTTAATGATGCAAAGATGTGTTGTATTCTTTTATCTTGCATTTGTTTAACTCTGTGAAACTGTGTTACTTTCTTTGCCTGTCTAAAACACCTGATTGGCCTAATAAAGAGCTGAAAGGCCAATAGTGAGGCAGAAGAAAAGATAGGTGGGGCTGCCAGGCAGAGAGAATAAAGAGGAGAAATCTGGGAAGAGGAGATCTAGGAGGAGAGAAGGAGGAGGACTGCAGGGGTCTGCCACCCAGCTACACAGCAAGCTACAGAGTAAGAAGAAAGGTTCATAAGATAAACATAAAAGCCCAGAGGCAAAAGGTAGACAGGATAATTTAAGTTAAGAAAAACTGGCAAGAAATAAGTCAAGTTAAGGCTGGGCACTTATAAGTTAGAATGAAGCTCTCTGCATGTATTTATTTGGGAGCTGGGTGGTAGGCCCCTCAAAGAGCAAAGAGTAAAAAACAACCAAAAATATTACTTTAATATCAGCACCTACAGACCAGAAACAAGATTTTTCCAAGTTTGAAGAAGACTGGACTACATAGTAAATGCAGGCTAGACAGGACAATATAATGAGATGAAGGAAGGAAGGAAAGAAAAGCAAGAATTTGAGTCTAATAAATGAGACCAAATTATGCAACGTGCAACAAGGACAGCTCCCACGTACCCTGTGACTTTATGTCCATGGTCACATATGGAAAACTCCCAAGGACTGCCATGACCTCTTCATATTTGTCATCTTCAAGGAAGTGCAGCAGACTATGACGATCTGATTCTTTTAAACTGACCAAATCCTGGATAGTTTTAATTTTGTACTAAAAAAAAATAAATAAAATTTTTCATAAAATGAAAACTAGTGGCATGCTAACCAAAATAAAATGCACCAACTTCAGAAAAAAAGTTAATAGCATGGACATTTCAAACCAAGACCACTAAAACTAAAGTTGTTTTGCTATAAATTCATTACAGGCTTATTTTAAAAAAATCAGAAAAACATAAGGAGTACAAAAATAAAAAATGGTCATACAGAATATTGAGTCAAGCAAGAACTACTATCCTAAATTTGCCTATTTTCAGAATTAAGAATAAAGAACTTCCAGTACAAGTGGCCTCTAAAGGTTTCATTATGCAGTAAGTTAAATGAACTTAAATTAATTGAAATTTAAGTACTAGATATTTAACTTTTATTTTCACAGAGATTAAATCATGCGGTAAGTAGAATTTCAACTCTAGGAATCTGGTTAACACTGATGAAATCTATAATGGCAATATGATTAAAGGACTTGGATAGAGGTTTCTTATATTGTTACTACTTTAAATACCACCAAATCCAAAGCCTATCTTCTATTCACTTCTAATATATACCAAGTAACTTTTTTCCTTTTTATTTTCTTAAAACAGAATCTCACTGTGTGGCCCACGCTGGCCTCATGTTCACTACTTAGCCTAAGCATCAAATTTATCACTGTATTCCTGCCTCAGTTTCCAAAGTGCTGGGTACATGGGGCTCACTACCACACCCAAAAGTCAGAATTATAATTTCAGTTTCTTATACTTTCCAAACTTTTTAAATTTCTATATAGGTTTGAGATATTCGCAGCTACAATATTTTCTAAAAAAGAAATTATCTTTACTTAACCAGTATATCCTCCCTCCCCCCCTCCCCCCATGTAGGTAATTAACTGGCACTGAACACAGGGTCTTGTGCATACCAAGCAAGCACTCTTACCCTGAGCTTCATCACCAGTCCACCAACATTATTTTAATGAATGCTTCATTTTCTATTTTTGTTCATACTCAACTATAACAACTGCTCAACCTTTAAGTCAAAATCAAAAGTATATGATGTACTCTTACTTGGTACATACATTTTTGCAATGTAAAAATAAAATATTAATCGCTAAATTTCACTCAACCCAAAATAGTAATTCTATAGTAGTAAATTATTATAAAACTATCTAATTAAGAAATAATAACAAAAGATATTGTAAATCTAAGAAATCCACAGTAACCAAGTCTGGAAAACTTTATTTACATTACCTTGTGAAACAACAAGTTGCTAAACTCTGGTGAGAAAGCAGTCAACAAACCTTTTTATGGTTCGAAACTCTCCTAAGGTTGTCCTCCTCAATATGAGGGAGCTGCAGAAGGGGAGACTTAAACTGCTGGAGGCCTTGGACAGCCATCTGTGAAAGCTTCATACAGTTTTCTAAGGATGCCAAAGTTGGAGCACGAAACTCCCTTTCTTAGAAAGAATAGGAAAAAAAGAAACAAAAGGGCTGTACTTCTTAGACGTTCATTAAAAGGAATAAAATCACACTAATATTCAACACCTAAAATTCAAGATCAAGATATTGAGTTTTCCTTTAAAAACTACAGAAACATGTTAAAAAATACACAAACTTGATCAAGTGTGTATTACTTAACAACAACCATTAATTTAACAAAGTCTCTGTATCAACTCCAATAATGGTAAAATATCAGGCACTATCAGTAGTACCATGATGTGGTGAAAAAACACCTGTAATCCCAGCACCTGGGTGGCAATCTCAGCACTCATGGGGCCGAGGAGGTTTTCAAGGCCAGCGTAGGCAATGCAGTAATATGCTGCCACAAATACACAAATTCCCAAGCATCCTCAGCTGGGCACAGCGGAGAATAGTGGTAACCTTATTGCTAAGGCAGATTTGGCTACAAAGCAAGAACCTATCTCAAAAATAAAAGAGTAACTAAATATTTTATGTTTTTAAAATGTATTTTTATTTTTGCATTTTGAAGGCAGCAAGATCTCCCTATGGAGCCCAGAATGGCCTCAAAATAGACCTTTGCCTCAGACTAACAAGTGCTGAGATTGCAGGTGTAATGCATGTTTTGCTGAAATTCTTTGTATTTACAAACTCCAACAACAGTAAATAAGTAAGAAGATATTTTCAATATTCCCAATGTACTGTAACATTGCCAAGCACTAAAATCACCCAAACTATAAAGTCTCCTCTTTTTTAGCATCTTCTTTTCCACTAAGAGCTAAAAATTCCTTTTCATACACACACACACACACAAATTACACATCGTGCCAATTAAATAATTATTTCAAACTCACTTAAAATACAAAATAACTAAAAACTATTCAGAGGAAAGAAAAAATTCAAATTACTAAAAAATAAAACAATGAAAAGAATGAAAAAAATCATTAATAAATCTGACAAACCTGATGGACCCAGGATACAGAATTGAAATTAAATACTCATAAATCTTTAAACTGTGAAATATACTGAGCAAATGCTTATAGGAAAAAATCCAAATTAATTATATTTCCTCCTCACCTTCACGGCTCCTGGCCATTATTATTAGCTGGCAGATTACATTAACCATTTCTTGAAGCAGAGCGGGACATTTTTTCAGCATGAACTGTTGATCTGAAAAATAAAATAAAACAAAACAAAGCCAACCCTGAAATAAACCATTCTAATCTTACAGTGAAAACACCTCTTCCATTTGAAGGCCAAGCTAACACAAATTGTCCTGGCCCTTAAGTATTTCACATAGTCTCAGAATTTTAATGTTCAAATCAATGTTTCTCCTCAACATCACTGCAAAAAAGTAGATGTCATTACTAATACAAGATGTAGAAAAGTCAAATTTTAACATGATGGTGTAATTATATGCTTATTATAGCCATTCCTTATTTTCTTTAAAATAATCCTAATCAAAAATTCAGTTCTAATCTTGCTATCTTTGAGAATATTCTGCTTATGCTGTTAAGTTTCTATAACTGTGGGTTAATACAAAGACCATGAATGAGAATAAAATTAACTAAATACAGAAAAAGAGGAGGAAGTTAATTAAGGGAAGGGGAAGATTAAGTTTGTAAATGCACTTGTGGTGCAAGTCTGACCACTGAGTCCAATTTCCAGAAACAAAGAAGCAAAAACAATGGGCTGGCAAGACGGTTCAGTGGTTAAGAGCACTGGTTGCTCTTCTAGAGGACAGGTCAAATCCTAGCACCAACATAGTGACTGACAAAAGTCTGTTACTACCGTCCCAAAGGATCTAATACCCTCTTCTGGCTTCCTCAGACACTGAACACATATGATACATGACACCACTGCAGGCAAAATACCCATGCACATCAAAATAAAAAATATATTTAAAAAAATTTTAACAGTGGGAGTGTAGCTAGATGACAGAGTATATGCATAGCACATGTCAGGTCCCAAGTTCAAATACCAACAATACAGATAAATAAATGCTATTATTATTACTATTATCCATTTGAGGAGCTGGAGAAACATCTCAATAGTTTAGAGCACTGGCTACTCTTCCAGATGACTTGAATTCAACTCCCAACACACACACACACAGTGGCTCATAACCACTTGCAGCTGCAGTTCCAAGGAATCCAATGTCGTCTTCATGCCTCTATGGTACCAGGATTTAAGATATAAGATTTAAGATATAAGAGCTAGCTAGCAATATGCTTATACTATTGGCCAAACAGTATTATAATTAACATAGTTTCTGTGTGATTATTTCAGGTCTGGGTGGCCAGAAACAAGAAACCTCTGCCTAGAGATATTTGCTGTAAATCTACTTGTGTTCCTCTAAAAAGCTTTCAAGTTCTTTTCTCAAAATCACTGGGAACCAGACATGGTGATGCACATCTATAATCTCAGTCCACAGGAGGCTGAGGAAGAAGGGTCTTCAGTTTGAGTCCAGCCTGAGCAACAGAGCAAGCTCAATAACATCCAGAGGGACAAAACTGAGACTGTCTCAAAAAGCAAAGCCATTAAGGAAATGCTTTTACTAACCTGCAGTTATTAAACATTTTCTTTTTCTTTTTTCTTTTTGTTTTTGGTTTTTTGTTTGTTTGTTTGTTTTTTCAACACAAGGTTTTTCTGTAGTTTTGGTGCCTGTCCCAGAACTAGCTCTTGTAAACCAGGTTGGCCTTGAACTCACAGAGATCCTCCTGCCTCTGCCTCCCCAGTGCTGGGACCTCCTGAGACTGAGAAGCTTCTGTAAAGCAAAGGATACTGTCGCTAAGACACAAAGGCAACCCACTGACTGGGAGAAGATCTTCACCAACCCCGCAACTGACAAAGGTTTGATCTCCAAAATATATAAAGAACTCAAGAAACTAGACCGTAAAAGGCTAATCATCCCAATTATAAAATGGGGCACTGAGCTGAACAGAGAATTCTCAACAGAAGAAGTTCAAATGGCCAAAAGACACTTAAAGTCATGTTCAACTTCCTTAGCGATCAGGGAAATGCAAATCAAGACAACTTTAAGATACCATCTTACACCTGTCAGATGACTAAAATCAGAAACACCAAGGATAGCCTTTGCTGGAGAGGTTGTGGAGAAAGGGGTACACTCATCCATTGCTGGTGGGAATGCAAACTTGTGCAACCACTTTGGAAAGCAGTGTGGCGGTTTCTCAGGAAATTCGGGATCAACTTACCCCTGGACCCAGCAATACCACTCTTGGGAATATACCCAAGAGAGGCCTTATCATATAACAAAAGTATATGCTCTACGATGTTCATAGCAGCATTGTTTGTAATAGCCAGAACCTGGAAACAACCTAGATGCCCTTCAATGGAAGAATGGATGAAGAAAGTATGGAATATATACATATTAGAGTACTACTCAGCAGTAAAAAACAAGGACTTCTTGAATTTTGCATGCAAATGGATGGAAATAGAAAACACTATCCTGAGTGAGGTAAACCAGACCCAAAAAGAGGAACATGGGATGTACTCACTCATATTTGGTTTCTAGCCATAAACAAAGGACATTGAGCCTATAATTAGTGATCCTAGAGAAGCTAAATAAGGAGAACCCAAAGAAAAACATATAGGCATCCTCCTGAATATTAACCTTCATCAGGCGGTGAAAGGAGACAGAGACCCACATTGGAGCACCGGACAGAAATCTCAAGGTCCAAATCAGGAGCAGAAGGAGACGAAGCATGAGCAAGGAACTCAGGACCGCGAGGGGTGCACCCACACACTGAGACAATGGGGATGTTCTATCGGGAACTCACCAAGGGCAGCTGGCCTGGGTCTGAAAAAGCCTGGGATAAAACCGGACTCGCTGAACATAGCGGACAATGAGGACTACTGAACTCAAGAACAATGGCAATGGGTTTTTGATCCTACTGCATGTACTGGCTTTGTGGGAGCCTAGGCAGTTTAGAGGCTCCCCTTACTAGACCTGGATGGAGGTGGGTGGTCCTTGGACTTCCCACAGGGCAGGGAACCCTGATTGCTCTTTGGGCTGACGAGGGAGGGGGACTTGATTGGGGGAGGGGGAGGGAAATGGGAGGCGATGGCGGGGAAGAGACAGAAATCTTTAATAAATAAATAAATAAATAAATAAATAAATGGCGTACACCACCACCGCCCAGCATTAAACATTTTCATACAGAATATTCTGACCTTGAAATAATACATTTTGACATTTGCCCAAGCATCTGATGTAGACTTTCACATGATTTGTAAAGTAATTACATACATATAGATTTGTTTGTTTGTTTGTTTTTTGAGACAGGGTTTCTTTGTAGCTTTGGAGCCTGTCCTAGAACTCGCTCTGTAGACCAGGCTGGCCTCGAACTCACAGAGATCTGTCTGTTTCTGCCTCCAAAGCGCTGGGATTAAAGGCATGCACTACCCCCACCTGGCACATATAGACATTTTTAAAGGAACATAAACAACTATTTGTTTAAATAAAAAAGAACATCATGTAAACATTAAATTACCAAGACTACCTAAATCTGTTGCTTTGGTCCCATTAAAACCCTTTAAATATCAGAGTTACAAATACCTTCTTCCAGGGTCTCAGGAATTTTCATTCTAGCAAGATGAGACAGTAAAAGAACTCTGGCCTTAAGGCTATATGGACAGGTAAGTGGAGGCTCATTCTTCTTTAAATTTATGCTGCCAATTTCTCTGATTAGCTAAGGCAAAAAAAAAATTATTCAGAAACATATCATAAATCATTCACTTTTTTACTTTATTGCTCATCAAGAAATGTATAAGATCAGCCTAACCTGTGGTATTAAAATATTATCTGTTGGCCTGCTTGTGGCATCTTTATTATATTGAGGATCAAATTCAGATGCTCCAGATAAAACCATGATGAGACCTATGAAAACAAACAAATATAATGGTAAATAGACATTTGTTTATCTATTAATTTCTCTTCCTGAGATACCTCCTACAGAAAGCACCTTTCTAACCATGCACAACACAATGCTGAAAGTCACCTGGCTTCCACTACTGACAACTAAATTAAATCTCCTACTAAAACAAAAGAAACTGTACTTTTTAAAAATGTACACAATAGTTACCTATCCCAAGTGAGTATAAGTGTTCATCAGATTAAGGGCACAAAAGGACTGGACTAATTAAGGTCATTTAAATAGCATATTTCTATACTAAGCATGTGTTCCTTAGAAGCCTACTAGAGAGAATCAAAACCTCATTAGAATGTTGCATGTAAACGAGTGCCCTTCAGTTAAGTAAGGCTGGGAAGAACGAACTGCCAAGAGTGAGAGATTCTCTTTATTCCATGACTTCTCAAAATATCAAGTAAACAAAAATTCTGGAACCTTGGAGAGTTTTATGGAAATGCACATGATTCCCTGCCACATGTATCATCACCCCAAAAGCTCTAGAAGGACTGACATTATGATCATCAGTTTCATCCTACCCATGAATATCATCTACCTTTAATAGAGAAGAAAATATACAGGTGATAAACAAAAGGTGGGGCTATAGATGCTGAAGAGTAGAGACTACAATTCTAGAACTTCCTGGCTAAATGACCAGGGCAATAGTCTTATTTCTCCTTGTACTTTAGTTTGTTCAGATGTGTCCAACAGACAGCAGGCACAGGAAACGTGTGACCTATTACTGTGCAAAAAAAAAAAAATTGAGACAGGGTCTCACCATGTAACTTTGGCCTGGAACTCAATACGTAAACCAGGCTGGCCCGGAACTCATAAACATCTACCTGTCCCAACCTCTCAAATGCTAGGGTTAAAAGCACGCACCACTACACCAGGCTCAAATATTTTTATGTTGGGGAAAGAAAAAATAACCGTTCCAAAGACAGCTGAAGAAAATGTAAATAAATTCACCAGCTAAATAATGCTTTGTGACAGAATTATATGAAACAAAGTAACACTCTCAGAAACCAGTACCCCATGGGCAAAGCAGAGCACATGAACCATTTTTATAAGGAAAATCCTATACTAATATTTCAATTGAACTTAAGGGTAATATGTATGCACAACAGAAAGTAATACTCATTCATTTCTATAGCCTATATTCACTATACATAGTGAAGGGGTTCACAGACATTTGTTCAACTCTATCATCTATTTTGACCATATCTGCCGCTCCTGTTCCAGCTAGTACTCTTCCTTTTCGCAGACAGTCTTGCTTCAACTTTCATGGCATATATGTATATATCTGGGTGTGTGTGTATACATTAAAAACCTAAGAGCTACTTGAGAGAAATCATGTAATGTTTAAGTCTCATTTTTTTCACATAATAGATATCTACTGGTTAATCAATTAATTTTCCTGAAGTCTTCCTAAGTTTGTTCTTCCTTGAAGCTGAGTTTAAAAAAAAAGATGGTTGCCATATATATATATTTTATCTTCCTTATCAATTTACTGTTGACACCTACGCATATTCCACAGCTTGGATATTGTGTACAATACCACAGTAAACAAAGATGTGGAGGTATCAGACTTAGTTTCCTTTTGGTGTATTCCCAGAAGTGGTAAAATTTATTATATGATAACTCTAAAGATTTTTGAGGAACTTTCATGTATAGTGGCTGAACTAACTTACATTCTCACCAGCAACTACATCCTTGCCAACTTTTGTTAACTGTTTTCTTAATATCAGCAAGTCTGACTAGAGTAAGATAGAATCTTTCTTCCTTTTGAAACACTGAATCCCTGGCTGGCCCGACTATGTAAATCAGGCTGACATCAAAGTTGTGGCAATCCTCCTACCTCTGCCTCTTTGAGTACTGGGATTGCAGGTGTATACAACCACAAGAGGTCTTTTAATTCTTTATGTGCTCTAGAAATTCATCATCTCTCAGTTGTGATTTTCTCCAACTTGTAGGCCAATTCCTTACTCATTTAACTATTGCTTTGCTATATACAAACTTGGTAATTTTATACACCTTCATTAATGACATAAATTAGTCATCTGGGAAGATGGAACCTTCACGAAGGAAACGCCTAGATCAGACTGGCCTGTGGGTATGTCTGTGGAGGCATTTTCTTTAGACTGATAAAGGAGGTACCACTCCTAGGCAGGTGGGCAAGGCTGTATAAAAACAGTCACTGAATGTAAGGCTGAGAGGGAGCCAGCCAGTCAGCAATGGTCCTCCTAGTCTGATTCAATCTGATGAATAGAATCTACTATAATAGAAATAGAATCTACTATAAAGAAAATAAATATATATCAGCATATAAATGACTCAGAAAGCAATACAAAAAACATCAGTTATTTAGGTTTACTTACGTTTCATATCCATATTTCGAGTTTTATAAACAAAGTATGTATAAATCTGAGTTGTACGTATTAGAATCTGGTCTCCACTATATCGTATTGACCGATACCACCAAGAGCCCTAAACACAAATAAAATTGAACAAGATACAAAGCATGAAAAATGATAACTGTTAAGCTTGAGGCAGCACAATGTTTTTTGTGAATTTTCCAAAAATTTACTAAGAGCATTGAAGTGCTTGAGCGTGTTCCATATTTCAAATAATTTACTCACAAATACATTGTCAGGTACCTCTAAACACCAACACAAATCCTCAGGCATGATTAAAATGCTTTAGGTTTTAGGCTGAAAACTGTTTAATAGATAAAACAAGAATATAACCACCCATTGCTATAAGCAAATAAAGTGGTTTCTAATACAAAATTTTCTAATAAACACTTGATAAGTGTAGAAACCATTTTTTAAATTTTATTTATTTAGTTAAGTTTTTCGGGGCAGGGTTTCTCTAGTTTTTTTGGAGTCTGTCCTGGAACTAGCTCTTGTAGACCAGACTGGCCTCAAACTCACAGAGATTCACCTGCCTCTGCCTCCCAAATGCTGGGATTAAAGGTGTGCGCCACCACTGCCTAGCAGAAACCATTTTATAGCTGACATATTTTTGTTCATAGTCTCATGAGATTGAATTTTACACAACAATCCTATGAAGAGGTAAAGACAGATGTATAACAGGACTCATGGAGCCACACAAACTCCAGGATCAAAAAGAACACAAAGAAATGAACGATGAAAATTATAAACTTTTTGGTAGCTCTGCATTATAGTACTACACTGTTATTTTTTAAATGTGGCGGCTGGGGATTGGGGATACGTCTTAGTGGTTAAGACCATGTACTGCTCTTATAGAGAACCCACGTTCTGATCCCATCACCCATATCAACGAGCTCATAGCCACTCCAGCTCCAGGGGATCCTTCTGGACATGGACACATATGCTCATGTGCATATACCCTACACACACATACATACAATTAAAATTAAAATAGGCTGGGTGTCGGTGCCTTTAGTCCCAGCAATCGGAACAAGCTTGAGGCCAACCTGGACTATCAAGTTCCAAGCCAGCTAGAGTTAAGTAGTAAGACCCTGTTTCAAACAATAACAATAATATCTTTAAAAACAAGAGGTTGCATTGATTAAATTCTAAGAATCAAAATCTTATGGAGCAACCACCCCCCCCCCCAAATTAATAAAAAGAACTTACCACCACAACAGGAAGGATAACCATAAATGCCAATCCATACACAAGTAAAACCTAGAATTTAAGAGAAAACAGCTGTGCCTTGATCTGGTAAGTTAATACAACATTCAGACTTACAAAGAGAACCCACTATTAAAAGCACTCTGCTATTTGGTCCTATATAATGAAAGTACTACCTTTTGGGGGTTTTGTGGACAGTGTAGCTGAAGTACAAACAGATTGCAGAGCTTGTCCTAGGTCATATAGGTTAACAGTGTTACTATATTCAAACTCTAGAACTTTTGTCTGCTATGCAAATCACCTTTTAATTTTCTATGTACTGATCTAACATAGATAACTGCAAACGCTTTATAAATTTGTCTCCCTTTCAGTCAAGCACCATCTATCTATATTCACCTCTTGCAAGTAGTGCTGTGAAATAAATTACAAGTCCTTACAAACTAAGTCCAGTGCCTAACTGCAAATGTGCCATTTCATTATTTTTATTTGATAGTAACTATTGAATTTTCACCTACAACTTCATCTGAAATCTGTCGGCTATCTTTCCCTCTTCTCTTATTCCCACAGTAACCCTAAATATGATAGGTGCACTTACAAGCAGTTAAGTATAGAAAATTACAAATTTTAATGTCACAAATTAATCATTTTCAAAACAAACTACAGCTTGCTTTTAAGGTTTAAAAAAGGCTCCTCAGACCAGCAAGACAGCTTAGTGGGTAAAAGTGCTTGCTATTAAGCCTAACTACCTGACTTCCAGCTCTAAGACCTACATGGTAGGATATAACCAACTCCAGGAAATTATCATCTGACCTCCACACATGTTGTGGCCTGGGAAATCCCATTCCCCCACATGCACGCGCACGCACACAGAGAGAGAGGAAGATTTAAAACTAATAAAAAAAAAACAAACTAAAAATTAAAACAAAACAGTTCCTAGATAATTATTTTCATAAAACCTCAAGTAATAAATCATCGATCTTTAAATAATATATTAGGCCAATTCCTGATGTCTTAGGGCTGCAGCAACTATCAGTGATGGAAGTACGTCTGACATCCACTCCTTCCTAGTATGGAATAGGTATGTTTCAATTTAACATAAAGTAGCTTAGTCTGAGTAAAGATGAAATGAATATGTTAAATTATGAAATCACCTTAGATAAATATGGGTACCATAAAACCTAACAGTTCTCAACCAAAATTAGGACACTACCCAAAAATACTTTCAAAATAAAATAGTAAAATTTAAAGGTTTTAAAATTACATTTAGGATACACTGTTGCTAGGAAATGGTGGCACAGTCCTTTAATTCCAGCAGGGGGCAGAGGCAGGCAGATCTCTGTGAATTCAAGGTCAGTCTGACCTACAGAGTGAGTTCCAAAACTGCCAGGGATACGTAGAGGAAAACCCTGTCTCAGAAAAAAACAAACAAGAGAATATTGTCCGAAACCTGCAGTGTCATATGAGAACCAATTCTTTCTCGTTATGTAGCTTTTAAAACACAGTAACAATTAAATAGCATATGAGAGTTTCTTTGTAAACGCTTTCATTATATTATGTCCTAATGCAGTATAGAACATCAAAATAGGCTTTATTTAAATGCACTCACCAGAATTGAATTTTTCTGGTCAACTATCCAAGCTGGTAAGGCAATTCCAAAGCTTGTAGCTGAAATAAAATAAATCATTTTTCAAAAGAGTCTACTTTCAATTTTATTTATTTTTATCTCAAAATTAAGTTCTCCCCCCATTTCCCAAAAAAAATTCTTCAAGATTATATTACATATATTTCCATTATACAAACTTAAAAGAATACACCCAGGCTTTTGAGAATCCAGGGCAGAAGGACCACTAAAGTTCAAGGTCAGCATGGATGAGACATGTCTCAAAATAAATAAACATATGTATGTATATTACAGAATAGTGTGTTTATGAAATTTCGTAGTTTTCAATGGGGAAACTTTTCACATTTAAGCTTCATTTTCATAGAAAACCCAAATTCTTTCATGTCTTGAAGTCATACAAACACTATGAAAATGCAAGAAATTAGTACAAAAAAAATTTTTGCATGTGTTCATGGTGTGCACACATCCATGCATGTTTACATATGGAGTACATGCAGGTGCCATGCACACGGAAAACAATGTTTTTATTATTTTTAAATTATAAGTATGTGTTTGTATCTGTAAATAGGTATATACCCATGAGTACAAGCAACCCCCAGAGACCAAGATCAGATCTCTCTGGAGCTGGAATTATATTAGGAAGCTTTGAACTACTCAACATGGTACTGGGAATTGAAGTCTTTGTTTTTTTTTTCTCCAACATAATATTTTTATTGATTATTTGGGAATTTTACGCAATGTACCCCAATCACATACACACTTCCCAGTCCGCCAACATCTACCCCACCTCACCCTGGTCACCCCAACAAAAAAAAAAAAAAGAAGGAAAAAAAATTACCAAGTCCAATTATGTTGGGTACTGAGTCTTTAAAAAAAAATGAAGTAAAAAAGTAAACAGAGAGGTTGGGAAGACTGCTCAGTGGTTAAGGGCACTTGCTGTCTTTCTGGTTATGAGCCTAGCCTTTAACATGAGCCATCTCTCTGTCCCAGCTAGCTCATCAGTTAAGAGCATTTGTTGCTCTTGCAGGGAAACTGGGTTCAGTTCCTAGGACCCTGAGGGTGGCTTACAACCATCTATAACTCCAATCAATTCCAGGGCATCCAACATCCTCTTCTTTTATATACATATCAATAAAATACATAAAATAAATTGGAAATAAAAGAAAAAGGAACGTTTGTTGTTCTTTCAAGACCCAGGTTTAGTTCCTAGGCCCACATGATGGTTCGCAATGGCCCCATAACTCCAGCTCTAATAAATCTGACCCCCCCTTCAGATCTCTGGGCATCAATCATATATGTGGTACACAAACATAAACATGAGCAAAACATATATATACATATACGAAATGATTTTTAAAGTAAAGAAGTTCAATTTATTCATCTAACTCCTTGTGCTAACTCTCCCATAAAGAGAAATATCAATATTTCTCTTATTCTAATTAGTATTTTTATAATATACAATACTATCAACATTTTTATATTCACCGCACCTTGAGGCCCATCTGGATTTCCAAATTCTTCCCAATTTTTCCGAGACTCTTCATCTGTTAAACTATCATGAAGAAAACAAGATATCAAAATTAGGTCATTCCCAAAAAATAAGTATCAAATGTAAGAACTTCATTAGACAATTAATGCCTTTGTTTTTAGATTTATTTATTTTACATGTGGGGGGGTGCGTGTACTGAAGCACGATTCATAAACACTCTGTCAGAAATTGGGGTTCAATCTGAAGATCTGAAAGGTAAAACAGTCAGCCTCTGGTTCTTACCTTGCCCTCAGTCTGAAGTGGAGATCCTGCCCTCCGGAATCTCAGAAGGAGACTGTGACTGACAGTTGTCCTTTGTCGTCCTGTCATCATTGTCCTTGCCCCCACCCTTTATTCCTCTCCAGGGCTGGAATTAAAGACATGCACCACCCAATTTCTATGGCAACTAGAGTGGCTGCTGGGATTAAAGGTGTGTGTCACCATAATCCGGGCTCTAAGGCTGACCAGTGGGACTGTTTTAATCTCAGATCTTCAGGCAGCCCTTATTTACAAATTACAGTTGAAATGCCACTACATTTCCCCTTTTTGTCTAAAAAAATAAAATAAAAAAGGCTATAACTAATATAAGAAAACTGTATACAATAAGTACAATGACTATATACAATATATACAGGCAATAAATACATGAAAAATATCTAGTCCATTTGCATTTAACAAATTCAGAGAAAGTATTTCATATCTATCCTATCTTGGTGAGTCCAAAGTCTTTTACCTAATTTACTTTCTATCATAACTTGCTCTCTGTATCTGGTAAACTACAACTATATCTATCTAATCTTCAACTCCCTCAGAGACCCAAGAAGGAAATAATATTAACTGAGTAAGCAGGAAGTGCAAGCAAGTGACTTCCAAAAATTTGAGTAATGACAAAAAACAGGTGGCCGCCTACACAGTCACCCAAAGTTTTTCTGCAGTGTTGGAGCATCCATACACACTTTTGTGTGTAAGTTACTAATTCCTAGACTTTGATACGAATTCCTGATTAACTGAAGTTTAGCCAATTAAGTCAGATAAAATTCAAAGACTATTTACTACATCTTCTAAGAATATAAGATTTTAAGTGACTTTTATTTATTTCATAAGTCTATTTTCTAAAATTTTTCCAATGACCACATTAATAATTTTTTTTTTTTTTTGGTTTTTCGAGACAGGGTTTCTCTGTGGCTTTGGAGCCTGTCCTGGAACTCGCTCTGTAGACCAGGCTAGTCTCGAACTCACACATTAATAATTTAAAATATAGTAATTAATTCCAAAACAGTGGCACTATGTTCTCAAGATGTAAATGTCACCTGTAAAACTTCACTGTTGTAGAAAACAGGCTTAGCTCTTCTAAGCCAAGTGCCAGGAGAACTAGGAAAATACCTTCTACACAAGTGCTTTCAGGCTAGGCAATATAAACGTGACAGAATGATTTTCAACACCTAAATAAAATGTAAGTGCTGACCTGACCAATAGCTCAGAACAGAGAATTAAAGTGGCTTTATTTCACATCCCAGTATACATCAAAAAAAGCACTAAATCTCAACTCCTTCACAAACCTGACAATGCTGGGGGTGGAGGGATCATAATAGCCAAACCAGTCCTAGACAGAAAGAACACAACCAGAGCACCCTATTTTCTAACCTAAAACTACACTACAGAGCCACAGTGATGAAGACAGCATTGTACTGGTACAAAAACAGACATTCAGATCAACAGAACAGAACAAGAAATCAGAGATTAAACCCAGAATTGCTTTGATAAAGGTGTCAGTTCTTTAAATGCCAACTCTGAGTAACTTATGCTTTCATTTAACTACCACTTTAGAGCTGCTGAGGATGTCCATAGATGTCGGGTTCAATATACCTGGCAAATATTTAATAAAAGTGTATGACATTCATTTTACTTACTATGATCTTAAAAAAGAAAGTATCTTTACCCATTTCTTTAAAAAGTGTAAAAAGCCCTATAATACTTACGCTGCATAAGCTTTTGCTATCCTCATGAACATAACTTCATCACCTCCTTTATCTGGATGATATTTAAGTGACAACAAGCGATACTGTTTCTTAATTTCTGCTACTGTTGCTCCCTAAAAGGAAAGCTTTGTTAATACATAAGAACATAATGCAGTAAGAAATAGTCAACCCTATTTTTATCTTAAACCATGAACTACTCAATATTCTGACAAAAAAGTAACATTTTCTCCTATACATTTTACCTCTCAAAACTTCATCTCATACATATACTTCTTTTGTTCAAGTAATTATTTTTATCAAGCATTTAACTATATGGCATGCAACATACTAGTCACTGATGGTGATGGTAGTGAAACCATATAACTCTACTTTTCAATAAAAGTGCACTGGCTTTAAATATTCAAAAAATGATCAAAAGTAAATGAATGCAGTTAAGTCAGAGATTTACTTTCTTTATACTCTGAGCAACATCTCACTTCATCTGCTTGTCAGTATCTTAAGACTAAATATTTTAAAAAGAAATGGCATTGATTCTCAATCTCACCTTTTACCAATATTTTGGATCATTTTTATTTCCCCGCATCTTTTTTATTATACTCTTGGTGGCCGTGATGATTATTGTGAGAAAAAACAGACACTGGGCTAGAGAGATGCTCAGGGGTGAAAGTTCATACTGCTCTAGTGTGAACTTTATCTAGAAAGGATGCACAAGCCCAGTTCCCAGCATGATCAAACTCTGAGTAGCTTCAGGGGACCCAGCACCCTCTGCAGGCTTCTGCATTCTCATGACAAACCCACACTCACACATATACATAGATATATACACATATATGTATATATAAAATTAAAAATAAAATCTAAAAAAGTTTTAAAAAAAGAAACAATCAAATAAAAATTCTATTATATGCAAACTTTTCTTCTACAAAGCAGATGTAAATGAACATTCTCCTTAATTTGTATTATATCAAGTTCAAAACCAAGCCATCCACTGAAGACAAACAAAGTTTAAAACCACAACCACTAGACTAAGTCTGCCTACTAAACTGTTATAGGACCCAGTTCTCCCAGCCTCAATATCTCTCTGCATTACCTCAAGTTCCAGTGTTCTAGAGAGGTGCGTCAACCAAGTTCAACCAAAATCTCAAAAAACATACTCAAGGATTACCTAATTTCAATGATAATGACAACAGGTTCTTACAAGTACCCCAACTTTAGACTTAAGATATTGCATGTGTCAATCAACATAAATGTGTTTTTAAAATATAGTCACTTATATCAAGTAATCTTTTTTTTTTTTTTTGGTTTTTCGAGACAGGGTTTCTCTGTACCTTTGGAGCCTGTCCTGGAACTAGCTCTGTAGACCAGGCTGGTCTCGAACTCACAGAGATCCGCTTGCCTCTGCTTCCCGAGTGCTGGGATTAAAGGCATGCGCCACCACCGCCCAGCTCATCAAGTAATCTTAACATTTTACCAGTTATAAACTAATACTTACTAGTAGCAATCAACAACTGAACAAACATATTTAAATGATAATGAATTAGATCTTATTTTTATTTTAAAAAAAAAGTTAGCCGGCAGTGCTGAATAACTGGCTTGGATAAAAGCTGGTACTGCCCTCCCTGAGATCCCAAGTTCAGTTCCTAGAACCCACATCAGGCAGCTTAAAACTGCCTGTTATCTCCAAGGGATCCAGCAGCCTCTTCTGACTTGAGTACACATACAACAGATACACATAAATGAAAAACACAAATCTAACCAAAGAGAGGTTCAACAGACCCAAGTCTGATTTCTTTTGGAAATGTCTATAATTTGTTTTAGAATGTAGACCTTTAGTATTTAAGGTATTGTTAAATTAATGAGGTTACATAACAATACTACTTACAGGATCCAAATTTAATACTTCATAAGGATTGTACTCCTGATATTCTCGGTCTGTTTTGGAAACTTTGTATGCAAGGAATAAGAACAATGCCCATCCTGCAAGCAGAACTATTTTCCTGTTTAGGAAAAAGACAAATGACATAAATAAATGCAGTTGTACAGCTTTCTGCAAGGAAATGAAACAATATAAAGTAGTTCCACACCACTATGCTACACTACTGACTCAAATTTGTAAATTCCCGTTATAACAAAATAGTCTTTTTCACTTTTGAATTCTCTAGAATCTAGTGGAGTGCCTCCCAAATAATGGAAGGTTCCAGTTACTAATTGCAGAATTAAATACAGAAATTAATACTAGAACCATTAAAATAGATAAAAATACATAAGTGTTAAGCAGCCAAGAAACCACTTAATGTAAAAAGATTACTCTTGACCTAAAAATAATACATTTAGTAAGATGAATTTTAAAAAAATGGCCAGGTATACAAGGATGAGTGAATAGCCTTCTTTAAATAGTTAAATTTGGAAATAACTAATTTAGGGGGAGTAGTCAAATCATGATGGAGTCACACAAAAAAACATTTTATAGCTAAGACATAAAATATGTGCAGGAGTTAAGGATATAAAAGAACAATAAAAACCTAATTTCTTCTCTTTTGAATGTATTCTACATAGTAAAACCAAATATAAGCACCTTTAAATGCTCACCAATGAATTACTAGACAAAATCAATAATAATAATAACAATAATAATCATTCAACCAGAGTGAAATATTTTCTAGTAAATAAAAGGAATATCTGTCATGAAAGATTTTTTTTAATGTTAAATTCAAAAGGGAAAACAGCTTTCAAGCTTTGTAAAAACACAATCCAACTTCTATAAACAAAAATGTGATTAGAAATAAGAGTATAACATAATCAATATCTTAATGTGGAAATGAACTATTATTTAGATCCTCTGTGTGAAGATTTGTTACAATGAATAGGATTTGTTAGACAAAAATATAAAGTAATCAAACACAATTGGAATAACTGGTTTTAAGAACAAAGAAAAAGTCCCTTGTGTTTAAGCTCTTTGTTTCTACCACTGCACTGAGATGACATCTAGGGCCTCTGCCGTCTGTGGTAGGCAAGAACTCTGAGTTACACCCTCAGACTGAGCTTCTGTTCTTTGGCAGAACCTAGCTCAAATGCACTTATCGTTTGGAAACAAGCCTCTTCATCTGGAATCACCTAGAATGATTCCTTAGTTTTCTGTTTATCCAATTTTCAACAAAACAGATTTTTATTCTTCAATGTTCCATAAGCTTTCCCACAATCATGCACTTGCTTTTGTATCTGTCAAAATCTCAGTCCCCGTGTGTGTGTGTGTGTGTGTGTGTGTGTGTGTGTGTGTGTGCGCGCGCGCGCGCGCGCCTACCTACACAAAATCTATATTCATCCTTCAACTCAACTCCAAAAATCTATCCTTCAAAAGCAATCCTTCAAAGAGAACACAATTACAGCTACAAAGCAGCACAAACAATAACTTTTTTCCTTTGACTTGCTGCAAATTCCTTAGGCACCTGAACAAGTTCTTACTCAGTTTTTACTAACCCCTGGGTAGTTTAAACAACAGTGGGAACTGAGATACAAGTTTCTTTCCATTTGGTCAAAACAATATTCTAAACCAAATACACACACATGCTTTGAAAAAAGGTCTCATATGTAGGCTGCCCATAAATTCAGTATGTAAAGGAAAATGATTTCAAACTTCTGACCCTCCTGCTTTCACAGCCCACACAAGTGCTAATCGTGCAGGCTTACACCACCATACCTGATTTTCATGGTTCTAAGGATCAAATCAAAGGCTTCCCGCATGAATGACCAGAACTCTACAAAGTAAGTTGCATACCCAGGCATATTTTAAACCTTTCAAGGGTATATAACTTCAAGCTGTTTGCCAGCCCACCTAATGTCCACATATATGCCCAAAGAGACAGAACCCTATGTAGAACATCCCCTCTTATCCTGGACCCAGAAAAAAAAAACTCCCTAGCTCAACTCCCACCATAATTATACATCAATTTAAAAAGTTTGGTAAGCTGTTTAAGCTATATATCTCAAATCCAACTTCCATGATGGGTTTGACAATTAAATGAGATTTAGAATGTTAAGTACTTTGGAAGTAACTCACATGTAGTAAACATAATCAATTAATGGTAGTTATGGCCTACTAATAGTAACTCTTCCCCAAGTCTTAGAGGCTAGGGATATAGAGCCACAGTAGAATACTGAACTAGCATTTACAAGGTTCAACTCCAATACTACAAAAAACAAAAACAATAGAGTGAATACTTGTGAGCTATTATTTATGGATAATTACATTGGTATAGTTGTTGTATATTGATAAGTTCAAATTATATTTGTTACTTTTGTTTACATTATTTGTATACCTATGCAAAGTATTTCTGTCAGATTATATATTTGCATGTTTCTACCTCTGTTGAGGACATTCTGTATATTGATACAACTTTTAGGATATATTTTCATATTGCATTATATATTACTCCTAACTCTGATCAAGATACTTATACATTGTTTACATTTTGGTCATTGTCCTCATTTGTTGCACATTTGTTTATAGATTATTTAATATTCTGACATGAAGTTTTAGTCTTTTAAGTTATACAGGTATTAATATTATAGGTCAATAGTTGTTCATGTTTGTTGTATTTACAGTCAGATCAATTAGGTTCTTAGATACATAGAGATTATATTCTGTCTAGGCAGGTAATCTTCAACCACTTCAAGGATCTGTAGAACATGGCATTTAAATAACTTAGGGTTCTGCTGACATGAGACATGACTGCTCCTGACAGCACCAATCTATTCCAGAGAGAATGTGAGTCCAAAGACACTCCACTTGGAGTTTGTTTTCTTCTTGGCACATTTGGCCTTTGGGCAAGGAATTGGCCATACCTCAACCACTGACAAAGTACATGGTATCTAGAAATGGATAAGCAGGACACAAGGAAAAAGACTGTCAAATCTTGCCAAGACAGGGTAAGACAGTTCTGAATAATTTGCTTCCTCTGAAAACGGTCTCTCAGTTACGCTAGGCCATAGCCAAAGTTGGTTACTACAACATTACAAATGAGATTTTGGGTGATTGCTCAGGTAGCTAATTGTCCCCATCATATATTGCTTGCTTTGAAAGCTGCTTGATTGTATTTCCTGCCTGCTCAAGTAATTATCTCCCTTCTCAGGCCTTCGATGGAGTTGAAGATTAGATAGTTGTAGTTACTGTTCTCTTATGATCTATCCAAGCCATTTCCTATACAAGACTTAGATTCCTTAGGATAGAATGCTTATTAAAACATTTAGCTTATGGTCCTTGCTTAATACTGTTTATGCTGGTTGTAATACTAATTATAATTGATATCTGTTCCTAGTGTACATAGTTTTGTATCGGGTTTGGAACTTTCTTATTTAAACAAAAAGGGGAGATGCCATGGGAGCATATTCTGTTCCTTCAGCCAATAGAATTTAAGATACCAGCCCACTTGGGTGTGGTCTCTTATACTGTAAAAGCAGCTGTAAAGCATGTGAGCTCTCTCTTTTGCTTCCAGCTCTTGCTTTCAGCTGCTAGGCTGTGTTCCTGTTTGTTCAGAGGACTGTTGTCTAGGACAGTGATCTGTAAATTTTTCCTAAATAATTAACCCTTTATTATTTATAATTCTGAACTAGTGTGGGATTATTTTGTGACTGCTGCCTTCAAAAACCCACCCACAACCAACTCAAAAAGTCTTCTCTGTCTTAGGCCAAGTGAGAGCCCTTCTGTTGTTCTTCCAAAACAAGTCTTCTCCCTGTCCTTACTGCTTGGTTTAGCAGTACAGAGTACAAAAATTGGTAGAACCAGGAGACAGCCTGAGAACCAGAATTCATATCTCTAGCACTCACATAAAAAGCCAGGCAGGTGTGACTGCCCATGAAACCCTACTGCTTGAGAGGCAGAGATGGGATCCCTGGTATAAACAGGCTAGACAGACTAGCTGGGCAAACTCCAGGTTTAGCAAGAACCCTGTATAATAGTTTTAAATATCAACTTGCCACAGTCTAGATCACCTGAAAAAAAAAGAACCTTAATTGAGGGACTGCCAGGATCAGATTGGCCTACGGCTACGTCTGGGAATCATCTTGATTGTTAACTGATGCAGGAAGACCTAGTCCACTCACTGTGGGTAGCATCATTCCTTGAAAAGTCCTGAGCTACATAAAGATAGAAGAAATCTAGATTAAAGCTAACTAGCAGGAAGAAGGCAGAATAGGTATCTCTCAGAATATAGTCCCTGTCCTTGACCATGACTAGCAACAGAAATAAAACTAGAACACCTTATACCTCAGTAAATAAACTAGAAAATATTCAAGAAAGACACCAGATATCAACCTCTGGCTTCCAACATAAACACATACATGTTTACCTGAAGACATGCAGCACTCACATTTGAATACACATGCACACCATACCCAAAAACATGTAGTAGATCTTTCTTTAAGAGATGAAGTCTGGGGGGCTAGAGAGATGGCTCAGTGGTTTGCTCTTGCAGAGGACAAAGTTGGGTTCCCAGCACCCACATCAGATGGCTCACAACTCCTATAACTAGTTACAGGATTTGACACCTCTTCTGGACCCTCATATGTATCTGTATCATCTGTATCTGTATCCATATCTCTCTCCTCCCTCTCTCTCTCTCTCTCTCTCTCTCTCTCTCTCTCTCTCTCTCTCTCTCTCTCCATATATATATATATATATATATATATATATATATATATACACATATATGTGGATACAGATACATATGTGTACCTGTCATATATGTATATGTACCCTCCTGCCATGATGCCATCTACCAAGTTCTAATGTTATTCCAAAGGTCACAAACGAATGGGGCTGACAGACCTTGGACTTTCAGCCTCTAAAACTAAAATAAGCTAAATAAACCTTGTTTCTTTATAAAGTACCCAAACTCAAATATGTTATTACAATAACAAAGAAAGAAATGAACTAACATTATATACTAAATTTATTATAATTGTGATTTGGCACTCTCTCCTACAGTTCATAACTTTGAACTATATAGATTGTTAATCACTGTGTATCTAGCACCTTCTATACATGACTTACAATAAGTACATAATTATATCTGAAATTAAAAGGAGGAAATTTTAAACATAAAACTAAAGTTTGTTAATACTCTCAATAATCTAAGAACATTTGAAAATGCTATTCACACACAATAACTCTTCGCTTTGATGAAATCTAAAAGTCTAACAAAACTCATAAAACAGAGATAAGAATGAAAAATCCACAAAGGGAAAGCAAACACAAGGAAAAGAACAAAATATCCCAGATATGCTAAACTCTATTAGATGCTTCACATGTGGCATCTGTTCTCAGAGCCAAGAAGAGAAGAGAAGGCTCATGACAGGATCCCCCATGCTGATGAAAACTATTCCAAACAATAAAACCACACTCATTTCCAGAGAGCCAAAGCAAAAGGGGCTGGGGGTAGAGGATACACATGATTATGCTTTATGTCCAATTTTCTAAAAGAAACCCTCCAAAAAGTCAAACATTTTCTCACATGCAGACTCAGTAATTTAACTTAGAAAGTATTCTGCATTTTTTTCTTTTAAGTATATTTTCAATGTCATTTGGAAGCTACTTCCAGAAATTATATAGCTTAGATTCAGAAATACCGTCAGGAAGTATTTAGGTAGTATAAAGTAGCAAGAGTTTTTATAATTTCTAAACTTTCTCTGAACTGTTACCAAAATCTATTTAGTCATTATTTGAGCTTCATTGTGAATTAAATAAATCATTTATTTATTACCAAAAAGGCCTTCAACTTCTTTTCCTTGAAAAGTAGGTTAAAGGCTGACAGAATGGCTCACCTGTCACAAGCCTGTTTCACAAGCCTGATGGCCCAAGTTCAATTCCTAGAGCCCTCATAAGGTATTGAAGAAAAGAATCAATCCACAAAGCTATCCTGTCCTCCACACTGATGTAGTGTGCAATGGCACATGTATGCCCACATCACATCATACACACACAATAGATAAATTAGAAGGAAAAAATGGAGGTCCAGGTACCTGAAGTATTGAGCAAAAATGAGGTGGGGGCTTGAGACTTAAGAATTATTGGCCTAAAACTGGGAATAGCAGTTCAAACTTTTAATCCTCAGAAGACAGAGGCAGATGGATGCCTGCGAGTTCAAGGCCAGCCTGATCTGCATAGCTAGTTTCAGTCCAGCCAGGGCTACATAGTGAGAACCTGTCTCAAAAAAAGAGATGGAGAGGGGGAAGGTGTTTATAAATTTTTAATTTAAAATGAGAATAGACAGCAAATAAAGAGAAAAGAGAGCTATATTGGTCTCAGTGCTAACTCTGCATCTAGCTTCTTACCACTGAGCATTACCACCAAAGCTAAGATTCCCTCTCTGTGCAAAAACCAGTCCTTTCCCTCTTAAACATCTTATTTCAGTCCTCTGAAGTTACACATCTATGTTTAAAACTAGTCTCATCATTTAAACCCAGATTTAAAATAACTGGTTCAACACTTAATCCTCTACCAGATTTTTTTCTTTCTACAGCAGGTAGATGTGGGTAATTTACTTTTCTGCAGTAACAACCTTCAGTTCCCATCACAGATAATCTAGTGACTGAGTTAAATAAAGACTTGACATTAATTCAGTGTAAAGCACACCCTTTAGCCTCACAGAATCAAATCCTTGCTAGTGGATTGTCTAAGCAGATGAGCCTGCCAAAACTAAGGTGATATGGTCTTGTCCACCACATTCACTGCATAATTCTGGCCAAATCAATTTACTTCTTAGCCTTAGCTTAAGGAAAACCATAAACACCTTGAGTTACCACAGAATCAAACATATTAAGCATGAGACAACTTTAGTTAGCACCTTGAAAGTCACACTTGATCTTGTCAGTCTTTGAAATCTTTGATTTTCATATAGACTTCAACCTAAAACTCCAGTCCTAGCACATAATATATACAGTCTTCAAACAAGAGCTGACTCTCAAACCCTTCTCATTTTGAGCTTTAACTTGTTCACAGCTCTAAAGCTTACTGTAAAAAAACCTCACCCCTCTCACAGGCTACAACTTCTTTACAGTCACACATGTAAGCTATCCTCAGATTCCCTAACTCATAACACCTAGCAAAGAACAAGTACTCAGTATGTTTTGTTATTGAAGCCCATTACTTACTTTACTGTAGGAATAATATTTGGCTGGGGTTTTAATAACCGTAAACGATACCACATACATCTTCCATAGACTTTTCTGATATTCTTTAATCGAATTTGTTCTGTCAAGAAAAGTAAAAACAAGTTAAATTAGTTTTTACAATGAAATCCAAACCAGAGTTAATATCATATTAACCTTATTACTATCCTAACATTTTTCTGAAACATAAAATCTTGCCCATTTATATAATCCTTACAAAAATTCAAACTATGCTAAGCTGTCTATCACAACAAATGATATCGAAAAAAAGTTTAACTAATAAGAAGCAAGTATTTTTCATATGAAACTTTCCAAAAATTTAGAAACTAACTTGAGTCAACTATGATCAATTGTCTAAGCATTTCTCTCCTATTCTTTCTTTGTATAGAACAAAAAGTATAAAATAATTTGAATATGGTTTATTTAGTAACCAAGGAGAAACTACATTCAAGTATGGAAATAATTACCTAGTCAGATATATTCTAACCAACAGGATTCAGAATTGTATCTACTGAAGATGTAACACTAACAGAATTTGTAGTTTTAACATAAAAAGCAACTGACAGTTGAAAAAGAGTGGACTGTAAAATTCATGTATCACAAATTTTAATTATTTTATGCTAAATTGGAAAAGTGGATTAAATCTGTAAGAACTTAAGATAGATTTTATGTAAGAATGTGACAAAAATTATTTTGGACACTATAAAAAGCTACAATTCAATTAAAAAATTTAACCAAACCTAAAATGTCATGTACTGTTTTACTGAACTTGGCATAATCATTTGGTTTCAATAACTCCTCCCTAGATTTAAAATATATACTTAAGGGGCTAGAGAGATGGCTTCGCAGTTAAGATCGTGGCTGTCAAGTTCAAATGGGCTGTGAAGCAGTTCTATGATTGCAGTGTAGTTAATGTCAGTATACCAAATCGTCCTTATGAGAAAAAAAGGACACGCTCAACAATTCCATAGCTGCTAGCTACTGTTCCCAATAAAGTTGGGATCATGTAACCTGAGTCAAGCTGGGCTAATTCTATTGTTGTTTTGATACTGTATTTTAGAAAAAAAATACACAAAACTAAAATCCTTACATGAGATAGCAGGTAAGTAAAACAATTTGGTACCCAGGGCCAACAAGGTGCTCAGTGCAAGCCTGACATCCTGGGTTCTATCCCTGGGACACGTATGGTGGAAGAAGAGAACTAACTCCTGTAGGTTCCCCTGACTTCTATATGCATGCAAGGCATGAATATGTATGCACATATTTCATCTATTTTGGATTTCTTAAATACCATATAGAGAGGCTGGAGAGATGGCTCAGCAGTTAAGAGTACTGGCTGCTCTTCCAGAGGGCTCAGTTTCAATTCCCAGCACCCACACAGCAGCTTACAACTAGTCCCAAGGAAGGTAACACCTTCAGCCATCTGCAGGCACTGCCCACACATGGCTCACAAGACACAGATACAGGCAAACCCCCTTACAAGTCATTAGTAGTGTCATTGGGATCGGGAGAGAGGCAAGGCTGGCAGATTTCTGTGAGTTCGAGGCCAGCCTGGTCTACAAGAGCTAGTTCCAGGACAGGCTCCAAAGCCACAGAGAAACCCTGTCTCGGAAAAAAAAAAAAAACTAAATAAATAAATAGAGTATGGGCACTGTTTTCCCTACAAATTCCTACATATTCCCTACCTCTGTGTACTAAGTAAGACAGCAAAATCCCAATAGCAGTGAGCATGCTATACAGATTTTGGCTTCTAAATAATAGGAGTCAGACATCTCAGTGCCCAGAAACCAGAAATCCTTGTACCTTTCTGAAAAATATTAATTATCACAGAAGAAAAGAATGACTTTCCAATGCGGAAGCAAGTCTCCCAGGATGGCCACATCCTCATGCAAGGAACCATCTTAAATGTCAAACAAACTTTCAAATAAGTGAATTAAGGATCTTGAAATGGGGAGGTTAGCCTATAGCCTAGTAGGTCCAATATAATCAAGGAGTGCTTCTCAGAGGGAGAGAGAGATAAGAGAGCTAAGACAGGAAGTGATAACATATTGGGATCAAAGGTTAGACTGATGCTCCTTTGAAGACGAATAAGGGGCCACAAGCCAAAAAATATAGACTGTCTCTAGAAGCTGGAAACTTCTGCTCAGGTCAGCTCAGTGAGTTCTACTTCAAGGTCTCCAGAAGGAAAAAGCCCTAGCAACATCATTACTGTCTGGTAAAACCCATTTATACTTCTATCATCCAAAACTCTAAGAAAATAAATCTATGTAATGATTTGTTACAACAGCAACAAAAAATTAATACGGAAAACCTGACAGACAACGCTTAAGTGACCAGTGAATAATGGCAGTAAAAGAGCAAGGGATATACCACCTGATAAAATGCAATGAAAAGAACAGACTCATCAGATATAAAATCTGAATCTAATCATGAAAACATACCAGACAACCCAAATTAAAGTTCATTCTATTAAATAATTGGCCTATAATATTTAAAGTCAGGGGAAGATGAAGAACTATTCTAAACTAAAAAGGAGACTAAAGAAACATGCCAACTAAATATGATGTATAGTTCTGAACTTAAATTTTTGCTACAAAGGACATCACTGAGACAAGTGACAAAATCCGAATGGGGTCTGACAGTAAGATAGTAATGTCAAATCTTCTGATTTTCGTGGTTAAATTATTAACTTAAAAAAAATACTACTGTAAAATTTTAATCTGCTTCTCATTAAATTAAGCTTCAACAGACTCCTATTTCAAGTATAAAACTGGAAAACCCTTTATAAGATTTTATAATAATAATGCTTAAGGCTATGAACCAGACAACTAGATCTAATCAAAGGAAAAAATGTCCCTGGCTAAAAGAACATACACAGCCTGCAGCCTTGAAAATATGTACCTATACCTTCCTTACAAGCTATACTCTCCAACCTTAAAAATAGTATCTTGGCCTCTTGAAAGAATATGTAAGTCAATCAATAACTGCATATTATCATGATATTTAAATTTGCAGCACAATTAAATATACATAGAGCACATTCCAAATTGCCATGGTGATCTGAAGTCAAAGAAATCTATCCTTGTAGTTTTTTTAAAACATTTTTTAAAGAATTATTTTATGTATATAAGTACTTGGCTTTTATGTGTGTCTATGTACTACGTGTGTGCCTGGTACCTGTAGAGGTCAGAAGAAAACATCAGATTCTCTGGACCTGGAGTTATGGATGGTTGTGAGCTATCCTGTAAGGGCTGGGATTCAAACCTGAGATCTCTGCAAGAGCAATGCTCCTAACTGCTGAGTCCTCTATCCAAACCATTGTACAGTTTAATGATACACCCTGAAATAAGTTCATTTACCAACTTCTATTTAGAATTAATAGTTTCGGAGAGTAATTAGCAATACCATTAACTTATGACATAATTTTGATTCTGTTTTAATGTATGTGTGTGTGCATGGCTCCTGATTGTCTGTGTGTACATGCATTTGGGAGCCAACAGAGACAAGAAGAGGTTATTGGATCCCCGGAATTAGAGTTACAGGTGGTTCTGAGCCTCTACAAGAGTTAAAGTAAGTGTACTTAACCTCTAAGCCATTCCTCCAGAGCCAAAGTCGTGGATTTTAAAGAAAGTATCAATTTATAGAAAAGAAAGCACATTTTCCACTTATGGATACAAGTTATGACAGAAGATATAAAGCTAATTGTTTTTCTAGTTCTAATTCTGTCCTGGATTTTCTGGGTTTGGTGGCAGAAAAAGTACATAAATAAAAAAATACATTGATATTGAAAGTGTAAAATGTAAAGCTCCATATTCCAAATGCCTATTCCAACTACAGAAGTTCACTATGTTATATAAACTTTTGATCTACTTAATTTTGGTATGTGATGTTTTTATTTGTTTACAAGGTTTTCATAATGAAGTTTCTAAAATTAAAAAATATATAGAAAAAATATTGTTATAATCTAACTGGCAAAAAACATCACCTAAATAAAACTGTCAAAAAGCTCTGACTTAATTTTTCAGTTAAAATAAGCATATCAGTACATACTTTGATAGTCTAAAGACTACAAAAACAACCAATAAATTTTAGAACACAATGTCTGTAAATTACTAATCTTATAAAATGAGACATGCAATTTATTTCATTGCAAGCTACTTAAAAGAAAAAAGATGTGCTACTTTTTTCTAAAAGTAATTCTTGAAGCATTTTCCAAATCTTGAATTCAGAAAATAGTATTAAGAATTAAATATTATATTCAGCATTCCAAGAAGTTTGAGAATACCATTTTCTAGTTACCTGAGGTCTCTCTACATCTCGCTGACATTGTATCACCTCACTCAGGCCATATCTACTCACTGTCTACAGTTTTTTAAAATCAATTTAAAAAAAACAGGCCTGGTTATTTGAATGAGAATGTCCCCATAAGCTCAGATATTTTGATACTTGGTCCCCAAGTGGTGGCACTGTTTGGAGAGGTTTGGGAGATACAGCCTTGTTTGGAGGAGATAATGTCACAGGAGATCGGCTTTGAGAATTTAAATCATGTCACTGAGTTCACTCTCTCTGCTTCCTACTTGGGATTCAAGATTTAAGCCCTCAGCCTACTGCTCTAAGGCCTGCTGCTTGTTCTCATGCTTCCCCACCAAACAGACTCTGATCCCCCAGGAAACATAAACCAAATAAAACCTTTCTATAAATTACCTTGGACATGGTGTTTTATCACAGCAACAGAAAAGTAACCAATATAACAGACAAGCAAGTTTTGTTTTTTGTTTTTACAATAGTGGAGTATTTTTTTAGGATACCAGAAAAGAGGAAAAGAATGAAATAATCACAAATAAAAATGATCTAGTCATCCTAACCACAGAATAGAATAACAGAAACTAAAAGTTCTTTTATATCTTTTTTAATTTTGATTTTTTTTCCCCATTACATTCTTTTTTTTTTTAAAGATTTATTTGTTTATTATGTATACAACATTCTGCCTGCATGTATGCCCACACACCAGAAGAGGGCCCCAGATCTCATTACAGATGGTTGTGAGCCACCATATGGTTGCTGGGAATTGAACTCAGGACCTCTGGAAGAGCAGCCGGTGCTCTTAACCACTGAGCCATCTCTCCAGCCCCTCCCCATTACATTCTTAACTTGGAGGTTTGTCTTTTGTCCTGGCTGATTTAGAACCATTTGTATGTGGAAGCGAGAGAATAATCACTAATACCTGCTCATCATCCTCACCACCCAGTACACAATCAGGTTAATCTAAATAGGAATGCAGATTTGGGTTAATCCACCTATGCAAATACTGACAATAGAGAAGGGAGCACAGGGGATAACTGATCAACAGAGCACAACTCATAAGAGCAGTGTGAAACTACCCCACCACCAGAAAGATACCCAATGCTCAGGAAGCTTTGACAAAAGAAGTGCAAACCAATACAAAGCAAGCAGTTTAAATAAACCAAGAGTTAGCCTAGTAACTGACTGAACATCAGCACGTTATTTATGCAATATACTCATCTACCTTAATTTTCTTTTCCTTATACTACAAGTATAAAACAAGTACTACAGAGTAGGTTTTTGCTGTTGTTTTTAACCTCAGCCTTACTGATATCTTGAAGTCAATTCTTTGTTTTCAATTGCTAGCCTGTTTATTATAATGATATTAACAGCTAGGTGCCAAAAGCAACTGCCTGGTGGAAAACAATTAGCCACTCCCCATGGAGCTGGAGAGATAGCTAGTAGCTAAAAGCACTTACTGCTCTTGCAGACAGCCTGTGTCTAGTTCCAGCAAGCACATGACAGCTTACAACCACCAGTAACTCCAGTTCCAAGAAACCAGACATCCCCTTTTGGCCTCCCCGGGTACTGCATGTAAATGGTGCATTGACATACATACAGGCAAAGCACCCACACATATAAAATAAAAAGGAGGCAAAAAAAAAAAAAGAGGAGGAGGATGAGGAGGAAGACAACTATGATGACCAATCCAGACACTGTTAAATGTTACCTGGGAAATCAAATTTCCTCCAATTTCATCCCCTCCTTCTCATAAAGAGCTCATCAAATTAAAGAGGAATGATAAGGCTTGAAAATTGAAGAAAGATTGGGTTTAAAACCCAATTTAAGAAATAATAATCATCTCTTTCCAATCCTCTAAAAATGTCCTTCAGATAAAAAAATCTTATTTTAAAACATTTAAAAAGCAAACAGTAACAAGAAAAGGCCTCAAGAAAACCCAGACTAATCCTAGTTAATGTTTGCCATGCTTTGTATGTCATCTAAACAGACATTACATAATTATCCCTAGGGGTATATTCTCATCTCTAAGTATTGGTTGGCACTGTAAGCAAATTCTGTAAAAAAATTTTTTTAAAATACCATGACTGGGGCTGGATAGATAACTCATCAGTTAAGAGCACTTGCTAAGTTCTGACAGAGGATGAGATGAGGGTGCTCACAACGACCTATAATTCCAGTTCTTGGAGATCTAATACCTTTCCCTGTGGGCACCCATACACATATGTACCTACACACAACACACAAATAAATCTTTTTAAAATAAATCTTCTTTAGTAAGTCTTTGTTAAAAAATATGTGTGGCTATAGTATAGGGATCAAAAGCATATACTTAATGTATTATAATGTTATATTTACCATTTGAAGGAAATTTTTCATGATTGTATTCAAATCCAAAAGTACTATACCTAATACACACAAAATAGTTTTCTCTTTTTAAGAGAGGGTCTTGGCCTAAAAACCGGCCTAAAACTCCTGACTGTCCTGTTTCTACCCTCCAAATGCTGGGATTAGAGTAATGTGCCAACATGCCTGACTATATATTCAAAAAACTGTTAGGTAACTCAAAATAGCTCTGATGAATCAGACACTGAGTTATTTGCCTAGACCCCCCAACTAACCAGGAGATTGAGACACAATGATCACTTAAACATAGGAGTTTGTGGCCAACCTAGACAATATAGAAAGACCCTTATTTTTTTTAATATTTATTTATTATGTATACAATATTCTGTCTGTATGCCTGAAGGCCAGAAGAGGGCGCCAGATCTCTTTACAGATGGTTGTGAGCCACCATGTGGTTACTGGGAATTGAACTCAGGACCTTTGGAAGAGCAGGCAATGCTCTTAACCACTGAGCCATCTCTCCAGCCCCCGAAAGACCCTTATTTTAAAAACAAAGCAAAAAAGACTGGGATTGGAGAAATGATTCATGGATTGAAAGCAGCACTGACTGGTCTTCTAGAAGATCCAGTTCAATTCCTAGTACCCATACAGCAACTAGCAACCATCTGTTTTACCAATTCCACAGTATCCAATGGTTTCTTCTGATCTCGGCCAGAATTAGGCAAGCATCTAGTGCACACACATGCCAGCAATATACACCTATACACATAAAACAAATTAAAAAAACAAAACAACCAACTAAACAACAAAAAAACAACTTTTGCTGACAGTAATGCTGAATACACAGAGAACTTGAAAATTATTTCTTGAGGGGCAAGAGATGGCTAAGCAGTTTAAGAACACGTGCTGCTCTTGCAGAGGACCAAGGTTCAGTTCCAGCATACACATAGTGGCTCACAGCCAGCCATAACTCCAGTACCAGAGGATCAAACACCCTCTTCTGATCTCCATTAGCACCAGACATGCACAAGGTGCATATGCATGCATACGAGCAAAACACAAAATAAATCTAAAAAAAAAAAGAAACTTTGCTTCTTGAAATGTATGGGAATAAAACTGTACATTAATGTAATACACTTTAGAGTATGTGGTTTTAAATAAACAACTAACTATAAAGTAGACATTTTAAGAAAATATGGCTATCCATGAAAGGACAATTAAGCTGATCAAAACTCCTTTTTTTTATCTTATTAAGAAATAGAAGCTGGATGGTGGTGTCCACACTTTTAATCTCAATACTCAGGAGGCAGAAGCAGGCAGATCTCTGAGTTCAAGGCCAGCCTGGTCTATAGAGCTAGTTCCAGGACAGCCATCCAACCAAGGCTACACAGAAAAAGCCTGTCTCAAAAAATTAAAAAAAAAAGGAAGAAAGAAAGAAAGAAAGAAAGAAAGAAAGAAAGAAAGAAAGAAAGAAAGAAAGAGAGAGAGAGAGAGAAGGAGAAAACCAGGGCCGGACAGATGGGTCAGTGGCTAGGAGTACTGCTCTTATAAAAAGCACCTAAGTTTGTTTCCTAGCACTTATGTCAGGCAGTTCACAGCCACCTACAACTCCAGCTCTAGGAAATCCAAAGCCCTCTTCTAGCCTCCAAAGTCACCCACATATATGTGGTATACACTAACAATATATAAAAGTAAATAAATATTTTAATATTTTTAAATAAAAATAGCAAGCCAGATCTTCTATCACTTCACTACCTGAAACTCTTCGGTAGCTCTTTATTGCTCCTACAATGAAATCCAAGCTTCTTGGAGACACATCTGAGTAGGAGACCAGCTCTGATTCGGCAGCCCAGACAATTTTTCTCATTGGCCACATCTCTGTCACATTAATCTCCTTTGTTCTGAGAACATGTCAAACACTTTTCAGTCTCAATAGCTTACATACACAATAGCTCACACACAATTGTTACCTCAGCCTAAAATAGGCCTTTCTCCAGCCAACACAGAACATAAAATGACTAGAGGCTCCTTTTGTCATTCAGCTCTCAGCTGTTGAGAATGTTCTGAGGAAGGCCTTCTGTGAACTAACACAACACTTATTATGTGGTTTTTTGATGGTTTACATGTAGTATGCCAATTACTCATTCCCAAAACTCCCAGGAAGTAACCGTCATTACAAGGATAAGGTCTATACTGTTCACCCCTATATTATGTTACAAGCATAGTAGATGATAGGTACTTAGTATTGTAAAACTTTAAGACAATTCTGAGGACAATTCTGAGCCCTCTCAGTCTCAGCAGTAGTGCTCCCCTCCCCGCTGGGAACGAAGGACCTATGTACTGAGATGTTGGGAACTTTCCATCTCCCTGAATAGGGGCAAGATAACCCTTAGGTGTTGACTCAGTTACTGATGTTTTGACTCAGGCCCTAGGAAAGGGGCAAAGCGACCCTCAGATGTTTCCCTCTTACCTCATCTGATCTGGCAACCACTCTCCAGCCAATTATAGGTAATAGCCCTTTTGAATAAGCCAATCATAATAGTTAAAGAACAATCCCCAGACACCCCCCTTGCTTCTGTGGTTTTTTTCCTTTAAAAGTAGCCTGTACCAGCTATTCGGGGTCTTTCTGGCCTCTAATGCTGAAAGACCCTGTCATGACAGAGTTAATAAAATCCTCATGCTTTTACATCAGCTGTGGTCTGAGGGATGGGGCGACTCCTCCTTGGTGATTGGACTCTAGGGTCCAACAGTATTTAGTATATGAATTATTTCATTTAGAACTTTCAATGAAATAAATAACATTGAGTATGTAGATATATACTGTTGTAACTATTATTTAAAAAAAAAAAAGGTACTGAGGCTCACAGAAACTAAATAACTTGCCCCAAGTTACAGCTCTTTCCTAAAGAACATCAAATAACTACTATGAAACAGAGATGGGACTTTTGCAAAAGTTAAGATTCACAAGCCTGAAAATTTAACCCTTTTATTATACTGCGTCTCTCTAATAAAGGAATACCTAGATTATTCAGACAATTCTCAAAGAACTAAAACATGCCTGTGCCCCTCTTCTCATGAACTCTCCTATACCTACCCTAACTGTACCTCCAAAATGAAAAATTAATATGAAGAAATCAAAATATTTAAGAATAAAATCCTTTCTCACATAGCAGGGATAATAATAATATAAAAAAGAATAAAATCCTTTCTGTTTCCTCTGCCACCATGTGCCTGTGAAAAAAGTTTGTGGTGAAAAGGGGGCAAAGAAAGGTTGTGAAGTTCACCTTGACTTAGCACACTGTAGAAGATAGAACCATGGGTGCTGCCAACCTAAAACAATTCCTCCAGAAGAACATGACAGTGAACAGGAAAGTTGGGAATTTTGGGGGGGGTTGAGACCATCCAATAGAGCAAGAGCAAGTTCACTGTCACTTCTGAGGTGCCTTTCTCCAAAAGGTATATGAAATATTGCACCAAATATATTTGAAGGCCAGGCTGTAGTGACGCACGCCTTTAATCCCAGCACTGAGAAGACAGAGGCAGGCAGATCTGTGAGTTTCAGGCCAGCATGTCTACAAAGCCTGTTCCAGGACAGCCAGAGCTGTTACAGAGAAACTTTGGGGGAGGGGGGGGTGTTTGAAGAGCAATCTCTGCAACTGGTTGCTCACGGTTGCCAGTAACAAAAAGAACTATTATCTGTGTTACTTCCAGATTAACCAAGACTAAAGGGAGGAGAAGAAAAGACACATTGGTCTGGAATGTTTTGTATGAATTCTTAAATAAAATTTAGGACAAAAAATAATTAAAAACTCATTAGATATAATCTCCAATAAAGTCAAGTGAAGCAAAGTTTTTTCACCCCCCAAAAATGTACTAAAAATAAAACAGTGAAAAAATTTTATGCTGAAAAGTAAAGGAAGGCAAGCTAATAAATTAAATTTGGAAGGAAAATCAGAAGCTTGATCTCCAGGGCAGCAATCCCGGAAAGTGATATGAAATCTAAGAAGCAGGAGCCTGTTAGGAGACCCTTACACTCTAGGAAGAGATGGTACTATGTCACTCTGGCTTCTAGTTCCAGGATGGGATCCTTCCTCCATTACACACTCAGACATCTACCATGGAGCTCTCATCAGTCAGTGCTACACTGTTTGACTTTCTGCCACCAAAATATTTAGCCTAGGCCACATGAGACCCTGACACAAAAATACTAGGGAAAAAAATGTAGTATTGTATAAAAAACACTGAAGAAATAATAACAAAATATATTCATGTTCGGGACAGACACAATTTTTATATTTTCCATGTGTAGTTGGTAATACCATGAATCCTCATATTAGAAGTCCACTAGCAAGCATGAAGCACCATTTTTTAAAAACCTAGTTTTAATTAAGTGTGTTTGTGTGTAGATATGTACATGAGCACATGAGCCCTCTCCCATGAAGTCAGGAGAGGACGTCAGATCCGTTGGGCACTGAATACAAGTGGCTGTGACTGTGAGCTGCTAGATATGGTGTTAGGAACCCAACTTGAGCAAAAGCACCAACCATACTTAACTAGAGAACCATCTTTCCAACCCTGGAACAACCATTATTTTAATTTAATGTAATTTATTTATTTGGAGATAGGGTCTCACCATGTAGCTCTGGCTGCCCTGGAACATGTATTTTGGCTAGACTAGCCTCACTGAGATTCACCTGTCTCTGCCTCCCAAATGCTGATATTAAAGGTATGTACCATCACAGACTGGCAGGAATCACTACTCTTAAGTAACCAATATTAAAGTTAATTTTGACTTCTCTACGCTCAAGGCTGTTGAAGGCTGAAAATCTATCTTACCCATTAATAAATATCTTTCCTCTTTACATCTGCCTGGAGTATATTAAGTATTATATAAATGTGCACAGAAAATTATAAACTCTTTTATACAACAATGCTTAGAAATAAGATCTACTATGTACCAAGATCCTTCGGGACACTGGAGATACACCAAAGACAACAACAACTCTTGGTCCAGACATGTAGTACAGTTGGCAGAATGATTGAACAGCATCTAACAGGCCCTAAGTTCTAAACTATATAAAGCTGGCACAATAGTGTATCTATAACAGCATTTCTGAGATGCATACAAGAAGATCAGTGGAAGAAGCAGAATAAGAAGTTCAAAGTCATCCTCCACTACTTGGAAAAGTTAGGGGTCCTCCTGGGATACATAAGACACAAAACCCTCCTCTTCTTACACTATATAGTGTAGTAGAGTAAAGAAATAACATTAGTTGGGCAGTGGTGGCACATACCTTTAATCCCAGCATTCAGGAAGCAGAGGCAGGTAGACCTTGTCTACAGAGCAAGTTCAGGACAGTCAGGACTACATAGAGAAACCCTGTCTCAAACAAAAGAAAAAGAAAGACAGAACAGACAGACAGGACAGAAAGACAGAAAGAAGGAGGGAGAAAGAAAGAGGGAGGGAGGGAGGGAGGGAGGATAAACAAGTAAATATCGCAGAGGAACATGGGGTGACAAAGTGAACTCACTGTGAAGATGACATATGAGCAAAGAGAATGGGGACAAAGGCGAAGGCAATGTGGCTACCCAGAAGAAAAGTACTGCAGGCCAAGCAAACAGTAAGGTGAAGGGAGAGAAAGAGTACTCAAGAAGAGAGTAGTACAGCTCCAACTAGGAAAAGAATGGGGTTCACAAGGCACTGAGGCAACCCATGACCCTTTTACAGAGAAATTTTTACACAACACTGGATATATGTGTATAAAATAGGTACACCAGTCAAACATTTACTGATAAATCATAAAACTGAAAATAATTCTTAGTATACGTATTATTTTTACCATTTCTTTTAAAAGAAAGCAATCTGCATACTAATGAGATGGCTTTGCTTATTTATTTTTAGTCTTGGCTGAAAATTTAGTAGTACAGGACATATAGCATTCTCAATGTTACTTGAAATCCTGAATTATTATAATCATCAAGGCTGATAACTACACTTAGCATAAATACATACTACAAAATATATAAGTATATTTAAGGACATTTTAGAAATTATTGGAAATTCTGTTCTAATTCTAAAATAAATTTTAATGATTATTTTTTTCAAATAAAATTCAAGTCAACTCACCAAATGTGATTTTAAAATTCAAACATCCTAGGAGCAGAAAAGATGGCTCAGTAGTTAAGAGTCCTGCTTCCCCTTCCTGCTCAACCATGCACCCACACCAGGCTGCCCATAACTACATTTAACTCCAGCTCCATGGGATCAGACACCCTCTTTTGGCCTCTGTAGAGGCACACAAACATATACAATAAAATAAAATAAAATAAAATAAAATAAAATAAATTTTATCGGCTGGAGAGATGGCTTATCAGGAAAGAGAACTTGCTACTCTTCCAGAGAACCGAGATTCAGTTTCCAACATGCACATCCAAAACTCCAGATTCCCAGTTCCACAGGATCTGATGCTCTTCTGGCCTCCACAGGCACAAATGCATATACACATATGCTGATAAGCATTCATATATATAAATATAAAAATAAATCTTTAAAAAACATTTTAACAATACAATCCAAAGATATACTAATTTTGTACTTAACATTCTGAGCAATGACAGTAAGAAAGTCTTTGTTTTCCACAACTAAATCATTATGCACCTATAAAAGCACAAAACTTGCAGGTACAGTGAAGAACACAGCATTTACAAGAGTTGAGTATGAATTGCGGTATTTCAGGCAGTCTGTATCACTGCACAGGGTCATGTTCAGAATTAGGGTCACAGGGAAGTCCACAGACACAATGCAGGTGAGTGATGACAGAAAAACTTGAAATTCATTTTTCATCTGACTTTGAATCAAAAATGAGTTCCAAACCATTCAAAAGTTTAAAAAGTTAAAACCATTAACTTTCTTAGTAAAAAAAATGATTAAACTTGTATAACCTTGAAATTGTCAATAGAATCTTAGGTATGTTCCCAATAATATAAATGAACAAAAGGAAATTAATTGGACTTCAACAAAATTTAAACTTTTTGGTTTTGGTTTTATTAAATAAAGGGCATTACCAAGAAAGTAGAGAGATAATAGCAGCTCTAACTCTAGTTCCAAGAGATGCAAGGCTCTCTTCTGCCCTCCCTGGGTATCAAGCACACACATAGTGTGTATACATACATGCAGGCAATACACATAAACACAAAAATCAATCTGAAAAGCAAATTTAAGTATTTAAAACTTTTCTAACTTTTAGCATGCCACTATTACCACAAGTAGATGCAAATACTTTATCCAGCTAACGTGCACAGCGTTTGTTTCCAGTCCTCTTATACTCTTTAGAGTGCTCTGAACATAACAATTCAAGCATCTAATTCTAATCCTCCCAAACCCCATGCAAGTTACCCAAACAAGACTATGCATATTGCACTCATCATTTTATTGTTTTCTGTACCTACTACTAATGTCAGCCAATGAATACTCAATCAACAACTACTAGACAGAACTACCAAAAAAAAAAATCAAAGGTTGAAAAGATTTAGAATCTGTATGAGAAAATTTCTTCATCCATGACAATTCCAAACAGTAAGGAATATTTTCTTTCAAGAGTACTAACAAGAATTTTCAAGTAAACAATGTGGCCTTGGCAGAAATGGCATAACATTTCTTATAGATAAAGAGTCTGGTAATGATGGGAAATGGCTTTTTTGTCTTCTGGGATTTTTTGTTTTGTTTACACTTTTATGGAAGGGAGTGGTACATGAACATGCATGTGAAGCCAAGGCAACCTGCAGAATCCAGTTCTCACCTTCTAGCATATGGGTTCAGGAATCAAATTCAGATCATAAAAGCGTTGTGAGCCATCACTAGATCTAGGAAATTGTGGTGGTGTTTGTGTTTGCTTGCTTGCTTACCTGCTTGCTTGTTTGGGACAGAGTTTCTCTGTGTAGCTCTGGCTGTCTGGGAACTTGTTCAATATACTAGGCTGGTCTCAAGCTCAGAGATCCACCTGTTTCTGCCTCCTGATACTGGATTTAAAGGTGTGCACCACCACCACCACAACTTTCAAGCCACGTGTTTCTGTTTGGAACCAATAAGATCTCCTCCACCATCACCATCCAGCTAAATACAGGAAATTTTTAAGGTCTGAAGGCTAGACATGCTCTCTCTCTCTCTCTCTCTCTCTCTCTCTCTTTCTCTCTCTCTCTTGTGAGTGTGTGTGTGTGTGTGTGTGTGTGCGCGCGCGTGCGCGCGCGCGCGTGCACATGCACGAACAACAACTTTCTTTATGAGTGAACAAAATGTATGACTTAGGGAACAAGTATCTGGGAAAACAGTCTTGCTTGGTGATACATGGGTTTAATCCCAGCACTCAGGTGGCAGAAGCTAGTGGGTCTCTTGAGTTCCAGACCAACCAGGGATACGTAATAAAAATCTCTCAATAATAAAGAGAAAGGCAAACAGGAGTGCCCCTGGAGCACCTATGTTGGGCAGTGCAAAACCACCTATAACTTCAGCTCCAAGAAAACGTCCTCATCTGGCTTCCTAAAACCCCTTCATATACACGCAAAAACACACACATATACACATATTCTTAAAACTTTTTAATTGGAGAAAATTAACTAATCTTTAACTTTTCAGGTTCTCCCAAGATAAAGTGTGTATGTAAACTAACCTTTAAACAAAAATAATTTTACATTTTACTAATCCAATGTTTGTCACATCTATAAAGCCTGAATGTACCCTAATTCCTTCACCCAGGTGGTTTCCTCTGTGTATTAGACTACATACCTGATACTGAACCCCTTCAATCAAAATAAAATACACAGAATTTTTTTCCTAAACAATCACACGTTCTTCTATCTCTAATATCCCGTCAAGATATAAAGTCTTAAAAAGAGTATATGCCCTATTTAAGTATATACATTCACAAAATACAATGCTTTGAGAGACTAGAGAGATGGCTCCAGTTAGTAACATGTGCGCTCCTTTTACCAAAACCTGGGTTCCAATTCCAGCACCCACACACAGCAGTTCACAATTGCTTTAAACAAAACCTAATATCAACCAGTTCTTTTCTAATTAAAAAAAATTAAAAATGGTGGCTCACAACAATTTGTAGTTCTAGTTCCAGGGAATCCAATGCCCTCTTCTGACTTCCAGAAGCACAAGACACAACCATTAGGTACATAGACATAACATTAGGTACATAGACATAACACAAGTAAAATACCCACAGACTTTTTTAAAAAAATGTTCATTCCAATCCTTTTCACTATACGCACTTCACAAACTAACTGGGCTGATCATCAAATAACTTCCAATAGACCAGAAGTCAATGAAAAGGGAAATAAATATATAAGAAATAAACTGCCCAAGCTATCTCAAAATTTTCTTTTTAATCTAGTCACACTTCTATAGTCTAACATCTCAATAAAATGAGATAAGATAGACTCTCAGTTCCATATAGTTTCCCAACTTCTTTTTTTTTAATTATTTATTTATTTATTATGTATGCAATATTCTTTCTGCATGTATGCCTGAAGGCCAGAAGAGGGCACCAGACCTCATTACAGATGGTTGTGAGCCACCATGTGGTTGCTGGGAATTGAACTCAGGACCTTTGGAAGAGCAGGCAATGCTCTTAACCGCTGAGCCACCTCTCCAGCCCCTTTCCCAACTTCTAAACTATTCTCCACTACATTCAAAAAAGCAAAACCAGCCAGATGTCATTGCTCTGTTGTTTCCTAGGTTAGTAACAGGACAAAAAATAAGCTTCTCAAAATGGTTTGCTTGGCCCAAGCCAATCAAATTTCAAATCTGCCATTTACTTACATGCTTTTTTTGCAGTGTTCCCCTATTTACAGAAACCTCGGTCAACAAATGCCATCCAATGTGGACAACTACATCCACATAAAACCTGAGAGAGCTTGGGAAGTAATTCTAGACACAAAAGAACAGAGTTAAGCACAGCCTCTTAGTAGCAGCATTTTCTCAGATGGGCTCTGTTTGCTAGAGACAAGCACATCTCATTTAAGAGAGGCTTCCTGACTCAGTTTTAGCTGCAAAAACCTTGCAGCTCTTTCAAGAGGCCCCCCAACCACAAAACACTTAAAGGGTTTTATGAATAGCCAACAGTGTGCTTCTTGGTGGTGGCAGGGATGTTGAAACGCCATAGAATTGCAGCAATAAACATGGCTCTGGCCAGTACCTCCACCATGAGGCTAGACTCTCAGAAAGCTAAGAAATGGGGGTGGACCCAGCCATCAAAGCTAGGACTTTAATCCTAGGCATATCACTTAGCAAATTAAAGACTCAAGTAGTCAGAAAAAGAGAGATATAGTAAAGATAGAATCAGATAAGAAAACCTCTAAATGGTTTACAGTGCATTTAAGATTAAATGTAGGCTTGGGAGAGAAAAGAAAAAGGATAAAGTTCTTAAAATATAAAAGAAAGAAAGAGATTAGTTGGGTGTGGTGGCATTTGCAAGGCACAGGCAGGCAGACCTCTGCGATTTCAAGGTGTGGTGGCACACACCTTTAATACCAACACTTGGGAGGCAGAGGCAGGTGGATGTCTGTGTTCAAGGAAAGCCAAAGATACACAGAGAAACCCTGTGTCAAAAGCCAAAAATAAAAATAAAAGAATTAGAGGGTAAAATAAAGCCACATAAAGATGAAAAATACACAGAGAATCTGGATACTGTATGTTATTGTGTTGTCTTTAAATTGTTTGATGGCTTCAGAAGAAGCAAAAGCTGCTAAAAAGACATTTGATTATAAATGCTGCTGGATTAATCCAACATATATATTTTGAAAATACCTTGACTTCAAAATTTAAGTCAAAAGATATGTTACTTTGGAGAATAGGTTTTGCTTTTGTTTCCACAGGAAATGAGAGGGTATGAATTCATTCTGGGTTAAGAAAAATCAGGTTTGATCAAGGAAGAGGCCTTAAAAATCTCCAATAGAAACAGATGGCCCAGATTTCTGAGTTCTACATCCACAACAACCTCAAGACTACTGGCTGAGATGATCAGGTCTCACAGACTATTCCAGTCAGGACTTAACCATAATTCTTAATTTTCTTTAGGTCCCCATGAAATTACCTGGTGTGAGAGAAGGAAACAGAACACACACAAACCTGCTTAGGAGTTTATTAGAGGGGGTGCGTACAGGGATGGCACATCCAGATTTTAAAAACTGCCTAGCACATGCACACAGGGGGTTGCTGTGACTATGTCACATGCTGATGATGCAGATGATGTGAGACTCACGCATGCACTCAAGGGTTTAGCTGAGTCATACATGGATGTAACCATGCATGCGTGCACGAGGGTCACACGGGGGCCCTTTAACATTCAGGCATTTCACCCGAGGGCCCATGTGCACATGCTTGCCTTTAGAACCCAGAAGTGCAGCCTTATCTGTGGCTGAATAATTACACCCCATAAGATGATCAGCGCCCCCAATAAGCAGGAAGTATCCTGGAAAATTATGCCCACATTCCCCAAAAAATGGATTGTGGATGCTTGTCTTTGTTTAGAGTGTTGGTTACAAGTTGTTATGGATAATGGTCCAGAAAAAAAGCTAAACAAAGGAGATTAGATTCAGAGTTCTTATCCTGAAAAGGGGGAGGGGGACGGAAGTGTTGTGGGACAAATGGCCTTGTACCATCAAGATTTGTTAGTTGTATTTTAATAAAATACTGATTGGCCAGTAGCCAGGCAGGAAGTATAGGCAGGGCAACCAGAACAGCAGAATTCTGGGAAAAGGAAAGGTCGGTCTGCAGATGTCACTCAGACACAAGAGGAAGGAAGATGAGAATGCCTTGTAGATAAAAGGAACCAAGCCACATGGCTGACACAGACAAAATTATGAGTTAATGTAGGAAGTAGGAGTTAATAGGAGCTAATAGGCCAACCAGTTTATGATAAATGTAGACCTCTGTGTGTTTCTCTGGAATTGAACGGCTGTGGGACCAGGAAAGACAGAAAACCTCTGTCAACACCTTTCTTCAAGAAGCATCTTAAATCACCTTCTCTGCATGAGACACACAAGCCCCAAAATAAAACTATTCCTGCTCTCCTTCATCACCTTCCAGTTGCTGTTTTGATATTAAAAAACTGTGCAATATTTACTTAATTACAGAAAGGAGTACAAAGCAGCAGCTAAAAAAGAAGCTTTAGCTAATTTGGATTCAACGTCCAATCTTAAACCTGATGACTTGAGGCAAGTTGAATACCTACTTGAGGTCTCAGCTTTGTCATGAAGATATTTAAATTTCCTCCAAGTATATTTAAAGAGCATTATGCACACCTCGCCTTAAAGCTAATAAACAACTGAGATGAAAAATGCTGTAGTTCCTTAAATCCGCCTAGAGGGGCAAGTGAGGACTGCCCCAAGTAAGACAATCTAAAATTACCTTCACAAAAAATTCAAGAAGAAAAGAGAAGCATGGAGAATATGTCTTCCACACCTAGACAACAACCACACTAGCAGAATCTGTCTTATACAACTGTTTTGAAGGCTTACATCTTTTGAAGGATGGCTTCAAATTAAACTGTGATTAACTTGTCAATTTTGACCTTAGGCACTACTATAATCCCCTGGAGCAAGTTACTCTTCTGGTGTTTCTGGAGTAGTCTACTGTATATACAAATAGAGGACCCAATGTAAAAACCAACTACCAACCAGTTTTCCCAGTCATACACAAAACACTACCCCAACATCAGAAACATCCAGATATCTTCCAGTACAGAGATTTTATGGGATAGCCATTGGTTAGACCACAAATTATCACATTATCTTTCCTCTGACTACATGGGATGACATTAAAAATCAATGGCAAGTAAAATTACAAAGAAGTAAAATTTAGAGAAGTGTGAACATCAACTCAACAAATCAAAGAACCCAGAAAAATTGAAAGAAGAATGAAAATAAAAACATGATATACCAAAATATATGGGGCATAGCAAGAATAATGTTCAATGGGAGGATTTAGTTTAAATAAAACAAAATCATTACCTATAAGAGAAAAAAATCAACTTCTGTTCATTCCTTCATGCTTTTCAGTTTTTAAAGAAATATTTTGCTATGGGGGTACATATATACAGTGTTAGGTCTCAAACTCAACCAATGGCTAACTGAGGTGTCTATTAACATAGCAAATTGGATAATGTCCTCCAGCCTCTCTCAGCATCACCAGTACCTGTTACAGAGCCATACTGGCAGGCATACCCTATCCCCTATCCTAAACTCTCCAGCCCAATGCTGGGCTGCCCGTACCCCAGCTTCTCTGATTCCTACATAACCCAGCCATTTTGGCTAATGCACTCTCTTAGCCACTTGGTCCAAGGCGCCTCTCTTAAGCCCCCTCCTCTCTTCTCTTTCTCTCTCACTACTTCCACCCCTGGTTGGGTTCAGTCTGGACCCTTCCAGGTGTCTGTGATTAAGCTCTCCCCTATGTCTACAATAAACCTTCTCCTCCGCCATATGGATGAGGGTCATGTCCTCATTCATTTTTTTATTTATGCAGGTACACACTGAGGCCAGAAGAGGGTGTTGGAGCCTCTGGAGCTAGTTAGGTGTGGTTTATAGATGCTAGAAACTGAACTGGAATCCTCTGCAAGAACTGTCCCTTTTAAAATTTTTATTGGTGTGTGTGTGTGTGTGTGTGTGTGTGTGTGTGTGTGTGTGTGTACACCATGGTGCCTATGTGGATAACTTACAGGAGTCAGTTCTCCTGCTATCATTTGGGATCCAAATATGGAATCCAAGCATTCAGGCTTGGCAGCCGGTACTAGCAAAGCCATTTCTCTGGCCCCCTTTGTGCTTTTCTGCACTGGGTATTTGCAGCTTAAGGGGAAAAAACAAAACAAAACAAAACACAGAGGCTAGGGGGAAAAAATATCATCTAGAAGAACTGAAAACATTATTTACCAAATGTAGAAATTTCTATTGTAGTTCTACAGGACTTTTTTCTTTCTAAAAAACCATTCTTAGGAAGCCTGGTTGGTTTGGAGTTTTCTGTTTTTGAGATAAGTCTCACTAAGTAGTCCAGAATGACCTGCAATTTACAATCTCTTGCCTCAGCCTCCCAAAGGCATGTGGGCACCACAAGCCAGCCTCATGACACTTCTTGATTCCTTATGGCAAGTTATTATTTTCATCCCTAGAAATAAAGCTTGGAGTCCAGAGTAAACTAAAACAGAGACTAGACTAGAGCTTAAAACTTTTTAAAGTAGGACTTTCCTATTACAGTGCTAAATGACAAAAACAGATACCTACTCATATCCTCAATATGAGTGACTGACTTAAATACTACTTGAGAGAATACAAGCAAATAAAATTAATTTTTAAAACATTTCAACTAAACTCTTCAAATAAAAACAGAAACCTGAGGAGCTAAGTAGCAAATCAAACAATGTGTGTTAATAGTACACTGCATTTCAGACACATTCTAAACACTTAACATAAAGTCCAGGTTAATCTCCACTCTAATTCTGTAAAAAGAGACTTCTATGTCTCTATTTTACAGATGACCATGCTAAAACACATCACCTGCCTACTAAAAGTACAGGAATCTGCCAATCCAGATTTCAAAATCAGGCAGTTTTGAAAAGGGTCAAGGAATCAAAAACTCAACAAACACTGGGGCTAGAAAGATGGCACAGCAGTAAAGAGTACATGCGCTCTTCCAGAGGACCTCTGTTTGGTTCCCATCACCCAGACGGGCCAACTCCCCACTACCTGGTAAATCCTACTCTAGGGGAATCTGAAACCTCCTGAACCTTCTGGACTCCACAGGAACTAACTCACATTCACATATACATACTACCCTCCCCAACAACATACATACACACATACACACAAACATACACACCATTAAAAAAAATAACAAAATACATTTTTTAAAAAAATAAATAGGCTGGGCATGGGTGGTGGCACATGCCTTTGATAACAGCAATTGGGATGCCAAAAGAAATTTATTTAATTATTTAATTTTTAAAAAACCTAAACCAGAAAGAACAAAGAGGACAGTGCGCACAAAGTAACAGTACAGTATTTATGAAAAAACAAAGATAGGAAGTGGCTGAGGTAACTGTAACTATTTCAGAATCTTGAGAATGTCTAAAATACTGAAGACTCCAATCACAGCATAATGGTAACCACAATAAACTGGTTATAAACTTCATTTAAAGTTGTCTTTGGGAATAATGGAATGGAAGAATGGCTCCGAAGTTAAGGGAGTGTTTGCTGTTCTCACAGAGAACCTAAGTTCTGTGGTGGCTCACAGCCATACATAACTCTAGATCTTGATGTCCAAGGAATCTGATGCCATCTTCTGATCCCTCAGGCACTAGACACTCATATGGTATACCTACAGACATGTAGGTAAAACACTCATACACATAAATCAAAAACAAAATTTGAGTTGTCTTGAAAAATTAATTTCGACTTCCAGAACTTTATTAAGTGCTGTTTTAGAAGTAATTCTAAATCAAAAAGGCTACAACTCATTTTTTTAATGGTGGTGGTGGTGTGTATGCATGCCAATGTCTGTGTGGGAGGTTAAAGGATAAGTCTTGATTCTCTCAGAATCAAGGTCCAGGATCAAACACAGGTGTTCAGGTTTATCGAGAAAGTGCTTTTACCCACTGTGCCAACTCTCTGGTTCTAATTTCTGTTTTTCTGTTCTGTTTTTTGTTTGTTTGGTTGGTTGGTTAGTTTGGGAGGGGTTGCTTTTTAGCAAAAAGCACATACCAAATCAAATAAACTACCACCCAAGATAATGTCAACAAATGCCATTCCAATAAGGTTCTCTAAGCAGCCCTCTCAAACTTACCTGCAATTTAGACCTTTTGTTATAAAATAGCAACATGTAGCACTCACTTCAGACTGATGAGATGAGTTTCTAGGGACACCTGTGTGTATAAGCTCTGAGTAATTTTACTTGTAGCCTCTACTAAGAACCACTGTTACAAGGAAATCTAAACTGTCCATGTCATTACTTTTTCATGTAGATCCATTTTATTAGCCAATTTTCAAACAGCCAAGAAGACCTTTTACTACTAAAAGGGGTATGAATTACGTAGTATACTTAGCCCAACACAAAAGACTAAAATCATGGGAAAAGATTCCACTAATAATGTTTAAAAAGTAAGTCAATTAGCATACCAAATATGGCGAAGACTAGCTATTTCTATTTTCCCAAACCCTAAATTTCACAATCTGTGAAATGGCACTACATTTTACAATATACTCAAGAACTCAGTAATTCCAAGAAAGCCAAGCATAAACAACTGTGGCTGGAGAGATGGCTCAGAGGTTAAGAGCATTGCCTGCTCTTCCAAAGGTCCTGAGTTCAATTCCCAGCAACCACGTGGTGGCTCACAATCATCTGTAATGGGGTCTGGTGCCCTCTTCTGGCCTGCAGGCATACACACAGGCAGAATACTGTATACATAATAAATAAATATTTAAAAAAAAAAAGAATTAACATGGAGCCAAGCAACGGCAGTACAAGCACTTGGGAGGCAGAAGCAGATGATCTCGGAGTTCAAAGCCAGCCTGATTTACAGGGTAAGTTCCAGGATAGCTACATCGAGAACTAGTCTGGAGCACACACACACACACACACACACACACAAACAATTAACATAGAGGGAGGATGAGAGGTTTCTGGAGGTAAAGGTGCTTGCAGCCATCCCTGACAATCTTCATTCAATCCTTAGATCCATAGGGTAGGAGAAAACTGACTTCCAAAAGTTTTCCTCTGCCTACAAACATACACACAAAATAAATGAAAGTGCAATTTAAAAAACACGTACACATTACTAAAAGTCAAAGAAATTAATATTCCAAAAGGAAAACAAGATTGTTTTCTAATGATCGTGCAAATCTATAAAAGCATAACACCACAAAACCATACAACAACAAATGAGCAACTTATTTTGTAACTAACATGTTTGAAAATTTTCTTTTTCAGGGGTTTTGGATGAGCCTGTAATTCAAGAGTTTTGATATTCAAGACCTTGCAACTGGACTGGAAGGAGGGGTCATAGTAATGAAAGCATCATTTTACTAACACTGTAGTTCTAAAGAAACAATATAAATAACAGTAATCCAGAAAAAAGCAAGAGACAACCAACAAGTCTCTTAATGATTAGAATAGCACTGAAGCATCCTTCTTCATTCCCATAATGAATTTGGGGCAAGATCAAACAAATACATCAACAGGTGTATATTTACTAAGGCAAACCGGAGCAGAGCGCCAGGTGTGAAGAAACAACGTTACAACAGAGTTTATGTATCTTTTTAATCTAACAATAAGAAAACAAAGGGTTTTGAAGGAACAGTGTTCTAATGCTGTGTCTGTCCTACAGGAAACTTACCTAACCTCCAGGGTCTCCAGAAAACTGAGGGCAACACTAACAGTTCTACCTCACTGCATTTTTTTGGTTAGGTTTAAGACAAGGTCCTTCACTGTGTAACCTTTAACTGTCAAGAGTTCTGCCTGCCTGTGCTTCCCACATATTTGAGATTAAAGGCATCCACCACCATATCAAGTTCCTCACTATACTTGAAAGATTTTTAAAACTAATACTGGAGGGTCAAGATTTATCTGTCAAAATTAATTCATCGATACTACTAGCATTCTCCAAAGGCCCTCCCCTAAGGAAAGGGATACCAGTACGTATTGTATGATATGTTATCAAACAAATTTTGTAACCCAAAATTATCATCTTTTTAAAAAAATCACTTTCAATTTTCTTTCTTTTTTATTTTTTGGTTTTTTGGGTTTTGGAGACAGGGCTTCTCTGTAGCTTTGGTGCCTTTTCTGGAACTAGCTGGCCTCGACACTTTCAATTTTCAAAAACACATGCAAGGTCTTAATTCCACAGAGAGGAGTTTCTGAAATCAGAGCAGCTCCTGATAATATTCAACCATTCTACCTACTATATCAACGCCTTTGTCTTCTACACAACCAATCACAGACAAGTAGGTGGTAAGCGAACATAAGATACAATACTGAAAAGCATACCTCCTCTTTGTTGTTTTGTTTCTTTTTTTTGTTGTTGTTGTTGTTACACAGTATGGGCGGGTACCTATAGCCCTCCTATGAAGGTCAGAGGACTAGTCTCAAGAGTCAGTTTTTCCCTTCCTCCCTTTTGTCTCAGGTCCAGAATCAAGTTGTCAGACTTTGGGACAAGGAAGGGCCTTTACCAGCTTGCAAGGACTCATGTTGCCAGGCTGTCTCTGAAATCACGTTGTAGCAGGTACCAGTAGCCTTGAACTCTGAATCACCTTGCCTCCACCTCTCAAGGCCTGGGACAGTATTTGTGAGCCACCACACTGGGCATAGATCCCTTTAACTTGAAATACTCAAGGAATGGCTTGGGCGTGCAAGTCAAGAAAAAAGGTTTCTGTATTAGGACATCAAAAATATGTATGTACACCACCGTCCAAAATGCCGTACTATCTCAATGCACTTAGAAACACGGAACACAAGAGTCCGAAATGCAATTTCATAAACCAGCCCTGAATGAGAAACCAGGGTAACTTTGGTTATACTGTTGCATGTAATGGATACTCAAACTTACTGTCAAAGACACAACAGAGATATAATCCTTGCTTACCCTTTATCCGAAATTTACTTTAGTTCTATTGCATAACTAAATAATTTTATAGGACACTGGGTTCCCTCATCAAAGTGTAACAAGTTCTGAGCTTCACTGGTAACCAGGTACAGTACACAACCTAGATCACCACACCCAACCTAAAAGCAACTTAGCAGACACAGAAAGCTTGCCCTCAGCGCTGCTGTTATACCCAAAACCTACCAATTAGGGCTACCACCACCAGAAAAAAACCATTAGGAGTTGGCAGTTGCTGCCGTCAGCTTTAAGAATATCTCGTGCCATATGTCTTAGTAAACACAGAATCCAACCTCACTTTCAGAATACACCTAGCATTCCGAGAAATGACTTTAGCTTGCGTTCTGACACGGATGTTAAATGTGAAAAGGCTCAAGAACTAAAAGCAGGTGGCTAGCGACCCCACAACTACCTCCTCCGATCAATGAACCGAGTTTAATCCTTCCGACTTGCACTTTCCCGTGGCCAACAGGAAACTCCACAGAGAAAAGGAGACCAAGCGGGGAGAAACCTATTTGGGCTTTGATGAAAGGAATAACGGCAGGGCTTCCAACCCCCACGACGTGAGTGAACAAATGAAAAAAGCAAACGGGAGGAAGTGACAGGGGTGGGCGGCTGGTGAGCTCACTTGGAAGTCCCAAACATGCCACCCAGCTCAGGGGTGCCCCCAAACCTCTGTCACAGCAGCTGCAGCCGCGACACCGGGATGAGAGGCAAGAAGGGTGGCGGGAGCGGAGGTCGCGGAGTTGTGCCCGCACTCCCCGTTTCCTCCTCTGCCAACTCTTCTGCCGCCCTCCCCCATCCCTATCCTCCCCAGCCCGAGCCGCTAGCTCCGGAAAGAACACCCAGCACGGGCAGAGGCGGGGAAGACAAAGAGGCAGAAGGCAAGGGACTTCCAGAACCACGCGGAGCGGGTCCGAGCCAAACTCCCGGGGACCACGCAGGCGGGCAGGCGGGCGAGCGGCCCCAGAAATCGCCGGCGAGCTCGGGCCCCGCGCACGGCGGGGCCTCAAGCCGGGCCGCGCGGGCGGCGTCACCGGGACACCGGGCAGCGCCTGCGGGCGGGACGGCGCGGCCAGGAGAGGAGCGGCTGCCCGGAGCGCGCCCGAGCAGGACCGCCGATGGGACTCACCCGCATTCTGGTCTCGCGGCCAGAGGTAGTAGGTGGCGGGGATCACGATGAGCCCCACGAAGGAGGTGAGGAAGTAGAAGAAGGTGTTCCCGCTGTCATCGTACTGGAACTGCTGGCCCGCCATGGCTCCGCCTCCTCCGCCGCGCTCCCCTCACCGCCGCCGCCGCCACCACGACCCCGCGCTGCTCTCCGGCTCCCGGCGCCCCGGCCCCGTGTGGCGTAACTCGGACGCCACCGCCGTCGCCGCCGCCGTCGCCGCCGCCTCTCCTCCCCGCCCCCACACCGCTCTCACGGACACGCCGCCGCCACCGCCGCGGCCGTCGCCAACTCTCGCGAGAGGAGCTAGTTCCCGCCCCGCGTGGCTGGTCCCTCCCCGGCCCGTTCCTCCACTAGCTCGCTGAGGGAGACGTGGCGCGCGCAGCAGAGAAACTCTGTCGGACCCCGCCCGTAGCCCCGCCCCCAAACCATAGAGCCCCGCCCCTAGCCCCCATAGGCCCGCCCCGAGGCCCGCCGCCCGCTTCCCAGTACCGTTTCCCAGCACCCTTCGCCAGATTCCCTGAGCCTGCCTGCGGGCTTCGGACGAAGGCGTCCTAGGCGTGCTGTGGGCGCGGGCGATCGTCCTGGGTGCGACTGGAACCCGAGCTGTTACCAGCAGCGCGAGATTGTCCTGCCTCTCACTCTCCTACCCCTCTCGTTTTTCTCTGCTTCTGAGCCTCTCCTCCAAGTCAATCTTGTGGAAGCAAGTGCCGTAAAGAATAGGGAAAGGGGATTGATTGTAATTTTGTTTGCAAAGTAATGGTTGCTACTTGAAAACTGCGGGCTGCGCTGCACCCATTTTGCAGATAAAGATTGCCTAACCTGCATAGGTAGTTTCCTGAGTGTTCTGAAGCTTAGGTATTTGGAGCTGCCAGTTCACGAATGCTTAGTGTGACCCAAGCAGTCATTTGTTCAATTGTCAATATACATCAAGTGGTTATCAACCTTCCTAATGCTGCAACCCGTTTAATGCAGTTCCGCTCCGCATAGTGTGGTGACCCCCCAACCATAACATGATTTTTGTTGCTACCTCATAATTGTAATTTTTCTATCGCTATGAATCGTAATGTAAATATCTGCTATGTAGGAGATCTGATAGGAGATTCCTGTGAAAGCTGAGAAAGCTAAGGCTCAAAACGCTATCCAAAGATCATGCTCAATGAGAGAAGGTTTGGGGATCCAAGCCCGATTCGCTCTGACGCCCCATAACAGGTGGTGCCTTTGACCACCTTACCGCATTCCCTAACTCAAAGAGCCTGGCACTCCCTTGCAGCCTGTGAGCAAACCCGAGTCACACTCCGCTCTTGGCCACAGGATCCCGGAACTCAACTGAGCTGCAGGACGCTACTCTAATCTTGCAAGGATCTCACCAAAGTCCCGTGGTGGCCTGAGCTGGGCGGGCCCCAGCGTCTGCCCTGCCCTCTGTGGACCAAGAGGACTCCGCATTTTTTCACAGAACCGCTGCGAATATTAAAGGATAATTGTGTAATGCCTTTCAAAAGAGAAAAGGACTGTGCCAGTACAAACATTCTGCCGTATGTGAAGGCTCGTTTTAAAACTCCATACTATTAACTAGATGGCTTTTCAATGTGCCTTCCATTGTTTGGGGGGAAATCTGGTTCCACAATCTCTTTTATTTAATGTCTCAAAACCAGCTATGAGTTATGAGCTATATGAGTTATGCTTTCCCTTATAATAGGTTATGTTCACAAGTATTTTGTCTTCCCTTTCAAATCCCACTTTGGCAGGAAATTTCTCTGCATTTTCTCCCTTGGGGCTTTTTTTTCTGTATAAAGTTTCCAAGGACTTTATTCTAGGAGGGAAACTTAGAAGAAGAAAAGAAGTTTGGGCTATGAAGTCAGAACGTAATTGTGACCATCCTGGGATAGGATAGACAGGACATTTGGAGGATGCAAAGGGGGAAAGAACCCCTCGTCCCAGACATTAACGCCAGCCCTTAGGCAGCAGAAACAGGCAGATCTCTGTGAGTTTTTAAGCCAGCCCGGATTCATGGTAAGTTCCAGGACAGCCAGGGCTACACAATGAAACTATCAAAAAGGAAAAGAAAAAAAAAATCTGTCACCAGGTGAGAAGCAAGATAAGATGCTGAACTAGAGTTAATATTCCTTTCACACATACATGTTTTATGTTAAAGTACTAAGGCCCGAGTATATACGACGTTAGGCAGGCTCTCATTCCTTTTCCCAGACATCACCAGATAATCTCAAGCAAAACTGCTTAGAGTAAAGATATCCAACATCCCTGTAGGCAAACTTTTTCTTATGGATTGTAACACCACCAAGTGCCCCCAGGAACCATCCAGCAATAAAATACTAACTTCAAACCCCACCAAAATTTCATATACAACTATTGTCTGAAGCTGTCTGCTGTGGTGGTCTCTGAGCAGCCCACGCCCGCGCTCTCAGCTATCCTGCAGTTCCCAGCCCTATCTCCTGACCCTCACAGTGAAGTCTATCGTACAAGAGCTTTAGCTTTCTTCATACACTGTTAAGTCCTGGAATTCTCTTGAATGCCAAGGCCATGAATACTGGGTCAGTCTGAGTCAAGGTCCCTAAAACCCTAGGGGAACTTCTGAGGTTGCTAGGGGCCAGAGCTTGGCGATGGGGAACTATATCTCCTTTATTTGCATCCCCAAATGCTGACAACACAACGTTGACAGCCCAAGGAACAATTCGCCTTGCTAAAAAAATGCACCACTCACGAACTTGGCTCAGCTGAAGTCTATAGAATTTCGCTTCCTTAGGTTGACTCTCCTTTTAAGTCCTTACAGGTTTTCAAAATGTTGGACTGGATTTTTTTTTATGACTCAATTATGTTTAACTCTGCATTTATGCAAAGATTAATACATCAGTTTTATGACCTTATGACAAAATAAGTTATTGATCATAAATAACTCCTGCCAATCTTGATAGCACACACCTTTAATCCCAGCACTCTGGAGGCAGGGGCAGGCAGATCTTTGTGAGCTTCAAGCCAGCCTGGTTCATGTAGCAACTTTCAGTATAGCCAGAGCTACATAGAACAACCCTGTCTCAATAATAATTATTAATAATAACCCTCCTCTTTGGACTGTTTTTCTGGAAATCAGCCTCTTCAATTGTGGCTTTGAGCTCATTTATAACAGTGGATTCAACAATTTAAGCATGAGATATCAATTTGAGAAAATTGTATCAATTTACTAAATCTCTAATCAATAAAAATGTGAAATTTGTCAAACTAAAGCCTATAAAAATTTAATTTTTTTTTTACTTATGCTAGAGAGGATGTGGGGTAAAGGGAACACTCCTCCATTGCTGGTGGGAGTGCAAATTGAAACAACCCCTTTGGATATCAGTATGGCTTTTCTCAGAAAATTAGAAAAACACCTTCCTCAAGACCCAGCAATACCACTTTTGGGTATATATCCAAAGGATGCTCAATCATGCCACAAGGACATGTGCTCAACTATGTAGCAGCATTGCTTGTCATAGCCAGAACCTGGAAACAACTTAAATGCCCCTTGACCCAAGAATGGATAAGGAAAATGTGGTACGTTTACACAATGGAGTACTACACAGAAGAAAAAAATAATGGCATCTTGAAATTTGCAGGCAAATGGATAGATCTAGAAAACATCATATTGAGTAGGGTAACCCAGACCCAGAAAGACAAATATCATATGTACTCCCTCATAAGTGTCTGTTAGACATAAAGCAAAGAACACTAGCCTACAATTCACAACCCCAGAGAACTTAGACAACAATGAGGACCCTAGATATACGTGGATCTAATCTACATGGGAAGTAGAAAAAGACAAGATCTCCTGAGTAAAATTGGAAGCATGGGGACCATGGGAGAGCGCAGAAGAGGAGGGAAAAGGCAGGGAGGGGAGCAGAGAAAAATGTATAACTCAATAAAATTAATTTTAAAAAACCTCAGTTTTTTGTAACAAGGTCTCAATGTAACCCAAGCTTGCTTCAACTCAAAATGGAGGCAAGAATAACTTTGAAGCCAGATGTTGAGGCACGCACCTTTAATTCTGCCCAGCGCTACAGAGGTAGAGACAGGCAGATCTCTGTGAGTTCCAGGGTAGCCTGGTCGACATACCAAGTTCCAGGACAGTCAGGGCTACATTCAAAACAAGAACTTGACCCTGCTGCTCCTTCCTCTGCCTCCTAAGAGCTGAGTTGCGGGCATGTGCCACTACACCAGGCCCTACTCCTGATGACACTAACTTAGAGAACTGTTTCTTTTAAGAGATCATTTTAGTGAAACTTTTAATAATAGTTAAAGAATATGGAAGAAACTGAGTCACAAACACCCCTTGTCTTTGATTTCAACATGTTAAAATGTATTTTAATATCTTTCTGAGTGTCTATAAGAAAATATTTTAATTTCATTTTAATTTCTTGATAGTTTATTTTCTCTCGGGTACAGAAAGCTTATTTTTAGGCTCCTTTTAATAATTCGCTCTTTCCTTAGAATAAATCTTGGGCAAATCATTCTTGAGATCCTGGCATTGACTTTCATTTATGCATACCAAAATACCTGTGTGGCTTTAACAGACATTATGCAGTCATCTGTAGAATGGAGTTAACTACAGAGACCAGAAGGAACCAAATTATTAAACAGGTAGATGAAATTCATTCTAACCTTTCTCTTTCGCTACAGCTCGATATAAAAGTCCCCTTCATGGGTGATCTGTTCCAAGCCTTCCAGCTGGTGCCTGAGACCACAAATAATACAAACACTAGAGACGCTGTGGTTTTCTTCTGCACTTGCACAAATGCATTGCCTTTTCTATCTCAGCTGAACACTATGCATTGTACATGCTGGCTAGGAATTTTGAAGTTGGAGATAGAAAAGCAAACCTAGAGCAATTTTCTTTTTCTTCCTTCAAAACTATGTAGATAGGGCTGGAGAGATAGCTCAGTGGGTAAGGCCACAGACTCTTCTCCCAGAGAACCTGAGTTTGATTCTCAATACCCATGCTGGGCAACTTACAACCGCTTTAACTTCAGCTTCAGGGGAACCAACAACGTCTTTGATTTGTGCACAAGCACCCCCCCACACACACACACACTCACACACATATGCATAATTTTAAAAATAACACAATTAAATTTTAAAAACCAGATAGAGGACTTGTTCTCTCTAATCTTTTTATATATTAATCTTTTTTATAGTAAGTCAATACCTTTTGCAGTTTAACTTAAGGGAAGCACTCTATAGCTTCTTTGCGATTTGTCTAAATCATAAGCATTATCACTCCTGCTCTCTAGAGCTATTATTAATTATAATATACGTCATTTGAACTCCTGCCCTGCCACACTACAGCTCATCTTAAAACTGAGACGGCTAAGTGACTAAATGGCGGATAATGTATACACCGTGGACTCCCTGGGCAAAGGGATGATTCAGAATCTGGACTGAATACAGTGGCACTAAGAATGACTTCATCGGGGCACAACAGCATATAATTTCATACTTACAAATTATTTATTTCTGAAATTTTTTAGTTAATGTTTTTGATGGGGGGCATACTAGAAGATGGATAATTAAAACCATGAAAAACAAAATTCGAGAAGAGGAAGAATTAATTACATGCAGCATAACCTTTACTTCCAAAGCTTAGGAAGTCGCCTTTTATATCCCTTTTCTCTTGAGACAGGGTCTCATGGCCTCGCTCCAAACTTGATAAGTAGCCAAGGTTGATCTGGAACTTCTGATCCCCTGCCCCTCTCTCCTAAGTGCTGGTGTTGTTACAGGCTTACATCACCAAGCACACTTTCAAATTATATTTTAAAAAAAATACTTTTTTGATCCAGGCATGCTAGCACATGCCATTAATTTCAACACTTGGGAGGCAGAAGCAATCAGATATCTCAGTTCCAGACCAGCAGCCATGGTGTATCCTGAGACCCTGTCTCAAAATAAAACAAAAGGTTAAGTTGTTACTGGGGACTCAAAGGAGATAGCTCAGTGGTTAAGAGTACTTGCTGCTCTTTTTTTTTTAGTGTGTGTGTGTGTGTGTGTGTGTGTGTGTGTGTGTGTGTGTGTGTGCATGAGTACTCCCAGAAGCCAGAGGTATTGGATCCCCCTGGAGCTGGGTTACAAGTGATTGTGAGTTACGTGTTGTGGGTGCTGGGAATCAAACATTGGTTCCCCCAGAAGAGCAGGGTGAGCTCTAAACCACTGAGCCATCTCTCCAGCTCTGAATTTAACGCTTTTACAGAGAACTGGGGTTCAGTTTCCAGCCCCCAGAAGGCAGTTCACAGCTCTCTGTAAGCAGTTTCAGGAGATTTGATTTCTCTTGTGACTTCCTTGGGCACAAGGCACACATGTGGTCCCCATACATACCTGCAAACAAAAACAGTTATACACATAAAATTAAAATGAGTATTTTTAAACGTGTGTATGTGCGTGTACGTGCCCATACATGTGCACCCATGTGTGTGAATACAGATGCATACCTGCCATGAAGCACAGGTGGAAGGCAGACACCACCTCAAACATCAGACACTGCCTTCCATCTTGTTTGAGGGAGGCTCTCTTGGTTTTCCTCTGCATATGCCAGACTAGCTGACCCACAAGCTTCCAAGATTTCTCCAGACTCCATCGCCTGTCTCTCTTCCCAGGTGCTGAGATTGTAGCTGCATTACCATTTAATTTTTACAGGACAGCGGTGGCACACACCTTTAATCCCAGCATTTAGAGGGCAGAGGCAGGCAGAGCTCTGTGAGTTCGAGGCCAGCCTGTTTCAGGAAAGCTAGGGCTACACAGAGAAACCCTGTCTCAAAAAGGTGGGGGGGCTTTTAATTTTCACAAAAATCTTCCAATGTTATTCCAGAAAAATAATATAAAATTGTAATTATAGCCGGGCGATGGTGGCGCACGCCTTTAATCCCAGCACTCGGGAGGCAGAGGCAGGCGGATCTCTGTGAGTTCGAGACCAGCTTGGTCTACAGAGCTAGTTCCAGGACAGGCTCCAAAGCCACAGAGAAACCCTGTCTCGAAAAACCAAAAAAAAAAAAAATTGTAATTATAAAACTAGTTATATATTTAAATTGCTATAAATTTGTGTTCTATAAACAGAAGAGTTCTAGTAATTTTTCAATGCTGGTAATTAAATTTAGGGCCTCACACACACTAGGAAAGGGTTCTGCCACTGAACTAGTCCCCCAGCCCTAATTCTGGCAAATTCCATTTTACATGACTCTCACCCAAAATCGGAACTGGGGGACTGAACCTAGAGCTTGGTGCATACTAGACTCTACCAATGAAATACACTTCAGCACAAGAAAAGAAAATTCTGGAGATTTATTCTTGTGTGTATGACAGATTGAGTACACCTTTTTTTCAAAGCCAGCCCAAGGGTATCACACTTTCTGCTTACAATTTTTTTTTTTAATTTTTCGAGACAGGGTTTCTCCGTAGCTTTTGGTTCCTGTCCTGGAACTAGCTCTTGTAGACCAGCCTGGCCTCGAACTCACAGAGATCCGCCTGCCTCTGCCTCCTGAGTGCTGGGATTAAAGGCGTGCGCCACCACGACCCGGCTTCTGCTTACAATTTTTGAATCTGACTCCACACATTTCAAATGATGCTATGCTTCTCTTCTTCAGCTACATATCCCTTGGGATATTCCCAGGGTGAATCAGGGCATATCTTCCCTTCATGTTCCTTTGGGGAGAGGAGATGCAGATACATGCACCATTCAGGCCTCTATGCTGGATTATATAAACATGTGTGGAATGAGAGTTAACTACTAAAAGTAACCTAGCATCTACCTCCATCAATAAATGGTCACCACCCAGACAGGAACAAACCAGTGAGAGGCACTTGTGTTTGACACTCAAGTGTCTGTGAGCCTGCTTCCTTTGCTCAGAAGTGATGGCAACCACATATAGGGATAACTATACAGTGGATTAGAATGTCCTCCAACTCATCTTCGTGAGTTGGAGGCCAGCCTGATCTACAGAGTGAGTTCCAAGACAGCCAGGACTACACAAAATCTCTGTCTCAAGGCCCCTCTCTACCAAAGAGAATATCCCCAACTCAAGAGGAGTGGGTGTCTAAATAGTCATGGCTAACATTAGGTTAGTGGGGACTTCAAAAGCCCCACTACACTCCAGGCAGCATCAATGACCATCACTATCCACCAAAACTTGCTAGTGTGAGTCACCACTGCCAGTCCTGATTCAAGAGTGGGAAAGAACTATGACCTACAGATTGACAAAGCCCAGCCCTCCCTTTAATTTCTGATTCACTGGACAAGCTGGCAGAAGATCACAAGTCTTACACAAATGAATAAACTTGCCCTGCTGGTTAGGTCGCTGCTTTGCTTTGCTGACATAAGAACAGAACTCTCAATGGACAACCCTCCCAGCAACCAGTCCAGGAAGGTGAACTTCAACCTCTGCAACAATTGGTCTTGAACTTCAAGACTTGATGAATGACTATCAGCTTCACATAGTTCTTGTCCCACCCCCAAATCAGGATCAATTAGCCAAGTACAACCCCTAAAGCAAGCACAGAACATCCCACTTCTAGTTTGCCTGTCCCCAGTTTCTCCACACCAACAAGCTGCCTTCAGTGGATACCCAAGACCTTTGCTTTCTGTTCTCTCAAGTCTCTCTTATCTTCCAGTCTGGCTTTGAATCTTTGTCAAACACAAATGACTCTTCTGCTATGGCAAGCCCTGAATTGATAGCATTATTCCTGCCTGGGTGGTGATCATTTATTGATGAGAGGTAGATGCTAAAATACTTTCAATTGTCAACCCTCCCATATACAGACAAATTTATAATTCAGCATAGATGCCTAACGGTACAAGTATCTACATCTTCTCTCACCAAAGTCTGAACAAACAAGACAATCACTAGCCTATACTGGACCACAGAAATAAAAACCTGCTTCATATTGTAAGGAATGCTCTTCCTTAGGAACAATTATTGATTTGACTCTTAACCCTTCTGCCCACCTACTTGCGGGGCTTTCGTTCCCTGTTCCACAAATGAGAAACAACGACCAAACCTAGTAACCTAGACAGATGCACTTTTCAACCATTTTGTTGACTGTGATTTACATAAAGAATGTATTTTGGTGGAGGCAACGACCTCCACAGGAGTAGGTACAAGGGAGCAACCACCAAGGGAGCAGGCCTACGCCAGGGACATCTGTGGGAAGGGGCCTGAGCCAGCAACCTCTGCTGGAGCAGGCTTGAACAGTGACCTCTGCTGGAGCAGGCCCGTGGCAATGACCTCCACAGGAGCAGGTAAAGGGAGCCACCATTAAGGGAGCAGGCACAAGCCAGAGACATCTGCAGGACCAGGCTGAAGTCAGGGACCTCCTGGGAGCAGTCCCAACTCAGTGACATCTACAGGAACAGGCCTGAGCCAGCAACCTCCTCCAGAGCAAGCCTGAGCCAGCTCAGCAGGAGAAACCCCAACCAAGTAACATCCACGGGAGCTGGCCCAAATGACCCCTGGTATTGCAGAGTGACCCTCAGGAGCGCTGAGCAATTTCCAGGAACACTGAGTCACCTAAGGGATGACTGGAACATTGGCCCTGACTATACCACAAGGAGCAAATATCTGAGCCTTGGGTCCACTGGTACCTGGAAGATTGATCACCAAAGACACAGCCCCAACTATACCTATCAGAAAAATGGGTTGACAAGGTAAGAACACACTCAACACTACAAAGAACAACACAACACCAATAACAACCAGTGGTCCCACAACAGCAAGACTTGAACAACCAAATATAGATGAAACAGAAGAATATGACCTAAAAAAATAACTTTAGGAGAATGTTTGATACCCTTAAAGAGGAAATGAAAAATACCCTCAAAGAAATGGAGGAAAAGACAAAATTTTGGAAGAAATCAACAAATCCCTTAAAGAAAACCAAGAAAAAGTAATTAAACAAATGAAAGAAACCATTCAAGACATGAAAACTGAAATAGAGAAAATAAAGAAAACTGAAGGAATTATAAAAATGGAAACTATGAGCAAAAGATCAGGAACCACAAATGCAAACATAAACAGCAGAATACAAAAGATGGAAGAGAGACTCTCAAGTACTAAGACACATTAGAGGAAATAGACTCATTGGTCAAAGAAAACATTAAATCTAACAAAAGTTTAACACAAAATATCCAGGAAATATGAGACACCATTAAAAGACCAACCTAAGAATAATAAGTGTAGAAGAAGAAGTCCAACTCAAAAGCACAGAAAATATGTTCAACAAAATCATAGAAGAAAACTTTCCAAACCTAAAGAAAGATATGCCTATGAAGATACAAGAAGCTTACAGAACACCAGATAGCCTGTATCAAAAAAAAAGTCCCCTTGCCACATAATAATTAAACACTAAACATACGAATAAAGAAAAAAATATTAAGAGCTACAAAAGGGAAAGGCCAAGTAACATATAAAGGCAGACCTATCAGAATTACACCTGACTTCTTAATGGAAACAATGAAAGCCAGAAGGTCCTGGTCAAGCATTAAGCAGAAATTTAAAAAAAACATGAGGTCATCCCAGACTACTATAACCTCAAGCCTCCATGGTGTCCTCAGGCCTCCACCGTGTCCTCAGGCCTCATGTTTGGGAGCCATCTATCCAGGTCAGCGGGATGAGAACGGGTGATCCCTGATAAACCTAGGGGAAAGGAATGAAAGGGCAAGAGACACGAGAAATGACGGCAAGACAGTATTTCTGATCAAGCTGTCCTGTTTATTATTTCCTCAGAAGCTGTTATATAACAAACAGGCAAAGGGGGGGAAGAGGGGTGTCAGGGAGGAGGGAAGGGTGTCTGGAAACTCCAGGCTAGCTTAATATGAAACAGCAAAATTTAATGAAGGAATAGCTTACAGCACCAGGGATCCAGAGATGGGCAGGAAATACAAAAGGACCAGCGGGGCTCACACTTGCCAGATTTATACGTAAACATTACCCCGAGGCGAACACGCCCCCCATTGGGCTGGGCTTCCCCTACAGCAAGCCCATTCATTCACTCAGGCTGCCTCTTTCCTGCAGAACTTGAGCCCCAACACTGGCAAGGCAGGCAGTCCCGGAGTACCAGCTCTAAGGATTTACCTCCGAAAATACGTGGAGCAAGTAAGAGAGCCTGTGACCATTGCTACTGTTTCTTCAGTGCTGTGCCCACCGTGACCCAGCCTCCCTTGTAAATGTGCCATGAAGGTGCCCTACATTGAATTAAATAGGGACAGAGAATAAGAAAAGGAGAGAGGATCGAAATATACCCCATGATACTAGAGATGGCTAATGATTAAAACACTTTTTGTTCCCACAGAAGAGCCAAGTTCTATTCTCAGCACCCACATGGTGACTCACTAACATCTATAACTCCAGTTCCAAAGGATCCAATACCCTCTTCTGACCCCTGCAAATACCATGTAAGCATGTCATGCATAGACATACATGCAATTAAAAACATTCATACATATAATATACATGCTTTTAATCCCAGCACTTGGTAGGAAGAGGCAGGAAGAGCACTGTGAGTTCAAGGCCTGGTCTGTAGAGTGAGTTCTAGGATAGCCAGGGCTACACAGTAAAACACTGTCTTGAAAAAAACAAACCCAAACAAAACAAAATGAAAAAGCTAAATCATGTAAATTTATCATTATTTGAGATAATCTAACATAATGGAAATACACAAACATTTTATTTGTTCTGGGCATAGAGCACTCATGACCCTGAGGCAGGAGGATTTCCAAGAGTTTGAGGATGGCCTCCGTTTCATAGTGCATTCCTGGACAGTATGGGTTACAGAATGAGACTGTGTCCCACAAAGAAACAACCAATTCCCATTGTGATCCCATCCTAAAACTTCTTCTAACTCTATTTTATTTTTTTTGGCTTTCTTGAAATGGGGGATTCACATAGCCCACAAAAATGTAAAGCTTGGCAATTTTTTGGTGAATTGTAAAATAAAGGACTCCTAAGTTTTAGAATACTATAATTCAAGATCATATTTGCCATATTCTTTACTTTTTGACATTTTACTCATTTATGCAGCTACCTTGGGGGCCATGGCATAAGGGTGGAGGTCAGAGTTCTCTACCTATAGTAAGACAGAGCCCGACCCCACCCTCCCAAGTGCTGGGATTATAGGCACACACCATCACAAATGGCCCCCTGGGCTTTTCATTGTAAACGTGGATAGCTTTGCTCTCTTTCTCTAACATACTCTTGGTCTCTCTGCTTTCTGTCCCTCCCAGGATGCCCTGGCTTCTCTCCTGGATAGAACATTACAAAAAGTCACCCTCAAAGTCTGGGCCCCTTCTGGTCGGCCTTGAGGTCCCGTGACCTCTGCTAAGGCACTGGGGTCTTTTTTTGCTTACAGTTAACTCTTAACTCCAATCCTCAAAGAAAACATGAGGAGCAATTTATGGAAAGGCATAGGGAAGAATTCTTGAACCAGGCTTTACTAACAGTGGAATTGGCTGGATGGGGAAGAAGTGTGGCTGGGAGGCTGGGATGGGTGAAAGTTAGGGTAGTTTCCTCTTGGGAGTTACTGGATGGGGAAGGGGTGTGGCTGGGAGGCAGAGATGGAGGGGGAAGTGAGGGTAGTTTCCTCAAGTCACTAGCCAGCCACTTTGCCACCACAGGGCCTTTCACCCTGAATCTTCTGCTGGGTTTTCTAAGGTCTGAACATACCCCCAGCCTCTGATGTGAGCCCTCAATAGCCAGGAAGGGTCTCTGGTTCTGGGAGTGGAAGAAAAACAATGTTGACATTCATTTTTAAATAAGTTTTGCACATGGGACTGTTGCTAATTCCTCCTGACCTCGAGCGTCTGAAATCAAGCCCTTGAAGGCTTATTGTTGAGCACTAAACCATTTTTAACTCTGATGATTAATGTAGTTATAAATAAGCTTGGCAAGAAATATATTGAGTATAATTTATCATCTCAGTAACGAAAGTCCCAACTTTTATATGTTTAAAAAAATATTCCTTAAAAACTGGTTTGGAATATGCCCTTGACTGCCTTTGTCACCTTGGCTAAGTCACTTCAAAGGCACTTGAGAGTGAGGCATACGTGTGTTTTTTGTCTACAGAAGGATATAATACTACACACCTTATTTCCTTCAAAGGATGCCATGAAGGTCAAATCAGACTGCATTAAAATAGTTACAATTTTAATTGCTTGCATTTGCATAGTACCTTATCACCCACAAAGCATTTCTGCATATATTATCCCATCTGCATGAGAGAGTTTATGAAGTTAGAAAGTGGTGTGAACGGGTAGGACTGAGGTTTAGGCTCTGGCTCCTTTTCTCTCTTCTTCAGGAGTTCTTTCGTGAGAAAGCGGCAGATCAGGCTGGAGAGAGGGTTATGCCATGAGCTGCATAGGAAACTGTTGGCTTGCTGGGCAATGGTGGCACACGCCTTTAATCCCAGCACTCAGAAGGCAGAGGCAGGCAGATTTCTGTGAGTTCAAGGCCAGCCTGGTCAACAAGAGCTAGTTCCAGGACAGGCTCCAAAGCTACACAGAGAAACCCCGTCTCAAAAAAGAGGGAAGGGAAGAAGGAAGGAAGGAAGGAAGGAAGGAAGGAAGGAAGGAAGGAAGAAAGAAAGAAAGAAAGAAAGAAAGAAAGAAAGAAAGAAAGAAAAAGAAAGAAAGAAAGAAAGAAACTGTTGGCTCAGAAAGAAAGAAAGAAACTGTTGTCTACAGAAAGAAATATTCAACAAGATTCACCTTGTTCAGGCTTAAATGCAAAGCCTCCTCCTCGAGGCCTTCCCAGACTTCCTAGCTAATCAATGTCTTCCCTCCACATCACTTCCTCACCTTCCGCCCTGATTTATTTGGCTGGGAATTGCTTAGCATATAGACTTATTTGCTTAATGTCTCGTGCCCAAGAATGAAACCTCTATGAAGACAGGTTTTGCCTGCCCTGGCTATCTGTCCCCAGCGTCTAGTCTGTAGCAGAGGCTCACTAAATATCTCTGGAGGGACTGAAGCCACCTGTTATAGTTGCTGCTGTCACCATCCCACTCCCATCACCACCACGTTCCCTTTGACTCTCTTCCCTCATTATGCGTGCTCAAAGTATTGTTCTCAACCAGGTTTGGTGCCCCAAGTCTGTTGTACTTGGGAAGCAAAAGGAACCATCCCGTTGATCCAATCTTTCAAGGTATTTCTGCTTTCCAGTATGGAGACCCACCAGCAGATGGCAATCAAGGAATACAAAACTGGACCCTGCCCCATCCAGCTCGATTCTTCATAAATAAATGAAGGCTGTGATAACTTTTAAGACAAACAGACCACAAACTCCTGACTCTTTATAATGTCATGATTTCAGGTGACCCAAACAAACATGGCATCTTCCATCAGAGACCAGGGGTTGGGGGTGGAGAAGAGGACACTACCAGAGACACATTTTTAAATTCTGGAGATAGGCAAATGGATGCTTTGCTAGGCTATAGAAGAACAAATCAATGTTTCTGGAGATGGTGGCTCATACCTACAATTCCAGCACTTGCAAGACTGAACGAGGAGGAAAATTGACAGCGACTACGTGGCAAGTTCAAGGCTCTCCTGCTCTATATAGTGGAACCTATTAAAATAGATAATAAAATAAGTAAATAATTAAAATTTTGAAACAATGTCTGCTGCCTTAACTCTGGATATTCTCATTCAAAGGACCTTGTGTGTATTGGGTGGGGAGGTGGGCAGAAAAATGGGTTTTGGAGCTTTTCGAGTGACTGCAGCAGGTAATTTTTGGCGGGAAATACTTTGAGAAATACAGACCCAACTCAGTAGATTAATCTTTCATGAGGACCTTATAAAGCATAAAGTTTTTTTTAAAAAAAAAAGAATAGTTAAAAGATTTTAAAATATCCGTTTTTTAAAAAAAATATTTTTATTACATTGTGTGTGTGTGTGTGTGTGTGTGTGTGTGTGTAGGCCAGAGGACGTGTAGGAATTGGTTTTCTCCTACCACGGTACAGTTCCTGGGGATTAAATTTGGACCATTATGCTCCCAAGCAAGTACCTTTACCCACTGAGCCATCTCACTAACCACATAAGCCCCAATTTTGCCTGTAGCTTTCTTTAGAGGTTCACAGACTCTGAAGCCATCTATGGTTCCTAGATTTCTCTGTCTCGGTTAAATAACCCCCTTCTGTCTCTCTATCAAAAGAGGTCACTCTTCAGCTTCAAAAGAACTTCCTGAAGAGTCCAAAGTTCTCCCTTTTCCAGTCTCCTCATCTTCAGGAGGAAGTGTTCTCTAGAAGATGGGTCGCCGTGAGTGAAGGAGCATTTCACCTTCGAAACTGTGGTCTGGCCCAGTGCCTCAGAAATTAAGCCTGGCCAGAACAACGGCCTTGTCTGTGGCCACCATGATAGCATATTTGGGGTCTGTAGGTGGAATTTTCTTTGGACTGCCAAACAGCTTCCAAATAAAGAAACGGAGACTTAGTATTAATTATGAGTGCTTGGCCTTGGCTTAGGCGGTGTCACTAGCTCTTCTAACTTAATTTGACCTGTTTCCATCCATCTATGTTTTCCCTGGAGGCGTTTTACCTTTCTACTTTCCTACTTCCTCTGTGTCTGTCTGTCAGTCTATCTGGCCCCTGGTGGCTCCCTGTTATTCTTTTCTTTCTTCTTTTCCTAAATTCCTCCTCCTACTTATTCTCCCTGCCCTTGCTCTTGGCCCTTCAGCTTTTTATTAGACCAATCAGGTGCCTTAGACAGGCAAGGTAAAACAGCAACACATCTTTACATAGTTAAACAGATATTCCACACCAGGAGACCCAAGTGCTGTGATAAAAACCAACAGTGGGGACCACAAGACAACGGGAGCATAGTCAGAAAGAACCCTGCCTACATGGCTTGTCTCATGAGCCCCTTCGCCAGCCTTCAATCCTAGGTTTCCTTATCTAGCCCCATTTCAGCTGCTCGTTGGAGAAATGAACACAAACAGAACTGAAGCAGTGTCCTCGCAAACTTGCCTGTAAGAAGTTCTAGAGCTGAGGAAACAGGAGAGGCTATCGGAGACCAAGTTGTTCTCTGCAAATCAGGTGTCTCCACCTTCCACTCAAAGCCTACGTAGAAGTGAGGGTCCCTGTGTCTGCACACATCCGAGACCGTGTGTCAATTACACGTTTGTGGGCTGTGCTGGGAGAGATTCCAGACAATTTTAAAGAAATCTTCAACTTTGAATTTTAAAGTTCTTTTTAAATTTAATTCTTAAATTCTTATGCAAAGTGATGGGTTCCATTGTGGAGTCTTTATACATTGTATCCTACACTTTGTTCTAGCTCAGCTCCTCTCTCACTCCCCCATCCCCAGTGCCCCCACCCCTCTGACTGGCTCCCTTCCTCCTCCCAGACAGTGCTCCTGCTGCTTCCATGTCACATGTATTCCATTCTTCTGTCTATCCCACGCCTTAAGAATCTTCCATCAGCCCCTTGCTAGTTTCATCACACACACACACACACTTTTAAATCTAGCTTCTGCATATGAGAAAAACATAAAGCCTTTCTGAATTGGGCTTATTTCATTTGGTTTAAATTTAAAAGTAACCCTTTACAGGAAGAGTCTTACCTCTCCAAAGCCAGGCAAATAAAGTACACACAGTGGGTGGAGCCCCAAGGCAGGGACATGGTGACCATGGACTTCAGTGGTAGCCACATCACTGCCAGGGTGTAAATCCCAGTTTGGGTTTATTTTCCAGGCACTCTGCCTCAAGACCAGCTTGTCCAGAGCCCTCCTCCCAGACAGTGTGAGTTTTAGAATCATGAAGACTTGCCTCAGGGACAAGAGCAAATCATATAAATTCCTCTGGATCCTTAATGTACTTGTCAGCCAGAAGTAAGTCTCAATTCACCGGCACACCAGTGAAGTCACCTGGGTATGTGACACGGAGCTGCTGCTGAGCGTGCTCTTTGATTTTTTTTACTGGTGCTATGGACGGAACCCAGGGCCTCACCCAGGCTAAGTACATGCTTGACCCGAGTCACGGAAGGTTTGTTTTTGTATTTCCAACAACCACCCAAAGATTCCCCCACAGAGAGGAGGCTGGGAAGAAACCGCTGTTCGGCTGAGACTGCACGTGGCAGACTGACCCAGAATCTAGGTTAGAGAACCAATTTTCTTTAGAATGTCCCGTTTTCTGGATCCACTCCCATGTCTATTGTGAAAGTGAGAAGGAAGCTAAAGCCCAGAGCATGCCTGATATCCAATCGCAGGAGCCATAGGTGAGGGAAAGACTTCTCTTTGTCCTTAGAGAGACTGGACCCACGCTGGGCAGACAGATGAAAAATAAGTTAGCGGAAGACACCAAGCATGAGAAGCATAAACAAGCACAAATATCTCACATTCTTGAAAATGGGTTCTCATGGGAAGGGCAAAGTCCCGTGGCATTGATTTAGGAAATATTCATAAGAGGAAATGATTACTGAGCAACATTTTTGAAGAGGAAAGGGATATAATTTCAGAAACAGACAAAGGAGAGTGGAGTGAGGAAGGGTGAGGAGGGAGATCAGCAGGGCAGCAGGGACGCTGTCCTGGAGAGCCAGTGAAAAAGGCAGGCGCCATCAGTTAGGTGCGGGGGTGGGAAGCAGTTAATTGGTAGAGACCCTTGAAACCCATGATTAGGACTTTTAATTTAATTCAAGAGGCAAGTAGAGCTCTTGGAGATGTCTAGAGCTACCCGTGTGATGAGGGCAGTGGTTCTTGCAACTGGGAGTTGCAGAGAGGAAAATGGAGACGCTCAGGCAGGTGGGCAAGCTGAGTTGGGGCTGTTTCCAGAACCCAGTGTGAGCGAGGCTGGCCAGGGACAGAGTTCTAGGGGTGTAGTAATAGGGGGCGGCGGTGGGGTTGCATCCCCAAACACCCCAGCCGCCTGCCCGGCTCGGCTAGCTTATGCCCCGAAATAATTACACAGACACTGTATTCTTTTCATCACTGCTTGGCCCTTAGCTCTGGCCCTTACTGGCTAATTCTGATGTTCCAATCAACCCATCTCTAACAATCTGTGAGCACCGGTCTTACCGGGAAGATTCTAGCCTAAGTCCATCCTGGGTTAGAGCTTCATAGCGTGCGTCTTCCCTGGAGCAGGTAGCATGGCGTCTCTCTGAAGTGTCTGCTCCGGAGAGGAGAGCTGCTGCGGAGTCTGACCTCACTTCCTCTTCCTCCCAGCCTTCCCTTCTGTTTACTCCACCCACCTAAGGGTGGGCCTATCAAATGGGCCTAGCAGTTTCTTTATTGCTTAAACAATGAAATCAACAGATTGATATATGACACTCCCACATCACTTCCCCTTTTTCTGTTTAAACAAAAAAAGGAAGGCTTTAACCTTAACATAGCAAAATTACATATAACAAAACAGTTATCAAGTAAAAGTTACATCAGAAACATTTATACATATAACAAAATTGACCGTAAATCTCTATCAATAAAGCAAAATCTATACTAATGCAAATTATTCATACCTATATCATATCCCCCTTTAAATGTAAAAGAACGTTTATAAACCATATTTGGGAACATGGGCGCAGTTTTTTCTCTCCAAACTGCTTCCTGCTGAATGGGGGCGTCGTTAATGATTTTAGGGTGTAACCTGTGTGCCAGGTTTATCTCAGTTGGCAGTTGAGCAAGGCAATTTTCTGAAGATGTTCACAGCAACCCTTCAGGAGGACGTGGTCCATCATACCAAATCGGAATAGAAGAAATCCATAGAGCCTCATCCTCTGTGAAAACAAAAGAAGACTCTCTCCAAAGCATCATATCCTTAGACCCAAATTCTGAAATCGTAATACCCTTATATCCATTCTGGTTTAGCTTGGCAGCCCAGGTAATGAAATGTCTCTCTGTACTTAGCTCCTTCACAGTTAAAAAATTTAAAGAAAACACAATGTACATAATCCAGACTCTCTGTGAATTTTCCATCTTTACGCGGCTTATTTTTATTTATATCTATAACTATCTGTACTCTGTCTCTTTAAAGACTTTACTTTTACTTTTTTCTTTTTAAACCATTAACTTTATTCTCTATATTCTTTTTCTTTTTTTCTCTCTCCCAAGCCTACGTACATTCATCCAACAGTGTGACTCATTTAGTGGTCTGAATCTGTCCTATTGTGAATCTGCAATTTTTTACTATCCAGGAGCACTTTTGATTTGCGCCTTTAAATCATTAGGCGCTTAAGAATCTAAGCTGTGACATTCCTAGGTTAACTTTTTGCTTTTTGAGCATATATCTTTGACCTGTAGACCAGGCTGTCTTTGAACTCTCAGAGATCCGCCTGTCTCTGCATCCCAGGCATTGGGATTAAAGGTGTTTGCTACTACACCTTGAACTCACAGAGATCTGTTCGTCTCTGCCTTCTAGACACTGGGATTAAAGGCGTGTGCTACCACACCTTGAAGTCACAGAGGTCTATCTCCCTCTGCCTCCCAAGTGCTGGGATTAAAGGTGTGTACTAGGACACAAAACAACTCTCTTCCTTTTTTGTTTTTTGCTTTAAGAACTTCAACTTTCAGCTTGCATATATTTTAACACACTTTAAACCATTCAGAAATTTTCTCTGTCTTTGACGCTCTCTTTACTGTATCTCTCTCTGTTTTTCTGACCACAAGAGCCTTTAATTTACTAAGCAATATCAGTAGGACTAAAGGTGTGGCTTTGACGGCTGGATCCTTAACTTTCCAGCCTCATGGCTGAGGTACTGGCTGTAGCCATGTTTATAGCCACAACTGGCATTTCAAGGTCCTTGCCAACCAGAGAGCTACAACAGACAACACTCAAGTACTCTCTCGGTAGCCGGCCCTCCTGCCTCAAACAGTCAGAGTTTGCCCTGGCAGGATGGCCCAGAAAGCTGGCATTTTTAAACGGCACAGCTTTTTTCCTGCTACGGCTTAAAACCGAAAAGCATGTGTTCAGCTTTTCGTCAACACCATTTAAGTGTTTCGTGGCAGGACCTCTTAATGAGCTTCAGGGATTTGCAGCTGAAGCTGAGTCAGGAAAATTTCAAAATGGAGGACGTACCATTTTGTGCTAGCTCTGTCACCAGGTAGGAGCGGCACTCAGCACTTTAATTCTGAGACTGAGCACACAGCACAGAAATTCTTTTCATCCAAGTAACATCCAAATCTGACACGCAGAGCACTGCTCAGTCTGAAAACACGTCCCTGTATGGCGGCAGGAATCCGCCATGCTCTTCCGCCTGCCTAAGCCTGATTCTGCCTTCTGCCCAGGAGCAGGCGGGGAGCTCTGAGTCATCGTCAAGGTCTCAGAGCACTCTCCTTCCGATCCCAAGCGGGAACACAAACATAAAGCCAGAGTTTGCACTGGCGGCACAGCCCCAAGAAGCTGTGCTTTAAGATAACGCAGCTTTTTTTCTGCTGCTGTTGCCGAATCAGGAAATCTCTCTACAGCACGCCACCAACAAACAGCAAAAATCTGTGTTAAACTCTCTCTCCCTTATTTTTAAGCCTTCTCAAGTTTTTTTGTGGACTCAGTTAGCCCCACGTTGGGCGCCATTTGTAGTAATAGGGGGCGGCGGTGGGGTTGCATCCCCAAACACCCCAGCCGCCTGCCCGGCTCGGCTAGCTTATGCCCCGAAATAATTACACAGACACTGTATTCTTTTCATCACTGCTTGGCCCTTAGCTCTGGCCCTTACTGGCTAATTCTGATGTTCCAATCAACCCATCTCTAACAATCTGTGAGCACCGGTCTTACCGGGAAGATTCTAGCCTAAGTCCATCCTGGGTTAGAGCTTCATAGCGTGCGTCTTCCCTGGAGCAGGTAGCATGGCGTCTCTCTGAAGTGTCTGCTCCGGAGAGGAGAGCTGCTGCGGAGTCTGACCTCACTTCCTCTTCCTCCCAGCCTTCCCTTCTGTTTACTCCACCCACCTAAGGGTGGGCCTATCAAATGGGCCTAGCAGTTTCTTTATTGCTTAAACAATGAAATCAACAGATTGATATATGACACTCCCACATCATAGGGGTGGGACAGAAGGACGAGAGCTGGAATACAGAAAAGAAAGTAAACGTTCAGGGTTTTGATATGGTTTGGGTTTGATTTTTAGAGACAGGGTTTCTCTGTAGCATTGGGGCCTGTCCTGGAACTAGCTCTTGTAAACCAGGCTGACCTCGAACTCACAAAGATTCCCCTGCCTCTGCCTCCCAAGTGCTGTAATTAAAGGTGTGTTGTTGTGTGAGGAGCGGCGGGCCACTTCCCATTGCGCTTTACCTGAAATAATTACACGGAAACTGTATTCTTTTAAACACTGCTTGGCCCATTAGTTTTAACCTCTTATTGGCTAGCTCTTACATATTGATCTAACCCATTTCTAATAATCTGTGTAGCCCACGAGGTGGCTTACCAGGGAAGATCTTAGCCTGCGGCTATGTCTGGTGGGAGAATCATGGCAACTCACTGACTCAGCTTCTTTCTCCCAGCATTCTGTTCTGTTTACTCCACCTAGCTAAATTCTACCTTATCAGAGGGCCAAGCAGTTTCTTTATTTAACCAATGAAATTAACACAAAACAGAAGACTCTCCCCCATCAGTGTGGGCCAAGACCACCCTGCAACATTCGTTCTTTTTAGACTCAGGCACTGGGTTAGGCACCAGGATGCCATGGGTAACAGGCACAGAGATTGGGACTGAATGAGGCAATTATGCTATTTGAGACAGGTGCTGTTGACTTGGTCACATTTGAGAGCCTCCATCAAAAGCAGCACTTGAGTCATGGGAAGGGACACAGGGTTCAGGTTGGATTTATTTATTTTTGAGGCAAGGTCTCACTAAGTACCCTGGCTGTCTATGTAGACCTGGCTGGCCTCAAGTTTACAGTAACTACAGTAGCCCCCCTACCTCTGCCTCTTCAGTGCTGGAACCACGGGTGTGTACAGGCGAACTGGTTTTCAGGCTCGGAAATGAAGGGGCAGCCATTAAGAGGAAGGAATGCAGCTGGCAGAGTGCAGTGGCTACTCTTGCAGAGGACTTGATTTCAATTCTCAGCACCCATACGAAGGCTCACAACCATCTGTAACTCCAGTTCCAGGAATATAACCCGGAAAGACACCCAGATGCCTCCACACCTCAGGCATGCACACGGTACACAGACATACATGGAGGCAGAAGTCCATCGCACAAGAGGCGGGACAAAGAGTGAAGAGCCATTGGGAGAAATGTTCTACCAGGAAGCTTCAAGATGAAAGGTCAGGAAGGCTGCACGAGGGACTCCCGCAGGGTGGAACAGGTCAAGAAGGGCCCCTGGTCTCCAGTATGGAGAGTGGTGGGCTTTATTAGACTGTAGGAGACAGAAGGAGAGAGGAGATTCAAACGGCTGTGCAGCACACACAAGCCTATGCGAGCTCAAGCTGGTAAAGGTCCCAGCACGGAGGGAAAGGTGGGCATGAAGCCCCGCCCCTACCTGAGGAGCTGCTGGAGAAGAGAGTTTGGAAGGGTGCAGCTGGTCCCTTGGTGCCAACCATGCCCCAGGAGCTGCCACACACCCGAGAGTATGTGTGCAACCCAAATGGGACTCCATGCATTTGAAAGGGAAATGAGGCCACCACATTGGGTTGATGTAAAAGTGAGGAGGTGGATTAGGGTAGGGAAGTGGATAGGATCAATGTAAAGATACGAAATTCTTGGGGCTGGAGAGATGGCTCAGTGGTTAAGAGAGCCAACTGCTCTTCCAGAGGAAACAGGTTCAAATCTTAGCACCCATATGGCTGCTCACAACTGCCTGTAACTTCAATTCCCTGATTAAAGAAGTTCCCACTGGGCAGTCTGTGTTCACACAGACGTACATGCAGGCAAAACACCAATGCACATAAAAATAAAAAAATCATTAAAAGTGTTTAAAAAAGAAAAAATTATCAAAGGAACAATCATTTAAAAAACAAAAGGAAAAGAAGGGATGGTTTGTTTTAGAAAATTCCTCTAGCTAAGTTGGAGAGAAATGGATTAGAGGTGATGGAAGGGTTTAGATTGGGAAGCTGGGTGACGCTGCGACAGTCTAAGGGAAACATGACTGGAGAGTAAAGGTGGGAGCCAGGCAAGACAGCACAGATCTGTAACCCCAGCACTCAGGAGGCAGCGAAGCATCACCCCAAGTTTAAGACCAGATTGCTCTGCTTAGAGAGCTCCAAGCCAGCCACGGTGTGTGGTAAGACCCTATCTCAAAGACAAACCTGAAACATGGCGATCTGCCTACGCCTGTCTCCTGAGTTCTGTGTTTACAGGCGTGTGACAGCACCCCCAGAGGTTGTTGCTATTTTCTGAAGGTCACCTTGCCACCTTGTCACACTCAGGCTGCCCAGTGGTAACTTCTTTTATCACAGTGGTTTCTTTCCAATATTGCACTCAACATCTTTGCTCTTTTGCAGATAATAGGATATACCAGACAGATGAAGAATTCTCTGATAAAGCATCAGCCCCTTAAGACATCCTGATTCTGAGTAGCGGAAAATCATTTCTGAGAACAAAATCTGGTTGCTGAGTGCATAAAGGCGTCGATGGGAAGACAGGAGTGCCGCAGTGGGGTCACGCCCACAATGGCGTGTGGAAGATGCTCCTCTTCACGTTATGATTCGCATTACTATTGGTCAGTTTAGCATGTTCCCACTCTGGAGTTAGTTCAGCTGATTGAATTTCTCCTCAGAGAGAGTCATGTGTTCTTTATTCCTTGCTTGAGTCAAATGAAGCCTGTTTACTTCACAGCAGCTGGCATGGGGGTGAGGAGACAGAGAAAGGACGAGAAAAGGAGAGAAGGACCGTGACCCCAATGTCTCTTCTAGGGGGACACCCTCCCCTCCCCTCTGCAATGGCTTAGCTTTCTTCAAGTAGATCTTGTTAAAAGTTCCAACAAACACATCAACCTTTGGGTGACATTCCAGACCAAAACTATTGCACATGTAAAGGGAGACATGAATGGTAAAATGTGAAATCATTCTCTGTGTAACATATACGTGTGTGTACATGTCTGTGGCATGTGTGAGCGTGAATACCATCAGTGCCAGTGTGGCAGGCAGGGGACAACTCCGGATGCTGGTGCATGCCTTTCACTTAGTCTGAACAATAACTATCTGTCGCTTGCTGCTGCATTTGCAGGCTAGCTGGTCCATTAGATTTGGGGGATTCTCCTGTCTCTGTCTTGAATCTCGCCATAGAAGGAGTGGGATTACACTTGTATACCCCAGCACCTGGATTAATACAGGGTCTGGGGATTTGAACTCCTATTCTCACACTCATATGGCAAGTGCTTTACCCACTGAGCCGTCTGTGCAGCCCAAGACATAAATACATACATACACACATACACAATACATACATACACACATACATACATACACACACATACACAATACATACATACATACACACATATACACAATACATACATACACATACATAGAGACTTGACTGTACCACTGATACTTCTATGGGTGTAGCTGTATTCTACCATGCAATCCCTCTCTCCCCCTGGGCTGATGATAGACTTTCTCATCCTCTGTCTTACCTCCTCTTCTCAATATTCTTCTCATCCCATAACTCCTATGGCCCAAATAGTTCCTGATCCATCTGCATGTTTCCATCTCTCTTTTTGGAAAAATTACATTATACTGGGTTACCTAAGGTAACTTTTGTACAATATATAATGTACTCTAAAGGTTCCCCCCATACCTCTTTACTTTCTGTTTTCTCACACTTCTCCCCTATATGCTATAATCTTTGTTTTTTTTATTGATTTTGATTAGAATTATCATTCATGAGTATTATTTCAAAAACCACAGATTTATGCTTTACACTAGAAAAAAGTGAGTGGAGCGATGTTGGTGCACACCTCTAATCTCTGCACTCAGGAGGCAGAGGCAGGCGGATCTCTGAATTCAAGGCCAGCCTGGTCTATGACATAAGTTCGAGGGTATCCAGGGCTACACAGAGAAGCCCTGTCTCAAAAAACCAGCCAAACAATGACAGAAAGAAAGAAAGAAAGAAAGAAAGAAAGAAAGAAAGAAAGAAAGAAAGAAAGAAAAGAAAGAAAGAAGGGAGAGAGAGAGAGAAAGAAAAGAAAGAAGGGAAAGAAAGGAAAGAGTGGACATGGAGAAAGATATAAAGCAAACTGTCCTAAAGAATAGGTGTTCCTCTGCTGAAAAACAAGACCAGATCAGTTTAGAAGTAGAAGGAGGCCAGAGGGTCTCTCTGGGGCCAATGAGTACCTGAGTCACCTGCAGTGACCAGAGAAAACAGCATCCTAGTCAGAGACACTCATTCTCCAACCACAGAGTTCCCTCAGGCAGGCTGACCCAACTAGGCACTTTTAGCAACTTTCTGAGCCTCGGAGGGAATGAATGCTTTGGCCCAGTAGAAGGACATTGGCGGCTGCCACCTTACTCAATGTACTCACCAAAAACATAACTCCAGGGAGATCTGAGAATGAGATTAAGAGGGAGAGGAAACCAGGCAGGGAAGATGGCTCCGTAGGTAAAGTGTCTGCTGTGTAAGCCAGGCACCACAGCGTGGGTGTGCCTATAACCCCAGAACTAATGAGACAGAAACAGGACGATCCCTGGAGCTTGAGGGCCACTCGGCCTAATTCATAGATGAGAGACCCTGTCTCAAAAAATAAGGTGGAGAGTCATGGAGGAAGACACCAGACATCCAGCATCAACGTAGAGCCTCCGTACACACACACACAGAGACACATACACACATGTGCACACACACTACATTCGTAAGAGTGCATGCCCAAATGAACACATATACTCATCACACACATGCACACGTGCACACTAAGGAGCGAAGCCAAATGAGCTCTCTGGACTCTCTCCTTGGCTTCCACTACCCTGCTGAGTGTGATTGTGCCCTGAAGCCTGTCCCCACCAATCTTCTCCAGGCAGTTTTTGTCTTCCCACCGATAATTTTATTTCACCACCAGCCACTTCCTTCCCTCAGGTTTTATCACTCCCTGACACATCAAGTAGTCCTTCAATAGACTCTGGGATTGGTTCCAGGCTCACCCTCCACCCCAAGGGTCGCCATTTCTTATACAAGATGACATCTTCTCATACAACCTTCCATAATTCCTTGTATACTGTAAATGGCCTCTAGCTACTTATTCCTCTAATTTTTTAGTTACATTTTTAGGCTTATTCTGTTTTATGTGTATGAATGTTTGCTCACATGTATGTCTATGCATCATGTCCATCCTGGATGGTTGTGAACTGCCATGTGGGTGCTAGGAATTGAACCAGGATCCTCTGCAGGAATAAGTGCTCTTAACCATCACTAGCCCATCTCTCCACACCTCTGGTTACTTATGATACCACGTAAACACTATGTGAATAGTGGATATACAGTATTGCATAGGAACAAAAAATGACACTCTTCTAAAAAACATCTGTATGTGTATGATGTAGGCACAGCCACCATAGGCCTACGTATGTAGTTGCAGAGGAAGAAGCACAAAAAACAAAGCTCACATCTCACAAGCTGAGAGAGAGGGAGGCTCTGGAAATGGCGGCCTTTGCAGCAGGATATCCATCCATGCTATCTGTTCTCACTCAGAGATTCTGGGGGTGTTACCACAGGATGTCCCTCCATGTTATCTGTCCTCTGGGGCATTACCACAGGATATCCCTCCATGCTATCTGTTCTCTTGGATCCAGAACGGTGCTTCATGTATTGCTTTAGAGAGCTTTCTGGAAAACACTTTTCCAAGTTTGGTAATGTGATGTTGCTTTGTGGTTTTCATTTTTGCTTGTTTTACAAGAATATTTCACTTTGCAACCAAGGCTAGCCTCAAACCTGTTGTGCAGCCGAGGCTAGCTTCAAATGCATGGCTTCCCATGTTTGAGCCTTCAGAGACCTGGGATTACAGAGGTGCCTCACTATACCTACTAAGTTTCTGGAATTTTATTTTACAAATCTCACGGCACATTGTTTGAATACAAGGGCACAGAACCATGAATATAAGATAGGAAGGGGCAACTCCCATGTGTACTTATTTATCTGTGTATTGTTTGTCTCTCCACTAGTCTCCCAGCTAGACCAGCATGAGAATGTATCTGTTCAAGTCCCAGCTCCCACCCAATACAGTGCACACAACACTGGAAAAGGAAGGGTGGATGGATAAATGAATGAGTAATTACAGAAAGATTTTAGTCATGGGATGTTTATAATCATATTTACATTTTGGTAAGGTCTTTGCCAAGAAAACTGAGATCGGAGATAGCAGTCAAGCTCCAGGTAATTAAAAAAAGAGCTAAATTCCAGAAATACTTATGGTCAGGATAGATCAAGAGTAATTAACTGACCGACTGGGATTAGAGTTCTCAATAGAGAGTAAATTCAAATTAACCCAGCAAGTATTTAGTGAGTATTTTCAGTAGGCAAGACATCATGGGACAAAGGGATGAAAGCATGGACCAGATCACACCTCAAGACATCATGGGACAAAGGGATGAACTCATGGACCAGATCACACCCCAAGACATCATGGGACAAAGGGATGAAAGCATGGACCAGATCATACCCCAAGACATCATGGGACAAAGGGATGAACTCATGGACCAGATCATACCCCAAGACATCATGGGACAAAGGGATGAACTCATGGACCAGATCATACCCCAAGACATCATGGGACAAAGGGATGAAAGCATGGACCAGATCATACCCCAAGACATCATGGGACAAAGGGATGAAAGCATGGACCAGATCATACCCCAAGACATCACGGGAAAAAAGATGAAAACATGGATCAGATTGTACCCCAAGATGGTTATAATGAACTGAGAAGAGGTTGAAAGAGAAGTTTGGTATCTGGAAAAGCAGGGGAGAAAAACATTTGATTCTGTCAGTGTGTGAAATCAGAGAAGACATCATAGAGAAAAGGGTATTTAAGCTGGGTTTTAGAAAATGGGTACAATTTCAAAGGCAGAGAGTAGTGTGTGACATGATAGGGTTTGTGTTTATTTGTTTGGTTGGGTTTTTTAATTGGGTGTGGTTTTTTGAGACAGTGTAGCCCTGGCTGGCCCTGAACTCACAAAGATGGGTCTGTCTCTGCCTCCCGAGTGCTAATATTAAAGGCATGCCCCACCACTCCTGGCATGACAGATTTTTGCTTCCTCTCCAATCACTTTATATGAGTTTAAAAAATAACAGATTTTTAATTAGTTTTAATTATGTGTACTTCTGTGTGTAGGTACATGTGGTTGCAGGTGCACAATTGTTGATGGAATTGCTGATGATTTGAAAAATAGGCTTTGATTGATTGATTTTAAAAACAGAGCCTTTGGTACACCAGGCTGACCTTGAACTCCTGATCTTCCTGCCTCCACTTTCCAAGTGCTGGATTTACAGGTATGTGTCACCACACCAGGCAGCAATAATTTTTTTTGTCCCCCATGAAATAAAATAAAAATTAAGTATGAGGGAGAGAGAAAGAGTAATAACATTCATCCATAAACCGAATATTTTATCCAGAGAGAATGAACCACACCAACAAGATTTTAAGAAGAAAAAACAAGCAAAGAACACTTCCTCATTCAGCTGTGTCATAAGGGGAACAACTAAAGACTTCTAAGCTAAGCTGCTCTGACTTCCGGCCTTCAACCTGGGAGAGCGATGTTGTTTAGCAGACGCGTTAAGAGCCTTGATAAGCAGGATTCCAACGTAAGGGCTGACAGTCATGTCGGCTTGCGGAGCTTGCCTACATTTTTAAAAAAAACTGTCATACTAAGCCATGCTTGGCTGCATTGTGTTTTTAATACAAATTCTTACCTGTCAATTAGTTAACAGGCTAGTAAAAAGAACCCAGCTTAAAAGATTGTTGCTAATGAATATAAGGCTTTGTGCTCTGGCAAAACATATGCTTGGGTTATATAATTAGAAGACGGCCCCCTTCCTTTCTCCCCACTGGCAGAACATGTGCGGCCGGATAAAGGAGCTTATTATACCTGCGGAGGGTCAAAGTCTGTGGGTCTGTGGCTTATGGTATTATGACAGATTACAAAATCACTCCATTCTGTTAGTCGATCTGCTTCCAAGCACCTAGCCAAGATCTTGCTGGCCAGTAGAAACCGAAACAGGAGTGCCTTTGGCAGGTCAGCTGCTGCTGGCATCCAGCAGCTCACATCAGGCAAGGCTTTTCTGTCTGACTTCTGTCTCTCTTGCCGCTGAGCTGTCCTCAGAGGGAGGCTCAGGACTCAGGCCACACCCAGATCCCAAGGAAGACCACCAGAGAAGCGGGAGTGGTGGCTCCATCCTGTAATCCCAGTTTCTGGGAGGCAGAAACAGAAAGATTGCTGCTACAGTCTGGGCTAAAGCAAGACCCTGTTCCAATCAATCAATGAATCAGTCACTCAGTCAATCTAAAATCCTTATGGTCCTATCACTGTTCTACTGGAATAGGAAAGAAATAAAACACTGGAGTTCCGTGTGCTTGTCCTCTCTTATGGTCCGCTTTCCCAGCAACACCTGCCATTGGTAGACGCTCCATGTGGGAAGGAGGGGATGGCTGTCCACATGCCTGCAGCCCCTGGCCTCCCTGCCTCATTTCTTTAACTGCCCCAAACATCATGAGTTTATGAAGAAGAAATCTAATGGGGAATGGGACGAATCATGTTTATAAAATGTAATGAGTAAGAGTAAAGCCACACTTTCCAAGAACTGCAGTAATGCCTAGGAGAAAATATGAGAAACCTATCTCCATGAGGATTTGGAGAGAGAGACAAAGCTGTTTCTCTGAAGTGGAGGGAGAGGCTGTCCCCAGGAGAAAGCTAGAGTATTTGCAAAGTCACTCTGCTTAGAAAACACAGCCATTTCCCATCAATGACTTTGTAAGGACCCACTGGGAACCTAAAATATTTATGATAAGGCAAGAAACGAAAGGAACCTGGGAAGACCTAGAAGATATATGGTGTCACCCAGTGGGGCTCTACATTCACAGATAAGGAACCAGACCCTGAGCCCATTGGACAGTCATCTCTCTGATCCGGCATTATCTTTTCACACATCTTTGTATACTCACAGCTCTTGAAACTTTGGTAACTCCGTCAGGACAATGTAGGCAGATGTTTCTTTCATGCCCACCAGTTCCCAAATAACCAATATGGAGACTTAATATTAATTATATTATCATATTAAATATATTATATGCTCAACTGATAACTCAGGCTTATTACTACCCAGCTCTTACAACTTAAATCAAACCATTTATATTCATCAACATTTTGCCACATGGCAGTACCTCTCTTTCATCTTGCACCTCCTGTTCCCTCTCTGTGTTTGGTTGATGACTCTTCCAACTCCACTGTTCTTCCCAGCATTCTCTCTGCCCCCAAAATCCTGTCTAGCTATTAGCCAATCAGTTTTCTATTAGCAGTGAGAGCAACACATTTTCGCAGTGTACAGAAGGATTACTCCATAGCAGTCCTATGGAGATTTCTCTTGGTTGCCACCTTTTTTATGGCAAATTGTACTATACAGCCACCAAGGAAACTAGGGTATATTATCTGCATTATTGGATAATTTGGAGTGAAACTTTTATACTTTTATAGTCAACCTAGCTTTTCATGGAATCTCAGAATCATATACATAGACATAATCATAGACATACATATATAATCATAGACAAAAGAAAATAATCGCTCTACTTAAAGGAATATGGAATTTAAATTTTAAATAAAATGTAATTGCCTACATGGGATCAAGTTCCATGCTGACCAGTTATATTGGTAATCTATTTTCAGCCTGGATCCTACCTGGGCGCTTATCTGCCCACCCCCCACTGTAATTATCACTAAATCAAAGGTCTGTAAGGTCAGGACCACTTCCGTCAGGGTCACTGCTGCAGCGCCAAGGCCTGTCTTGTCTTAGGGGACAAATGATATTTCTTCTTCTGTAAGCAAATGAGAGGCCATTATCTAGAACCAGGGCTTTGGCATGATCTGAACTGGGTAGGATTATTTCTGCAGTGGCTGAAAGAGATGGAATTTAAGGGATAAACTGGAATCAAAGAGAGAGAGGGAGTGAACACCACGGGAGTATCAAATGTGTTGTATTAGTTTCCTCCCCTGGAGGGATTTCTCTAAAGCCAAAATCGGAGAACAGGGGAAAGTTCAGGAGCAGGAGGTCATGAACTTCCCGGGAACTTCCGGAGTGTGCGGAGAGATGCTACTGAGTGAAGCTAGGGTCTCGGCACCACTAGAGCCATGTGATGTACAGGCAGGTTGTCTAGCTTAAAGATCTGACTATGTCCCCAGATCTCTCTGAAACCAGATTCCGTCCTGGGGCGGCTTTAAAATGTCAAAGCAATGCAAAGCTGCAAGTCTGTACAGTGAGGTTCACTGTGGTTTAGAGAACTCAGGTCGAGGCCACATCCCCTATATTGTGCTTTCAATTTTTCTTAATGATTTACATGGGACGTTAGCAGGGTTTTGTGGAAGAGAAATAGAAAGTGCTAGTAGGCTCCTTCTCTCTCGAAGGTTTTATTTATTTTTATTATATGTGTAAGAGTGTTTTGCCTATATACATGGTATGCATGCAGATGCCCATGGAGGCCAGAAGAGGATACCAGATCCCTTGGGGCTGGAAGTGGGTGCTTTTAACCTCTGAGGCATTTCTCAAACCCTGAAAGTCCTTTTTTTTTTCTCTTGAGACAAGTCTCACTTTGATGTGGGATTCCCCTCTGTATGCTGTGAATAGCATTGGTTAATAAACTGTCTTGGGCCTGTGATAGGGTAGAGTAGATCTAGGCAGGGAAAACTAAACTGAATGCTGGAAGAAAGGAGGCGGAGTCAGGGAGAAGCCATGGAGCTGCCACCAGAGACAAACATGCTGAAACTTTACTGGTAAGCCACAGCCTCGTGGTGATACACAGATGAATGGAAATGGGTTAATTTAAGATATAAGAGTAAGCCAGAAATATGCTTTAGCTACTGGCCAAACAGTATTGCAAATAATATAGTTTTCATGTGGTTATTTCATGGCTAAACATCCGGGAACAAACAAGCAGCCTTATTACAACAAGTTGGCATGCCAACATGGTTGACTAAATCCATGTAAAACCTGGGAAAGCTTGGAAAGGAATTCTAGACACTAAAAAAGTTTAGCTAGATTTATTTTTTCTGGAATGGGCTCTGTTGCTGGTGGCATGCTGCAGCTCCTTTAAGAGAGGTCTTCCTGATTCAGCAGCAGTAGAAAAAAACACACTGTTTTGAAATGGCAGCTTCCTGGTCCGTGCTGCCATGAACTTTGGTTCTTTTGGGGGGTAGATGCCCGCCACCCACTTCATGTCCAGATGCTTATGTGCCCACTCAGAGTTGGAAAGAAAGTAGCTGAGACCATGCCCAGGCTCAGCACTTCCTGCCTGGGCAGTTGGTGGGATGGAGTCTGCTAGGAGTACACAGGTAGGAGAGCATGGCCGATTCCCACCACCATACACAGAGATATATCCAAGCCGCACAGTGTGATGCATGGCAGATTTAGCTTTTACTCAGATAAAAAGAATTTATATGTTGCACAGTGCTACCCAGAGTTGAGGTGGTGAGGATGGCTCCCACCTGGCAGTTCTAGAACCTACGGTGAACTACCTCCACCATATTTAAAGCCTCAGAGAAGTGGAACCAGCACCCAGGGCCACTGAGACCAAGTTGCTTAGCATTTTATAAAAGTACTCTTGGACAGAAAATGATTTCAGATACACAATAAGACAGAAATAAGAATACTGTTGTTAGAGTCCAAGAAGGACCGAGGGGATTTGGGCAATGAGACTTTTCACCAGAAGCATCTGGTTCACTGACCCAGCTAAAGAGACAGGAAGCGATCATATCAGCTGGACTGGTTCACATCAGCTTTGAGAGAGTCCGGGGCTCTCGGGTTTTACCTGGGCCTAGTATGATGCAGATTGCTTTGGAGCAGTTTGCAGCCCTCAGTTGATTCCTCGGTTGACGGCGTCTGTCAGCCAAGTAAAAATCCTCTAGGACAGATATGGACTAAGGACAGAGGTTAAAGTTAAGCACCTTAAAGAACCTGAAGCTTACATGAATTCTTTTAAGTTACAAAAGAGATTAGGAAACTGACTGAGACTCAAACCTTTGAGTCATAATAAAAGCTTGGAGACTCAAAAATGATTTTGAGTTCAGAAACATTAACATCTTTTTCTTTATTCAGATGACTGGATGGATATATACATACACATATAGACATATATGTGTACTATTAATATATTAATGTATTACAATATATTATATATATACTACATATATGTGTGCTTGTATGTATGTATAGGTATATATATTTTAGACAGAGATGTTTTCAGCATGATGAGAAGCGTTTTTAAGTATCAGAACTCCATTGATTAATATGTTAAAACTGAATTTTTGAAGTCTTGACATCATGTATTATTTTTAAGTTCTTTTTTTTAGACAAATCATTTATCATGAAATACAAGTGGCTGATTATTGAGAGAAGTCACTGCAAAGGAAGTTCCTCTAAAATGAGTAGTAAAAAATTACATTGAAACCTGTTATTGTCATTAAATCTTTCTCACCTGGAGACCTAATAGCTCTCAAAAAACAAGGCCTGGTTTTCATGTATGAAATGCCTTGACCACGTGGCTGCTGCTAAACCAGTAAAGCTACTGCTAGCTGTCAACATCATCAGAGATCTGAGAAGGCTACATCAGAGCAGGAAGTACAAATGGCTCTGTATCGATTAATATGGCTGAGACTTATCAGCTCCCTGCACGATTACCCTAGCCTCCTATGGTGATCTCCATGACTTCACTGGGGAGGGGACAGAGCTTGTAAGCATTCGGCTCTCATACAGGACATTAGCTTTCTACTGTCAAACAGAAAGTCTGAGAGATTTTCCTGTGGGGGAAGAACTTGGGAAAACTGACCTGCTCTGACAAAGCAGAGTAGAGCAGTCAGCCCCACAGTGTCCACAGGGCCTGGTGGGCGTGGCCTGGTGGGTGAGGTGGGGCATGGTGGTGGGCGGGGCATGGTGATGGGCGGGGCATAGTGCCCAGTGGTTAGCATTACCACAATCCAAATGGAGCAGTCCGTGCCCTATTGTCTCCTTTGGAGACTTTGGGGTTGCTTCTAGGACCTGTCATTTCTGTCTATCATGGGAAGCTTTTTCATTAAATATTTTAAATGCCATACTCAGTGGATCTCTGAAGAGTTATAGGACCATTATCTATAAAGAATACCTAATTTTAAATACATTTTGTTTGTAGTTATTTGCTTTAGGTTTGACCTTGAAAACACATATATAGAAGGCTAAATAAATCATTCTTATAAATAAATTGCATTTGTATTTAGCATTTACAAGTATAGGTTTGAACATATTAAAGGATTTGATCATTTATAAGGTGACTATTAACTTGCAGCGCTTAATCATGACTGACGAGTCAACACTGCATTGAGAGGAGTCTACTACATCGAGAGCTAAAGTTTTGGTTCTGTTGGTATAATATTCATTGATTTGTAAAAATAAAATAAAAAAATAAATTAAAAACCAAAAAAAATACAAAAAAAACCCCCAAACAATAAAAGGCACATGCAGGAGGTCCAGTAAAGACTGCATGCTAGAACCAGGTGTGGCAGACACTTGTAATTTACAGTTCTCTGGAGGAGGCAGATGTGAGGTCAGGAGGCTCTCAAGGCCAGCCTGGGGTACATAGTGAATCTCTGAGAAGAGAGACAGATTGAGAGGGAGGGGGAGGAGGGAGAGGAAGAAGAGAAAGGGAAGGAAGGGAGGCCAAACACATGTGTTTTATTCATTGAACACCTTACAGCTTGCTGGCAAGGACCTTGAAACATTGTAGAGTTGTGGCAATGAACACGGCTCTGGCCGATACTTTAGCCACAAGGCTGGAATGGCAGAAAGCTAAGGAATGGGTAGGCTTTAATCCTACCCATATTGCTCAGTAATTTAAAGCTCATGTGGTCAGAAAAAGAGAGAAAGAGATACAGTAAAGGGAGATTCAAAAACAAAGAAAACCTCTACATGATTTACAGTGTGTTAAAAATATATGCAGGCTAAAAGTTAAAGTTCTTAAAGTAAAAAACAAACAGAAAGAAAGAAAGAAAGAAAGAAAGAAAGAAAGAAAGAAAGAAAGAAAGAAAGGATAGTTGGGTGTGGTAGTATACACCTTTAATCCCAACACTTGGGAGGCAGAGGTAGATTGACCTCTGTGACTTCAAGGTGTGGTAGCACACGCCTTTAATCCCAATGCCTGGGAGGCAGAGGCAGATGGATCTCTGAGAGTTCAAGGACAGCCTGGTCTACAGAGTTATTCCAGGACAAAGATACACAGAGAACCTGTCTCGAAAAATAAAAGTAAAAATATACAAAATAGAGGTTAAAACAAAGCCGCACAAAATATGGAAAATACACAGAGAATCTTGATACTTTATGCTATTATGCTCTCTTTGAATTGTTTGAATGCTGAGGAAAGAGCAACAACTGCTAAAAGATATTTGTTTATAAATGCTGCTTAACTAATCCAAGATAGATATTTTTTTTAAATATTTATTTATTTATTTATTATGTATACAATAGTCTATCTGTATGTATTTTTGCAGGCCAGAAGAGGGCACCAGACCTCATTACAGATGGTTGTGAGCCACCATGTGGTTGCTGGGAATTGAACTCAGAACCTTTGCAAGAGCAGGCAATGCTCTTAACCACTGAGGCATCTCTCCAGCCCCAAGATAGATATTTTGAAAATACCTTGACTTCAGAATTTAGATCTAAGGATATGATACTTTGGAAAAGAGATTCTTCTTTTGTTTTCACAGAGAATGAGACCCTGTGGATTGCTTCTATCCCAATATGGTATGATAAACCACGCCCTCCTGAAAGGTTGCTATGAACACCTTCAGAAAATTACTTCACTCATCTGACTGAGATGAATCTAGCACACAGGTTATACCATGAAAGAACTGAACAATAGCGCCCCCTTACTGGAAGCAAACAGGAAGCAGTTTGGAAAGAATTCCATATTCCCGAATATTGTTTATAAATGTTCTTTTACATTTAAAGGGGAATATGATATAGATAAGAATAATTTACATTGATATAAATTTTGCTTTGTTGATATAAATTTAAGGTCAATTTTGTTATATGTATATGTACTTCTGCTCTTAAGGTATTGTGATTATGTAGTTCATTTAAAAATGTAATGTATATAGGTTGTTAATGGATAATCATCAATAATAGTCAAGCTTGTAGTCATGTTAGTTAGATTTTCTAGATGTGCATAGATATATTTCAGATAGGCATTCTTCATATCTTTCAAAGACTACAGAATATGGCATTTAATATTTTAATAACTTAGGGCTTTTCATGACAATGAGACACGTCTGATCCTGGCAGCACCAATCTATTTCAAGAGGAAGATAGGCATTGAAGAGGTTCCTTATGGAGTTTGATAGCCATTTGGGCAAGAAACTGCTCTTGCCTGGACTATTGCATAAACTGGACTCAGAGAACCCTCAGAGAGAGGACTGCTGAACTTGCCTAAATGTGAGATGATCTTTCAGGGTTCCTGATTCATGAAAGAGTCTGCGAGATATTCTGCAGAACACAGCATATAGTGACTGAACTGCCTTTGAAATTTCCTGCTTTGAAATGTCTGCTGGAAACTATGGGCCTGATGGCCAAAGATGGATGCCCCAACGGTACAGAGGAACTTTGGGTGACTGTCCAGGCAGCGAAATGTCTCTGTGATTTCTAGAGTTTTGTAAGTTGCTTACTTCTAATTTACTTAGGTAATATTATATCTTTCTTGAGTCTTTGATGGAGTTGAAGAATAGATAGTTATAGTTGTTTTCCTTTGTTATGATAAAAAATAAAATATAAATATTGTAACTGTAATTCTTGCTTGATAACTATTTTGTTATATGTAATTTTGCTATGTTAAAGCCTTTTTTTGTTTAAACAGAAAAAGGGGAAATGATGTGGGAGGGTCTTCTGTTTTGTGTTGAATTCATTGGTTAATAAAGAAACTGCCTTGGTCCTTTGATAGGACAGAAAATTAGGTAGGTGGAGTAAACATAACAAAATGCTCGGAGGAAGTAAGGCTCTTAACTTCCAGACATCTCTCCAACCCAATATTACTGCTTTTATTTCATGTGCATGAGTGTTGGCCCGTGCGTATGCACATTCACCATGTGTGTGCAGGAGCCCACAAAGGCCAGAGAGGGGCATCAAAGTCCTTGGAACTTGAGTTACAGATGGTTAGAAGCCATCTGTGTGGTGTGGGACAATTCTGTATTCTGTCAATTATGTTTTAAATAAATGCTGATTGGTGAGTAGCCAGGCAGGAAGTATAGGCGGGACAACCAGACAGGAAGTAGAGGTGGGGCAGTGAGAACAGGAGTATTCTGGGAAGAAGGAAGTTCTTCTTGCAGTCCTGCCCAGACACGAAAGAAGGAAGATGTGACCTGCCCTGCAGAAAAAGGTACTAAGCCATGAGGCTAACATAGATAAGAATAATGGATTAATAATATAAGTTATAAGAGTTAATAAGAAGCCTGAGCTAATGGGCCAATCAGTTTTATCATTAATATAGACTTCCATGATTTTCTTTGGGGGCTTACTGGCTGTGGGAACTCGGCAGGGCAGAAATCCCAACAAACAGGTCCTCTTGTTACATCTGTGGGTGCTGGGAACTGAACCCAGCTCCTCTGAAAAAGCAGACAGTGCTCTTAACCTCTGAACCATCTCTACAGCGTTGCTTTGCTTCATTTCTGCCAAAATGGTCAACGAGGAGCTTGACAGTTTACTCCTGACAGACTTCCCCCACAGAGTAGGTATTTAATAAAGTTTTATTGAAATAAATCAACAAGTGCATGAACACATCTGCTGGTGTGTGGTCCTCAACGCTATGCCACAAGGATGAAACATGCTCCTTAGGAGAGACAGCATCTCTGGGACAGAAACGCCATCCACGCGACCGGAACAGCTTTCCCACTACAGATCCTCTCAGGAGGAGCTGTAACGGATCACACGGAGGTGCTTCCTCAGACAAGGCACACAGGACCATGCATTGTTTGCCCATGATTTCTGAGAGCTTGTAGTCGAACTGAAGGAAAGAGTGTCCATGTAGAACACTAAGAATCACACAAATCAGTAAATAACCAATCTTAAATGAACTGAGAGGGAAGTCTGGTTAGAATCAGAATTCAAAGAAGGAAGAAGAGTGGGGCTGGGCCAGTCCAGAGAGCTGCACTGGAGACGAGGACCTTGACAATGGCGAAGAGAACAAGTATGGGGGCTTGTGTTGATTTTCTGGGCCCTGCTTCATGTGGAGCATCACAGTGCTACTGTCCAGATGTTTGCCCAAGTCCTCCCCTCAGCTGCATGGTGGGCAAATCTCCCATCAGCACTAGAGCAGAGAAGGGCCCACAAAGAACAGCACAGTTTGAGAGTGGCTAGGGTCAATGGGTTCTGTTCTGGGGTGGCTAAGGCTTCCCGGCTGCACCCAAGACATAAATTGGCTGCCTCAGGTGAGCCTTCAGGAGAATCAGCTGCAGAGCGCTAATCCTGAGTGAAACCACCTTGATTACAATGGAAGACGTGGCAAGGCGATATCATTTTAACTGCTGCCGCTTCCAAGGAAACACAAAGCGGCATTAGTGTTCTCTGCCTGCGATGCTGAGGTTTAAGCAGTTAATCTCATTTCGGATGAATGGCATGTTCATTACATCAAATAAGTAAGTAATGTGTGGGATTACTGAAGCGGAAAGATGAATTAAACCAGCTCTGGGCATCGTGTTGATATTTTCCTAACCGTCTGCTAGAATTTGGCATTTTTCAACAGTTGGAGTTAATCAACACTCGCTTAGCAGAGATCAGGTGACGGGACCGCGAAGGATGGTGCCTGACTTAGGATGCTAGGTTTAAGGGCAATGACACAACTACCTGGCACCCACTGAGGCCTGGAACTTTTGGTGCAGAAGGGGACGTTTCCTTAATGCAAGGTAGCCTATCCCACAACCCACTGCAAAGCTATGCTTCTGCCATTTATGCTTTTCACAGCAGCTGAAGGACTCACTCGAGGACCCTAAACATCCTTTGACATCTGTCATTCTCAACCTGTGGGTCTTGACCCCTTTGTGGTTGAATATCAGAGATTCCACATATTAAATATTTATATTATGATTCATGACAGTAGCAAAATTACAGTTATGAAGATTCATATGAAATAACTATGTTTGGGGGTCACCACAACATGGAGAACTGTACTAAAGGGTCACAGCATTAGGAAGGTTGAGAATCAGTTTCACATGGACCTGCTACAGAGACATTCACAGCATGGCTCAATACATTTGAGCAATGATACTTTGTCATTTTCCATCAGATAACCATTACACTGACTCCAAACCATTCATCAAACTGATGGGACAAGAGACAAAGGAGATGAAGTCCCTGAAGTGGAAGATGTTACTATGTAGCCAGAAGATAATGTGATCACAAAGATAAAGACTCTGGGGAGCCACCAGGCAGGCATATGTCAAGAGCCAAAGCACAGCATGCAGGAGGCAGAGGCAAATGGGTCTGGTCCGTGTGGAGGCTGCATCATGAGACGCTGTTCCAAACAAGAGAAGAAAGAAAAAGCCCAACTGTGTGTTCATTTTGTGCACAGAGAGTTCCTCAAGGGAAACCACAGGCAAGTGCTTTGGAGCATTACTGAGCACTATTAGGTGCTTACTTAGTATTTGTATATTTCATCTTAATCAATTTGCACAGTAATCTTTGTCATTACTTCTCATTTCTTTAAGACAGATTCTCACTATGTAGCCCTGGCTGTCCTGGAGCTCACTATATAGACCAGGCAGACTGGCCTGGAGCTCACAGAGATCCTCCTGACTCTGCCTTCCAAGAGCTGGGATTAAAGCTGTGCACCCCCATGCAGCATTATCTCCCATTTCACAGATGTGGAAACTGAGGCTCAGAGACTTAAGCTGTTTGTCTAAATAAGGGGGAATGTAGGAGTTTATACTTAGGTGTGATTTCAAAGTTCTTCCCCTGCCCATATGGTAATTTGCATCCTTAAGAAATATAAGGGAGGAAGTGGGGTTGGAGAGATGGCTCAGCAGTTAAGTGCATTTACTGATTATTGAGGACTGAATTTGGTTCCTGGCACCCATATTGAGCAGCTCTAGGGATCTAATGGCTTTGACCTCCTTAGGCACTCATGCTCATATGCACATGTCCACATGCAGATAGATACACATATATGTAATTAAAAATAATGAAAGTAAATTCTTAAGCAGATTGCTCTATGTGTATGTTTGCCTGCATGTATTTATGTGCACCATATGTACATCTGGAGCCAGCTGAGGTCAGAAGAGGGCATCCAGTCCATTAGAAGTGCATGACAGATGACCATAAGCCACCATGTGGCTGCTGGGAACTGATCCTCAGTCCTCTGCAAGAGCAACAAGCAGTCATAACCACTGAGCCAATCACCAGCCCTAAATTCTTTCTTTCTTTCTCTTTAAAGAAATATGAAGCAGGACCTGGAAGATGGTTCAGTGACTAAAGACCTAGCTCTAGAGTAAAGGACCTGTGTTCAAATGTTCAACACCCGTGTAAGGGCCAGCATGGCTACCCATGCTCCAGTAGATGGTCCTGCACCCACGCACATTCTGGCAGCAGGACATGGACTCAGGTTTCAGGGGGCGGGGGAGAGCAATGAAGTGGGGAGGAAAAGTGGGGGAGGGTGCAGGAGAGTTAATAGGGGGTGGATTTGATCAAAGCAAATTATAAGCATATATGAAAGCCTCAGTTTACACCCAAACATCAGGTTTAGCATGGGTGTGATCAATAATTTTTAAACTAAAATATTGTATGAGTAAGTCTGTGTGCTTTGTTTTTGTGGGTGGTTTGAGGCAAATATCTATCGTGTCTTCTCTTAATAAAGTCATCCATTTATTAAGTCAAAAAGAAAAAAAGAAAAGAAAGTCTCAGTTTAAAGCTGTCTATTAGGGCCAGCAAGATGGCTCAGCAGGCAAAGGCACTGCCACCACCCCTGATGCCCTGACTCCAATCCCCAAGACCCACATGGTGGGAGAAAACCTACCAGGTGTCCTCTAGCCTTCATGCATGTGTCCCTCCCAACCCCCAAAACAGATTTTTTTAAAAAAGTATATTAAGAATAAAAAATTAAAGTATAGCTCTTCCAAGAAACACGAGAAAATAGTAACATTTACCAACTAAATCCTTGGGTTATTCACTTGTTTAGAGTTGTGCTCCAGGCCGGAGTGCAGCTTAGGGAAGAGCACCTGCTCAGCACACACACGGCCTCCAGCTCAATCTCCGTCTGCCACTCACTACACCGACTTTTAGATAATGTGTGTTAGACTCTGAAAAACGCTATTTTACCCCCCAAATCCAGCACCAAAAATTCCAAGGTATATTTTATTTTCAGTAAAAGTATTAATTAGATAAGTAACAAAACTCAAAGCTAGAAAAGCTAAAGAGTGATGTTCTATCTCAAGTCATTTAAATAAATTAAGAATTCAATTACAGTCGTTTGTAGTGGTACATGCCTTTAATCCCAGCACTTGGGAGGCAGAGGCAGGTGGATCTCTGTGAGTTCAAGGCCAGCCTGGTCTACAGAGTGAGTTCCAGGACAGGCAGGGCTACATAGTGGGACCCTGTCTCGATAATAATAATAAATTAAGAGAATAAAAATCAGTTACAGCACTACAATTTCCTTGGCATTTCCTTTATTATTGTAAAGCATAAGGAAAAATGTTTCTCGTCACATACATAGCCCTGTGAGTACATTTTTCACGACCATAGGATGAAATTCTTATGCACTTCAGCAGAACACTTAGCATATGTTTTTCAAATCTATTTCTGATGCAACTCATAGGGAGCGAAGACCTTGCTGAAGTGCTCATTAGCTTTTTATCCAAAAGCAATGGTTTGCACACAGGACTGAAAGGGGCTCAAGGAGCCACCACTCACCCTTCAAATGTGTCACCTTGCTAACCTGTGAACTGGTTTCGTCTGCATTAATGAAGATTGCCTTCAATGGCCCTCAGCCACCGGCTTCCAATCCAGACAGCGTCCTTAGACAGCACAACACACCGCAGCAGCACACTGGAGCTGAGACAGCATCATCTGATCGCCACATCTGAGGATGAGCCTGCTCTCACACGCGGCACGTGCGGTTAAACAGAAACCACGAAAACACTCCCGTCTCCTCCTAGAGTGCATCACAGTCTGGAAGGGCCTTCAGACTCAGCAGTCAGCCAGGGAAGCCTCCAAATTTACAACCTGTCCCCACCCAGAAACAGAATTAACAAGCAAGATCATCAACTCTTATATCCCAAGAAATAAAACTGAAGGATACTGAAACAAAACATTGTTTGAAAGGTTGATGGAAACATTCCAAAGTAGACCTTGTTTCCTGATGGGGAAACATGTGATTTCATTTCCGTCAGATCGCTTTCATCCTTTACGTAATAGGAGGGGACGTCACCTTGGCTGAAGAGCTTCCGGTGTGAGACTGCCACCCACTTACCTCCCATATAAACTATGCAGTGCCTGCTCAGTGAGCACCTCTCCTCCCTGTGTGCTCCCTCAACTTTAGATTCTCAGTGAGCACCCCTCCTCCCTGTGTGCTCCCTCAACTTTAGAATCTCAGTGAGCACCCCTCCTCCCTGTCCACTCCCTCAACTTTAGGCTCCGGTATTCCTCCTTCACCTCTCTCCAACTCTCCAAATATTCCAAGATGAAATTTTCATTAAAAAGCACAATTAAATACAGTGTGACACACTTATACTATATTTCATTTAGAGAATAAGTTACAAGTCGCCAAATAATTTAATGAAATTCACAATGTAAATCCATGGCATAAAATAAACCCATTCTGTCCTGAAGCTAATAGAGAAGTCCAGTGATTTTAAATTACTTATGAAATAAAGGCAAAAATAAGGTGTAAAATACTATTTATAAAAGTCAAGTAAGAAAACCAGTTACCATACATCTTTTAACAAAGACGAATGTACGATGTGGCTCATCACGTCTGAAAATTGTTAAGGAGGTTTACAATTAGTGGTTTCAAATATGACTTCGGGAAACTAGAGAGTGCATTATTTCAATGTATAATATATTAAATACTTATATATACACATACACAATAATACTGCAATGGGAAGTCATTTACATTACTCCTTGGGCCGGCTGCCATCTGGGTCGGCAATAGTGGGTAATGTGTATACGGCAGTCTCCAGCGGCCTGGGTTCTGTGGACTTTGAAGTGTCAATGAGGAGATATCAGGAGTGCCAAGTAGTCATACGCCCGCAAAAACAAAGTCCTCGCTGCTACTCTAACACATACACTTTAGAATATGTAACACTACTGTATCCGAAAATTAAAAATACAGAAATCTTTACAAATGGGTGGGCAGGGAAAGGAAATGTGAAAACTGTCGTTCAGAATACATTATAAATACGTGGCGCTGGCATTTCATAAGAAGGTGATGTGTCAGATCCTGGTTCATCGTCTCCTGACCACACGGTGGTCCAACCACCCACTCACGCCATGTGAGGTCGAGTCCACGCTTTGCAGGTTTCAGGTGGAATTTTCTTGAATGTTGGCAAAACTGGTGCTTGACTTGAGACGCTTGGCTGGGGAGACACAAGCATTGTCAGTCCAGGCGCGCTCACGGTCTACGCGCAAACCACTGTGTCTGTCTATTTATTGGCTGAATCGGATTTGATCCAATTTTTTAGAATTAAACCTAACATGCTTTTTTCTTTATAAACAGCATAAAATTAAGCTAAGTAGAAATTACCCATGACTTGTTTAAAAGCAGTATCGAATAAAACAGGCATCTATCCCCTCTTGAGCATTCGATCTTAAACGTGTGGATAAAGAGTAAAAGTCCAGGCTAGAAATCTGACCCTAATCACCGCTTAGGAGACAAAAAATGTCTGCAAAGCCTCTACAGCAGATATATTTAAGTATGAAGCCCGAGGAATTGTTCCTAAATCTAGAATGAGACGACACCCACTTATGGAACACTGTATACTAATGTAAGCCGTGCAATGTGGCGAGACAAGAAGAGGGAAAGTATACGCAGAAGGAACATTTCCTCAAGCAAGGCACATGCTGCGAGCCTGTAATCCCAACACTCGGGAGACTGAGACTGGGGGATTGTGGGTTTAAAACCAGCCAGGACAACACAGCAAGTTCCAGGTCAACCTCTGCAACACAGTGAAACCCTCAGACATGCATGCAAACACTTTGTGGGGGGACTAGGGAACTAGCTCAGTGGTAAAGGGTATTTGGTACCCAGCACCAAACCAGAACAGCAACAAAACTTCACCATTGTGTGTGTGTGTCTGAAAATGTCACAATGAAACTTATTATGTTGTATAATTACTACCATATGCTAATAAATAAGGATAAAATTCAGTCAAAGGCCTCTCTAGTTTAAAAAGAAAAAGATTTACAAAGAAAACTGAGTTGTACATCACACGTACATGCACAAATAGACAGACCATTAACAAAATGGCACAGCCAGCCATGATTATGATGCTCATGGGACGGAACCACTAGTCTAAACATAGACTCACAGCTCCCTGGCTAGGTCAACTGTTTAGAACGGTTAAGTGTGAATGCTTCCCGTGCTCCAGAGTCACATGCTACGATCCGAGAGTGGCTGGCCTCGAAGGCTTGTAGCCCAGAGCAGGGCTGCAGCAGGGCCCTGGCACCTCTGTCCCTGTCTAGTTTAAACCCTGTCATGAGTCCCATAGCCAAAGGCAAGAATCACAGCCCTAGCATGGCTTCTTGGACCAGTGGGCAGCTTTTAAGTGTACTGAGCCTGGGGTGGATTTGGAAACCAAATGAAATCAGTAGCTCAGGTTTTTGTTTTGGCTTGGTTTTTACTTACTTTACTAAAAACTGCTTCTTACTAATTATCAAATTACTTAATAAACTGGCAAGGTAGTAAGACCTGGAAATCTAAGGACCTGAAACTTGCTGGCCTTTCTAGTCTAGCTGGCAAGGCCCCACATCCTCTAAACTACCCAAAGCATCATCTGTGGGTGTGTTCCAGTGTCCCTCACTCTGTGATGCAGTCACACTGTGCACCTCCACATCTGCACAGCTGTCAGGACCGGGGTAGGGTCATCACACTGTGAGGCACACACTGTGCCTTCTTCCTTTACCACATTTCATTACAGTATGTTTTGGTTAACAGTGAGTAACCACTTATTGAACAGAAGCATAATGAGAAATACGTGAGCCAGACCTCATGGGGCAGACCTGCAATCCCAGCATGTGGGAAGCTGAGGCAGGGGGACTGCCGTGAGTTCAAGGTCAGCCTGGGTGCTCTTCCCCTACCCCAACCTGATCTGCTCTGCTTCTCTTCACTGTTTTTCTATTCTCTATCTCCTGTGATCCCTCCCTCAACCCCCACAGCCCTGGCCATGTCTACTTCTTTCTCTCCCTGCTCTGGACTCTTCCAGATGCTTCTGGCTGTTCTCTCTTTCATGTTTACAATAAAAACTGTCCCCTCAACCATACCATGGACCATCATGTCGTCAGCTTATGGAGGGAGGAAGGGAAAAGGGAAGAGGAAGGAGAATGAAGGTGGAAAGGGAGAGGAAGTGTCCGTGAGGGCTCCTGCACACTAGCGCTTGTGGGGATTTGTCGGGCATGGTTTTCCCACCCGCTTCTTCCTTTCTCCCATTTTTGTTGTTTGTTTGCTTTGTTTTTTTTTATTTATTTAATGTTTGTTTCTGAGATAGGGTTGAACTGTGAAGCTGTGGCTGGCTTAGAACTGCTCTGTAGCCCAGACTGGCTTAGAATACAACGATCCATCCACCTATTCTGGAGGCAGAATAGGTGGATGGATCGTTGTATTTGCCTGACATTATTTGATCCAGTATTTTCCCCATAAGAATTTTCACAGGAATAGTATTCTGGGGAGCGATACTAATATTAAATAGACTACATTATTATTTTGTTCAACAAATGCTCATGAGCACTCGCTGTGGCCAGGCACTTCTTAGGTTCTGGTAAGACGATGATAAACAAGAAAAAAATTTTTCTTCTGACGAGCTTCACAATCCAATCAAGGAAGACGAATCCATCAGGCGGAACAAGTAAATGAAAGTTAAGCAGCCTGCATTATTCAGCTCACACCAGCTTACTGACTGACTGACATTAAAAAGAGACCACATGGGGCGAGGAAGACGGCTTGGCAGGCAAAGGTACACGCCATAGTCTTTCTAAAACAGACCTGCATACTTCTTCCTACTGAGCGACTTGGGCATGCAGGCCAGTGGTTTAACACTGTCCTCCCAACTCCTCAGCCCCCAAATCTCCTCACAGATGCCATTAACTAAACAGAAGAAAGACTACAGCGAGGAACTTACGTAGAATGAGTTTGCGTTTCTTTTGTTCCGAGTGAAGGAAGCTACTAAGGTAGAAGACGACGGGCAGGAAGAGGATGAACACAGAAACAGCGACTACGGACACCGTGTCACTGCAGGTGACCGAACAGTTGAAGGTTCGACTCCAGAGCTTTCGGGTGATGTTCATCTGGGAAAATGCACATTATTTGTTATCTGATATCACACTTGTCTTTAGTAGATATATATAATCTTTTAGGGCAGCCTTAAAAATCTACTGATAGTTGAGAATAGTTTTTTCTGCCAGGGAAAGAAGCTTGTTTACAATTAGTCACTGTATAAATTTATAACCACACAAAACGTAATACTCTATACATATGATAATCACCAAGAAATGCTAGAATGTGAACCATTTTATCTCCCAGAGAATATACAGCTATAAAAACAGAGTTAAGATTCTGTTTCCTTGTTTAAAGTTTATTTATTACTGACAGCCTGCCATTAACCAAGTACAATCCTAGGACAGAGATATAAGATCAAAGTCCTATTAGGAGCAGCCACGTTAAGTGGTTTTTGCTATCCTCAGCACTACTGTTCTAAGTTGGTTTGATATTCACACTTATTCTTAACAAGTAAGTTTAGCTATTTTGACCTTGAGTTTTCTACTTTGAGCCAAAGATTTGTTTTGCCAAATAACTAATTCTCACGCATCTTATAGCCTAGGGGGCACGACTGCCACCTAGTGGTGATGTGTGAAAAGACAAGCTATACAGTGGAGAAAAGATTCCCCAAGCCCCAACATTTGCTCTACCAACACTATTAACAAAAGCAGCACTAAACGCCATTTTGGGCATGGTGGCACGCGCCTGTAATTCCAGTACTAAGGAGATGAGGCAGGAGGATCACTTCAAGTTCAAAGCTTCCCCTACAGGCCTAGGCTTCATAGTAAGACTTCCTTTTAAAAGAAAGTGTGCACACCACGTCCTCTCCCTCTCTCTCTCTCTCTCTCTTTCTTTCTCTCTCTCTCTCTCTTCTCTCTCTCTCTCTCTCTCTCTCTCTCTCTCTCTCTCTCTCTCTCTCTCTCTCTCTCTCTCTCTCTCCTGTTCTTTGTCCTACCTACTAAATGATGAATTAAGAAACACTAAATCAAACCGGGCAGTGGTGCACACGCCTTTAATCCCTTGGGAGGCAGAGGCAGGTGATTTCTGTGAGTTTGAAGCCTGGGCTACAAAAGTGAGTTCTAGGACAACCAGGACTGTGACACAGAGAAACTTATCTCAAAAACCGGGAAAGAAGCACTTGGTCCTCGTCCTCATGTGGCTTTTATTTCAGTGAGGAGACCGCCATGAGAAAATGTTTTCAGGCTATCACACATATAAGGAAGTTAATCAACAATTAAGTGACTAAGATCTCTGAAAACATGGCAGTAAAACGTCAAACCTCTTTAACCAGCACCACCAGAGAAGAGCGCCACGCCCCTCAAAACCACACCCACTTTTTACTTTAAAATCAAAACGTGCCGAAGTAACTCATCCATGAGGAGCCTGGTTAATGGCCATCCTGGTTTGATACAGATCCATAAAACCTCACTACTCTGTAACTACTGCAGTTCCTTCTGGGTGAAGATGCCGTGCATATTCCAGCGCACCCGCAAAGAGACGAGGGCACTGAAAGTGCACCCAACAGCTGCAAACCGTGAGCCATGCCAGAGTAGGTACTTACTGCATCTTCCACATCAATGCACAGGTGCGTGCCCGGTTCAGCCTTGTTCTCAAGCCCGTTCATTTTCTGCAGCTCATTATAAAGGGTGCTCAGATTTTTGTATGCATCATTGCAGTTTTTACACACTTCGGAGTAATTTTTTGGTGACAGAAGATTGTATGTGCGCCCCTGAAATGACAAAGGTAGATGGGCCCACTATTCCATGCAGTCAGAATGGCCGTCATCAAGAGAACAGTCAGCAGCTACCTGTCACAGCCAAGAGGTTCCACACATCTGCGACTTTCCTGTCACTCAGAGAAGTGTAACTCCCCCCCCCTCCATCTCTTCTCTAGCAGGCTTTCCTTTACACTTTGGCCTACACCAGCACCTCAGGCTTCATTCCCTACTCTTCCTCGAAAGCCTCCCTCCCTGCTGCGTGGCTGCTGGCCCGCTGTGAGTCTGACCTCCACCACAGTTTCAAAGGCAGAGTTGTCTTTCCTCCTCTCTGCCTCCACAGCCCAGCTGGAATGAATACACACAGGGTTTGAAAGTAAAGGGGAATAATTGGTAGAGGACCGACGGGAGGTGGAAGAGAGACAAAGGAAGGCCAAAGGATCTGTGAGCATGATCAAGGCATAGCTTATATACATGTAAGAAAATAAAATGTCATATTAAAACTCATTGCTGTTTACAATTTACATACATTAATAAAAAGGAAGAGAGGAAATGCACAAAAGTCACTGTTAACCCAAGGAGGAGAAAGTGATGATGGGCTGTTATGACGGGAGGTTACTAGACCGCCTGGGCGAGGAGTCCTGAGGACTTGAGGGCACAAGGCAAGGGTCTAGAACCTTCTAGATCTGGTATGCGGGCACAAAGCAAAGGCATCTAGCACTCTCTAGGTGTCTCTTAATCTTGAAAACCACTACACAGGCCTCTGATGAATGCTGAAGAGGATGCTGGAGACGTGAGTAGTTCACATGCCATGGAACTTCACTGTGTATGCACACACATGCACACAAACATACCCCCCACACAAATGCATGCACGCACGTACACACAAACAAACACCCCCACACACAAATGCATGCAAGCACGTACGCACACACACAAACATACCCCACACACAAATGCACGCACACACACACAAAGTAATGTTCGATGACAGCAACTCTCAAGTTCCAGCTTCTAGGCATACGCCCGTCTAGTTAACACACCCTTACCTTTGCTCTCTACTTTTTTAATTATTTACCATGGAGCGTGAGCAAAGGACATCTACTGATCATGGGGGTGAAAGAGAAGAGGAAAATCAGAGCAACTGGACCTACAATGTGACCTTTACCATCCAGCTGACACAGCATCTCCCCTTAAACTCCTCCAAGAAAGCGCACATGGAAGGCTTTGCCCAGACCCAGCACAGAATCCTCGTGGTGGTGGTGGTGGTGGTGTGGGCGGGGATAATACAGTTCCTTTTACTAAAACTAAAAACGCACACACTTTCGGTATGGCATTCCACTCCTAGGAATCCACTAAACACATTCTTATAAGAACTTCTGCTGATGTGCAAAAGGCTGTGAGTGGCTTTTTTGTAACCGTCAAGCACTAAAACAAACACCATCTGACCCGCTACGAGGAGGGACTAATTAAATAAACGGTAGCATCATCACACTCTGAAAACGGCACAGCTTCTGAAGATGAGGGAGGGAGAGGGATTCTAGAAGATGGGGGGTGATGGCACATGTGTGGGCTTTGAGGACTCCTCCCTAAGGCCCAGTGAAATGAGGCTGACCAGAACCTGGAAAAACACTGCACGTGGGCCCACTTCAGCTCAGGAAGCCTCTCCTACACCCACAGCACCCCAGGAAGGTGCTACACCCGTCTGCCCACGACTACCCACAGACTCGGGACACAGGGGACTGTCACAGTAGCCTGTCCTGTCCTCTCTGTGCTGCCACCAGGGCAGGCTGGGATTCGAGAGAAGCCACCTGGTAGCATCCACTGCTCAAGGTGGATCTGGTGCAGCCTGTGACTCTCCTCCCTGACCATTCACCATGTTGAAAGCCGCTGTGCCACCTGTCACATGTCTGTTTGCTGCGCCCCATCACGCAGGTCCCCACTACCCTATAAAATGCTGACCTGTCCCTGGACTCAGCCCACAGAGCCATTTTACCTTCACTCTTAATCTAGCCTCACCAGAGTCAGATGGTACCCAACCTGGCAGCCCTGCCCCACCTCACTGGGACTGTGTCAGATGATAATACCCAATCTGGCAGCCCTGTCCTACCTCATGGTTAGCATCATGTGCGTTGGATGTCTGATAGGAGCATAAGAGTATCATACTTAACATGTTCAAAACAGAATTCTTTTAAAATTGTATTGCATTTATTTATTATTGGCTATCTATATGTGCGTGTGCATACATGTGCAAGAATGCACAGGCACACACTTGCTGTGCTGTGTAAGTAGTGGTCAGAGAGCCTGTTGGAGTGGGTTCCTACTTAGGACCATGTGGGTCCTAAGATTTAAGTCACCAGGCTTGACAGCCAGTGCCTGTACATGTCTCTGGCCCCAAACATTCTCCCCAAGGCCCTCCCCCTGCGTCTCCCTGCAGCCTGGCCTCACACAAGTCCTGTTACCTCTGTGCCTCAGTGTTCTCTCAGTGAGGACGTCTGAAACAGGGAACATGAGTGAAACTGTGTAAAAACTTCTGAAGAACCTTTGTTCTCACTGAGTGAACCAGTGACTAACAATCGCTGGTTCTATAATATTTACCTGAGATTTTTTTAATTAAAAATTACTCCAATTTAAAAAGGAATGTTTTTCAAAATCTATTTTATGTGCATGGGTGTTTTCTGCATGTATGCATGTGTACCATGTGTGTGCCTGGTGTCTACAGAAGCCAGAAGATATCCAGTGCTCATGGAGCTAGAGTTGCCATGTGGGTGCTGGGAACTGAACCCAGGTCCTCTGCAAGAGCGACCAGTGCTCTTAGCCACTGAGCCATCTCTTCAGCCCCTATTTCCTTTTAAGATTTTTTGTTACTATTATTATTATTATTATTTTGTTTGTTTTTTGAGACAGGGTTTTTCTATGTAACAGTTCTGGCTGTCCTGAAACTTGCTTTGTAGACCAGGCTGACCTCACACTCACAGAGATCCACCTTCCTCTGCCTCCCAAGTGCTGAGATTAAAGGTGTGCACCACCACACCTGGTATATTTTAACCACTGAGTCACCTCCCCAACCCCCAACGCTTCATTCCCTTTCCTTTATCTCCCTGCACCTTTTTTTTTTTTTAATTTAAAGACAACCTCACAGTGTAGCCCTGGCTGGCCTGGAAGTGGCTTTGTGTAGCAGTGGCCTTGAACTCTCAGAGATTTGCTTGCCTTTCTGCCTGCTGCTAGCTACAGGCGGGTCCTGAGCTTTAAGCATTAGTATTTCCAAGTGGAAATAATCTACGCGTAGAAATGAAAGCTCACTAATTCTTTTATGAGTCCAAATAAATACCACAATTGATGCTGCAAACAGTTACAATTACACATTACGGCACAAGTTTATATAACTCACCTGAAGGTTGTGCTCAAAGCACGCCAGAGTCTTGTTAAACAGACTGAGGAAATACTCGGTGTTATTTGACAAAGCTTCACTGTCATTCGTTAAGCAATCTGTAGAGACAATGAAACAGAATGCGGTATGTGAAGGGGTCATCGCTAACAACAGCATGCCGTCACTTATCTCTCGGGGACTGTTCAGTTTGGCCTACAAGCGCTGCCAAACAGACAAGCATGAAGTCTTCCACACAACACAAGTTTCCAAATACTCAAAGTTTTTAGCCCTTTTAGCTTCCAAACTTATTTTTTAAACTTTTATCGAAAGTCTTAAAATAGTTGCACATTCTCTTCTTACAAAACCCTGGCTGTTAATGGTGAAAGTTAGTGAACGCTCAGCTCTCAGTGCCCAGTGTGCTATTCAGATGGAAAACCTTACCTTGTAGTAACTTTGCCTAGATCCTCCCTTGTCTTGTTACCTAGGTATCAGATTCAGTAGCTCTTACCTCTTCTAACCTCCCGACCTCTTTCTGTCCCTAGCAGGATGGCCTTTTCCATTTATTCTGAACGGACCAAGAGCTGGGGGCCCAGAGAGACAGCCTGGTGGGAATTTGGTCTAAAAACCTGACAGAAACTTCCTAAGGTCTGGAAAAAAACAACTGTTTCGTGCGTCTGCAAATTCCGTATCTGTGGTATTCATTGCAGCTGCTGTCCCTGCTCTAGCGTGACCTCCTGTTCTTCTGTCCCCTCCACTTCCTGTGAAGACCTTGACTCTCTACCCTGCACATGCCCACAGACACCCCCATCTGCTTTCTATACTCTAAATTATGATGAAAGAACTTGATTCAAATTCATTGCTTTCTGGTTTCAGGGTCATGAAACAATCCTTATAGATGCCCCAGCAATTAGCCCACAAGGGGTGTTTCAAACACCTATTCCCTAGTGCTTGGCCCATTCCTGTGTTCTTAATTTTCACACATAGTTTTATTCTGCATCCACTTGACTTAGAGAATCAGAACCATCTAGAAGGAGTGAAGAAACCCAACAGCAAGCTGTGGCTGTGACAAGGGGAGAACTGAGTAGACACCAGGACAAGCCACAAGACAGCTCACACACAGCAATCACTCCCATCATGCAAGCTGGCGTTGCTGAATATTATACTGCAAGTGTGTTTACACCTATGGCACATGGACTCATTTCATTCCTGAAGCGAGTCTATGAGGCAAGAGCTATTATCTCCACCTTAAAAATAAACAGCAAGGCAAAAGCACTTGCCACACGAGCCTGACCGCTTGAGCTAGATTCCTGAAACCCACAGTGGAAGGCAAGAACTGAGCTCTAAGAGTTGCCCTGTGGCCTCCACAGGTGCCTGTGGTACACACACGCCACAAAATAAAAGCAAACTCTTTAAAAATTGGGAGTGGAGAGATGGTTCAGCAGTTAAGAGCATTTGCTGCTCTTGCAGAAGTCCTGGGTTTGGTTCCCAGTGCCCTCCTGGAGGCTCACAACTATTTGTAACTCACTCCAGAGGATCCAATGCTCTTTTCTGGCCTCCTCCAACATCAGACACATGCATGTGGTACACAGACATATGTGCAGACAGAATACTTGTGCACATAAAATAAAAATAAATAAATTCCTAAAAAATATTGTCTTTTAATTTTTGAGACAAGGTCTATGCTGGCCTGGAACTCATGCAGTCCAGGCTTGCTTACAAAGTCCATCTGCCTCTGTCTCCTAAGTGCTGGGATTAAAGGTGTATATCACCACACTTAGCAAATAGCTAGAATTTTTAAATAAAAATGAAAAATAAGAAACAGTTTAGAGAAATAAAGAAGCCGGCCCAAGCACACAAAACGGATACACAGAAAGCTGGATTTTGTGATCTGTCTGCTGCTGAGCCAGCACTTTCAAACTCTGCAGGCATATGTGCAGGCATTGACATCTACAGTCTAAACAGTTAACTCAGCACTCAAGAGTCGACAGCTGCATGCTAAGGCTCCTCCTCCAGCACCCACAAGAACCTAACACCCCCAGGAATTCGGGAAGTCACTGTCACCTGGTCAGAAAGAAGCCTGAACTTGGGTACGAGGGCAGGACAGCCAGCACTTTAACTTCTCTGTTGTAAATTCTGAGACATTGGAAGCCGACGCTCACATGACTAGAAGTCAGCTGGAATCCAGTAGATTCACAGACAGGCAGAGAGACCCTCCTGCACACACTTGGGCAGGCCCCTCTGCACCAGTGAACATGGATGGGGTCCTCTTGGTGAGCCTGTCCTAGATGTTGCCTCTTTGAGCCCGAGAATCTACAGTCTCTAAAGTTTATCTTCTCAGACACATAAGTCCAGCTCTAGTTGCTTGTCAATCATTTACAAAGAGATGGCACCCTTTGCCGATGAGCGAACTATACCAGAGAAAGAAGGTGTACACCAAGACTACATACAAGTCAGTAAGAGAAAAGTGTATACCAAGACTACACACAAGTCAGGAAACAAAATGCCAGATGCATCTCCTGTATTTCCTGAAGCACAGCATTCTTCTTTACTAATTAAGTACTCATTATTCCATATGTCAGCATCCACAAAGCTTAAATACTAAAATCTTTTTGTTGTTGTTGCTGTTGTTTGTTTTGTTGAGATAGGGTTTTCCCTGTGTAACCCAGGCTATCCTGAAACCCACTCTGTAGACCAGGCTGGCCTTGAAGTCAGAAATCCACCCGCTTCCTGAGTGCTGGGATTAAAGCTGTGGGCTCCCAGGCCTGGTCTACTAAATTCTTTTTAAAGTAATAAATAATATAAGCTCTGTTTACATGCTATGTTATTAACATGAAGTAGCCTTGGCTCCTTTTAGGGATCAGGTAAAATAGATAAAAATAAGCACAATTAAACTCAGAGAACATTCGAATATCCGGCTAACAGTCTTCAGCTTGGGGATTAGTGTCTCACAGGAGTTCTGGAAGCACAGGATCATCCACAGCAAGTGGACACCAGTGTCAGGAGTCTTGCTGTGCCTGGCATGCACAGCAAAGATGGCAGGAGGGTGGCCCTGTGCACACACAGCAGCAGCACAGCTGCTTTGAGAGCTCTGGCAGCTTCTTCTGTGCAAGAAACACAAGTAACATGAGATTAGGACCACTGGCTGTTCTCTCAGAGGTCCTGAGTTCAATTCCCCGCAACCACATGGCAGCTCACAACCATCTGTTGTGAGCTCACCATCTATAATGAGATCTGATGCGCTCTTGGCACGTAGAAATGTATGCAGACAGAACACTATATACATAATAAAAATAAATAACTCTTTAAAAAATAACTTCTTTATAAAATTATTTATAAAGAAAGCCTCTCCGAGGAACAAAAGGATCTAATCTCTTCTGTTTTACAGCCATTTTCTTTTCACTTAAAATAATTGGGAAATTAAACGAAAAGCTAATCGAGCCGGATGGTCTGATTAAGTGCTGTGCTGGCACAGTATGGTTTTCCCAGTGACTGGTAGGCAGTGGTGTTACAAAGCACAAAGAAGTTCACTTATACAAGGAGGTTAAACATGTCTTCATTATTAGAAGCACCCTGACTTTTGATTCAAAACAAAGGAACTCTAGTAAATCCCCTTATCTACTGGGGAGAATGGGGAGCCTAAGGTTGTACACAGTCAGAAGCTACACAGTTTAGAAATTAGGAAGCTAGTGAAGGTGGTGACGACAAAGCTCTCTGTGAGCACCGAGTGAAGTGGTCATTGTGCTTCTGCCTCATCTCAGATAATCAAAGGAGCCTCATCAAGGGCAGATTAGCACAGCTTCTGTCTCCATGAGGACATGGGTATCAGCTCAAGAGGCCTTTTTCAGGGCGCTGAGGATTCCAGTCAAAACCTCACACAGAAACTGGCTAAAGTACTACAACAGAATTGTGTGGATTCTGTCTTCCATCCCCAGGGCTGAGGACTGAACCTGCTCCCCCTATATAGCTAGCAAAGCACTCTGTCACTGAGCTATGCCTCTAGTCCCGAGCACCTTAGGGGCAGGGGCCGCACTCCTTTTACCTCCCTGTCCCAGTCTCCTGAGTGCTGGGGTTCCAGGTGTGCCCCACCAAGACCACTCACCTTTACAGATGTGGTATCTACTAGGAGTCTGCCTCCAAATCTCTAATGATTTGCAACGATTTTCCAAGATTTATTTACGTACATGAGTGTTTTGCCTGTACACATTGTATATGTGATGTGTGTGTGCGTGCGTGCGTGTGTGTGTGTGTGTGTGTGTGTGTTGCCCAAGGAGGTTAGAAGAAGATGTCAGATTCTGTGGCGGAAAGGTATGAGCTACCTGTGAGTGCTGGGAACCAAACCCAGGTCCTGAGAACCGAACTGGGTCCTCTACAAGTGGTTTTATGTTGGCACATCCCTATAAGCCCAGCATTCAGGGAGCTAAGACAGGAGGAGCACGAATTAATTCTGGGAAGCTGAGACAGGAGGCTTGTGAGCCCATGTCCAAGGCCAGCCTGAGACACACAGACACCTGACTCACTACAAACAATACAGGTTGCCCACGGAGAAAGGGTCATTTGCAGGGGCTGGTGACTTGGCTGAGAAGGTAAAGATGCTTGCTGCCAAGCCTGACAACCTGAGTTGGGGTCCTAGGCACCCACAGGATTGAAGGAGAGGATGAACTTCATGGAGAACAATGATCCCCGCTTTCTGAAAAGTTGAGCAGGCTTCAGAAAATACAGACTAAACAGTGAGAGTGTTGTAATTAGGTTTAAAAATCTGAAAACTATCTAAAAATTATACAAAGAAGGCCTTTTCCACATAGACAGCACCTGACAAAGAAGGATTCTGCCTGGCAGCCCCTCTGATCCAGCAGCAGGTTTACTGCTAATGGTTTCGTCACGAATACTTTAGTTGAAGGCTAGTTTCCCTTTGATGAATCAGGATGCTCTTCAAGATCACAAGGCGCTACGGTGGCAACATCACGCTCATAATATACCAGCCAGGACACTGGAATTACAGGCTGCCTCTAAAGAAAGAGTGCATTTCCAGGGGCTGGCGACAGGGCTTTAGAGGGTAAAGGTGAGCTGAGTTGGGGTCCAAGGGACCCGTGTGATGGACGGAGAGAACTGACTCCTGTTTCATAGTGCAGGTGAGTAAAGGTTTGGCTCAGGAACTTGCTATAGCTTTTACTTCACACATGTTTAACACTTTGGCTTTTGAACTCTGCTTCCAGCAGGTAAACACCCTACACAGCAGGGTGGAGAAGAACACTTGCAACCCTCCCACCCCGCCCCCATCCATTCCTGACTCTTCACCTGCCATTCACACATGCCCTCACCTTCTCACCTCACACACGGGGCTCTGTGTGAAGCTCACAGGGGAATGGGGTGAGAGACCCTTTCACGACCCTGCTCACTCCCATTTCCCTCTTCATCCAGATTCCCAGTGTCTCGTTAGACTGTGGAACACAAGCAAGAATGCTTTGTGACATTCTGATAAGTGAGATTTTTCTCTTGGAGCTGGAGACCCAACCCTGGGCCTCAGGCAAGCACGCTGCCACTTGCCTAAGCCCCAACCACTATAAGTATCTTTAAAATTTCTAAAAATTCTTTTTAAATGTTTCAGATATCTTCATGAGTTAGGTGTGCAGAGAGCATAATTAGAAGGGCTTATACACTTGGTGAAGAGTCTAGTTGAAAATGATTACACCAGATGCCAGCCACCACGAAAAGAGAAAGCAGTAAAAAAAACTTAAGGAATTAATCTGGGACCAGATAACAATAATAATAACCAAAAAAGAAAAAAAAAAGAAAGAAAGAAAGAAAAAGGAAGAGGAAAAAATGCTACTATTGAATAAAGCAAAAAACAAACAAAAAATGAAATTTATTGGGTCCAATCTCTTAAAGCTATTTCAATTCCATTTAAAAGTCAGTCTAGAAATTGTGAAACATTTTAAAATAGGATTAAAACAACAAATGAGAAGTCAGTTTTAATGCACAATCCTGGAAAAGAAAACATTTGGCCCCTCTGACTGTATCTGACACAGAAATGCCATATTCTGGACATCCTGAGGAGCTTCTGAGTGTTCTAGATAGCTCTGAACGGGAACTAGACGCCTGCGGCATACAGTTGAAAGCAGGTAAATGCGAATTTAGTGAAAATGGAGCCATCGTTTCCTGTCCCTCCGCTGACCTACTTCCACTCCCTAAAACACATCCGCACCTTTAATTCTTTCGCCTGGCTTGTTAATTAATTCTAATTAGGCAATAATAACCTCTTGAACAACTTGTTTCTAACAGCTTAGAGGTGCATTCCTCAGAAGTTCAGTCAAAGCAATATTTTCAAGATAGGATGGTTCAGAGAACAAAAGAACACACAGCTGCGACCCCAGCACCTGGGAGTGGGAGGGCAGGAGGACCAGGAAGTCACATGCACACAACTGTGACCCCAGGACCTGGGGGGGGGGGGGAAGAGGGCAGGAGGACCAGGAGTTCACATGCACACAACTACAACTCCAGCACCTGGGGGTGGGGGCAGGAGGACCAAGAGGTCACGTGCACACAACTGTGATCCCAGGACCTGGCGGGGGGGGGGGGGGGGGGGGGCAGGAGGTCACGTGCACACAACTACAACCCCAATACCTGGGAGTAGGGGCAGGAGAACCAGCTGTGAATACATAGTGAGTTTGAGGCCAGTGTGGACTCCATGAAACCCTATCTTAAAAAACAAATTGTTATAAATCTCATCCAGAAGCTAGAGATTTAGCACTTAAGAACACTGGCTGCTTTTCCTTCTAGAGGACCCAGTTCTGATTCCCAACACTCACTTGGTGGCTTACAACCATCTTTAACTCTTGTCCCAGGAGATCTAATGCCTTCCTCTGGCTTCCTAGGACACCAGGCACAACATGTGGTATATGTACATATGAGCAGGCAAAAACTTGGTGTGGGAAGTCCTTCTGGATATGTGTTGTTTTTATGGGTTAATAAAGAAACTGCTTTCAACCAATAGATTAACAGAATTTAGCCAGGCTGGAAGAGATATATAGGGAGAGAGTAGGCAGAGTCAGGGAGAAGCCATGTGGCCTCTCCCATAAGCCACAGCCATGTGGCAATACACAGATTAATAGAAATGGGTTAGTTTAGGATATAAGAGCTAGCTATTGGCCAAACAGTATTGCAAAGAATATAGTTTCTGTGTGTTTATTGCGGGACCAGGTGGGACAGAAACCCCTTCCAACAAAAACTCATATACATAAAATAAAAATAATTTCAAAAGTCCCATTTAAAAACAGTTCTAGTATTCTCTGTGTGTGTTTACATATGTGTGCAGTGTACATATGTGGAGGCCATTAGGAGTCTATCACTATCCCCCTTCTTTTTTGGCACAGTCTCTCACTGATCCCAGAGATCACTGATTGGCTAGTCTGCTGGCTCATGAGCTCCTAGCACCTCCCAGGGCCTCCCAGAGCCTCCCAGGGCCTCCAAGTGCCTCCCAGAGCTTTAAGTGCACAGAGTCATAAAAAAAAAAAAAGAGCCTGTTTTTTCCACACAGGTAGCGGCGATTTGAGCTCAGATCTTTATGTTTGCAGAGCAAACATTTTACCAACTGAGCCATCTCCCCAGCCTCCTACATATATTTTGTTTGTCTGTTCTCTATTTTGAGATCTCTCATGTAGCCCAGGATAGCCTTAAACTCGCTATGTAGATGAGGATGACTTTGATCTTCTGATCTTCCTGCCTCTACACCCATGTGCTAGGGTCACAGCCATGTGTCACCATGCTCAATCTATGTAGTGCTGGAGAAGGAGTCCAGGACTTCATGCACTTTAGGCAAGCACTCTGCTGAGGTAGCTACATCTTCAATCCCTAGGTGATTTTTAAAAAGGCTCTTCAGTCTGTTCATACTAGTAATTTTCGACTTTAGCTGTGGTGGTGACAAATCCCTATGACCCAAACATTTGGGAGGTGAATGCAGGAGAACAACATTGAGCCCAGGCTAGCCCAGTGACATCACATGAAGCAGTTGCTAAAATTAACAGCCTGGTGCTTCACACCTGTGATCCAGTACATGGGTGTGGAAGCATGGGGGGGGGGGGATCTGGAGTTCAAGGTCATCCTTAGATATATACCAAGTTCAAGGTCAGCCTGGCCTATATAAAAAATAGCTAAAAAGAAAAAAAAAGTTCTGTCAGCTAAGCCCTTTTTATCAATTTCCAGAAGCAATGAAATAATACAAAATGAAGAGCCAGCAGTCAGCACAGCATGATATACTGACAAGGGGGAAAGACACGGAGAGTAATAGTGTAAACGATGCTTTGGGGTTTGTTTTGTTTTGTTTTTCTTTTTTTTTTATTGAAAAAATTTCCGCCTCCTCCCAGCCTCCCATTTCCCTCCCCCTCCTCCCACTCCTCTCCCCCTCTTGGTCCAATGGCATGTGTTGTTATGTTAATTCTAGTTCTCTGAAGGCTGAAACAGAAAGATCTTGAGTTTGAGGGTAGCCTGAGCTACAATAGCAAATTCAAGGCCAGCCTAGGTTACATAGCAAAAGAGCCATACAAAAACAACAAAAAATTTTTTAGCCAGGCATGTTTGTTGGGAGACAGGGGCCAGCCTGGCTTATATAGTGAATTCCAGTCTAGCCAGGGCTACATAATGAAACCTGTCTGAGAAGAAAAAACATTTTTTAAACCTGATGTTACAGGTTTGAATCTAGATACTCTCCATAAGCTCATGTGAACACTTGATCCCTATTTACAGAAGAAATTATCACCCAAAAAAAGTACAGTTTGGGGGTCAGGGAATATTTACGGGGTGGGGCCTCGCTGGTAGACGTAGGGGCTGGCCTTTGAAGGTTATTCCAGGACAGTTCTCTGCTGCTTGTCTGCAATCTCATGACACCTGCCTGCAGTCTCCTTACTGAAGGGCTAACAGGCCCAAGCATTGCAAACGCGGCAGCAGCAGGTTTTGCCCTCTCTCCTCCCTGTCTCCTTGTTCACCGTTACAGTCCCCAAGGTCTATTCCCTTATTTGGCCACTTCCTTAGGCCTAACTAAAACTCTGTGGTCCAGCTACTAAATTCATTACTTGGCTAGGCTGGCTAACCTGTCCAACTAGGATTTACCAACTCAACTCACCTCGCACAGACTTCCCTCTTCCTCCTTAAAACCCACTCCTGCAGAGACACCTGCTGTCTGCCTTTGCCCACTCCAGAGGCAGCTCCCCACCCCACCCCAGCCTCTAGGCCAATAAGTCTCCTCTGTGTGAGAACCTGGTGTCTGGGTGTGTCTGCCCACTCTGAGGCCCCTGCAGTGACGACCTGCCACCTTCCATTCTGGTCCCATGGACAAAGCCACTCCTCCCCCTCCAGGATGGACTAAAACCTCTCTGCAACCATGAACCAAAACAGACCTTTCACCGCCTGTTTCTGCCAGGCACTGTCACAACAATGGGAGGTGTTAATTGTCCCAAACCCGACAGCAAACAAACACCTGTCTGACCTCAGAGCCCGTAGATCTGCTACACAATTCTAACTACCAGAACTCACCCTGGCAGCAATGTCTAATACACCGTGACCCCAGTGACAGCGCCTTCAACTCTAGTGACAATAATTGCCTAGAAATTGCCTAGTTTCAGCCGCCCTAAAGCTCAGTGAGATCAAATGTGACACATCACTGCAGCAGAGACACGAAGCACTGCAGCAGAGACGAAGCCCCACAGCAGACACGGAGAACTGCAGCAGAGACACGGAGCACCGCGGCAGAGACACGGAGCACCGGCAGAGACACGGAGCACCGCGGCAGAGACACGGAGCACCGCGGCAGAGACACGTAGCACCGGCAGAGACACGGAGCACCGCGGCAGAGACACGGAGCACTCACTTGCACAGTTCGCCTCCTGCCACGTGGTACTGAAAAATTCAGAGACCGTCAGGACTATTTGCATTCTGTCTGCCATCAGGAGACTTCTGGCACAGTTCGGGCTCTCTGAGGAGTTCTGAAACAATAAGAAAGGAAAAAACGGGAAGAAATACTCTGAGGATTTAGACTTTCCAACAACTCCAAAAGTCATAAAACAATTAAAATACATATTATAAACCATTTAAGATTTTGTCTGACAGGACCTGATGATAACAGCAGTAATAATAAAAATGGCAGGGAGACAAGTTTCTATCTAACATTTATTTTTTGCTGGGTCCATGTAGAAAGGAAGAAAAACACCTTCGTAACTGCTGAGCCGTCTCTCCAGCCCCCTTTGCTTCTGTGATCGAGCTCAACTTCTTCATTCCAGCTTGTGACTGTGTCACAATCTCTTACTTTGCACAGGAAAAATTCCAGAATGTGAAAAACAAAATGTAGCAATGGGTGTCTCTGGATGACGGAGCAAGACAAATTTGATTTTCACTTTTGTTTCTCTTCAACTGCTTAAGTTTTTCTACAGTAAATTATTTTTTTTAAATCTGTGAGCAAATGTTCACAAATCCTTTGGCTTCACCTTTTGGGAAATGTTTTGGTCCAAAGGCTAGTATTCTGCCAGAAAATCCAGTAATTCACCCTTATAACATCCAAGAGTTTGTACTCGAATAGAAAAACATGTCTTCCAAGGACAATTTATCATGAAAGAAACTCGTGCTATGCAGATAATAAAGCCGGGACCCTGATGTCTTGAACCTCAACTATTTCCTGTCTCTGTTGCCTCACGTGGGGCACTGAGTGCTGGCCCCTCCCTCCTTTCAAAATCACTTAACTCCCACTGCTTACAGGCACCACAAGAATGCTGGCCTTCTGCAGACAGGGGATGTAGGAGAAAGCTGCCACACTGTGCTTCAAGAATCTGCCTGTAAACACAGACAGGCGAAAGAGACCAAGTGGGAAGACCAGGAAAAGAACTAGCCAGTCATTGCAGCAATGGGAGTATCACTGAGATTCATTTGGAAAGCTCATCCTCCGTGTAGATGCACCTAAGAGAGCGCTTGCTTTTGTTATCTTTATTTTTTAACATTTATTTAGTATGTGGTGTGTGGGTAGGACAGAGGACAACCTATGGCATCAGTTCTCTCCGGCCACTGTGTAGGTCCCCGGGATTGCCCTTACCTAGCTAAGCCATCTCAGGGTTCCTTTTTTGGAACTGTTTCAGAGAAATAGCAATAAATAAAACATATTTATCCTTGTTTTTGTTGTGCATATGTATATGTGAGTTGTGTGTGTGTGTGTTACATGTACAGTTGCCTGCACACAAGTAGATGCTGGCAGAGGCCAGAGGCCATCAGGCGTCCTTCCTTACTCTCTTGAGACAGGCTCTTTCACTAACCCTGGAACTAGGCTTAGGCTGGTGGACAGTAGCCATCAGGCCCCAGCAGTTTGCCTGTCTTTACTCCCCACGTCACTGCCTTTTTGCACGGGTGCTGAGGAATCAAACTAGCGCCTTTGTGTTTGTACGACAAGCAGTCTTACCCACTAAGCCATCCGTCCAGCTCTTCCGTATTCTTTCATTATTTGTGTGGTCCTGGGGAACCACACATGTGCTTGGCCAGCACTCAAAGCCTGAGCTACATTTTCAACCTTTCCATCTTTCTTTTTTTCCTTTGGAAACAAGATCTTGCTATGCAACCCCAGGCTAACCTCTTGGCTCAACCTCCCCAGCCCTGGCACTACTACGTTTGTCTCCTTCATTGATTCTTCACTGGAGCTCGGCGGGGACTGGTAAGAGATGATGGTATGGGCAGCTGACCCAACTCCTCTGGAGCTCAACTTCACAAGCAAGGGCCCTACACCTCCACCTCCCATATTAAATGAAATACATATTTCCATCAAGGAGCACAAAGCCCGGCACACAGAACCTGGTAAGCGGTGTTTCACCTGGCTCCCGCCGTGCCAATCCCAGGTGCTCTCAGGAGCGTCTGTCTGTTTGGTGAGGTGCAGGCATGTAAGGTGCATCTTCACATGCAGCCGAGGCTCCTAAAAATCACTACGGGATGCGTGGGATGACTTCGTGGATGAAGACAGCTGCCATCAAGCCTAAGAGCCAGAGTTCAGTCTCTAGACCTTGTGGTGAAAAGAGGACTGATCCCCACAGTTGTCCTCTGCCCCCCCCCATACTTACATATATACATGACATAAAGAAAGATTGATTTATTTATTATGTATACAGTGTCTGCCTGCATGTTAGAGGAGGGCACCAGATCTCATTACAGATGGTTGTGAGTCACCATGCGGTTGCTGGGAATTGAACTCAGGACCTCTGGAAGAGCAGCCAGTGCTCTTAACCTCTGAGTCCCCTCCCTCTCAAATGTTCTTTTACATTTAAAGGGGGATACGATATAGATATGAATAATTTGCAATGGTATGGATTTTAGGGTCAATTTTGTTATAAGTATATGTATTTCTGCTCTTGATTAAGGTATTGTGATTGTGTAGTTCATTTAAAAATGTAATGCATAATAGGAAATATAGGTTGTTAATGGATAATCATCTATAATAGTCAAGTTTGTAGTCATGTTAGTTAGATTTTCTAGATGTGCATAGATATATTTCAGATAGGCATTCTTCATATCTTTCAAAGACTACAGAATATGTCATTTAATGTTTTAATAACTTAGGGCTTTTCATGACAATGAGACATATCTGCTCCTGGCAGCACCAATCTACTTCAAGAGGAAGATGGGTATTGAAGAGGCTCCTTATGGAGTTTGATAGCCATTTGGGCAAGAAACTGCTCTTGCCTGGACTGTTGGATAAACTAGACACAAAGAACCCGCAGAAAGAGGACTGCTGAACTTGCCTAAAGGTGAGATGGTCTTTCAGGGTTCCTGTTTCATGAAAGAGTCTGCGAGACATTCTGCAGGACACAAAAGAAAGTGACTGAACTGTCTTTGAATTTTCCTGCTTCATGGAAATGTCTGCTGGATACTATGGGCCTGAAGGCCAAAGATGGATGCCCCAACAGTACAGAGGAACTTTGGGTGACTGTCCAGACAGCAAGATGTCTCTGTCATTTCTAGAGTTTTGGAAGTTGCTTACGTCTTGTTTACTTAGGTAATATTATATCTTTCTGGAGTCTTTGATGGAGTTGAAGAATAGATAGTCAGTTATAGTTTTCCTTAATATATAAAAGATAAAGTAGATATAAATATCGTAACTGTAATTCTTGCTTGACAACTATTTTGTTATATGTAATTTTACTATGTTAAAGTTAAAGCCTTCCTTTTTGTTTAAACAGAAAAAGGGGAAATGGTATAGGAGGGCCATCTGTCTATGTGTTACTTTCACTGGTTAATAAAGAAACTGCCTTGGCCTTTTGATAAGCCAGCCCTTAGGTGGGTGGAGTAGACAGAACAGAATTCTGGGAGGAAGAAAGCAGAGTCAGGCAGACGCCATGAATCTCCGACCAGAGACGGACACAGGTTAGGATCTTTCTCAGTAAGCCACCACCTCGTGCTGCCATACAGATTATTAGAAATGGGTTAATCAATATGTAAGAATTAGTCAATAAGAGGCTAGAACTAATGGGCCAGGCAGTGTTTAAATGAATACAGTTTCCGTGTACTTATTTCAGGTAAAACTAGCCGGGCGGGATGAAAAGCGGCCTGCTGCTCCTTTTACAACAGAAAGAGAACTCTGAAACAGAGTAAAATGATCAGAGGATGAAATGCAGCTGACGTTCAGTGTGCAGGCACTGTTCGGTAGCAGTGGGTTCATTCTGAACATGGAAGCACTATGGATATGCTGGGACAAGGTTGGCAAAGTCCTTAAGACTCAGCCAAAAGAAAAACACTTTCTCAAGGCTGGAAAGAGGCTTAGCAATTGAGAGCACTGGCTGCTCCTCCAGAGGACCTGGGCTTGATTCCCAGCACCCACATGGTGGCTCACAACCTTCTGTCCCTCCAGTTCTAGGTGATCTGGGGTCTCCATAAGCACCAGGCAGCTGCAGGTGGCGCACAGACTTACACATAGGCCGAACACCCACACACATAAAAGTGTCTAAAAATGTTCTTTTAGAAAAATACTTTTGCTTTTCCTTTTCTCCTTTTCTTGACAGTAGAAAGTTCTTGAAGATTTTTGGAAAGGGTGATAGAAAAAGCAGTCTGGGAATACACTTCCAGGTAACGATATTAAGAGGGGAATGTGGCAGGAAGACTGATCAGACACTTGCCCTAGTATGAGGAAAAGCTGAAGGTGAAAGCGAGGGTGGAGAGGAAGCGACAGCAACCCCGGAGGTGAGGCTGCTGTGATCAGGGTCCTGCACGAGTACCCCACTCGCCCCTCACACCTCAGACAGGTAGTGTCGACTGAGAGCCTGCTTCTCCCACCGTGCCACCTTCCATGGGGTACTTAACCTCTCGGAGGCTCAGTTTCTTACAGCATGGTATCTCCCTGTGGATACCTAGGTTTCCCATCTGGAAATCAATTCCTGCAGGACGGAAACTTCACGTGTCTTTGTTTTCTCAACACACAGCATAATGGCCCAAACAAGCTGGCCCTTGATTTATACTTGAAAATATGAGTATCCTGATCCATCATAATCAGAACCATCTGGCCGAAGCCTAGATAACAGGAATGCAGCCACCCACTCTCATCATGGCTGCCCCTGAGAAGTGGGATGAAGCCATCAAAACACACAAAAATCTACAACCCCATCTACATACCTTTTTTACATCCATTTTGAATCTCTGCATTCCCTGAGATGAAGGTAACAATACCATCCTTACAAGAGAATTAAAACCTGCCAACACAATCGTACTGGTTTCAGACTCTAAAATCCATGGCCCCTAGCTCCTGACCAATACAGACTTCCGGTCACAGGCTGCTTTGCTCAATTCTTTCTAGCCTTCACTACAACAAACTCTCCTGTCACAGAGTTCTTTAAACACACACATTTCCTGATAGGTCACAAGGTCAGACTCCCAAAGTACCCCCCAGAAACCTACTAAATCCTGGGGTACACCGCAGAAACCAGCCTTCTGAGTATGCAGGCTGGGGAAGGCTTTCCCACCTCTTGTGACCACATCACTTCTTCTTCACATTAGGGTGAGGAGATCCAGGGTCCCACATTACTGGTAGTACCTGGGGGCCAGGTGGGTGAAGGAAGCGCCTGCAACCCTGGTCTGGAAATCTTCGGCTTGGCAGTGAGAGTTCATTCATGTATCTATTGGGTGACGGCCATAATTCTAATTACTAGAACTCAGGATTGCCTGGTTTTTGTTGTTGTTGTTGTTTTTTTTTAACCTCCTAACTTCGCAGCACGTGCTTACTCGAGAAAACTTCTGCAGCCTCAAAGACCCATCATGATTCAGGGGCACTGTGCCAATAATAGGTCTTGTTATTTAAGACAAAAAAGGCAACTGGAAGTTATGAAGTTTGCAGGAATACTGACAAAACTGAAAATTCAGATCTTAGGCGAGGCAACCGAGGCACAAAGAGATAAACGCCCCATGTTCTCTCTCAGATACATAGCCTGGCTTTCAATGTTGATATCTGTGCATTAATGTGGAGTCGGTGTTGAGTAGGGGCCGGGGAATCAGAGAGGAGGCCACAAGAAGAGTCACAGAAAGAAGCTGAAGGGAGGGAGGGGAGGAGGCACGGGACCACGGGTGACACAAGAGTACAAGGGGGCACACTGAGAGTGAGCGGTGGATATAAAGCGTGGGAGGGTGGACCAACCATGATTATGTGGGGGACCGCCAACCTGCTCTTCTGTATGCTAATTTAAAATAAACTCAGGGGTTGGGCTCAGTTAGTAGCTTGAGGAGCCCGGACAAGGCACGGGTTTGAGCCCCTGCACTGCATGAAACCGGATCATAATGATCCATACCTGTGATCTCAGCACCTGGGCCACCCGGTAAGTTCAGGATCAGTTGGGGGGGGGGGCATGAAACTTCATCACAAATTAATTAATTAAAATAGAATGAAAAGGCATCCTAAAGACAACTTAATGAAACTGCTCAAAACCAAACATAACGCTGCTGAGGGCAGGGACTTTAAAGTCACAGAGAAAAAAGTGAACCTGAAGAATACTGCACCCGAGCCTATTTACACTGCTGGAAAACCAGTTCTTTCCGCAAAGACTGACTCTGGAATTTACCTAATGCAAATGAACCCATTACAAAAAGAACGGATTCTGTCAAGTAACATCAGAATGGTTGAAAACAAGAGGAAGCTATAGGCAAATTTCTATTTAGTCAAGTCAATTTCGACTTACAAAGCCTTTTCTGGAGACTACTGGGCCCCTCAATAGAAAAGGAACTTTTCTGTCCGGAGGGGGGGGGGGGTCATTCCTGGTTTTCCTCTACCAGGCAACCTCGTGACTCTCACCTGGGCTGACAGTTTAATCCTTTCCTAGAGCATACAGAACTTAGAGGCAAAAACCGCGTCTTCCTCTTTTTGTTTGCCTTCATTAAACCCTTCACATTACCTCCCAAAAGACCAGAAAAGCTCTCAACGTATCTAGAGGAGAACAGACCGAGCATGTCCTAAAATGTTAACCCCCACTGACCACGAGCTATTACTATCTGCCAGCTTTCCGTGGCTCCCTCTATCCCCACTTTACGGATAAGAAAACAAGCAGAGTGTGTCACTAACTTGTCCGGAGTACAAGCTAATAAACGGTGGAACTGGACTCTTCGCCAGCAGGCTCCAGACTGTCTTAATAAAAATTAATTCCCATACCTCAACATGCAGCAACTGGGATTTTTTTTGGGGGGGGGTGGCATTTAATAGAGAAGAAACTGATGTTTTGAAAAACTAATGGTCACAGTGCTAGAAACTGGTAGCTCTGGGTATGTCCGCGGCAATGCTCAAACTTCTAATGACTAACAGTTTCGAAAGGGTCGTTTTTTGGAACTATGAACTGAGATGGGGAAGGAGGGGGCTGAAAAATAAGATAAGGGTAGGAGTGTTGGACTCCCTGCCCCCAAGAAGGCCACTCATATCTAACTGCAAATCAATCCAAGAAGACGTCCGCTGACAGCATCGAGGGAGGCAGCATTCTAAACCCCAGGCCCCTAAAGCCACCCGCCTGCTTCTGATCCCCCAACTCCACAAACAGTCCAATGACTTTTCCTTACTTCCCCAGCCCCCAAGCCACAGGCGCCTGGGCTGCTCCTCTACCCACCGCGATGTTTCGGTTGATGTTGTCCATCTTGCTGGCGACCTGTTGGAAGAGCGGGTAGCAGGTCTGGCAGAGGCGCACGGGCCGAGCGCTGCGCACCAGACACCCGGTCAGCTCGGCGCTGCTATTGGCGAAGTCCATCAGCAGCTCCCGGCACTCGGGCTCCAGATCCGGCAGGTCGGGGGGCAGCAGCGACAGCGGCCCCAGACCGCCACCCTGCAGCAGAGACAGGGTCAAGTCCTGCACCTCCAGCAGCTGCTGCTCCGATAGGAGATCCGTAAAGCCCGGGTGGCGACTGCTGCCGAAAGGGAGCGCGCCCAGGGCGTAGCCCCACCGCAGCAGCTGCAGCAGCAGCAACGTCCGCAGCCACAGCGACCGCCACCCGCTGCGCCGCTCCAGCACCGCAACCCGAGCCATCCCCCGGCCGGCCAGCACCAGATCGCTCACCGGGTTCCTCCGACTGCAGCCGCTTCCGGCTTCGGCCGGCGCAGGCCCCGAGTGGGGTCACGAGGTGCGTGCGTCACGGCCCCGCCCACCTGCCGCAGCGCCTGAGCTAGAGCGCCAGGCCTGGGAACATCAGCTGAGATGCGGGTTCTGCGGGTCATCTTGGGCCTCTCTCAGGTGTACTCCGGGCCCTGAAGTTCCCTGGGTTCTAGAAGCCTGAGGAGATTGTTCTGGTGGCTGGGCTCGTGGCCAGGGAGATTACTGTCGAATAAGCTCGACAGAGAAACCCCCGTAGGCAGGAGGGTTGGGGCAGGTGTTTATTTGCTGTCGGTTTGTATGTTTTTCTTCTCTAGAGAGTGACTAACATCTTTTGGCAGTTACTGGTTTTGGAAATTGAGGCTACCAGGCTTTAATTTTTTTTGAATTCTCAACTGTCTATCTGGACAGAACTTCCTGCATTGATGAATATAGTCCGCCTCTTAGTAATAGGGCGACCAACTGGCCGCATGTGGCTGCTGAGCCCTTGAATTGTAGTTACTACGATTATAGAACTGATTTTTCAGTTTCACATGATTAAATGTAAATATCTGACTGACGTCAGCTGTGCACGATGCGGATCTGGGTAGGAATCATCAAGTTTGCTTGGAACTGAAAGGATTTCAGGGTGCCTCACTTGAGTGTTGGAAATCCTGGGAAATCCTAAGCAAGCCACTCAACTTGAGACCCTCTTTCATTTGATTGCATGCTTGGGGGGATTTTATGGACCGCTCTAGCAGTGCAGGGCTGCAAAAAGAATTTATGCTCATGACTTAAAAGGCTTTTTTAAAACAATAAGATCTCACCTAAGTAACACTTACTGGCCCATAACCCACTACGTAGAACTACTTGGTCTCAAACTACAGAGATCCGCCTACCTCTTCCTCATGAGTGCTGGAATTAAAAGCATGCACCACCGTGCTGTGCTGGAAACCCATTTTCTGACAAGTGTATGATGAACGACTGAAGACTTTGGTAGAAGACTTCCCCCCCCCCCAGCCCTTCTGTCGCACAGCTTTCCAGGCTGAGATTATTGTTCTGTAAGTACTGACAATAACAACCACTGCACCAGCTCCCATGGTGGTTTGTTTCTGAAGGGTCTTGGACTTTTTACCCCCATCTGTTTGGTTAACATTTTGTGTGCCTAAGTTTGGTTATGATTGCTAAATTTTGTTTCATGTTTCCGTAACCCATAAACTGATGTTTTGTGTAACAATAAATGGACTTCCAAACAAAAAAACTAAGCTGTGGTCATTTCCTCCAATATTGTTACATAACTTTTATGTGTTTTTCCATGTATATAGCAATTACTTTTCTGATGCTGTAATAAAACGTCATGACCAAGGCAACTTGTAGAAGCGTTTACTTTGGTTTATGGTTCCAGACAGCTAGAGCCTACAGTGGAGCAAAGGCCCAGCTGCAGGAGGAGGAACTGAGGGCTCACATGTTAAACCACAAGCACAGAGTTAGGGGAAGCTTTGAAACCTCAAAGCCTGCCCCCATGTGACACACTTCCTCCAGCAAGGCCAGAACTCCTAAATGTAGGCAGATTTTTCTTCGGGTCGCCAGACATGGAAACTTATTATTAATTATGAGAGCTTGGCCTTAGCTAAGTCTTATTACTAACTGGTCCTTATAACCCTTATCTTTTAATCTACGTCCTTTTATGTGGCTTGGTACCTTTACCTACCCTGTACTTCCATCCTGCATCCTCTCTGTCTGTCAGGGAACTCTCTGCATCTCCACCTTTCTTCCCAGCATCCTCTCTGCCCCCAAAATCTTGCCTAGCTCTTGGCCATTCAGCTTTTTATTAAACCAATCAGAAAGTGCCTATTCCATAACACCTAAACCTACCCAAACAGCACCACCAATTAAGTACCAACTATTCAAAGGTCTGAGACTATGGAGAACCTTCTCATTCAAATCACTGCCCTGCTTTAGAAGCCCCACCAAGGCTTGCTAGGAGATGACATGTTTTGTTAAACTCCTGTAGAAAACAAATTAGCCTAACAAATATTTAAAATGCATATATTCATTGACCTGCCGAATTTCAGTTTTGTTTATAACAACAAAGGGATTTCTTAAAGAAATCAGGGGGTTTTACCCTTCCCATTCTTTTCATTCCCTTCTGGAACCATTCAGCCCTAAAGATGGGTGCGGCAAAGTAGGCGGCTGTGCCTTGTGAGCTGAGGTATCCAAGGCCTGGAAGACATCAGGGGACAGGTAAGGTGACATGGAGGAGGGAGGCAGTATCAGGCAGAGATACTGGATCCTGAACAGAGTAAAAAGGGTTCTTGTGCAGAGGAGGGGGTGCTGCTTCCATTCAGAGCAAGTAAGTATTTTAAGAATAGTGAGTCGCTCGTGCCATTGTTATTCCCACCTGTCACATGATAGACCAGGGTTTGATTCCCCCAATGGGATGGGGGCTGGAAGTGGGGTTGACAGGTAGGCCACATGCTGGATTGCCTTGCCCAGCGTTTAATCCCAGCACTTGGGAGGCAGAGGCATGCAGATCTCTGAGTTCAAGTCCAGCCTGATCTACGAAGTGAGTTCCAGGACTGCCAGGGTTACACAAAGAAAAAACAAAAAACAAAACAAACTAACAACAACAATAACAAAAGAATAATAGGAACTGGTTCCCTTTTTTATTTTAATTTTATTATGTGTGTGGGTATTTTACCTGTATATATGTCTGTGCCCTTCACGCATGCCTGTTGACCCCAGAAGCCAGGCGAGGGTATCAGCTCTCTGGAACTGGAGTTACAGGTGGGTGTGAGCCTCCATGTGAGTGCTGGAAATCAAACCCAGGTCCTCTACAAGAGTAGCCAGTACTCTTAACCATTGAGCCATTTCTGCATCCCCAGGAATCTAATTTCTTACTATCAGAAAAGAATTACTGTGGTGATATCTTATTTGTACAAACAAAGCTTGCCTGACGATCAGAGGGCAGAGCTAGCCACTAGCTAACCAAAGAGGTCTGGAGGTCTGTACAGACAGACAGAAAGTGATATAGCAGGAAAATTCAAAAGAATGTCCTACCCTGTCTTGGCAAGATTCAGCAATTATTTTCCTTGAATATTACTTGACAAGTTTGGACAGTGTGCTTACTGTCAGCAGTCGAGGCAAGGGCAGTTCTTTGCCCAAAAGGCCAGTTATGCCAAGAAAAAGACAAGCTTCAAATGGAGTGTCTTTGGTGCCCAGCATTCACTCAGGAGGAGATCAGTGCTTCCAGGAGCATTTGTGTCTCACATCAATAGAATTTCTAAATTATTGAAACATTTAAGTACCATATTCTGTAGGTCTTTGAAGTGTTTGAAGATTGCGTATCTATGAGGAGTGTGTCTTTGTGTGTCTAGAGAACCTAACTAACATAAGTATGACAAGCATAAGTGGCTATTAACCTGTAATTCTTAATAACTTATATGACTTAAAGGCTAAAGCTTCCTAGTATGGAAATAAACAATCTTTTAACAGATGTGCAGCATGAGGACAATGACCTCAAAATTGTAACAATATATATATATAAATATCTTGATCAGAAGTAGAAATGTGTAGCGCAATATGACAAAAATATCTTTAAATTGTATCAATATACAAAATATCTTAACCAGATATAGAAACATATACATACAATAGAATAAAAATAATTTTACATTGTGTACAAAAACATTGTAAACAGAGATAGGAACGCACAATATAACAATATAATTTTGAATTTGTATCAATATACAAATTATCTTAGGAATGCAAAACCAATTTTACATATGTACCAATATACAAGAATCTATATCAACACGAGTTGTCTATAACTAAAATAGTTCATATATACTTCCTATTTATCCTAGTCTATCTATTTCCCCCTTTTTCTCTTCCAAAAGATATTCTCAAGTCTAAACTTCATTGTTCCACTCCCAACCCATTTTTTAACCAACCCTTAACAGACAACAATTATCCATAACCATGAGAAAACAAAATCTGTTGGAAGAGGGGGCATGGTTTTCTTAAACTTCCTTCCAGCTATCTTGGGGGTGACAATATCTCTACAGAATCCTGTAAAAACAAACAAACAAACAAACAAACAGAAAACCTAAAACAATGATTAAATCTCAAGAGCATTAGCTGTAACACTGTAGCCAGTCTCTGAGTAGCTGGGAAGGTTTATCTGAGGTTCTGGCCAGAGTGTTGTGAAAAGGTTGACCATCTCAGCTAGCCAATCTGGAGTTGTCTTGAGCAGTTTGTAGTCCAAGATGATCTTTGAGTGGTGTTTATCAGTTTGACAGCATCATTTAGATCAGGTAGAATCACTGTTGTGGGGTCCATCTTCTTTCTGGAGACTTCAGAGATTGCTAAATGTTAGAAAATCTAATGTTCATTGTAGAAAACTTAAACATTATTAATATTAAGATAAAAAGTTTAAATTTTTAATAGATAACTATCTAAGGAAAGATACCAAAGGGACAAAATTAAATATGGGAGAAATAGAATTTTGGGGAGGTAGCAGAGTTTTGACAACAGTAGTCCCTAAATTTCTTCTATTCTTTTTTCCATACCAGGTGGCTCTTCTGACATGAGACAGAAGCTCTGAAGTTTTCTTTTTTTTTTTCAGATCTATATTTATTTATTTATTTATTTTAATTTATTTATTTATTAAGGATTTCTGCCTCCTCCCTGCAACTGCTTCCCATTTCCCTCCCTCTCCCCCAATCAAGTCCCCCTCCCTCATCTGCTCGAAGAGCAATCAGGGTTCCCTGACCTGTGGGAAGCCCAAGGACTGCCCACCTCTATCCAGGTCTCGTAAGGTGAGCATCCAAACTGCCTAGACATAAGCGACCCCAAAAACTCTACCAATGAAGTTTTCTTTTAAAAACATGCTTGGACTTAGAGAAGGAATGAGCCATGCTCCATCTCCAAAGTCAGTTTTGATTTTTAATTGAGTCAGGACTATAACTTTTCTGAGAAGTAAAGAGATATAGATGTTTACATAGTGAGATTTTTAGTCTGCAGAGAATATTGATACCATAGATCATAGTTTTCTTTGCTTGGCAATTTTTTTTTCTGTATAACTTTCCTTTTTTTCTTAAGATGTCTAGATGTTCAATGTCTTTTGATTTCTTGAAGATGAGTATTTCTATTTTCCTGTAAAGACAATAACAGAATCCTGTCCTGACCCTTGTGAGTTTTCCTTACAACTTGCAGGATTGTCACATTGGTGGATGAGCTCTTATCAAGAGGTTTCTACTGTTTGAGTTGAATCTTAATTAATTTTGATGGTATCCATAGCTTTTTTTCTCCCATGGAAACAAAAGTGAAACCCCTTCCTCAATATAGCACATATCCTGGTTTCCATTCTGAGGTTAACACATCTTTGAAGTTCACAGGCTGATTTAACTCAGAAGTTTTTATCTATTGTCCAATGTCTCTCCATAGCTGTTGTTCCTTTCTCATTAGCTTTAAGAAAATTCAATATTATGCAATCTATCTCTGGGAGTCTTGGTTCCCTACCTGTTTATTAAGCATCTTTTTAAAAGTGTGATTGGATCTTTCAACAATCACTTGTCCTGTAGGACTGTGTGGTATACCTGTAATATGCTTTTTATTTTAATATTCAAAAACTGTTTCATTTTACTAGGGCATATGGTAGAGCATTGTCAGTTTTAATTTGTGCAGGTATACACTTGATGGCTACAACTTCTAACAGGTATGTAATTACAAAATCAGCCTTTTCAGAACTCAAAGCAGTTGCCCATTGAAATCCTGAAAACATTTCTATTGTATGGTGTACATATTTAATTTTCCAAATTCTGCAAAATTAAACACATCTATTGCCAAATTTCACTTCTTTGCATACCTTTAGAATTACTTCCTGCAGGTAAAGAGTTTGGTTGTAGAAGGAGCAAGTAGGACGTTTTTCACAATTTCCTTGGCTTGTTGTCAAGTGAAGAAAAAAAATCTGTTTTTAATCCTTTGCTATTGACATGGTGGAGTTTTATGAAATTCTGAGGCCTCCAGTATATTTCCAATCAATAATTGATCAATTTCTATATTACCTTGTGCTAGAGGACCTGGCAGATCACTATGGTATCTGATGTATGTTATATATGTGGGATGATTCCTAGTCATGATTATTTCCCGTAATTGTATAAAACTTGACATTCATTCTGTTTCATCAGGTATAAATTCAGCAGTTTCAATGTGTTAAACAACTCTTCTGTGTGTATTGAGAGTCAGTAACTCTATTGAGAGGTTCTGTAAAACCCATTACTACATAAGAATGGCATAAAATTCTAACTTTTCCCAGAGTTATAAGGGCTTTGAGTCACTTTACTTAAGTTTCCAGGTTTATATCCTTGATTTATTTGCATCAGCATAGAACATAGAGACTCAATAGATTGGTGTTTTTCTTACAATGTGCAGAAGGACCCAACTGGTTCTTCTTATGATTTTAATTCTCTCACTTTTGGGACAATTGTTGCTAATCTTTCCCCAAAAATTACTGCAAACTCTTTGTCAATATTCATTATCTTTCCATAAAGAAGAAATTTCCTTACTAGTTAAAGGTATTACAATTTCCCCTAGGTCCATTTCTGTTAGTTGAAGAAGTATTACTCTTCCTTTTAAAATCAAATCAGAAATCTTTTCCATATAACTTTCTAATTTCTTATTTTGTTTATGTGATAAAACTATCAATTTTAATATAATATCTTCTCTCAGCATCAAAACCGCTGAAGGGTATTGCCTAGGAGGTGATATAACCAGAATGCAGTTAAGCTGCGAATTCACATGATCCACATGTGCATCTCCTGTTTTCTTTTCCACCAAAGCCAATTCTCTTTCACATCAGCTGATAATTATCTTGAACCATTTAAGCCCTTGTCCCCTTCTGGGATCTTGGCCAAATTATTCAGTTCATATTTTCCTACTTCAATAGTGGATGTCTCCTAACAATCTTTGAAAAGCATTAAGAGTCCGCAATTGATCTCTCTTGATCTGTACCTTTTGTGGTTTAACTTTTGAGGAACCTATTTTATATCCTAAAAAATTAGTAGAATCTCCTCTCTGTATTTTTTTCAGGAGCAATTTTTAATCCCCAGTGAGGCAAAACTTTCTTTCCTTCTTCAAATATTTTTTCCTAAAGTGTCTACCTTTGAATCAGCCAATAAGATATCATCCATATTATTGTAAATTGTAGATTGTAGAAACTACATGAATTATTTCCAATGGTTTTTACACAAAATCATAGCACAGGGTGGTTCTATTTAACGTTCCCTGTGGGAGGACCTTCCATTAACATCTTTCAACTGGCTAAGATTTATTATAAGTAGACACCATGAAGGAAAAATTTTCGCTATCTTTTTCTTGTAAGGATATAGTGAAGAAACAGTCTTTTAAGTCAGTAACTATAATAAGCCATTCTTTAGGTAACAGAGAAGGCAAAGGCATTCCAGGCCATAGAGAGCCCATCGGCTAAATTATTTTATTTATGGCTCTCAGGTCTGTCCACATTCTTCATTTTCCAGATTTCATTTTAATAATAAATACAAGAGAAATCCAAGGGCTGGCATGTTCTTCAATATGGCCAGCATTTAGCTGCTCCTGAAACAGCTGTTCAAAACCTATAGCTTCTCTGAAGTCATAGGCCATTGCCCAACCCAGACAGGTTTGCCAGATAACCATTTTAAGGATAGGGCCATTGGTACCTCTGAGAGTTCGACAGCTGTTGTACCCTGTTTCTGTACATCCTGAATGGTCAGTGACTTTTTAAAATAGTGTCTTATAATATACTTCCCAGGATCATGAGTTGGTTTATGGTCCATTTCTGAGACTGCAGGAATGTTAATCTGGGTCTTCCATTGCTGCAAAAGATCACAACCTCATAGATTCACTGCTATATTAACCACATATGGTCTCAGTCTTCCTCTCTGTCCTTCTGGCCGTATGCATTCAACCGATTTTGTGCTCTGTTTTACCTGAGATAAAGTTCCAATCCCTAAAAGCTGAACATTTACATCTTAAAGAGGCCAATTCGGATGCCAAGATTCTGGAGTAATAATCGTCACATCTGCACCTATGCCCAAGAATCCCTCAATTTTATGTTACTGATTCATACTCCTAGCTTTGGTCTTTGGTCATTTATAGAAGTCTGACAAAATATACATTTTCTAGTTCCTTCTAAAATTTTTAATTTATCCTCAAAAGCTATTCTATCATCCAGAGAAGTATGGTTTTTTTTACAAGAGGAACTGGATTTTCTAATTTTTCTGGGGAGGAGTATCCTCTGCAGTAACTGAGAATGACTGGACCACATTCAACATGTGAGTCTGTGGGAGCCACTCTGCAAGGAGTTTCCCAATGGTAAAGGGTTGCCTTGTTTTTCTCTTATTGATCTACATTCATTGGTCCAATGTCATCCTTTACTGTATCTTCTACATATTCCAGAAGATTGGGAGCTTCTATTTTGGTAATTCCTAGAAGAATCATTATTTCTAGGAATGCTCTGTCTACAATTTCTTCTCAGATGGCCTATTCTACCACAATTAAAACATTTGGTTTTTTGATGTCTCTTCAAGCCTTCAGAAATTGCCTCTCCTACCTGGTGTCATCATTAGAGTTAAGAGACTCAACAATGGCTGTGTGCAAGATTCATTTGTTCATGGGTGCTGATCTGATATTTAAAGGCCCAATTATCTTTTTTTGCATTCTAAATTAGCATTTTCAAAAGCCAGAGATTCAATGGGTACTCTATCTTCTGAATCTGATAGTCCTATATGTACAGCTTTAGTCAATCTTTGCAAAAAGTCACTGAAGGTTCTTTTGGGCCCTGTACAACTTTAGTGTATGACTCAATTCTTTTTCCTAGTTCTTGAATCCTGTCCTAGCTAGACATTCAAGGCTGCTGTATGGCATAGGAAGGTACCTATGCTGTACAGATCAGGTTCAATGTATGTAGCCTGACTATTTACATCAGCATAACCGCTCTCACCAAGAACCTGAAATTGGGAAACTTCACAGCCTCTGATTTTGCCTTGGCATCCAAGGGCTTCATCTCTCCAATAGCTCTTCCATTGTCACTGAGGACAATGTTCTAAAATTGCTAAGACTAGTTGAAGCCAGTCACTTGGGGTAAACCTATTTCCTGAAGACTATGTATTTAACAACTGCCTCACATATGGTGAATGCATACCATAAGAAACTATTGCTTCCTTAATATCTTTTAAATATTTCATATGTATAGGCTCCCATATGTGTATATTCATTTTTTGCTGGCTTTTCAGAAATAGCAACAGGATAGATCATAGCAGGTGAAGTTACAACTCTTGGTAAGTCATCTCTGACTCCGAGAGGTACTGGTGATGCTAAGTCCCCTCTAATTTCTTTTGTTTGTGACTCAAGACTCTATTAATCAGTTATAACAAGTTTTTCTAAAGGTCAAAATCTATTAGTCACCACTTTCTGTAGAGTTTGAACTTCATGAACTGTGAATGATTCCAGTGATTTCACTAGATTGATCGGCTTCTTGTTTTCATCATTCACACATGATTCTAAGGATTTCATTTCATTTTATCCACCAATAATGCCTTCTCATCCTTAGAGAGACTATCTGGATGACATGCAGATCACCTTCCAAAAAATGATGTTCTATCTGCTAATTTGTCATAACCCTTTGACATGAAAAAAAATCTGTTAATTTTTCATTTCCATGGTCTGTGGAGTGAATTTTGCCTGTCAAATGGTAATTATTATTTTCAATGGAATGAATCCTTTCAGCTAATCTCTCATTTCCTCTCTATAAAGTCTGTATCATTTCCATCAGTTTCTCATTTTTGGCTCTGTTGTCAAACCATTTTTTTTTTTTTTGGTTTTTTGAGGCAGGGTTTCTCTGTAGCTTTGGAGCCTGTCCTGGAACTCGCTCTGTAGATCAGGCTGGTCTCGAACTCACAGAGATCCACCTGCCTCTGCCTCCCGAGTGCTGGGATTAAAGGTGTGCGCCACCACCGCCCGGCTGTCAGACCATTTTTTAAGGATATGATATGAATTACCAAGCTAATAGCAACTGTGGCTAAGAATGTATACATCCCAGGTAGGTCACATATCTCTTTTAAAATTCCATCCATAGTTCATTCCACCAATACCTGCCCTTTCCTGGATGGAGACAGAAGCAGGAGATTGGGGGAGAGGGGCTTGAAGGGGAGGATGGGGGAGGCTGCAGCCAGGATGTAAAATAAATAGATGAATAAAAAAATGTTATATAAATATAACAGTATAGGGTCATTCAGCAAGAAGACTCAGCAGGTATTGCAGTGATAAAATACCACAACCAAGACAACTAATAGAAGAGTTTATTTAGGCTATGGTTTCAGAGGGTTAAACTCCATAATGGGCAGGGGGAAGGGGGATAGCAGGCAGGCTGGAACAGGATGCTGAGAGCTCACATCTTTTGTTTTGTTTTTCAAGACAGAGTTTCTCTGTGTAAAAGCCCTAACTGTCCTGGAACTCACTTTGCAGACCAGGCTGGCCTCAAACCCACAAAGATCCATCTGACTCTGCCTCCCAAGTACTGGGATTAAAGGTGTGCACCACCACACCACCCAGCCAGAGCTCACCTCTTAAACAGCAAGCACAAGCTGAGAGTGTGACCTTGGAATAGCAGGAATTTTCACATTCAAAGTCCACCTCCACTGACTCCAGGGAGGCCGAGCCTCCCAAATCTCTCCAAACAGTGCCACCATCTGGGGCCCAAGTATTCAAAGGTCTGAGACTATGGAGATTATTCTCATGTAGTGGTTTGAATGAGAATGGCCCCCATAGGCGCATATGTTTGTATGTCTAGTCCCTAGTTAATGTAGCGCTTATGGAAGATTTAGGAGGTGTGGCTTGTTGGAGGAAATGTGCCACAGAGGCGAGGCAAGGCCTCTCTCTCTCTCTCTCTCTCTCTCTCTCTCTCTCTCTCTCCTATCTCTATCTCTCTGGATCAAGATGTAAAGCTCTTACCCACTGCTCTAGCACCATGCCTGTCTACTTCTTGCCATGATGTAATGGACTAACCCTCTAAAACTGTAAGTAAGGCCCCAATTGAATCCTTTCTTCTATATGTTGCCTTGGTCATGGTGTCTTCTCCTCAAAGCAATAGAATAATTACTTAAGACACCACCATGTCAGGTAAAGACACTTGCTACCAAGTCTGAGAAACTGAGTTCAACTCCTAGGACCCACATAGCAGAAGAAACCAGACTTCCCCAGGTTGCCCTTTGACCTTCACATGCCGCCAAGTTCTCCCTGACCTCCACATACATGCCTACACATGTACACAAAACCTAGAGAAAAATGATTTTAAAAGCAACAAATATGTATAGCAGGATTAAATCAAAGCTTACAGGGTTGCTTTGGTGGTGTTTAGAGAGTATTAAAATGAAATAACCAACTAGTTTGGTGATGAGTCGGAAGCCTCTCCAAGGAGGTCTTACAGGATGAGCAGGAATTCCTTGGCAACTTATAGTGCCCTAGGAGTGAGTGGCAGCAGCTGTCTAGAAGGAAGGACGAGTTACAGTTGCAAATCTGTTGGTGCTTGGATTGATGGATTCTAGGAATGGAGCTGAAGCCAAGTCACCCTGCCTAGGGCTTTCCACTGAAATGCTTTTGTCTCAGCCTGCGGACAACAGGAACCATTAAAGGAGTTAAGCAAGATAATGTCACAAACATGTAGGCATTCTAGAAAGAGAACAACTCTAGCAACAATATGGAATCCCCCAAGCCCCAGAACTGAGTGTGTCATTAAAGTAGGAGACAGAAAAGGTATAAAGGATGCTGAGGTATGTCTGGGGAAAAAGAGGAAGGTTGATTAAAGAAATGTGACACAGAAAGAATGAGAATCCCTGGTTCTCGTGACCCACAATAGGAACCAATATTGCAGATTTGGGTAACCGGACAGATGATTGTGCCGTGGATAGGACTAGGGACAAGAAAAAGGAAAGCATTTGGAGTAGCAGAAGCAATGAGTCCAACTGAAACTGTCAACTCAAGATGGTTCTGGTTGAGACACCGGAGATTATTTAAACTGCAGATGTGACTGGGAATGCACGTCAGGGGTTCCCAGCTGCAAGTTATAGCAATTGAGAAAATGCCTTGGTGATATCAGACCATTGGCAGCCTGTGGGGCATTTTCTTGGTTGATGGTTGATGGAGGGGACACTACGGGACTTGGGAGATGGCTCAGCAGGTAAAGCACGGGCTGTGTCCTAATTTGGCTTCCGTTGCTGCGATGAAACACTGTGGCCAAGAGCAATTTTGGGAGAGAAAATGGGGTTGTTTCGCTTACACTCCCACATCCCAATAGATCATGGAGGAAAGTCAGGGGAGAACTGGAGTAGAGGCCATGGGGAGGCTCTGCCTACTGGCTCATTTCCATGGTTTGCTCAGACTTTCTTAAACAAAGGACCGCCTACCCTGCCCACAATGGACTGGGCTTTCCCACATCAACCATGTGGATGTCCTACAGACAGGCCCACAGTCCAATCAGACGAAAGCAATTCCTCAACTGAAGTTTCTCTCTCTCTGGGTGACTTTATCTTTCATCGGGTTGACAAAACTAATTAGCACACTGAACAAATGTGAGGACCAGGGTTCAGATTCTCAAAACCCATGTCAAAGTCGGGTGGGCCTGGCAGCCTACTTGTGGAAACAGGAAATTCCCAGAGAAAGTCAACAGCTAGCCAAACTAGCTGAGACTGGGAGATCCAGGCCCAGTCAGAGACACTGCCTCAATATAAGAGGAAAGCCATCAAGAAAGACACTTCATGGGGCTGGAGAGATGGCTCAGAGGTTAAGAATACTGGCTGCTCTTCCAGAGGTCCTGAGTTCAATTCCCAGCAACCACATGGTGGCTCACAACCATCTCTAATGAGATATGGTGCCCTCTTCTGACATGCAGGCAGAATACTGTATACATAACAAATAAATAAATAAATAAATAAATTTAAAAAGGAAAAAAGAAAAAGACATGCACCCACAAGTGCATGCACACCACACATACATCAAGAAACTATTGATGATGATTAGAAATGACTATTTTCCTAATTATCTACAAAGTGAGATCACAGAAAAGTCTTGCATAGAAACCTAGTACCAAAAAAAGGAAAGAAAAAAAAAAGGAAAGCCACTGCCCAAATTCAGGTCCTTTATGCCTCTTGCCTGCATTATTGTGCTATCAAAGGAAGACTAGCAAAGGGTTAATGCATGAATCCGCTCTGTTAATCAGGCTTCCATTTACTTCAACAAGTGCCTGAAACCCATCAACTTATAAAGAGAAAAACTTCACTTGGACTCATGACTTTGGAGGTGTCAGTTTGTGGGTAACCGGCCCCATGAGTCAGGCTTGTGTCAGACCACACACCATGCCAAGGAGCCTAGAGTAGAGCAAAGCCTTGATCCTCATGGGAATAAAGGGTTACCAGGGTCCCGCCACCCCACTCCTGGGACACACCCCCAAGATCCCCACCACCGAGAAGTTCCTCCACCTCCCAATAGTGTGATACTCAATTAGGCTTTTACATGTGAGTCTTTGGAGGAGAACCAACTGTTCGGACATTGTATGAATGAACAAGTCTGGGCTAGACTTTTACTCTTCCAGAGGACCCGAGTTCTGTTCCCAGCACAATTGTCTGTGACTCCAGCTCCAGGGAATACAACACCTCTAGCCTCTGTGGACACACCACACACACACACCCCACACACAATTTAAAAATAAATTAATCTTCAAAAGTTCCAATCTACAATCTTCTCTAGAAAAATAAAAAGATACCAGGCAGTGGTAGCACATGCCTTTAATCCCAGCACTCAGAAAGCAGAGGGAGGTGAATCTCTGTGAGTTCAAGGCCAGTCTGGTCTACAAAGAGTTCTGGGACAACCAGGGCTACACAGAGAAATCCTGTCTTAAAAAGAAGAGAGAGAGGGAGAGGAAGAGAGAGAGAGAGAAGAGAAGAGAAGAGAAGAGAAGAGAAGAGAAGAGAAGAGAAGAGGATTACATACTATCAAGATATTCCTTTCAAAGTGGAGAAAACATGGCAATAGTGAGGAGGGCTGAGACAGAAGCAATACTGAAACCATTAAGGAAAACATCCGATCCCGTGTCTCCATGTCCAGTATGAGGTGGCAGGATTCAGGCTCCAATAGGCTTGGGTGGTCTTGCTGGCTGTAGTCCGCATGGTCTGTCTCTTGAGCTGGCTTTCCTATTGGATGCTTCTTTCTTTGGCAGACATCCCACATTCCTGGCATCCCTTCCCTCCTGGTGTCTTCATGACAGCTCCACCATCCTCTCAGGAGTTATCCAGGGAGGTTCTGAACCTGCCACACACCCCTTGGCCTTCCAGGGGTTCCTTTGAATTGCATTGGGAGCCTCAGTGACTGCATGGCTGCAGCCTGCACGTCTGCAAAAGCCCTGGGTGGAGAACACCGAGACTGGGCACTATGCAGGCTGCCCCTGAGTTCCTTGCCAACTACACACAGCTAACGACATTGCTGGATGGGCAGGCCTTTCTGTGGTTCTCCGTCAAAAGTCTCATCCCCAGAAAGTCTGAAACAAATTTGCAAATCTACATCTCTGAGCTGCCACATGGGGTTCTTGCCAATTCCAGGGATGGCCTCAAGGCCGTTTTCTTTTGCTCCAGTGAAATGTACTTAGCTTCTATTTAACAATGTGAATCTCTTTAGCAACTGCATTCCCCTTGGCAGTATCTCTAACCACCCTCTCTTGCAGGCCTAACTGCAAATTTTCTTTGACGTATTTCTATTCTGCTCTTCTGTAATCCTGCTTCTCACTACAAATTTGGCTCAAAGACGCTGGTAATATCCATTCTGCATGCCTAAATGCTGCATCACCCTGAATTTTCCCGATAAGCTAAAGCATCGTCTTTAAGCTTAACCTTCCACAAGGTATGGAGAGCAAGGATACAATGTGTCCAAATTCTTTGCTATGCTGTTAAAGATGTTATAGATCAGAAGAGTGGGTGGGAAAAGGAGCAGACACAGACTCCCCCTTCAGAAATGAGTTTCTTTAGGAGGGAGCCTTATAAGCACAGGAGGGGCCATGATTCAGGTCTTGAGGTGGGAAGAGCATTAGGAGAGACAATGTATCACTTCAGAGACAATGTATCACTTCAGAGGCAGCCTCAGGGCCTTGAAGGAAAACACAACCTTCCCTTTCAAACAGAGCGGAGCACCATAGAGAGGAGGCTCAAGTGAAAGAGTAAGAGTGATAGCCACAACAGAGAACTTGAGACGGGGCTTGTGAGAAGGAGCCTTCAGAAAACACCCCAAACAGGCTTTTCTAAATGCGAAGGTGCTGGGGGGGGGGGGGGGGAAGCTCCTCTCTATGTGATTTAGTCTGGTTTAGTCTAAGTGGCCTCTTCTCTGTCCCAATTTTCTACATCTGCTACCATAACGTGCTCAAGGTAAACCACCTTATACAGATAAAGCCTTATTCTGACTCATCACTGGAAGTTTCTGTCTCCTCTGAGGTTGCTTTCAGGGTTGTGGTTACAGCTCATCCTGCCAAGTTTCTTTTTCTCAGTACCCACACTGAATTTGAAAGTTATTAATGAGTTAATATGATAGTGTGGCTTTTTCTTCTGGGCATAACATGACTGCCATCTTGGATTACATATTGACCCTGTAGTCATGGCAACTAATTGAGCTCAACAGTGTAGTGATAGCTAGACCTATGGGATAGTAACGAATCTAGTGACACTCCCTAGTAGAAAGAGGGAGGGTCACAGGTGGGCCCTAAATTGTGAGTCTAGCATTCCTCCTTCTTGTTCTGCTCCCAGCCCCCAACTGCAAGTGATCTTGGGAGATGGTAGAGTATACAGGAAGTAGTTTAAGTGAAAGTGGGACTCTTTCTTGTTGTTGTTGTTCTCCTCCTCCTCCTCTTCTTCTTCCTCCTCCTCCTCCTCCTCCTCCTCCTCCTCCTCCTCCTTCTGAATTCAGTGTTCTTCCTGCATGTATATCTGCTTGCCAGAAGAGGACACCAAATCTCATTATAGATGGTTGTGAACTGACATGTGGTTGCTAGGAATTGAACTCAGGACCTTTGGAAGAGTTGCCAGTGCTCTTAACTGCTGAGCCATCTCTCCAGCCCCAAAGTGGGAATCTATGACACAATTTCTATTTGGTTGTCATCAGTGATGGTGTGAGACTTTGTGGTCATTCATGTGCCTAAATGCTCTGTAACCAAGCCCAATGTGGTAGTTTGAACGAGAATGCCCCCATAGGTATATATATTTGAAAAGTTGGTCCCTATTTGCTTCAGTATATTTGTTTGAAGATGTGTCTATGTTTTGCCTCACCTGCCTGAGGCACCTGGTTGGTTTAATAAAGAGCTGAATAGTCAATAGCTAGGCAGAAGAGGATAGATGGAACTTCCCAGGAAAGAGAAATTCTGGGTTAGAATCTGGTATGACAGATTTTGCCAGTAAGACACCTGGGAAGAATGAAGGAGAAGTAAAGAGCCATGTGGCAGAACATAGATTAATAGAAACAGATTCATTTAAGGTATAAGAGCTAGTGGAACAAGCATAAGCTAAGGCCAACCTTTCATAATTAATAAGAAGTCTCTGTGTTATTATTTGGGAGCTGGCAGTCCCAAAGAAAGTCCAACAACACTAGCTGGTAAAAGTGTTTTGGGAAGGATTGGGGTTGTGGCCATGTTGGAGGAGGTGTGTCACTGAGGTTTCAGAAGCCTGTGTATGCATTGTGTTCTCCCTAATGGATCAGATGTAGGTTCTCGGCTGCATCTGAGAGTACCATGCCTGCCTGCCTGCTGTCAGGCTCCCACCATGGTGGTTATGGACTCGCCCTCTGAAACTGTAGGCAATCCCCCAATTAATTGCATTCTTTTATAAGTTTCCTTGGCCATGGTGTCTCTCACAGCAATAGAACAGTAACTAAGACATTCAATAAGCTCACGGATCCACCAAGTTGGACTTGGGTGGAATTGTTACTTGGGTCTGACATCAGGTCTGTATTAGTCAGCATTCTCTAGAGTAGCAGAACTTACAGAATGATTTTCTGTATATGTATATGAGAGGGATTTATTGGAGTGACTTACAGGCTGCAGTCCAGCTAATCTATGACTGGCTAGGAATGGAAAGTCCAAGAATCCAGTAGTATCTCAGTCCACAAGGTTGGGTGACTCAGCTGGTCTTCACTATATGATGGAATCTTGAAGAAGTAGGCTTCAATGCTAGTGAAGGAATGGATGGACAAGCAAGGCGAAGCAGGCAAAGTGCAAAAGTTCCTTTTTCTATGTCCTTAGATAGACTTCCAGAAGAAGATATAGCCCCAGATTAAAGGTGTGTCTTCCCACCTCAAGATCTGGATCAAAGAGGTGTATCTTCCTATCTCAGAGGTCTGGAATAGAAGTGGGTTCACCCACTTCAAAACCAAGCAAAAAAAATTCCTCACAGGTGTGCCCTCCATTTATGGATTGTAATTCTTTCCAGATACAGTCAAGTTGTCAACCAGTAATAGCCATCTCAAGGCCCTATCTGAAGTGAATGGACATTTGCTTGGTTTCCCTAGGAAAAGCTAACAGAACAGTTTATTAACACCAGACACATTTTGTCTTTGTATATGAAAACTTTGTTTTTAACTGTTGGAAAAGGATATTATGTAATCTCCACTAAATATGCAAAATAAGAGGAAAGCAAGGGTGTAGGATAAGAAGGTAGGCAAAGGTGATTAGAGGCTCAGGCACCAAGGCCAGACTAGTCTCCTGAGTGACATCCTTTATACCTGTAGGCTTTCAAAGCCCAACTTGGATCATGTTGCTCTTTATATTCTGATCGTACTCTTGGCTACAATTCTCACTCAAAGTTAATGACCAAGGTTAATTTAGAAGAATCCATGTATCTGCCACTTCTACTGCCCTCCACCCCATGTATCTTCTGCCTTACTGCACTCCAACCCATGTATCTGACACTTAGAATGTCTTCCAATCTATTTGTTTTTCTCCATAGCACTTAAAATTATTTTTTTTAAAAATCCATATTTATTTCTCAGAAAATTAGGAAACAACCTTCCTCAAGACCCAGCAATATCACTTATGTGTGTGTATATATATATATATATATATATATATATATATATATATATATATATATATATATATATATATATATATCCAAAGGATGCTCAACCGTGCCACAAGGACATATGCTCAACTATGTTCACAGCAGCGTTGTTTGTCATAACCAGAACCTGGAAACAGCATAAATGTCTCTCAACCAAAGACTAGATAAGGAAAATGTGGTACATTTGCACAATGGAGTATTACACAGCAGGAAAAAAATAATGACATCTTGAAATTTGCAGGCAAATGGATGAATCTAGAAAACATCATATTGAGTGAGGTAACCCAGACCCAGAAGGACAATTATCATATGTACTCCCTCATAGGTGGTTTTTAAACATAAAGCAAAGAAAACCAGCTCAAAAATCACAATCCCAGAGAACCTAGACAACAATGAGGACCCAAAGAGAGACATACATGAATCTAATCTACATGGGAAGTAGAAAAAGACAAGATCTCCTGAGTAAATTTGCAACATGGGGACCTTGAGAGAGGGTTGACGGGGAGGGGAGAGGCGGGGAGGGGAGCAGAGAAAAATGTACAGCTCAATAAAAATCAATAAAAAAACACACAAAAAAAAACCCTACATATATTTTTGTCTCTTCCTATTGGGATGTAAGCTTCCCATTGAGGACACTTCTGTGGAATTGGTTCCATCTCTTGGGTTTGTTTTTTTTTTTTGTTCGTTTTGTTTCTGTCTTTTGAGACAGGATTTCTCTGTAGCCCTGGCTGTCCTGGAACTCACATTGTAAACCAGGCTGGTCTCAAACTCAGAGATCCACCTGCCTCTGCCTCCGGAGCGCAAGAGTAAAGACATGTGCCACCACCACCCGGCTACTCTATTTTCTATAGATTTCATTCATTTTTGTTCTCCACTACGTCTATTCAGCTTCTTATTTCTGCTGCCATATTTTAATGCCCTGCTTTATAAATACTGCATCTTTTTTTTAAAGTTTCCTTCTTCTTTAGTCTGTTTTCTCCAGGTTATTTCATTTTTGGGGTGTGTGTGTGTGTGCGCACATGCACATATGTGTGTTAATGAGTGTGTGCATTCGTGTGCATGCATGTGTGTGCATGCATGCATGTGTGCATGTCTGCTAAGGTATACGTGTATGTCAGTGTATGTGTACCTGTATGTGTGTGTGCATGCATGTGCATGCATGCGTGCATGCATGTCTGCTAAGGTATATGTGTATGTCAGTGTATGTGTACATGTATGTGTGTGCATGCATGTGCATGCATGCGCGTGTGCATGTCTGCTAAGGTATACGTGTATGTCAGTGTATGTGTACCTGTATGTGTGTGTGCATGCATGTGCATGCATGCGTGTGTGCATGTCTGCTAAGGTATACGTGTATGTCAGTGTATGTGTACATGTATGTGTGTGCATGCATGTGCATGCATGTGTGTGCATGTCTGCTAAGGTATACGTGTATGTCAGTGTATGTGCACATGTATGTGCACACCCATGTGGAGTCTAGAAGTCAACCTTATATGTAGTCTCAGAAGTCGTCCACCCTATTTGTTTTTGTTTCGTTTTGTTTTTTTTTATTTATTTATTATGTATACAATATTCTGTCTGTGCGTATGCCTGCAGGCCAGAAGAGGGCACCAGACCCCATTACAGATGGTTGTGAGCCACCATGTGGTTGCCGGGAATTGAACTCAGGACCTTTGGAAGAGCAGACAATGCTCTTAACCTCTGAGCCATCTCTCCAGCCCCTCGTTTTGTTTTTGAGATAGTATAATTACATCGCTTTCCCTTTCCTCATCTCCCTCCAAACCATCCCATATACCCCTCATTGCTCTCTTTCAACTTCATGGCCTCTTTTCTCATCAACTGTTGTTACTCATATGTGTGTGTGTTTTATAGTTTATTTATGTGTGTGTTACTACATGTGTGTCTTAGGGTCTCTATGGCTGTGAGGAGAAAATGACCATGGCAACACTTAGAAAACATTTAATTGGGACTGGCTTACCGTTCCAGAGGTTTAGCCCATTACCATCATGGCAGGAAAGCATGTTGGCACACAGACATGCTGCTGGAGAGGTACCTGAGAGTTCTACATCTTGACCCGCAGGCGACAGAAAGTGAACTGTCTCCACCTGCACATAGCTTGAACAGATGAGACTTCAAAGTCCATGCCCACAGTGACACACTTCCTCCGACAAGGCTGTACCTCCTAAGAGTGTCACTCCCTATAGGTGAAGCACTGAAACACATGAGTCCATGGGGGCCATACCTATTCCAACCACCACAATGTGTATTCCTAATTCATTAATGCCACCTGCCTAGTCTGTATAATATTACTTGTATATATATTTTTAAGGCTGACCACAGTGTGCTCTTCCCTGGGGAAGTCTATTTCTTCTACTTTCAGTATTCCTCAGTTGCCTGTAGTTCTTTGTGTAGGGCTGAGGCCACCTGAGATCCACCCTGTTTGGGAGGGGCATTGTCTCTCACTGGTACCTAGGGCATGCCTCTTAGGCTAAGGCTGGCCAGCAAGCTCCAGAAATCTGCCTGTTGCTGCCTCCCTGGCACTGGGATTATAAGCAAGGCATGGCTGGTTTGATTGGTTTGCATTTTTACGTTGTTCAGGTCCCCATGCATAGCAAGTGCTTTATGAACCAAACATATTTGTTTTTATTTTATACCTCTCCTTAAACGTTTGGTGGATATTATCTTTCTGGTTATATTTAGAAGAGGACTGCTATGAATCTCAATGGAAATGCTCTGCTTATGGATGGGCATAAAAATTCCAAAACCTTAGATTGAAGTTATCACTATTATATTATGTTCTACTATTTGGATTAAAACTAGGGCATCAGTCATGCTAGAAATGTTCTCTACCCTGAACCTCATCCCCAGCTCTGGTAACATGAATATTTTAAATGTTTTTCTCTTGGACAGGTCACTCTATGGAGAATCATCTGCCAATATTCTATCTAGCTGCCAGTAATCTCAGATGCTGGCCGTAGAGAAAGGCTGGCAGTTCAACGTTAAGACAGTAGACTTTCGCTAAGCCTCCTGCTTTAGTAAAATGCCCTGGCCCTCAAATGTGCCCAGGTTCTCTCTGGCTCACTCTCTCCAAAGAGTTTTCTGGCAGAGTTGGGGTGAAGAGGCATATTCAGTCAGGGTGGGAGTAAGGAGTGGGTTAATTTGGGGTTAGAGTAAGAGACAGGGTAAGTCAGGGTGGGAGAAAGGGGTAGGTTAAGTTGGGGTGGGCTGGAGTTATGGGGAAGGTATTAGAAATAAGCTTTGAATTTTTTTTTGATCCTCTCTTGCCTATACTTTCTATAGCTTATCTTTCTTATTTTATTTTATTTTTGGTCATTTGACTGTTCTATAATGTGATATACAGTGACTTTCCCCTTGTTATAGGCTTATAATTCAGTTCTGTTGGTTCTGTTACTAATCAATCTGTTTTCTGCCTTCTGATACTTTTTTCTTTTCTGTTCTCTATGTTCTTGTGTGTTTTGTTTTGTTTTAACTTTTACTGGGGCCTGGAAAGAATACTCAATAGTTAAGAGCACTTACAGCTCTTCCAGAGGTCCCGAGTTCAATTCCCAGCAACCACTGGTGGCTCACAGCCATCTGTAGTGGAATCCAATGCCCTCTTCTGGTGAGCAGGTATACATGCAGACAGAGCACTCAACCATAAAAAATAAAGAAATCTTTTTTTAAAAAAAATTAACAAAAATATCCTCGTTGTTAGTTTTTTGGGATGTCATAACAAGTCCTTCCCACCAAGCAAGAGGATCTCTTCTTGCCTCCTCTACAGCCCCCCCTCGCTCTGCTCTTTCTGTCCCCCCTTTTCTCTCTCCCCTTCTCCCCTACCGTCCTCCATAATCCCTTAGTCTTATACCAATCCCAATACTCACTAAATAAATTCTATACCCAAGCTCTCTCCGCATGGCATTTCTGTCTGTCTCTCACTCGCCCCGGTCTCCCACCCACCAAGGGGATCACCACACCTGCCATCGCCCATCAGGGGACCAGTCTCGGGTCACCCTGCTTTGTGAATGATGACACTGGTGCCAGACTGGCCCTCCTGCCTGCTTGCTATCTTACAACACATTCTCTCTGTTTTCACCTGGCTAGTTATTAAAGTCAGAATACACATCCTATGCCACTTCCCACCATGAGGTAATAGTCTCGTGGAGAAAGTAGAGCGCAGCCCTTTTATATTTGTGTGCCTGAAGTGCCTGATCGGCTGTCACCCACTTGAAGGCAATCACAAATGTGGTGGTTTGAATGGGAATGTTCTCCATAGGTTCAGATATTGAATATTTGGTCACCAGTTGGTGGTGGTGTTTGGATAGGTTTAGAGGGTGTGGCCTTCCTGAAGGAAGTATGTCACTGGGCCTGGGTTAGGGGGCTTAAAAGCAATGATGCACCATAACAGTTTTCTCTTTCTGCTTGGTGCTTCAGGATGTGAGCTCACAGCTTCCTGCTCCTGTCACCATGCTTTCAATGCACCACCATCATGAACTCTGACCCTCCTGAACATAAGCCCAAATAAACTCTTGCAGAAGCGGCTTTGGTCATCCAAACAAACTCTTTGGTGTTTTATCACAGCAAATAGAAAACTAATACAGTAACCCTGCTATGATGAATTTATGTACTGCAAAACTTGTTAGCTTAATACTGGTTACATTAAATGTTTTTTTAAGATTTATTTAAGCCAGGTGTGGTGGTGCACACCTTTAATCCCAGCACTCAGGAGGCAGAAGCAGGTAGATCTCTATGAGTTCCATGCTAGCCTTGTCTACTAAGTGAGTTCCAGGACAGTCAGGGCTGTTGCACAGAGAAACCCTGTCTTGAAAAAACCACAATAAATTAGATAGATAGATAGATAGATAGATAGATAGATAGATAGATAGATAGATGATAGGAGAGAGAGATATTAATGTTTATGGCTATTTTGTCTGCACATATGTCTGTACACCAGAAGAGGGTATTGGATCCCATGGAACTACAGTTACAAACAGTTGTGAGCTACCAGGTGGGTGCTGGGAATTGAACTCAAGACCTCTGGAAGAATAACTAGTGGTCTTAACCACTGAGCAATCTCTCCAGTTCAGCACTAAATTATGTTCACATTGATCAGGGAAATGTATCTTTTTTTTCAGTGAAATGTATTTTATTTTCCTAATTCTTTAGTATACAAAAGCTCAAACAATGGCTAGCGAGAGACCAGTGCACGGTAACTAACCTTACCGTCCACGCACTTTGTAAACATGACCAGGGTGGCCTGACATCCGGAAAATGTAAAGCCTGTTATTCTTTTTTTTTTTTTTGCATCTTAATTTTATTTTAGCTCTTGTGTGTGGGTATTCTACCTACTTGCATGTCTGCAACACATGCATGCCTTGTACCCACAGAAGCCAGAAGAGGGCATTGGATTCTCTAAAACTGGACAGAACCCCAAAGAGCTCCAAAGAGCTAAGACTGGTGAAATCCAGGGTTGCCAACCAAGTATTCTGTGAGGAAGGGGCCCTTCAACTTTATTACAGTTATTTGTTTATTCAATGCATGTGGGCTCTTTGTCTGCATATATGTCTGTGCACCATGTGTGTGCCTGGTGCCAGCAGAAGCCAGAAAGTGGTGTCAGGTCCCCTGGAACTAGAGTCACAGACACTTGTAAGCTGCCATAGGGGTGTTGGGAATCGAGCCTGGCATTGAACCCAGCGAGACTGCTCACTGGATCTTCTGACCACAGCTTACACGGGCAGCTTTTCTGGATCTCAGGTCTTTGGACTCAGACTGGAACTACATATTACATGTCCATCTTCTGACTGAAGATCTAGGACCCAAGCATCCACAGTCATGTCAGCCAACTCCTTATAATAAACAAGTGTGTGTGTGTGTGTCTCATCTCTCTCTCTCACCCATCTCTCTCTCATCTACACTATCTGTCTAACATCCATCTCCTCTTCTGTTAGTTTTATTTCTCTGGAAAATCCTGGCTCATAAAGATACTATAACTAAAAATAGAAAATTTATTTTTACCAATAAAAATCTCACTAGTTATTCAATGATTATTAATTACTACATTTGGATTTTTTATGCATCTCCTGACAGTTTCAAAATATGTTTATTAATAATTATTATGTAACTCCCTAGGACATACAGATTGCTAAACAAATGAACACAGTACTTTTTTATGTATTTTACTTTTAAAACAAAAAATTAGCAGTCAGGCAGTGGTGGTACATGTCTTTCATCTCAGCACTCAGAGGCAGAAGCAGGTGGATCTCTGAGACGAGATCGGCCTGCAGAGTGAGTTCCAGGACAGCAAGGGATATGCAGAGAAACCCTGTCTCAAAATCTCAAAAAAAAAAAAAAAGCCAAAATGGGGGGGGGAATAAAACTGACCCACCCTCAGAATTTATTTCTGTGTTCTGACCACCATAAAGAGATGGCTCCCTTGCATCAATCATCTGATAACATTGTAGAAACTGTGACTGTTATTTCAACTATGACTTGGTTCTGCAGTAAAGAATTGTGCATGCATGTGTATGTGCATTAAATCTTAAACTAGTCAAATGTCAATGAAAAGTCTATTGACTGTCTTGCCATTCCTTCTTTGGTTTTCTCAGCCTTCAGAGACTCCATCCTTTGTACATTCGAGGAAAACAAACTGATCTGATATCAATGGCAATAATGTTGTGGGTATCAGATATCAGGGTTCAGGGGCTCCTCCAGAGAGGTTCCAGGTTCTCCTGACCTAGAACAAGAATTTGTTTTTGGTTTGTTTGTTTGTTTAGATAAGATCTTGCCATGTAACTATGGCTGGCCTGGAATTTGCTATGTAGACCAAGCCAGCCTCAAACTCATGGAGAGCTACCTACTTCTGACTCCCAAATGCTGGGATTAAAGTCAAGCACTCAATCTCAGCTAGAGAAAGAAACTGGACTAAGACATGAATGGCTACTGAAACAGGGGTGGTTTAGTAAGACTCAGCGCTCAGCTTGTTAGCTTATCTCAGTGGTAGATATACCTGACTAGTGTGCATGAGGCCCTAGGCTCAGTGCCCAGTACTGGGGTGCACACACAGAGAGCGAGGTTCTAGGCTGGGGAAACAGCATGCTGAAGCAAAGAAGGTTTAGCATATGAGATGCTGAGCAGAATATCGGGGATTTATGCCAAATAGCACAAGCTTTGAGGGCATTTGCATAGCACAGGTTGTTCACATGCAGGCTGTGTGACATGCAGAGTGTGTCTCCTCAGCATCTAAAACCTCAACCAAGAGGTATGTGTTTAATCTTACAATGATATCATCTTTGGACACTAGACTGCTGGGTGAGTCTAGTCAGCCTTGGCCAGGAAGTTTGCGGGACTCCTCTGCCAACAGGTTCTTCTCATATGCAGATTTCCAGCCTTTTCTTAAGACTCTCCTAACTGGAGGCCAAGCAGAAGTCCTTGACATATGCTGATGCTAGAGACAGTGTGGATGTTCCTGGTCCATGCTATTGCCAGAAACTATGTAGAAGTCCAGGATCCATGCTCCTGCTGACTATAAAGGTCAAGGAAGCTATGTTTGCAGTGGTGTTGATGACTGCGGATGCACAGTTGGGAAAGAGAGACAGCGTTTTCAGTAACAACCCCTACTCCCTTCTAGTATCTCCCTCCCCCCAAAATAAGAAGGAAGTCATCAAAGATAACCTTAAAAATTGTTCTAAGGGGCCAGCAACCTGGGCTGGAGTGGGCCTGGGACAGTGAACTCCACAGGAGCAAGAGTAGGTCCAGAAAAGGGACATTTTTTGAAACAGGACTGGGCCAGCGACCTAGTCTGGAACAGGCCTAAGGCAGTGAGCTCCACAGGAACACGTACAGGGGAGCAACTGCTGAGCTAGTGGACTACAGCCAGAGACGGCTGAGAGTCTGGGTGTGAGTCTGTGACCTCTGAGGAACTAGGCCTGAGCCAGGACCTCTCTGGGTCTGGGCGTGAGTCCTGGGACCTCTGAGGGAGTAGGCCTGAGCCAGGTCCTCTGCGGGTCTGGGCAAAACCCAAGCCTGGGACCTCCAAGGGAGAAGATCAGAGCCAGAGACTTTTGCAGGACCAACCCCAAGACAGGGACCTCCACAGGAGCATATCCAGACTAGGAACATTTACAGAAATAGGTCTGAGCTGGCAACCTAACCAGAACAGACCTGAGACAACAAACTCCATGGGAGTGGAGCAAACCCCGGGAGCGCTGAGTGACCTCCAGGAACATGGAGTGACCAACAGGGTAACTAGAACCATGGTACTGACTGTACCATGAGTAACAACCGTCTGAGCCTTGGATCCACTGGCACATAGAAGATTAATCACCAGAGTCACAGACAACCCCAACCACACCAGTTAGAAGAAAAGCTGAGTAGACAAGGCAAGAACACACAACATCACAAAGAGCAACACGACACCAGTAAAATGTAGAGACCCTACAACAGCAAGACTTGAACAACCAAATTTTGATGAAGCAGAAGACAATGACCTAAAAAAAATAACTTTTGAAACTCTTAAAGAGGAAACGAGAAATTCTCTGAAAGAACTGGAGGAAAAGACAAATAAAAACTTGAAAGAGGGCCGGAAAGATGGCTCAGAGGTTAAGAGTACTGGCTGCTCTCCCAGAGGACCTGAGTTCAGTTCCCAGCCACCACATGGTGGCTCAGGGCCATCTACAATGGGATCTGGTGCCCTCTTCTGGTATGCAAGCATACATGCAGACAGAACACTGTATACATAATAAATAAATAAATCTTAAAAATAAAAAACTTGGAAGACATCAGCAAATCTCTTAAAGAAAACCAAGAAAAAGTAATCAAACATATGAAAGAAACTATTCAAGACTTGAAAGCTGAAATAGAGACAATAAATAAAACACAAGCCAGGGGAATTATAGAAACAAAAATCATGAAAAAACTATCAGGAACCAAAAATGAAAACATAAACAGCAGACTACAAGAGATGGAAGAGAGAATCTCAAGTGCTGAAGATACAATAGAGGAAATAGACTCATTAGTCAAAGAAAACATTAACTCTAACAAAAGCTTAACCCAAAATATCCAGGAAATATGGGAAACCATGAAAAGACCAACCTAAGAATAATAGGTATAGAAGAAGGAGAAGAAGTTTAACTCAAAAGCACAGAAAATATATTTAACAAAATCATAGAAGAAAACTTTCCAAACCTAAAGAAAGATATGCCTATGAAGATACAAGAAACATACAGAACACCAAATAGACTGGATCCAAAAAAAATTCCCTCACCACATAATAATCAAAATACTAAACATACAGAATAAAGAAAGAATATTAAGAGCTGCAAAGGAAAAAGGCTAAGTAATATAAAGGCAGACCTATCAGATTATACCTGACTTCTCATTGAAGAAAATGAAAGCCAGAAGGTCGTGGTCAAGCATTATACAGACATTAAGAGACCACAGATGCCAGCCCAGACTATTATACCCAGCAAAACTTTCAATCACCATAGAAAGCCAAAACAAGATATTCCATGACAAAACCAGATTTAACCAATACCTAGCCACAAACCCAGCCCTACACAAAGTACTAGAAGAAAAACTCCAACCTAAGGAAATTGGCTACATCAACAAAAACACAGACAATTGATGATCTTACAGCAGCAAATCCCAAAGAAGGGAAAAACACACAAAATAATATCACCAACAATGAAAACTAAATTAACAGAAGATAGCAATCAGTGGCCATTAATATCCCATAATATAAATTGACTCAACTCACTTATAAAAAGACACAGGCTAACAGATTGGATACAAAAACGTAATCTATCCTTCTGTTGCATACAAGAAACACACCTCAACCTCAAAAACAGACATTGCCTCAGAGTAAAGGGTTGTGGGGAAAAATTTCCAATCAAATGGACCTAAGAAACAAGCTGATGTAGCTATCCTAATATCTAACAAAACAGACTTCAAACTAAAATCGATCAATAGAGACAAAGAAGGACATTTTATATTAGTCCCAGGAAAAATCCATCAAGAGGAAATCTTAATACTGAACATCTATGCTCCAAATACAAGGGCACCCTCATATGTAAAGAAAATACTTCTAAAGCTTAAATCATACATTAAACCCCACATGCTAATAGTGGGAGACTTCAACACTCCACTCTCACAACTGGACAGGTCAGTCAGACAAAAAATTAACAGAGAAATAAGGGAACTAACAGATGTTATGACTCAAATGGACCTAATAAGCATCTATAGAATATTCCATCCAAACATAAAAGAATATACCTTCTTCTCAGCACCTCATGGAACTTTCTCAAAAATTGACCACATACTCAGTAACAAAACAACCTCAACAGATAAAAAAAAAATTGGAATAACCCCATGTATCTTATCAGCTCATCATGACTTAAAGCTAGAATTAAGCATCAGTACTAATTCTAGAAAGCCCACAAACACATGGAAATTAAACAATGCCCACCTGAATTGTCAACAGGTCAAGGAAGAAATAAAGGGAGAAATTAAAGACTTCCTAAAATTCAATAAAAAAAATGACCACACAGTATACCCAAATTTATGGGACACAATGAAAGCAGTGTTAAGAGAAAAGTTCATAGCACTAAATGCCTACTACATAAAGAAGCTGGAAAAATCCCACGCTAGTGCATTAACAGAACATTTAAAAATTTTAGAACAAAAAGAGGCAAACTCACCCAGTGACTAGATGATAGGAACTAATTAAATTGAGATCTGAAATCAACAAAATAGAAACAAAGAAAACAATACAAAGAATCAATGAGACAATGAGTTGCTTCTTCCAGAAAATCTGCAAAAAAAAGACAAACCTTTATCCAAACTAACCAAAAAGCAGAGAAAGAATATCCAAATTAACAAAATCAGAAATGAAGAGTGATGTGGGAGTGTCATATCAATCTGTTGATTTCATTGGTTAAGCAATAAAGAAACTGCTTGGCTCATTGGTTAGGAGATAGGTGGGAGGAGTAAACAGAACAAAACGCTGGGAGGAAGAGGAAGTGAAGTCAGACTCCACAGCTCTCCTCTCCAGAGCAGACGCCTTCAGAGAGACGCCATGCTACCTGCTCCAGGGAAAAGACGCACGCTATGAAGCTCTGACCCAAGATGGACTTAGGCAGAATCTTCCCGGTAAGCGCACCTAGGGGCGCTACACAGATGATAAGAAATGGGCTAGTCCAGGTGCGAGAGTTAGCCTAGAAGAGGCTAGATAGAGATGGGCCAGAGCAGTGTTTAAATGAATACAGTGTCTGTGTAATTATTTGGGGCATAAGCTAGCCGGAGCCGGCGGCTGGGGTGTTGGGGGACGCAACCCTGCCGTCGCTCCTATTACTACAAATGACGCCCAGACGTGTGGCTAACTGAGTCCACAGAAAACCTGAGAAGGCTTAAAAATAAGGGAGAGAGAGTTTAACACCGATTTTTGCTGTTTGTTGGTGGTGTGCTGTAGAGAGATTTCCTGATTCGGCAACAGCAGCAGAAAAAACGCTGTGTCATTTCAAAGCGTGGCTTCCTGGGGCTGTGCCGCCAGTTCAAACTCTGGCTTTATGTTTGTGTTCCCACTTGGGATCGGAAGGAGAGTGCTCTGAGACCTTGACGATGATTCAGAGCTCCCCGCCTGCTCCTGGGCAGAAGGCAGAATCAGGCTTAGGCAGGCGGAAGAGCATGGCGGATTCCTGCCGCCATACAGAGACATGTTTTCAGACTGCATAGTGCTCTGCGTGTCAGATTTGGATGTAACTTGGATGAGAAGAATTTCTGTGCTGCGTGCTCAGTCTCAGAATTAAAGTGCTGAGCGCCGCTCCTACCTGGTGGCCCCAGAGCTAGTACAAAATGGTACGTCCTCCATTTTGAAATTTTCCTGACTCAGCTTTAGCTGCAAACCCTGCAGCTCATTAAGAGGTCCTGCCATGAAACACTTAAACGGTGGTGACGAAAAGCTGAACGCATGTTTTTCAGTTTTCAGCCGTAGCAGGAAAAAAGCTGCGCGTTTAAAAATGCCGGCTTTCTGGGCTTTCCTGCCATGGCAAACTCTGACTGTTTGAGGCAGGAGGGCCGGCTACCGAGAGAGGACTTGAGTGTTGTCTGTTGTAGCTCTCTGGCTGGCAGGGACCTTGAAATGCCAGTTGTGGCTATAAACATGGCTGCAGCCTGTACATCAGCCATGAGGCTGGAAAGCTAAGGAATGGGCTGGATCCAGCCGGCAAAGCCACGCCTTTAGTCCTACTGATATTGCTTGGTAAAGTAAAGGCTCTTGTGGTCAGAAAAAGAGAGATATACAGTAAAGAGAGATTCAAAGACAGAGAAAATTTCTGAATGGTTTAAAATGTGTTAAAAATATATGCAAGCTGAAAGTTGAAGTTCTTAAAGCAAAAAACAAAAAAAGGAAGAGAGTTGTTGTGTGTACACACCTTTAATCCCAACACTTGGGAGGCAGAGGGAGATAGACCTCTGTGACTTCAAGGTGTGGTAGCACACGCCTTTAATCCCAGTGCCTAAAAGGCAGAGACAAACAGATCTCTGTGAGTTCAAGGTGTAGTAGTGTACGCCTTTAATCCCAATGCCTGGGAGGCAGAGACAGGCGGATCTCTGAGAGTTCAAAGACAGCCTGGTCTACAGATATACGCTCAAAAAGCAAAAAATTAACCTAGGAATGTCACAGCTTAGATTCTTAAGCGCCTAGTGATTTAAAGGCGCAAATCAAAAGTGCTCCTGGATAGTAAAAAATTGCAGATTCACAATAGGACAGATTCAGACATAAAAGACCATACTGTTGGATGAATGTACGTAGGCTTGAGAGAGAGAAGAAAAAGAATATAGAGAATAAAGTTAATGGTTTAAAAAGAAAAAAGTAAAAGTAAAGTCTTTAAAGAGACAGAGTACAGATAGTTATAGATATAAATAAAAATAAGCCGCGTAAAGATGGAAAATTCACAGAGAGTCTGGATTATGTACATTGTGTTTTCTTTAAAATTTTTGACTGTGAAGGAGCTAAGTACAGAGAGATATTTCATTATATGGGCTGCCAAGCTAAACCAGAATGGATATAAGGGTATTACGATTTCGAAATTTGGATCTAAGGACATGATGCTTTGGAAAGGAGTTTCTTATTTTGTTTTCACAGAGGATGAGACCCTGTTCATTTCTTCTATTCCGATTTGGTATGATGGACCACGTCCTCCTGAAGGGTTGCTGTGAACATCTTCAGAAAATTGCTTCGCTCAACTGCCAACTGAGATGAACCTGGCACACAGGTTATACCATGAAAGACCTAATTAACGACGCCCCCATTCAGCAGGAAGCAGTTTGGAGAGAAAAAACTGCACCCATGTTCCCAAATATAGTTTATAAATGTTCTTTTCCATTTAAAGGGGGATATGATATAGACATGAATAATTTGCATTAGTATAGATTTTGCTTTATTGATAGAGATTTACGGTTAATTTTGTTATATGTATGAATGTTTCTGATGTAATTTTTACTTGATAACTGTTTTGTTATATGTAATTTTGCTATGTTAAGGTTAAAGCCTTCCTTTTTTTGTTTAAACAGAAAAAGGGGAAGTGATGTGGGAGTGTCATATCAATCTGTTGATTTCATTGGTTAAGCAATAAAGAAACTGCTTGGCTCATTGGTTAGGAGATAGGTGGGAGGAGTAAACAGAACAAAACGCTGGGAGGAAGAGGAAGTGAAGTCAGACTCCACAGCTCTCCTCTCCAGAGCAGACGCCTTCAGAGAGACGCCATGCTACCTGCTCCAGGGAAAAGACGCACGCTATGAAGCTCTGACCCAAGATGGACTTAGGCAGAATCTTCCCGGTAAGCGCACCTAGGGGCGCTACACAGATGATAAGAAATGGGCTAGTCCAGGTGCGAGAGTTAGCCTAGAAGAGGCTAGATAGAGATGGGCCAGAGCAGTGTTTAAATGAATACAGTGTCTGTGTAATTATTTGGGGCATAAGCTAGCCGGAGCCGGCGGCTGGGGTGTTGGGGGACGCAACCCTGCCGTCGCCCTTATTACTACAGAAGAGGGGATATAACAACAAACATGGAGGAAATACAGAGAATCATCAAGTCATATTTCAAAAACCTGTATTCCACAAAATTTGAAAACTTAAAGGAAATGGACAACTTTCTGATAAATATCACTTACCAAAATTAAATCAAGAGCAGATAAGCAAATTAAACAGATCTATAACTGCTGAAGAAATAGAAACAGTCATCAAAAGTCTCCCAACCAAAAAAAAAGCCCAGGACCAGATAGTTTCAGCTCAGAATTCTACAAGATTTTCAAAGAAGAACTAATACCAATACTCCTCAAATTGTTCCACACAACAGAAACAGAATGAACATTGCAAAACTCTTTTTATGAGGCTACAATTACCCTGATATCCAAACCACATAAAGACATTACTAAGAAAGAGAATTACAGACCAATCTCATTCATGAACATTGATGCAAAAATACTAAATAAAACTCTGGCAAATTGAATCCAAGAATACATCAGACCCATCATCCACCATGATCAAGTCAGCTTCATTCCAGAGATATAGGAATGGTTCAACATACAAAAATCTGTCAACATAATCCACCATATAAACAAACTGAAAAATAAAAACCACATGATCATCTCATTAGGTGCTGAAAAAGTTTTCGACAAATACAACATCCCTTCCTGATAAAGGTCTTGGAGAGAGCAGGGATACAAGGAACATACCTAAACATAATAAAGGCAATATACAGCAAGTTAACATCAAACTAAATGGAGAGAAACTCACAGTGATCCCACTGAAATCAGAAACAGGACAAGATTGTCCACTCTCTCCATATCTATTCGATATAGTTCTTGAGGTCCTACCTAGAGCAATAAGACAACAAAAGAAGATCAAGGGGATACAAATCAGCAAAGAGGATGTCAAACTCTTACTGTTTGCTGATGATATGATAGTTTACATAAGCAACTCCAAAAATTCTACCAAGGAACTTCTACAACTCATAAACACTTTCAGTAATGTAGCAGGATATAAGATTAACTCAAAAAAAAATCAGTAGCCCTCCTGTACACAGATGATAAATGGGCTGAGAAAGAAATCAGAGAAATATCACCCTTCACAATAGCCACAAATAGCATAAAATATCTCAGAGTAACTCTAACCAAACAAGTGGAAGACTTGTATAACAAGAACTTTAAATCTTTGAAGAAAGAAATTAAAGAAGACATCAGAAAGTGGAAAGATCTACCTTGCTCTTGGGTAGGCAGAATTAACATAGTAAAAATGGCAATCTTACAGAAAGCAATCTACAGATTCAACGCAATGCCCATCAAAATCCCAGTGAAATTCTTCACAGACTCGAAAGAACGGTACTCAACTTCATATGGAAAAAGCGAAAAACCCAGGATAGCCCAAACAATCCTGTACAATAAAAGAACTTCTGAGGCATCGCAATCCCTGACTTCAAACTCTACTATGGAGCTACAGTCTGGTATTGGCATAAGAACAGACAGGAGGACCAATGGAAACAAATCGAAGACCCGGATATTAATCCACACAACTTCGAACACCTGCTGTTTGAAAAAGAAACAAAAAAAATCGAAAAAGAAAGCATATTTAATAAATGGCACTGGCATAACTGGATATCAACATGTAGAAGAATGAAAATAGATCCATATCTATCACCATGCACAAAACTCAAGTCCAAATGGATCAAGGACCTCAACATAAAGCCAGTCACACTGAACCTCATAGAAGAGAAAGTGGGAAGTACACTTGAATGCCTTGGGACAAGAGAACACTTCCTAAATATAACCCCAGCAGCACAGACACTGAGAGAAACAATGGAGTACAGACCTAAACAGAGAACTCTCAACAGAGGATATACAATGGCTAAAAGACACTTAAGGAAATCCTCAACATCCTTAGTCATCAGAGAAATGCAAATTAAAACAACTCTGAGATTCCATCTTAACACCTGTAAGAATGACTAAAATCAAAAACACTTTTGCTGGAGAGGAAGTGGGGTAAAGGGAACACTTCTGCATTGCTGGTGGGAGTGCAAACCGATACAGCCCCTTTGGATATCAGTGTGGTGATTTCTCAGAAAATTAGGAAACAACCTTCCTCAAGACCCAGCAATACCACTTTTGGGTATATATCCAAAACATGTTCAATCATACCACAAGGACATGTGGTCAACTATGCTCATAGCAGCACTGTTTGTCATAGCCAGAACCTGGAAAAAAACTAAATGCAGGCAAATGGATGGATCTAGTAAACATCATAGTGATGAGGTAACCCAGACCCAGAAAGACAATTATCACGTGTACTCACTCATAGGTGGTTTTTAAACATGAAGCAAAGAAAACCAGCCTACAAATCATAATCCCAGAGAACCTAGACAACAATGAGGACACTGAGATGGATCAAATCTACATGGGAAGTAGAAAAAGACAAGATCTCCTGAGTAAATTGAGAGCATGGGGACCTTGGGGGGAGGGTTGAATAGGGGAGGGTAGAGATATGAAGGGGAGCAAAGAAAAATGTAGAGCCAATAAAAATCAATTTAAAAAATTGTGAAAAGGATACTAAAATGTAGCTTCCACAACTGATGGCTTCTGGCTGGAGTGCAGGCGGAGAAGGATTCAGTTTTCTTCAGGAAACTGGGAGTTTGGCCGTGCTCCAGGGAGAGTATGGGCAACACAAATTGGAATTGCTTTTTTTGAGGGGGTAAGGTCCCAAAGGTTGGAGACAGACATGGCAGGACTGATAAGTGAGTGTGACTGGGGTGCAAGATGTGAAATTCCAAAATAATCAATAAAATTATTACGTTGGGAAAAAAAGCAGGAACTACAAGGATGAAGCCAAGGTCATGCCTCAAGACAGATCTCTGTCTCTGTCTGTCTCTCCCCGTACCCCCCCCCCACATTCTTACTCAGAGTCTTTATGTGTTAGCATTCAGGCACCTACACTGGCCTGCCCTTGAGGACCTGGCAAGTAACGCCATCCCTGTTCACATGCGCTGGTCAGTACTCAGACAGTTACGCTGGCCTGCCCAGGGACCTGACAATGTCATCCACTATGTCGCTACGTGGTCTCTGTGCAAATGCGCTAAGGCCCCTTTAACAGACAGGCTCTGCCTGCCACTCCTCTTCCTTTCCTGCTCCTCTGAAGAGAGGTGGGGCTTTGCGCCTCTCCCTTCCAGTTCCCTGCTTCTCGCGGTTATTAAACTGTAACAAAATGTACTTCAGATTTTCCTCAGTCAGCACGGTAGGAAATATGCTGCATAAACTTTGTTGTTTTATTAATAACTCTAGTATTAATAATTTCCCCCCAAAAACCCAAACCCCTTCTCAGCCAAGCAAATGGTCCAATGCATATCCAGGAAGAAGGTTAGGGGTCCCAATACATAGCTATCGTTTCTGGGAGACCACTGTGTGTAGATTAGGAGAAGAAGTGTTCAGAGAGAGAAAAGTGGGACCACTACAAACCTTTCTTCTGATGGGAAGGAAATTACGGTTGAACAGTGACCTTCTGGCAATCACGCCAGCATAAAAGAAAGGTGGGTGCTATTAAGGCCTATTTAGCAAAAGGAGAAATTTTGAGGCAGTTGGACCTTTGTAGACCCCTTCAATTCATACAATACGTATGTATGTATTTTTAAAACTATAATCACTTATTAAAGCCATTCACGCACAAAGAGACTTGATTGTGGCAAACTTTCGCCTGGGTTTTTGTCCAGCTTCAAATGCAAATGTGTGTTGACCCTGCAGAGCCACCTTGGGGAGATTCAGTTCAGTTCCTGGCGTGCCTGAAACATCAGGAATGTGCAAGTAGTGACTCGGTTTCCCTCCAGCAAACCAGGGAGTTCTAGCTTGGGGTGCTCAAGCACCTAAGGATTCATGAGGGAGGAACTAAAGACACATAAGCTATTTCTGATATTTCGTAAACTCCAAAGGAAATGCAAAGTTTTCCTGCCACAAAGCTGTAGTGGGCCACCGGAAACATCATGTTTCTGTGAATTAAAATGGAATTCTACCAGTCAGGGCAATGAGTCCATATTGCAGTTGAGCTCAGAGCTCATACCTTTGACTAAATTCTTGGCATAAAAATGTTCTCTGTCTTGGTTCATTTTCTTTCCTTTTTGTTTGTTCATTTGCTCTTTTTGTTGTTTTTGTTTTGAGACAAGGTCTCATATAGCAAAGGCTGTCCTCGAACTCCTGATTGTCTTGACTCCATCTCCTGAATACTGGGATTGCATTCCTGGCTAAAGAGGTCTGTACAGTCTGGCTGCCCTGGAACTCACTGTGAAGACCAGGCTGGTGTCTAATTTATGGAGATCCTACTGTTGTATAACAGCTTCCTCTGAGAGTGAAACATTCAATCCTGCAGGGAAGCTCTTTAAACACAAACAAAAACAACTCTAAATAGTTTCAGGAAGTCCCTAAAACTGTCCAGATTCACGAGACTCCTTCCTGCTAGAGTAAATTAAAAAATAAATAAATAAATAAAAAACTGTGACTCCCTCTCAGTCAAGCCAAGATGCAAAGAAGGTGCTGAGACTGGACCAGCCGCCCGGAAGAGGTTTAGACCAACTGAACCACTTGGAAAGGACACTGTCCAACCTGTTGAGCTGCCTGCAGTGTGCTCCAGGTTCCCATGTTTTACGAGTTGTCACCCATGTTGGGGTGGGCTTTGGTGATACAGCTGCCTTTGGGTCATTTCTGCTCTTGTAAGTAACCGCAATAAAACTCATTGGTTCACCAACTGGACTTTGGTATTGGCTGAACTTTGGTCTGTCATGGGCTCCCTATCTGGGGTGAATGCATACTCAAACATGTACACATATACACCCCCAACAAACATAAGCCCACACTCACACATTCTCTCTCTCTCTCTCTCTCTCTCTCTCTCTCTCTCTCTCTCTCTCTCTTTCTCTCTTCTCTCTCTTTCATTGTTGGGTTCTTTTATTTTATCATTTTATGTATATGAATATTTTGCCTTCATGTAGGTATGTTCACAGCTTGCCTGGTGCTCACTGAGGCCAGAAGAAAGCGTTAAATTTCCTACTTTTGAAGTTAAAAACAATTGTGAGTGATCACGTGAGTACCAGGGATAGAACACAGGGCCTCTACAAGAGCAACAAGTACTCTTAATCACTGAATCAACTCTCCAGCCCGCACACAACTCTTTAAAGAAAAGCTTCCACCTTTCACACACTCTATGGGCACCATGGATAGTCCACTTGATGGGGTTTAGAATTCCAATGAAGACACTCCTTTAGGTGAGCCTCTGACAGTGTTTCCAGAAAGGTTTAACAGCATAGGAAAACCCAACCTTAATACATGTAGCATCATCCCGTGGGCTCGCCACCTGGAGGGAAGAAGAAAGTGAGCCTAGCGCTGGCTTTGGCTCTCTCTACATCCTAACTGCAGGCGCAGGCGCACTGTGAGCAGCCTCCTCACATCCCTGCCGCCATTTTCCCCGTGGACTGAATCTCTTGTACCACAAACCAAAATAACCTCCCTTCAGTTGCTTTCCTCGTGCATTTGATCACAGTAACAAGGAAAGTATTGGTTATCCTGCAAGTGCCAACATTTGTAGGCACGCCTGCAATTCCTAGAATCCACACGAATGCATCTCTCCATCCACCCCTTGGCCAGGCCCCCTGGACCTAGATGTCCAGGGCATAATGGACAAAGCTTTCAGAGATGCAAACTCTCAACTTAAAGTTCAGGCTCAGAGACCTTCCAAGCCATGAGAAGGTTCAGGTTTAACTGAAATCCACATTGGAGCAAGGCCACCGCTCTTTCCACAGCCAAATGATGTCAGGCCCCTGTTCGCAGCTCCGAACTCCTGTCCCCCCACCTAAAGCTCATGGCTCTACATTAAATAGCCAATCCAACCTGCCTTTCAGAAAACAAACTACCCCACTTCAAATGAAATGACCCATAATAGCAAACCACCTGTAAATTTGCTCTCGGCTTCAGTCTTGGAAATATAATATTTACATTTGTACAAGAGTTAATGGGGTTAGAAGTGATAACGGACACCCGTATTCTGGTATGTGTTAGTTTTTCAAGGCATTGTTGAAATGTAAAATTACATCTTTACTCAAAATCAATCCATATGTAATGGATAAATCACTTCAGGTGTGTGTGTGTGTGTGTGTGTGTGTGTGTGTGTGTGCGCATGTGTGTGTGTGTGTATGTGTGTGTGTGTGTGTGTAGGGGGACAGCAAATCTCCAGAGAATACAGGGGCCTCATGAGCCCCTCCCCACTCTGCAACAGGATGTTGATGTGCCCAATTTTAAGAAGTTAGAAAAGTCATTTGCAAAGGTCTCTGTTGGCTGAGACGGCTTGTTCATTCCCAACTGCCCAGACCAGAAATAATCACCAGAAACTATATTATTTAAATCACTGCTTGGCCAATCACTTAGGCATATTGCTAGCCTCTTATATCTTTGGTTAACCCACTTCTATTAATCTGTGTATCACCATGTAGCTGTGGCTTACTGGCAAGGTTCCAGAGCATCTGTCTGTGGTAGCAGCTACATGGCTTCTCCCTGACTCTGCCTTCTTTTTCCCAGCATTCAGTTTAGTTTTCCCGCCTAGCTCTACTCTGCCCTATCACAGGCCGAAGCAGCTTCTTATAAAAGCAATACATATACAATAAAACCAATAAAAGCAGCACATATACAGAAGGACTTCCCACATCAGGTCTCCTCCGACTTTCCTCAAGCCCCATTTCTTCCTACTCCTCCTCTAACCCAGATGGTAACTTTTATAACTCAGTATATTAGTTAACTACTGCTGCATGGCAAATTACTCCAACGTCAGTGGCTCTGTTACCTTGCCAGGGATCCGGAGTCTGTATGATGCCACTGGCTCTCCAGTTCAGGGTCTTCCAAGGCTGCTGTCAAAGTGTGAACTGGTGCTGCCATCAGGTCAGTAGCTTCTGAGATCACTCAGCAATGGTTTTTAGGATTCAAGTCCCTGTGAGTTGGGGCACACAGGCTTCAGTTGCTCTTTCAGTCCCAGCTAGAGGTCTGCCTCAGTTCTTTGCTGCATGAAGGTCTCCATAGAGCACCTCACAATGCTTACTTCATTTTGTCAGAGCTAGACGGCCAGGGCCAACAGCAGCAAAGTCCTAGTTATTTATACCTAATCCTGGAAGGGACATCCCATCGGTTCTATTGATTAAACAAGTCGTAACGTAAGGCCAAACGAAGGTGAGGGGGTGACACAAGGACGTGAGGACTGGCAGGTGGGGATGCTGCAGATCATCCCGGAGTGGTCTAACAAAGTAGGTGTCTTTCCAGCTAATAATTTTATGCTTGTGTAGAAACATGTGCAACAAGTTATAAATGAATACTAGATGTAAAATATTGAATTTTACAAAGTTTCAGCTCTTTTCAATTTATAGCAATGATTTAATAGATTATTGTGATGGCTATTCTTGGTTGTCACCTTGACTAGATCTGGAATTAACTAAAATCCAAGAGGCTGGGCACACCTGTGTGAAGATTTTTCTTAATTAAATCATTTAAAGTGGAAAGACCCACTTTTTAATCCAGATCTTTTAAGATCGGAAGATAAACCTTTCATTTGGTCATGCCTTCTCCTGGCAGCCTACATAATGACAAAGAAGAAGGTAACTCAATCTCTAGAGAACTCTGATTAATAAATCATACACCTTGGCTTTTCTTTTTTTCCTATTTACTGTTGTTTTGGACATCTATTCACACAGATCTATCCAGACCAAGGTAGTTTCTTTTAACAGATATCCATAGTCAATCTATGAGTGACTACATTTTACTTAAAAGTCGGCTAATATCTGTTGGGGGAATAGTACTGGAGCATGAGCCAGGGGCTCCTCCACTCGAGGCAAGTGCTCCACCGCTGGTCTCCTTCCTCCTCTGCCTTTTTAAAGACAGGTCTCTATGACCATTCTGGAGCTCACTCTGTAGACCATGCTGGCTTCGAACTCACAGAGCTCTGCCTGCCTCTGCCTCCTGGGTACTGGGATTAAAGACATGCACCATCACATCTGAGTTTCATTTTATTTTCTTTTGAGACAGGTCTCACTAAATTGCCCAGGCTGGTCTTGAACTTACTTTCTAGCCCAAAAGGACCATGAAATTGCAATCCTCCTGCCTCATTTCCCAAGGATCTGGGATTACACACCTTTGCCACCAGGCCTGACTCACTAATGTCTATTAAAATTAACGTAAGTTTCCATGGAGTGGAGTAGTGGCATTTTAATTACATTTTAGTAAATAAAGCTTGCCTGGGGATCGGTAGAGTAAAACAGCCACACTGGTCAGCCTTACAGCCAGGCAGTGATAACACACACCTTTAATCCCAGTAGCCATACTGGTTTGCCATAGAAACTGGTAGGTGCATGCCTTTAACCCCAGCCCTAGAGAGAAATATAAAATGGAAGGAGACAGCTCACAGACACAGACTCATTCTGAGATTCCTGGAGGCAGGATCATCATTTTCAGACTGAGGACAAGGTAAGATTTGCTTTCAGGTCTTCAGGTTGAAGCCCAGTTTCTCTCCCTGAGTTTTTATCATCATGCTTCAGAGTGGGGAGTTCCTAAGAAAATGACAACAAACATCTCTTCTAACGGTGTAAATGGATGCAGACAGATTGTAAAAATATATACACCTTTTAATGGGGAAATAGACTTACAGAACCACCGTTCCCACAGAGACCAGGAAAGCAGAAGTCGTGGCTGGGAGCACGCTCGCCAAATTTATAGGCAAACATTAGCCCGAGGCGAACACACCCCCTAAGGGGCGGGACATACCCCTACATCTCCCCTTTTTGTCTAAATAAGACGGAACTAAACCAAATACAACTACATACAATAATGACAAATAATAAATATAACAAACAATATTGAGAATCAAAAGTTTTGCTAAACATTCTATCTCAAGGAGTCTAAATAATGTAGAGAGTAACTACAATTATATAATCTTCAACTCCGTCAAAGATCTGAGAAGGGAATAAATATTACTTAACAAACGAGATATGTCCAAAATGTGCAACAATTGACAGAGACAACTGACTACCTGGGCAATCACCCAAAGTCTCGTTTGCAATGTTGAGTCAACCAACTTTGGCTAAGGCCTAACATAACTGACATACCATTATTAAAGGCAAGGAACTTTCTTAGAACTATCCTACCCTGTCTTGGCAGGATGAGACAATCCTGTTTCATTGTCAGAAGTTGAGGTATGGGCTTTTCTTAACCCAAAGGCCAGTTCTGCCAAGAAGACAAGCTCCCAGTGGAGTGTCTTTGGTGCTCAACATTCTCTCGGGAATAGAGCGATGTTGCCAGGAGCAATTGTGTCTCACTATCACAAAACTCTGAGTTATATTAAAGGCCATTTTCTACAGCTCTTTGAAGAGGTTGAAGATTATCTATCTATACTGAGGATAATCTCTATATAACTAAAGAACCTGATTAGTGTAATTATAAATGACAAACTTAGATGACTATTAATATATATAATTCTCATTTATCTATCTAACTTAAAGACTAAGACAATAAACAACTGTGTAACAAATGAGGATAATGACCTCCAAATATAAACACTGTACAAATATACATTGCAATATGGTAAATATATATCAATACACAAACATTATATAAGTATCTTTTTTTTTGAGACAGGGTTTCTCTGTGGCTTTGGAGCCTGTCCTGGAACTAGCTCTCGTATACCAGGCTGGTCTCGAACTCACAGAGATCCGCCTGCCTCTGCCTCCCGAGTGCTGGGATTAAAGGCGTGCGCCACCACCGCCCGGCTTATATAAGTATCTTAATCAGAGGTAGAAATGTACATTGCAATATGGTAAATATATACAATATATATATATATCAATACAATATATGTCAATACATAAAAAATGTTTTAAACAGAGGTAGAAACATGCATGCATACAATAGTCAATATAATTTAACTTTGTATCAATATACAAGAATCGATATCAATATATTTGTCTAAAAACAGTAACTCACAATTATAAATCTATTATCCCATCATTCCCTCTTTTTTTTTTCAAAATGACTCCTGAGCTTATAAAATTCCTCCCCCAACCTCCCAACCCCTAAATGATGTCCCTAAACCCAGGGGCAAACTTTACTGGGAGAGGGGACGTCGTCCTCTAGAATTACTTCCAGTTGTCATGGGTGTGACATTCTTTCTGGGGGATCCTGTGAAAGTAAAATGATGGTTAAATTTCAAGATCAATGTCTTTTAAAATTGCAAATAGTCTCTGAGTATTTTGTGGAGGTCTGGCCAGAATGTTGTACAAGATGTGCACCATTTCAGCTAACCAAGTTGGGATCGTCTTGTGCAGCTGGTACTCAAAACAGGTCTTGTAGTAGCGCTATCAGTATCATGACGTCATATCAACCAGGTAGAGTTGTTGTTGTGGGGCCCCATCTTCTTCCTGGAAACTTCAAATGTCACTTCAGGAAAAACTCATTGTTCGTTGTGAAAAACTTAAACATTAATCATATAGACATATATATATATATATATTTTCAATGAAAGGCATGATAGATATATTCAATGAAAAGTATGATAGATATGAAGAAAAGCAAAGATGTTTTCTAAACTCATATTTCTTTCTGTCCCATATCATGGCTCTTGACATGAGACAGAAACTCCAGAAACTCTGGGTTTTTCTCTTACTAACAGGCTTGGAATTGGAGAGGGACTGAGCCAGAGTCCAACTTCAAAACCAGCTCTACATATTTATAAAGAAATGTTTAATAAGACATATATATGAAAAAATAATACTTACAAAATGTGTCCAACCATCAGTAATTAAATATTCAGGGTCCCTTAATTTCTTTGAAGATGAGTATTTTCCTGTGGAGATAAGAAAAGAACCCTGCCCCCAACCTATCTATATTTCTTACCATCAGTATGCTCGCCATCCTTGTGAATAAATTGTTATTTACCTTTTCCAAGTGGCTTCTCTTCTTCAAACCAAACCTTTATTAATTTTGACGTATCCACAATTTTTCCTCACCTGTGGAGATAAGAGCAAAACCCCTTCCCCAACGCAGCACATCTCCTGGCTTCCATTGTGAGGTCAGCACATCCTTGAAATAAACTGGTTGATTTAGTTCAGTAGACTTTTCCATTATCCAATGTCTTTCTGCAGCCGTTGTTCCCTTCTCATTAGCGTTGAGAAAATTCAAGGTTAACAAAGCATCATGTAACCTATTTCTGGGGATGTTTTCCACCCCTTTCTGTTTGTTCAACATATCCTTTATAGTTCGATTTGATCTTTCTATGACTGCTTGACCTGTAGGATTGTATGGTATACCTGTAACATGCTTGATATTGTAATAATCAAAAAACCATTTCATTTTCCTAGAGACATAAGCAGGACCGTTATCTGTCTTTATTTGTGTAGGTATGCCCATGATAGCCATGACTTCTAATAAATGAGTGATTACTGAATCAGCTTTTTCTGAACTTAAAGCAGTTGCCCACTGAAAGCCTGAATAAGTGTCAATGGTGTGATGAACATATTTTAATTTGCCAAATTCTGCAAAGTGGAACACATCCATCTGCCAGATTTCATTCTTTTGGGTGCCCTTTGGATTAGCCCCTGCAGGCAGTGGCGTTTGGTTATAGGAAGAGCAAGTAGGGCATTTCTTTACAATCTCCTTAGCTTGTTGCCATGTAATAGAAAACTCTTTCTTCAAACTTTTGCTATTAACATGATGTTTTTTATGAAATTCAGAGGCTTGTAGCACACTACCAATCAATAATTGATCAATTTCTGCATTACCTTGTTCTAGAGGACCTGGCAGACCCGTATGGGATTGGATGTGTGTTATATACATAGGGCAAAGCCTGTTCCTGATCATATCTTGTACCTGGATAAACAATGAGGTTAGTTCTGTATCATCAGGTATAAATTCAGCAATTCCAATATATAAAATAACTCTTTCTGTGTATTGTGAATCAGTAACTATATTAATAGGTTCTTTAAAATCCCTTAGCACCATAAGAATGGCATATAATTCTGCCTTCTGGACAGAATCATAAAGACTTTGTTCCACCTTACCCAAGTCTTCTGATTTGTAACCTGCCTTCCCTGATTTATTGGCATCAGTATAGAATGTACGGGCTCCAGTTATTGGAGCATCACGGACGATTCGAGGAAGAATCCAAGAAGTTCTCTTTATGAAGTTAAGCCTCTTGCTTTTTGGATAGTTGTTATTAATGTCTCCCAAAAAGTTAGCACAAGCTCTTTGCCATGGTTCATTATCTTCCCATAATTTCTTTAGTTCATCAGCAGTGAAAGGCACTATAATTTCTTCTGGGTCTATGCCCACTAGTTGACGAAGTCTCAGCTTGCCTTTTATAATTAACTCAGAGACATTTTCCACATAAGTTTTCAGTTTCTTACTTGGTTTATGTGGTAAAAAGATCCATTCCAAGATAATATCATCTCTCTGCATTAAAATTCCTGTAGGAGAAATTTTTGATGGTAGTATGTCGAGAATACAATCGAGCTCTGGATTCACCCTGTCCACATGTACCTGTTGTAATTTCTCCTCAATCATTGTCAGTTCCTTTTCTGCTTCAGCTGTTAATTCTCTGGGACTGTTTAAATCTTTATCACCATCCAAGGTTTTGTTCAAATGAATTATTAGATCAGGTATTATCCCAATAGCTGGTCGTAGACAGGAAATGTCTCCTAACAGTCTTTGAAAGTCATTAAGAGTCCATAGGCGATCTCTCCTAATTTGTGCCTTTTGTGTCTTAATTTTTTGCAAACCTATTTTATAACCTAAATAATTAACAGAATCTCCCTTCTGAATCTTCTCAGGAGTGATTTGCAATCCCCATTTAGGTAAAAGTATCTTTATTTCTTCAGTCTGTCCAAGGTATCCATGTTTGAATCGGATAACAAAATGTCGTCCATGTAATGATATACTATAGATTTGGGAAATTTCTTGCGTATTATTTGCAATGGTTGGTTCACAAAATATTGGCACAGGGAGGGGCTATTTAACATACCCTGGGTGAGGACAGCTCAGTGGTACCTCCTCGAAGGTTGAGAATTGTTATAAGTAGGCACTGTGAAGGCAAATTTTTCTCTATCTTCTTTTTGCAAAGGTATATGAAAAAACAATCCTTTAAATCAATAACTATGAGAGGCCATCCTTTTGGTAATAAAGAGGGCAAAGGAATTCCAGATTGCAGAGGGCCCATAGGTTGAATAACCTTGTTGATGGCCCTGAGATCTGTCACCATTCTCCATTTACCTGATTTTTTTCTTAACCGCAAATACAGGAGAATTCCAAGGGCTGGTAGATTCTTCTATATGTCCAGCATCTAATTGTTCTTGTACCAGCTGTTCTAAAGCCTGTAACTTTTCCTCAGCTAAAGGCCATTGCTTTGTCCATATTGGTTTCTCAGTTAACCATTTTAGAGGCAAGGCTGTTGGTATCTCTGAAGGGACATCAATTGCTTGTTCTTGTATAGCCTGAATGGCCGGTTTTCTCCGTTTGTAATATCTTTTAATATTATTCTCAGAAATATAGGCTCTAGAAGTAGCAGGAATGTTAATTTGGGTATTCCATTGTTGTAATAGGTCACGACCCCATAAATTCATTGCAATATTGGCTACATATGGCCTTAATTTTCCTATTTGTCCCTCTGGCCCTATACATTCAACCCATCTCGTGCTCTGCCTTACTCGAGATAGGGTTCCAATTCCCAGGAGCTGAACATTTACATTCTGAAGAGGCCAATATGGATGCCAAGATTCTGGGGTAATGATACTTACATCAGCACCTGTGTCCAGCAGGTCAGTAATAAAAATGCCATTTACACACACTCTCAGTTTAGGTCTTTGATCATCTATAGAAGTTTGCCAAAACACATGTAACTTATCTTTCTGATCATTATTGCTTGTAACAGTAGGCATGGGGCTTCCTAATTGTCCTGACGAGGCACGTTCTCTGCAGAAACTGGAAATGACTGAACCATGTTTGCCATGGGGGCCTGCGAGGCCCCCCTCTCACATTTCCCGTCTGTATCGGGTTGCCTTGTCTATCACTTGTAGACCTGCATTCATTCATCCAATGTCTGCCTTTTCCACATCTTCTACATAAACCTGAAGGCTGAGTCCTTCTATTCCTGTTATTTCTAGAAGATGCATTATTATTATTTCTGAAAATCCATTGTCTACAATTCCTTTTCATATGACCCATTTTGCCACAATTAAAACATTTGGTATTCTGGTGTCTCCTTTTACCATTGGAAATTGCTTCTTCTACCCATGCTTCAGTGCCATAATCAAATGTATGCAAGACCCATTCTTCCAAGGGCGCTGATCTGAGCTTTAAAGGCCCCAAGATCTTTTTGCATTCCACATTTGCATTTTTATAAACCAAAGACTCAATCATTATATGTCTTGCTTCTGGGTCAGATATCCCTATTTGTACAGCCTTAGTTAGTCATTGTAAAAAGTCACTAAAGGGTTCTCTCTGACTCTGTTTAACTCTGACAAATGAGTCCATTCTCTGTCCTGGGTCTTGTACCCTGTCCCAAGCCCTTAAGGCTGCTGTAGTACACATGGAGAGTGTGTTTTCATCCAAATTAGCTTGTTCCTGAGGGTCAGAAAAGAGCCCTTCACCTAGAATTTTGTCTAGGGAAATGTCAATTCCCTTCGCTTTCTCCTGCTGTTCTAAAAGTCTAGCCTCTTGCCTGAATAAGCATTTCCATTTCAATTGCGGTCCACTCTCAAGTACCACAGAGCTCAGCTGGAGCCAGTCTGTGGGGGTTGCTCTGCTTGTTGTGGCCCAAGATTTTAGCATCTCTTTAACAAAAGAGGTGTGCATCCCAAAAGTCATGACAGCCTATTTAATTTCTTTGAGATCATTCATATGGACAGGCTCCCATGTATCTTCCTTGATGACCCTAGGGTTTCTGGAACCAATCACCTTCTCTGTTGTTATTACTGGAAAGGCAGGTAGAGCTGTAGGTAGAGCTTTGTGGAAATTGTCCTGGAGAGATTTACCCATAGATGTAGCTAAAATTTGCCTTTCTACCCTTTGCTCTTCTTCATCAGAATTTAGAAATTCCTCAATCTTTTCAATTCTATTCACCATTGCCTTTTGCAATGTCTGAATCTCTTGTCCAGAATTATGTTCCAAAGCCTTCATTGAGGATTCTAAAGTATGAAGTTTGTCCATTAGAGATAACATCTCATCTTTGGACATAATTTTTATGGCATAAACCGTGCCTTCTTGTATTGACAATTTTTCTGCCAATCTGTCACAAGCTTTAGATAAAATCCGATTGTCACATTCAGCAGTTTTGATTCTCTCAGTTAATGTTTCAGTTCCTACAGAAAGGGACTGAAGCTTATGATCCAAATCAGCTGTTCCCTCTTTCATAATAATGAATTTCTCCTTAACATCAGCCTGTACCTTTTTTAAATTTTGCTCAGTTGATCGAGTCATGTTAAACAAAGATCTGTTCTCTTCCTGGAGAACTTCAAACTGATTCTTGAGAAGATTGTTGTCATTCTCAATTGTTTTTAAGCATTCAATTTCTGCCTTAAGAATCCTGGATTCATCTCGTAAAGACTTTATCATATTTCTATTATCAAACCATTTAGTGCCAATGAAAACTATGAATCCCAGAAGGATCCATAGATGTGGGGTGATAGACACCTCTTATAAAATCTCCCACATGGTACAATTAAAAAACTGTTAAATTCTTTAATGGTAATGTGTTCAGACATTTTATTTATAAAAGAAAAATTTTTTACCTGCAATGACCGGTTCCTGCCAGTGGTGGTCTCTGTGGTTTTGGAGCCTGTCCTGGAACTAGCTCTTGTAGACCAGGCTGGCCTCTAACTCCCAGAGATCCTCCTGCCTCTGCCTCCCAAGTGCTGGGATTAAAGGTGTGTGCCACCACCGCCTGGCTAAGTCACTTTGTATCAGACCAAATCTGCCGCTGTGGCGGCTTTTGTTGCAAAACCGCAGGTACTTGAGCCTCCGCTAATTCAGGCAGCGGGGTTCTGCTGCAAAGTTAGCCAAGGCAGGCAGGGAGGTGTTAATTGCTCCGGCAAGCAGGCAGGGCAGAATGGGCCTGTGTGGCCAAGTGTATCTCGGACTGGGCACTGAGGAAATGGCACCCGCGGGGCGTGCTGTGTTAGCTAGCGGGCTAAGCGCTTGAGTCTGGGGCTATGCAAAATAGCCCGACGTTGGATGCCAAAATGTAATGGCGTAAATGGATGCAGACAGATTGTAAAAATATATACAGCTTTTAATGGGGAACTAGACTTACAGAACCACCGTTCCCGCGGAGAACAGGAAAGCAGAAGTAGTGGCTGGGAGCACGCTCTGCCAAATTTATAGGCAAACATTAGCCCAAGGCGAACATGCCCCCTAAGGGGAGGGACTTATCCCTACAATCTCTGTATGCGTCTCCTTGAGCACTGATGCGAACATTTCTATACAAAACTATAAAAATCAGTCTCTTAAGTGATTACACTATTTACACTCATGCCGGTCATTTATGAGATTTAATTTCCCCAGTTTTCACATCAACTCTTAGTTTTGGTCAGCTTCTAAACCAATGGTTTTCACCCTATGGTTGTGACCCTTCTGGGGTCGCATATCAGATATTTACATTGTGGTTTATAACAGTTGCAAAATGCTTGTTATGAAGTAACAATGAAATAATTTTATGGTTGGGGGTCAGCACAACGCTGACACACACACACACACTTCACATGGGAAGATTTAAAGGAGAGGAAGTGGGGGGGGGGGCTGGTTTAAATCCTGTATATACATGTACAAAATTCTCAAACAATAAAAATTTAAAAATATCAACAAAACCAGGTTTTCATTGTACTAAGTTTATACAGACATAAAAAAGGAAACTGAACCTTGCCAAACAAGAGTTGTCTTTGTCTAACACATCTCTCACAGACACACACACACTCTCACACACATGCAGGCACACACGCACACACACACACCAGCCCAAGCCTAACACTCATGTTTATGTAGTTTGTACTGAGGTAAATTTTATTTACTGCACAGTTTGCCTACACATCAGCTTAGACTCTCTGCGTACCATCTGTAAATGGTCTTCTTTTCCTCGGTCTTTGGTCATTTGCTCTGTTGACCAACATCTGAACTCCTTTCTCAATGTGGTGATTGCCTGAGCCAGTGGGATGGCTTATCTGGTGGACATGCTGGCTGCCCAGCCTGAAGACCACCTCAGTGCAATCCCTGGAACTCACACGGCAGAAGGAAAGAACTGACCTCTGAAAGCTGTCCTCCAGTTTCCACACATGTAAACGCACAGCCCACTGGTACAGTGTTTGCCTACATGGGGTCCCAGGTTCAATACCCGGCACTGCAAAACAAAAACAAGAGATGGAACAACCCCGAAACCACCAAGCTGTAAGGGCTTGAGTCATCTCAGTGGCCCACGCTGATTTCTGAGTGTTTTGACAACGTATATTTTTTCTCTTTGTTTTGTACTATTTAGACTGAACTCTAACCGGAAAAGAAACAAATTGCATCTGAAATCAACCAGAGCAGACTTGATGTAGTAATGTATGCCTGTAATCCCGGCACTTGGATAGGAACATCTGGAGTTCAAGGTCATCCTAGATACTTAGCTAGTTTAAAACCAGCCTGAAGGCCATTGTCAGTCTCTCGGAGCTTGTGTAAAAAAAGGAAGGCTAGGTGGCTGTGGAAATAGAGGCACATAATCACTGGGGGCTCACTAGCTAGTTTTGCCTAACTTAACCAATGAACTCCTGGCCAGTGGGAGCCAGTCTCAAAAAATAAGGTGGATGACTGTGGTGGTTTGAATGGATTTCCCATAGGCTTATGTATTTGAAAACTTTGTTGCTAATTGGTGGAACTGTTTGGGAAGGATTAGGAGGCGTGGCCTTTTTGGAGGAGGTGTGTCACTGGGTAGGCGTTGAGGTTTTCAAAGTCTATGACTTACTGAGGGTTTCTATTGCTGTAAGAGACATCATGACCACTGCAAGTCTTAGAAGAAAAACATTTAACTGGGGCTGGCTTATGGTTTCAGAGATTTAGTCCACTATCATCACGGCAGGAAACATGGTGGCATGCAGGCAGACATGGGGCTGGAGAAGGAGCTGAGAGTTCTACATCGTGATCCACAGGCAACAGGAAGTGAACTATGTACCACACTGGGCATAGCTTAAACATAGGAGATCTCAAAGCTCATCCCCACAGTGACACACTTCTTCCAACAAGGCCACACCTACACCAACAAGGCCACACCTTCTAATAGTGCCGCTCCCTATGGGCGCCATTTTCTTTCAAACCACCACAAGGGCATTCCCAGCTAGCTCTCTCTGCTCCATGTTTGTGGACTGAGATAGAAACTCTCAACTGTTAGTGCAGTGCCTGCCTGTTTCCATGCTTTCTGCCACAATAGTCATGGACTTTCACCCTCTGAAACTCTAAGCCCAAATAAACTCCTTCTTCTATAAGTTGCCTTGGTCATGGTGTCTTATCACAGCACTAGAAAAGACTAGACAGTGTCTCTTGGGACCCTAGGTTGTTTTCTGGACTACAGATGGATGGATGGATGGATGGATAGATGGATGGATGGATGGATGGATGGATGGATGGATGGATGGATGGGAATGCATATAGAAGACAAATAAAGGGGAGAAATTAAGGTAGCTCACGCCAGTGATCGCAGCACTGATCAACCTGGGTTACACAGAGAGTTCTATGTCAACTATGACCATGTAGTGAGACCCCATGTCAGAAAATAAAATAAATTCAGGCATGATAGTGCACACCTTTAGTCCCAGAACTCAGGAGGAAGAAGACAGCTGACCTCTGTGAGTTCACGGCCAGCCTGGTCTATTTAGCATGTTCTTGCCCAACCAAGGCTACATATTTAAATCCTGTATCAAAAACCAAAATAAAGAAAGAAAAGAAAAAGAAACCAAGGACATAAATGTCGCCCTTTGCCCTTCCTTAACTAACCTGAAGGGCTCACTCTGGGTCAACAGTGACAAGATAAGCGGTGAGGGTTAGTTCCATCTCCTTTTCTGTCCCCTGTCATGGTTGTTTGTCCCTGGGCATGAACAGGGCCCACGGAGGTACCCCTCTCCCTCTTCTGATCATATGTCTACACTTAGACTCTGACCTCTGCCCCAACTGTCCTTATTAAAAATGAGGAGTGGGACTTTTGAAGCCATTTGAAGCCACTGTCCCTTAGTAAGTTGAATTTTTGCCTTAGTCTATTCCTTGGGCTGGATTCGTAGCTCAGCTGGTAGAGTGTTTGCCTAACACACACAAAAGCCATTCTCAGCAACATAGTTTGAGGGCAGCCTGATCTATGAGACCTGTCTCAAAGATGGCAGCGTGGTTCCATGACCTCTTGAAGGGAGAGGTGGGATGAAAGAGGTAGGAGTTTCTTTAGAAGAAAGTCCCGAAAGATTCTGGAATCTGGGTGCTCTCTGGAGAAAACAGCAGGTGGGGTCATCCAACAAAAACAGCCCTGTGTGTTCTGTAGTCACTGAACTTCCATGCTTCCGATGGCGAGGAGGCAATCAGATATGCCTGACCCTACACTAGCCAGATCACGGGGCTGAGGGAGGACACCGGGGCCTAACAGGACTGTGTCGGGTTGCCATGTTCCAGAGTGCTCATTACCTGAACTCTACCTGCCGGATGCCCCGTCATGCTCTCTGTCTCAGAGACCGTCCTTTTCCTTATGTAGGTCTCTCTTCCACCGTCTACCTCTATAGCAATGAAGTTCTCCACTCCTTTAACTCATAAGCTTCCACTTTCTTCCACCAGGGGTCGCGTTGTTTCCTTTTCAGAGGCAAATACAGATCAAACTCTGGAAGAGATCTTAGCCCACGCCATTCGCTCCTGGAGGTGTCGGATAAGGTGTGAGGGTCCGAGTTCGGTGAGTGGAGAGGAGATCGTTGAAAAGGAGGCTGGGCCCCTCCCTCTGTGTCACCAGCAGTGTCTGTTCTCCCCACAGGAGAGGTTTGGATTGCATCAAGTCAACCTGGCTGGGCATCCCAGGAAACCCTGGAGCTGCAAAACAAATACCTGAGATTCACGGGGACTTGGGGGTGACCGAGGATTCTCAGGGAAAGCCTGAGAAGTCCAGCCTACTGCCTGGCAGGCTAGGGGAGAGGAGGAACTTGGCCTCTCCTGGGTCGATACAAGACCAAAAAGTGAAAAAGTGGCGGTGGTGGGACCTGAACACTTCATCCTTGAAGGTTTAGACCATCGGATGCGGCCTCAGGTCATCGCTCCCAAGGGATGCGTGCACCTGGTGCATGAGGCCACACGCTTCACTGGGACCCAGGACCAGACATCCGTCTCCAGAGCCTTTTTTCTTCCTGTGTGCTTCCTCGCGTTTGAATCCAAGTCTGGCTTCAAACCAAGAGAGGCGCCCACATGTAAAAGTCAAGTCGAATTGAAAGCGCATTATGATTTGTGCGCTCCCAAAGCCCCCCACCCCTTTAAATTGTGTTTCAAAACAACATGGTGACTTTTGGACAAGATTTTTCTGTTTCACCCACACCACAATGGAAACGCAATGGGTGCTACTGGTAAAATGTCTGCTTGTGTCAAATTCAGTCCCGAAGGCTGGCTTGGGCCAGCACTGGGGCTCCGCTTTGTGTTATGTTCACGGAGAAGATATTAATTAAAAGAAATACATGATTAAAAAGTAATGAGTTGAATAAAAATTATCTCAGCTCATTTTCTGATTATGTTAATTGTTAAAAACCCTTCAATCACGCCGTTGCAGTCAATGGGCTTTAATGTGAAATTAGTGGGCTCTTGATAACTTACAGTCCAGAATAATCCTGGCGGTTTAGTCATCATTCCTAATAACAAGGATGTTGCTAAGAACAGAAAATTTTACATGATTTTTGAAACATTCAGCCCTTCCCCCATGTGTCATTTAAAAAGAAAAAAATAAAAGGCCTAGCTTGCTCGCGATTTCCAACTCTTCCCTTGGCGCCTCGACCATGGCCTTGGCTAGGATTGGAGTTTGCGTGGCTATCAGCTCCGGGCGCTCAGCCTTCGCCACGCGTCGTCGGCAGGCTGCTGGCCGCGGGTTCCCAGAGCCTCTGGGAAACGGAGCGCGCAGCTTCCTCGCCCGGCGAGGCCAGATCGCCATCCTGCTCCCCCGGGCGGCGCCCAGCGATGAATCCTCAAAGCCCGAGGCAGAGCGGGTGGGATTGGGCCGTGCGTGGGGCGATCAGAGAAGGCGGAGGAACAGGTAGACCGCAGGGTGCGCCCCCCCCGGGGGGGGGGGGGGCTACAGCTCGCCCCACAGGCCGAGTCCCCGGACACGTGTGGCTGTGTGCACGCCTCCGGTTTGCGCTGTTAAGCTCCAGCTGCCAGCGATCTCGAGACCCCATTGGAAGCCCGGACAGGGCAGGGGGTTCAGTCAGAGAGGAAAAAAGTCACCGAGCTCCAGAGAGGGACCGAAGTTCCCAGTGCCTGGTGCCGAGTAGCATCTAATGAAAGCTAGTGAGAACCGCTCAGTACTTGAGTCCAGACCGCCCAGTATTCTCTGCAGCCCCTGGCCCTCAAGGAACGCTGCCCTCATCACCACCACCAAGCTTTCAGATTACCTGAAACCAAATTCAAAGCGTGTGTTTGTGCGCTGGGGTGGGAGGAGGGAGGGCGGTTAATATGCTGATGGAGCGGAATTCCCTCTATATCCTCTTGGGCCTTATCAAACAACAGAGCAAGAACAGCTCAGCGGGCAAGGGAAGAAGACGTTCTGCACCCTGTTGTAGACCTAGACACACACACACAAGTTTCTGGGAAAACAGACCGAGAAGATCGAACTGGGCCTCATGGGGTCCCGAGTCTTGAGACCTGAGAAGGTTAGGTTCCAGCGCTCAGGGCACCTGGTACCAGCTGACTAGGAACCTCCAAAACACTCATTCCAGGCATCCACTCACCAACTCGAGGTGAAAGTTCTTTCTGCAGACTTAAAGGGATTTCCGTCTCTTCTTCCAGAATTGGGTAGGAAAATCTGTCTGCCTGAAGACCTGTACACACACACACACTCCCCCACACTGTCCACAGATTCCAGTAGTGCCTCTCGTAGCACACATGAACACCACCTCCTCCCAGAAAGAGACTGTATCTCAGGGTGCCTTTCCCAACGCTTCCACCTTGGATACCATTTGGACTGGGGGAGGGGAAGAGTCTCATGCTTTTTAATTTGCTTTTCTGTTTCTCTGGATACTTCAAAGTGGCAATTTTCTTTATTGGGTTTTCATTAAAAATATGTATTTTTTAATTTTTTTTTTACTCTTTCAACCCCAAACAGCATGACTGTCCCTGGGGCTGGGGGACGGGTCTTGGCGACTAGCTGGGACTGGTTCCAAGGCTATTTCTGCTTGTCCTGCTCTGTATTTGCATCCTCTGGTAGGCTGAGGATCATTTTAATAAATAACAATGAACAGGAATGGCATCTAGAGGGCTTGTCGGCAACATTTAAAAGCCAATAGAGTTTATAATTCTACTCTATCATTTCTTATTGATTAGAGTAATCAAGATAAAAAGCTAGCCGAGCTGGGAGAACTTCCGCAGCATATCATTAAACATAAGAGTCAGTTAATTCTGGAGCTGGGGGAATGTGGCTGAAATGAAGAGTTCATTTGCATGAGATGCTGAGCCCAGTCACAAGGGGACAAAAATCACTAATTAGGATTGCAGAGTGTCACCCTCTCTGCAAGCACCCTTTCCAGACCACGGACTGTAGGTTCCGTTTATGTGAATCTGGGACAGGACCAAATGTGATTTGTAGATGTCGCCCCAGCTTCCCACACCTTCCTCCCAGTCCAGGTTACTCAACATGGACAGGAATCCTTGGGGTTCAACTATCTTCCACTCTGTGCACCTCGGACCCTCAACTCCTGCAGCCACTCGGGGGCATTTTGCCTAGCCCCTAAGGGATTATTATTTGGCCAGTATTTGGTGCCTAGGTGAGCAGGCCTAGTAGCCACGTAGGTCTTGGTGTGGTCTCTGATCTGGTCAGGGGAGCTCCTGAACAGGACTAACTCTACTGGTTTATTGCATGAAGGAATTTAGCCCTGGGAGAAGCTTGCCCCAGTGGGGAACCCAGATGATGCTACAAAGCCCAAGACCCCACACTGGTTGCTCCCTCCCATTCCGGACAGTCTGAGCACTGGGGGTGGGGTGGGGTGGGCACGCTTTACTGTACACAACTAGTGCTTGCAGGAGTGTGCAGGCATTGTGTGTGTGTGTGTGTGTGTGTGTGTGTGTGTGTGTGGGAATGTGTGCCTGTGTTTGCATGCTTGGTGTGCCGATGAGACCAGTTCTTGTGTAATACGTGTTTGGAAGTTTGTGACTGCACAGATTTGGGTTTTTTTTTCTGCTTGTGTGACACAAGTGTACGAGTGGACTGTGCACGAGATGTAGTGTATGTAACTTAAACACGTGTAATGCCTGTGGCAAGTGACAGGCCAGAGAGGTTCCCCAGATGAATAAACCTACAGGCTTCATGGGTGGGCTTGGGTGCCCAGGTGATGTGGAAGCTGGACCCTGCCTCCAGATGCAGACCAGCAACTTCAGACCCGCCCAGGTCAAGCTAAGAGAAGCAGAAACCCCACCACCCTGAGGGCTACTGGGAAAGGTAGCTTCACCCGCCCCCCCCCCCAGGGGAACTGGAAGTAGCTACACTGGCACCCCAAAGGGCCGAAAGGCCGCTCTCTGCACCCACAAGTTCTGTGCGTTCATACCCAGGTCCTTTGGCCTTCAGCCTCTCCACCTTCTTTCCAGGTCAGTTACCCCAGGTGACCCTGGCCATGGTTCTCACATTCTAATCTGGGAGCTCCTTGGAGCTGCTGAGGCGAACCCCCCCCTCCAGAAGACGCTATGGCAGCGCCGAGGCTGGGACCCGCTTGACCTCAGTCACTTGAGAACTAACTTTGTCCTCGGCTCCGCAGTGGCTACAGGCACCCAGGCTTGTGTTGATTATTGTAGGTGCTGGCATGGGAAGCGTCTGTGTTGGCTCACTCCAGCAGGTCTGGCCTGGGCTGCACCGGCTGGAGCGGGGACCCGCAGACCCGCGGCGCGTGCACCGAGCACAAGGGCCGGAGAGGGGACTGTCGCCAAAGCCGCAGGCCCGGGGGCCCCAGCGGGAAGAGCGGGAGGGCTGCGTTTCCTTGGCTTCCACGCCCCCCCCATCCTGCTCTGCAAGTTTTTTTTCTGCACAGCTGGGGGCTCCCTCACCACCCACCCCTGGGCCTTCCCATACAGAATAAAGTCAGTCTGTATTTAATGGTTATGGCGGATGTGAGGGGGATTTGGCAGAGGCAGAAGAGAAGCCTTTCGCTCTCAAACATTTCTCCTGACGTCGTGTGAGTCTACCAACCCACTACGACCCCATATTCTTGTGCGGGTGTCTGACTCGAATGACAAGCGAGCTGATTTTTTCAGTACATAGCTGGGAAATGTAGTGGGTGATAATAGAGATTTCTCTTTCATTTTTTACGCTTGACTTGGTTATTGTTGCTTTTCTTTTCCCGTGATTCCTTCTGAGGATTAGCTCTGACTTCCCCACTATTGGCGGTCAAAGTGGCCCCGACTCGGGATGACAATTGACGGGGATCAAGGGATTGCCCATTCTGTGCCTGTAAGAACGGATTCGCCAGAGAAACCCATCAAGTGGAGGCGGAGAATAAAGACCGTTCGGGGGTAAATGTATTCATTGAGAAGGGTTCTCCCAAATTGCTTCTAAGTTTTTTTAATGAAAAGTAACGATTGCAGCAATCAGCGGCTTTTTGGCGGATTACAAATCTGGAGGGAGCTGCGGCGCTGCATTGAAAAGTACCCCCGCCTTCGCACGGGGCAGGCGGTTCACAGGAGCGGCCCGAGGGGCGGGGGCCCGGGAGCAAGACAAAGGCGGGGGGGGGGGGCGCACGGAGGCGGGAGACTCGGGGCGCTAGGGAGCTAGCCCCAGAGAGGCGGGCGCCAAGGTGTCCGCCCAGAGCAGGCTTGACACGGAGTCCCCACCGCGGTAAGCCAAGAGCAGAAGGGCTGGAGAGGATGGCCAGGGAGGTCCTCCACAGCACCACCACCTTTGGGTGATTTTGGGGCCTCTGGAACCCGGAAGGTATTTTGAGGGGCCAGGTCGTCTCGGTGATGGGTGGAGCAGTTGAAAGTGCCACCTAGCCACTGTTACCCTCACTACCGGCCTTTGCACGCTAGCTTGTTCTAGGCATGCCTAATTTTGCACCGTGGGAACACGATCTTCCGGCACAGGGATCTTCTCCGGGTGTGCCAGTCAGAAGGAGGGAATTGAGTCTAAACAGTACAATGCCCCTCCCCTAGGCAGCAGCAAAATATCTTCAGACCGAGCCAAAGGCTTCCAAACGGCGCACGGATGGTCTCTGACACTGCCGAAACCACCGCAAAGCATCTCCCGCAGAGCAGAGCGTAGTGAGCCCCTTCCCCTGGCCCTCCCTGAGCCCCACAACGCAGGAAGTCGCCCTGGAAAACGGGAGAGGAGTGTGCAAGAACAACCGGTGTTCCCACAGAGGCCAAAATCAGCTTCATCCATTCTGCCTTTTCGTTCAAGTCTTTTTTTTTTAAAAAAAATAGCATATCTTACTAGCAGAGGGTGGAAGGTGTTGTTCTTCATTCCGACTTTTTAAAACTCTCTGGAGGAGAGAAGCAGAGAGCCTAGGGGCCTGAGGACGAGAAAAAAAAGCGACCCCCTTTCCTGGGTCCTCCTCAAGTGCAAGAATAAACCCAGCAAGGCAGGTCCTTGGCGTTGAAGGTTTAACTTTTTTTCTTTGCAGCTTGTCAATGCGACCATTGCTTTGATGGGACGCTCCTCAAGGTGACACATTTCTGAACTTCACCCTCTTTTCAAACTAACTCCCTACCTCCTTGTTAGTGGCCAGCTCTGAACTTCTGCAGAGTGTTTTTGTGTGAGTCAGGGCTCATTCACGGCGCCTTTGTAGGCCCCTTCTCCTTTCAGGCCACAGCGTGTTACACCAATTAAAGGGCGACGTGCTGTAAATGTAATGGGCCGCGCTGCGATTGTTCCTGACAGGCAACAAAACACATAGATCCACCCCTTAGATTAGGCCGTTGAAGGGGAGGTTGAGGCCGGTCAGTTTACTGAATAGTTTGTGAACTGTAATTCTGAGGGCTCGTGTGAAAAAAAAACCCGCTCTTCCCACCTCCCTAGACTTGCTTCTCCGCAGAAGCTCTGAGAAAGAAAGGAACAAGAAGAAAAAGTGACATCCATGGGGCAGAATGGGGTCACTAGAGGGAGAAAAAAAACCCGCGTGAGGGGCTTGTTCTGTCCCTCGGCTCTTCCCTTCCCCCACTCTCTACAAGCATCCCCCCTACCCACACACACACACCCCACCCCCGCCTTCCTCCTTGCTGGCTACTCCAGCCTTCTCCCCTGCAGTGGGTACTTGAAGTCAGGCTAGAAGTGAGGTCAGATTGTCCTGGAATGTTGCATAGGGTTTTGACCTGGCCCTAGCCGGCCACTGATGTGATGTCTTCCAGGCTGTAACTACTCACACACATGCCTCCCCCGGCTGGACCCTCAGCCTTGGGCTTCTAGTCCTCTAACACCCACCCGGATTCTGAAAAGCCCACCCTAGCCACCGCCTGGGCTGTCTCTCAGAAGTCCCCCCTCTCTGGCTGTGCAACTCTCTGATCGCCTGAACTTCAGGGAATGTATTTCACTTGGAGAAGATGGAGAACAAACTTGCTGCTGCTTTCTCTACAACTTCTGGAGCCCAGAGAAGTGCTTAGACCCAGGATCCTGAGGAGGGGGAGCCCAGGGGCTCCAGCAGGTCGTGCCATACCAATTTGCTCCTGGAACTGGGTTTCTTTTTTATTTATTTAAAAAATTCTTTTGTTACATGTATTTATCCATTCATGCATGCGTGCATGTGTGCACACTTGTGACACTCTGTGTGTGTGAGTGTGTGTGTGTGTGTGTGTGTGTGTGAGAGAGAGAGAGAGAGAGAGAGAGAGAGAGAGAGAGAGAGAGAGAGGGAGAGGGAGAGGGAGAGAGAGAAAGGACTACTCTCAGGACTCAGTTCTCTCCTTCCACTATGTGGGTCTCTGGGATCAAACTCAAGTCACCAGGCTTGATAGCAAGCACCTTTGCCCATAGAGCCTTCTGGTAGGCTCCAGGGGCAGCATTTGTTCCTCATTGGCCCAGATCATCCCAGCTCCCTGTCTCCATCTTCCCAGTTCCTCCCAGGAGAAAGTCCTTTAGGCCCAGAAGACATTTTTTCTTTCAAAATATCGTTTTTTGTTTGTTTATGAAGTGTGTGCGCATGTGCCTCTCAGAGGGCAGCTATGGGAGTCGGTTCTTTCCTTCCACCATAAAAATTCTAGGGATTGGAACCTGGGTTCTCAGGGGGCCTCTCACTAAGCCCCTCACCTTGCCAGCCCATCTTGCCATTTCTATGAAACTTCTCCAGCTTCTTTTGGTCAATCTCCACCCACCCACCACCACTTTCTGCTCAGAAACCTGCTCTTTCTTCAGTACCTTGTTCAAGAGACTTCTCTGAAGCCATCTCAGGGTGCAGAGACCCCTAGGGTGTCAACACAGAAGAACTCAGCAAAGCTCAATGTGGCTGGCACAGAGGTCAGGCTAGCGAGAGGGCAAAGGTCAGACCCAGATGGGTCAGCAGGCTGAGCATGCATGTTGGGTAGTACCTGGCGGCAATACCTGGCGGCAATACCTGGCGGCAATACCTGGCGGCAATACCTGGCGGCAATAAAGAGCCTTTTGTCCCTTGTCCTGGAGAGCGGTGGCACACTCCTTGCATCTTTGTGTCTCTCCCCTGTTCCCAGCATCTGCTACAAGGCCAGGGAACACTGGCTGAAGTAATGAATCAACAACTCGGTGAAACTCCTCCTGTGCAGCTTTCCCTGTGTGGTGTCAGCCCAGGAGGTGTTTGAATTTTCGATAACACCTCCACACCTAGATGATTCTACTTCTGTGCTAGGGACACAGTGACGCTCACTCCTTGCTGGCAGGCGTGTGAGTGAGAGAGCTTAAGATCAGGAGGCAGGGTGTTTCCTGCCCTTCTCAGTACTGGGAGCCCCTCCTTGGGAGCACTGACACCTCCGTTTCTTCCTTAGTAGAATGGAGTTGTAGCAACTGATTGTTGAGAAGGATTTGATTTTGACAGAATACAGACAGTCACACCAAGGGTAGGAAGGAGACACTTATAAACGACCCAGACCCAGCTTTAATCCCAGCACTTAGGGGGCAATCAGGAGAAGGCAGGACTCTGGGAGCACTCTCTTCTAGGGGCCTTCCTTTTTCCAGTTGCTCCACAGCTGGCTGCTTCCACATCCTCTCCCGCATCCTCTCCCCCACCTCAGGGCAGGGTGGGGCAGTTGACATCCTGCACACTTGGCTGCCTATGTCCTGCTCTAAGAATCTGCTTCCAAGAAGACCACTCTCATGTTGCACGTAGAAGCTGTGCTTGCAGGCAGAGCAGCGAAGTGCTGGGAAGACATGGTGAAAGTCACACAGACTGATTGCTGCTGCGAACCAGGATGGGCAACCACTCATGACAGGAGTATCCTGGCCCCTCACTGAGCTCTATAGTCTGTGGCCGTGGGGCTCCTGAGTTGACAGCTGCCAGGGCATGAAGTGTGCAGACAGCCAGTTGAGAAACTGGGTTGTGTGCCTCTACGTATGTGTGTGAGCGTACATGCACATGTGTGTATACATGTGCGTGCACACATGTGCGTGCACGCTAAAAGTCTTATTTATATTGTTGTTGTTGTTGTTACTTTGCTGGACTCAGAAGCAGCTTTCATCGAGGACAGCCTCTGTCTCTTGGCATCTGTTTTTGGCATTTTTCTTTGGCTCCTTCATTCTCTTGGCAAAAAAGCTTAACATATTCTACAGCCTCTGCTTTAATTTTCTTAGTGTATTGTTATACTCCAGGGTTTGTACTGTAAGACACGTGGAGTAACAAGACACGGAAGTGTGGCTGCTTTGGTCCCAGGCTCCTTACCTTCCTTGTTTAAGGGTTTTCTCATGAGATATTGGGAGATGTCGTCTCCTTTAGAGAGACCAAAAAGCTTTCAGGTTCTGCTTGCTCTTTGGGTTCAAAACCTCCAAGGGAGAGTAGTCAGGTTTGTCAACCCAGAAATATCTCCCCTCCCCCTCCATAACCAAGTTGAGAACACTCAGATTGGCATTTGCAAACAAATACACTTTGTCTCTCCAGTCCCCTTGGACTCTAACAAGAAGACCCTTTCTCAACAGCAGAAGGCACACTCCGCGGTGGGTGAACACACCATGCTTCCTGGAAAAGCCTTGTTCATGGCTCCCACCACTGATTCAGACTCATAACCCTCCTCCCCCAGTGCGTAAGCAGCTAGTTCCTTCACCATGTGCCTCCAGTGAAGAGTACAGTGATCTCCCGTCACCCTCTTCAGTGAACTTCTGACCACTGGTGGGTCAGCTCCATCTGACCACCTAAGAGGTGCCATGAAAACAGAGCGAAAGGAAGACTTTTTAGGGTTCTTCATTGGATGCAATGAGATGGCTCTCTGTGGAGCAGGCGCTTGCCACCTAGCCTGACGGCCAGAGTTCAACCCTGGAACCCACAAGGTAAAAGCGTCTACTCTTGCAAGCTGTCTTTACATGCGCACTGTGGTCCATGTGAGGTACCTCCTGACGCACACACACACACAAAATATAATTTTTTCAAAATTCTGAGTTCAAAGTAAATTCCTCTTGCAAGCTATCTCTCTGCCTTCAGTTGAAGAGAGAGCAGGACACTTGTCTTGCATGTGAGAGCCCTGGATTCCATCTGCAGTGCTGCCAGGGCACAGGGGGAGACCGTCAAAATTAAACGCAGATGGGGAGAAAGCTCAGGGTATATGAGTGCTTGCTGGGCAAGCCTGGGAACCTGAGAGTGAATCCCCAGAACCCACATGAAAAACCAACCATGGCTTTGTGCTCTACGAGCCCAGTACTGACGTAGGTTAGGACAGGGGACCACTGTGGCTCTCTGGCTGCCAATGTAACTCCAAATCCAGAAAGAGACCTTGTCTCCGGAGAATAAGGACAATGGGCAATGATAGAACAGGACACCTGGATGCCTTTCTCTGGCCTCTGCTGTGAACATACATGTGCATATAACACACACGGTGAGAAGGCATGGATGTGGTGGTGTGTACATACACATTATTCTAGAAAGTTTAAGGTATGACTTCGCTATGTAACTGCTCCACAAGACATTATCTCAAAACGAAAACTAAAAAGTAAGAGCTGGAGAGAGCTCAGGGGTTAAGATCATTCGCTGCTTTTCCAGATGTCTCAGGTTCACTTCCCAGTACCTACAGGGAGCCTCACAACTGTCTGTAACTCCACTTCAAGATAGCCTTTGCTGGTCTTCACAGGCGCGGCAAGCATGCAGTACACTGACATATGAGCAGACAAACACTCCTGCACTAAATAAACCCTAAAGAAAGGGAGGGAGGGAGGGAGGGAGGGAGGGAGGGAGGGAGGGAGGGAAGGAGGGAAGGAGGGAAGGAGGGAAGGAGGGAAGGAGGGAGGGAAGAAAAAACTAACAGACAAAGCTAGCAAAAGACTATCTAATAAGGGAGCCACAGCATCTTTAGAGACCTTTCTCTCCGACTTAACATTTGTGAAGCTTTAGTCCTGCATCCCAGACACCAAAATCAGCTTTTCCTCCTCCCCTCGAGCCCCCTAGAGGGCTCCACCCTAAGCATCAATCTGCTAGGGAGTCTAGACCTTTCTTTAAATTCTTCCTTACCACCTTCATCTCAGACAGCATTGTTCAGATGATTCCAATGTCACTGTCCTTCACCGCCCCCACCCCCACCCCAGGAAGGTTCAGAGGGAGCAGAGCCATGGAGGGCTTGAGGCTAGGGCAGAGGATCAACAGGAATTTCTCAGGACTGGGCAAGACCCTAGTCATAGAAACAAGAAGAGCCTTGGATGTCTGTGGGGTGCCCCTGAGGAAGAGGGCCAAGCATAGTCTCCAAGCTTTACTGTGTGAGAGTCACATGCTGCCACCAGATGAAAAACAGGGCATCAATGACCTCCATAGTGAATCCAATGCCATCCGAGGAAGAATAGGCTAAATCAGCGTTCATTCCTTGGGGCCGTTCCAGGAAATATTTGTGAAAAGTTAGTTGAGAAAATATAACCCAGGCAAACCCTAATTTTGCTATTATGGTCAATCCCCGATTTCTTTGCAGTTTCTGATTGGAAAATGTTTTCGTGATTTGGTCTTTGAGACGAGCCTGTGACCTCTTAATTTAATTCTGGGTTTCACTTATTCAGTTTGACTGTCATGGAAACTTTTCCCAATGGTACAGCAAAGTCTGGGGAAGGTAGATCAGTCATAATTAGGCTTTAGCCAATTAAGTCACTGAGTTAGCAAGAACCTTTACGGGTTCGTAGGCTCATAGCCACAGCTATGTTTACACTGGAGAATATCAGCCTGCTTCAGCGCTCTTCCTGGGTTTGTCTGTGATGTAGAAAGGACAGTTCTCAAGGATGCCTCCAACAAGGCTGGTGGTACCATCCAGAAGCCCACCACACCAACACTCTCCTGCCATCTCCTTCCTCTGCCAGAACCTCAGATATGCCCCTGAGGTTGGTACCCAGTCAGTAAAACCTCTGCCCAGTGTCAACAGTAGAGACCTAAAACCTTGTGTTTTTATTTGATATTTTTAATTTTCTTGCTTCCTTCCTTCCTTTCTTTCTTTCTTTCTTCCTTCCTTTCTTTCTTTCTTTCTTCCTTCCTTTCTTTCTTTTTTTTTTTTTTGAGACAGATTCTCTCTCATAGCAAGTCCTGAAACTTACTATGTAGACCAGGCTAGCTTCAAAACCACAGAGATCTGCCTGTCCCTGCTTCCCAAGTGCTGGAACTAAAAGCCACCAGGCCTAGCTAAACGTCATATTTTAAAGCTCTTTTCTTTTCTTTCTTTCTTTCTTTTCTTTTCTTTCTTTCTTTTTTTTTTTTTAGACTTGGTCTCCAGTACCCTAGTCCAGCACTGAGCACTGAACTTACTGAGAACAGGCATGAATGCCTTATCTTTCCGCCTCTGCTTCCCAATTGCTGGGATGACAGAGACACCTGTGGTATGTGATGCTGGGAATGGTACCCAGGTCTTTGTACATGCTGGGCAAGCACGCTGTCAACCGAACAACCTCCCCAGCCCCCACACTAATCTTCTCTTCGTGTATCTGTGTTTTGAAACAGGGTCTTGCTATATAGCCCAAATTCTTGACTCTCCTGCCTCTACTACCCAACAAGAGCTGAGGTTCCAGGCTTGTACTGCCATGTTCATCGTAAGCCACTTTTTTTTAAAGTTTTTTTTCCATCTGCCACCTGCCTTGAACTGGCGGAGAAAACGTCTCTCAGTTTCTTTGATTCTTCCTCCCAAAGAATGGGAAACTCTGTCTGTGAAAAATGCCATATATTTGGGGACAGAGATCAGATTAGACAGATGGCTCAGATTTAGAACACACTGCACACTTTAGGTCACGTGCTAAGTTTTGGGCTACCGGATACAGCTGTACAGGTTTCTCACTATACAGCGTTTACACTGGCTACAAAGAGAATCACATCGCCTGCTTTGCACGAGTGTGAGGTAAGGACGGGTATTTCTCCTGTGTTAGTGATCTTTATCTTACCAATATAAGAAAACAGAAATTGGGTGAACGAGTTGGCTCAGTGGGTAAATGCACCTGCCCCCAAGCCTCACAGCCAGATTTCTGTCCCTGGAACCTCTTGGTGGGAGGAAAACAGCTCCCCAAGGATGTCCTCTGGCCATGGTGTGTGCATGTCCTGCTAATTGGATGGATGGATGGATGGATGGATGGATGGATGGATGGATGGATGGATGAATGGATAGATGGATGGATGGATGGATAGATAGATAGATAGATAGATAGATAGATAGATAGATAGACGGACGGAAAGAAGCAGTAAAAATAACAAAAGAAAGAAAACTGAAATACATGTTTGTTAAAAATGACATCTCTCTTTTGGGCTAAAATAGCATTAGAGGGCTAGCCCCGGGCACCTTGAATCTTAGATCGATGCAGCCTAGGACTTACAGAGACAATTCTGATTTTCTATGCCTTATACTTTGTGGTCACCAACACTGTGAAAACCTCCCAACAAACCAGCAGGGCAAGTGCCAGAGGCTGAAATAAAAGTGGCGCCTCGGTGTGCTCAGCGGTTCTCACGTGTAATTTTCATCTGCCCGACCTAAGGAAGACTAATCGCCCATCATTCCTTATTGTGGGAGGGTAGGACTCTGGGAGCTTTAGGGACTTTCTCGGGTCCTTGATTGGTGGGCTAGCTGGGTGAGGGGCATCTGATTGGTGGGCTAGCTGGGTGAGGGGCATCTGATTGGTGGGCTAGCTGGGTGAGGGGTATCTGATTGGTGAGCTAGCTGTGTGAGGGGCATCTGGCCCGAAACCCCCAACACTGCTCAGGTTTCCCAGTGATCTATTTCCTGATGAAGAATGATTTGGCTTGAATTTTTGCCGTGGAAGAAGCTGAAGCCGGGCGATGGTGGCACACACCTTTAATCCCAGCACTCGGGAGACAGAGGCAGTGGATCTCCATGAGTTCAAGGCCAGCCTGGTCTATAGAGCGAGTTCCAGGAAGCCAGGGCTACACAGAGAAACCCTGGCTTGAAAAGCCAAAAAAAAAAAAAAAAAAAAAAAAAAAAAAAAAAAAAAAAAAGAAAAAAAAAAAGAAAGGAAGAAAGAAATTGAACCCAGAGCTTCCTATATACTAGGCAGGCACTCAACCACTGAGCTTCCTCATACATACCTGGCCAAGAACTATGATGATGATGATGATGATGATTAGCGTGTGAGCAGAGAAACTCTATCTCCAAAAACCAATCAACCAACAAACAAACAATCAAAGAACAAAACAAAACAAAAACAAAAGCCTGCAGCTATCATTTCCATCCAGGGATGCCATCCTCCTGACAAGGCACAGGTTTGAGTGAGTGTTTTGTACTTACAATTCAACATGCTTTGAAAAAGACAGTTGCAGAAGGGGAAACTTAAAGAATTCTTTCACTAAGAAGTCCCCAAGGCAGTGCGGGAATGGGGTGGCTCATGCTTGTAATCTCAACCCTTGGAAGGTAGAGGCAGGTGGATTTCTGTGAGTGCAAGCCTAGCCTGGTCTACAGAGTGAGTTCCAGGACAGCCATGTACAGAGAAATCCCATCTCAAAGAAAAGAAAACAGAAAAAAGAAAGAAAGGAAGGAAGAAAAGAAGAAGACAAAAAAGAACAACATCCTTGGTGTGTATTGAGGGGCATGTTATGCAAATCCAATTATCCTGGGATGTACCTTTGTCTCTGTCCCCTATACTCCTATTTCCCAGCCTTCCTCCACAGTCCTACCATCCATGTTGACCTCTGCTCCAAGCTCCTTGGCAGAGCACCCAACACAACAAAATCACTATGGCAACTAGCAGACAGGCATCACAGTCGTCCAGCCAAGTTACCTCCACCTAATGTGATGTTTACCCAGAGAGGATCCAGTTCAAAAAAACCTCATTCACACACAGACAACTTGAATTGGTGGATTTTGTGAGAAAAAAAATATTTCAGGTCCCATGAAGAGAGTGTTCCAGTCCAGGCTCAGTGTTCCACCCAACTGAGGCTCCAGAAGCATGAGACCTCAGAGCAGTTTGGGCTGGGTCACCCGAGCCTGATTTCGGAAAGGGGTCTGGGTGGGACAGACGAATGTCCCTTTAAGTGTTCCCTCGGTCAGTTGGCAGACTGCCGTAGCAATGCCGTGGAGAGGCAGCTTGAACACCAGAAACAGTTCAGATATGGAGGCCAAGATGCACAGAATCAAGGCGCCTGCTGGGTGGTGAGTAGCTGCATCTGAGTCTTCATAAGCAGAGAAAGAGAGAGGGGATCAGAGCGAGAGAAAGGAGAGGGCTTGTTGTCTCTTCCTTTAAGGGCACAGACCCCACTGGCTTCACCTGAGACCATAGTTACTTGTTTTTCTTCAGGGTTTCTCTGCACAGCCTATGTTACCTAGGGCTCAATATACTTCCTGGGCTGGTCCTGAACATCACAGCTTCCTGAGTGTTAGGATTACAGGGGTCCAGGGCTTCCTAGGAGTTTTTGTGCTACACAAACATTGGTATGTAACACTCCTCCATTGTCATCCCAAATCCTGCGCTTTTTGCGTTCCACTCCCAAAAGTCTGGTTCCTTTCATGTTGTGGGATAATCTTTTTGTACACTGTGAATATGTGCTGCTCTCACTAGTTTAATGAAGAGCTAAATAGCTAATAGCTAGGCAGGAAGAGGTTAGGCGGGACTTGCAGACAGGAAGAAAGTGCCAGGATGAAGAAGGGCAGAGTTGCCAGGAGACTCGGGTAGAAACTAGTCAGACTCGGAACGAGTTGGACACACAAAATGGGGTAGAGGTAATAAAGTCACAAGGCAGACAATAAATTAATAAAAATGGATGGATTTAAGTTATAAGAACTAGTTAGAAACAAGCCTAAGCCATCAGCCGAGTTTTTATGATTCTGTGGAATAGCAGATCATATCAGATCCATGGTTTTCATTAACTACATTAACATCCTATCTCACAGGGAATGAAGATCAATTGCTAGAGCACTTGCGAGTATGCATGCAGCCCCAGCACCATGCGAACCAGAAGTGGAGGTGCAAGCCTGTAGTCCTGGAACTAAGGAAGCAGAAGGATCAGAGCTCAAAGACATGCTTAGCTACATTAAAAGAAAATGCAAAGGCTGCCTGAGATCCTGGAAAGGGGGGGGGGGCTCTCCACTACTGAGTTTCTTATTTCACTGCTTTCCATAATTTCATATTTCTGCCTTCCATAATACAGTAGAACACAGTTCAGCCACTGTGGGGAGTGGAGAAAGTCTTGAGTGGATTAAGTCCTAAGTGAATATGTATTGTTAACATGGGCATGGCACTGTCAAGGACCCCATGCCTCAGCCCCGTGAGCATGGCAAAGGCTTTCCCCGCAAGGTAAAGCACAGAGGGATAGCTCAGAGGGACCTTCCCCTGGTCCGTGTGTGAATGACGATAGTACAAACAGAAAAAGTCCACCATAGCTGTCTCCCCCAGGACATTCGGAGCTTGCAGCCTGCTCCCTTGCTGCTCCCACCCAGACTGGCTAAACCCACTTCCTTGTTCAGCTATAGATAATAGCACAACACTGCATCCTTGCTCAGCTGTATGCAATAACCCCACCTCCCTGTCCAATACATATACTAAGCATGAGCTTCCTGGATGCTCAGTGTCTCCATAAGAGAGCCCAGCGCACCTGAGCCCAGCATTTCCGTGCATGTGTCTGTGTGTCTGTCTTTTCTTCATTCCCTCACTGCCCCAGTCAGATTTAGCCCCTGACATTGTGCCAGAACTTGGCAAACCTTGTAGTAAGGATGAGTTTTCCTCCACTTCGCAGTTCCTAAGGCCTCGCCATAATGGCCTTTACTGAGCTTCTTTCAAGGAGCACTTGGTCCATTATTCTTTATGCATTTTCTAAAGAGATGGAGACTTTCTCTTTCATTCTTTTCTGAATCCTTAGCCAGAGATGCCTGTAAAGCCCATATGTCTATCAGTTCTAGTGAAGCAATCTAGATTTGAGGGTTTTTTTGGGGGGGGGTACATTCCAAATTACCCTAGACTGTGCTCTTAATTTTTTTTCAATTTTGTGTGTATGAGCATTTGCCTGCATGTCTGGATGTGCACCTTGTGGGTAAGGGTGCCTGCAGAGGTCAAAAGAGTGTGTTGGACCACCATGGAACTAGAGTTACAGATGATTGTGAGCTACCATGTGGGTGCTGGGACCTGAACCCAGGTCCTCTACAACAGCATCAAGTGCTCTAAACCACTGAGCCATATTTCCAGCTCCTTTGACCAAAGTTTTAAAAACAAATTCCATTCACAACCCCTTTTCATCAGAGACACACTTTCCCATGACTCTGGGTATATTAAAAAATAGATGTGTAAATCAAACATCTACTGACAATAAATGACAAGAAATTTCCTTTTTAAAAAGCTTCATGTTTATTTATTTGTGTTTCTATGTGTGGAGGGAGAAGTTAGGCATGCCGCATTGAACGTGTGGAAGTCAGCAGTCTGAGGGAGTCAGTTCTCCTGGTCTACCATGTAAATTCCAGGGACCAAGTTCAGGTCATCAGGTTTAGGGCCAGTGCCTGGGCCGTTTGCCAGCCCCCAAGAAACAATTCTTTGGGGACTGGAGAGATGGCTCAGAGGTAAAGAGCATGAACTGTTCTTTCAGAGGTCCTGAGTTCAGTTCCCAGCAACCACATGGCAGCTTACAGCCATCTGTGGCGAGATCTGATGCCCTCTTCTGACATGCAGGCAGAACACTGTATATATCATAAATAAATAAATCTTTTAACAAAACAAAAAACCAAACTAATTCTTTGGTGTACATATAACTCTATCATTTATTAAAAATTAAAAACAAACTTGCATACTAATGAAATAGATGTGCATATTTATTTATGTATTTTGATTTTTTGAGACAAGGTTTCTCTGTGTAACAGTCCTGACTTGTCCTGAATTTTGCTTTGTAAACCAGCCTGGCCTCAAACTTACAGAGATCCTCCTACCTCTGCTTCCTGAGTGCTATGATTAAAGACGTGCCACTACCACCCAGATGTGCATATTTATTTTTGCTTGAGGAATTAAGTCTTGGCCTGGGGAGACAGCTCAGTGGTTAAGTATCCTTGCTGCTTTTTCAGAAGACAGGAGCTTAGTTCCCAGCTCCAAGGGTTCTGACGCCCCCTGCTGGCCTCCATGCACACCTGCGCTCAGAGGGCTTACACTCACCCAGACATATACACACACATAAATAAAAATTAACAATAATGAAATCCTGCCAAATGATTTATACTGCAGGGCCCAGATCATCTTCAATGTTTTTCAGAGTTGACTAGTATTTCGATTTTATAGCCATCAATGCTCAGAGTGCTGCTTCACACAAGTCCATGGTACAAAATGGCATAAGTATGTTTAGAGCCAATCCAGAAACTTTGAGAAATTCTGTCCTAATCTCAAGTAAAAATTTCATTAACAACGAGAATTTTAATAATCAAATCATTTATCAGAACAATCCAAAGCTATATTAATTTGACAGTTACACGCTAAGCAATACAGTTGGAAAACACTGAATGTTTTGTTTTTGGTAATGAAGCCATCATGTTGCTACAGGAGTGAGCAGCTTTGTGTGCACATTATAAACCCTGCAACTGAGAGCTCACAATCTGAGCGTCTGGCAGTGTTCTCTGGCATTGCATACTCGACAGCCTGCACATGTCATGTGTTTAGAACCAAGGCTTCAGAGAAGCCATGAGCTATAACACAGACAAGTTCTTCCAGAAGCACTCTGGATTCATAGCACATTTGATTTTTGAGTTTCTTTATGTAGCTATGTCTTTTTACTGCTTTTACCGCTTTTTAAGTAAAAAGATGAAAACTCGTACTGTTGCCAAATTTGCCAAAACCCATACATTCAGTTACACAACTCCCTAGGGTCCCATAGTTTAAGGACCTTTGCTCTAGAATAGCATGCCTCTCACAACTCCCCTAGCTCCTACTCACTGTCCAGTCTCAAAGACTTGTACATGTCAGGTGACTGTTCAGGGACCTTTTAACTGCATGATACCACAATCTGTATTTGTCAAAGAAGGTCCTCCAGAAATAGACAAGCAACAGGACAGAAGGGTGGATAAACAGACGGACAAACAGCGATGAGGCTGGCGGACAAAATTATTCAGAACAAGTGTCAACACAGAAACAGGCAGGACTTTAGCTTGAGTTCTAGGTGGGAAGAGAGGGGACAACACTGTCCCGTCTCAATGGCAATCCGGCAAAATAGTCTCAGCGGGCTGGGCGGCACCGACCCATAGGGGGTTCCATCAACCCGCATAGATGTTGACCTCATACAGAAGGATGCTGGTTAGGGTTCCCATTGCTGTGATAAATATCAGGACCAGGTTGATTCCTCCTCACAGGATGCAGTCACCATTGAGGACGGCCAGGCAGTAATTCAGGGCAGGAACTAGGGCAGAGACCCTGGAGGAAGACTGTCACTCACAAGTCCTCGGGGCTTGCTCATGGTTTCTGGTGCAGCCCAGGACCGCCCACCCCCACACTCAGGGTGGCACTGCCCACAGTGACCTGGGCCCTCTGTCATCTCTCGTTAATCAAGGAAATGCTCTACAAACTACAAACCTATGGGCGATCTGATGGCGGCATCTTCTCCACTGACGTTCTTTCCATTTGACTCTCGCCTCACAGGTACACACAGAATGATGTCTTGACTAAGTCTACACAAAATTAACCTTCCCAGTTCTCAGTCATGGCTTAGCTTCACAAATCCGAACTTGAATCCCCAGGGAGTTGTTGTGTTGTTTTTTTTTTGTTTGTTTGTTTTGTTTTGTTTTTAATGTACTTCACTCCAGTTCTGCTCCAGAAAGTCTCACATTCTCCTTCTGAGACAGAGCTCTCCTCAAGAAGATTTCAGGATGCCACCAAAAGACCAGACCTCAGCAAGCAAGGTTAGGGCAAAGAAGCTGCGTAGGCACTGTGAGTGGCTCAGCCCCGGAGTCCCTATCAACTATGAAGATCTCCCATTGGGCGAGGCATACATAGTTCAGAGGTAGCGCTCAATCCCTGGAACTGAAATAAATTGTCTGGCGCACACTCTTGTAGCTTCAGAACTTGGGAAGTAGGTCGTAAGGTCTGCATCAGCCTGGACCACATAGTGAGCTTGAAGCCAGGGCAACACAATGAAGCTGTCTCAAAAACCAATGGTGATGATGAAGATAAGTCGAATTCCTCAGAGAGCACACAGCTACTATCTGGGAAATGAAAAGGTTAAACCACAAACGCAAAACAGACTTGAAGTGGTTTTAAATGCTACTTTTTATTGTCAATTTTTAAATTGGCATTTTAAAAAGTAATAACAAAGGCAGTCAATCTATGCCCCCACTACCGAGACTGAAACCGTGCAGGCTTGACTGTCCAAATCAGAAATTCTAGACGAAAATGGTGAGAAAAGGGTGGAAAAAATTTATGGAAGGGGGTCATGTCTGTTTAGCCTCCATCAGGGACCCTGCATGAAGGGGTTGGCTGCCTCGCTGGGCTGCACCGGACAGGATAGGAGTCCGGGGAGGAGTGGCCACGGAGAGGGAAGGCCGGGCCCCCCACCGCGCCCAGCTCCGGGGAGCAGGCTGCAGGGCCTTGGCGGTCGCTGCACCCGCCTCCTCCCGCTCGGCCCGCTGGGCTCTCGGGTTCAATGAGGATTACCTCATGCTGCAAGTATGCGGGGCAGCCTGAGAATCAAAGCGGGCGCTGGGCGGCTGGTTAACTGCCCCGCGCCTGAAACCCATCCTTCCCGCCCCCTCCCGCGCCCTCTCCCCACCCCGGCCCGCTGCTTTTGGTACCATTAAGGGTAGCAGTCTGGGGGAGAGGAAAATCTGATCAAAACTGTGCGCCGCCACCGACAGATTTTCTATGGATTCTATAGAGGCCACCTGAATGATTTCCCTAATTAATGGATGACATCTTTGGCTGAAGGAGAGGCGATGGATTCGACTCTGTCTTCGTCTTTGTTAACCTTCTAATTAACTTTCGTAGGTCACCCAGGTCTCCCAAACCTAAAAAGTGAAGAGGCCCATTGTGCCGGGAGCAGTAAACTTACTTTTGCTGGTAGGGTACTTAAAAGGGAGACCGATTATAGCCTGAGAAAAATAACTCCATTTAAAAGCTTTGTGGCTGCAGAGAATACATAGGCCCCTCCCTCAGAAAATAATTGAAACACCTTTTATACCAATATTTCTATGCATAATAAAAACAAATTAGCAAAAACGCATCTAAATTCAGCAGCACTTTCAAGTTACCTTTTTTGGAATGTAAGTCTCGGCAAGCCAACAAAGGGGAGTTGGTTTTAGAGCGAAAACTGCAACTGCAGCAGCGCCCAGCTTTTATGAAGAGGGACAGCAAGACAGGCCAGCCAGGGGCTTGGGTACCTCGGAGTCACCTCCCCAGGAAAAGCTCTCAACATACCACCCTTGCAGAGGCTGCCTTCTGACTCGCCTGAGGGGCGCAAAGACGGTTTCAGCAGGATAGCTGCCGCTTTTTCTCCATAGGCTGAGACTGGGGGGGGGGGGGTTGAGCTTTTAGGATTTTGTTCTGTTCTTTTTGAGACAAGGTCTGTAGAGGGTGGCCTGGAATGCCGGGGCTCAAGACATCCTCCTGCCTCAGCCTCTCCGCGGCTGGGCGATGGCCGCGGCCACACAGCCTTCCCTGCAACAGGGTGGGCATCTGCTTCTCCTGACCCTCTTCCTCCTCCCAGCACTTTTCTATTCTGCAAGCTAAACACACACTCTACCACTGAACCACACTTCCCGCTGCCAGAAATAATTCTAAGGGTGTAAGTGAAGAGCAGACCACTCTGAGTGCCAGAAGGGAGGATGAACTGGAACTGTGAACGTCAGCAACCAAGGCAGGGTGGGGTGGGAGCCGGGAAGGGTGGAGGGGAGGCTCAGTGATAGAACACCAGCACACATGCGCAAGCCTCCTGTTTGATTTCCAGAGAGATCGAGAGACAGAGAAAGGAAGGAATCATTTTTTTCTGCACATGCCCCCAAATTTTATACGATTGAAATTCATGTCTAAAAGAATACCGAAGCCAAACCCAGTAACAAAAAGCTATCCTGGCTATTCTTCTTTCATTCTTCCCCCCTTCCCCCCAAGACAGGGTTTCTCTGTAGCTTTGGAACCTGTCCTGGAACTAGCTCTTGTAGACCAGGGTAGCCTCGAACTCACAGAGGCACCTGTCTCTGCCTCCCGAGTGCTGGGATTAAAGGCAGGCGCCACCACTGCCCTTTTCTATTTTTCTGTCTTATAAAATGGGAACATGGAGCATTGTCTCAGCGGTTGAGAACACTTGTTCTTACAGAGGACCCTGGTTTGGAGGACCTGGGTTTGGCTTCTAGCACCCAGAAGGTAGCTTACAACCGTTCATTATTCCAGTTCCAAGGGATCTGATGTTCTCTTCCGACCTTCAAGGGTACCAGGAATGCTTGCAGTACACAGACATGCAGACAGGCAGAACACCCACATGTGTAAAATAAAATAAATAAATTCAGAGAGAGAGAGAGAGAACATACAGGCTGGTGAGACTATTCAAGTAAAGGCACCAAACCTGGGCTAATTTTAGTCTTTGGAAGCCCCATGGTGGAAGAAGAGAAGCAAGCTCTGAACACTTTCATCTGACCACACACACACACACACACACGTACATACACACACTGTGCAATGTGTACACAGACAATTAAGAAATAAATGCGGCTGGGAAGTAGTGGCACATGCCTTTAATCTCAGCAGAGGCAGACAGATCTCTGTGAGTTCGAGGCCAGCCTGGTCTAAAGAGCAAGTTCCAGGACAGCCCAAAGTTACACAGAGAAACCATCTTGAACAAACAAACAAACAAACAAACAAACAACAGTCAATCAATCAAACAAACAAAAAGGAAGAAATAACTATTAATTTTTAAAAATTCTTTTACAAGCCAGGTAGTAGTGACAAGTGCCTTTAATCCCAGGGAGGCAGAGACAGGCAGATCTCTTTGAGTTTGAGGCCAGCCTGGTCCACAGAGTGAGTTCCAGGATGGCTAGGACAGAGAAATCCTGTCTCAGAAAACAAACAAACAAAGAAACCACTTGTACAATTAGGAACACACTCCTTTTGGAGTCCTGCCCACAAGCCTAGATATAAGGTGAGCGGCAACTTGAAGACCTCTCTTTTCTGGAAAATAGCGTCTGCCTTCATATGTTGCAATGGGAATTTAAAAGACTGTATAGTCCTATGGGTGGTTAGAATCCATTATCTGCCAAAATTCTGAATGCATACATTCAGGGCTAGGGGTTCAGCCTAATGTTAGAACACTAACTGTCGTGAAACCTTGGGTTCCATCAACGGCACTGGAGGAAAAGTACAACCTTTATTAAATTAGTTGTATTTTCACATGTTCAAAATATGATGTGCATTATTTATTCTTTGTAGCATAAAGGATCAAACACTAAATATCTACCAATAGGAGTTTGATGAAGAAAACCTAATACCTCAATAGACTGACTAAACCCAGGGTTGAGGGTACAGTTCAATGACAGAGTGTTAGTCTAGCTTATGTAGGACCCTTGATTCAATCCCAGCAGTAGATAAGTAATTAGATGAGGTAGATAGTAAGGAGGGAAGATGTTGACAATCTCAAGTTCAAGGGCAGCTTGAGCTACACAGCAAAAAAGCCTGTATCTAAATAGAAGAGGGATGAGGAGATGTCTCCAGGGGCAAAGTGCTTGCTGGTCAGGCATGAGGTGGGGTCCCTCCCCATTACCAGCATCAAGCAGGACACAGCAGTGCACATCTGTAATCCCAGGCTATTCTGCAAGCAAGAAGGCAGACACGAGACCTCCTGGAAGCTCTCTGGAGCAGCTGTCTTGCCTTATGCAGTAGTGAACCAGAGAACTTGCTTCAGGCAAAATGGAAGACAAGGACTGATGCCTAATGTTGTCATCAGACCTACACACACACACACACACACACACACACACACACACACACACCATGGCACCTATGTACCACACACATCACCTAACACACACATGTAATTTAAAGAATATAAATAATCCAGGCAGTGGTGGTGCACTCCTATAATCCCAGCACTCAGAGGCAGGCAGATCTCTGTGAGTTCAAGGCCAGCCTGGTCTACAGAGTGAGTTCCAGGACAACCAGGACTGTTTCACAGCAAAACCTTATCTCAAAAAACAAGACAAAACAAGAGGAATAAAAATAATATGAGGTTTCTCAGCCAGGCAGTGGAGGCACATGCCTGTAATCCCAGCACTTGGGAGGGAGAGGTAGGCGGATCTCTGTGGATTTGACACCATCCTGCTCTATAGAGCAAGTTCCAGGATTGTCAGGGTGACACAGGAAAATCCTGTCTCAAAACAAAACAAAACAAAATAAAAAAACAGAAAAGAAAGGGAGGAAGGAAGGTTTTCATCATCTATCACTTTGGGATAATTTCTAGTCTATTAAATGAATAAAAACAACAATAAGAGACCATGTGTAAAGAAAGCTGCCATGCATAGGCTGAGTTTGACATGAAATCCTCAAGATAGATGGGAATGGAGTGCCTGGAGAATCACTGTGAGAAGAAGGGGTCGCGGTAACTTGTGCATGTTTTGAATTTTATACTGTGCCAAAATATTTATTATTTAAAAATGGAACTATAAATTCAGAAGTACAAAAGAGAATGGCAAGCCTGGACAGATGGCTAAGAGAGCTACAGCTCTCTCAAAGAGCCACAGATCAGTTCCCAGAATTCACAGTAGCTGAAAGCCACCTGTGACTCTGCCTCCTTGGGCATCCATGTATACACACACTTGCACACATGCATGCACACTACACACACACACAATAAACCTTTAAAAAAGAGAACATGGCTACCAGTCTCCAATGCGTCTGTGCATAGCTCAGCACAATTCCAAGACAGCCCAGTCTAAGTACCTGTCAATTCCATATGTACAAGTAATTTGTATCAGATTTCTCAAAGTATGCCTAGACTAAGACTCCTGAAATGGAAGACACATAGTCATTTTTTTCTTTCAAATCTTCAACAATTTTGAGTGAAAACTAAACAATGCATTCTCTGATTTAATTGTTCAAAAATAAAAGTCAGCTAACCACTAAGGCCGCATCAATACGACAGTGACCACCTTCGTCAGCATGTGTGTGAGGCCAGGTGTTTTGGATTTTGGTGGGGGTGGGGAGTGGGGGTAAATGTGGCCTAGCATTGGAGACAGTTAAAGAGATGTATAAAAAAGAAGAAGAAGAAGAAGAATAGACATCAGTTAAGATCTTGTATTATGCAAATTCCTCTCACCCACAGGGGTCTGATTTACTTGTATCAATCATTCTGAGTGATTCACACTTCATGAGCTATCTTAAGTGATTGAACTAAACCTGGGAAAATATTATTTCCATCCTGTCCCTTCATCAAATCTGTCTGCCTAAATGGAGCTGGGAATTATTAGGTTGGGCCATAGGAAATTAGTGTTGTGTCAATCGTTCAGGGGAAGCAATTTTGAGATCCCACCCAATCTTTCCCTTCTCGTGATGCTGTAGCCTGTACTGAAGACACTGCCTGTTGCCGAGGCCAACATCCATTTCCCCTGCTCTGTTAGCAGAACTATCATTTGACTCCCGTTGAATTACTTCAGAATTAGGGAATTCCTATTTCTTTTGCCAAGGATTAGATCCAATTAGATCTGGGCATGTGTATAGTTCTTGGTCACTGGGATGTAAGAAAAGACCAGCCGAAGTTCCTAGGAGACATTGTCTGGTCCAGCTGGACTGACCAGAACTCCTGGAGCCATCTGACTACGACAGAGCAGTAAACACACAAGCAACATGTGCACAGTGAGGAGCTACAGCAAAGGGGGAACGTGGAGCTGGGTGATGCTGTGGGGCCTCTGCACCGAACAGCTCTGAAGCTGGACTTCTCCCCATGTCAAAGAAGGGGTTTCCTTGTTGTTTAAGCCACTTTGAGCTGTTTTTCTGTTACATTTGAAATGCCTGTGATTGGTCTGACAAATGTTTTCACCACACTGAGAGCAGTGTGAGTGATACCCGGGGAGTACGTGCAAAAAACCCTCCAGTGACTCCACAGCACTGCCCTGGTCAAGATTGTTCTAAGTCAGAAGAAGAAATGCCTCAGGGCTGGAGAGGTGACTGAGCAGGGTGGCTCACAACCATCGGCGACTCCAGCTCTGGGGAATCCAGGGCTCTCTTCTGACCTCCCTGGGTACTGGACACTCACACGACGCACAGGCTAAATACCCACATACATAAAATAAAATAAAGTAAGTCAAAGAAGAAAAACAAATGCCTCCTCGATGTCATTAGTCACTGGAAATGCAAATGACAGCCACATGAAACCCACTGTACTTCACATCCTGGCAACCCAGAAGACGGGCAAGAGCCAGTGTTGGCAACAGATGGCCATGCCTGTTCATGTGTCGTTCCTTAAAAATGGAAAATGGTGTGGCCATTTTGGAAATAGTTTGGCAGGTCCCCCAAAAAGGTAAACAAGGAGTTTTTCTGGAACCCAGTAGTATGCCCAAGAGAATTAAAAACCATATCCCAGAAACCCGTAAGAATGTTCAGTCAAGCCGGGCGGTGGTGGCACATGCCTATAATCCCAGCACTCGGGAGGCAGAGGCAGGCGGATCTCTGTGAGTCTATAAGAGCTAGTTCCAGGGCAGGCTCCAAAGCCACAGAGAAACTGTCCTAAGTGGTGAAATCATGCACAGAAGGACTGAAGATGGAATTCATCAGCAAAGCCTTGGACCACCACAGCAAAGCCTTAGGTTCAACCTTCAATGTTAATTTTCTTAAAAGTTGGGAACTAGGGGCTGGAGAGATGGCTTCTCATTAAGGGCTAATACCTCCCAGCACCCACACTGTCTGTAACCCCAGCTCCAGGGAATCCGGCACCCTCCTCTAGCTTCCAAGGGTATCTCCCCACCCCCAACACACACTCACACAGACACATAAGTAACACACACTCACACAGACACATAAGTAACACACAGCGGGGGAAAATGATTTGGGGCCAGGCATGATGGCCCCTTTCTTTAATCTCAGCACTCAGGAGGCAGAGGCAGGGGGATATCTGGGAGTCAGTCCAAAGCCACTCTGGTCTACACAGCAAATTTCAGGCCAGATAAGGCTATATAGAGAAACCCTGACTCAAAATAAAGTTTTTTAATGATTTTTTTTTAAGGTGCTACCTCCAAAGTTGGCTTGGTAGTTAGCAGTGGATGTAGCTTGGTTGCTGGAGTTCTTGCCTCGTGCGGAAGCAGCCCTGGGAGCAAACCCCAGCAGTGTGCACACTGGACGAGGTGGCACGTCCAGAAGAGAATAAAAGCAAGATACAGTCGAGAGCCAGCTTTTAAAAATAACTATGGGCAATTGGATAAATTTTTTTGTTTGTTTTTTTGGTGGCCATGGTCGTGTGTGCCTGCAATCCCAGCTTTCTGGGAGTCTGAGAGGGGAATTATTACTGAGTCCAGCTGGAACAACACAGTGAGACCCCATCTCAGAAAGAACAAATAAAGTTTAGCTTAGGGGGAAAGACCTTTCCTAGTGTATGCCAATCTCCCTGGGCTTTATCACAACACCACACACACACACTCACGCATGTACATACACATGCAAATATTTTTCCCTAATTTTATTTTCATGTGTGCAGTCATTTAAGCAAAACTGAACAAAACAATTCCATCCCTCAGCAGACTGTGTCTTCTAAGACTAATGTTCATCTCTGTCTTGGCACAAGCATCCTACACATTTCATAAGTTGTCTTTTTGTTTTGTTTTTCGAGACAGGGTTTCTCTGTGTAGCCCTGGCTGTCCTGTAGCCCTTGATAGACCAGGCTGGACTCAAACTCAAACAGCAGAGATCCACATGTCCCTGCTGGGACTAAAAGCCTGCCCCACGACAGCTCTTGTAGTCTTACACATTTTGTACAGTAAGTGAACGAATGGGCCCTGACATACCTTAACAAACATGGGCTTCGTCTCTAACGTGGGCCTGCATTCTCTTGTCTGTCATTTCCTCAGGGGTGGGAGTGGGAGTGGGGGGTCCACATACAACAGCTAAAGCCCTGCCCTGTTCCCAGCACACACGAGTCTGCAAGAGTCAGGCAAAGTGGTCCACACCCTGCATTCCAGCACTCATGAGGCAGAGACGGGTAGATCTCTGTGAGTCAGAGGCCAGCTTAACCTACATAGCAAGTTCCAGGCTAGCCAGGGCTACAGATCGAGATGACATCTCAAAACAAAACAGAAAACAATGAGTCGATAAAAGCTGGAACAGTCATTACTGTTTCACCTTGTTGTTATATCTGGGATCTTCTACCTACTCATCACAAGTGTCAGAAATCCTTAACCACCAGTCGGCAAGCATAGATATGGGCGATTGTTTTTTAAAAAAAAATCGACACTTGTAGGCTGGGCATGCTGACAAACGCCTTTAGTCCCAGGGCTTGGGAGGCAGAGGCAGACAGATGTCTCAGGGCTTGAGGCCATCCTGGCCTACATGTCAAGTTCCAACCAGACAGACACCCCCCGCCCATGTGTATGTACTTATTTTATTACACAATTTTTTATATGAATGAGTGTTTGCCTGCATGTATGTCTGTGCACCACTGGTGTGCATTACCCGTGGTGACCAGAAGGGGGCACTGGATTCTAGAACTGGAGATCAAAGGTTTGGAGCAGCTACTTGAGTGCTGGGAAATGAACCCCACTGCCCTGGGAAAGTGCCCAGTCTCTTTAGCCCCCCCCCCCCAGTCATCTCTCCAGCCCCAATTACTAGACAATTTTAAAAAGGTACTTTCAGATGCTGGAGAGGTGGCTCGGTGGTTAAGAGCACTGGCTGTTCTTCCAGAGGTCCTGAGTTCAATTCCTAGCAACCACATCCATCTGTAATGAGATCTGGCACCCTCTTCTGGCGTGCGGGCATACATGGAGGCAGAAAGTTGTATATATAATAAATAAATCTTTTTTTGAAAAAAAAAAGGTACTTTCAGATTTTGATGCAAAAAGGTTTAGAAGTTCAGATTCATCAGCCTGAAGATTTCTTAACAGTTTACATGCTTGTGAAAATACATAAACTATTGAATTTCAACTTTTATAAATAATTTAGTTTGAAGTATCATTTTTCCAAAGCCTACCTCTTTTTAATTACTTACTAAGTTTAAAATTCTGAAGTCTGGGCCAGTGGGACGACTTAGTGGGTAAAGACTTGATGCCTGGTGTCCCGAGCTTGGGCTCCAGGGCGTACATGGTAGAAAGGAGACAGGACCTTGCAGGAGAGCTGTGGCATGCATGTGGGGGGTGACACCTCCCACACACAAAATAAACGAATGAGTAAATGAATGAAGGAATGAATGGATTTTAAAAGTATTTAAAATTAAAATACTAAGGCCCTTAATGATGATGTACCTTAAGACATTGCTAATATTAAAAAACAGACTCAAGTGCTTGCTTCGGCAGCACATATACTAAAATTGGAACGATACAGAGATGATTAGCATGGCCCTGCACAAGGATGGCATGCAAATTCATGAAGCACTCCATATTTTTAATGTAACCCTTGTATGATTGTGATAGAACTTTGTCTAGATTTTAAAAATGGACTCAAGATACTTGCTATCACATCTGGATTGTAAACTACTAACTGAATAGTGAGACATCACTCATTTCAAATGTACTAACTGGCAGCAATTGATATAAAAATTAGTGAAAAACACAGATTATAAGGGAATCTTAAGAATAAAAATGAGATTAATTTCTTATAATAGTATTGACAATTCTGTTTGAACTCGAAACCAGCAGGACCACAAAATCTATAGGATTGGCTGATAAAAATCTTCAGGTTGGCTAACTCTAGTTCTTTTAATGTACAGTCACCTCTTAGTTCATGAGTCCTGTAACCTGGTTCCCTAACATGAGGCAGCCTGTGTTGGATAATCTCAGTTGTCCACTTGACACACATGGAAAGAAGGACTCTCAGTTGAGAAACCGACTCATCAGATTGGCTTGCGGGAGTGTCTGTGGAGCCTGTTCTTGGTTGCAGGTTGATGTAGGAGGGCCTAGCCCACTGTGGGCAGCAGCATCCTTAGGCAGGTGGGCCTAGGCTGTGTTAGAATGACAGCTAACGTGAGCCTGGGAGCAAGCCAGTAAGCAGCATTCTTTCGTGGTTTCTGGTGCTGTCTCAGCTTCAGATTCCTGTAACCAGTGAGATTAAAAAATGCATTTCCGCTCCAAGTTGTTTTTTATCAGAGTGGTAAATCACAGCAACACAGCAGGAGCTAACCAGAACACAGGCTCACATACTAACCGGAACACAGGCTCACATACTAACCAGAACACAGGCTAACATACTAACCAGAACACAGGCTCACATACTAACCGGAACACAGGTTCACATACTAACCAGAACACAGGCTCACATACTAACCGGAACACAGGCTCACATACTAACCGGAATCACATACTAACCGGAACACAGGCTCACATACTAACTGGAACACGGGCTCACATACTAACCGGAACACAGGCTCACATACTAACCGGAACACAGGCTCACATACTAACCAGAACACAGGCTCACATACTAAATGAAACATAGGCTCATATAACTAACTGGAACACGGGCTCACATACTAACCAGAACACAGGCTCACATACTAACCGGAACACAGGCTCACATATTAACCAGAACATAGGCTCATATAACTAACTGGAACACAGGCTCACATACTAACCGGAACACAGGCTCACATACTAACTGGAACACAGGCTCACATACTAACCGGAACACAGGCTCACATACTAACCGGAACACAGGCTCACATACTAACCGGAACACAGGCTCACATACTAACCGGAATCACATACTAACCGGAACACAGGCTCACATACTAACCGGAACACAGGCTCACATACTAACCGGAACACAGGCTCACATACTAACCGGAACACAGGCTCACATACTAACTGGAACACAGGCTCACATACTAACTGGAACACAGGCTCACATACTAACTGGAACACAGGCTCACATACTAACTGGAACACAGGCTCACATACTAACTGGAACACAGGCTCACATACTAACCGGAACACAGGCTCACATACTAACCGGAACACAGGCTCACATACTTAGATGGAAAGTGTCAACTTTACACACAGTAAGAGCCATGGCTCTCCACTGGTTATGGTGTCTGTGAGGCGAGCCCTTCTGTTTTGGCAACTGGGATGCAATAGCCTGGATAATGTGGCAAAGCAGACGTAACTCTACCTAAATCACTCGTGTTCTCCACTGTGTTAATTTACTGCAAGTCATTATGAGTCATCTGGGATGATAATTTGTATTTCTAGTGTTAGAATTAAGATGAAATCTTGTAGAGGTTTGGTCTTTTCCAATGTTAATGTCTCTTACATGTATATAGCATGCCACACACAAAAAACAAAGGGAAACTAAGAAGTTTAAATCAGCCAGAGGTTGGTGGCTCTCAGGAGGCAGAGACAGGCTGAGCTCTGTGAGTTTGAGGCCAGCCTGGTCTACAAAGTGAGTTCCAGGGCCATTACACAGAGAAACCCTTCTAAAAAAGGGAGTCAGTGGTTAAGAGCACTCACTGCTCTTCCAGAGGACCCAGGTTCAATTCCCAGCACCCACATGGCAGCTCGCAACTGTCTATAACTCCATTTGCAGGCGATCTGACACCCTCACACAGACATACATGCAGGCAAAATACCAATGCCCATACAATAAATAAATAAAGCACTTAAAAAACAAAAAAAAAGTTTAAATCAAAATAACAAGACAGATAACCAGTTAAAAGCTACTGAAAATTTGTTTCGGTGAAAATATTTACATGTTAAGAAGTAAAGCCCAAAACTGAATTTGAATAGTAGTAGATTTCATGCAAATAAAAATGGCTAAAAGTTTCAAACACTGTTAGCCGTCATTTTGCCCACTGTAACTCTCCATAGCCACACCCACTGATGATCCTACAAATGTACTGTGTTTGCGTGCAAACCTTTTTACCTTCATGGAAGGTAACACATACTGCAGGGCTCTGGATTGAGGCAATGGTTACATGGGGATAGGAAGACTGTACCCAAGGCCAAAGCACGGGCCCCACGATCCTCAGAGAAGAGCTTCGTCAGCAGGTACCCGGCTAGTGCGGCTTTGCAAAGGAAGTCCAGAGGGGACAGGACGATAAATTCTCTCTATGGCATGAATGGGCAGGACAGGACACCACAGTGCAGCGTGTCCCCCCAGCCACCACTTCTGGAGATGGGCAGGTCTGAGGGAGAGATAAGTAACCTTGAGGTGCGTTCTTCTAGGCTGGGGCCATTTGTGTCTCCAGCAGTTCTAGATCAGCTTGAGTCAGTGTCCCGCTCGCTCTTAGAGTGCCCACCAAAACGGGAGGATGAGCAGAGAGACCAGGAAATCTGTGATGTAATAGCGTCTATGTGTTCACGCCCTAACTGTCCCCTTCACCTCACTCTATGTGACAGAGAACAGAAAACAGAAATAAAAGGAATTTGCAGGGTTAGACATCACCCAGCAGGCAGTGCCTGCAGAGGCCAGAAGAGGTTGGCAGCTCCACTGGGCTGGAGTTCCAGAAGGTAGTAAGCCATTGTGTGGGTGATGGGAATCAAACCTGGGTCCCATGGAAGAGCTGTCAGTGCTGTTAACTGCAGAGCCCTCCAAACTCGAATTCACAGAGATCAGCCTGCCTCTGCCTCCTGTATTGGGATTACAGGTGCGGGCCACCACGCCTAGCCTCTAGAGTGATTCTGTAATGTTTGACTTGGTATACACGCAATTTTTGTGTACAGACGCACAAAATCATGTTCTGAAGATGAGCGTTGACCTTTGGATTTCTGCTACATGTTAGTATCTCTGCTAATCCAGGGGCCACCTGTTCTTTGTGACAGACACTAGAGAAGATCGTGAGCAGCATCCTCATAACCTCCCAGAGACCAGGGCAATGTCAGGCAGACCCCTCCTTTTTCTCCTCCTTCTCTTCTCCTGTTGCTTTTCCCCTAACCATTTAGAATTCTTTTTTACTTTCCAGCAAATGCCAATCTAAAGGAAGAAGATGAAGAGGAGGAAAAAGCAAGGAAGGAAGAACAGGAAAGAGAGAGAATGGAGAGAAAGCCAGTCAGGTCCTAGGAAGTCTTAACACGCCTCAACCAGCGGGTCAGTCAGCTGTCACTCAGACGGTACCGTTCCGTCCACGCTCTGCCTCTGCACCAGGAGCTGCCCACGTCGAGTCCCTGTTCCTGGTGAACAAGTCCTCTGACCTTTCAGGGGTCACTACGAAGTGTCACGGTTTTCACAAATGCACTCACCTCCTCTGGATTCTCAAAGAACAGCCAGCCTCTGTGACATCAATGAGGACTTGAAAGAAGTAACAGAAGTTGCCTGGCAACTACAGAGTGCGTGCGTGCGTGCGTGTGTGTGTGTGTGTGTGTGTGTGTGTGTGTGTGTGTGTAGGCCAGAGGTAACATCAGCTGCCTTTCCCAATTACTTTTTTGAGTCAGGGTCTTGCACTGAATCTTGAGCTCAGAGACTCAGCTAGCTGGCTAACAAGACCTAGGGTTCATTCATCTCCCTGAAGCTCTGGCTGTCCTGGAGTTCACTATTTAGACCAGGCTGGCCCAGAACTCACAGAGATCTGCCTGTGATAGGCACATATCTCTGCACCCAGCTTTTTAAGTGGGTGCTGGGATCCAAACTCAAGTTCTTGTGCTTCCGAGGCAGGGATATATATCACAGGCATCTTCTTAGCTCTGTGAGTGCATATGACTGCCAACCAACTGTAGTTTAAATTGGGAACATAAGTGTTTTTAACAAAATGTGCTATTTCAATACTTTGCATAACTTAAAATTTCCAAAATTTGTGAAAGTATCTAAATTCGTTACTACTTACTAAGTTTTGTTAACATGAAAAACGTTTTATTGTTCTTGTTTTTGATTTTTCTGTCCTGTGCTGGGAATTGAACTCAAGGCATTAGAGGTACTGGGCAAGGATTCCACCATTGAGCTAAACCTTCTGACTAAAAGCAAGGTTTTTTTTTTGTTTCTTAATTTGTTGAAATGGAAATAATTTATTTGGGTGTAATTTTATAAAACATAATGCCTAGCTTTTATAAAACATGCATAAGAAAATCCCTTTTATGTTTAAAGTTAAAGTTCCTCAATGTTCCAGGTCTTTGCTTTGTGAATTTAAAGACAACCCAGGATTTTAAAAGACCATTTATGAGAGAGTTATGGCCGAGAGACAGTTCAGCAGTTCAGAGCACTGACTGCTCTTGCAGAGAGGACCAGACTAGATTCCCAGCACCCACATGGCAGCTCACAGCCATCCTCCAGCTCCAGGCCATGAAGAGTTCTGACCTGCTTGAGCACTACGCACACGTGTGCTACACATCCATACATGGAGTCAAAACATTCACACACATAAATTAAATAAATATAAAAAATATATTGTATGGTTATTATAGAAAAGTTGAAAAGCACAGAAAAAGCATAAAGAAGAAAATGATTGATAATCCTACATCCAGACAACCATTGCTTATAGTTTCTTCCACCCCCTTGACTATATAGAAAGAAAAATTTTTTGGACATTGGGTATTGTGTTTTAAAGAAACGATTCAACTTTTTGTTTGCTTATTTCTGAGACAAGGTCTCACTATGGAATTTATCATGTAGAACAGGCTGGCCTTGAACTCACAGAAATCTGCCTGCCTCTATCCCCCAAGTGCTACAATGAAAAGGTTATATGTGTCTTGGTGTTTTCAGTGTTAGGCATACAGTCTGTGGCCTCACGCCTGGTTTTGTGGGACTAAGCAAGGATCCAGCCTACTTGTGGGATCTACACTAAAGACCAAGACACATGTAAGGGAAAGACACGGTTTTGCTATGCTATAGAATTCAAGGCCATTGTGTGTAGCTATCTATTTTCTCTTGCACTTCTGCAGGGAAGAGCACAGTGCATGACTTGCAGCTCATGAAACTGAAAGACCAGTCTGTCTATAAGGGGGTTGGGAGTGGGGCTGAGTTAACTGTTCTTACATTATTTATTTATTTTGCTCCCTTGTGTTGTATGTATGGGTGTGAATCTGTGGAGGTCAAAAGTCAAGGGCAACTCAGGGAAGAGTTCTTTCTTTCCACCCTGCAGGCTCCAGGACTCAAGCTGTCTTGGCAGCAAGTGTTTTCACCCAGGGAGCCTCCCGGGCTTCATTTTACTGGTATCGCTAAGCATTCTGTCCCTGACCACACTGTCCTTTTGTCATAAGAAATTGTGGCTCTGCCTTTGTTTCCAGCATCCCGGTCGGTTAAGGCAGCAATGGTCAAGCTAACTTTATGTGTCAGCTTGGCCAGGTTACAGTGCCCAGCTCTTTTACACTGAGGTGAATGTTTCTGGGAAGGTGCCCACAGACAGTGAAGCTAAGTCTCCAGGGTGGAGGGATATATCTTAAAGATGCGAATGGGACTACGGGGCTCTCGGCTTTGGAACTCACAAGTAGTGAACAAAGCACCTGTCTCTCCTTTCTTCTTGGTTTTCGAGACAGGGTTTCTCTGTAACAGCTCTGGCTGCCCTGGAACTCATTCTGTAGACCAGGCTGGCCTCGAACTCACAGAGATCCTTCTGCCTCTGCCTACTAAGTGCTGGAATTAAAGGTGTGTACCACCACCACCCGGCACAACTCCCATTTTTAAAGCAAGCAAAACATGAGGTGGCGATTACAGTTAGCTTACGCAAATGTAAGTGCAGCAAGGGAATACACCTGGCGTTACATCTTACCAAAATTGTTCTTGGCACTTATCACATTTGGTTACCACCTTTGGTCATGTAAAAAAAGAGCCAAGAATAACTTTTTTTAGGCATTTTCCTTTTCCCCAGAGATAGGGCACTTTTTTTTATGTTTTTGTTTTTAAATTTATCTACTTATCATAATTTATGCAATATTTTTAGAAGGCCCCCTTGTGGTAAGAACATCTTGTACTCTGCTCCATTTATAATTTACAGCAAGTTCACACCTCTTTTGCATAGGATCCTATGGTACCTCTGGATGCGGACAATAGTTGAACATTTAAAGAGGCTTTGAAGCAGAATGCCTTTGCGTAACAGGCTACCCTCCATGGTGTGGGCGAGTCTCATCCATTCAAGCCCTTGAGAGAAATGACTGACATATGACAGGAAATTAGAAGGGAAGCTGGGGAAAGGAAGAAGACTAGCAGAAAGTGAGGGGGGATGAGGAGGAAGGAGGAAAAAGATTTGGCACAGGGGAGGGGCAAGTGCGTCAACAGAAATGTTTCTTAACGACATCAAATACTGACTTTTTTTTGTCAAGTGTGATGGCACATGCTTACAATGCTAACACTTAGAATGGGGAGGATAAAGGACGGGGAGTACAAGACCAGTCTAGACCGTAAAGGAATACTCCCACCCCTCAACGAGGCATTATTTGATAGCAAATACAAGTGCTCTCCGCTTCATAAAACAAAATAGGAGCTCGTGAATGTTAGTGAGCAGGGTCAGCGAGAGGGCTCATTACACAGACTGTTTGTGGGGCAAGCCTGAGGACCTGGGTTGGAGTCCCAGAATCCATACAAAGGCAGAAGTGGAGATTTGACCCCACGAAGTTGTCCTCTGTTGTAATGAGGAGCAGTGGGCTGTGTTCTCACCCGAAATAATTACACGAAAACTGTATTCTTTTAAACACTGCCTGGCCCATTAGCTTCAGCCTCTTACTGGCGAATTCTCATATCTTGATTAACCTATTTCTAATAATCTGTGTAGCACCACGAGGAGGTGGCTTACCGGGAAGGATCTTAACCTGGGTCCATCTTGGAGAGGAGAGCTATAGTGTCTGCCTCACTGCCTTCTTCCCAGCATTCTGTTCTGTCTACTCCACCCACCTAAGGGCTGGCCTATCAAAGGCCAAGGAAGTTTTTTTATTAACCAATAAAATTAACACATTGACAGAAGACCCACCTACATCAGTCCTCTGACCTCTACAGTTACACCATAGTGTGGATAACCTCCCTACACACACTGATGATGATGAAGATAAAATTTAAAACCTTAGCAAGATGGGGCTGGAGAGATGACTCAGCAGTTAAGAGCAAATATTACTCTTCCAAAGGATTTGGGTTCAATTCCCAGCACCCACATGGCAGTTCACAAGCAACCCCTAACTCAAGTTTCAAGGGACACAAAGTCCTCTTCTGGCCTCTGAGGGCACCACACACATCTAGTATACATCTAAGCACACAGGCAAGTATTCATACATAGAAAAGAAAACAGTAGCAAGAAACAGTCTATAAGAAGCATTTCATCAGCTCTGAAGTGGGTCTAAATAACACTCCAGGAAGTAAAAATGTAAACAATCCAAGTTTAAGATGGGAGTTATTTTCCATTTAGACAGCAGAGAAAAATCAGTGAGCTGGAAGCCAGAATGCAGCTCAGAAGCAAAGAGTGTGAAAGCATCTTCCAGAAAGCAGTCTAGAAAGAGTTCAAAATGTGAAAGACGTTGAGCTTAATCTACTCAGAGCCAGGAAAGGCACATTCGAGAGATGTCTCCAGAGAGACAACAGCTGACACTTCAATGAAACCAGTCCATGGATCCAAGAGCCCAGGTCCACACCGAGCAGGGGACAGCGAGAAATGTTCACAGAGGACAAGGATTGTAAAAGTGGTATAGGAGGTCCTTCTGTATTTGTGTTGCTCATATTGGTTGCATAAGGAAACTGCCTTGGCCTTTTGACAGGGCAGCAGCTTAGGTAGGCAGGGAGACAGAATGGAATGCTGGGAGGAAGAAGGCAGTGTGGCAGAGGCCATGAAGCTCCTGTCTGAGACTGATGCTGGTTAGGATCTTTCCTGGTAAGCCACGACCTCGTGGTGCTAAATAGAGAGTTGGCCAAAAAGGGGCTAGATATAATGGGCCAGGCAGTAATTTAATTAATACAATTTCCATGTGGTTATTTCGGGAGTTAAGCTAGCCTGGCGACTGGGCAGCTGGGGGCCAGGCAGCCTGGGCAAAAAGCAGGCCCACTCCTCTTACAACATAAAAGTGCAGAACTCCCAAAGCGCAAGAACTCAGCACCTGTGTGTCCCGTGTGTGTGCAGAATAACATATAAATGATATAACATGATAATAAATAAAAATTAAGAAAAAAGAGTCAGATGTGGTGGTATGTGACTTTAAGCTCCACACTCATGAGGCAGAGGCAGGCAGATCTTTGAGGCCGGGCTGGTCTCTATAATGAGTTCTAGTGGCTAGCTATAAATGTAGCTGCCTCAATAAAAATAATTAATTAAATAATTAATGAGAGAGAGAGAGAGAGAGAGAGAGAGAGAGAGAGAGAGAGAGAGAAGAAAAATAAGAGTGGCTGCTGGTATGGCTCAAAAGATTAGCCCAAACATTACTAGAAATGAAAAAGAATTGTTACCTAATTCGCTAGAAAGATGCACAAATTTGATACTGTATGCGCCCTAAATCCTCTCCTTCTTGGGGTCTGAGAAAACAGTTCCTGTGCACTCAGAGCTGTATCAGAGCCTTACAACACGCCAAGCACAGGAAACAAGACCAGCGTTAGAGGAAATGAGAAAGATCCAGACTGCCATATGCAAAGGATGCTACTGGTCATGCAGAAAACCCCAACAAGGTAAATTGTTATGATCCATAAAGGAATTTGTCAATCAATATACATTTTCATACAGTAAAAAATTGTAATATTTAGAAAAATGCCATTATAATGGCAAAAATGTACTGTTTAAATCTAACAAAAGTTATATAACACTGGTATAGAGAAAAAAAATATATCTTGCTACAAAGCACCAAAGAAAGCCTTAACAAGATTGAATTGGAGTCAGGTGAGATGGTCTGTAAGTAAGGACTTGCCTCCAAGCCTGACAACCTGAATTTGCAGCACGAATTCTAATTGGTCTTAATAATAAAAACCCAGAGTCAGACATAGGGGCTAATCCTGACGATCAGGGAAGCAGAGAGGCCAAAGAGTTCTTTTATCTCTACCAAAGGGGTGATCCTGTCCTCAGACTGCATCTGTCTCTACCAAATCTGACTGCAATAGCTCCTATCTCCTCCCACCTTGTATTCCTCTCTCCACCCAGCCATACCCCTCCTGTCTCCACCTCCCTACTGCTGGTAGGGATGTGATCCTTTGTGTGAACTCTGTTTCTCTTTTAGACAGATTCAATCTTGCATAGCCCATGGTGGCCTTGAACTAACATAGCTCCCTCTACTTCAGTCTCCCAAACCCTGGGATTAAAGGTGTGTGCCCCCATTCCCTGTCCTTTAATGACTTAGCTCTGCACTCTAATTTCAGGCAAGTTTTATTTGTTAAAACACAAAATATCATTACATGAGTTTGATTCCTGAAGTCCACATGATGGGATTTGAGAATCAATTCCTGCAAATTGTCTTCTGACCTTCACACCCATGCCATGGCACACATGTGACACCCCCTAAATAAATATAATAATAATGATGATGATGATGAGGATGATGATGATGATGATGATGATGATGATAAAAGATGCAGTCAGTGTTCCTGGAAAGACACACCAACCCTATATACCACACACAAAACCAAGTCTAATTGGGGTGAAGACTTAAGGGTAGAAGGAAAAACTATAAAATTCAGTAAACAATTTAGGAGAACATTACTATACCCTCAAAATGAGTAGAATTTTTAAAACAAGACAAAAGCTGGCTATGGTGGTGCACACCTTTAGTCCCAGCATTCAGGAGGCAGGGACAGGTGGATCTCTGTGAGTTTGAGGCCAGCCTCATCTACATTGTGAGTTCCAGGATGGCCAGAGCTACATAGTCAAGCCCTGTTTCAAATAAAATAAAATAAAATAAATAAAAACAAGACAAAGATATCGATTCAGCAAGCAAAAGTTGAAAGATTCTATGAGACAGAAACAGGAGGAAAAGCAGCAGGAAGAAGAGAAGTATAGACGGGGACTGTGCTTCCGTTTCCCAAGTGCCCAGACCCAAATAAGCACACAGAAACTATAGTAATTGCAATATTCTTTAACCAATGGCTTAGGCATATTCCTACCTAACTCTTACATCTTAACCCATTTCAATTACTCTATGCATCACCACGAGGCTGTTGCTTACTGGTAATATTCTGGCATCTTTCTCCTTTAACAGCTACATGGCATCTCCTTGACTCTGCCCCCCCCCTTTCTGATTTCTCACCTGACTTTACTCTGTTAAGCCATTGGCTGAAACAGATTTGTTCATCAATCAATAAACACAACACATATACAGAAGGACATCTCACATCAGAGGAGCTGGAGGAGAACAAGAAGCATCAAGAAGAGGAGGAGTTGGAGAAGGAGGTGGACCAGGAAGGGGAAAAGGAGCTGGAGAAGGCAGAACCTCAGTGGGCACCAACAGTAAGGATTAATCAGTTGAGTCGTAGTCCCACGGAGGACATCTATTTATACAACAAAGAGAATGACCACACCACATGGTGGGAATTGCCACAGTTAACTTGATACCAATATTAAACCTCTTGGGAGGGAAGAAAACATAACCCACTGAAGACAACATAATGTTTGCTTTTTTATATAAAGGTGATTAAAAAGTAAACTTTACAGTATCTTAGGGATGTGTAAATGTAGTTATAATGCAAGCAACGGGTGATGTTGTCCCAAAGTGGCCTCAAGGTGGACAGTAACTTTCCCATTTTAACGTAACTACTAAATGTGAGCACACATTTCATTTCATTCTCCCCTCGCATTCTTTTATTTCATTACTTTAATTGTGCAGATATTCAGGAAGCATTTTATTGATTTGATACATCTCACTATCAAAGGCTAAATCTATGTGTTTTGTTTGTTTGTTTTTCTTAAATCTTATCTTATTTCCATGATTGTGTCTAGTGCCCCAAGGCTCCGACTGTCTCTGCTTTGCTTCTTGGAGGACTAGCTACTTGAAGCTTCACTCTTAGACCGGGGTGGAGCTCAGAGGTAGAAGGACTGAATACCTAAAAAGTGCAAGGCCTTGGAAATAGACTCCCCCATCCTCTCTCTTCCTCTTCCTCCTTTTGTTGGTCTTCAGATGGAGTCTCGTGTAGACTAAGCTGTTCTCAAACTCAGCGCTGAGGCTGAAGATGACTGCGAACTGATGGGCCTCCTGCCTCTACCTCCCAACAACTAAGATTGCAATCTGGTCACACAACCATGCGTCATTCTGGTGTTGGTTCAGTCTAGAGGACCTTGAGAGGCAGGCTTTCTTTGTGGTTTGTCACTGCAGTGTTCCAGATCTGGTACTGCGCTTGCCCCTCCCCTACCATTTCTGTACTTTTCTGGCAACCTGAGCCTGAGCTGCCAAGACCCACTTCTTCCTTGCCAGTGGGGTTCAGACCGTAAGGACCTTCTCTGCTCTAATGATGTCCACATTGAGTACCCCAAAATAATAACTTTTTCCTAAGAGACAAAGTACTTAAAATTTAGTTCGAAAGCAAGCAAAGGAGGGTTAGGGAGATGGCTCTGCTGTTAAGGGAAGGTGTTATGCCTGTCGTGATGGTTCACCCTTTAATCCCAGCACTCGGGAGGCAGAGACAGGCAGATCTTTAAATTAGAGGCCAACCTGGTCTATAGAGCAAATTCCAGGACAACCAGGGCTACACAGACAGCCATGTCTTGAAAACAAACAAAAAGAGCAGATCTGAGTTTGATTCCAGCACCCATGGTTCATAACTGCCTGTAACCCCAGCTCCAGACGGATCTGACACCTTTAGCCTTCACAGACACTGATATTCACAAGCACACAGATCCACACATATATACACCATTTTTAAAAATAAAAAATATGCTTAAAAGAAAAAAAGCAAATGGGGTCACAAGAAGGCCTGGTACCAGTATGTCAGTCACCCTTTGTGATGTTGAACCCCTCGAAACTCCCTTGCTCAGCAGACCTGCATCCATAACACTGATGTGAACCAGGATGCTGGGCGTTCTTAGAAGCTGTGGCCACGAGCCTCCCGCGAGAAGCCAGTCCACACTATCAACACACACATTACTTCCGTGTGGAGGCTCACCAGATGGGTTTGTTCTTACATCCCATAATTTATGATTGCAGGCTTTAACCCTCCTTCTATTTCTTTCTTTACTTTTTTTTGGGGGGGGGTGTTTCAAAACAGTCTTTCTCTGTGTAGCTTTGGTGCCTGTCCTAGAACTAGCTCTTGTAGATCAGGCTGGCCTCGAACTCACAGAGATCCACCTGCCTCTGCCTCCCGAGTGCTGGGATTAAAGGCATGTGTCACCACCACTCGGCCCCCTCCTTCTATTTCTCCTGGAGAGGAGACACTCACCATGGAGTGTTAAAGGTCAAATACTATATTAATTTTTGGCAGGAGTTAATAGCTTTCACAATAAGCTGAGATTCTCATCATTTGTTTGTTTGCACTTGCAAAAGGCACCAACAAACCAAAAGATAGTGTACTGAGAACTGGGGGAGGAAAACTGTTGACTCCCAAATTCCTCTTTCAGGAATTCAAAATACACAATAGTCGCAGCTGCTCTAGATCCCCACCAGAAATGAGCAGATAAGTTATCATTGAAATTCAAAGTTGTGACATCTTTAGATAAATATTTGTCCTTGATTTTTTACAGCCTCAGATTCAACAGAAATCTGGAAGGCTTCACTGTCTGGCCCGGAGAAGATCCTTTCAAACTGACAGCTGTAAAATGTGGCTGAGACAGAGCCTAGGCTGGATCTTGGCAGCAGATCTGCCCACCACTCCTGTTTTGGCACCACCAGGTCCAGGCCTTTTCCTCTCGCCACCTTCGCCTGTTCCTGATGATCCCTTTACCCCTTAATACCACGGACTTGGTACCTGTTATCAGAATTGCTCTCCTCCTATGCCCACCTGGAGTAGTGCCAAGCTGCTAGCCAGATGTCTTAAGAAGGGTGCCGCAGGAAAAGACTTCTGTTAAAGACTTTTAAGCTCAAAAGTCACTGTAGGGCAGACTGCTCCCCGCAGGCACAAGAGCAGAAGCAATTCCCTCAAATAATCTCTCTTCCCTCTTGTTAGCTGTTGTCTTCAGCCCTCGATCCAACTGGCCACTTCCCTCAGACAACACAGGTAGCTCCTGCCCAGCTAGAAGTCAGTTCTGGCTGAGGAATGAGGCCTTTGCCTCTTGAGCAGGTGTCTTGTAGGACACGCCCACCTTCACACACCGCAGAGGCCAGCAAGCTGAGGAGAGCAGCCACGGTTAAAAGAATTTTCCCCTCATCTCAGTGACAGCCAAAGAGGCCTCTGCACCCCTCCCTGATCTCTCATCCTGAGAGGGGAGGAGACAGAGAACCCAGTCCTGGGCTATCCTCTGCCTGCTGTGTTCAGACCATGGACAATGTTGAGTCTGTAATTTATGTTTGTTTTAAATCATTTTCACTTCCCCAAGTATGTGTCTACAGAGGAATTAGGTATCTTCTCCCTCATGTCACTCTTTCCGGTCCATGTCATCGGTTACAGGGGGTTACTGATTTTCCCATTCAACCTCCCAGCTACCTCACCCCAACTCTCTCTCTCTCTCTCTCTCTCTCTCTCTCTCTCTCTCTCTCTCTCTCTCTCTCTCTCTCTCTCCTCCCCTCCTGCCTTGCTCTCTCTGTTAGACAATGCTCTCAGTAGCTCAGGCTGGCTTCGAACTCTCAGTGTGCTGTCTGCAGCCCTGTCAACAGACAAGTCTATAGCCCTGTGGTACCAGACCTCACATTAAAGGCTAAGGCCCCCTCTGTCCTCCAGTCAGGAACATAGTGGCTGCTCAATACAGAAGCTACAAGAGTGATCAAATCTGCCAGGTCTGGAGCACTAATTGGGGCGTTTCTCCCTGTGTCGCCCAAGTCACCTTCCTGGACTCCTCCCCATCCTGGGGGCCGCTCCTCATCAGGGTCAATGCCGCTACCCCACGCCTTTCCTCAACCACTCTCAAGACCCCGCGCTTGTGTCCCACCCCGCCTGGTGGGTGTGGCAGGGAGGCTGCACCACCCTTGTGTCCAGAGGCAGAGGCGCCAGGAGGGCCCGGGACAGGGTCCTGGGCAGCCACACCCACGTCCCCCTCCATCCTTGGTCCCCTTCCCTTCAGGGTCTCAATCCCCTGAGACCCCTTTCCTCTTCCTCCCAGGATCCACATCCCTTGATCCTTTAGAGTTCCGGTCCCTCTGTGGTCCCCTCAGAGCTCCTGCTCCTTAGAGGTCCCCATCCCTCTAGGGTGCCCATACTTTAGGAGTCCTCGTCTTTTAAGGGTTTCTGTCCCTCCTGGGTACTGTTCCTCTGGGATTCCCCACCCCAGTCCCGGTTCCTCCAGGATCCCCGTCCTTCCACCCTGGTCCCCCATCTCTCCAGCACACACCCCCCAACCTCACCCCTTACCCCATGCAAGAGCTCAGCAGAGAGAAGCGGGTGAAGAATCTCGGCGGCCGCCCCCTCCCCCGCCTTATAAAAAAGAAATTGACTTTTGTTTGGAGTTTGTGAAAAGTGGGGCTCGGGGCCCAGTCAATGGGGCGCCCCGCGGCGCGGGCTGAGTGGGGCTGGAGCGCCGCGCTCCGCCGCGGCCCCAATTAATCCGCCCTTTGTGCGGCCCGCGCCGCCCCCGGCGCTCAGCCCGCGGCATTGTTCGGCCGCGCCGGCCGCGGGATTTACCCTTTTCAAACAGCGGGTTTTGTCCAGCGCAGTTCGAGCGGAAGTTTCTCACTGACAATTTGCCCCAAATAGATAGATTTGTCAGCAGCGACCTTCGGGAAGGAAGCAAAAAGCCACCGGCCTGAAGGTTGGGCCCCCAGACCAGGACTCGCCGCCCCACCCGGGACCCCGCGCACCCGCGCCGCGCTTTTACCCATCTGTGAAATGGGGCAGCGTGCGAGCCGGTGGTCCAGACATCGGCTCCGCGGGCGCCCGTCACCTGGTTTCCTCTCTTTCCCGACCCTACTTCTGCAACTGAAGGCCAAAGCACCAGCCAGGCCTCCCAGCCACCGCGCCGCAGCCGGAAAGGTGGGTCACGCTGACGTGCTCAGAGGGTGCACGTGCGGCCCCTCTTCTTCCCTTCTTAACAGAGATGTCAACCGAGTTAAGTCACAGGTGGTGCCTTTGTAATACCGGCTATTGTCTCCTCATAAGTCAAGATAGAAAACGCTTTGTACTGCTCAGCCATGATCTGCAGCTCTCAACTTGGGAGTCAGCCTGTTAGATTCCCCCACCCCCACCCCCCAGAGACTTGCTTCTACCCAATGACCTTACTTAATAAGCAAATTTTAAGTGAGGCTAACACGCTGTTGATGAGAAGAATAGTTACTGATTTCTTCACTTAATGACGAGCTCGAGTCTTAAAATGCACACCCCACAGATCTGCGAGTGCTCCAAAGACCTGAGCTGTGCTAATTCGATGGCCCCATTTGCTCATTTTCTATCTCGCCGTGAAAAATGCAGGCGTGGGGGTCTCCACAGTATGTTTCCACTGTACCCAAGCGATTTTTTTCCTCCCTTCCAGAAAATTTCTTACTTGTTGCACATGAGAGAAAAATTGAAACGGGGGAAAAAAAAATCTGTTTTTTGTTTATCCAGCAGGTGAATACACGCTTCAGCACCATGCGGAGGAAGCCCTAGGTGGTCTCAACAACATTTCAGCGGTTAAGAGCTACAATTTAGAGACGCTGACAATAAGCACACAGTGTCAACAGTATTTAAACAAACATCCCAGACAACAGAATAATGGTTATTAACAATGATGTTTGAGCTCCTGACAAATTTCCTATGACTGTCTGCAACTCAGCAGCTGCAAGCCACCCCTCAGTCCCCCCAACCGGGGAAAAAAAAACCTAACCTGTTTCAGTGCATCATTTTAACATCTCATTAGCAGTCCTGTGTTCCAGAAACAGCCCCTTTGAGTGCATCCCAAGTGAACTGCTTAGCAGAAGCCATGGAGCCAGCGGTAAGGATGTCTTCCATGCCCAGAAGACTGTAAGCAGTCTGCTGACACCGAGATGCACAGCCTGAGCTCCACCCTGCTCGCACTAGCTCGGGTGTTTTCAAAACTGGTTAAAAACTGTGCTGCTGCACTGGAGCACACACCTCATGGAGTTTGAAGAGACTAAAGGAAACAAAATAGCAAAATAAGATTATCTTGTATAATTTCTTTCTCCCTCTTCCAAATACTAAATTTAAAATTCATTTTAGCTCAGTGGCAGAGGATGCTAGGCCCTGAGCTTGAACGCCAGCATGGCAATCCATCGACAGAAGCAACTTTAATGAAGACAGCATTTTTAGAGTGGATTCATTCCTTGTACACCCCACATATACATATGATTTGAGCCTCAATTTAACTAAAGCAACTGGAAATGCCTGAAGTATAGAATACTGGCTAAGTACACATTACTGTAACTAAGCATAAATTCAGGAAATAAATTCTAAGTACCTTCATTGTTTTCACTATTCTTTTGCATAGTTATTTAGTATATCCACTTAGCACTAAAAGATACACAAAACAGTCAAGAACCTTAAGGGAACCTGAACATTTGTGTCCTGTCTTGCAGAGATACAAGTGAATTGTATGTGGTGAGGGTGAGCATGGAGAAACTGTTTCAAATATTCCACTAGTTAGTATTCTGGTCTGATAGAAACGTTAGACTTTTCAAATCATTGCTTCACCTACCCCAAATTCCGTGTCCATTTCACATGAATTTTCCAGACAGAGGAGAAGGTCTTGCAACCTCAGTTCTTGCATTGCGAACTCCTGTACCTGAAAGGCCAAATCCTGTGCTCCCAGCAAGCAATCATCGCATGCCCTGAAGCATGAGATCTGATTACCCCTATCATCATCTTGGCTCTCCTAGATACAGATGTTATTAATGGCTGTAGTTTAGCCAGCCCTTTTTTAAAGCGCAGCTGCAGCGTTTGACTTGGGGACCTCCTGGGAACCCCACTGGTTGACTCCTCTGAAAGCACTTGGGTTTGGGGGAAGGGAGAGGATTGGGGAGGTTTGTTTTGTTTTGGAGAGTGGATTTTTTTTTGTTTTTTTTTTTTGTTGTTGTTGTTGCCGTTTTTTTTTAACAGACTTCTTTAAATAGCCACAGTGTCTCTTTGTAAGTGATGTAGATAATGAAATTACTGAGGATAACAGAGTGCTGTATGAACTGTGTCTCTTGGAAACAAAGCATTCTAGGGTGTTGGATGTCTCACTGAGATTGATATTAAAGACTGTAAATATTCTCCAATGTGTTAGCCACATTTCAATCAAGCTGCCAGTTTTAACATAACAGTTGTTTCTGTTAGTCCTGAAATGTGGTTTTTGTTTTTGTTGTTTTTGTTTTTTAGCTAAGACTCTCAGTTTGTCAACCCTCATTGGTCAGATTTGGTGATTAATTGCTTATTCTAATCATTGGCCTCTTCAGAATATCCATGAATAGTACCTTTCAGTGTTTCTCTTGTAGATTATCACATCAGTCCATCCACATGACAGAAAAAGACCTGACTAGCCCTTAGGACCCAGCACATTGCTAGTAGAGAGGGAATTTGAAGGAAAGTGCGAAGCTGAGATTGCAGAAACACTGCACCATGCCTTCAGGACGCACAGGACACTCTCCTACTTCCCAGGGGGCTTCAGTGGGGACTGAGTGAAGCTGTTTTAATTGGAGGCTCTAGAAACCTTCCTGAAGGATGAGGGGTGGCTTCCCGCTGTGGAATGGGTGTTCCAGAAGCATCACGAGATCTGGATTCTTGGGTGGTCTGTGTTTTCAGATGCGTGACTGAGGGCAGAGTTTGTCTTTTGAAGGGCTCCAGTTCCCTCATCAGTGAAATGAAGGAGAGCAACGTTTTTTTCTGATTTGCATGCTCTGAGAGTCTGGGGTGCAAGAAAACCAAACTGACTGAGTGAATCTTAGGAAATGGAGAGGCTGAAGAAGGATGGAGAGCTGGTCTCTCTCTAGATGTGGAGCAACCTTTGGGCTTCTCTAGTCAGTCTTTAATCTCAGAGAGTCAAACTCTGCTGAGGTTTGGGGACCTTGAGCCTGTTTCTATACCTTTTCACCCAGCTCTGTCCCATTGTGGGGCTTTGTGACTCCCACCAAACAGGCTCGCTTATACAGCCCACCTTTCTAAGTCCTATTGGAGCTAGGCTGACAGCAGGCAGGTGCTTCTATTGTATTGTTAGTGCAAGGTGCAGTGAGACTCGAGATGAGTTTCTTTTTAACTGACTCTAGAACTGAATTTCTTCTACCAAGTGGTGTGTGTGTGTGTGTGCATGCAGAGACAGGATTTGTTTGTTAAGGGGATGGGGCTGTCACACATAGACCAGTTACATGCTTCTTCCCATTAGTGTAAAGTGAAGGACAGTTCTTAACACTGTTCTAGATGAGAAAAAGTCTGCAACTCAGTGCTCATTGTATTCTGGGGGAGCTGAGGTTGCTTTCTGGATCGGTCTCAGTCTTTCTTTTTGAGTAGAGCTCGCAGCCAAGCAAAGTGTGAAGAGGCTGGAGAAAGAATCAAAGAACCAGAAGCAAGCCTGGCAACAGTTCTCTCAGCCTGCCACTTAGCCAAACCTTACTGTGTACCTGCTGGTTGCTGGGCTCTGCCCCATGACCCCACCCCCTGGGCAAGCCACAGTCAGGAGCTGACTATCAATACAACTTAGAAGTTGGTGAAGAACACAAGTCTCCTTCATGCAAACAAACATCCAGATAAGAGGGAAAGGGCTCAGAGTTCCCCACCAACTTCAACAGATCTGCTTGCTGGGGAAGTCACCTTTCTCTGCTCTATAGGTCCTTTTCATTTAGAAGCATGGAAGAGGGGCAGGATGGGAAAGAGTGGCTCCATGGGGGAGGGGGGAGCCAGCGAATGCCAGCATTGGCATCACATCCAGAGGGCCCCAGGGCTCAGGAAATCTTCTCACCTGCTCTCCTGCAGCCTTGTTAGCAGGAATTGAAGCCCTGCTTTAAGGTGGCTGGATGGCTCTCTTCAGGAGGAAAGAGCTGCAAGAGGACCAGTCCAGAGGCTGCATATTCAGAGCACGCACTGAAGCTGAGGGCAGTTTTCCAGGGTCCCTGTGTAACCCACGGTGCTACTCGCTGATTGAGGCACCCTTTTATATCTTTTCAGAATCTCCTGCATTTATCTAATTCTAAAAACCATTTTAAAAAATACTGTTAGCCCGGCGATGGTGGCGCACGCCTTTAATCCCAGCACTCGGGAGGCAGAGGCAGGTGGATCTCTGTGAGTTGGAGACCAGCCTGGTCTACAGAGCTAGTTCCAGGACAGGCTCCAAAGCCACAGAGAAACCCTGTCTCGAAAAAGAAAAAAAAATACTGTTTGTATGGATGAATGCTTGACCTTGCATGTATGTGGGCACCACAGGCATGTCTGGTGCCTGTGGAGGCCAGAAGAGGGCGTCAGATCCCCTGGGACTGGAGTTACAGATGGTTGTGAGCTTCCAGGTGCCACTGAGAACTCAAACCCAGATCCTCTGAAAGAGCAACAAGCATTCTTAACCGCTGAGCCAACCCCCAGACCCCTAACATCATTTTTGATGGGTCTGTTTCCCACAATCTCTTTGAGTAAGAAAGGGGCCACGCTATTAATCTCCTATGGAGGGTGCTCATATTTGATGAATCAGGTGAACTGGTGGTTGCTCCCTCTTATTTTTTTCTCCTGAACCAAATGCAACCATCTGGCAATGAAATGTTGCAAGTTCCAGCTTAGTGGAGAGCAGCAGGCTCATGATGTGTGAGGGAGGGAGCAGAGCGTAGATGGTGGTCCACGCCTTTAGTGGTGGCTTGGGGAAGGGGCTGGCAGAGGCAGGCAGATCTCTGTGAGGTTAGCCTGCTCTACACAGTGAGTTATAGCACAGTTTGGGATACCTATGGCTCTTCCCCTTTGCCAACCTGTAAACTTATCTTTGTCTCCGTTAAAGATGTTTCTGAGATGAGTGATTCATCTTAAGAGCCTCAAAGGGGAAATTCTTGTAAGTGAGAGTTAAGCAAAGTCCCAACCCTTTTTTATAAATCCCAATCTGGAGGCCAGAGAGGTTTAGCCACTTGCTCAAGGTTACACAGCTAGTTGGGGCAGGGTCTGAATTCCTACCTCCCGGTTTCCTTGCAATGCCTGGAGCAGGTTCCCCCCCCCCCCCGGGAAATCTGCCAATGACTCCTTTCTTTCCCACATTCTGAGGCACCTCCTATGAGGCGGGCAGCGCGTTGAGGCCAGTGGATGGGAAATGAAGTCAGTCTTTGCTCTACTAAAGGTTTTTTTCTTTGAGCTGTGTCCCAATTAGCTCCAGATTTCCGCAGTTTAGAGCCAGGGTCCCTGTGGCCTTCAGCCGGTTGGCGTGAACAGAGGCCAGGCGGCCTTTGGGCTCCCGGCTTCTCTGCCGATCTGGGGGTTGAATCTCAGACCCGCCAGTCTATTCTGGAGCTAGTTGCTGCCTTTACCACCAAACCAATCATGCCAGAAAGTCATCACTATGATTTCAGAACTGTATTGTGAATTATGCAAAGCGCGCGGATAATTGCAGTCGGACGCCCAGAACACAGAACGCATATGCGGCGGGGTGGGCAGCCCCTATGGTGTTTGCCAGAATTGAATCATTCTCTCTGTGTGGGGTGGGGGTGGGGGTGCACCCTTGCCTGTTTAGCGGGTTTCTTGGCACCTAGTTCGATCAAGAGTTAGTGCCTGCAGAAAGAACATCCCAGTTTTGGTTGGGGGACAATTTTGACGAGCTTGGGGATATTTTCTCACAAGTTTTGATGTCTTTAATGAGTCACCAGGCTCCTGTTTCATGCAAGAGAGGTCCTTTGAAATCCAGGGCAGTATGTCCTTCTACCTCCCAGCCTGGACACCTGAAACCCCCTAGCTCTCCTCCGGCCCACACACCCTTAAACTTCTCCCTGAAGACAGACCCGGATCTAGTCCCCATCACCATTTGCCCTCATCTTTGCCCGTGACAAATTAGTTCCACTTGAAGTTCTTTGTCCTTGACCAAGCGCCCCCCTTCTGCCACCACATCCCGATGGTGCTGTTGGCGGCAGCAACAATTGGATTTCTGGCGAGAGCTAGACCCGACGACCCAAAGCCGAGCCTGGCACCCTGTCTCTAGCCGAAATGCCTTTCCCCTCTGGGCACCGAGTTCGAGTTTAAGCTGTACTGAGAGCAAGGTTGGCTGGCAGCCCAATTGGCTATCAAGGGGAGGGGGAAGCAATTTTCTCTTCTGTCACCTAAAAATGCCCACCATACCCTAATCTCGTCCGAGTTTGTAAGACCATAGAGGAGAGATGGCACGGGAAACCGTCACCCGCCTCTCTGTTGTTCCGGGTGGCCGGCCCCGGTGCCAGGTGACTGCTGTGTGTGGTGCGCAGGGTCTCTTGCCTGGGGGCTCGGGCAGCTGGGGAAAGTTGCGATCACGTGCTGCGGCCGGCGCCCCTAGCGCACAGCTCTTGTGGGCTGGGACCCGAGCCGTGGACCTGCAGCGCCAGGCGGGCACTCGGGGGACGCCACTAGGCACTGCAAGCACACTGCGGCCGTGTGGACAGGGAGCTGCGGCGGGGGTGGCCAGCGCCCTGTGGGAGAGAGGACCACTACTCCCCTCCCCCACAATTCTGTTGCATAGCCAGAGGCGTGACCTCTGACCCCTGGCCGGGCCCACGCCCTGAGAAGAGGCTGGCAAGCTCTTGTTCGACAAGTTCAAGCTGCCGAGGGAGCTTAAATAGAATTAATCTCTTAGAGAACGGAGATCACCGCTCCCTCGGCGCGCGCTGTCCCCGCGCCGCTCCACGACCAGGACGCCAGAGAGCTCTGGAATTCCAGAAAGATGATCGGGGTCGGGAGGAAGGTGGCGGAGCTTTCCGGAGTCTCCAGGCCTACAGGGGGAAGCCAGCGATGCCCGCTGGGGACCAACCGCTGGGGGAAAGGCTTCGCCACCCTGCAGCTCCCGTACACATAATGGAGGCAAGAGGACTCCGCCAGCTCCGGGTGGGCCGGTTTTGCTTGCAAGAAGCTGGCGAAGCCCTCCCGGAGCCCAAACCCGTCACGCCAAGACCGAGGGACCGCAAGACCCCAGCCCAGGCCCTAAGTCCGCATCCTCAGCTCTGGCTTTCCATAGATAGTTGCAAAATGAATAAATCACTCACCTCGGGCCAGATCCAAGTTTTACCCAACAGAAGGGGCGCGGTACCAACAATGAACCAACTCACATGACCATGTCCGGGCGCGCACAATCACACACAGACACAGCCACCCAATTTCTTCCACGAATCTATCTGTCTGGCACTCTGGAGAGAGGGGGGAAAGCGTTTTGAGAGAGACCCGTCACCCCTCCCCTTCTCCCTTGCCGTGAAATATAAAAATTCATTTTTATTGTAAGAGCGGCACCGTCCTCACCATCACGCACGCACCGAGCCGTATTCACACTCTAACTCGTCAGCTTCCAGAGCGCCTGCATTTTCTTGGGAAGCCGCTTGGAGGTTCATTAATATCATTAGCATTTAACCCCCTCCCTCTTCCCATCTCCTCCCCGCACATGGCTGACGTCAGACCCCGCCAGGAGTTGGGGGAAAAGCTAAGTGGGCCAGGGACGCCCTATTCCCCTCCCCGCGGCTGCCTGTCAGAGCGCTTCTGGAGATATTACCCGAGACCCGGCCCGCCGCGGCAGGCACAAAGTCACAGGGTAATGAACTTCGGGGACCCTTCGCTGCTGCGTGTGCGGCTGTCCCCGGAAACTCGGACCTGGCCACCTCTTCCCTTGGAAGATCTCCCAGCCATCTAGTTTCCCCTCTCGGCGTCCGGGTTCCGGCAGCGCGGAGCTCATCCGCCTCTGAGACCGCGACTGTGGTTTTCGGCTTTCCCGTTGAAGATCAGCGGTCTGTAGAGATCTACTCCTGGGCACGCCTGTGTGGAGGGAGAGATTGGAAACTGAGTAACAGGAATGGGGAAAGACAGGCATCTCGCTCTTTTCGCTCCGTAGGAAAACCGTTTCCGTGTCTCCATCTCCATCCTTCAGCATTCCCCTCGTGCTGTCCTCCCTCTCCAGCCCGCCTGTCCATCTCTCCATCTGTCCGTTCAAGTCCGTGTCCATAACAAGCCGCATCCCTAGCAGTGGCGGTTTTGCTAGAGCCGGGAAGAAACTTAAGGATGCTTCCATTTCCACTGTGGAACGAATTCTGATCGCCCGGAGAGCAGGGCGGCGCGCAACCAATAGCCACCTGTCCCGTCCGGGAGCCTTGCAGGCTGGAGGGCGGCTGGAGAGCCGCGGCGCCCGGCGGCGACGTGGGCGCTGCGGGCCGGGACACCGGAGGTGCCCACCAACCGCTGCGCCCCGGGACCGCCAGCATGAGCAAGCCCGCCGGATCAACAAGTGGGTACCTCTCCGGCAGCCGCGGGGGTCCCGGCGCGTGGCCTGGGGAGGGCAGGCTGGGAGGCCGGGGAGGTCCTTCCCGGAGCTCTGTGAATTTGAGCCCCAGCTTGGGACTCTGTGTCCGTTGGCCTAGCTCCCCTCAGACTGTTGCTTTGGAGCGTTTCGAGAAGCTGAGAGAGCAATTTTGTTGCTTCTGTATGCTTGCTTTCCCCGGTCTCCCCGGCGTGTGGGGAAGGTTGCGACCCTTTGCAGCCCACCGGTCCAGCGAGTGGTTTCTATTTAGCTGCCAGGTGCTGAGGGTGGGAGGGGTGAGGCGGGGGCGGGAACTGGGCCGCAGCTCCAGGCGACCGCACAACAACGCTGCTGCTCAAAACTCGAAGCTCCAGAGCGCAAAAGCAACTCTGCAAAGCGGATTTTGAGTGGAATGCTTTGCACCCCGTTTCTAGCTATTTAAAATAATCCTGCAAAACTGGGAAGCAGAAACCATTTAAAAGTCACATTTTTCTTAATCCTAAATCCGCGTAGGTCATAACTGGGGAATGTAAAGTATGGCGAGCTACTCTAGCAAAGAAAGGACCAAATCCCTAATCCCAAGGACTTTCCGAGCGGGAGCCCAGCACCCGCAGAAGTCCGCGGCCTGCTCACTCGGGACTCTTCTTCCCTTCCTTCCACTCCCTCTCGGGTGGAACCTTCAGCTGCGGCAGCTGACCTCTGCCGACTTCCCGAGACAAGACAGGAGTGCAAGGCTACTCGCACGGGCTAGCGCATTTGCGGGCACAGAATCTGCGGACCCTGGGGGAAGCGTAGGCCCGAGCGAGCCGGCCTTGGGAAGGAGTCTACAGGGTGCTCCAATCTCCCGGCGGCTTTTCAGTTCCCGCCTTCCGCGAGCGGGAGGCTGTGAGTTGTAAGGTCTGTGCGGAGTACCCACGCACCCTGGACCTCTGCAGGCATCCGTGTTGTTTTCTCCTATAGTATTTTTGGCGCTCTCCGTGAGTTCCTTCCCGCCTCCTCCCCCCCTTCACTCGCCCTCATTGTCCCGAGTCTTTGAAAAGTTGGGAGAGTCCTAGCTACTTCTGAGGACTGGTAATGAAGTCTCACTTAGGATGGATGCAATTCCGGCCTCCACCTCCCTACCCCGTAAGAAGTAGGGTGTGTTTTCATTTTGTGCGTTTGTTTTGGTTTGAGTGCTGAGTTAAAAAATTAGAATAAAGCGAACGTCAACAAACCGAGAATAAAGGAAACGCTCAGAGCTAGAGCCTGGAGAAGGACCCTTATTCACAGTCACAGGGCACAGCCGACTCGTGCAGGACCGCGGTTCTCATTAGTTTCGGCCTATCCGTGCCCTAGCTGTTCGGATTTCTGGGAAGTCGTACAGGCTCCAAAAGAAAAAAAAATTAAAAAAAAAATTTTCTGGCTGTGTGCTTTCCCCAAGGGAAGCAGAAGAAGGAGGCCATTCCCGTTGCATTATAAAAACTATCCATTGCAAAAAATGAAGTGGAAGGGCCTGGGCTGGCCTCTTGACACGTTCACCCTGGAACAGCTTAGCATAGGTAACAGCTTAACAGGAAAGATCTTTGGGACTTTTGCTCTTTTAAAGCGCGAAGCTTCCAAAGAACTTGAAAAGGTGGGACTTAGGAGATGAGGAGAGTGGGCGCGAATCTCAGCTTCCAGGTCTTCACCGGACTCTGTAAGCTAGACAGACGCAGGCAGACTACCCGAATTGGGGGATCAGAGTGGGCACTTGTTGTACGAGGACGCTTTCTAAGGAGTTTTCTAACTTGCTAAGCCCGAGTTTGATCTTGAAGGCCTCGAGGGCTCGGTAGAAGTGGCTCTCAGGGAAAGGTGATAAGTCCCTGGCACTCTCGCCGCTTCACCTAGGAGGTTTTCTGACCGTGGCTGCGGCTAGCAGGAACCTAAGGCCCTGTGGCCCAGGCTGTGAGAGTCTGCTGGCTGCGGGGCGGGCGGGTCTGGACCCTGCGGGGCAGGGAGGTCTTCGTCTTAGCGCGGCTGGAGAGCAGAGCGTTATCACCGGGATCCCCGCCTGGGTGGTAACAAGACCCTGGCCAGTCACCCTTGCAGTTCAGACTAACTTCTTTCAACAGCCTCTGATGGTAATTACAGTAATCGAAGCTGCCATATATCTTTAGGCAATTATGACACACAAAAAGCCCTGAGGGGACCCCCTGGGGAGGGAAGTTAAGAACCGTTTTCCAGCCTCAGGAAACTCGGCTTGACTCACGTCTGAGCTCGCTCTGCTTGCTAAAAGAGAGGAGCTTTGCAGCCATCAACCAGCTTGTCTGTGACCCCAAGTCACCTTAACGTGGCTGGGTGGCGGAGTTTGAGGCGTCGACCTTCCGTGCCCTGGAATTTTCGCTTCTCTCCCTTCCGTGCTCCGCCCCAGTCCAGCTCCCTGTTTCTCCTCTGCTGGGGCTGGGAAGTCATCCTTAAACAAGGCCGACCAGCAAGACCAAATGGTGACAGTCGAGCATCCTGACCGATAAGCCAGTAAAGGGTCACCCACCCGGCGCTGGTCTTCCTGCCCCACTTGGGTTCTCTAGAAATAAATGACCTTAGCCTCCAGTCTGGATGGGAAGCCTGGCAAGAGGGCCCACCACTGCTTTCTCCATGGGCTCATTTGTCATCAGCGTCAGTGCGACGGGGAAGAGGAGAGCAGCTGGGGCGACAGTGCTACTGAACCCTTAGCACGGACCCCAGGCGACCAGAGCGTCAGGGTTATGCCGAAAGACGTGAGCCCCTCGTTGACTGTTTTCAGAGGGAGTGCTGAGCAGCAGAGGTTCAGCAGACCGAGGTTCAGGCGCGACTGTGACTTGTTTGGGGGAGTAGTGACAGGCCCCAGGGGGTGGAGGACAAGACCCACGCTTGGTTCTCTTCAGCCTCTCCCTCCCCCAACAATCTCCGTTCTTGCCCTGCGGTAGAAGGGGCGCCGAAGCGGTGGCCGCAACGCCGAATGCCTCCCCCGCCAGCCTTTGTCGCCGTCCGAATTCCCATGCTACTCTTTTTGACGGGTCACTGGTGGCTCTATAGGCAGGTGCTGCGGCGGGGTTGTAATTACCCCGGCTGAGCCGGGTCCTCACCGACCTCCCCCTGCCGGGTCCCCCGCACTGCCCCCCCCCCACCTGAGGTTGTGGCCAGGGCTACGCGAACAAGCCCGCCCAGGCACCTCGGGATCCCGGAGTCAGTTCCTACCCTGGGCCGCCTCCCGGCCTCGGCAGACAGAGCCCTCACTTCCCCAACTCTGCTGGCTCAGTGCTTCCCACTGCCTCCTCTCCTGCCCCCAATCTGGATGCTCCAGGAGCGGTTGCCGGGTTCCCACGAGGGCCAAGACAGTCAGGACCCGGACTGGGAATGCCTTTGACCCGTGTCGATGGGAATAATTGTTATTAACTATTTTTAAATGATGTTAACACTTTTTTACAAATATTCCCTTTGTTTTCGGAAGAATTTCTACATCAGTAAATTGCTTCAGGCACTTGTTGGACTGAAACCTGATAAAACACACACACACACACACACACACACACACACCTTCCTATTTTCCTCTACCTAACGCCCCTCTCAGAGCTGAGGCCTCACCAGGCTTGGAGAGTCCAAACATAGTTCTTCGGTGGGGGGTAGCAATCCCAGAAAAATTGAAGCCATTCCAAAAAAAAAAAAAAAGCAACAAGCCCCCTTCCTCCAGCAGCAGAAGACTCAGAGGAAGATGCACCCAGGACAAGGGAGGAGGGAGGAGAGACCAGTGTTCAGAGGGAAAGGACTTGGGGGTAGAAGAAGCATAGGTGACCCCCCCCAGCTACCCCATCTGGAGAGCCACAAATCGGGTAGCTCTTACTCCCAGACCGGTGGTTACTTCCCTCCCCCCTCAACTTATTCCCTAAAAGAAATACTTTCTCAAATGGGAAGCACTAAGCATTTTTCCATAGGTAAAGAGAAAGTTGGGCAATTACCACTACCCTTATTATCATTAATAATCTGAAGATTAGCATCACAATAATAACCCTAATAATAACAACCGCTGGGCTCAGCTCAGAGAAAACTCGATTGCCTTCCAGCTGCCATCCCCAGTTCCAGCCGTGTTTGTTTTTCTTCTTTTTCTCCCTTTTACATTTCAAGTTTGTCTCCTTGCGCGCTCACTAACAACTTTTTTTCCTACTAAATGCAAGAACGAAGGAGGGAGGCGGCCAAACTTTCGGCGGAGCAGAAGGCAGCAGCGGGCCGAGCTGCTGCCCGGGCCTGCTGTAATCTTTTATTCCAAAATGGGTCTCGGCGATTAGAGGAGACCCAAATACATGTAGCGGTGCATGAATAATGCTCATTGTAGGAAGCTGACACTTGCTCGAGGAAAAAAAGTTTGGCTATAAAATCTCTTCATTATTTGCTTTTACCGCAGCTCCGCTGCTAATCCGCTCAGAGGTCAGATTGCTTAGCATCTCTCTCCCCCTCTCCCCTTTCCTCCCTCTCCTCCTCCCCGTGCTCCCTCTCACCCTTTCCCTCTCTTTTTGGTCTTTCCTGCGGTTTCAGGCCGCATTTTAGATATCCCCTGCAAAGTGTGTGGTGACCGCAGCTCCGGGAAGCACTACGGGGTCTACGCTTGCGATGGCTGCTCTGGGTTCTTCAAGAGGAGCATCCGAAGGAATAGGACCTATGTCTGCAAGTCCGGAAACCAGGTACTCCCTGGGGTTGAGCTGACCGGCTCCCCTTTGTGCCCCATCCCATCCCACCCCATTTCCTCTGAATTCCCTGACCTGGGTCCTCTTTCCTCCTCCCCACCTCAGCTTTGGGTGGCCCTTTGGCTCTGAAAAGGCCACATAAGGTTAAGGGAAGCAGATGAGTTTACAGAGGAAAGTCAGAGCTCCCACGGTTTTCCTACACTTTTTTTTTTAATTCCTTGGTCACATTTTGACTTTGAGTAAAGAGACCTTGCCCGCACTCAGTCTGAAAAGCCTGTATGAAGATCTCAAGGAATTTTAGAATCTAATGCCCAAGTAGCAAGCAGAAGAAAGGGCCCATTAGGTTGCCTGCCCACCCTCCACTCCATCCTTAGCAGCATCCTCGGATAGTGCATCTGAGCCAGGGTCACCACTATCTTTAGCTAAGGCCTCAAAGTGAATACTGGGTACTTGAAAGCCATGTGCTTGCAGATGGGGGGGGGCTGCTCTGGCATGGGCAGGTGTAAGGGCTGAGCACCTGCGTGGCTCAGAAAAGTGCAGGGTGGCAGAAAGAGAAGGCTCAGAGGAAGTTAGGAGCCCATCAAGTTCTCCTCACTCTTCCCTTGTCTACTCACAAGATGAGTTGGGAGTTGTGTTTCAGTCTGGTCCAGGCTGAACTAGCTCACAGACACAGGGCTGTTATGGTATGAACTGAGCCCACCTATAGCTTCCAACCAGAGCTAACAGAAACCACCTGTGACTCCATTCCCAGCTCGGTGGCTCATGGCAACCCAGGAGATCAGCCTGCTGGTCCCACACTTTGCTCATTCTCTGCAGAGGCATGTAGTACTAAGATGCCCAAGAGTGTCCTAGTCAGGGGACAGTCTCTGGCAACCGAATGATGAGAAATACCCACTAATTGTGTATAGGATACATATCAGCTCACGTAGCCCTCCGGTGCTGGAGAGTTACAGTTGCTCAACTGGAATGTCTGCTCTTAGCCATTTCTGATAGGTTTTGATTGGCAGAACACACAAGAAGGCATATGCATTCAGATAAGTTGTTGTGACCTCTGCACCCCTGTTACCTGCTTTCTTGGGTTCTCAGTGTCTAGCTCATTAATGTGACATTATGCACATGCTCCATAGGTATGAGATTCTGTGGAGCAACAGATTTGAACGGGGATCTACTTAGATGGCTGTTGTTTGTCTTGACCCAGCTTAGGGTGGCCTGAAACTCTTGATCTTCTTGCCTCAACCTCAGGTTTGGGTCACCACACCAGGCCATATTGTCTTATACTTGTATGCAACAGACAGAATTGGGAAATCTTTTTGCTTTTTAAGGAGATGGCTATCAATTCAGAGACATTTGTATCAGTTCAAAGAGCTTGCAAAGTGGTGATAGCAAATCTATCTGTTCTGTGTAACCTCCGTGGTGAAAAGAATACAGGAGTCAAACGGAGGCTCCCTCCCTCTGTCTCCCTGGCCCCAGGTACTTATATACATTGGATGTGATTTGAAAACCCACTTGAGGCATTTTGTTTTTACATGTTTGTCATAATGCTGGAGAAGACATCATTCCAATTGGGTATTCAACTGCATCTAATAATAAATAATTTGAAACTCTTAACCATGAATTATTTTGCTGCTGGCCAAATATGCTCTAATTTTCTCCCAGGTACTACAAATTCATGTACTTCTTCTCTTGCTCTAAGACTAAGTGAAGACCATTCCATTTTCTTATTAACAGCAATGCTGACATTTAGAACTCATTATGGACTTCCATCTACCTTCACTTTAAACAAATTGGCACGTCTTGCGTTGGTTTGGTTGGATGTGTATGCATGCTGGGTATGTACTATGAATTACATCCCAGCCACCCAAGTCAACCTGTTTTTAATTGCACAAAGAAGACTGTATGAAACCGTGTGTTCTCGCGTGTCATTTTCCTTACAGATATTTCAGGGAGGAAATGCACTCATTCCTATTTCAGTGTTTATGAATATTTAAAATTAGAAAGCAAAATAAGAATCCTTTTCTGTGTATAAAACACTTACGCAGAAGGCTAGGAGTGTCACTTGGTTGAGGGATGCTTGACCAGCCCTGGTTCTATCCTCAGCTCTTCCAAACAAAAACTCATACACATGATGTATCTGTAGATATTCTCCCTCAGTAAAGACACAAACAAACACTGAAAGAAGCATTGTCTGAACTGGCCATAATGGCAGGGCAAAGCAGGAGGGTCACAAATTTAAGACCAGTCAGTTCATTAAGACAGTAAAGTCCAGGTCATCCTAACTATAGCATGGGAAGACTCTGTTTCCAATCCCTGCCATTTGAGGATGCAGCTCAGTGGTCAACACAGGCTGCTGCCAACCTCTGCACTAAATAAGGAAGGGGGAGCCTTATCTGTCAATGCTTTTTTTCTTCTTCAAGACAGAGTCTCACTATGTAGTGCTGACTAACCCGGAACTCACAGAGATCCACCTGCCTCTACCTCCTCAGTGCTGGGATTAAAGGTGTGCACCACCACACCCAAATAGGGGCATTTACCTTTTTACTCTGCAGAAAATCACATTAGACATTTGATTGCTTATTCCTGTGAGATAAATATTTGTAAAGCAGCAACTATCTTTTTTCTACCCATTATCTTGTTAGTTACTGCCTGTATATAATCTTTTGTTAGGTGGTGTCTCCCTAAGTCCGCCTGAGTTTTTCTCAGGCCCCCACACTCTCTCTGCAGGCCTTGTCCTTCTAAACATCCTGGCTGCTGACTCATTCCAAGAATGGCTTCTGCCAGGGACCAAGGCTCAGGGTTGGCTCAGCTTTGTGGTTGTGTAAGAACGGCTTAACTACAAAAGCAAAGGAAAGGACATAGGGCAGAGAAGAATGAGTAGTGGAGGTTTATCTGTCAGAGCAATGGGCTCACTCAGAAGATGGCACCAGGCTTAGCCTACAGGCAGAGGCCACTTCTTGCAGAGCTCAGGACCCGGTCGCTGTCTCCGGTCCTGAAAATCATCCCCCACCCCCCACCCCCACCCCCACCCCCCGCAGCTGTTTCTTTCTTTTGCTTCTTAGTCCCAGCAAGATCTTGGAAGTCAGGAATGACCATTCTCTTTGACCAACTCTCTGAGGTCAAGAACTGGTCTTCTTGTCCCAACCCTGGGGATCCCAAGCGCCTTGCTTACCTGGCCCTGCCAGTGCTCAAGGCTTTCCCATTTCACTGGGTCTGAACCTCCGTGCTGGGTCGGTGGCTGGCCAGAGTCCCCACGCTGGGCCTCCCCACTCCAGGACCTGGTTCCTGTGCCCACCTAAGGGCCCTGGGGTCTCTGACTGCCTGTGATCTGTTCCAGGGAGGATGCCCGGTGGACAAGACACACAGAAACCAGTGCAGGGCGTGTCGACTAAAGAAGTGTTTGGAAGTCAACATGAACAAAGATGGTAATCAGTACATGTCTTTATTCTTCTAATGTTGATTGAGTAGTAAGTAAATTATATGTACAGCAAATAGACGGCACTCCTATGCATGTAAATCATTTCCCCGGCAGATCTCTTCTCTCCAGATGCTGGAAAATGGCCTCAGGCTGTCAGTTGTAGGCCCCCTGAGACTCAGCAGCAGTCCCCAGCTGACCTAACTGTAGCCCAAGTCCCAGGCCCAGACGGGGAAACCTGTGCCCCAAATCACACTAAGGGAGTGTTAGAGGGCAGGCATCCGAACTCAGGTGCATATTTCCTGCCTAGGCTCCAAACCCCATTTGCAGTCTTTAGTAACTTTTTAAGGTCTCACAGTCGCTGAAGTCTTTCTGGAACTCTCCAAGCTCAGAGACAGGAAAACGGGAGATTTCCAGTCCTCATTGGCAAATTCAGTATGGCCAGTGAGCTGGCCCTAAGCATCTCAAGAGTCTATGCTTGGTGGACAAGAAGAGAGAAAAGAGGCTAGAGAGGCAGGATGACACACCCTTTAAGGGTGAAGTCAACACCCCGTTTCTCTGAGGCCCAAATTCGACCCAGACCTGGGTCTTCCAGAAGTTCAGGGCCCAGAAAGTGGTCCAAACTGTACTTCCCGCCTTTTCCCGGGTCATAACTTGGCAAGAGCACCCGGGGACTGGGGGAAGGTGGAAGAGAGCCTGGGGACACCATGCAGAGTGAGCCTTGCGGTGGGGACCTGCTTGAGGGGGAGCCTGTCTGGAGTGCACCCTCTCCCGCCCCTGCTGTGGAAGCAGGAGGGAGCATCCAACCTGTTGAACTTGTGTGTTGACAAGTTGTCACGCTCTGCGGAGGAAGATTACCCTGAATTAATTTGTTTGTTTAAACTGGTGGTGGTAATTGTCACATCTCCCTTGCCTTCCTCCGGCATACTCTCCCTTCCATCCCCCAGGGTTTGTGGGCTCCGGTCCTTTCTCTTTGGGCCTTGGAAGCCACAAAACCATTTGTGGGGGAGAATTGCGGACCTGGTTGTGAGTGGTGCTCCCTTTTTTGGTAATGGGAGGAGGGCAGCTTTTTCTTCCAGAGGCCCATAGGATGCCTGGTTTCCCTGGGAATCCCTGGGTGGGGAGGACCGCTGAGCATCTTCCTGACTCTTGTCCATCTCAGACCCCTGCTTCCCACCTGTATCGGGGAAATCGTGCCTAAGTGCCCTGAACCACGAACCCTCTCTTGCTCCTGAGTGACCTTGAGGGGCCCAGACGGGACGATGGAGGGGCAGCTGGGTGGCATCCAAGTGTCAGCGTGCCTGTGATCCCAGGCCTGTGCCCATGTGCTTGTCTCTGTAGCGGTGCAGCACGAGCGGGGGCCTCGGACGTCCACCATCCGCAAACAGGTGGCCCTCTACTTCCGTGGACACAAGGAAGACAACGGGGCCGCTGCACACTTCCCCTCTGCAGCGCTGCCAGCTCCCGCTTTCTTCACTGCAGTCACGCAGCTGGAGCCGCACGGTCTGGAGTTGGCCGCAGTGTCTGCCACCCCCGAACGGCAGACCCTCGTGAGCCTGGCTCAGCCCACACCCAAGGTTAGTGGCTTTGCGGGGTCCAAAGAAACTCCTTTTTGAGGAAAGGGAGGTGGAGTAGATACGCTCTGTTCAGAGCTGAGACGCGGCCAGGAAAAGGTGGGGGCAACTGACGTTTAGTGCACAGTAGACCACCCTCGGAGCAGCGACAAATGCGCGCTCCCGAGAACGCGGGGTGGATGTCAGAAACCTGCACCTTTAGGGAACTCTAAACCGGTTGGTGAGTGGAACTGTCTAATCCGAGTGCAGCCTTAGATGCCCCCACAGGCCGGAACCAACTAGAACACTAGTTCCTCACCTGGGGGAAGGAGCCTCCCAAGGCGCCCTGGGGTCTATAATATAAGAGAGAAAAATGCAGAAATCACTGTTAGGAGGGCTGTTTTATTTTTTCCCCGGTGCTGCCTGCCCACTTTTAAACCACTCCCAGGACTGGCCCTACCAGCAGAGACACGCCTGAAGTACCTGGGAAGGCTGCCACCTAAGGACTGCACTCCAGGCCTCGAGTTGATCCCTCCCAAGGCCCCCACTGAAGGAGAACCCAGGATTTCCCCCAGAGGAGGCCAGCTGCAGCTTCACACTGCAGGGGAGCCAGACACCTGGGCACATACACACGCACAATATTTAATATCGCTTTCTTACCCTTGATGTGTATAATAAGCTCTGGAAAGTAGTGTTATGAATATGTTGTCAGTTATGAATGGGAATGCTCTGTGAATGATTAAGATGTCTAATTGAAATATTTCCATAATATACTAATCCTTTCTAAAAATACTCATATGCATATTTGTGTTTGGGATGCCTATTAATTTATACTTTTTTCACATCTATTTTTATTTACACAAATGCAAGCAGTTCTTGTCTAAATTGGGAGCCAGGCCTGGTACTTGGCTCAGTCCAAGGGAAATTTACAGCAGGGGACAGAATAGCCAGGCACCCCTTTGGGGGCCCAAAGAACAGAAACATGCCTCCCCCAATAAACACCATTCCCCGGATTCTGTCGACAGAGATATTTGGAGGCAGCCGAACACCAATACAGAGCACCAGATTCTCTCTGCCCCCTCTGTTTAACCAGCACACTGAAATGTCAGCTGTTGGGGCAAAGCTGAGGTTCCATCACTCGCAGGTGTTCCTCTTTCTCCCTCCCCCCAGTACCCCCATGAAGTGAACGGGACCCCGATGTATCTTTATGAAGTGGCCACAGAGTCCGTGTGCGAATCAGCCGCCAGGCTTCTCTTTATGAGCATCAAGTGGGCAAAGAGTGTGCCAGCCTTTTCCACCTTGTCATTGCAAGATCAGGTATGACCAATCGGGTGTCAGGGGTTGGAAAGGAAGCTGGGTGTTGCCTGCAGGAATCGGCAGGGCAGGTGTATATTCTGAGCATGGGGAAACCATTTATCTTTCCCAACATCATTCTTGAGGTTCAAATATCTACCTATGGAACCTTTGTTAGGAATGTAACTATGTTATTTCAGGGTAGCTGAATGTGCTCTAAGTAAAACACGTATGGAAGTACATTATCTTTTTTTTAAGTTTAGTTAAAGCCTCCAAATTTAAAAATCTTAATGTTCTCTAACACTGGCGATGAGCCAAGAATTAGGACGCACATCTGTAATCCTAGCACTTAGGAGGCTGAGGTAGGAGAACCTGGAATTTGAAGCCAGTCTGGGCTACACGGAAAACTATTGATGAAATGATGTTTTCTTGTGAACACTCCAGCCGAGAAGAATAGAAGGTGATAGAATGTTCACTGGTGGGGTTTTTATGTCTTTAGCTTTTTATTCTCCACTGTGATGTATCACAGCTTGGGCTAATGGCTTGTCGCCATGGAGAACCAAGAGGCACATCTCTAGTTGACTAATATTGTGTTGTATTCTTGGTGGTCTGCTTGGGGGCATTGCTGGGAATCAGATCCATGGCTTTGTGTGTGAGGAAAGTTTGCTCATGGCATACCACATCCCTGATTCTTTCACTGCTTTTGGAACTTTTGGAAACAAAAAAAAAAGCATTTTTACTTAATTCTTTGGTTATACATGATGTTCAAAAGTAAGAAAATTATGTGCATCTAAAAAACCTGCATTTTAGCAAACCCCATAAAATTTCCTACTAGGAATATTAAAAGTTGTCCTTTTTGTCAATGTATTTTTTTTATTCATAAGAGGAAGAAAGAAACAGAGTAGGCAAAACTATTGGCTGCTAAGGGTAATCACAAAAATTAATGACTTTTTTTTCAAAAGGCTAATAAGCAATTTTTTGCTTCTTTTTCTTTTTTGGATAGTTGGAATCAAACCTGGACCTTGCATTGCTCAGGGAGTGCCCTGCCTCTGCCTCACACCCATAGTTCTGAGAGCAGAGGGCTCAATTCTCTTCATACCTAACTAATCATAGCATGAAATATGGCCACAATTATTGTTCACCTCTAATCTAAAATTTATTTTCTGTACTCAATGCAATAAGATAAAAAAAATGAAGCATTTTAAAAATTAAACATTTTGGTCTAATTGTGAAAATAGTTGCAAACCTTCATGATTCTTAGCTTTCGGAAGTAAATTCTTTCATATAAATCATCCAGCATAATAATCTAGAATTTTTTGGTTTTTGAAAGATTTTTAGACATAGAGAATTGTTTTCAAGGTTATAGGTAATGTCTTTGACCAGGGTTACCCGTTGCCCTTTAATCTTTTGCATGAATGCTCTCTCTTCTCCTCTCTCTCTCTCTCTCTCTCTCTCTTTCTCTCTCTCTTTCTTTCTCTCTTTCTCCCTGTGGGTGGGTGAATGTATGCGTGTAACACACTCACACACATATATGTATATATAAAAATTGACTACTTTTTTTTTCTGAAAACAAGAATTTGTAGACTGTAATCCAAATAAAATTCACTTCCTGTCTGGCACTTAGCCTTTTGCTGGAAACCCTTCAACAATAAGCAAACTACGGTGAAGTGGAATCCAGGACATTAATTTGGGAAAGGAGCCAGATTTTCATTTTAAATATTCAACAGCACATTTTATTAGAATGAAAACGACAAGCACCTTGATGCTGTCCACTTATGAGTCTCAGAGAAATCAGGCTGGGAGGCGAGGTAAACTCAGCAAAACCCGATTAACATAATTACACCCTGATTTCCCCCCTCCCCCTCCCCCTCTCTCCCAGCCCCCTCGGCTCTCTAGGAAGATGGGGACCCTGACCTACAAGCTTAGGCAGGAGTCTTACTGGTTTACACCAGAGCAACACACCTGCTCAGCCGCGGGTGGCATTTTATGGATTTTCGGTCTCTAGAGAAGTTCCTAGGTGGTGGCAAGGACGTGAAAGGCAAAGCCCGCTTTGACTCTGAGCCGCATGTGGGTGTCTATAGGCACAGCTTCAAAACAGGAAAATGGGGGAAATAAGAGGAAAATAGATTATTTGGAATTTTTTTTTACCAAGACAGGCATTTAAAACACTTTAAAGGAAATTTACATATGGAAATTGTTTATAAATTTATAAATTACACACTATATTATATTATACATCTATTGTATGACAGCTGATGCTTTTGGAAGACGCGTGGAGAGAACTGTTTGTTCTAGGAATAGCACAATGGGCCATTCCGGTTGATGCTAACACTCTACTGGCTGTATCTGGTAAGAATTGCACAATTTAATGACTTTGTTGTAGAAATTACCATAAAAATACATTACTGAAAAAAGAACAACATGTAAAGAATAACAAATTCCTGCTGAACAATAGAGTATACCTGTCATTTATAAATCTATATTTAAATGCAAATAATGTTGTTTTGTTGTATTCATGACTGCTTGCATTGTTATTTAAATGCAAATTACTGTGTTTGTTATCATCCAAGGGAAGATTTTATATTAACTTTCATACAATATAGCCAGTTTACATGGAATCACATATCTCAGAGTGACAATTGAATAGATATTGATATGCAGGATTTTGTCAAAAATCAATATTAAAACATGAAAATGCCTTCATATTAGAGTATTTATCCCATATTTCAATTCTAGGCATGAATAGTGACAACACAGACTCCCAGAAGCTGAACAAAATCATATCTGAAATACAGGCTTTGCAGGAGGTGGTGGCGCGGTTCAGACAGCTCCGATTAGACGCCACTGAATTTGCCTGTCTGAAATGCATTGTCACTTTCAAAGCTGGTAAGCAGACAGAGAGACCCCTGCCTCTCCCTCCTCTCCTTTTGCCACCCCACTTGTTCAGCTACTTCAAGGTCCATTTCTAGACTGGAGGGGGGCGGGGGAGCAGTAGGTACAGCAGTATTTTCTTGGGGGTGATACTCTGAAGTTGGCCCAGTCTTTCACAGCTGTGGAGACCTGCATGCTTTCAGGGTTACCACCCACTTCCAGTGTCCTGGGAGCCCATAGTCCTCCCTATTCTCCAGATTGTCATCCACCTCCAGTGCCCTGTGAGCCCACAGGCAGTCCTCCCTATTCTCCAGATTGTCATCCACCTCCAGTGCCCCGTGAGCCCACAGGCAGTCCTCCCTATTCTCCAGATTGTCATCCACCTCCAGTGCCCTGTGAGCCCACAGGCAGTCCTCCCTATTCTCCAGATTGTCATCCACCTCCAGTGCCCTGTGAGCCCACAGTCCTCCCTATTCTCCAGATTGTCATCCACCTCCAGTGCCCCGTGAGCCCACAGGCAGTCCTCCCTATTCTCCAGATTGTCATCCACCTCCAGTGCCCTGTGAGCTCACAGTCCTCCCTATTCTCCAGATTGTCATCCACCTCCAGTGCCCTGTGAGCCCACAGTCCTCCCTATTCTCCAGATTGTCATCCACCTCCAGTGCCCCGTGAGCCCACAGGCAGTCCTCCCTATTCTCCAGATTGTCATCCACCTCCAGTGCCCTGTGAGCCCACAGGCAGTCCTCCCTATTCTCCAGATTGTCATCCACCTCCAGTGCCCTGTGAGCCCACAGTCCTCCCTATTCTCCAGATTGTCATCCACCTCCAGTGCCCCGTGAGCCCACAGGCAGTCCTCCCTATTCTCCAGATTGTCATCCACCTCCAGTGCCCCGTGAGCCCACAGGCAGTCCTCCCTATTCTCCAGATTGTCATCCACCTCCAGTGCCCTGTGAGCCCACAGGCAGTCCTCCCTATTCTCCAGATTGTCATCCACCTCCAGTGCCCTGTGAGCTCACAGTCCTCCCTATTCTCCAGATTGTCATCCACCTCCAGTGTCCTGTGAGCCCACAGTCCTCCCTATTCTCCAGATTGTCATCCACCTCCAGTGCCCTGTGAGCCCACAGGCAGTCCTCCCTATTCTCCAGATTGTCATCCACCTCCAGTGCCCTGTGAGCTCACAGTCCTCCCTATTCTCCAGATTGTCATCCACCTCCAGTGTCCTGTGAGCCCACAGTCCTCCCTATTCTCCAGATTGTCATCCACCTCCAGTGCCCCGTGAGCCCACAGGCAGTCCTCCCTATTCTCCAGATTGTCATCCACCTCCAGTGTCCTGTGAGCCCACAGTCCTCCCTATTCTCCAGATTGTCATCCACCTCCAGTGTCCTGTGAGCCCACAGTCCTCCCTATTCTCCAGATTGTCATCCACCTCCAGTGCCCCGTGAGCCCACAGGCAGTCCTCCCTATTCTCCAGATTGTCATCCACCTCCAGTGCCCCGTGAGCCCACAGGCAGTCCTCCCTATTCTCCAGATTGTCATCCACCTCCAGTGCCCTGTGAGCTCACAGTCCTCCCTATTCTCCAGATTGTCATCCACCTCCAGTGTCCTGTGAGCCCACAGTCCTCCCTATTCTCCAGATTGTCATCCACCTCCAGTGCCCTGTGAGCTCACAGTCCTCCCTATTCTCCAGATTGTCATCCACCTCCAGTGTCCTGTGAGCCCACAGTCCTCCCTATTCTCCAGATTGTCATCCACCTCCAGTGCCCCGTGAGCCCACAGGCAGTCCTCCCTATTCTCCAGATTGTCATCCACCTCCAGTGCCCCGTGAGCCCACAGGCAGTCCTCCCTATTCTCCAGATTGTCATCCACCTCCAGTGCCCCGTGAGCCCACAGTCCTCCCTATTCTCCAGATTGTCATCCACCTCCAGTGCCCCGTGAGCCCACAGGCAGTCCTCCCTATTCTCCAGATTGTCATCCACCTCCAGTGCCCTGTGAGCTCACAGTCCTCCCTATTCTCCAGATTGTCATCCACCTCCAGTGTCCTGTGAGCCCACAGTCCTCCCTATTCTCCAGATTGTCATCCACCTCCAGTGCCCCGTGAGCCCACAGGCAGTCCTCCCTATTCTCCAGATTGTCATCCACCTCCAGTGCCCTGTGAGCTCACAGTCCTCCCTATTCTCCAGATTGTCATCCACCTCCAGTGTCCTGTGAGCCCACAGTCCTCCCTATTCTCCAGATTGTCATCCACCTCCAGTGCCCTGTGAGCTCACAGTCCTCCCTATTCTCCAGATTGTCATCCACCTCCAGTGTCCTGTGAGCCCACAGTCCTCCCTATTCTCCAGATTGTCATCCACCTCCAGTGCCCCGTGAGCCCACAGGCAGTCCTCCCTATTCTCCAGATTGTCATCCACCTCCAGTGCCCCGTGAGCCCACAGGCAGTCCTCCCTATTCTCCAGATTGTCATCCACCTCCAGTGCCCTGTGAGCTCACAGTCCTCCCTATTCTCCAGATTGTCATCCACCTCCAGTGTCCTGTGAGCCCACAGTCCTCCCTATTCTCCAGATTGTCATCCACCTCCAGTGCCCTGTGAGCTCACAGTCCTCCCTATTCTCCAGATTGTCATCCACCTCCAGTGTCCTGTGAGCCCACAGTCCTCCCTATTCTCCAGATTGTCATCCACCTCCAGTGCCCCGTGAGCCCACAGGCAGTCCTCCCTATTCTCCAGATTGTCATCCACCTCCAGTGCCCCGTGAGCCCACAGGCAGTCCTCCCTATTCTCCAGATTGTCATCCACCTCCAGTGCCCCGTGAGCCCACAGTCCTCCCTATTCTCCAGATTGTCATCCACCTCCAGTGCCCCGTGAGCCCACAGGCAGTCCTCCCTATTCTCCAGATTGTCATCCACCTCCAGTGTCCTGTGAGCCCACAGTCCTCCCTATTCTCCAGATTGTCATCCACCTCCAGTGCCCCGTGAGCCCACAGGCAGTCCTCCCTATTCTCCAGATTGTCATCCACCTCCAGTGCCCTGTGAGCTCACAGTCCTCCCTATTCTCCAGATTGTCATCCACCTCCAGTGTCCTGTGAGCCCACAGTCCTCCCTATTCTCCAGATTGTCATCCACCTCCAGTGTCCTGTGAGCCCACAGTCCTCCCTATTCTCCAGATTGTCATCCACCTCCAGTGCCCTGTGAGCCCACAGTCCTCCCTATTCTCCAGATTGTCATCCACCTCCAGTGCCCTGTGAGCCCACAGTCCTCCCTATTCTCCAGATTGTCATCCACCTCCAGTGCCCCGTGAGCCCACAGGCAGTCCTCCCTATTCTCCAGATTGTCATCCACCTCCAGTGCCCCGTGAGCCCACAGGCAGTCCTCCCTATTCTCCAGATTGTCATCCACCTCCAGTGCCCTGTGAGCCCACAGTCCTCCCTATTCTCCAGATTGTCATCCACCTCCAGTGCCCCGTGAGCCCACAGGCAGTCCTCCCTATTCTCCAGATTGTCATCCACCTCCAGTGCCCCGTGAGCCCACAGGCAGTCCTCCCTATTCTCCAGATTGTCATCCACCTCCAGTGCCCTGTGAGCCCACAGGCAGTCCTCCCTATTCTCCAGATTGTCATCCACCTCCAGTGCCCTGTGAGCCCACAGTTCTCCCTATTCTCCAGATTGTCATCCACCTCCAGTGCCCTGGGAGCCCACAGTCCTCTTTATTCTGTCTCTCACGGTTTCCTGGCCTTCGTTTCTAGTTCCTACACACAGCGGTTCTGAACTGAGAAGTTTCCGGAATGCTGCCGCCATTGCAGCTCTTCAAGATGAAGCTCAGCTAACTCTCAACAGCTACATCCACACCAGGTGACCGCTATTTGCTGTGAACATGTACTTAAGCAAATTGCCTCCATTGTGAATGCTCCAGCAGGCAGTAAGAAGCCAGTTCAAACACTGTGACTAATTATCCTGTTGCCAGTCAGTTAATTTAGTTAGAATCCGTGTCCTCACCTGTCTCTGGGAGGAGGGCGAGAAGGGCAAATTGAATTAGGTGATGAGAGAGAAGGCTTTGCCAGGCACAGCAGGCTATGCCGGCTGAATGAGCTGACCAACAAAAGGCGCTGCTCATATTTGTGAGTCTGGGCATGGAGGGAGTCAAAAAGCAGCCAGGTCTGAAACACAGGTTGCTAGATTAGAAAGTGTTCTGATAATCCTTGGACAGGTACCCTTCTTTAGAGGCCAACCCCAAGTTCAAGGAACGCAGGGCTTCACAAGACCATCTTGGCTCTGGCCCCCACTATTGCTTGGGTTTGGTGATTGGTGTCTGCTGAGCTATCTGGGGTCCCAGCACCCACCACGTTACTTCTGTCTGGGCAGGGTCCTCTGACTGACATTGGAAATTGGTAGAAACTCTTAGATACTCTCCAACATGGGAGCTCAATAAAGTTCCCCCAACCCAGCACCAGTGTGAGCTTCCTGATTCCATTTTCAGAAGAAACGAGCCAGGTTTTTAAAGGAGTAATGAAACCTCTCAAGCTTCCTAGGTTGGGACTGCAATGGATCTGAGATTGGGAATAGAATTCAAAAGGGATTCATGGAAGCCTGTCTACATCACTTCAACACTAGCCACCGACACCATGGTGGTGTCTATAGACACCTTTATGGACAGAGGCCGTTAAAGTCTTCCCTCACCCGAGGGGTCAGAGAGATCCCAAGTCAGCAGTACCTGTGGGCGCTAGGAGCTCCTTATTTCGGTCACAAATCACCCTTTGGATGCTGAACGAGTGAAATTGTTCTGTGTTTATAAAATACCATTGAAATGGCATTGCTTGGTAGCTCGTGTAAATACGCTTTTTCAAAGTAAAGTTCGATGGCTGGGAAATTTAAAACCCACCTTTGAACTATAGTATAATAATTGCAGGCACTTAATTTTGTAATTCAGATTCACAAAATGAAACCATACATAATCTGGCCATCAAAGCTGACTGTGTACCACAGCTAACCTTTGGCACTCAGAGCCTGGAGAATATTCAGAACACTAACCAGAGAACATGGAACTTGGTTTTTGATTCAACCAGGCCTTTGCTAGGGAGTCACCATCCATAGGCGAGCGATGCATTATCAGAAAGAACTAGGCGAAATGTGGGAAGTGGGCAGAAACGTCGCTTCACTCAGGAAAGGGGAGGCCTGAACTCTAATTGGAAAAGAGTGAGGAAGGTGCAGGAAGGAGATGGCACGTGAAATGGTCCTTGCATGGCAGAGGGATTTCAGTAGGGAAGGGAAGGTGTAGCTCCAGGGGGTGGGGTCCCCCCGAGATGTGCTGGAGGTGTTCTGTAAGCTTCTGCAGAGATAAGCAGGGAGACTCTAAAGTGACCTGGGACTCCAGAGCTGCTGACAGGGGGACCTGGGAGAATCCCACCGCAGATGATCACAGTCTGTTGTTGAGACACAGTGAGGACACCGCAGCTCACCCTCAAGTATCTGTAGGTGACTGGAAGGCGTCTGCTTTGCCAGGGAACTTCCAGCTCACAGTATTAGCTGGAACTATAAAATGTCTAGAGTTAGATACATGACAAAAGAACTGTTCCTTTTTGTCTTGGCTCTTTCAAATCAGTGCACACTCTAAGGATGTCCCTACCTGGAAAAACAACACGTGGAATGGAAAAATTAACATGCAAACTTACATATCTGTTAGTGTTTTATAATCAACTGCTCTAGTTATCCAGGATATATGGCGCTGGCTAGGAACTGGAATATTACAACGCCATAGTCTAGCTTCAGATCCTGAATCTGTGATAGGCACAAAACATTTAGAATGTTAATGGGTGAAATCAGGGGTACATATTCTACAAAATAATTAAAAATGTATCTTTATTCTTTAATAATTTCAAACCCATTCCCATTCACATCTCCCTCCCAATTTCATGCACTCTTTAAAAACAAAAGAAAACAAAGCAAAGCAAACCCCATCAAGTCCAGTTGGTAGAGCCTGCATGTGCTAAGGCTATCCTCTGGAGCACAGGCAACGTACCTGGGGCTGCTTCCCTACAGGAAATGGTGCTCCTTCTCCCAGCATCCATCAGCTGCCAAAAGCTCCTCATCCAAGGTCATCCAGGGATGAGATTTCTCGAGCCCCTCCCCATTCACATTGGGATTTCGGCTGACTTGATTTTATTCAGGTCTTACACACGCAGCCACAACCACTGAGTTCATATGTTCAACGGGACTGCATGTCTGGAAAACACAGATTCAAAGCAGTCTCCTGCAGCCTCCAGCTCTTCCTGTCACTCCACCCCACTTCCAAAATGAGCCCTGCCGTGTGTGGTATCCTGATGATGGCTGAGTGTTCCTCAGTCTGATTCTCTACCGTCGATCTGTGTGGGTCTCTGTACTAAGCGTGGTATAGTGGAAGAAGCGGCTCCCCTGGTGAGGGTAAGAGCTGCACTAGTCTATGGCTACACAGAAAAGTATTTAGAGAGCAGTTTGATACTGTGTCCATTTCACAACACAGTAAGGTAGATACTCCCTCAGGCCCAGGTTCTTAGCACAGTTGGCAGTCCCAGGCATGACTTCATCTAGTGGAGCGGTCTTTATAACCTTGAGCAGTCAGACACACTGACGCATGCGCTGGCATTGTTTCTAGGTGGCACTCTACTCCACGTATAATAAGCCGTTCCTGTTGACTAAGTGACCAGCTCTTGCCCAACTAGAGAATAAAAGAGGTGGGAGAGAGGAGTGGCGAATCCACCTGCAGACAATCAGGAGTTAACTCCTGGGCTTGGAGGCAGTTCAGTGGCAGAACACTTGATTGCCTCGCATGCAAAAGGCTCTGGGTTCATCTCAGCAAGCCGAGAAAATCAAACCCACGCAAGGCGGTTTAATTGTCCGTGGTTTCTGGATTCTCCCGAATTCATCCTTTCCAGCCTGTGTTATTTCCTGCAACAGTTTCCCGTCACGGGAAAGGTTCCGCATGTTGGGTGGATGCCACAGACACAGCAGCAACTGTCTAGGCATCCGCTGCCACCTCAGCTCTGAGGAGCTCTCTCTGGGAAAGGAAGCTGTCAAGGAAGAGAGAAGCAGCTAAAGCTGAAGGAAGCCTGGCATATTGCTCAGAGATGATGTTCAGGTGTCTTGCTTTTCTAGTTGTCAGAGCTGTTGGCTGGTGTTTTTGTTCGGTTGGGCTTCTTTTGGTTGTTGTTGGTGGTGGTCTGAGAGAGTCTCATTCTATAAGCTGGGCTGGCCTGGATTCACTATTACTATGTAGTCCAGGCTAGGTTTGAACTCACAGCAACCTTCCTGCCTCAACTTCCTGAGTCCTGATATTTCCGTATGAAGCACCACCTCTAACATATTTATTTTTTACTGTAGATAAGCATCCTTATTTCCACCCCAACTTATTAAGTGTCATCGGGTGCCCTGTCCAAGAGTTCCTATGAAATTTGATTATGTGAGGGCCGAACAGGGTGGCCAGAGTGGATTAGAAGCTTTATGTGTGGCTGAGCGGAGTTCTTCATCCAGACCTAAGAGACAAGTGTAGAATTGTCCTAGACTGTCTCTGTACGGTGGGACGATCAGGCAATTAAACACAGTTAACAAGTCCTGCAGAGGAATTTGATGCCTCTCAGTTTTCGGCACCTGTGGCCTAGGTGGAGCATGGTTCAGTCACACGTGTGTCCCTGCAGCTCATTTTTAAGATGACCTTCTCCCAGTGGCAGGACGCTGTCCTGTAGAGGGTGTTGACGCCCAGCTTCAAGCCATTGACTGGAGTAGCACCAGGGCGTGAGAGGTGGGATACAGCATCTGAAGACAGCGGGGATGGAACACGTACATCGGAGTACAAATGTGTGTTGGGCATCAAGTAAGGAAATTGTTAAGCAATTTCTCCCATCTTTAATTATGTGCCAATTTCATTGACATGAAAGCTGGGTGGCATTGCCGCCCAACAGGACTCAGTCTTTAATTTGCAGTGTAATAAGGGCGGAATTATTCCTGAGAGTGACAAAGTATAATGCCTGAATAATAATTGGGAGAATTGGTTAGAAAAAGAAGCCATTTTCTTTGAGAGGAATAGTCTGTTCAAGAGCGTTGGGAATTTAAAAATATGAATTCCCACCGCCGGCTTCATAATCAACCCTATGGTCATCCCCCACAGTGATAACGTGACATTTATTCTTTGCTTTAAAATTAGCATCAGGTGTCTTAAAGCTGATTTGTCTAGAATTGAAAATGTACTCCCCTTGCTGATGTTGAGAGAGAGAGAGAGAGAGAGAGAGAGAGAGAGAGAGAGACTGAGCACATGTGATTGGGGCAGTGCCGGTTTCCAGGAATTCCAGCAGTCTACCTGTACCACAGTCTGCTGCCGCATGCTTCTGCAGCAACCTACAGCATGTTACTGAAGAGGCCCGGTCAGGAAGGCACCCTGGGCTGCTGTGTGTTCAGGTATGAGATGGCTCCCTGCTTGTGCGGACTCTGACATCGCTTTCGTGGCTTCTCCCATTGCAGATACCCCACGCAACCCTGCCGCTTTGGGAAGCTCCTGTTGCTTTTACCAGCTTTACGTTCAATTAGCCCATCCACCATAGAGGAAGTATTTTTCAAAAAGACCATCGGCAATGTGCCCATTACAAGACTGCTTTCAGATATGTACAAGTCCAGTGACATCTAAGCTCTTCAGCACCCGCTTTTCAAGGTGGGACAGTAGCGGACGGACTTCTGCCTTGCAGGACAAGCCTCAACTAACAAACCCTCCTGGAAGGAGAAACCTGGGGAAAACAATGCCAGTGGACACAAAACACTAGCTATGACCTGCTGCTCCACGGAAGTGGGGTGGCTGGAAAGGCCGTGGTACACACACTGTTGCCATGCCCTGGGGTGGGCGACCTGGGGCCACCACAGGCCACGCCAGTCGTTCTGCCTCTGACCCGGAAGATCCGGCTGAACTCTTCCAAGTGGAAAGACAAGTCCCACTTCCTTTTCCCTTTTAGCACACAAAGTCAGCTGATCAACAATAGCTTTGTGTAACATCATCCTGCGGCCTTCAGAACTCGGTCGGGTTGGAGCATCTACTTTAAAAATAATGCTTAGGTTTTAAATCAAAAGTATTATCAAAAAATTCCCTTCTATCATAATACTTCATTAAGTGGCCTTCAGAACCAAGTGAGTAAGTGAAACGTAGCTTATGCTGTGTAATCCCCCTCCCCCTCCCCTGTTCCGTTCTTTCTCCTTCTTTTCTTAGCACCACGGGCCAGGCAACCTCATCAAAGGAACAGACGACCAAAAGGAGTTTCCCACCAAGACTTCCGGTTGGGCAGCATCTCAAAGCAGAAGACCTCTACAGAAAGAACCTTAGTCCCGGCAGGAGAACTCCAAACAGCAAAACCAAATCCAGTGGAGCCAGGAGACTGGTGAGGCTGGTCGCTGTCCCGCCGCCACAGTGCTGAAGCCCAAGGCTGCAGGGACAGCAAGTCACACCAGAGGGTACATGAACATGCAAGCCAGAAGGAACTTCAAGGAGGTGCATGCTAAACAGGTTCCTGACCATTCCGTTGCTAACAGCCTGGGACTCTAGAATGCCTTTCAGAAAATCCTGGTTTCTAATAAAGCCTCAAATGCATATACACACACACACACCCCACATCGTCCTACGCACTACGCTGCTCCTTGGGTATGAATCTATACTTACGGAAATGTAGAAACAACCCTTTTTAAATAGCTGCTGTCCTTTTCACATTTATTAGGTACTAGCACCAAGGGGAGGGGGGAAATTCAGCACTTGGACTAGCATAGGATGAGTCAAACTTCTCTTGTACAAAGTGAATTAACTAATTTGTGAAGTTAAAAGGTTGTACTCATTGTATTTACAAAGAATAAAAATATATTGAATTTAAGTAAATTCTGCCTGATTTCTTTCCCACCTCCCTGGCTCGTTCCTCCCTGTCAGCAACAAGGTGGCGGTGGCCCCAGCTGGGATAAAAACCAAAGCTTGGAGCCCTCCAGCACGGAGCAGAAAGAACTGAGCTACAAAGGCAATTTCCTTTTTACAGTGAAACCCATTTGTAAAATGATGAATAAAGAAATAAAACATAAGATCTCATTCTCCACGGCACTCAGATGTAATTGCATCTGTTAGGAAAATTGCTGTGTGAGGAAGAACAAGGCCGATGAACGGTCCTTCATTCCCTACCGGTTTCCAGCCCTCACGCGTCCTGACCAAGAGTTGCAATCACTGTACCGGCGAGAAAAACGGGGAGGGAGCAATAGGAAGGTCATGCAGAAGTCCCAGGAGATCTGAGAGAAATGCCCTTCTGCTGGAGCCCCAGGGTGAACAGCATGGACTTGCAGGTGGCAGGCCAAGCAAGAGTCGGCACGCCTCTCTTCTTGGCTGCAAATGACCCTGCAGATAGGATGCATGGAAGGGCAACCATCCCTGCCTTGTCTGATGATGCTTCAGAGAATGGGAGTCTATCTTGAATGGGTAGCATAGGGGTAGGAGACTTTCCCATTGTGCACACGGCTCTGGGGTCTAGACCCAGGACCATATAAGAACAAAAGGTCTTCAGACAAGTATGTAAGAGCACCCCTTCATCTTTCTATATCTCACAACTCAAATGCCCATCATCAGAGAATAGACACGCCATGGCAGATAGGGAAAGACTAGGCCCATGTTTAACTGGGGGTAAATTATCAGAGTTGTGGAGGAGAAAGGAACGAATTGTATGGGATACGCATGACTTGGGATTGTTTATATAATCTGGCAACCTCCAGACCACACACTCTTTGCAACCATTTAAATGTTGGAGTGAACATTTAATGCAAGTATGGGAGGATTAAATGCTAACTCTTTGGAGACAGGTCAGATCTGGGAAGTGATAAGATCGGTACGGAGTAACAAGGGGACCTTCAAACATCTGTATAATGGCTTAATTATTAAGAAACAAAATCAGAAATACCTGTGAGATCCAAGACAAGACCTGACAATACTGGCTGACTGGCCCAGGTTGTTTATCCATATATTAGTCACGTTTTTGCTTCAGTGCTGCTAGGTGACTATTCCCAAAGACTAAATAAATAAAAGGTCTAACCTCTGTTATCTGATGGAAGGAATATGTCTGAAAACAAAAATAAATAACCTTTGCAGATTTAAAAACAAAAACTTATCTGTCAGATGAGTCACTGAAGCTTTGTTGATTTGACTTGAGCTGGGTTTTGTTGTTGTTTGTTGGAGGCAATGCCTTGCTGTGTAGTCCTGGCTAGCCTCCTCAAACTCACAATCCTCCTGCCTCAGCCTCCACAGTACCATGCTTTCAGGCATGTGCCACCACGCACTGAAATCGGAGAGGGTTGGGTCTGGGGCTCAGTTCCAAGAGTGCCTGCCTAGCATGTATGAAGTCCTGGGTTTGAGCCCCAGCACTGCGTAAGCCAGAAGTGTTTCAGCACATGAAGAATCTTGGCACTGGGGAGGAGGAGGCAGGCAGAAAATGGTAACTCTTGGCTACTTAGCAGTTTGGAGGCCATTCTGGGCTCTGTGAAAAACCTATTTCAGAAAAAGAAAAGGTATGGGAAGAAGCCCATCTTCCCATCTTGAGGCTGCCCCTGCAGAGATTCCAAAGGGAAGGAAGAGATGTTGCTCTCTGTACTGATGTTTTAGCTCAGGACTTTTGCATAAGTTAAGAGTCTGATTTGATTCTCATTTGAAATAGCAGAGAGAACCAAAACAAAGACATCCTGGTGAGAACCCGTGTTCTGTGGCTTGTCATACAAATCTTGTTCCTCTTCAATGTTGGTTCCTCTTTAATGTTACAAGAACACTCGGGAACATTAAGATAGATTACAATTGTACTGGGTATTATTATGATGCAGTTCGTCGCCTCCCACCCACCCGGAAGGGAGCTCATTCTCCCCTGAGCTTAGATTTGACCACGGGTCTAGGTTTGACCAGTGGAAAGTAAACTGACTCAAGAGTCTCACATTATTTCATTGATATCTCAAGGCTTTAAATCTAATTTAAGATACCATGAATTGAACGCACTGGCCAGAGACTGGACATTGCTGCCTTCCTTGAGCTCCTTTTGTTTTCAAGAGGGGCCTCCTATGTAGCCCAGGCTGGTCTCAAACTTCTGACCCTCCTTTCTTACCTTCCCGCAAGCTGGGATTACAGGTATGTCCTGCCATGCCTGGCCCTTGATTATTTTTATTGAAACAGGAGCACTCTTTACTTTTCTCATGTGTCTAGCTGTCCCCTGGCTGTCTCCTGGCTGTCCACCTAGTTGGATCTCTTCCAGTGTAGCTGCTTTGGTGTCTTGGGTTTCAATGGCTGTGATAAAACGCCATCACCAAAAGTACCTTGGGGGAGGAAAGGGCTTATTTCCTCTTATAACTCTCAGGTTACAGTTCATCACCGAAGGAAGGCAGAGCAGGAACTCAAGGAAGGAACTGAGGCAGATGCTATGAAGAAACCAGGCTTGCTGATTCACAGGATTTACCTGCCCAGGGGTGGCACCGCCCACAGTGAGCTGAGCCCTCCAGTGTCAATCACCAATCAAGAAAATGTGTGTGTAAGTGAGCCACCCTGGGTGGTGGTGGCGCATGCCTTTAATCCCAGCACTCGGGAGGCAGAGGCAGGCGGATCTCTGTGAGTTTGAGATCAGCCTGGTCTACAAGAGCTAGTTCCAGGACAGGCTCCAAAACCCTGTCTCGAAAAAAAACAAAAAAAGAAAAAAAAAAAAGAAAATGTCCCACAGGCCATGTAGCAGGGGCATTTTCTCAAATGAGGTTCCCTCTTTCCAAATGACTGTAGCTTGTGTCGAGCTGACATAGAATAGCAGGCACACTGGGTATCCCATATTAGAAATGGTTCTCGGATTGCCTCTTTGTTGATTGACCTGGGTTGTTTGCAGATTTTCACTACACCACACTAAACTGCAAAGAACCAAACTTCTATATATACTTTTTGTGGCTTTGCAGGGTATTTCTGCAGGATAAAGGCTTAGAGTGGTGTTTCTGGGTCAAAGATTATATGCATTTTTAATTTTGATGGATACAGCCAAATGGCTCTCCAAAAGAGTTGTATCAATTTGCACTCCTGCCAAGAGGGTCTGAGAGGGCCCATTTCTCTGCTCAGATTTTAAAAGTGCTTAATCAGACAAAGGCTTGATGAACACTTCAGAAGCTGTTAGAAAAAATAAAGAAAAATGCATATGTTCCCATCATGAATATGCCTCCGATATGATGCTATTGCTCTGGCTAAGTGGGTCCTGCCCGGCCCCCATGGTCAGAGCTGCATTGCTAGGCCACTTCCGTGAGCCTGAGGAATGTCCATGTCACAGTGAAGGTCGGGAGAAAGCAGGTGAATGCAGACGAAGATGCAGTTCGGCTTGTGTCTTCTACTGCTAAGGTCTTGCCACACAAGCCAACCTACTTGGGGCTGGAGCGTCGCTTGGTGGTAAAATGCATGCCTACTGTGTGTAAGGCCCCGGGTTCAGTCTTCACTACTGCAACAAACAGAATACCAGATGCTCATTTAAAACGAACATTTACAAAATAATCACCTCTGAAATCACAATCTCTCTCTCTCTCTCTCTCATAGGGGAGAGGGACAGTGGATGGATGGTGGTAGGGCGAGGGAGGGGCATGGAATTATTGATCAGTCTGCGGGGACAGCAGGCTGGGCAGTAACTCTCCTTAAACTGAGTTAACTCCAGTACCCTTATCACAAATGACAAATGGCTTATTTCCCACGTGGTCTGCATTTTTAGCAGTGCTGCTTGTAGGTTTTTGGAACATGTGCTGGCTTTTTCTCCAAATGCTGCTAACCTCCACAGGGCCTGCTGTGGAAAGGCCTCAGCCCTCAGCTGCACTCAGCCAGCTGGCCCTTCAGAAGTGTGGCACCAGACGCACTCTCTGTCCCGGCATCTCGGTGTCGTTCTGAAGTGCTACCATGCCCTAACTGGAAACTCCCAGTGGAGTCAGTGTCAGGAGGACACCCAGGTCCCGTGTTTGCTCTTTAGACCAGCAGGGAGGCCATATTCCACCCATGGTACCGCTGTCACTGATACCTTTTGATTTCTGTGTTGCAGCACACTGAGCCAGGGTCAGGAAGACTCAGATTCCTTCTTCATGAAGGCTAGAAGACAGACACAGTCCTTGTCCCCGCCAATGGTCAGCCTAGGTATCTCCTCAGTCATGAGTCTGTGAGCCTGGGGAAGGAGCATGAGCCAAGGTCACGAGGCTGGGCTTCTAGTTGTGTCCACGCGATGCTGGGCACATCACCTGCCCTCACTGGGCTCCAGCTGAAAGGAGTGTTCCGCTCAGCAGGGCCTAAGGCGTTCCTTCCGGTCTAATAGCATAGAGTCACTTTTCTCAGGTAGGCCCAGGAGGCTCCCAGAACTAGAAGTTCTCCTTGGTGGCAAGACTAATCAGATTAAGCCCATTTCCAAATGTGCCTAACCTTGGCTGCTGGTCTCCCAAATCCGTCCGTTTAGACAGGTCCATCTCCATCTTAGCTGCTCATGCAATCACCTGGGAACTTTAAAAATCCCAATACTCTGGCTGCAGCCCAGACCAATTACATCAGACCCCTGGAGAGAGGGCCAGGTTCCAGAGATGTATGTGTGTATGTGGTGTTTGTGTGTGTGTGTGTACAGTGTATATGTGTGTATGTACAGTGTGTGTGTAGTGTGTGTGTGTGTGTGTGGTGTGTAAGTGTGGTTTGGGGTGTGTGTGTGTGGTGTGTGTGGTGTTTGTGTGTGTGTACAGTATATGTGTGTGTGTACAGTTTGTGTGTAATGTGTGCATGTGGTGTGTGTGTGTACAGTGTGTTGTGGTGTGTGTGTGTGTGTGTGTGTGTAACCCAGGGCTTTGTGCCAGGTGCCCAGCCACTGGGCTAGACCCCAGCCTGACACAGCATCAAACTACCGAGTGCCTCCAGCGGCAGCTAAGGCTAGCTGCCCCAGCAAGGATGGGGAAGGAGCATCTTCCGGCTCCAGGATAGTTGGTGAGTCTGATCCCCTGTGCCTGGTTGCTCTCCCCCTACTCTCTGGTGACCTTTTAAGAAGTTAATTCTTCCCCTCTTCTCCTGCTCCGGCCTGTCATTGAGCTCACCCAGCTGATTGCGGAGCTTGTGATTGAGGACCTCTTCTGACCGATTCCCTTTCCCCCAAAATTAACGTGATCATTAAGGCTTATAATTTCACTCACCAGTGCTATCAATCAAGGGGCTGCGAGAACGGAGTTAAGAGTCCTTTTGTAATTGGCACCAGCCTTGGATCCTGAGCAGAGCATTCATGGTCTGTGGGGAGGCTGGAGGAAGGGGGAGCTGGTAAGCAGAAGAGAGCTGTACCCCTGAACTGACTCCCAAGGCTTGCTCCCCCACCTCCCCTCCCTCAGAGCTAGTAAGCTGCACTCTCTCTCTCTCTCTTCCGTGAATGTTGAAATGAGGAAGCCAGATCTTCCCACCCCCCAAGTCTCTCGGAAGTGTAGCAGGTCTCTCTGGTACCCTGAAATAAGGAAGATGAACAGATTCTTTATACAAAATGGAGAACTCAGTCTATTTCGGGAGGAGCAGTTAGTCTGTATCGTCCATTGTTCAAAGTGGGGCTGCGGTTGTCAGATCCAAAGGACTGGCACATCCTTGCCTGCTGCCTCAGGACCTCAGACACCACAGCTGAGCCCAAAGCAATGGCAATGCATGTTGTATCCCCTCCCCCTTCCCAGGTAACTCTATACTGCCTCTGCGTGTAGGAAACCATGGGTCACACCAGCCCCTGACCAGAGCTGTGTTCTTCCTGGGAGAGCTTGGGTGTCCCAATTCTACCCTATGCAGTGCCTCATGGAACATTTGATACAGACACGCTAGGTGGGGTGTAGGCCAGACGTAAGGAGGCAGCTATTTCAAATACATTGTGCTGTAATAGGGAAGCAGAGGCAAGAAGATCAGGAGTTCAGGGTCATCCTTAGCTACACAGCAAGTTCAAGGACAGCCTGGGCTACAGAGGACCCTGTCTCAAAAACCAAACAATGACAGCAATCAAATACAATTACAATATCATAACAACACGAAACATCTTTTTCCTTTTTTTTTTTTTTAAGACAACACCATAGGAAAATCTGGAGGAGGGGGAAGCACCTCTAATCCATCTCCTTAAGGCAAGCATTTCAGCTGTGGCTTGATTTCCTAGTCGCTGCACACACACACCTATATATGCTACCATAGCTGCAATCAGTGAGCACACTTTGCATTCTGATGCCCTCACCATCCTAGCACTTTCGTTTTCTACTTGGAGTTTATGGGCTCTCAGAACTCCTTCCTCTGTTTGCATAATAATTCTGTTACGTGGTGTGTGCCAGGATGGCCTTGCCATTTGCTGTTTGGGATAATTAGGCTTAACAAAAATGCTTAATAAAATAAACGCAGAGCATTTGAAATAGCGCGAACAAAGCCTGCTCTGGGTGCTGCTTACATCATGGACTCGGGATAAAGAGACAGCTCAGAGGTTATGAGCACTGACTGCTCCTCCAGAAGACATGGGTTCAAGTCCCAGCCCCCACCTGGTAGTTCACAACCATTTGTAACTTCAGTTCCAGGGGAATTGCACTTTCTTCTGACCTTCACAGGCACCAAGTGTACAAGCGGCACACAGACACACATGCAGGCAAAACATCTATACCCACAAAATAAAAATAAAATCTTAAAAAACAAAACAAAACTCTGTACTCCCAGTTCCTCCTTCCTGAGACAGGGACTCAGGAGGAAAGTGGACTCTGGGGATCTGCAGTTAGCAACAGTTTCCCCCATTTCCACGCTTCCCTGAAATATTGCTTGGCCCTTGGTCTGAGTTTCTTCTGGGGCCACAGTGATACCAAGAGACATTTCTTTCCCTTCTGAGCTTCCAGTCAGTGCCAAGGCCGGACAGAGAACAACTCTTTAAAGAGGTGGGTCATGGGGCTGGAGAGATGGCTCAGTGGTTAAGAGCACTGACTGCTCTTTCAGAGGTCTTGAGTTCAATTCCCAGCACCTGTACTGAGATCTGGTGCCCACTTCTGGCCTGCAGGCATACATGCAGACAGAACACTGTATACATAATAAATAAATATTTAAAAAAAACAAATAAAGTGTCCTTCTCCATAAAAAAAAAAAGAGGTGGGTCATGGCTGGTGAGAGAGAGTTCAGAGGGTAAAGGCGCTTGCCCGAAGCCTGAAGCCTGACCGCATGAGTGCGATCTCCAGGATCCCCACGGTAGAAGCTACAAACCAGCTACAAACCAACTCCCAAAGTTGTCTTCTAACCTCAGGCACATGATGTGGTGCACACACATCCACACATTTGTACCTCCAAGGAAAAAAAAACTATGGACCAAACTGGGTTTGGAATGTAGACCTGTAATCCCACCACTTGGGAAATGGAAGTAGAGGGTCAGGAACTGAAGGCTAACTTTGGCTACATACCTAGTTAGAGGCTAGTCAGGGCTAGCTACAGGAGACCCTGCCTCAAAGAACAAGAGGCGAAACACACAGAAAGTGTGCGCCACGTTGGAACTCCTCCCAACACTGGCTGTTTGTCGGTGTCTTCTGTACGTCTGTTTTCCTGGGAGGTAGGGTCACCTGAGACTGTCGACATTGTTCAGGTTCTACTCAGCAGGAGCCAAAACCTTTGTTCCTGGTGCCTAGTTGCAGGAGCTCAGCAACCTGTGAGAGGCTGGTGGACAAGATTGGTTGTCCTTCCATCTGGTCTGCCTGGGTGGTGGGGTAAGAGTCCAGCCTGCGGAGGGGTCGGTGCAGAATGGTTTGGCTCAACACTGGGTTCACTATGCATGATGAGAATGTCCCCAAAGGCTCATACATTTGATTGCTTGGTACTCGATTGGTGTAACTGTTTAGGAAGGATCAGAAGTATCACTGGGGTAGACTTTGGGGTTTCAAAGGATGCTGATATTCCCAGTGTGCTCTGTTTCCTGTTTGCTGTTTGAGATGTGAGGTCTCAGCTGCTGTTGGTGCCGCCTGTTAGCTCTACTCCTCTATGGACTCTAAGCCTCTGATAGCATCAGCATCCTCAAAAACCTTTCTTCTGTAAGTTACCTTCATGGTACGGTGTAGGAGGTCCTTCTGTTTGTGTGTTGCTTTCATTGGTTGAATAAAGAGACTGCCTTGGCCTTTTGGTAAGGCAGAATTTAGATAGGTGGAGTAGACCGAACAGAATGCTGGGAAGAAGGGAAGTGTGGCAGACGCCATGAATCTCCAGCCTGAGACAGACATAGGTTAGAATCTTTCCTGGTAAGCCATGACATCGTGGTGCTACATAGGTTATTAGAAATGGGTTAGATCAAGATGTGAGAGTTAACCAATAAGAGGCTAGAGCTAATGGGCCAGGCAGTGTTTTAATTAATATAATTTCTGTGTGATTTTTTTTTGGGGGGGGTTAAGCTAGCCAGGCGGCCAGGAGCTGGACAGCGGGACATGGCCTGCTCCTCTTACTACAATGGTATCTTACCACAGCAATATAAAAGTAACCTAAGATATTATGGCTTCTGGAAGCATAGCCCTTTCCCCACGTCCATACAAGCTCTTAATGTTGCTTTCCTTTGCTCTCAAGTCACGCCATAAGGGTCTCCTGATCTGGCTAGTTTTATGTCAGCTTGACACAGGCTAGAGTCATCTTGAGAGAAGAGATCCCCAATTGAGAAAATGTCTCCCTAAGATCAGGCTGTAGACAAGCCTAAAGAGCATTTTCTTAATTAGTGATTAGTCGGAGGAGGGGGGTCTCATGGTGGGTGGTGCTACCCCTGGGCAGGTGGTTCTGGGTTCTATAAGAAAGCAGGCTGAACAAGCCACGAGGAACAAGCCAGTAAGCATCCCTCTTCCATGGCCTCTAGAACAGTTCCTGCCTCTGGGTTCCTGCCTTGTTTGAGGTCCTGCCTTAGCTTCCCTTCATGTGACTCGGGATATATAAGACAATTAAATGCTTTCCTCCCCAAGTTTCTTTTGTCACAGTGTTTCAACACAGCAATAGAAACCATAACTAAGGCATATCGTCATGGCCTTGCCTTAGTAATGAGGCTCGAGGGGCCAGGGAAAATTATCTGCTTCATTTCCCATTGCTTATATTAAACCCTGTGTGAAGACTTTTTGCTGCTTAACAAAATGCCAGGAATAGACAACTCAAGAGAGAAGGATTTACTTTGGGCTCATGGTTTCAGTTCACAGTTGTGGTCCATGGGGGCCATGGTGAGGCAGGACACCATGGTAATGGAGGGTGTGACAGAGAAACCCCCCCCCCCCATGGCAGACAGAAGCACAGAGAAAGGAAGGGACTGGGATCCAATATGACTTTCAAGAAGATGCTCCTGCGGACATCCTTCAACTTCCACCATCTCTCAAAATAGTGCCAGCTGAGGGACCAAGCTTTCAACCACAAAGCTGTGGAAGACATGTCAAAGATGAGCCATGACACCCGCAAGTCTGGAATTGGTGCATCTGCAAGCAGGAAACAGGAACGAGACAGACGGTGTGACCACCCAAAGCCTGGCTCTGACTCCAGCAGCGTGAGCAGACAGTGTGACCACCCGGAGCCTGGCTCTGACTCCAGCAGTGTGAGCAGTGTGACCACCCGGAGCCTGGCTCTGACTCCAGCAGTGTGAGCAGACAGTGTGACCACTCGGAGCCTGGCTCTGACTCCAGCCCTGCCTGGCCAATGGTCATCTGCCCCACCCAGAACCTCAAAAGAAGCAAGGCAGTGACCAGCTGGCTATCCCTAGTTGTCTAGCCCACATTTCAAGCCTTTCAAGCACAAGCCAAGGGGGAGTTTATAAATGATGGTGAACATGATTTTCAGACTTTAAGCATGTATGTGTGTGTGTGTGTATATATATATATATATATCAGCTGGTTTCTAAAGATAGGAAATGAACCTGTTTCCCAATCAACACCACATCCCTCACATTGTCTAATTTTCATCTGCTTTTAGTGTTCACTCTTCCTTAATTGCTCATTATTGCAACTTCAAGGCACGGGACAGTTTGGTGACAGACTGCCACACCTGAAAGCCTGTCTTTGAGAAGTCACAGGGTTTCTTGCTAGAGCTTTGGACTTTTAGTTTGGGAAGTATTCACATTTGAACAGCGCTGGTAACTTGCCTAAAGTCTACACTCTCTTAGTGTTGGGTAGTGCGACCTTCGGGGCCAGCAAGAGGGCTCCGTGGGGAAAGCACCTGCTGACTAGAGTCCTTGGGGCTTGCCTGGTGGGAGGGAACCCTCCTCCCTGGGCTGTTCTCTTACCTTTGCGAGTGCACCATGGCACGCTGACCCCCACCAACAACTAATGTAGAATAGTGTATTATCACACACATGAGCGTCTTTCAGAGACACTTTCCCAGTTTGTGGGTACTGGGGGTGTTCAGAAGAACAGAGGAAACATCATGAGAGAGCCTGAGGTTCGGGGGGGGGGGCGGGCAGAACTGGCCCTTTATTGGTGCCTCCTTCCTCAGAAGAAGGCAGGCAGAGTCAACAAGCCCTGAAGACAGGGGCTAACCAATTTGAATTCGGGGGCAGATCACCCTAACTTTCTCTTTCGTTATGAACTAGAGAGGAGGGATTGTACGTAGTAACTCAGCTCCGACATTTTGTCACCTAGACATTCATTTGAATTAATGCTCCTTTCAAAAGTGCATATTTTTGGTGCTGACCAAGTCTGCCGAGTCCCCCAAATCTTGTCAGCCTCCGCCACCTGCAGCCTCCGGGCCTGGCCCCTAGCATACATCTCAGATGTGCTCTATCTCAGTCCAATAGTTAGCTTGCATCCCTCACCAAAGAAGGGGTTTTGCTTTTTGTTGTTTTGTTTTTGCAGCAGATGGTGATCATTACAGAAAGCTACAACTTGACTCTGGAATGCCCTGATCTATCACTACACCTCAGGCTCAGGACATGTCTTGGAAGTGGGGCCAGAAAGACTAAGATCCAGAGAAACAGGAAGTCTGTTGTAGGATAATCTCTTCTATCTGATCTGCACCCATGAAATCTCGACTGTACAGTCACCTAGACAAGACCTGTACAGGACACCCCCAGCTGGTACGCCCATGTTGATGGGGGAAATCTCACATGGCCCCACCTCAGGATGCAGTGCTATAGGCCATCATTGAGGGCTGAGAAAGGAAGAATCTTCTCCAGGGATGGGATCCTCATAGATTATCCCACCCCAAGGGGGCAGCCCTGAACACATGTATATACAAGAAACAGTAAATGGGCTCAGCGAGTAATATTCAGACACACACATACATGTGTGGATTACTGCTACTGAAGAGGGGGAGGATGTGAGCTAACTCCAAGATATTCCAGTTAGATTTCCTTTATTGTAAGGGACAAACTCAACAGAACAGGAATGAGAAGTCCAGCCTCAGGTGTTTAGCATGGGAGCGAGAGAGAGAGAGAGAGAGAGAGAGAGAGAGAGAGAGAGAGAGAGAGAGAGAGAGAGAGTGCAGGCTCTGGGTGGGCAGGCGGTTTTCTCTGGGTACCCAAAAGGTCATGCATGCCTTAACCTGGTCCAGCCTCTTAAAGGTTATTGGCTGAAGGAGGTTACCCATCACCTCCCCTCTTTTTCTAAATAAGAGAGTTTTATACCCAATACAAAACTATATACACTAGGAATAGGTATTAAGATACATTTAGACTTACAACCAGCATAATCAATATTGAGCAAGGAACATATGCTAAATGTTTTAATAAACATTCTATCCTAAAAAGTTTAAGTGTTGCATTAGAAATGGCTTGGCCAGATTATTCTTGTCTTTGTCTGGCCTGTGCATCTATCCATCTGCCCCACATAAAAATAGGGTTTGTTACGAGAAACGGAGGCAGTGGTGGTGCACGCCTTTAATCCCAGCACTTGGGAGCCTGTCTCAAAAAAAAAAAAGAAAGAAAGAAAGAAAGAAAGAAAGAAAGAAAGAAAGAGAAAAAGAAAAAGAAGGAAAGAAAGAGAGAAAGGGAGGGGAGGTTTGATTCTGACATTAAAAACTGGTTAGGAGGGGCTGGAGAGATGGCTCAGCGACTAGGAGCACTGTCTGCTTTTCCAGAGAACCAGGATTCAATTCCTAGCACCCACATGACAGCTCACAACTGTTCAACTGTCTGTAACTCTAGTTCCAGGGGATTTGACACCCTTACACAGACATACATGCAGGCAAAACACCAATGTACATGAAATTAAAAAAAAAATGGTTAGGAACCAGCGGACTGACTCAATGGCCCTGTGCGTGCTCAGCGTGAATTACTGGGCTGGATCCTGTATTAGTTACTTTTCTATTGTTGTGACAAAAGCAACCTGAAGAACAAAGGGTTCCTTTGGCTTACATAGCCCAAGTCATGGTCATGAAGGAAGCTAACGCAAGCATTCAACCTGGATGGGAATCTGGAGACAGGAGCTGATGCAGAGGCCATGGAGGGGTGCTGCTTACTGGCTTGCTCCTCCTGGCTTGCTCAACCTGCTTTCTTATAGAATCCAGGACCACCAACCCTAGGGTGTCCCCACCACACTGGGCCGGGCCCTCCTCATCAATCACTAGTCAGAAGATGCTCTACAGGCTTGTCCACAGCCCGGTCTTATGGATGCATTTTCTCAGCTGAGGTTCCCGCCTCTCAAGCAACTCCAGCCTGCACTGAGTTCACATAAAATGAGCCAGCGCTGCAACCAGTATTAAAGCACATGGGTCTATGGGGGCCGTTTTCATTCAAATCAACACAGATCCCCAGTGCCCCCACCCCACACACAGGGAGGGAGAGGGGAGGTTGGCTTAAGGAGTGTGACACATGCCTGTAACTCCACCACTCAGGAAACTGAGGCAGAGAGATAAGGAGTTCAAAGTTAGCCTTGGCTACATAGTGTGGCCTACATCACCTAATAAAGCCAGCCTGCTGCTTTAGTATTCCGAATTCTTCTCCCTCGTCCTTTCTTACATCTCAATAAACTCTGCACTCAAACTCTCTCTGCATGGCGTGCTCTGTCACCTGTGTGTCCCCACCCGCAGTGGGACTGCCAGGGTCCACTCACACTGTATCCTAACAGGGAGGGACAGAGAGGGAGCCACTCTGGGCTTAGGGAGACTCCCAGAAATCCACAAGAACTGGCCTTCCCCTGTAATTCTATGATGACTATCCTAATTGTCATCATAGAACCTTGGTCCAGGAACTGATGGCCGCAGATCTACAGCCAAGCCAAGCCACTGGGCCAAGCTGTGGAAGTCCAGTTGAAGAGAGGGAGGAGGGACTTTATGAGCAACGCGTGGTGGTGGGGGCAGGTCAAGATCATGGTTGGGAAACCCACAGAGACAGCTGACCCATGGGAACTCACGGCCTCTGGATTAACAGTTGGGGAGCCTGCATGGGATCAAACTAGGGTCCTCTGCATGCGAGTGACAGTAGCTTGGTCTGTTTGTGGGGCCCCTACCATTGGGACCAGAATCTATCCCTGGTGCATGAGCAGGCTTTTTGGAGCCCATTCCCTATGGTGGGATGCCTTGCCCAGCCTTGAGCCAGGGGGAGAGGCTTAGTCCTGCCTCAACCTGATATGCCAGGCTTTTGAGAGGCCTTAACCTCTCTGAGTGGATGAGGGACAGGGTAGAAAGGAGGTGGAGGAAGGGAACAGGAGTTAAGGAGGGAGGGGAAACTGTGGTTGGTATATAAAATAAAAAATTTTAGCCGGGCGGTGGTGGTGCACGCCTTTAATCCCAGCACTCGGGAGGCAGAGGCAGGCGGATCTCTGTGAGTTTGAGGCCAGCCTGGTCTACAAGAGCTAGTTTCAGGACAGGAACCAAAAAGCTAACAGAGAAACCCTGTCTCGAAAATAAAAAAAAAATTAGAAAAGGAAACCACATGGTCCAAAATATTGTTTTGCATTTATACTAACACTACATTTAAGGAGCTACCTAAAGGTTCAATGGAATGTACAAAAATAAAAGTAAAATTTATTTCAATAACTGATAAAAATACTATATTATATGAAGCAAACGTAGATTTAGTATAAGAAACCAGACAGAAACAATACCAGGGATAGCTGGGTCTGAACTCAGGCCTGTGCACATGCGTGCATGTGTGTGCGTGCGTGCGCGCGTGCGTGCGTGCGTGCGTGCGTGCGTGCGTGCGTGTGTGTGTGTGTGTGTGTGTGTGTGTGTGCAGGTCCACCACCTGGTCTGCTTCTTAGCCCTTTCAGTTTCTAGCCCAAGTTCTGGGGTCTGGTGGGGTGGTACTCTTGAGAATTCCTTTCCACATGGGAAAGAGAGGACTGACTGGGTTGTTTCTAAGACTCCTTGTGGCTCTAATGAGCCTTTCTCTTTAAATTTTTACTTAGTTTTGAAGAGTTTCTGTTCATGGTCCAAAGCTGCAGAGACTCCGCAGGTCACAGACTGCAGATGGCTAAGAAGTCACCACACTAATGTAATGCAGGACTGGCAGGGGAATCTGGGACAAAGAATGTTAGAAAAACTAGCAAAAGGCAACGTTTGGAAGTAGTTAGTGACATACCAGTACTGGTTTCCCACTTTTAGCAAATGTGCTATGGTTGGTCACTCATTACCACAGAGGGAAACTGGACCAGTAGGCTTTTGGGAGTTCCCTGTAATGTCTTTGCAATGTCTCCCTAAGTCCCAATCATCCCAGAAAAAAAATGTCCTGCTGCTTGTTTGCTTGCTTGCTTGTTTTCTTTCTTTTTCTTTTCTTTCTCTCTTTCTTTCTTCTTTCCTTTCTTCTTTTTCTTTCTTCCTCCTTCTCCTTCTCCTCCTCCTCTCCTTCTCCTCCTCCTCCCCTCCTCCTCCTCCTCCTCCTCCTCCTCTTCCTTCTTCTTCTTCTTCTTCTTCTTCTTCTTCTTCTTCTTCTTCTTCTTCTTCTTCCTCCTCCTCCTCCTCCTCCTCCTCCTCCTCCTCCTTCTTCTTCTTCTTCTTCTTCTTCTTCTTTCAATACAGGTTTCTTTGTGTAGCCTTGGCAGTCCTAGAACTAGCTCTGTAGACCAGGCTCTGCCTCTCGAGTGGTGGAATTAAAGGTATCTGGCTGCTTTCTTAAAAGGTGAAATGCTATTGGGCACTGTGGCACACACCTTTAGTCCCAGCACTCAGCAGGAGAGCCAGCCAGACCTATCCTCTGTGAGTTTGAGGCCAGCCTGGTCTACACAGCTAGTTCTAGGACAGCCAAGACTACAGTGAGACCCTGCCAAAAAAATAAAAATAAAACAAACAAACAAAGGTGAAAATATTCTCCTCTCATCTCCGTCTTTGGGCTCCGGGAGCAGTGTTGTCAGTTCTGACATGATACAGGGATATTCAACTAACACTCGAAGAGTATGTACTATGAAAATCATTTTACAGTTACTGCAACTTGTCCCTCAGGGAGGTACAACAATTCATCTCCCGCAACATCTGTGAGGAGCAGCCAGCTCACCAAATCAAACCTGAGACTGTGTCGTGTCCCTCACGAGCAGGTGAAGTCAGGCTGTCAACTCTCAAAATGCTCTCCAGCAAAACCTTTCTAGAATACTGTCCCAAGCGGCAGGTCTGTCCCTGAGGAGGAAGCAGGTACAAACCAGAAGCTGGCTGAGGTGGCAAAGAGCAACAAGGTCCAAAAGAAGAAGCAGTTACAGGCTTAACATTCCTGCCATCAATGGCCACCGTCCTTCAGAGCTGCAGAGGCCATTGTCTTGGGTCTACAGCGCACAAAGGGTCAAGCCTCACAGATCTGTGCCTAGGGGGAAAACACCACAGGTCAAAGTGTTCAGATTACGCCCCAGAAAATCCCCTTGCAGAGAGAAGGCAGCAAATCCCAGTCAGTTGAAAGGACAAAACTCTCTTTACCTCAGAGACACTGCACTGAATAAACCGGTTAAACATGGTCTGGATTTACCGAACATGAAAACAACTGGATTAAAGTATAATCTGGCACTAAAGGAAAGGGAATGTACCAAGAAAGCTAAGTAATGATGAGGCTAGTGTTTCCTTCTGCCCAACAGAAATGGCCAGTCCAGTCTACAACACCTCAGACCGATCCTGAGAGCACTCCCCTCGCTTCAGACTGTCAAAGCAAAACCCGCTCTCTAGAATACTGTCCCCAAATGGCAGGTCTGCCCTTAAGGCAGTTAGAAGCTGCAACTGTATCTGCCTGCATCCCAGCCAAACTGCCTTAAGATGCTCCTGCGTTAAGAGGCAGCGTCTGCCGCGTGGTACAGGTGCAGGCTTGAGGGTCACCAAGACTAGGGCTTCCCTTTCTACTGGCCATGTGACCTTGGTCGAAGTAAAATTCCTCCCAGCTCTTCTCTTGGCAAAGTGAGGAGTCTAAGTTTCGCTCTCTGTATTATCCACCCACGCTTGCCTGTTGTCCGCCTTTCCCACGAGAACGGTTAACTCACTAATCTGAGACTTCTAGCCGATATCCCTAAATGCCTGTGATGCACCTCTCTGGTTTTGACTGGTTTATCTCTTCAGACTTTTTCCTTGCATTCAGGCCAAACTTGTTCCTTTTGCCAGACACGCTGCACCTGGTAATACAAACCTAAGACAAACCTTAAGAGGAAGACTGTGTGGCAATCTGGCCAGAGTTACTGTTTGTGGTAGTATTTATTTATTTATTTGGTAGGTTTGTTTTGTTTTGTTTTTTTTACCTGCCCCACTGGTGTGTGGAAAGGCCACTATAATGTTCAGATCAGATCTTAGCATTTACTTCGTCTCTACCATACACAAATGTGTCTCCAAGGTGATGCAGGTTTTAGTTTGGTGGCCCTTAACTTCCTTCCCTGGCCGCAGCGGTTCCTGCTTAGTTCCAGCCCTGGCGACATGGGGAGGCCGGAGGGGTAAGAGAGCCTGACCCTACTTGGTATAGAGCTCTGAAGTCTCACTTCGAAGGCCAGGCAAAGAAAGGAGGTTCTGGCTGTTACCTCATGGTCTGTTCTATGTCTTCACTGTATCTGGTGGGTTCCTGAAGGTGTGTCCCCACTCCTCACAAGTATGACTTCTTAGTCTCTTGTCAGTCCATAATCAAGGGTTTTGCTGGAAGCTCCACCCCAGCCCCTGGCATACATATACCCAAAGGGTCTGGAATGGTCTGGTGGGAGCTCCACCCCAAACCCCTCCCCCATCTCTCTCCAAACTCTACCACATCTCTGAAAGCCTGCCAAAAGATGATCCTCTCCCCTAGAGATGTTCAAGACCACCCCCACAGGGCATTTAAACTGCCCCCCAGAAAACAAACACGTGATTTTCTAACTCTTTTCTGCCCTCTCTGAGGGGCAAGGGACTGGAAAATCATCCCAGAGTGTTTTATCCATTAAATCTGTGTCTTCTAATTTGGTGTGATTTGATTTGGATTGTTGTGTCGGCGGAGAAGCTTATGGGGTGCAGAAACTTCTCACTCAGCCCCTAGCAAGCCATCTGCATTCTCTTCTAAAAAACAAATGCACACATGCACGCGCGTGCGCGAGCACACACACACACACACACACACACAAAATCCACACTATTTACTTGCATGTGACTGCACGTATGCTGTGGTGCACACGTATGAAGATCAGCGGACAATTTGGGGGAAGTCAGTTCTCCCCTTCTACCACGGGAGTCCTAGGGCTTGAACTCATGTAGTCAGACTTGGCAGCAAGCTCCCTACCGTGTGAAGCCATCCGATTCGGTTCTTAAGCAGGCTCTAGCTCCTGTGACCCCTCCCAGCAGTCTGACTGCAGTTAGTTCTTAGATGAGCGACCCTGGGAGACCCTGGGGGAGATAATTTGCTCTGGAACCCTAATTCGGAGGGGTCCAAGGAAGGACTGATTTGGTCCAGCTTTTTGATTTGAGGTGTGTGTTACAGATCAAGCCTAGGCAAGTGCTCTACTATGGAGCTACACCCCTCCCCCATGCGTCTCCAGGTTCTTCTGCTTGGAGGAGTGCCAGCTTACATGTTCCCCAGCAGCTCGCCTCTGAGCAGTCACCCCTGTCCCTCCACTTGGTCCCGTGTCCCTTTCTTGTCCTCACATCTGCTGTTTACTCTCCTTGAGGAAAGGGCTGCCGTTCATTTGACCTCGGTGTCATCGCTCAAGGACAGTTTCCAGGGCCACTGCCATCCATAGCAAGCACTGACCGTGAAGGAGGCTCTCATTGCCCTTCTGGGGTTGCTGGGCTCCTGGGCTCCAGACCTCTGAGTTTAGAAGAGGAGAAGCTTCACCCAGTTTACACCATGATTAACAAAATCATTTCTCAAGGTCTGATTCCTTAATTTCCTGATTTTAAAGATGAAGTTGGCCAAATGTAGTTCAAATACTGCCAACATCATAGGATCTCTCCTCTCAAGCGAGTGCCCAACCTATCTGAGGATTTCCTGGGGAGTCCTGTAATATTTACTCACTTGAAGCCAAACTTAAATCCAAACCCACACATTCATGTCCTCTTCATTCATGCTCCGCTCAGAATGGTGGCCTCTGGAAACTGCATGGAAAGCCATGGCCCTCGTCCACAGAACAGGTCACCGTGTGGGGGCCCTTTGATGTAGGCATCTTCAGCCAGTCACCCATCCTGAGCCCAGTCAAGGAAATTCGGGAGCCTGTCCTCATCTGTCAAGGGGAATGCTACCTACACGGGATTCTGTACTCATAGCGAGCACATTGGAAATACCGGGGCCATACTCTATCCTAAAACAGTTTCCAACGCCTTCCCCAGAGGAACACTTGGGTGCTGTACTAATCAACACCAGCAAGCACCAAGTATGTAATCTTCAGGCCACAGCACGCCGTACTATCTGTCCTCCCACAACACTAGTGTATTTTATCTGTACTGGCTCAGGGGCCTCGCTCCTCTTTGCACGGGCTTTTTTGCTTTTGCTCCTATAGAGGGAACATAGCAAAACACCCTAGGTCACAACCACAGGGTCCTGGTGGCAAAACACCCAAACAAGAAACCAAATGCCAGTACTTGCAAGAGGCTGTGAGACCAATTTCTAGGATGCAGTTCAAGGCTTCCCGAGTGTTAGGCCAGGACTCCACCAAGTGAGCAACAATCTCCAAGCCCAGAATTTGGTCAGCTACAAGGAAGTTCTTCCACATCCCAGAAGCTGCTGTTCCACAGATTTCCAGTAAATCCTATTAATAGTTTTCATGTCCCTAGGACCAAAGTTCTTCAGAGAAACAACTTCGTTAAGGGCTAATAAAAGGGTCTGACTTGTGGCTGTAGGGGTCATGGCTCTGTTGTGTTGGGGAAGGCAGTGGTGTTCTGGTAGCAGAGATCTCACAATGGCACTGGCCACTCACGCAGCCACCCTGGGAAGCACAGAGCTCCTGAACTAGGGACTGGCCTAATAACCTTCAAGAGCAAGCCCCTACTGACCTAATTCAAGCCACTAGGAACACATTTGCTGATATCTCCCCTGACCCCACAACCAACCAAAACACAAAATCCACTAACATCAACAGTTGGGGAACAGATACTCAAGACATAAACCCATCGGGGACATTTGAAACCACTGTCCCTGGGCTGGAGAGATGGTTCAGTGGTTAAGAGCACTGGCTGCTCTTCCAGAGGTCCTGAGTTCAATTCCCAGCAACCACATGGTGGCTCACAACCATCTGTAATGAGATCTGGCGCCCTCTTCTGGCATGCGGGCAGACATGGAGGCAAAATGTTGTATACGTAATAAATAAATAAAACCTTTTTTTAAAAAAAAAAGAGAAAGAAAGAAAGAAAAGAAAGAAACCACTGTTTCCAACAGGCCTATGAGTTATTAAAGGCCTTGCTGATACTGACTGCAGCAGGCAGAAGTGAGCACAAGGGATAACTGGGTAGGCAGGGCCTGAATGTGCCACAGGTACCCATCCACAGCTTTGGAACCCACATAAAGTGTGTTGGGGAGTCTTGGGCCTTTGGGGCTCTTCTCCATGTAGTTAGAATTAACAGCACCTGCGTTTTACTGTCAAAGGTTCAAGGTGTAGTTTTACTACCGATTACAGTCTTAGGAGACAATGTTGAAAAATTCCTCGTACATTAGGCAAAAAGGTTATTAATTGGAACAAACAACTTCGTGCCCATTTTAAAACCTCTGATTTTTCTAGGAGCTGGAGAGATGGTTTAGCAGTTAAGAGAATGGACTGTCCTTCCAAAGGAGTTGAGTTTGGTTCCAAGGACCCAGGTCAGGGAATTGTAACTCCAGCCTAAGGCAGCTGACATACATCCTCCATAGACATGACACTTACAGGCAGAAACACGCACACACACTTCCTCCACAGGCACTGCACTGGCATGCAGACACACGTGTGCTTGTGCACACACACGTGTGTGCGCACACATGCAGTCTTAAAGAAAAGGCCTTGAGCAAAACAAGCAAGCCCTCTGGCTTCTCAAGAGCATGCTTATTCTGAGGAAAAGATGAAAGACTAGAAACAAGCAAGCAGTACTACCACCCTAAAACACATTATACCTTCTTTTCGAGGCTCACAACTGAGAATTCCAGCGAATGGGGACAGCCGTACTTTCTTTCTGGTGAGGAAGACTGCCCTGTGCATCGCAGGCTTGCTGTACTGATGACCCCTGAGGACTCCATTTCTCAGCTGTGACAGCTCACAATGCCCCCACTGAGGGGAAGGGAGGTGAAAGACTTCATCCCTACTTGTTTCCTGGGTGTCACCTGGCTAGGCTGGCCTCTGCTTGAGTGCTGGGATTAAACATGTACCACCATGCCTGGCTCCATTCTCAATTTTTTTAACCTCAAATTTTGCCTGTGCACTTAAGCGTGAACCTACCATGTGAACATGTGGTCAGAGGCCAGCAGGTAGCAGTGGGCTCTCTCCTCCTATACCATGCAAGTCCCAAGGATCAAACTTAGACCCCCCCCAAGCTTTACAATAAGCATATTACCTGAGGAGCCATTAGCCCCTTATTTCTATGTTGTCTAGCAAACACTGACAGCCTTGACATTAATACTTGGCTCATGGTAATCAATTCTGCACGTTATTTTATAACTTTGTGGTGTTCATGTATATGTTAGAATCTGTGTATGGGTGCAATGAGCATGTGTGTATAGAAATGTGGAGACCCAAAGTCAAAGCTAGGGTCCCCTCTTTGACTACCCTCCAATATTATATATATATAGTGTGTGCATGTATGTATAAGTACATATATATGGGGCATTTCACTTCCTGTGTGCTGGGATTACAGGCAGCAACACACCCACATGGGTTTTACATGGTTCTGGAATTGGAAGTCTAGTCCTTACTGGGCCATCTTCCCAGTCACCTTATTTATCTTTTTAAAAGATAACTGATTTTTATTTTAAATCATGTGTCTCTGGGGCGCTATGCGTGAGTGAGTTCTTGGAGGTCAGAAGAGGATGTTAGATCCCCAGAGCCGGAATTCCCGGCAGCTGTGAGCTGCTGGATACGTGTGCTGGGAACCAGATCAGGGTCCTTTGGAAGAGCAGCAAGTTCTTAACCACAGAGCCATCTCTCGACCCCCAAGGTACATACTTTTCTTCTGTGATTGAAAGAGAGTTTTGCTATGTAGCCAGAATAACTCTGGGATTCTAGGTGTTCACCACCATGCCTGGCCGCTTCATAACATCTTTATTTAAAAATAACTGGTTTTATGAAATTGTGAAATACTGTTTTGAGCAACAAGCGGCCTTCTGCTGCAGCTGTGACTTCTTTACACACTGCAGTCTGCTAAGTCCCAGCAAGCCATCCAGGCACCCGGGGAACAACTGCTGAGAACTGGGAGGCACAACGCTGCCTCGCTTAAAAGGCCTTTTGAAGAATGACCGGAGACTACAGAGCATTTCTCAAACAGTCCTTCCCAACAGCAGTAAGCCTTGAGGAATGTTGTCTCTGAGCCTCACTTTGCTGTTGTTTAAGAAAATACCCCATTCACGAGGTGGTGGCGCATTTGATATCACCACCGTTTAAAGAGGAATGGAGTTACGGAACAAGAAGTATATAATTAGTATATAATCCCTCTTAGTGAGGGAAGAAAGCACAAAGCCATGGAAGAAAGGACAGGCTCTGGAGGCCAGGCAATCAGTGCACACCAGAAATGCATTTCAACTTTTATTTGAAAACAACTTAAATTTTTAGACAAATGATTTTAGTATATAAATTTGATTTTGCTTTTATACAGAATATAAAGATTTCCCTCATTAATCTTCCATGTGAAGGGGATTACAGGCCAGAAGAAAGACGCACTCTGCACACAAAGTACACCTCATATGTGTGGCACCGGAGACAAACGGTGTCCTGCTCCTGCACATAAATTAGGACCAAGTGGTGACATCACACATTAAGGGGGAGGAGAAAGATTCTAGCCAATCAGATTCAAGAAGCAAACAGGACACAGAATCTGCAAATAAGACCAAGACAGCAACTTTAGTCAGGACAGTGCAGGTCTATGGGGCTTGTGAGGCTACAATGTGTATACAGACACAACAAGGAGAGTTAGGTAGAGAGGCTCAACGAGGGAGTTTTCACTAAAGCAAATGAAAAACTTCTTGTCAACTGCCAAAACAAAACAAAATGAAAGGGAGCCTGTGAGTGCTAGAACACCCAGGGCGTGTTAGAGCAGCGCCCGTGCAGCATGCTAAGTTAGTTACAGCTTCTTCATTGGTGTGGAGCAATCATTAATGGTCTCGTTTTGCCTCTTCTTTCCAAACTCAGGCATGTCTTATTTTAGATGGAGTATAGCTTTTATCTATTATTTCATCCTGTAAAAACATGTGAAGACAACGTTCATTCTGGGCCAGAGGATGACCAGCGACCCTGGGAATAAAAAACACAAACTTTTAGTCCAGTGTTTATTAAAATGGTGTAGGGGGGTCAAAAGAAACACATTTTAAGGTTAGGAAATATGCAAAATTTCTAAGCATTATTACGAACTACCCATAAAGCTATGCTATCAAATACTGGTCTTTAGCCGGGCGGTGGTGGCGCACGCCTTTAATCCCAGCACTCGGGAGGCAGAGGCAGGCGGATCTCTGTGAGTTCGAGACCAGCCTGGTCTACAAGAGCTAGTTCCAGGACAGGCTCCCAAACCACAGAGAAACCCTGTCTCGAAAAACCACACACACACAAAAAAAATACTGGTCTTTTCCTTTGGTCCACAAAGTGATTTAAAAACATTCTCGAGACGGCAAGATAGTGCGACAGGCAAAGATGCCTTTGGCCAAGCCTGATGACCTGAATTCAATCCCCGGAAGACCACGTGGTAAAAGGAAAACAATGATTCTGCAAATTATCTTCTAACCTTCACATATACACTGAGTTGGCAATATACAAATACTCAAGTAAACTCAACAACAGAAAAATAAAGTAACTTTTAAAACTTTGTAGTGTTTCTGGAACATCCACTTAGTTTCTCAACTAGGTGGTACATGCCTAAGAAATTGATATTTTATTGTTACACATGAATAGTTCACTGGATTTTAAGGATCTATTTTAAAGACACAGAATCTAAACCAGCATGTTAGCCCACACGTTTAATCCCAGTATAGGGGAGACTGAGCGAGGAGGCCCTGAGTCTGAGGCTAGCTTGAGCAAATATAAAGAGCTAAAACAATAAAACGGGGTATAGGTTTTGACTTAGAAATACAAAAAGCTCAATGGTAAACTAACACTAAGAAACAAACAGAACCATTTAAGTCCTTTGCTTTTTCTCCTCTTCTTCCCTTTCCCCACCTCTAAGTTTTCCTCTGTAACTGGTGATCTGACTTATATTCAGTCCAAGTTTAGCTGTGCCTTCTCAAAGAGCATGTTCACAAAAATGGAACTGCAGGGATGTGATGGTGAACTGCTGTCATCTCAGCACCTTGTGGAGAGCTCAAGGCCAGTCTAGATTACACTGTGAGACCTCGTGTACAGCCTGGGCTTACAGTGATATCTCATGTACAGCCTGGGCTACACTGTGAGACCTCGTGTACAGCCTGGGCTACACAGTGAGACCCTGTATACAGCCTAGGCTACGCGGTGAGACCTTGTATACAGCCTAGGCTACACGGTGAGACCCTGTATACAGCGTGCTACAGTAGGTAGCTTCTGTTCACGGCTCATAGATACCAAATCATTAGTTAAAATCAATGTGTGTGCTCACATGGCTGCATGTGCTAAGATCTGGCCAATCCTGTAGAACCTAACGTGGGCACATAACCACAGTGGGCGCAGTGGTATGCACGCAGTCTCACTACTCAGAGGAGGACTGGAGGACTGCCTCAGCCCAGGTCAGGGACAACCTCCTTCCTCCTCCTCCCTGTAGCCCCGGTGGGGCTTGACCTTACAACACTTCCGTTTAGCTTCTTAAGTGCTGGGTCACATAAGAAAAAAATAGTCAGGCGTGGTAACACACATGCCTTTAATCCCAGTGCTAGGAAGCAGAGGCAGGCAGATCTCTGAGTTCAAGGTCAGCTTGGTCTACAGAGCGAGTTCCAGGACAGACAGGACTACACAGGCAGATGCTGTCTCAAATAAAAACAACAACAAAAACAACAAAAAACAAGAAAAGAATATTGGTTTGAGCTTATCAATAGTTACTAAAAGACAAACAATTCTAAATTTTCTTACTTTTTTTCAAAAAACATTTTGCTATGAAAAAAATTTTAATGTACACTTTTACATAAAACATGCTGGTAATAATGCTACCTGCAATCAAACAAAATGATTGCAAATGTACTGTACATTTTATTATTCACATGAGAATATACCTTAAATCAGAATCACGAGTAAAACTATTGCCTGAATGATGCAATTTTAAATGTAATTTGCATAAATTGTTCAAGAACAACAAATACAAAACACGGGTCAACACAAAACCCTCACTTCAGCCACTCAAGAGTGTCAGCATTTACGGCATGGTATTCAACATGGAGTCTTCCACTTCATACTAAAAGTCAGGAAATGGCCCAAGGAAAGGCAACATGGATTAAACTTAACATTTAAATGACAAGTAGTCAGGGCTGAAGAGCTAGCTCAGCAGTTAGAGCACTGGTTGCTCTTGTATAGGACCTGAGTTCGATTCCCAGTTTGTATTGGGAACCAACACACACGCAGGCAAAATATCCAACACACAAAATAAAATACTGCAATAATGACTAGTATCATCAAAGTCTCACGGCACCATTCTCCTCACTCCTTGAGGAACAGCAAGTACTTACTTGTTTATAAACTGTTCCAGCCCTTGCTTCCTTTCCTCGATGAAATTGTCATCAAATATTCCATCATCTCCTCTAAAAGGAAGCTGCCGCAAAAACGCTTTCCCAGGGAGTGGGGGAACTACAACCTAAAACAACATCAACAGAGTGAGTTCCTGATGACGACCCAGGAGATGCTCAGTAAGGGAGTGAGGTGGCAAGCCTGCCCACCTGAGCTTATCTACCTCGGGACCCAGTGTGGCATCCATGTGCCCACACACATTTATTTAGGTGGCTGGATGAATATGGACAGACACACACACACAGTGAATAAATGTAAAATTTTATAAAATGGAAAATTTATGGGGGTGAAAGATGGATCTGTGGTTAAGAGCACTGACTGCTCTTCCAGAGGACCCAGGTTCAAGTCCCAGCATCTGCATGGCAGCTCATAACTGTCTGTAACTCCAATTCCAGGGAATCTGACAACCAAGACAAAACACCAATGTACAGAAAATAATTTTTTTAAAAAAAGGAAAATTTATAAATAAACCCATGGTTATGTGGTACATGCTTTTAATCCCAGCACCTGGAGGCAAAGGATCTCAGCGAGTTCCAGGCCAGCGAGGGCTACATAATGATCTTGCCTGCAGGAGTGAGGTCCACCAGGTTCAGGTGGACAGCTTGTGGAAGACAGTTCTTTTCTTCCTGAGTTTCTGAGGTTGACCTCAGGTCATCAGCAAGTGTCTTTGCCTGCTGAGCATCTCACCAGCATTACAGCCAACAGTTTTTGTTTAAATTGTATGAAAAGATGCAATTAGGCCGGGCGGTGGTGGCACACGCCTTTAATCCCAGCACTTGGGTGGCAGAGGCAGGCAGATTTCTATGAGTTTGAGGCCAGCCTGGTCTACAAGAGCTAGTTCCTGAACAGGCTCCAAAGCTACAGAGAAACCCTGTCTCGAGCCCACCTCCCCTCCCTCACCCCCCCAAAAAAGAGAGAAAAGATGCAATTAGAATTTCTTTTCTGTCCTCTTTTTTGAGACAGGGTCTCGTGTAGCCTAGGATGACATCCAATTTCACTATGTACTAAGGATGACCTTCCACTTCTGGTCCTCCTGTGCTGGGATGACCTGCATGTGCCACCACACTGGGTCTGTGCACTGCTGGGAACTGGGCTAAATCGGGGCCTTGTGCATCCTAGGCAAGCACTCAACCAACAGAGCTACACATCCTCAGCTAATCAGAACTCTTATCAATTTATAGCCAAGAGTAATGGGGCGCATGTAGAGGAAAGAGGAAAAGACCTCAGGGGTATCTTCGGTTACATAGTGAGTTTGAGGCAAGCCTGGGCTACATGAGACCCTGTCTGGAACTAATGAACAGATACTTCTTAAGTTAAAATCTGTGAATCCAAGAATATATTTGTGCATGTGGGTAAAAAGGAGGTGGTCTGGCGTATGTGTATGTATAAATATATATATATACACACACACACATATATAGTTGAAAACAAATACAGATACTGAATGACACTTAAGTTTCTACCTCAGGCCTTATTTTATAAAAGAATAACCCACATGCAATGCTCTTAGCAATGATGAGAGTAAAACTTCCCTGGACCCTCAAGATGCTTAACTAGTCCGTAAGTGCAAAGTAAAACAGCCTACAGACAGACTGCACAGCAGACACACAACAAGGGACCTTGAGTAAGGTCCTTTAGAAAGAACACTGTAAGTACTTTTAAAACTACTGGACTGCCGGGCGGTGGTGGCGCATGCCTTTAATCCCAGCACTCAGGAGGCAGAGGCAGGCAGATCTCTGTGAGTTCGAGACCAGCCTGGTCTACAAGACCTAGTTCCACGACAGGCTCCAAAACCACAGAGAAACCCTGTCTCGAAAAACCAAAAAAAAAAACAAAAAACAAAAAACTACTGGACTAATAAGAAATGGTATTTCTATACAATAGGCTACGATTTTGCAATAAAAATAAAATAAAGGGGCTGGAAAGATGGCTCAGCAGCTAAAAGCACTTGCAGCTCTTGAGGGGGATCCAGGTTCTGTTCCCACCACCTATATAGCAGCTCATAAACATCTGTAACTCCAGTTCAGGGGAGTTGACCTCCTGAGTGCCAGATAAGTATATACATGCAGGCAAAATAAAATATATGTAAAATAAAAATCTTTTTTACAAGTATGATATGTGTTATAATGAGATAAGACCTTGAAAACATGCAGAGTGAGAAGCTACATATAAAAACATCAGGTATTCTGTGCTTCCATTATACAGGCAAGGTCATAAAGAACATTAATGATTGCTCAGGGAGAAGTGAGGAGGAGCTGGGGAGAAACTGGTCATTATTAGCCACAGACATCGGATTTTTTTCTTATATTCTTTACTCTTTCTTTCCCTTTCCCCTTTCTTCTATGCTTTTATTCTGGAGATGGTCGTGCCATGTTGCTCTGGCTGGTCTGGAACTTTCAATAATCCCGCCTCTGCTACCTGAGTGCTGGGATTAAACATGTGCCTAGTAAGTTTCTCTTAAAAGGGTGATTGATGATAGTAAGTTTGAATCTTAATTTATTCAGCGTTACATCTGCAACTCCCAGAACAGGGCAAGTCTCCATCGGTTATGGACTCATCAGTCTTCAGATGTGCACTGCACATCAGACATCCTTGGGTCTGCTTCCTACCTCGCTCTTCCACTTTTAGGATTTTTCTTTATTTCCTTCCATTTTTATTTTACTAAGCTTTCATCTACTTTAGTTAACTTCATTCTACTACATTCTAGTAATAAAATAACCTTAAAATTTTTTTAGCAAAATAGACAATGGTGTCTTTCAAAATACAGGCAGCAGTGCACTGGTGAATCGTGCTCATCAGTTAAATTTAGGCATGGGAGGTAGCTCAGTTGTAGAGTGCTCCCCTCACATACACATGCCCTGCTTGATCCCGACTGCACATGTCCCTAGGTATGATGACATATGGCTGTATTCCAGCATTCAGGAAGTGAGACAGATCAAGAGGTCAGTGTCATCCTTAGCTACCCAGAGGCCATTCTAGATTACTCTGCTTCAAAAAATAAACAAATGTTTACCTGATCTGGGGGCTGAGGTGTAGCCCGAGAACCTGCGCTTAGATCCCTAGTGCCCACAATGCCAGAACATGGAGATGGAGGAAGTGGGTCTAGGAGGTTGCTGGCCAGCCAGCCTAGCGGAACCTGTCAAACTGCAGGTTCAGGGAGAGACCATGCCTTAAAAGTAGGGTGGAAAGTGATAGAGGAAGGCATCTAAAGCCAAGCCAACTCTGGCCTTCATGAGCACACACACACATGTATGTCAGTCCCTGATACCCACTGCCAAGTACATCTAAAGAATACTGATGTATCATACAGTAAGATAAACATTTTCTGAATCTTCTACATACATGTGGGATAATAAAAATGGTGACTATGAGTCAAACAAAATTGGAAAATATATTGACAGAGGAAGAGGAAGGAAGGAACAGCACAGAGGACTGAGAAGTGTCACTCAGCAAAGGTTTAACTGCACTACTGAGCAGAGAAGAAAGAGCTGAGACCAAGAGGATGATGAGTCTCCACTCAGGGTACAGCCTGAGATGGACCCATTGACACAAGTCCTGCTCTGGCTTTCACCCGTTTCAGATGCAGTCTGGAGACCTAAGTTAGAACTGGCATGTTCTGCTTTAACACTGTAAGTAAAAGAACAGCTACATTAGAAATACTTCTTACCTTGCTCTCTCTTTCTAGTTCACTTCGAAGCCACTCAAAGTCACTGTATCTTCTTCTAACAGTAGATTCCTTCAGCTTGAAGATAGGAAGATTTGTCTGAAATCAAAACAGTCACTCCTAAGTTGAAGCACATTAAGGCATTTTCAAGAGAGAAGACGATGTCTGTCACTTGAATAATAACAAGCATAGTAGCTTCACGGTTCTTATAAGGTAATCAAGCTCATTACCAGTAACTGTCTCCAGCCCTCCTTTCACAGTTCATTTGGAGACAGGATCCACTAGGTGATCACCACTCACTGTGCCGTCCAGGTAGGCCTTGACCTTGCTACTGTCCTGCCCTGGCATTAACGCTTCTTTCTGCAGTACCGGGAATGAGCCCACAGCTTTGCACACTGGGCAGAGCCACATCTCCAGTCCAAAACACAGCCTTCCTTTTTTGTCGTTGCCTCCCTTGAAACTCATGTGCCTTGCATGTGTAGAGCATGGAGGTCTGAAGCCAACACTCAGTTCTTTCCTTCTATCGTGGTTTAAGATAGGTTTCTTGTTTTAGCTTCTAAGCTGTGTGTTCCTGACTTTCCGGCCTGAAAGTTTTGAGTGATTCTTATGGCTCCACCAGGCCTGCCACTATGTCATCCAGCTTTTTAGCATGAGTTCTGGGAAATGAATTCATGTCATCAGGCTTGAGAAGTGAATGGCTATCACTTTGATTTGTGAAGCAGATCTCTGTGAGTTCAAGGCCTGCCTGCTCTACATAGTAAGTTCCAGGACAGTCTCCAGAGTTCTACATGGAGAAACCCTGTCCTGAAAAACAAAACAAACAACAAAAAGAATGATGCCTACTATGCTGAGGTTAGTCATAATGCAACATAAGTTTTGAACTGCCTAACATAAGTTTTGAAGGCTACTTGTTGCTATTTTTGCCAACTCTTTTGAGGGAGTGGCTAGGTGTGAGGGTGAAGTTGATACAAGGCCTTTCTATGTAGCCCTGGCTATCCCAGAATTCACTATGTTGACTTTACAGATATCTGCCTCTCTGCTTCCCAAGAGCACTGGGGTTAAAGGGGTGTGGCACTATGTCTGATCCAGGGTCATGGGCAAGTAAAGGTGCACTTTCTACCAAGCCCAAATTCAGTCCCTGAAACTCACGGCAGAGATGAGAACTAGCTACTGCGAGCTGTCCTCTGACTTCCACAGGGCTACTGGGCACGCTGTGCATATTAAGCACACATAGATGAGCAAATGTTAAAAACAAACAAACAAAAATTAGCTGGGGTACAACTCAGTGGTAGAGGGCTAAACTGGAAAGCTGAGACCCTGGGTTCAAGCCCTAGGAGAGAAAGAAAAAGCTACTAATCCATTAAAATGAATTATGATTTAAAAAGTTAGCAAAAGAAAATATTTTTAATATGTACGTAAGAATTGCAATCCTTGTATTCAGGAGGCAAAGCAGGATTGTCAAGTGCAAGATCAGCCCGGGATGCACAGAGATGCCCGACATCCACAGAGATGTCTGTAGAGTTCAGAAACCATTCAATATAGCAAATGCCAAGCTCTATCAAAAGTCCACCTAATACTACCCACACTCTTGGGTGAATTTTGCTCCTAACTCAGCATTTGCACTTGGGGAACTGTAAACTGTTGGAAAGACTTCCTGACTTGTAGACAAGGCATCATGCTGTAGCATCCCCCTGCTAAGAAAACGCTCCTCGTCTGCTAACCTTGATGCCACCAGTGAACAGCTGTCATTCAGCAGAAGAAAGGCTTTCTCTTCAGGACCTTAAGTTCATTTTGTAGTGGTGTCAACTTTTTCCAAAGTGTGTTAACTTCTAAGTTGTATACCTTAGAGCATGGAGCCTTCTACAGATGCTATTAGGAATAACAGTGTATAGGTTTCACGCATGAAACCAAATCTCACAAGAGGTTTAAAAGCACTTGAGTTTTCTTTCCCAGGTAACCACAACATTTGTTCATTGTATTAATGACTAGGAGCAAAATTGCACCTAACAAGACTCTTATTATACTAAAAGTCAAACTTGTATTTAGAGACGCTGGCTTGCTATACAGAGGAGCATTCTCATTCTTCAGAAGGAAAAAACTCAGGTCCCCTGGAGAGCACGATGATAATTCCCAGAAAGAAAGCACTGGATTATTTCTCTCTAATTTCACCCATTGGCTTTTTAACCAGGTTCACCTTCCGCATTAAAATATTAAGTCTTTGTAAGTGTCTAAGACAGAAAGGTCTTACAGGGCTGAGAGCTTTCTGCAGGTGAGATTTTACATTCTGAATTCCCTCCTCTCAAATTACTTTACAAAAGGGATTAACTGCTCTCTTTATTCAGTATGTTAAGATCAAGCCTGTGAAAAGAGGTCCCCAAGAATTTTCATACTTCTGGGTACGGAAGTCTATAAAGTTAATCTCTGAAACAACATATCACGCTTACAGGTACAATGTTGAGGGAAGAGTGCCAACTCAGCTCACTTTCCCTTCCATTTTCCCTTTTGAACTTTTGACACAATCATGATTATATCTGATTCTCTCTAGTTGAGTGAGGAACGAGGGGAAAGGTTCTTCCCTTCTCTATTAGCCAGTAGTTTATATATTTGGGAAAGGATCTTTTAGGTTTACTCAGCTGGCTCTAATTTTCTTGTACAAGTGCAACTCGAGTTCTGACAAAGTCTCGCAGGAACTCTGGCTAGGGTGTAACCAGTGATGGGAGAGTACTTGCCCCGTACACACAAGACCCTCTAGCATTCTAAAAACAATTCAATTATTTCTTTCCCACTACACTTAGCACACTGAGCTCATGTAAGGTGCCTGCCAAAGTTTTTCCTAATTAAGTGTGCTGGCATCTAGCAATCCCAGAATTAGAGAAGTTGAGGCAGGAGGATCAGAAATTCAAAGTTTCCCTCAGCAACATAGAAAGTTTGAGGCCAGCCCGTGCTGCATGTCTCAAAATCAAGTTTTCCTGGGGCTGGAGAGATGGCTCAACATTTGGGAGCACTGGTTCCTCTTCCAGAGGACCCAGATTTGGCCCACAGATCCTACATGGTGGCTCACAGAATTCTGTAACTCCAGTTCCAGGGAACTAAAGTCTTCTGACTGATGCGGACAAAAGGCCCACGTACAGTGTACACACACGCACGTGCACACACAGAGGCAGAAACAACCATACACATAAATCTAAAAAAAAGTCTTGATCACTAGAAGATCACTTTAACTTACTTAATCAAAAGAAAAAAGATAACTGCAATGTTTTTGTATGAAGTACTGAGCTATCGCTATTTGATTAAAAACTTTTTGTTATTTGTTTGGGTTTTTTTTTTTTTGAGATGGGTTTTCTCTTTGTATCTTTGGCTGTCCTGGAAATCATTTTGTGGACCAGGCAAATTCACAAAAGATTTGCCTGCCTCTGCCCAGTGCTAAGATTAAAGGTATGCTCCACCACGCCTGGCTGATTGCAAACTCTTGTTAGATCACTTTCAAACTGTTTAATGCTTATAAACGGCCTGAAGCTGGATACTCTCCTGCCTCCCAGTTTTGGAAGACGCATCTGTTGTTTACCAAGCTTCCATAACTACAGCGCTAACCATGGAATGTAAAGCGATGACTCAAATGCAGTCCTGGCCCTCATGAAACTCTGAGCCACCAAGAATATAGCCAGCAGTAATATAAAACTCTCAATCTGTGTGCTTAAAACACTACAAGGACTGGACTTTAGTTCACTGATGGAGCCTTGCCTAGTATGTTCAAGGCCTGGGACTGATCCCAGTGCTTCCTGCCTCCCCCGTACCTCCCACCAAACTACCCACACACCAAAAAAATTTAAGAAGGGAAACAACAACGGTCAAAAACTAACAAGCAATTTGGTCAGATGATGACAACTGTGGCAGACACTCAGTATGTAGCCTGAGGTCTTCCCCTCAGAGCTCTCTCATCCCTCCCTGCTCCCTAGTCTTGGGATTTTGTTTTGTTTTGTTTTTTAAGATTTTCTTGTGTGTGTCCCCAGAGGTACTGGATTCCTTAGTGCTAGAGTAACATGCTGTTATGAGGTTCCCATGTGGGTGCTGGGAACCCAACTCCAGTCTTCTCAAAGAGCGCGTATGCTCTTAGTTACAGGTGTGAATCTTAATTACCTGGATTTCCTAGGGTGAGATTAAAGTGCCTCTAAAGGAAAGCTGGAAGCTCTGGCATGGTTGTGAATGAAAATAATCCTGATGTTTGGTAAAGACATCTCATCAGAAGCAAGGGGGGAAAGGCTGCTCTGTCCACAGGGACAGCCAGGAAGGAGCAGGAAGTTCTGCTGTGCTGTCCCAGCAGGGTGACTAAAGACAAATTCTAATACTTCAAAGAGCTACACAAAACTATTTTTAATGTTTTTGTCAGGAAAAAAAGGTGTTAGAACTCTGTTTAAACTGATTTAAAGACTGTGTACTAACACATATCCAAACGTCATATTCCATTAATGCTATTTCATTATGTAAATTTTTTTTGTTGTTTTGAGACAGATGTTCACTGCATAGCCTGGGCTAACCTCAAACCACCCTGACACCCTGGCCTGGCCCTGAATTCTGCTATTCTTGCAGTAGCCTCCTGAGAGCTAAGATTACTGGTGCATACCACACACCTCTGTATGACCTGCCCTTAATATGTCCAATCATAAAGTATTAGACAAAACAAAACAAAAAAGACAGATCAACAAGACAGCTCAGCACGTAGGGCGCCCACTGCCAGCCAAGCCCAGGGACCTGGTGATGATCCCTGAGGCCCATATGATGAAGAGAACCCACAGGCTGTCACCTGATCTCCACATTTGTGATGTCACATGTGAGTGCACATGGGCATGCACACATGCATGTGTACAGAGTAAATAGAAATGCAATTACGTTTTTTTTTAAAGATAAAGACAGGTTATATTTGCCTAAAAATGTGCATGTCAACACAATGATTTAGGAATAAATCTGCCTGTTTACATACTACCTTCCTTTACTGAGAGGTAGCCACTTTTTTTTTTTTAACAGATTCTGTCTTGATGTATTAGGTAATAGACCTTTCTATTACCCAAGGAACCCCCATGGTTTCTAAGCACTCAGTTCTTTTCTCTGCAAGTCAGTAGCAGAGACAAGCAACGCACCTTTGTGTCACTCATCTGGCAAGTGGAGGCCAGAGGTCAGCTTTGGTTACCTGCTTCCATCCTATTTACTGAGACAGGGTCTTCCACTGAAGCCGGGAGATAGCTGATTGGCTAGACCAGCCAGCTAGAAAACCTCCAAGATCTGACTGTTCCTGCCCACTCAGTGCTGGGACCTGATCTTGGGTCCGTATGCTCTACAACAAACCCTTTACCCACAGGGCCATTGCCTCCGTCCCAATGTGTCTCTAAATAGGAGACTTCTGGGAAGGATGTAATGTAACTCAGTGGCTGGGAAAATAGGTTCTTCAAGACAGGGTTTCTCCGTTTAACAGCCCTAACTGTCCTGGGACTCACTTTGTAGACCAGGCTGGCCTAACTCATTGAGATCTGCCTGCCTCCGCCTCCCAAATGCTGGGATTAAATGTATATGTCACCATGCTCAGTCCAATATTTTTTAAGATTAAAAAACCTCTTAATTTAACGTATGTCTGTGTGTACGCATGTGTATGTATATGAACATGTGTGACGGTGCCTGCAGAGGTCAGAAGGAGATGGAGGCCATGGAGTTTGAATTGCAGATGGTTCTAAGCTGCCCTGATATGGGTGCTAGGATCCAAATGCAGGTCCTCTGCCAGAGCAGTATACATTCTTAACTGTCTCTCCAGCCCTCCTTAGTACTAGCATTTGGCTTTGCTCCACCATGACTAGTTCCGTGTCAGGCGTTTTGGCAGGGATACTAATGCTGTCCACTGCAGATGTGCTCAAAGCACACCTGCTTCACTTTAAGGTACAGTCTCTTGCTTGCCTGATTTCTCCAATGAAGTAACTTTTAGACTCCTTCCCCGATCCACCAACCTCTTTTTTTTTCTTCTGGGGATTGATATCTAGGTACAAACTAAACCACACTGCTGCCCACCCAGTCCCTTCTTCTCTTTCAAGCATCTGTCCCCATCCTCTAAAACCTGTTCTTTATGTTGTTCAAGACTTACAAAACTACCAGAGAACAAAATGAATTAATTCTGCTTCTTGGGGAAACCACATATTTGGGTAAATTTGCCTAAAGATTTTTTTTAAAATAGTACTTAGGACTGAACACAGGTCTTTGCATGCTAAACATACATTTATTTCACTAATTAGTTACACCACCAAATCCATGTGTCTGACTTTAAACCACTAAGAGAGAGATTAGTTTTTACTGCAGAAATGGGGCATTCCCTGAGAGACACTATGTGAATAAACACACTTTATGTTCACAATCTGTTCATTAAGCACACGGTAGGTACATAAAGAGGCCTTAGTGTCAAGTTGGCAGAAAGAAGGCATAGGTATCGTCTCTGTCCTAGATGAAATTCAGGGTAATGAGTAGGTTTCTGTTTTCTCACCTACTCATTTGTAAGTTGAACTCCTCTTGCTCATGAAAAAGATGGACTAGCTTACAAAACCACAGAACACAGAACCCAGAAAACTAGAAGAGTAGGGCATGATGGTGCAGCCTACAATCCCAGTGTGTGGGAAGGAGAGGCAGGAGGATGAGGAGTTCAAGGTGATTCTTGGATATATAGCAAGTTTGAGACCAGTCTGGGCTACATTTGACCTGTCTCCGGGACCAAAAGAAGTCTAGAAAAGAACAAGAACAAAAGCCAGAAGAAAACTGTGCAGCACTGTCTTGCTGGTAATGCACTTCAAACAACATTAGAAACAAAACTGTGTCAATGTTATGGAAGATCGTGTGCCCTGTACTTTTAATTTGCTACTGAGAGAGACCCTCCCCCCAACTGTATTATTAATTACATGGATAAGATCATCAGGGCTCCAAATGGACAGCGACAGGACAAACTTTGGAAACCACAGGACAGAAGTCTAAACAAGCATTCCCTTCAAGTCTAAGCACAGTAAGCTCCATTACTGTCTCACACACTTACACAGGCTCACCTACTGAAGTCAGCAGCTCACACACACCCTATATGTAACCTGATATCACTGATACCAAGCAGAAAAACCAAGCTTTAAAATGCAATCAACTGAATATAGCTTAACAATAGATAGCAGAAAAATGTTTACCAGGTGTTTCTAGTATTTCCTCAGCCAGTGTCACGTGTACATTTGAAACAGACTGGCAACAACATCAAAAGTACACTCGAGAGACCACAGTCTATTCAGCCACTCCTCAGAGATGTAAGTGGACGCCCCACTCCAGGCTCTCGTTCAGCAGTTACATTTCTTCAAATATCTGCACTAGAGATAAAGGATAAGCCCAAGGGCTGAGCCATTACCTCTCCCTCCAGGGTTCCCGATGCTTGTTTTACCCCATCTGGAACAGCAAGAATAACCAGCGATATGGTTTATAACCTAGATGAACTCCTAAATATGGCTGGAGAGAAGTCACTTAAGTGAAGAATAAGCTTTTAGTCTGAAGACCCTTTGAAATGGAGATTGTGACTAGGCCAAAGTATTTAGTTTCTTTCTTTCTTTCTTCTTTTTTAAAAACTAAGGACATGGCCTTCCAATGATACAATTCCTCATTATTTTAAGCAAGTATCCTTTATGGTATAATTTCCAAAAAGGACAGCAAAGAGTTATTTAAACTAGTTTAATGCATAAACCAAGTAATTCCAAACACTCTTCCCACTTTGTTCTTAGTCTTCACTTGTGAACTGCCAAGAACATACATTTGTGAGAACATGGAAGGCTTTTGAGGGACAACTTTAAACAGAAGTGTATAATAATCCACTATAAAAGAAAGTCATGTACATGTTTACAAACAAGCACAGAATTCTACAGACTTACGGGGGAACACACCTACTAATTAACATGCCAGTTACTATTCTAACTTTTTTTGTACATTTTAGTCTGAGTAAAAACTTAAAAATTTTTATTTAATATGTATCTTTCCAACTTCTAAAAATCATACCTAAAAGTGATGACCACCTAGAATCATACTCCAATGGCCCAGGGTGGGGTAGTGCTCACTTCTCCACTGCTGCCATAACACAATGGCTGAAAGCAACTTAGGGGATAATGAGTTTATGTGGGCTTAGGGTTTGAGAGGGCTACCGAGTCCATCACGGCAGGAAGGCTTGGCATCAAATAGCAGAGTGGCAGGAGCAGAAATCTGAGAGTTCACCTCTCTCCCCCTGTGTAGACCAGGCTCACAGAGGTCTGTCCGCCTCTGGCTCTGGAGTGCCGGATTAAAGGCACGTGCCACTATGCACATCTTGAACCACAAGTACAGAGCAGAGACAACCAACTGGAAGGGGCTTGACGCTTTAATCTCAAAGTTCACTCCAAATGACAAACCTCCGCCATCAAGCCTGCATCACCTAAATCTACCCCAAAGGATACCAACCCTAAGCCCTCTCAAAACCTAAACCCAAATAAACTCGTTATTTGGTAAAGTGCTCAAATGCTCATGGGGATGGGGCCGTTTCTCATTCCAACTACCACAGGCAGACTCTTAACCATCAGCATTTTAAAGGAGCACTAGGGTATGGTCAGAGTGGAGAACTACTGGCCTAGACTTACTACATATGAAATACAGCAGAGACTCATGAATCTGAACATCACCTGATTCTGACTTAGTGAGATAAATATGAACAATATTTTACCTTGGTAAGGATAATCCAGAATACAATGAGAAATGAACTGGGAATGATATGCAAGCATCATTGTAAGTCAATCTATGATGTAAAAGAACGGGGAAACAATAACTGGCTCTAATCTTAAAATTCTTAGGGAATCACAAAAGACTTTGAAATAGCTAAAACAATTCTGAAAACAGGAAAAGTTGGAGGCATCACACTTTCTGATTTATGTAATCAAAGCTGCATGGGCTAATAAGTACTCAATGGGTAAAGGCACTTGCTGCCAAAGTGACCCTCAGAACCACATGGAGAGAACTGACTCAGTGCACACACACTCACACATGAATATTTTTAAAAAATGAAAAAAGGAGGCAGAGACAGGAGGATCCCTGTGAGTTCTGGGCCAGTTCTAGGTCTACACAGCAAGTCAGGGCAGGCTCCAAAGATACAGAAAATCCTGTTTAAAAAAAAACCTTTAAAAAAATAAAACCAAGCTTGCCGGGCAGTGGTGGCGCACGCCTGTAATCCCAGCACTCGGGAGGCAGAGGCAGGCCTGGTCTACAAAGGGAGTTCCAGGACAGGCTCCAAAGCCACAGAAAAACTCTGTCTGGAAAAACCAAAAAAAAAAAAAAAAAAACAAAAAAACAAAAAAACCAAAATGTGGTCTCTGTCACTCTCACAGCTCTTTGCCGACTGGTGGTGCACGACTTTAATCCCAGCACTTGGGAGACAGAGAAAGGCGGATCTGTGAGTTTGAGGCCAGCCTGGTCTAAGAGTGAGTTCTAGGACAGGCTCCAAAACTACAGAGAAACCCTGTCTCAAAGAAAAGAAAAGAAAAAAGGGGAAGAAAAAAAGGGGGCAGGGAATCCAGTAAATGAAACCCAGAAATAAATTTTAAAATATTTTTATTTTAAAAATTATTTAAGCCGGGCGGTGATGGTGCACGCCTTTAATCCCAGCACTCGGGAGTGCAGAGGCAGGCGGATCTCTGTGAGTTCGAGGCCAGCCTGGTCTACAAGTGCTAGTTTAAGGACAGGAACCAAAAGCAATGGAGAAACCCTGTCTCGAAAATCAAAAAAAAAAAATTATTTAAAATAATTTTTAAGCTATTTTTACAAAGGGCAAAAAAGATACAAATGAAAAATAAGTCTCCTCAATACACTGTGCCAGGAAAATTGTTTGAGTTTATTTAAAAGGATGAAACTTGCCTGGCAAGAAGGGCTCAGTGGGTAAAGGCCAGGTCTACTCAAGCCTGATGACCTGTGTTCAATTTCTGGAACTCTCACGTGAAAGTTCTAGAAGGGGGAAGAGACTAAACAAAATTCCTTTAACTCCACATGTGGGCCGTAGCACAGAGTAGATAATCCTCTTCTGACTCCCACACAAATGCTTGGGCATACAAACCTTCACACAGGAGCATGTACACCACATCACTCACCCACCAAAAACAGTATGAGTAAGAGCTTTTATCTTCAAAATGTGGAGCATAAGAGAACTGTATAAACTAAACAAAAGGCTGGGCTAGGTCTTAGTGACAGAGCAGTTGCCTATAACAAGCCTTGGATTTGATTTTTTTCATTATAAAAAGTAGGCAAGGGTTACAACTGCTACACTGCTGGAATGAGCTCAATAAAACCTCTTCCCAAAAACTGCTAGATAAATGAGCCAAAGACAACAACATTTGGCCTCTGGAAATTGGGCTAAGGCATTAGACAAACTGTAAAGGATTTACTCAGGACAAACTACTAGCTGGGCATGATGACTGCCTATAATCATGTCCTTGGGAGGCTCAAGTAGGAGGACTTTTGAGTTTGAGGCCAATGTAGACTACATGAGAACCTGTTCCAACTACAGCATACTACTGAAGAGAAGTATGGCACTCTGGACCAGTTCTGTTACTATCATTACCATGCCATCTGAATCCAGAATGGCAAGGATAATAATAAAGCTACATTTGCAGGTATACTGCTAAAAAAAAAATAGTGTTCTTGACAACAGAAAACTGGGGCAGGTCTATGCTGCAGGATACCAAGATTGAAATTCTACGGTAAGCAACAAACCAACAGACCTGCCAGAACAGTGGGAAAACTGGAGAGTTGCACAGCCGTGGTGAGCCTTAGTAAGTTTCTACCTTGGGTGGCTGGAAAGGCCATGCACTTGCATAAAACTATTGAGCATGAAAAAGACTGGATGTTAGGAATGCTGGTTATCTACAGAGCTACAGCTGAATGTGATTCCTTCCACAGATAAAGGATTGAAACAGACAAGAGAATCTTGATATATAAAGGCTAGGGTTAAGTTATAAATTGCCCGAACTTTGAACATATTCCCCCAACCTACACACCGATCTCTTCCAAAGGCAGAAGTTTTCCTAGTTCAGGGTATTTATGTATGACCTTTGACCAGTGGCTAATCACTAGTGTCAAGATGATCCAGGAGTGATCCCCAGGAGGCCAGGCTTAAAACCTCTTCAAGAAAACCCAAATATTCTGCTCACAGAAACAGCAGTTTCACACTACAGACTTACATGCAAATCCTTAAAATAAATAATGAATAATAACACCAGACATGATATGTCTCTGTCAAATGTCTTTAAAAGTATGCATTTTTTTCTCCATAGATAGGCAATGCTCTCAACTTTGAATAAGAGATTGTTTTTGCAGTGGGCAGTATATACAAGACTCATAACTGGTCAAAGTATTAAGAATAAATGATTATTGTGATGATGGTGGTGCACACCTTTAATCTCAGCACCCGAGAGGCAGAGTCAGGTGGCTCTCTGCGAGTTCAAGGCCAGCCTGGTCTACAGAGCAAGTTCCAGGACAGCCAGGTACACAGAGAAGCCCTGTCTCAAACCAAACAACGACAACGAATAAGTGACTGTTGAATGCTCACAGAATGGGGGATGCTGAATGCTCAATGGCAGAGTGCTTGACTAACATAACAAACACTTTTCTAAACAGAGCCTCTTTATCACCCTGAGTAAGGCTCAGGAGCATCACGGAAGAGGGGTAGGCGGAGAATAAAGAGCCACAAGGGTGGAGTGCTTTGGCATGCTACCTTGCTGGCAATGACAGCTGCTGTATTTTCAACCAACCTGTACAAGAGTGGGTTCATCAACATTCCATCCTGGAAGGGGAAGAGCTCAGGAGGCACTGTATTCTGAGGATATATAGGTACTTAACAACTGCTGGGGTATGGGGGAGGTCCAAGAAGCCCATCCCTCCCTGAGGATCTCTAGGCAGTTAATTGATGGTTTCTGGGAAAGGCAGACATTTCTTTTCACTGTGTAGCCAATGGCATATTGTCCATGTTCCTATAAAAAATCCCTTAGCCATGATCTTGTAAATAACTAATTAAACTATAAAACAAAACAGGAACATGAAAGTACAAAGGGTCTCACTGGGAAAAGAAAAAAATAAGAGGGACAAGAGAGGATAATGGGAAGTGGATATGATCAAAATACATTACATACATGTATAAAAATATCGTGAGATCCATTAAGTAAAATTAATATATGCTAATAAAAATTTTAAAAATAACCGGGCATGGTGGCACATGACTTTAATCCTAGCACTTGAGAGGCAGAGACAGGTAGATCTCTGTGAGTTCCAGGCCAGTCTGATCTACTGAGTTTCAAGGCAGCCTGGACTACAGAGTGAGACCCTGTCTAAAAAATAATAACCTACTGGTGAGGGTCAAAGATACAGCTCAGTGGTAAACAGCTTGTCTAGCCTGAGCAAGGTCTTGGGTTTGACACAAGTAGGAAACAAAACATCTCACCCCCGACACACACACACACACACACACACACACACACACACACACACACACAATCTATTGGTTAGCCATCTAAAGGTATTAAGTTTGAGAACTCAGTTTCTCATTATGGTAACAGCAGAGGCAATTAATCAATAAAGGAAAAAGGCTTGATATGGTACAGGGCTCTGACTAAAGATATGTACCACCATTACCAACTAAAAAAGTCTTTAAAGAAATCCTTTTCTTTTTATAAGCATTTACTGCCTATCAATATGACAGTCAATTTTTTCTTTTCTTTTGGTATGTGTGCATACAAAATGTGTGCGTGTGTGTACAAAGTACAAATGTACAGTGTGTTTGCTTTTAGGTCTTCTTCAATCATTTACATTGTTAGGTTATATTATTTTATGTGTACAAGTGTTTTGTCTGCATATCACTGTGTGCTCAGTATCTGGGGAGACTGGAAAACAGAGCATCAGATCCCCTGGAACTGGAATTATAGATCATTGTGAGCCACCTGAGTGCTGAGAATCAAACCCAGGTCCTTTGGAAGAGCAGCCAGCACTCTTAATCACTGAGTCATCTTTCTCCAGCCCCTCAATCACTTTTCCAACTGTATTTAAAGCAGGGTCTCTCACTGACTCTGGAGTCTGCCTCTCAGAGGCTTCTGGAGAGCAGGACTTAGGTCCTCACGCTTGCACACCAAGTGCTTTATCCACTGAGCCATCTGCTGTCTTGATACACATATTTCCCCCCTTGGCTTTTCAAGAAAGGGTTTCTCTGTCTAACAGTCCTGGAACTCACTTTGTAGATCAAGGCTGGCTTCAAACTCAGAGTGTGAGGCATGTGTCACCATACCCAGCATTTTAAAACAAGTTCTCTCCTTGAATTCAATTTTATTTACAAATACATACATGGATGGATGTGTGTATGTGTGTGTTTAGTGAATGTGTATGTATGTCATATGTGTAGGTGCCTCTGAAGGCCGGGAGGGCATGGCTCCCTTGAAGCTGGTATTATAAGCAGTAAGCCACAACACTACATGAGTGCTGGAAAGAGTTCTGGTCCCGTGGAAGAGAAGCAAGTGCTCTTCACTGCTGAGCCACCTCTCTACACAGATACTCAACATTTTTTTTATGAGAAAAAAAAAAGGCTTGTTTTTGCAGATTGAATACAGATATGCTAGGCAAGTACTCTATCACTATATCCCAATCCAAGGGGGAAAATAAATATCAAAACAGGGTCTTGCATATTCTAGACTGGTCTCAAAGTTACTATACTATACAACTAAAGCTGATGAACATTTTTAGCTGGCCCTAGGGCTAGTACTCAGTATTGCCAACTGAGCTACCTCTCCTGCCCCGAACATGAACTTCTTCTTATCCTGTTCTGTTGGATTACAGGTTTGGCCTGATTTATGCAGTAATAGGGATCAAATCCAGAATTCTGTATGTTAGGCAAGTACTATACTTACTGAGGCCCATCCCCAGACCTCCAAAAAATTTTTTTTTAGAATCCTTGACCAAATATCTTGGCTTACCAGAAGGAAAGAGACAAAAGCCAATCATGATAGACAGATGGGGAAGAAATAATGTACATTTCCACCTTATGATTAATGGTCAGAATTAGGTTTGGGTCCAGTCAGTCCCTACTGGCTCTCAGCAAGACCGTTGGGAACATCTCTAGGACAAAGGCACAACCATTATTAGCCTTCTGCTGCTCCTAGAACAACCTTACAAGAGATTTAACACCTTCAAACAACCAAAGTTTACTATCTTTAAGGAAGTTAATCCTAGGGGCTAGAGAGATGGTTCAGGGGTTAAGACACTGCCTTCTCTTCCAGAAGACCTGGGTTCAATCCCCAGCATCCACGTGGCAGCTCAGAATTGCTGATAATTCCAGTTCTAGGGGTTTGACACACACAGGCAAAACACCAATGCACATAAAATTGTTTAAAAAATCATTTAAAAAGTAAAAATAATTAAAACTTAAAAAGAAGTTAGTTCTGGGCTGGAGAAATGGCTCAGCGGTTAAGAGCATTGCCTGCTCTTCCAAAGGTCCTGAGTTCAATTCCCAGCAACCACATGATGGCTCACAACCATCTGTAATGAGGTCTGCTGCCCTCTTCTGGCCTGCAAACATACACACAGACATAATAAATAAATAAATAGATAAATAAATATTTAAAAAAAAAAAAAAGAAGTTAGTTCTAACATCAGTCTCACTGAAGCTCTTTTAGATGATCCAGGGGAAAACCCGTTTTATCTTTTTAGCTTTTACAGGCTGACTGTACCCCTTAGCCCAGGCAACTTCTCCATTTTCAGATCAGTAATCCCCTCACTTCAATCTCTGCTACAATGCCCTTGCTCCTGGGACTTTCTTGCTTCCCTGTTCCACTTCCAAGGACCCTTGTAATTACACTGGGTCCTGTCTGGATAATTCTGGACATCTCCTTATTTCAAGGTCTTTCAGGACCAGGGACGGGGCTCAACCATCAAACTGCTGTCCTACCAAGTCCAGAACAACAACATAGCACATGGCATCACCACACATTACAATCCCCGAATGCCTATAGTTGGGTAGAGAGCAGAGACAGAATTGCCTGAAAGTTCACAGACCAGCTAGCCTGGAATGCACAGCAGCAGAAACAAGAAAGACCCTGCCACTAAGTACCATAGACACTGGAAATTTCTAACTAACACACATTGTGAAGGAGATACATTCTGTCACAAATGCTCTTTAGTGGTGCTGGGCACTGAACCCAAGGCCTTGTGCATGCTACTCTACCGTATGCTTGTGCACATGTGTGCCTGGAGTCTCTGGAGGCTGGAGGTCCTCTCCAGAGCAAGTGCTCTCACCCATCGAGTTCCTTCTCTACCTTTTAGAAGGATTCTGGACTGGGAATAAGGTGCTTGCCTAACATAGGGAGGCCTTAGATTTACTCTCCAATACCACAAATAAAATAGCTTCTCCCAGCAAAGAAAACAACCACCACAGTGAAAAGGCAGCCTTTTTTTTTTTTCACAGGATGGAAAAAAAGCTTTACAAACTACACATTTCACTTGGAATTATTATTATTATTATTATTATTGTTTTTTTGAGACAAGGTTTCTCTGTAGCTTTGGAGTCTTTCCTGGAACTAGTTCTTGTAGACCAGGCTGGCCTCGAACTCACAGAGATCCACCTGCCTCTGCCTCCTGAGTGCTGGGATTAAAGGCGTGTGCCACCACCGCCTGGCTCACTTGGAATTATTATGTATAAAGAACTCCATTTTGGGGGGAGCTGGAGAGATGGCTCGGCGGTTAAGAGCATTGCCTCCTCTTCTAAAGGTCCTGAGTTCAATTCCCAGCAACCACATGGTGGCTCACAACCATCTCTAATGAGGTCTGGTGCCCTCTTCTGGCCTGTAGGCATACACACAGACAAAATATTATATACATAATAAATATTTTTTTTTAAAAGAACTCCATTTTCTTTTTTCATTTTTGTCATGCTGGTGGTACACTCCCTTTAGTCCCAGCACTCAGGAGGCAGAGACAGGCAGATATGAGTTCAAGGCCAGCTTGGTCCAAAAAGTGACTTCTAGGCCAGTCAGGGCTATGCAGAGAAATCCTGTCTCTTAAAAAAAAATTATTTTTCATTTTAAACAAGTTTATTTAAACAACAAGATGCTTGGATCGATAAGAAAAGAATCTAGGATTCACTTTTATGAGTATGGGCATTTTCCCTTCATGTTTGTCTATATACACACCTGTATGCCTGGTGCCCACAGAGGCCAGAAGAGGACATTGAGCTCAATGGAACTTGGAGTTACAGTTGGGAGCCACCATGTGGCTGCTGGGAATTGAACCCAGATCCTCTGGAAGGGCAGTCAGTGCTCTTAACTGCTGAGCCATCTCTCCAGCCCTGACTCATGATTTTTTGAAAAAAAGTAATTTACCCCTCCTTAAAGACAAACTGCAACCTGGAAGTGGTGGCAGCAGCATTGGCTGCACCTTTAAACCCAGCACTTAAGAGGCAGAAGCAGCAGGCTGAGTTCAAGGCCAGCCTGGTCTACAAAACTAGCTCCAGGCCAGTCAGGGCAACATAGAGACACCTTGTCTCAACCCCCCCCCCAAAAAAAATCCCCACAATCACCTACATGTAAAAAGCTATTTACAAAAGCTATAGAGTCATCCCTGGTTTTATAATGATAAATATATAATGATAAATATAATGATAAATACAAGGTATGCAAGGATTTTTATGTTGTTGGTTTAAAAAAAACAATAACCACTAAAATATAAAGGGAAGGGTTGAATAAGCATGCCACTAAATGGGGAAAGATGCTGGTTTCACAGAACCAGTACTCTCCAAACCACCATTTAAAGCCAACCAAAACAGAATACTCAGTTAAATAAAAAAAGTACAGCATGCTTGTGCAAAGACACACAAGCTATTCTATGTTCAATAAGAGAATGGAGAAGGAGAAATTAAAGACAGAAAGCTATTTTGTAGTAATGAGGACGGGAACCAAACTGTACTCTCTGCAGATGTATTCTTCCTCTGTGACAGGATTCTGGAAGAGCAGGTTCCCGTCACCTCTTGACTGCTTCTGGAACACATCAATTCTATTTTTATACAACATTTCCAGCTGTGCAGATCTGTCCGGTTCATCGACTGACTGTCCATCAACTGGAATCTGACCTGCCTCACTGACAAACAGTAGTTCACTACATGGTATGTGCCTCTTAATCAAGAGAATCACAGAAACATCTGCCCTACCGCTTTCAAGTTAATACAACCATTATTCTCCGTCTTGACTCTTTGCACCCGTCTCCCCAGATGAAGCTTCACAAGAGACGTAGCTGGTCCACAGCAAAGGAGTCTTCCAGGCAGCACCAGGAGCACCAGAGCACGAGGAAGCAGCAGCTGCGAGCACATGTCATATGTTCTCTCCTTTCACCCAGCACAGAAACTCCAATAATTAAACACCAAAAACCCAAATCAAGGGGCTGGAGAGATGGCTCAGCGGTTAAGAGCATTGCCTGCTCTTCCAAAGGTCCTGAGTTCAATTCCCAGCAACCACTTGGTGGCTCACAACCATCTGTAATAGGGTCTGGTGCCCTCTTCTGGCCTGCAGGCATACACACAGACAGAATATTGTATATTAAATAAATAAATAAATAAATAAATAAATAAATAAATAAAATTAAAAAAAAACAACCCAAATCAACCAATCAATAAGTGGTCAATAAGCTGAAAAGACAGTTCTCAAGGAAAGAAATGCGAATGGCCAGTGAAGTGCTCAACATCCTTAACCATCAGGAGAATGCAAATGTTTTGAAGGCCAGGGAGATGGCCCAACAGATAAAGGCCCTTGTCCCCACGTGTGACAAGCTGATTTCAATCCCCAGGACCACATGGTGAAAGAGAACCCCCAAATAAACCATGGCACACGGGCACCAACCACCCCCCCCCCCGAACAAACATGCTTTGAGATTCTCTCTCACTCCAGTCAGAATGGCTGTCATAAAAAAAAAAAAAGAAGGACACGGAGTAAAGAGGAAGCCTTATGTACTGACGGCAGGAATGTAAGCTGATGCAGCTGTATGGTGTTAGAACACGGACAGCCTGGGAAGGGAGGGTCTTCGATGAAGTCATCCAGGGTTCTACGCCAGCACACCAGAAGTAGTTGCACATCCTTGTCCGCTGATCATGATGTCTAACTGCTAGTGTGCAGAACCAGCCTTGGTGGACATGAACAGATGCACCAATAAAGGAACTGTAGTACTTACACGCAATAGAATCAGAAATGGAATTTTATGAGATTTAAACTGGATTCATAAAGACAAATACTACATTCTCTCACGGGAACAGTCGGATTCTAAGTATTTATGTGTATGTGCATGGGGAAACATCAAAGTGAAAAGGGGACTAGGAGCAGAGAGAAAAGGCCTAAAGTGGATAAGGAACAAGAGGGTATGTATAGAATACCTGTGACGAGGCAGAAGGAAGGTTTTCTAAAGGGAAGAGGGTAGAGAACTGTTTCGGTCAGTCTTGGGGAACCAAATGGTCAGAATCCACCATTATTGTATGACCCAGGCAGGTCTAGAAACCAAGATGCTGGCAGAAAGGACAGACAACAGAGGTGCTCCCTCTACTGGCCCGCCTTCTGCACTCATACTCCGGCCGGCAGACGGGCACTCACTACACATCATGCCCATTTCCACCATGCCTGCACCAAGCTGGACTTGAACTTACCACCCCACCTCCAGTCTATACACACTGAGAATGTGCATGCACTCAGGTGCATATGGAGGCCACAGGTCAATCTTTTTGTTTTGTTTTGTCTGAGACAGGCTTTCTCTGTGTAGGCCTACCTATCCTGGAACTCGCTCTGTAGACCAGGCAGGCTCGAGCTCAGAGATCTGCCTGCCTCCAAGTGCTGGGATTAAAAGTGTCCACCACCAACACCAGGTCAGAGGCCAGTCTTGTGTACTGTTCCTCAGGATCCATCCACAATAGAGACAGGAGTCTCTCACCAGGACCTAGGCCTCTCAGATCAGGTGTCTTCCATCCCTACCTCCCCAGTGTGATGACTAGCTTTTTACATGGGTACCAGAGAGCTAACTCAGTTAGCCATGCTGGGAATACAAGTGTGTGACAACATGCCCAACCCCAGCCCAAGTTTTTCAGGCAATTCATCCTTTAGTCAAGCATCTGACGAATCCAGTACTTACCACATACAAGAGTCTACACAAGTTCATCTACTGGATGGTTTTGAAAACAAAAAACTTTCCAGAGCAATCTAGTCCTGTTTCAGGATGGTGCCAACCTTTGTTTTTTCAGAGTCTCACTGAACAGCCCAGGCTTGCCTAGAATTCACTGTGTGGCCAAGGCTGGTCTCAAACTCTTACCAATCCTGCCAGCCTCCCAAACGCTAGGATTACAGGTGTGAGATGCCATGTCTGGGTATGAATTTAATGCAGCAACCATGTGGTGTGGGAGGTCCTTCTGTCTGGGTGTTGCTTTTCTTAGTTAATGAATAAGGAGAAACTGCCTTGGCCTGTTGACAGGGTAGAACTTAGGTGGGTGGGGAAGATGGAACTGAATGCTGGGAGAAGGAAGGCAGAAAGAGAGTCGCCATGGAGCTGCCATAGTCAGACATGCTGAATCTTTGCCGGTAAACCACTGCCATGTGGCGATACACAGATTAATAGAAATGGGTTAAATTAATATAAGAGTTAGCCAATGAGAAGCTAGAGCTAATGGGCCAAGCAGTGCTTTAATTAATATAGTTTTTGTGTGGTTATTTCGGGGCTGGGCAGCCAGGAATGAACAAGCAGCCTCCTCCTACAACCATGTCTAAACTAAGTATTCTAAGCATCAGTCAAGCAACAGGCTCATAGAAACTACTCAAATCTAACATCTTTTTCTTAACTGTGGATCTGTCTTTTCTTGACTTCTGGCTTACTTTCATGACACAAAACAGACATGCCTAGCAGCAGAACCACCAGGCTTAGGAGAATACTCTACACCTCCCCTTTTCAGATACTCAAGCTGTAGGGGCTGACATTTTTTAACCTAATGTTTAAATTGCCTCTCCTTCAAAACAAGCTTTCCATCTTTGAAAATCACCCATGGTTTTCTTCACTGTTATTAGGGCCTACTACTTTTGTTTAATGTATTTATTACAACTATTTCAGAACCGTCTAACCCCAGCAAGGCTCTAACAACTCTAGCTGTGCTTTCTCAGACTTCCCCACAGAGGCAGCACAGCTCACACTAAGAACATTTCTAGTTAGGCTGCTAAGTGCCTTGCTGTGGGTGCGTGTTAAACTACCACTGCCCACACTCCATCTACCCAGTGCAGAGCATCTTTAATGGGGCTCCAAAGCTCTCCACGTGACATGAATGTGTGAGGGTGGAGGACAAGTACGGTCTCCATCAGGAAAATCGAGATTGAAATCCCAGTTTCATCACTAATAGTTAGGGCCTTTGCAAGTTACTGTCCCTAACCTTCACTGTCGAGGTGCCTACAAGGTGCTGAGCATGGTGTCTGGTGTGGAGCAGGGGTGGCTATGACAGTCTTGACTTTAGGAGCATCTAGTGTAAGACACAGGACCCCAGAAAGCCACAAACATTAAACAGGGCAACTAAGGCACATGGAAAGTGAGAGATTAGTGTGAGAGGATCAGCAAAATCTCTACTAAGGAGACATTAAAGCTGAGTGTCATGGGGTAAGTCTTGATAGCCAGACAAGGCTGCTGGAGGGAAACTTCTTAAAAAGAGGAAGTACCAAAAGCTCTGACTACAACAGAACTCCACTTACCAGAGGCAAGCACACTGACAGAAGCTCTGACTACACAGAACTCCACTTACCAGAGGCAAGCACATTGAGGCTGAAGCATTAAGTAAGGCTGAGGCAAGCTGCTGGGCATGGTGGTGCTGGGCAGGTGGATCTCTCTTGAGTTAGTGGTCAGCCTGGTCTACAGAGTGAGACAGGCATAGTGAATACCTGTTACCCAGCACCCACCAGGCTGTAGAGGCAGCACAGCTCAAGCTCAGATAGGTTTACAGTGAGACACTGACTCAAAGAAGCAAAACTGTAGACTGTGGAAGACAGCTCAGTCAGTAAAGCACCCGCCATGCAAGGACCCAAGCTGGGCCCCGAGAACACAGGAGAGCTGAGAAGAACACAGAAGAGCTGAGCAGAGTTCTGGTGAGGCAGAGACAGGCAGACCCTGGACAACAAGCCTCAGGGATCAAGCTCTAGGAGCCAATGAAATACCCTGTCTCCAGGTGGGCAGTGGTGGCGCACACCTTTAAGCCCGGCATACCTTTAATCCCAGAGGCAGGCAGATCTCTGTGAGTTCGAGGCAAGTCTAGTCTACAAGAGCTAGTGCCAGGACAGGCTCTACAGAGAAATCCTGTCTAGAAAAACCAAGAAAATAAGAAAGGAAAGGAAGGAAGGAAAAGAAAAGGAAAGAAAGAAAGAAAAGAAATACCCTGCCTCCAACAAAACAAACAAACAAGGTGGTTGGCTGGGTGTTGTGGTGCACACCTGCAATCCCTGCACTAGGAGGCCAGGGCTACACAGAAAGATCCTGTCTCAAACAAAAACAACAAAACAAGGTACACAGCTCCTGAGGAACAAGACCCAGCTGAGGTTGACCTCTGGTCTCCGCAGCCATGTGAATATCTGCATCACTGAGACACACACTAGAAAGACCCTCTCTCAAAAAAAAAAAAAAAACCTACAGAGAAAGACCCTGTCTCAAACAACAACAAAAACAAAATTATGTCTAACTGACTAACTTAAAGAGCTATGAAGATGGCCTCAAAACGACCTGATTAGGGCTCAGGAGTCTACAGTACTTGTTGCTCTTATAGAAAACGTGTGTTCTTTTCCAGCACTCATACAGTGGTTTACAGATACCTTAACTCCAGTTCCAGGGGATCTAAATCCTACTCTGACCTCCACAGGTACCAGACATTAAATGTAAGGCACAGACATTCACACAAATAAAATAAATATATGTTTTAAATGGCCTTTCACTTGGGCATAGTGGCACATGCCTTTAATCCCAGTATTTAGGAGACAGAGGCAGGTGGATTGCTATGAGCTCAAGGCCAGTCAGAGCTACATGAGACCTTGTCTTAAAAATACAAAACCAAACCAAACAGCAACAACAACAACCTTGATTTTCTAAAATACTATTTTGGCCAGGAATGGTGGTGCAGGTCTGTAATACGGCACTTCAGAAGTGGAGAAGGATCAGTAATTAAAAGCCTTCTTCAGCTACACAGTGAGTTGGAGGCCAGCCTGGTGAGCCATATAAGACTCTGTCTCAGATATCACAATAAATATCATGTATTTAATAAACTACTCGGAGTCTTAAATATTGATTTCCAAATTTAGTATTAGAGGACTGGCCCAAAGAAAAACAACTTGCCGAGCAGTGGGGGTGCACACCTTAATCCCAGCACTCAGGAGGCAGAGGCAGGTGGATCTCTGAGTTTGAGTCCAGCCTGGTCTACAGAGCGAGTTCCAGGACAGCCAGGGCTACACAGAGAAAAACAAATCAAAGGGAAAAGAAGAATCTTTAGGATGGTGAATGCTATCGAGCTGCCACTAGAGACAGGGTCACTGTGTAGCCCTGATTGGCCCAGAATGCCTTAAGTAGACCAAGCTGGCCTCTGCCTTAGGTGCTGGGAAAAGAAAAAGTATGTTAGAAATCTTGCCACACTGCTACTTCTACCAAGCATCTCCTTTCTTAAAAAAATTTTTTTAATCAACCAATGTTAGTATTAAGCTTTAAACTTGAATGCAAGATTCTAGGGCTATTTGGTTAGGTACTAAACACCGCTCCTTTTTATAGCACACTTGTCTCAATGACTTCCATGCTAAGTAGTCTCTTTGATAAGGAAGTCCATTAGGGTAAAACAACCTAAACCAAGCTAAACAAAAAATGCAATTGCTTGCAACTTCATTTAGAAGATATTAATATTCAGAAAAGGCTAGACTCTGGGTGAAAACTGGATGTCAGCCACTGTATTATCCACTCCTGGAGGTGGGTGTGGCTACCAAGGATCCATTTCATGGAAAGGAAGTAGAACTGTAATTTTTTTGTAACTTGTCCTGCCAGGAAATGGTACTTATTCTTTGAACTCAAACCTCAAGGAAGAACCTCATACCTATTCCTGCTTGATACAATTGTCTCCAGGTACTACAGTAGATCTTAAGTAACTGAAAAACCCAAAGTATTAAATCAAACTTCATAAGCAGTGGCTGAATTTCTTTCAGCCCTCTCTTTAATATGCCAAATAATCCAGACCATGGGCTTTCCCAGACCTTTAATCATTTATGGTGTTCCTTGCCATACCTACCCATTAGAACGATTTTAAAAAAACACACTAACACTGTGCCAATTATTTTCAGAAGCGGAGCGATACTAATCAAGAGATCCTAATGGTCTTAAACACTATTCTCAAACGAGAAAAGATACATGGAGATTGGGAAACTTGTATTCTAAAGTGCCACCATCTAGATAAAATTACCCTGTGAATTGGAGCAATTTCAATCAGACCGTGTAAAACTGAACATTTTTCTCAAGACCAGAATTGAAGAGTAACTATAAGATAGTTGAAGGGCCTGAACTCTGAAAACTAAAAAGGCTTTCTACATGGCAAACCCATCAGCAAAAGCAGGGAGTGGAAACTAGCGAGAATATCAACAATTTAGAACAGTGATAAATAAAATGACAATGGCCATTCTAACTTTTTTTCCTTATCCTGGAACTTACTCTATAGACCAGGCTAGCCTCAAACTCAAAGAGACCCGCCTGCCTCTGCCACCCAAGTGCTGGGATTAAAGGTGCCATCACATCTGGCTCATTCTACCTTACTATAAATAAGATCATAACTACTTTCAGCTGGGTGGTGGTGGCACACACCTTTAATCCCAGCACTTGGGAGGCAGAAGCAGGTGGATCTGAGTTTTTGAAGCCAGCTTTGGTTCAAAAACTCAGTATGAGTTCCAGGACAGTCAGAGATATACAGAGAAATCCTGTCTTGAAAAACCAAAAAAAAAAAAAAAATCATAACTATTTTCAAAAACCATATCCTGCTTAAATAAAGCCTTAAATGTCTTACTACATGATGTCCTGAGTTTTCAGTCAATACATTACATACTAAGAAAAACTCCAACAGCATTTTCTTTTTATTTTTTATTTTTTTGGTTTTTCGAGACAGGGTTTCTCTGTGGTTTTGGAGCCTGTCCTGGAACTAGCTCTTGTAGACCAAGCTCGCCTCGAACTCACAGAGATCCGCCTGCCTCTGCCTCCCAAGTACTGGGATTAAAGGTGTGCACCACCACCGCCCGGCTCCAACAGCATTTTCTAAGTATTAAAAACTCAATTATGTTTTATTACTGGGTACTAGCACTTCTATTAGTCATTAACACACAACCAACTGGTTTATAACAAAAATAAACCAGAGTAGGTACACAATTTATTTAATTATCTAACTCACAAATCATTTTTAAAATGACTGTTTGCTATGTACACAGCCAGCCCATTAATAATTATATCCAAATGTCATATCCACTATTTAGTAATAAGTGCTCATGTATTTTTGGAAAGAGCATTATCACACTTAGGATCCACTCAACAATGTACTCAGCAAGATAAGCACTAAATTATTAAGTGAAGGAAGTGTAGGCGGATCCAACTCAACTGTGTGACAGGAAGCACCAGCTATGGAAGTTTAGAAACAGGAATACCAAGTTTCATGCTAGCACAAGGAAAAAACATGCCGGTGAATAAAGACAGAAGAGGAAGTTCTTTTCAGCAAAAGACTATATATTAAAGACAAAAATCATCCCCAAAGTTAAAAAAAAGTATCACTTAAAAATTTATTAGTAAAAAAAAAAATGTGTGTGCGCGCATGTGCGCACACACATGGTGCATGTAAAGGTAGTCAAGGAGACCAGAGGAGAGCAAGGAGTTACAGGAGGTACGATCCATCTATGTGGATGCAGGGAGCTGAACTCAAATCCTCTGCAAGTGCAGGGAGGGTTCTTAACCACTGAGCCATCTCTCTAGTCCCTAAAATTATTCCCTTTTAAAACAGGCTTGAATAAGAGTCCAGTCCCCAGCCGGGTGTGGTGGCGCGAGCCTTTAATTCCAGCACTTAGGAGGAAGAGGCAGGAGAATCTCCATGAGTTCCCCGATAGCAAGGTTGTCACACAAAGAAACCCTGTTTGGGGAAGGGAAAAAAAGGGAGGGAAAGGCCAAGGTATTTCTCCCCAGGTGCACTGGAGCCTAAATTTTACAGCGCACAGAGAGGAAGACACTAACTTGGCTCATGGTTTACACACCTAGGGGGTTTACAGAGCAACTCGCAAGATCAAGCCATTAAGTCATTAATCTTAGAACTTTGTTGATTCGACAGAGATGGTGACATCCAACTTTAATCCAAGCAGTTGGGGCCAGCCTGGTCTACAAAGTTCAAGGCCAGCCAGGGCTATATATGATCCTGCCTCCAAATAAATAAATAAATAAATACATAAATATATATAAGCTTGGCAATTCGCCTTTTCCCAGGTCATTCATTACTTCAGCGTCATTCTTAAAAAGTGTGTAAGTTTCACAACCTAAGTATATGTAACAGTACTGAGCCACACAACTTAGAAATGACTAGGTTGGCAAATTTTGTTCACCACACAAAAATGCTTATGTTAATGAAAAATTGCTTCCCTTAAACACCAACATATGATTCCTCTAAGGCCAAAATTATTTTTTAAAATAAATAATGTTTAGTGATGAATTGCTACAATAAAAAAAAATTCCACGTGGACAAAACCTTTACTCCTGAAATGCCGAGTAAAAAGCAAAGCAGTATTTTCATTTAGCATCTTTCAAGTCATCTACATTACTTATTGCCTAAACTCACTAGCTATGAAAATCTAAGTGTATGTTTCTACGTCAGCTGATTCGTTCACTCAGCTGAAGTGAAAATCTAGAAATTAGAGAGCAAGACATTTAAATGGATAGGTTACACACACACACACACACACACACACACACACACACACACACACACACGGGCAGTTGTTATTTAGGGTACTGAGGTAGGTGACATTCCCTACTTAGGCCCTCAACAGGACGACAGCCATGAATGCTAAGGTCAACCATTTCCCATCCCTGCTAATGCACCCTACCAAAAATCTGTCACGCTTTTGTGAACTCCCGTCAAGTTCTGCTCAGAGAAGTGTACGCCCCAGGTTAGTGCTGCAGTTTGAAAAAGGCCTGGAAAGACTAGCTAAGCTTGGCTTGGCCACGTCTTGGTAAGCGTCCAGGGGGAGAATAAAAAAGGAGAGGGAGGGCTTCAACTTTGCACAACCCCCTTTTTCTCAGTCACACCTAGCTTCCTTTCCAGAGAAGAGTGTTCTCGAAAGATCTACCTCTTCAACTCAAATGTCATGGCAAGATCAGCTGCTCCAGGGGCAAGCAGAGCTCAACCCACGCCCTCATCTTCCAGCACCTTCTACCAGAGCCAGGCTGGTCCCCGTACAAACCGTCCACGGCGACCCCGGCTCACGCCTCGCCGGTAGACAAGCTGCCCAGGGCGTCAGCAGGGGAGTCCGGCCTGGGCCGCCGCTGACACCTCAGGGCCCCGCGCCTGGGCCCGGTGGAGACGAGCGGCCGCGAACCGACCGAGGGACGGGGGAAAGGAACGGACACCTCACCTTGACCCTGATCTCGTAGGTGGTGAAGCGGCCCCGGCCGACCCCCACGGTCTGCGGGTTGCTCACGTCGATCTCGAGGAAGTTGCTGGGCGGCCCGTAGGCGTCATTCAGGTTTTGCGGCTTGGTGATCAGCCGCCGGGTGTCCGCTACGGTCTCCGCCATTTCGCTGTGGCCGCGGCAGCCGCGGGCTCTCTTCACCGCCTCCGCCTTCTGCCAACGCCGCCGCCGCAGCCGCCCGCCGCGGGGACTCCGGGCTCGCGCGCAGCGGACGGGGGCGAACGAGCACGTAGGGCGAGCCGACGGGCGGGCGGGCGTTCGCTCCCTGCGAAGCTCCGCCCCAGGCCGCTTGGGCTTCCGCCCTTTGCCCAGGAAGAAACAGCTGACTAGCTTGAACGCCGCGCCCCGGTACGCAGGCCCCGCGGCGCCCCGGAGGGACACTGCGGGGTGGGGCTGTGGCGCAGCGGTGTCACGGGACTGTGAGCGCCCAAGATCTGGCGAGACTACAATGACCACAATGCACCGGGTGAGCGCGCCGCCGCCGAATGTCACGCAGGCGCAGTAGGGAGGGGTGCTGGGGAGTTGGGGTGAGTTCCGGTTTTTCTGACTTAGCCTCGGCCCGGAGGGACCCCCGGAAATGATTTTAGCAGTCTTGGCGCATTGAAGGTAGTAGTTGGTACTGCAGGAAGGAGGCGAAACTGCCTACACAGTCAGCTCAGTGCCTCACTGGGATCCCTGAAAATTCACTTCTAGAAACCTTAAAATAAGCGTCTCAAACGAATCAGTGCACATTTGTAATCCTGACATTTGGGAATTGGAGACCAGAGAATGAGTTCGAGGCCAGCCTGAGCTATATGAACCCCTGTCTCAAAAAACAAAGGAGCTGGTGGTGTAGTTCACTAGTTAGATTGATTGCCTGGGATTCGCAACGCCCTGGTTTCAATAGGAATGCCAAGTCCAACACTTGAGATAGTGGAGCCCTGAGGATCAGAAGTTCAAGGCCATACTGTTCCACTGGTAGGATTCAAGACTGTAAATAAGGGAGTGGAATTTTTAAAAACCTGATAAGATAAAACTAAGGTCAAATTGTGTCTAAAGACAGGTCTGCCCCCTAAAACAAAATAATAGTGGGCAAGCTGAAAACCATGTCGGGAATCCTATCTGGATAAGCTGCCCCTCTTGTTTCCTACAAATCCTAGTAAGTTGGTTTCGCTCTTATGTGGTAAATATGCCTGTGTTACACTTGGAATTCAGCTCAGATAAGCCTTTAAACAAAATGGAAGAACCACAGAAAGACTCTGGAGGGGGTGAAGTGAGAGATAGGAAAATAGGGGAATGCCAAGAACTCAGACCCCAGGAGTCACTGCATTGTGCTGTCATCCATGACCCCTGACAAAGCTGGCACGTCTCCTAGGCAGCTTCTGATGGGTTCCTCAGAGACCCTTAGGCCAGCCAATCGTAAAGCTAGTCAGTTCCGGAGCTGCCAGTTTATTTTTGTAGTACAGGAGATCTGAAAAAGATAAAGAGTTGGAGGCGTGGTTCCTTGGTTTCTGTACCAGCACGAGGACTTGAGTTTGCAACAAACTAGGCTTGCTGGTACCACTACTAACTACAACACTGTGTGTGTGCAGTGTGTGTGTGTGTGTGTGTGTGTGTGTGTGTGTGTGTGTGTGTGTGTGGTGGGGAGACAGGAGAATACTGGAGTTTGTTGACTCTCAGCCTGGAGGCTGGAAAATGACAAAAGAATGAGTGTGTTCCAGGTTCAAGGAGAGACCATACCTCAAAGACCAACACGAGAGTGACAGAAGAGGACACTGGTGGTGGCTTCTGCACACGGCAGTGTACACCACACGCATGTACACCACATTAACACACACAGAGAATAAACTAGAATTAAGGAGAATACAGTGGCTGAACGAAAATAACAGTTTTTTTTCTTTAGACAAATGCCTAGTGATGATGGAAATGGAAAACATTTTAAAGGAAGCGAACAAAAAGAAAATAATAAATCCTCCTCATACCAGTGATCAAAATTATCAAATCGGAAAGGCAGAAGTATCTGGACTTCAAGGTCAACCTGCGGATTGGATTTAGATTTACATGAGACCTTTGCCCCAGAAACATGGGTTCAATATTTAAAGGTCAGAACTTAAAGACAGGGTCTAAGATACAGCTCAGTTGGAGTGCCTGCCTAGCATGCCATGGAGCCCCGGGTTTGATCCCAGCACAACATTAAATGGCTGTGATGGCAAATGACTGTAATCCTAGCACTCAGTGGAGGAAGGAGAATCAGAAGTTCAAGGCCAGCGTAAGCACCTGAGACCTTGTCTAGAAATAGATGCTAGACGTAGTGGCACATGCCTATAATCCTAGCAGTCAGAAAACAAGCTGCAGACTGAAAAAGTTTTGCATCCCAATAAACCTCTCCACAGACACAATAATTCAAATCAGACCAAATCAAACCGAATTAGAGAAAGCCCAGGTTTAATGGATACTAACTCTCCCAGGTGGCCTTCCAGGCTCTCAGAGAGGAGGTGGAGAAGGAAGACCCATATTGTTCTCTGTGGGGTGGGGGGCAGTTTAAATACCCTGTGGGAGTGGTCTAGAGCATCTCTGGTGAGGGGTCTTCGTTTGATGGACTTTCTCGGGGGTAGAGTCTGGACTGAGGCAACTCCCAGGGAAAGGGGCTGGGGTAGAACTTTCCACCCAAACATTCCAGACTATTTGGGTATAGGGGTGCCAGGGGCTGGGGTGAAGCTTCCAACCAAACCAAGTCCTTCATTGGAGACCAGCTTGAGATTCATATGGAGACCCTGTCTCAAAGAAAATTAGAGAAAATTGAAAAGTTGTATAACCCTGAGAGAAGAGTATGTATCTTAAACAATGTGGGAAATGACTATATTAGTTACTTTGAATTTTGCTGTGATAAAATAACAAGAAGCAACTTGAGAAAAGAATTCATCTTGGTTCATGGTTTAAGAGCGCACAGTCCATCACAGTGGGAAGACATGGCAGAGTTTCCAGTGGCAGGAGCATACAGCTTCTACATCTGGAAAGACCTGGAAGCAGACAGCAGTATATGCTGGTGTTCCTTTTTTAGTCTGTATTTAGCCCTGGCTCCTCACCCATGGGTGCTGCTGCTTATGTTGGAAGTGGGTCTTCGTCCTTCAGTTTAACCTCCTTGGAAAATACCATCACAAACTCGTAAAGCTGTGTATGTCCTTTCTGATTCCAAATTCAGTCAAGTTGACAATGAAGATGTCATGTAAGTACATAACTTTTGAATAAAAAAACCAGCAAAAAAATGTTCTAATGAGAAATGGGGGGATGGCTAGGGACTGTGCCTGTTGTAATTGAAAAATGCCATGAGAAGTCACACCATGCAACAGGGCTTACATGGAAGGTTTATTGAAGGAGGAGAGAAGGCAGAGAAGGGGGCAGAGAGAAAGGCAGAGACCAGTCCCTGGGGACAAGAGTGGTGGAATAGGGAGAGAGAGAGAAGAGGGAGAGAGAAGAAAAGAGGGAGGGGGAGAGAGAGGAGGGGGGGCAAGGCCCACCTTTTAAAAGGGAATATAAATATAGCAAATGTGCACAGGAGGTGCTCTTAGTGGCTGCAGCTGAGGACATATCCTGTCAGGACCCCAAGGGCAGGCCAGTACAGATGCCTGAATACTAACAGTGCCACCAAAGGTTATGCAAGAGACAGAGTGTAAAGGAGATGTGTGTTTAAGTCAAGTTGGATAACAAAGGTTAACATTCCTAATATTACAAAACAAAAAAGAAACAGTCTTCCTAATTTGACACACAAAGACAGAAGCCATAAGAAAAGCAGGAAAAATGACCTACAAGATGGTTCAGCAGGTAAAAGTGTTGGTGCCGAGCCTGACCCACTGAGCTCAGACTTCAAGAACTACACTGTAGAAAGGGAGGCTCTTGTGAATTGTCCTCTGACTTGGTTTCAGAATATAAACAAACAACCATAACAAAAAGTTGAAAAATATGCATAATCTATGGATTTTTCAGCTTTGTGTGAATGTTTTGCCTGCATGTAGAATGTGAGCCACATACGAGGTCAGAAGTCACGAGACCCCCTAGAACTGGAGGTAAGGATAATTGTGAGCCACCATATGGGAACTAAGCCCCAGTCCTCTGCAGGAGCAGGAAGTGCTCTTAACTGGTGATCCATCTCTCCAGACTCCCAGAAAAATATTTTAAAGATCTCTCCACAAGTATCAAACATAGCTCTAGTGCTCTGGGTGTGTTGCATAGAGGCAGAAGGCTTGCCTAGCGTGTATAAAACTCAAGCCCTAGCACGACAAGCAAAAGAAAACAACCAACACCAACACCCATTTTTTGTTGTTGTTAAAAAAAGACATAATAAAATAAAAAATAAAGATCTGGGAGTTTTGTAAACCCTTAATCCCAGCACTTGAGAGGCAGAAGCAGGTGGGTTTCTGTGAGTTCAAAGCCAACCTGGTCTTCAAAACTACATAGAGAAACCCTGTCTTGAAAAAACAAAACAAAACCCCGAAAAACAAAAAACAAAAAAAAGAGTGTGCCCAAATATTTTGATCAAAGAAGTGCTGCTGGTAGAGGCCTCGCCAGCACACCCGATTTGTAAGCTTCATCTTCAATGTCAGTTAAGGATCGATTTCATCAACTGTTTCTTTTTTTGATTAGAATGTCACATCCCCAAACCCAGACATCTCCCAGGGAAACAAGGAAAGCAAGTAACTGGACCTCCAGAGTCAGGATCTGAATCACGGTACACCTAAGGCGTGCAGTTGCAAAGACCAGCCTAGTCTCTTCTAGGCCACTTGCCAGTTCAAAGCACCGTAATGCGCACACTCTAACCTGTTTCCCAAACCCCTGCCTCCCAGGCTTGAGCATTCCAGAGGAAAATTCCAGAGTGAATAGCAAGCAGCTTAGCAAATGCAGGGGTTTCCAACTTCATTTGAGCTCCAGTGGCCTTGGGAACTTTCTTATTACCCTGGTGCTTCCTCATTCCTAACAGGTAACCTCGCTTCCTTCTCTACAAAGAGAAGTTAGAAAAAGGAAAAGCTGGGCATGATGGCACAGAGCTGTAATTCAGAACTTGGAAGGTAGAAGCAGGGAGATCCAGGATTCAAAGTCATCTTCAGCCCACACTATTAAGAAGTTGTCTCAAAACGAACAAACAGAGCCATCAAGACGACTCAGCAGTTCCGGTGCTTTCTCTGCAAGCCTGACACCAAGTTCCAGCCCCAGAACCCAGATGAAGGTGGAAGGCGACAACCAGCTCCACCAAGCTGTCCTCTGAGCGCCACAAGCTGCTGTGGCACATGTACACCTGCACACACATTACACATACACTACCAATGACAGAATTTAAAAGCAGAGGCAGAAATGAAAACCCCGGAGCCTAGTACATCTCCATTTTACAGCACAAAGCTTCCCAGACTATGAGGCCATCTTAGGCCACGTGAGTCCTTTGAGAATCTCAAATACATATATTTGCATGTGCTATGGATGTATATTATATATGTATATCATATATATATATATATAAAATGATAGAAATGATAAAACTGTGCTTTGTACAATAGCAAAGTATTGTGATATATGCCATATGCTTAACTGCTGACAGACGTCTGTAGTGATTCAGCCTGTCTTAGCTAGGGTTCCTGTTGCTATGAGGAAAGGGTATAATTGGCTGAAGGACCAAATCAGGAACTAAATCAGAGACCATGGAGGAATGCAGTTAACTGCTATGCTGCTTCAGGTGGCTTGCTCAGTCTGTTTTCTTAAAAATATATTTTAAAAAGGTTTCTATGTATGAGTGTTTTGCCTGTGTGTATGTATGTGCACCACTTGCGTGCCTGGTGCCTGTGGAGGCCGTGTCTCCTAGAACTGGAGTCACAGATGGTTGTGAGCCACCGTTTGTGTGGTGAGAAGGTGTCTAAAGGTAAGCAGATGGAATCTGATGAAGGCATTTTCTCAATGGAAGTTCCTCTTTCAGAGAACTCTAGCTGTGTCAGGCTGACAGAAAAACTAACCAGGATGTCATGTTTCCCTTTTATAATGTTACAGTGAATAACCCGGAACATGGCAGATGTCACATGTGTTTGTAGGATGAATCTGTATAGATGGAGTTCCTGAACCAGAAGATAAATGCATTTATACGCTATAGAGAGCCTGCAAAATCTCCCTCACTTTCTAAAGTTGACTTGATTAATATTTATTTATTTAGGTTTTTTCTAGACAGGGTTTCTCTGTGGTTTTGGAGCCTGTCCTGGAACTAGCTCTTGTAGACCAGGCTGGTCTCGAACTCACAGAGATCCGCCTGCCTCTGCCTCCCGAGTGCTGGGATTAAAGGCGTGCGCCACCACCGCCCAGCTCTTGATTAATTTTTAAATTAAAAATGTTTAAATTTATTTATATATACGAGAGTGTTTTGCCTGTAGGTGTATGTATGCAGCATGAATGTGCCCAGTCCAGAGGGGGTCAGAAAAGGGCACTGGGTCTCCTTGAACTGGAGTTATGGTTCTAGGAGCCAAACCCTGGTCCTCTGAAAGAGCAACCAGTGCTCTTCACTGATGAGCTCTTCACTTTAGCAATGCATGGAAGTGCATGTTAGTCTGTAGCTTCACAAACACAGTACATTATCAATTTTTTTGGGTACATTATCAATTTTTAAAAGCGTTACTAGTTTGAATGCTGTCTTGACTTGAATTTTCCTCATTTTGAATGCCTGTGAGCATCTTTTTAAAATTTTATGAACCATTCATATTTCCTTTTCCCACTTGTGATCTATTCAATTTGTTTGTTTGTTTTGAGACAGAGTTTCTCTGAGTGGTTCTGGCTGTCTTGGAACTCACTGTTTAGACCAGGCTGGTATCAAATCAGAGATCCTCCAGTCTCTGGCTCCCAAGTGCTAGGATTAAAGGTTTGCACTGCCACCCAGCCCTGTTACAATTTTTTAAAAGATATTTTTAAAAGTTTCTCCCCCCCCCCTCTCTCTCTAATGTTATGTATGTCCGTGTGTGTGTGCATGTGTGTGGTAGTGTTGTTGGGAACCAGAAGAGGTTATTGGGTCCCTGGCACTGGAGTTACAGGCTTTTGTGAACTACCATGTGAGTGCTTGAAACTGAATTTGGGTCCTCTGCAGAACAGCAGGTGTTCTTAACTACTGAGCCATCTTGATAGTGTCCTTTTCTCAAAGGGTACTTCTTCAGAGATATAAATCACAATTACTTGTAACTGGAGGTTTCACTCCCTTCCACTAGTTTCTGAATAAATACTAAGAGACTTAGTATTAATTATAAAAGTTTGGTCAATGACTCAGGCTTATTGCTACTTAGCTCTTACTTTTAAATTAGCCCGTTTCTATTATTTTATATTTTACCATGAAGCTCGTGGCAAGTTACCTCACATCTTGCTTCTCTGGCGGCTGCTAGTGTCTCCCTGACTTTGCCTTCTTTCTCCCTATGTTCAGTTGGGCTTTCCTGCCTAGCTATATTCTACCCTGCCATAGGCCAAAGCAACTTCTTTATTAACCAATGGTAATAAAACATATTCACAGCATACAGAGGGGAATCCTACATCATCAGGGGTTGATGAAACTGACCAGGTATCAAGACTGAGGGTTCTCTCTAAACTGACTTAGCAATGGATTCCTCGGAAATGGGCATGGAAAGCCAAGATGAGAAGGGCAGAGAAGAGCTCCAGGATGTGACTGTGGTCTGTCTGGTTGTGACATCTGTCACTCCATTGGTCACTTGGGCTGATCTGACTATGCTGGTGTCCCCTTCCTCCCTCTTGAAGTTGCACTCTGGCCTTCTCGATGGAGGTGACCTTTCTGCCAACTAACAGTATACCATTAGTTGTGTTCCCTGCTAGACTCTCCAGATCTCTCGGGAGAGCTCAGCGGGACCTCTCTACAGTTTGCTCACTGGAAGATGCTCCCAGTAGTGTTAAGAAGGATGCCCCAAAGAACTATGAATTTCAAGGAGCAAGCTCAGGGTTTTCTCTGACCTGCCCCTCCAGTTCCACAATCATTGCCAAAGCCCAGGGAGATAAGGGGTCGGACTTTCCTTCCTAGGAGGAATGCAACTCTTAGGAATTCCATTTAAAAAGAAAGATTAACCACCAGAGAGAGAAGAGGTTAAAGGTCTCTTGTGAGAACGGCTCCAAGAGCTCACCTGAGAGATTTTATCTACATAAAGCAACCTTCTGCTGTGGGGGACAGAGATAGGGGAGGAAGCACGTGCCAAAGGCCAGTGGTCCCAGTGCTCAGGAGGATGCAGCTGGAGGATCACGAGTTTGAGGTCAGCCTATACCTGCTAGTAAATCCCCGGTTCAAAGTGGGGTGGGGGGAGGAGTGTAATTAAAAATGAAAAGAACTTGCTCAATAGAGCAGGTTGGCCTTGAACTCACAGAGATTCACCTTTCACTGCCTCCGAAGGCGTGCGCCACCACTTCCTAGACAGTCCCATTATTTACACCAGTTCCCTGGTGCTGTCTTTCTGTTGATTGGAATTTGGACTTTAGGGCACTGCTTTTCTTTCTCTCACGAGCCCTCACTCCTCTGCAGTACTTTAGTTTGGCTAACCTTACAATGTATAAGGCTCTGCCCCGTCTGCTCCCTACATTAGCTCCAGCCCATTGTGCATAACCCTAGCATGATCTATATATTACAAGTCTAGTATTTTGGCTTTTGTATTATAAATTTATCATGTCTGAAATTTTATATTTTATGCAAAAATCTATTTAAGATGGAGGCAACACTATAAACAAGGGAGGAAGGAAGCTGACTTCCAGTGTTGCCTCTGGTCTTCACATGCAGATGCACACACACATGGACACATACAAAGTTAAATACCTAAATAAATAAAAACTAGGGGTGCTAATAGTACTACTTCAGAGGATGCCAAAAGAGTTACTACTTTGAGAGTGTTTGACACTGTTTGGAACAGCATCAGACTCCTGAGATCTGTATAGAAGTCAACAAGAAAATGGGCTTATGTACAGAGACTGTAGTGTTGAGGTCCTAAAGTGAGACCTGTGCCGCCGTGACTGGGAGTGATCTTGGTGGAGTTTGGTGGGGTCCGAAGAGGAAGACAGTGCCTAACTGAACCACAGTGGGACACACCTTCATTTGACCCTAACAAACCTGAGCTTAAATCAGGTGGGATGATGGGATGTCTGAATACCTCAATTTGTTTACCGTGATTTGAGGTTGAAAACCCGAGTTTTCATAAGCACATCAGCTGAACGCAGAGTCAGTCACTAAGACCCTAAACAAAGTAGTGTCCTTAAAGGTTTATATCACCAGAGTTTGCATTTAAAAAAGTCAGAATTTCCTAAGTGTGGTTAGTTTCAAAGTAATTTTTTGATAAACCAACTCGAATACTGCATTGTGGGTAACAAGGTTAAATAAAGGTTCTAATAAGACAAACAGTGACAATTTAAATAAATCAGATGTTTTTGTGGAAGATTACTCTGTGATTTTCTCCAATTATTCATGACATTTCACCCATTCATATCGTGATCTGCTTTAATAGTGGAAGGGAGAAAAAAACCCTCTTGTCTCCTTGTTTATTCTTTGTTCTCAAGGAGATAAGCTGTTTATAAAGACACGTTATTTGTTATTTAAATCACTTTTACTGAAGTTGTTTATTTCCTTGTTTCAGTTTCTAAAAATATTGCAACAATTGTAATGCTTCTTAGAGATGTCTATTCAATTCAGAGTGATTTGTACTGAAATCTTTGCTAAATGGGCACAGGTGCTGATGTGTAGAACATTCTAGAGTGAGTCAAAACCAATGTGCTGAGAGATGGGGGAGAGAGATTGGGTCAACTTTTCCGGTCGATCTTTCAAAGTCTCACACAGTAGCAAAGGTCTAATGCTGCATGTACCATTTTGTGAGTATTTAACAGCAGTAGTACTAATAATGATAATAATAAACCGGGTCTAATGCTAAAACCATAAGCAGAAAAATCGTGTAATTTAAATCCGGAGATCTATTTCTTAGAAACTGCCCTTTAATCACTTTGCAGACTTTCAAGATCATAATTAGTATATAAAAGTAATTACATTAAAAGATAATTTACCAGGTAGTAAAGTATCAAATTAAAGCTGAAAAGCCCTGCTTATAAACAGAATTAAATATGTACTTTTAAAAATCGTTGAACAGCAAACATGAAATTACATCTCTCCTACTTCTTTTCTCCTTGCTGTGCACAAAATTACCACCAAAATAAATTTTGGTGTGGCCCTAAGCTGCCTCCTGAGAATATATCAGACGGTCGCTTTACATCAACCTGTGAGACTCAACTGTGGCTTTTCTTAGGTAAGCTACAGAATTGGTGTGTGACATCAAACCAAGTGGATCTGATATGAGAAGGGACTTTTGATTATTTCCCAGAAGGAACAGTTCCAAATCCAGCTGGGCTGATTTGTCTAAAAAGAAAGTGAAGGCTGCTCTCGTAATTTACAGTCGGGTTCCCGCTGAGTGAGTCTGGGTACTGCAAACTCGGGTCTGTGGGTGCCCTTCTCTCCCTTTGAAGCTGATGAGAATTGCTTGTGCTAAGTGAGATACATGCTGGGAAAATTGGGCCCTTACGTTGGTGTGTGTCGACATGAGCAGTCTCACGACTCTTTCCTGATCAGGTCCCTGTGTTTTTTTTTTTTTCCCCAGTCTTAGTTTTGGCAGGAGATACTGAGCTTTGGAGTGAACGTTCCTTGAATAAGATAATGCCCATGATATCCAGGATTAAGAGTTATTCGGGTTTGTCATCCTAGAGACTCACTTGAGAACTTCTCCCTTATCCGTGAAGTTGCATAAATAAAACTTCCCTGACTTAAATCTTATCTAAATCATCTCAGACATCCATTTGAAAAGCAAACAGAACCAAACCCACACGATTCCTTTGAAGTCCAGGCCAACTCCTGGCTGGTTCCCAGTGTAGCCACCCAGAGCAGGGGTGCGAGGGTTCCTGAAGTTCTGTGATGAGTTATGAAGACCGGCTGCCCTGCAGGCCAGCTTCAGTTTCGGCATAAGTGGGTTGCATAGAAAACAGCTCGGTTGTTTTCATTGCTTGGGCGCATCCATTAGTTACAAAAATCAGTAAAACTGCAGTGGTTACATTGTCAAGGAACAGTTATCACAGTCCTACATTACAAGGTTGTTTGCTTTGTTTTGAGACAAGGGGTCTTTGTGGTTTGACCCAGAAATGTTCAGGTTTTGATTCTTTTATCTTTATCTTTTTTATTTTATTTTATTATTTATTTATTTATTTATTTATTTATTTTTGACCTTCTGTTTAGCCCTGGCTATTCTGGAACTCATAGTGTAGACCAGGCTGGTCTTGAACTCAGAGATCCACCTGCCTCTGTCTCGAGTGCTGTGAGAAAACTTAAGTACCACCACAGTGCCTCAGGGTGTGAATCTTGTTCCCCAACTGCTGGTACTTTTCTGGGATCTGGGCCTGGGAACATAGGGCCTGGCTGTTGAAAGTGCTTTTAAGTGGAGGCCTTCGAAGGGGGTTGCCTGGCTCCTACTTCCCTCCAGGCCTCGCACCAAGCTTTTCTTTTGGGTCTACTGTGAACAGCAAGGCCACGTGGTGATCTAGACACCTTGCTTTCTCTTCCTTGATAAATGGAAACTTCCAAAACCACGAGCTAGAATGAGCCTCCCTGTTTTAGGTTATCCTGCCTGGTATCTTTTCTGCAGCTACACTAAGGTAAGGAAAACAGTCTTGCTAATGTCCTGACAGCCTTGAACTCATGACCCTCCTGCTTTAGCCTGCCAAGTGCTTGTAATGGCAAATGCCTGTTGCTACCCCTCAACACCCAGCTGTTGAAATCTATTTAAAATCCCACCATAGTGGGCTGGAGAGATGGCTCAGAGGTTAAGAGCACTGGCTGCTCTTCCAGAGGTCCTGAGTTCAATTCCCAGCAACCACATGGTGGCTCACAACCATCTGTACTGAGATCTGGTGCCCTCCTCTGGCGTGCGGGCATACATCGAGGAAGAATGTTGTATACATAATAAATAAATCTTTAAAAATAAATAAATAAATAAATAAAATCCCACCATAGGACTCCAACAATGGCCTGCATAGTTACAGGAGTGTGTGGGGCCATGTAGGTGTGTATGATCACACTCACACACAACCACACAAATAAATAAAAGTTTAAAACAAAGAAACAAACAAACCGGGGCTGAAGAGGTGGCTCACCCGTAAAGAGCACTCACTGCTCTTCCACAGGACCCGGGTTCAATTCCCAGGACCCACAAGGCAACTCACAACTGTCTGTAACACCAGTTCCAGGGGCTCTGACAGCCTCACACAGACATACATGCAGGCAAAACACCAATGCATATAAAATTAAAAACAGGTCAACTTTTTAAAAATTAAAACTCCCACTGCCGGTGTCACTTTAGCCTGTTTATATGCATACATTTTCAAATGTCCACTCAGAGCCATCCAGACGCTTTCCCATCTCTACCACTTATCTGTGGCAAATACAGATATGTCTCCTGTCCCGAATTTACAGTATGAAAAATATTCCTAAAATTTATTTTTGGATTTGTTTACTTTGTATTATGTATATGAGTGTTTTGCCTGCGTGTATGTGTGTTTGTCACATGCCTGGTGCCCATAGAGGGCAGAGAAGGCAATGAATCGCCTAACAATGAAGAACAGATGGTTGTGAGCCACCAGGTGGGTGCTGGGAATTGAACTTGAGTCCTTTGAAAGGCTAAGTGTTCATGATAGTAATCCTTTTTTTTGTTTGTTTGTTTTTTTGTTTTTTGAGACAGCGTTTCTCTGAAGCTTTGGAGCCTGTCCTGGAACTCCGCCTTCCTCTGCCTCCTAAGTGCTGGGATTAAAGGCGTGTGCCATCACCACCCGGCCCTTAATAGTAATTCTTCATAGAATTAATCGGTAGGTGGAGTTTTTCTGTGTCGAAGTTGCTCTCAGATAATTACTTAGAAACTTAATATTAATTGTAAATACTCAGGCTTGTTACTAGCTGAACTCTTATACTTTAAATGAACCCATATTTCTTATCTATGCTTTGCCATGTGACTCGGTACCTTTTCTCAGTATGGCATGCCCATCTTCTCTCTGCATTTGCTCTCAGCTCCACACTCTGCCCTTCTTCATCCCAGCATCCTTGGTTTGGTTGTCCCACCTGTACTCCTGCCTGGCTACCGGTCAATCAGCTATCTCTCCAGACTCTGAAAAGGATTCTTTAGTCTGGTCCAGTTCTACTTATCTTCACTGTTGGTAGTTTTTGGAAACGTTTCCCCCTGGTCCTCCTCTGGCTAGCATCTATTTGTTCCCCCTTGATCAGTCCTCCCAACTGTCCAGACTAATCAGGAACTCGGGCCCAAATCATTTCCTGCTTTGCCCCTCGGGCATCCAGGACTGTAGGCATGGGACCCTGAGCCTGGCTTCTGGCTGGCAGATATAAAAAGCTTATTTAATTCCTTTATTTCAGAGATTCCCAGCTTTCTGAGTTCTAATTGAAACATAGATACTCAATGTACATAAAGTATGAGACCTGACATATCCTTGGAATTGCCCTGGAGATTTAAAATTCAGTTAGTTCCTTTAATACTTACGTAAAAAAATTATACAGCTCCAGCTGCCCACACTTGTGGTGATCTTCCTGCCTCTGTGAGTGAAGTGTTGGGATTACAGGTGTGTGCCACCATATCTGACTTAAATTGTGGTTATCTTAGGAAAAACACAACAACCCACAAATAGTATCAGAATACATAATTAGGAAATGGGGGTGGTAATTGGTAAATTGGATCACTATTTTACTTTTCTTTCTTTCTTTTTTTTTTTTTTTTTTTGATTTTTCGAGACAGGGTTTCTCTGTGGTTTTGGAGCCTGTCCTGGAACTAGCTCTTGTAGACCAGGCTGGTCTCGAACTCACAGAGATCCGCCTGCACTATTTTACTTTTCTATCTTTTCTGGGATTATTAATGCATAGAAGCTCATTTCATAAAAACAAGATAGTTGGTAAACCACTGATGACACTTTCCAAGCCCAAATCATTGAGCCGAGACAGGAGCCATGCCTTGCTGTTCTCAAGACCTTTTATAAAGAAATTCTGGTGGGTGTGGTGGTGAGTGCCTTTAATCCCTGCACTCAGGAGGCAGAGGCAGGGGGATCTCTGTGGAGGCCAACCTCCACAAAACAAGTTCCAGGACAGCCAGGGCTATAAGGTGAGACCCTGTCTAAATAAATAAATAAATAGTGCTTCATTCTTTAGTCCTTAGGCCCAGAGGCCTCGCTAATTGAGGTGGTTAGAAGGGCTTTGCTCAGGCTGCAGCTTGGGAGAGATACACATGGTAAGACTGGCCTGGAGAGCAAAGAGACTACATCAACTCTGGCAGACCAAATGACAGTGGGTGGATTTAAGGTATTTTAAAACAATAGGGCCTCTCAGAGTTGAGAAAGGATTGGATGTGAGGGTTGAGGATCAGACATTAATTGAAAGTGGCTCCTAGATTCCACATTTATAGCTGGAACGCATGCAATGAAGCTTGCACGTAATCCCAACCCACTCCGTGGGAGGCTGAAGCAGAAGGATTACTGCTAGTTCAAGGCCACTTTATGGTACCAGGTCATGGAAGGCTGCTAAGTGGGCCAAAAGGTACTGGGCTGGCAAGGTCACGGCCGGAGGAATGCACAGCTGAAAACTCCTTAGCTCCCTTCCCTGCTGACACAGCTCCTTCTTTGGGAAGTCCCACCGCCTCTCTGTCCCAGGTTCTACAGGATGACTAGAAACATTACACATTGTGTTCCACAGCTGTGTGGAACCAGAGGGGCTGGGGAGGGCATCAGCTCTCCTGGAGGGGAGGCCAGAAGCCAGCACACAGAGCTCTGAGGACACCAGCACTCTGTGACAGTGGTCCACGGTTGATGCTGGAAAGAGATCATGCTCCCCACATTCTCCAGAGTGGATGCTCAGTTTCCTGATGCTCCTTTCTTCCCACAGTGGCGGGGTGAATCATGGGGGACTGTACAACACTTTTCCGTTTTCCCAGACAACTGAAAGCTCTTAGAGTCTTTCAACAATACACTTTGTATTTTTACTGAAATTACTCATTCAGTTTTTAAAAAAATATTCTAATAAGATAGACAGAATTCCAGGTCCGGGGATTCAGCTGTGACTATAACAGACACCGGTGGTATAGGAGGTCCTTCTGTTTGTGTGTTGCTTTCATTGGTTAATCAATAAAGAAACTGTTTGGCCTGATAGGGCAGAACTTAGGTAGGCACAGAAGACAGAACTGAATTCTGGGAGAAAGAAAGCAGAGGGAGAGAGCCGCCATGGAGCTGCCAGGTCAGACATGCTGAATCTTTCCCGGTAAGCCACGACCTCATGGTGACATACAGATTAATAGAAATGGGTTGAATCAAGACGTGGGAGTTAAGCCAATAAGTGGGTCCCAGGGGTGGACTCGGATCATCAGGCTTGGAAGTGGGTTCCTCTACCCGCTGAACCATCTTGCCCAGTCTCCCTGATCGGTATCTTGAAGTAGAGAACATTCCAGGTAGAAAGACTAGGACATGAAAAAGATTTAGGTGTAGGAGGCAGGCTTGGTGACTCCCAGGGACAATAGGAGAGCCAACCTAGGAACAAGGAGAGGAAAGCAGAATTGCCTGAGATGCAATCAGAGAGCCTGTTGTGATGACAACAGGGAAAGTACCTTCCAATAGCATGGACCAGTTTAGACCTTTGAGTACAGACTGTGGGTTAAGAGAAAAAGCAAGGAAAGCACTGAAGGCTGAGAGGGTTCTTTGGTGGAACAATATCTCAGTGACTGGGGGGTCAAGGAACACCGCAAAAATCACACCCCGCAACAGACCTCCCATAAGAGATTCATTGGGGAGAGGGAAGATGCAAAATAATTGCTTCTGAGTGGGGCTGGAGAAAGTGACAAGCCATGATGGCAGGCTTTATAGGGGGTATGGAGTATGAGCACAGAGAAAATATGGCGACATTGGAATGTGGCTCATTGGCCATTAGCAATGGGGGTATGTCCAACATTCCTACCCTTTGTTTCTTATAGAAGGTAAGGAAATAGGAAGGGGTGACTTCTGAGGTAGGAGTGGGTGCCCTGTGCTCTTTACAGCTCGTTCTTTCTTTCTTTTTGACATTGTTGTCTCAGGAACCGCAGGGTTGACATTTTATTAACTTTACTACTAATAGTTTTTCTGTCCCCTGATAATAGGTTTCTCTGCTGATGCAGTAAGCCAGATCAAGCCGAACTGAAAAAATATAAGAACAGATTTATCTGAGCAAAGCAACTCCTGGGTAGGTTCTCCAGTCCCAAAGAGAGAGAGACAGACTGGAGAAGCCACATGCCAAACTAAAGCAACAGGGGAGGAAGTTGTAATAGTCACCAGTATAATGGTCTGTCCTGTCCCTTTAAGAGACAAGCCCCGCTGGTGGTGGTGGCACACGCCTTTAATCCCAGGACTTGGGAAGCAGAGGAGGAGGATCTTTGTTAGTTCGAGACCAGCTTGGTCTACAAGAGCTAGTTCCAGGACAGGCTCCAAAACCACAGAGAAAACCTGTCTTGAGAAACCAAAAAAAGGGACAAGCACACCCACTCCCACTTGGGGCGGGGGGGGGGACGACGACGACGACAAGGCTCTTCCTTCAGCTTCTACCCTGAGCGCCTTCTTTCCCTTTCCATCTCTCTCCCTTCTCCCCTCCCCCTTCCCCTTCTCTCTCTCTCTCTCTGCTCTTCTTTCTCCCCTTCCCCCTTTCCCCTCCATAATCCACTAAATAAATACCCACCCACTTTCTCTGCACAGTGTGCCTAATAGGTCTCTGTCTGTCACCTGTTGTGCAGCTACCTGCCTGGGACTGATTGCCTTCCTGGGACCAGCTGCCTTCATGGCCCACAGTGGTCTTGTGGTCTGCCGCCCACGGTCGCTACTCAGGGACCTGCAGCATGTTAACCATAACAGCCAGAAGTGTGGAACTGGGCTTCTGTCTCCTTTTCTTTGTTGGAGATTTTCCAAGAGGGTCGAGTTTAGAGAGAGAGACAGGAATGGGGCTTTCTGGACCATGCAGGGGTAAGCTGGAGATTCCAATTGAACACTTACAATGGTTATTTAATTTTTTTTTTATTTTATGGGTATGGATGTTTTGTCTGCCTATACGTCTGTGTCATGCTTGCCCTGTGCCCAAAGAAGCCAGAAGAGGGTGTCAAATTCCCTGAAACTGGAGTTACAGATGGTTGTGAGCCACTGTGTGGGTGCTGGAATTGAATCCTGGTCCTTTTGAAAAACAGCCAGTGCTCTTAACTCCTGGGCCATCTAGCCAGTACCTTAATTGGTTTCCTTTTTTCTTGAGGCAGTGTTTCTCAATGTAGCCCCAGATGTCCTGGAACTCACTGAGTACATTGTAGGAGCCAGCCAGGAGAAGCTAAATAGAAACAGACCACCCAAAGGAAGTTCTTTACTTCCAACCATTATCAGTCCTATCAGTAGGACTCAGCCATCCAGAAGTTTAATGGAGGCCTAAGTCTCAGTAGTTTACCCTGAAGCAATACCTGGTTACAGGAAGGGCCACAAACTAAGATTACCTGAGCACCACCCAAGAACAGACCATCCAAAGGAAATGCCTAACGTTCCAACCACTGTAGATAGGATCACCTGCCAGCACACACTCACCAGGACACCCCTAGACAAATGTCAGCCAATCAGAGGTCCCGAACCTCAGAAACCCCTCACCCTTACCTTTACTACTATACAAACCCAACTCTGACTGAGTTTGGGGGTCTCTGTTTATTCCAATACATTGGACATGAGGAAAGACAGAGTTTGCAAACTTGCATAAAATAAAGGCTCTTTGCTTTTACAAATGGGACTCGGTCTCCTTGTTGGTTTTTGGGAGACTTCATGGATTTGGGCCTAATGTAAGTGATGGCTAAAGTTATGTTTTATGTTTAATTACTGTGCTCACGAGATCTATAAAATAAAAATGCCTCTAACCTATAAGCCTCATTCACCCAAGGACAGATAACTTCCTGGAATGTTGTGGTTGTTGTTCAGGTAAGGTAACAAGCCACGGGTTTTCACTTCTGTAAACAAGGCTGGTTGCCCCAACTGCATAGGATGTGCTTGATCACTCAGGTAGGAGGTATGTAGTCAGGAAGTATGTATGTATGATGTATGTATGTATGTATGTATGTATGTATGTATGTATGATGCTTCCATCAGAATGTATGCTTGCCCCCCCCCCATTGGATGAGGGCAGGAAGAGCATAGTTTCATAGATTTTGCCTTCATAAGCCTCTGACTAATGTAATTTGGTGCTGAGGGATATGGACCTGGTCAGCGTTCATCATTCTGGCCAGTATTTAATAAAGTTTTGCTTCCAATTTGGCTCAAAAATTCTGGTTGTGGTTTTATTCTTGCATGGTGGGATTAACATCTAAACCATGCTGGCCTCAAACTCAGAGATCCATCTGCCTAAACCTCCCAAATGCTGGGATTAAAGATATGTGCCACCACCACCCACTGGTTTTCTTATCTTAACTTGAAAAAAAGGATGACTAAGTTATTTTCCTCTAAATTATATTATGCTTAATCTAAGTGAAGTTCAGTTTGCCATGTTCATCTACTTGCACAATCATACACTGAAATTCTGGTAGATATTCCTGCTCATTTGACACTAAATGACTAACAGTTTCATGTCTGTAATTATTAAGATGTTAGAATCTCTAATAAGGGATAATCTCACTGACCCAGGCAATTGTTTTTTTTTTCATAACAGTCATAGTGGTACCTAAATGCCCTCTGAGTATCTCTTGAGTGTGATAACTAAGTCAGTCAAAGATGAAGCAACCTACTTTTTTTATTTTAAGACACGGTTTCTCTACGTAGTCCTGGCTAGCCTGGACTCGTTCTATAGCCCAGGCAGGCCTTGAACTCACAGAGATTCTCCTGCCTCTGCCTCCTAAGTGCTGGGATTAAAGTGTGCACCCCTCCTCCGGCTGAAGTAACCTATTTTTTTTTTTTAGAAAAATGTGTTCATTTTATGTGTATGAGTGTTTTGCCTGCATGTTAGCCTGTGCACCACATACGCCTGGTGCCTGAGGCGGCTGGAAGAGGGCATCAGATCGCTTGGAGCCTGAGATGAATGGCTGTGAGCCTCCAGGTGGGTACTGGGAATTGAACCACCTGTTCTGAGAGAGCAGTTGATGGAGGAAGGTCATTGGCTAATAAAGGAACTGCCTTGGCCCATATTATTGGTTAGGACATAGGTAGGTGGAGTAAACAGAACAGAATGCCGGGAGGAAGAGGAAGTGAGGTCAGACTCGACAGCTTTCCTCTCGGGAGCAGACACCTCAGAGAGAGACGCCATGCCCCACTCCCGGGCAGACACACGCGATGAAGCTCCGACCTAGAATCTTCCCGGAAAGACCGGTGCTCACAGATTATTAGAGATGGGTTGATCGGGATATCAGAATTAGCCAGTAAGGGCTAGAGCAGAATGGCCAAGCAGTGATTAAATGAATACAGTTTGTGTGTTGTTATTTCGGGGCAAAAGCTAGCCGAGCAGGCGGCTGGGGTGTTGGGGACGCAGCCCCTCCGCCCATATTACTACAAGCAGTCAGTGCTTTTAACTGCTGAGCCATCACTCCAGCTTACAACATAGTTTTTTTTATTTTTATAAAAGTCTTTCACTACCCAGAACTAAAATAACAAAATAAAAAGTAAATGATTTTCTAAAAAGTGTCACACTAAAATTAGTAATCTTAATGGAAAAAATTTTCCTGTGTTATGAAGAAACAATTGTTCCTATCCGAACATTAAAACTACACAGTCAGGATTAGAAGTCCAGCTATGCCAGGCAGTGGTGGCCCACACCTTTAATCCCAGCACTCAGGAGGTAGAGGCAGGCGGATCTCTGAGTTCAAGGCCAACCTGATCTACAGAATGAGTTCCAGGACAGGCTCCAAAGCTACACAAAGAAACCCTGTCTTGAAAAACAAAACCAAAACAACCAATCCTTTATAGTCAGATGTGTAAATCAGAGGATAGAGTTGCTCAGGTCAGAGTTTAGCAGCCTTAATAACCTAGAATCAGCCACCAGTCCTCACAAGCTAAATCCCACCTCTAATCCTCCTGCTCGAGGGGTGAGGCAAGAGGATCACAGGGAATTTGCAGGAGGCCAGCCTGAGCTACAGAATGAGACCCTGATTCAAAATACAAAATGAAACAAACAACAAAAACAACAACAACAAAAAAACAAAAGGAGAGCGAGAATGAATAGTCAAAGCAGGGAACATAGATACATTAGGAAGGGAAACAAAGCGACTCAGTATCTCCTTCCTGCCAAATCCATCTTTGAGGTGCTGATCTAAGGCTCAGGTTTAAATCCTAAGCAGAGGTAATGAACAGCTAAGCAGTCCTGGTCAAGGTGTGGTCCTGCCCATCACTGACCCACCACTGTCCTGGGTCTAGTGTGTCCTACAAAGTGGTCTGGCAAGCTACCAGAGCTGTGTGAACCCTCTTCCTGGAAGACAATTTCCCTTTTCCTGTTGGCACTAGGCTTCAGCCCTTTCCTTCTCCCAGCATGAGACCCTTGGGAATATCCCAATTTCTTAGGGACCATTGTTTCAGTAGGTTAATAGCCAAATAAAGGGGCATAAGGTCTTTCTTTAGACTATCGTCACTCCTGTCAGGGTGGGTACCTACTTTGACAAATTAACCGAAAAAAGTCTCAGAATTACTCTGCCACATTCTGCCTTCCTTTTCCTGTTTCTTGAGAATTTCTCTGCCAGTGACCATGGTCTGGCTTCCTGGAATTCCTCTTAGTGTTCTCTCTTCTGGCCACACAATGGAAACTCTGTTTTCTCCTTCCTATACTCCTGACTTTCTTTTCTTGAGACAGGGTTTCTCTGTACTGGAACTCACTTTGTGGACCAGACTGGCCTCGAACTCACAGAGATCCCTGTGTTTCTGCCTCCTAAGTGCTGGGATTAAAGGCCAGTGCCACCACTGCCCGGCACAGTTGGAATTCTCATCCTGTTGTATCCACCTCCCAATTGCTCGGATTACATGCATGTGCTATTCTTGCCCAGACTGGTGCTGGAGTTGTATTCGTGGGTTTAAAGCACACTAGGCAAACACTCTACAAACTGAGCTACATATCCAATGCCCCATGGGAGAGCCTTTATCTTTTGTTAAAGGTTATTCTTGTTGGGACTAGAGAAATATCTCAACAGTTAGAATGTGTGACGTTTGCGCCAAGAGTTTGGTTCCACCCATGTCTGGTGGCTCACAGTCACCTGTAACTCCAGGCAGTTACAGAGGATCAATGCCCACATCTGGCCTCCGCAGAACTCGCTTTCAACATAGCAATACACACCTCGACAAAAATATAATCTTTTTAAAAAGTTAAATCTTCTAAAAGTTAAATCTTCCCAATTGTCTTTTGTTTTCCAACCTCATAGTGGGGGGCGATCACTTAGAAGTTCCCCGTTTTTACCATCCCATGAGTACAACGTCCACCAGTTGGCCTTCTGGGGCCATTGGCTTTCTTGTCCACACATAAACTCCTTCAAAGAATGTGAACGTGTGCTATATTGAAAATTAGCTCTATTATACAACCAAACAGAATGTGGCAGAATCCCATTTCTGGTACTCTTCAGAGACCCATGTTGGACACTGAAAGAAAACTGAGACTATATTATACTAGATTGGACGAAGTAAGCACCCCCCACTGGGCCGCCTACGTATTATGCACACTTAGAAGGTTCAGGAACAGTTTCTACAAGCTACGTTGGTTTCTCCAGCCTTGGGTTGGTGGGTGGGGCGGAGGGAGGCGGAGAGTTGGTTCCAGCTGATTTGCGGTGGAGGCGTGGCCACAAGTCTACGCACCCTCGTCTGTCGGGCTCCGCCCCTTCAAAACGCGCTGTCTTTCGGGACTTGTAGTCCCAGGGGCCACCGGAAGGCGTGGAAGGGCAGGCGTTCCTGCCGTTCTGCGCTTGAGGTGACCTCTGTTTAGTGCTCCCTCGTTCTCAGGCGTGGCCTCTTGGAGCGCCCTGGCACTCGGCTGCTACTTCGCGGTCTTCTGGTTTTCAATAAAGTTTTCCTCCCTGTACGGAGCTCAAGATGGCGGCCTCCTGGTCGCCCTTGGTTACCCTGCGCTCCGCGGCGCGCAGCCGGCTGACTGGGCGAGGTGTTGGGTGCGGGGCGCAGGCCGTCGCAATCCCTCCTCCGGCCCCTGGCCCTGGGAAACCCCTTTGGAAAGGTCAGTGACCGTGTCACGAGCGGGCCGCGCAGGCTCTGAGGCCACCCCACTCCCTGAGCGTTCCCAGCTGCACCCCCTGGTTTCGCAGGCATTAAGGATCCTAGGGAAGAGTTCGTGTCCCCTGACCTTGTTGCACCTCTTTGTCCCGAAGGATCTCTAATTCCCACTCCCACCCCCTACCCCCTCCCCTGGCAGCTGCCCCAAGATTAGCTTCTATCTGAGGGTCAGAGGTCAACCCAGTTCCCTCGTAGGCAGCTGAGAGCTGGAGAGCTCAGGTGTGCAAGTTTGAAGGAATGGGGTAAGTGAGAGTGGAGTTTTCTGGGTACCCAACACCATCTGGGTTCTTATGGCTGATAATGGGCTTAAAAGCTATGCCACCGACCCTGTGAGCCCGTTCTTAATGTTCTAATTCCTAGAGGCGTCAGGTTTTTGTTTTGTTTTATTTTTTTTTATTCACTGGGTTTCGACTCATTCGTTCTGTTGTTGTGTGTTCATGAACGAGTGGATTAATTTCGACTAACCACGTCCACAAGAGTGCTAATTTATTGTTTGGAGACATGGTCTCACTGTGTGGTGCAGGCTGGCCTGGAACCTGACATCCTCTCGCTTCCTTTTCCCAGAAGCGTTAATTTCACCTCGATGTTCACTGAACTGCTGCTTACGAAAAGACATCGAACTCCTGTGTCATTGTTTCCTCAGCCCTTAGGGGCGTGATTGGTATCTGGTGGGCAGATATTTTCAAATCAATGAAGTTATTGTCATGATCTTCCCCCATCTGCAATTATGCGTTGCCTTTTCTCATCTCCAAGTGCCTCTTTAGATACCTTAGTACAGTGACAGAGTTTAGTGAAGGATGCAAGTTAATGCTGACTCTTATCATCTCAAAATATGTTTCCTTCAGTCACTGAGATTAATACTAGAACTATTAGCCATCAAGCTTGAATTTAATCCCCAGGATGCATGTGGTGGAAGGAGAGGACCAGCTCCCACCGAGAGAGAGAGAGAGAGAGAGAGAGAGAGAGAGAGAGAGAGAGAGAGAGAGAGAGAGGGAGGGAGGGAGGGAGGGAGGGAGGGAGGGAGGGAGGGAGGGAGGGAGGGAGGGAGGGAGGGAGGGAGGGAGGCACAGAGAGAGACACAGAGAGAGGTTTTTTAAATAAAAATATTCCCTTCCATTTTCTAAACGAGAAATATTAAAGTTTCAATCTGAGCCGTCGAGTCTGGTTTATAGTTCTCTGCCCTTTTCTTGCCCCCTCCATGAAGAAATAACTGCCCACCCCTGGGGAGGGAGCTCAGTATTCACACTTCTCTTTTATCTCCATTTTTTTTCTTAAAGTTTTATTTAAAGTTTCATTTAGCAAAACATTGACTTAAACAAAGGGAGGAAATAGTAATGGAAAAGAATATAAGGAAAGGAAGGGCAGGCCTTTGCTTATTTTGGGCACTACTGTTCTTGAATGAAAGGTCTAGCCGTGCGCTAGGCAAACCCTCATCACTGAGCTCCAGCTCCGTTCCCTCACTTTTGTTTGAAGATGGGGTCTAAATTGCATCTTGGGATGGCTTTGAATTCACTCTGTATGGAGTTCAGGTGGATCTCAAACCCTGTGGTCCTCCTTCCTCCTTCCTGAGTAGCTGGGATTGCAACGTCTGGTGGGTCATTCCTTAATTTTGTTTTCTTTCTTTCTTTCTTTTCTTTTTTTTTTTTTTTTAATCAAGACAGTGTTTCTCTGTGTAAACAGTCCTGGCTATCCTGAAACTCACTTTGCTGACCAGGTTGACCTTGAACTCATAGAGAGCCACCTGCCTCTGCCTCCCAACTGCTAGGATTAAAGGCATGTACCACCATGCCCTGCCCTTAATTATTTTTTGACATTTATTTTCTGTGTATGAGTGTTTGCCTGTGTCTGTATCTGTGTGCCACATATATGGCTAGTGCGTGTAGTGGTCAGAGGAGGACGTCAGCTCCTCTGGAATGACAGTCAAAGACAGTTACTAGCTGCCATGTGGGTGCTGAGAACCAGGCCTGAGTCCTCTGCAAGAGCAACCGGTGCTTTTAACCATGGAGCCATTTCTTTAACTCTAATTTTGGTTTTAATGTCTTGGGTTACTTTAATGCCAGGCCTGGATCAGCCATTTTGTAAACTCAACCTTGAAAAGTTTACGGATTTCATTTTGGGATATCTAATTTTCCGTTAGGTGGATTTTGATATTTTCTGTAATTTACTCCATTGATTTCATTACCTGTTTTCTTTAGGTCTCAGTAAATCTTCATTTAACGTGCAAGTTTTACCACCACCACCCCGCCCTAAGACAGGGTTTCATTGTGTAGCCTAGGCTGTCCTGGTTCTCCTGGAACTCACTCCATGGACCAGGCTGGCCTCGAACTCACAGAGGTCTGCCTGTCTCTGCTTCCCAAGTGCTGGGATTAAAGACTTGTGCCACCACTGCCTGGCTAGTTTAACACCTCTTAATAGTTAAAAGGAAGATTTTTATTAGACAGCAGTGGCCATCCGGGGTTGGGGGCTCAGGTAGTAATCGTGACCCTTGTTGCTTGATCATATTGTTATAGCAGCTTTGAACCAGCCTGAGCTACATTGGGAGTTCAAGTCCAGCTCTGTCTCAGCAAATGAACAAACACCTAACAACAACAACAACAACAGCAAACTCACGTTAGCCAGGGTATGGGTAGAAATGTGACAACATTGTTAATTCAGTTTAAGTTTTTTTTATTTATTTTATTTATTTTTTTTAATCTTTTTATGGTTTATTTAACTTTATTTTATGTGCATTGGTGTGAAGGTGTCAGATCCCCTGGAACTGGATTTTCAGACAGTTGTGAGCTGCCATGTGGATGCTGGGAAATGAACCTGGGTCCTCGGGAAGAGCAGTCAATGCTCTTAACCGCTGAGCCATCTCTCCAGCCCCCTCAGTTTAAGTTTTATGCTAAATGTAAAGGGCTGTATGAATGCTTTGGATCCTAGCCCTTGGGAGGGAGATAGATTTACGAAACCTAACATTTGATAGCTAATATGTGATAAGCCCTTTCTTTTCTTTTTTCTTTTTAACAAATTATATAGATATATACACACACACACGAACCAGGGCCTTGGCTGGAACTTACTTGCATTGTAGTTCACTAGGCTGGCCTCACACTCGCAGTCCCCATGTCTTGGCCGCCCAGCTGTGGTTACAGGTGTGAGCCACCAGGCCCAGCTGAGCCTTTTCTATATTCTAGGCAGCCTGCTAGTCATTTCTTTCTTACACTTGAGTTTCGTTTGTTTTTTTTAGCCAAGAATGGAGAGAACAGCATATGACCCTTACTGGTTCTTATGGTTCCCAGGGAGAGCAGCCAGGGATGAAGCTGGGATGGGGAGCTGGGGAGCTGCCGTTTGTTTCGGGGAGCTGTGGATGCCAAGGGAGCTGGCCAAGCTTAGGGAGATACTGTGGAGCTTTCTTTGGAAGAGCTGCGGTCAGATCTGTTTCTGCACTTGTGTTCCTGGGGCTGCCTTGAAACATCAGGATGCTGGCATCGGGGACTGAGATAGGATTGGGACCTTGCGAGGAAGTTCAAATAGTTTAACTAGGCTTACTTTGTTGCTATGGTGGCCGGGGTGGCCAGGAAGGAATTCAGAGATGGCCACTTGGCAGAAGTGACAGTTCTGCAAGTGATAAAAAGGAAAAGCTGTTCCTGTCAATGTGGAGTTGCTAGTTTGGGTTACCTAAGGGAAACTAAGTCAAAACAGAAAAGGAACCCAAAAGGAGCAATTCCAGTTTTTGGCTTTAAAATTTCTGTACAAAACAACTCAGGTCCCGTGGAGGGGCAATGAGCACTTAGAACCACTGAACCGTCTCCACAGTCCCAAGGTTTGGTTTTGACTCGTTAAACTTGGGGTGTGTGATGGAGCCGGGCAGATGAGCTCAGTGAGCTGTGGGATGTAAGAGATAGGAAGGAGAAATAGGCAGCACCGTGAAGCAGAATGGAGGACTTGCCTGGGCAGGTTTGTAGAGTGGAAAGTGGAAAAACTGAGTCTCAAGGAAGACTTACATGTTTTGGAAAGACGGGGCTTACAAGAAGAGAAGACACGGAGAACTATGGTGCACACCAAAAAGGAGGGCGTCTCTGGGCTCTCAAAATATCAAAATTTTCTGTCTAAAATTCTGCTTTATTTAAGCTAGCCTAGGAAAAGTGTGTTTCTTAGCGGCAAGGGACTACGGGGCCACATCTCATGGTTCCTCTCTGGTGAAGCACACACTGTATCTTGAGGCGTTGCTAGTGGATGGTAAGTCCTTACCTTCAGCTCACAGTGTCGCCTTCAGTACATGAACGTAAGATCTTCCCAGTGGGAGGGAAGCAGCACCCGTTTCACCATGTGGCTTGGTAGAATTATTAGTAGTGTAAATGGTTTCAGGACTTATTTCGTTCGTGCGTGCGTGTGCCTGTGTGCGTGCTAGTGGAGGCCAAGGGTTGACTTTGTATTGTTTCTCAGGATCCATCCACTGCTTTTTTGAGAAAGGGTGTCATGAAACAGTAGGCCTGGCTGGCTGGCTGGCCAGTGTTACCTGCAAGGATCCACTTACCACCTTCTCAGCACTGATTGTCAACACAGACCAGCTACCAGGCCAGGCTCTTTACGTGAGAGCTGGGGACTGAGGGCAGGTCCTTATGCTTTTACACTAGCCCCATGGATGTACTTCGTATTTCTCGGTTTGGTGACCACTTGTATGTGAAACAATTCAAATGCATTAGCATTTATTATGAGAGATAAGTATTCATGTCCACTCTTATGTTTTTGGTTTCCCAAGATAGGGTTTCTCTGTGTAGCCCTGGCTGTCTGGGAGCTCGCTCTGTAGATTAGGCTGGCCTCGAACTCAGAGATCCACCTGCCTTTGCCTCCTGAGTGCTGTATGAATCTCTTAAGCACATCACACTGTGCTGATTCTTCTTTAAGCTATATTATTATTAATGTGTGTGTGGGTTTATGAGCTATGACCCACACATGGCGCTCAGAGGACAACTTTGTGGGGTCGGTTCTCTCCTTCCATCTTTATATGGGTCCCAGTGATGGAACTCAGGTGGTCGGGCATGTGCAGCCAGCACCTTTATCTGCTGAGCCACCTGTGGGCCCTAGCTGTCTCTTCCAGTGTCTTCTATTGTTCTCATTGCAGAGGCTACTCTTATCAACATGTTTTCCATCTGTGTTGTCTACCAGGTAGCAGTTTTCAGTTATGAAGTGACAGAGCTTGGACATGGAATTCTTTTTTAAAGTTCACGTTTTAAATGTATTCTCTGACAACTTAATATAATGCGTTTTGATCTCTATTCCCCCTGGCTCTCCCATTATGACCCCCTTACACCTTGCCCACTCTTTTCTTCCTTTTTTGTTTTGTTTTCGCTGCTGTTGTTTTCAAGACAGGGTCTCACTATGTACCTCTGGCTGTCCTGGGACTCACTGTATAGACCGGGCTGGACTCAGATTTACAGCGATCTGCTTGCTTCTGCCTCCCAAGTGCTGGAATTAAAGGCATGTGACACTGTGCTCAGCTTTATTTTTTTCTTATACCCCAGCAAGTGTTGCCTATATGAACATGGTGTGGGGACAGACGCTAGAGAATGGACAACCTACCAGTGGCTACTCTACCAAAGAAAAATGTTCTCCTTCCCTCAGCAGCCACTAACTGCTCCCAACTCCTCAGCTAGGGGTAGGGTCCTGTGGGTCCCCCCCTCATTCACACTTGGCTGTTGGATATCTGAATTCTTGTGTGCAACAGCCATGTCATATACAGTGTTTCTTAGCACGCATCCCCATCCTCTGACTCTTTCGTTCTTCCTCTTTGATGCTCCCAGAACCTTGGTGGAGCTTATGTATTTGGGGGTGGGTAGGAGATGTCCACTTAGGGCTGAGCACTTACCGGTCTTACTCTCAGCACATTGACCAGTCCATTGTGATCTGCACTAACTACTACCAACCACCAAAAGAAGCTTTTCTGACCAAGGTTGAGAGTAGCACTGATTTTTATGGGTATAAATGAACATATTTAGAAGGCAGTTTGACAACATGGCCATCTATCAAAACAATAGTAGTAGGTTCAACTTCTGCCCTGCTCTGGTGACCCTCCCCTTACAGCTTTTGACTAGATTTATAGAACCAGGCATGAATTCCCTCCTATGGAGCCAGCCTCAGATCCAACAAGAAAGTAGTTGGTTACTCCCATGACGGTCATGCCACCACTACCCCGGTCCCATCTTGTGGGTACGATTATTGATGTCTTTTCTTCCTTAGTGGCTGGTATAGCCTCCAGCACTCATGAGGGCTAGCTGGCAGGGAGGAAGTTTCTTCAGTTGCAGTACCCTTCCTCCTCCTCCTCTTCCTCCTCTTCTTCCTCTTCCTCTTCTTCCTCCTCCTCCTCCCTCTTCCTCCTCCTCCTCCTTCTTTCCTTTTAAAAACTCATTTCCAGTAGTGCACATCTATGGTGTAGAGTATAATAATTGGATACATAGATAGATTGTGTAATGATGATGCTAAGACAATTACCAATCCAATCTCCTTCAACATTTATCACTATATCTGCTGGCACCCCTCCAACTCCCCTCTATGACATCTTAATAAGATGCATAGTAAATTGTTTTAAACTGTAGTCATCCCCTCTGTATTTCGATACCCATTGCCTGTCCCCCTTTGGCTTTAGCCTATCGCGTGCCAACTCTCCAATGCCCTACATCTCTGGAAATCAATTTTCGCTTCCATGTATAAGTGAGAACATGCAGTATTTGTCTTTCTGTGCCTGGCGTGTTTCACTTAGTGTCATCCAGCTGCATCCACGAACATGTCGTTTTTATGGTATTTCTCTCATAGGCTTATAATACACCTTATATTTTAAATGTAGCTCCAGCAGACTCCATTTTAAAATCCTCAGCTATGTGTGGATGAGTCCATCCAGTTTTAAATAGACTGGGGCTGGGAACGTAGCTCAGTAGGTAGAGTGCTTATTTTATTTAGCATGCACAGTGCTGGGTTTGCTACCTCATGAAACCGAATGTGGAGGCACACGCTTGTATCCCCAGCATCCTGAGGGTGGAGGCAGTAAGAGCCCAAGCTCAAGGTTTGAGACCAGTCTGGGTTGCAGGAGACCCTGCCTCAATCAAACAACACAACAAAGAGACCAGTCATTTTCTTTATCGTTTGAAAGAAAAGAGATCTCTTAGGTCTCATTATGAAATAGTGTGTGAGCTGGGTGAATACTAAGGAGTTACTCAGTATGCTGGGCTGTGCCCATGATTACTTCAGAATGGTTTTATTCAGATTTTTAAGCAGGATTTTACTGATTTGTTATCATGAAATTTAAAGCACTGTTTTTTTTTCCTTTTGTAATGTTATACACATTGGCATGTTTAACATTAACTACCTTCTAAAGGAAAAGAATGATAACCAGGAAGCAGTTAGTTTTAATTTTCATAATTTTTCTATTTAAATCAAAAGCACCCTTTTAAAGCCCTTAAATCAGCCTTTTATAAATAAAGTAAATCATCGTGAGATGCAGTCCTTGATGACGGCTTATGTTGTTTTTCTAAAGAAAGAGTTTAATTAAGATTTGATTTTCTTTATTCTGCACCTCGTTTACTCATCAGCAAATCAAACACAGGTCTCTAATGTCACCGAGAAGGCTTGACTTTTTGAGTCCTTCATGACCATTTCAGTTCTCAAAAAAGAAACTGCATATTTATCTTTTGGGTATGATTAGGACGTATCAGAACATAAAAGAGCTGCCTCTGACCCGGAGTAAGCTTCTGCCACTGTAGCAGGACATCACTGGTCAGTGGCTACTGTTGACAGTTTGGTGGAATCAACACAAATGTACAAATAACTCAGGAATAATTTGTACACAGTATTTGAATGATGTTTAATAAATATGCATTAAAAATCTAATTACAGTAATGAAGTTTACAGCTGAGATTTTAATCCAGCCCTTTAGAAATAGTAAACGTGCTTTTCCTGATTGTGCATTTTTCTCACAGCAGTTGGGTAAACATTTTAAACTAGAAATCGAAATGCCTTATAGAGTTTTGATTTCATTTAACTAAGCATGTGTTTTTCCCTTTGTGAGGAACTGAAGCTTCTTCACTCTGCAACTGGGATTTTGAAGACTTTTCCATTAGTTCTAACTGAGGACTAGTGGACACAGGTGATTCCAGGTGACCGCTAATACGTGAGCTGGAGCGCTTTGGTCGCCATCTTGATTCCACGCTAGGTCTAGTTCCTCATGTTTGGAATGGGGCTGATTAGTCTGTGTCTTCCTTGTTGATCACTGGCGAGATTCAAATAGCTGTTATACGAGACAGTCCTTCAAAAGCTGTCAGAAATGCGTGGCTGGGCCAGCAATAAACGGAGCCTCTGCTATCAAAGCTCCGGGGCCAGTGGGTGTCAGGCAGTTCATCAGTTTCCCAGAATGCTGAAGCTGTCTGAATTCTAGAGAATGCTAAGATTAACCGTGCCACAGAGATCCCCTGACTCAGTGATTTGCATTCTAGAAAGTGGCTTTCAGTGTTTCTTCTTTTGCTTTTTTGAGCAAGGCCAATCTAGCCCACCCTGTTGTGACAAGCAAGATTCTATTGTCTTAGCCTCCCCAGTGCCCAGTGCGAGGATGACCCATGGGAGCTGCTAAGCCTAATTCAGATTTTCTAAGATCACCCATGGAGCCTCTGTAGATAACCCAGGTCTTTCCTTTTTTCTTTGAGAGTCTTGTTATGTACACGAGGTTGGAACTCACTGTGCTGTGAAAGTTGGCTTTGACCACAGCAACCTGATTCAGCTTCTTGAGTGCTGTCTGTCTATGGGCAGGCGCATACCGCTACCCTTGGCTTTCAGAAAAAGAAAGAATATTTATGCATCCTGAGGCTTTGTTTGTTCCCACCCCATCCCAGAGGCTCTTGACCCCTGAGTTCTATTACTGTTGGTTGATTTATGTGCTGCCTGCTTTTGGTTTTGACACAGACTAGAGAGACCTGGGAAGAAGAAGCCCCAATTGAGGAATTACATCCATTAGATCACAGTCTATGGCTATGCCTTTGGGGCATTTTTTAATTGGTAATTGATGAAGGAGGCCCCTTTCCTTGGCAAGTGATCCTAGGCTGTATAAGAAACATGGTTGAACGAACAAGGGGAGCAAGCCAGTAAGCAGCTCTCCTCCGTGGTCTCTGCTTCAGTTCCTGCCCTGACTTCTCCTGTATGCCAAATAAACCCTTCCCTCCTGATTGGTCAGTGTTTTGTCACAGCAATAGGAAGCAAACTAAAATAGGAATGCGATTCTGGATTGCATCAGTGACCGTTATACTTGTGAAGTCTCAACATAATGTTCGGTGAAGTAACCCAGAGTTAAAGTTTTCTTCATATGTAGGGATCTGTCATTCTCCCTCTAAGTAGGTGGCTGTGACTTACTATACCACAGTTTTTGTTGGTAGTTTTTTTTTTCTTTATTTACTCCTGGCTATCCTGGAACTTGTTATATAAGCAAGGCTGTCCTAGAACTTACGTTTGCCTTCCTGACTCAGTTCCTGAGTGCTGGGGGTTACAAGCATGTACTACCACACCCACCTGGTTTTTTCTTTTTCATTCTTTTCTTTTCCTTTCCCTCCTTCCCTCCTTCCTTCCTTCTTTCCTTCCCTTCTTCCTTCCCTCCCTTCCTTTGAGACAGAGTCTCCTGTGTCTCTTAGGCAGATCTCAAACTTACGGACTCAAGCAGTTCTCCTCCTTAGCCTTATCAGTAACTAGGACCAGGCGCCAGCCTCGGTGTGCCTACAAATGGCTCCCCCCCTACTTTGTAGTTGAGGCTGACCTTAAACTCCTGATCTACCTGTTTCCACTTCCCAAGTTCTAGGGTCAGAAGGGTCCAGCTTTCAATCCTCCTGCCTCAGTCACCTGAGCACTGAATTGCAAGTGTGGGCTAGCAGTCTTAGCTTCTCAAATCATGTTTCACTAGCGTTATGTGAGATTTTAGTCCACACATCTTTACAATATTTCTAAAAGTATTTTAGCCACTTTAGTAAATATGTTCCAATATTTATTATATATTTTGTTCGTCTTTCCCCTGATGACTAGTGTTGATGGAAAACACAGCTCTCACTTCAAAGTGAGTAAGAAATAGTTTCTTCTGGAGCCCAATGTGAGTAGTGATGGCCCGGGAACATGGATTCAAATGGCCTCAAATACCATATTTCAATGTGGCAATGGTTCCATGATGTTTTTACAGTTACAGAAGAAAGTTGTAGGTAAATTAAGGTGCTCTTCAAATATGTTGGTATTTGAAAGTACTGGGCACAACAGATCCTTGATTTTATTTTGAATTTAGCCTGTCCCTGCTCACAAACCAGCTGTGTTCTCAACATCTGACATTTTATAATCACATAATTTCCAGGTGATTTTTGCTTGCTGTGACCGTGATCATGGCAACTTATAAAAGAGAGCCTTTGATTTTAGGCAGGCAGGCATGCCTCTGGAGTGGCAGCTGAGAATGTAGATCTTGGGTCACAAGCATAAGCGAGAGAGAGGCACAGATGGAGACACTGACTGGGAACGCTGTGGGCTTTTGAAACCTCAAAGTCTACCCCCTAGGCCACACCTAATGTTCCCAACTGTTTCTTCCAACTGGAACCAAGCATTCAAATATATGAGCCTGTGGGGGCCGTCCTCACTCAAAGCATGGCAGTAGGCTGGCTACAGCAAAGAGAAGAACGGAGGCCATTCTTAGCTTCTGGCTTGGTGAAGGCTAGTGGTCTGTTAATATGTTCCAAAGGTTTGCCTGGTCATCATAAGGAGGGCAGGTCAGACACTGAGGAGCCGTGATGATCCTAAGGGAACTAGAGATAACCCAGGATAACCCGGCTCTGGAGCTGCAGTTCTCCAGCTTCCCACAGCCACAAACCCGCCACCAGCTTTGCAGAATTCTGTGTAGTGTTGTGGCCTTTTACCTGGGGAGTTCAGTTCTTATGACTGACGCTGAGCACCTTTGCATATACTTACTGGACACTTAAGTAGGCTCTTTCATTATTTGTGACAGGAGTTTTTAAGGCGTTAGCCCATTTTTTTTTCCTGTTGCTTGTCTACTCCCCCAGCCCCCTTCTTTCTCTTTACTTCTTGTAGGGTCTTGTCCTGTGGCCCTCGCTGTTTTCGAATTTGAGAACCTTGACCTTAACCTGTGGAGTACTGGGTTTGCAGGTGTATGACAACACCCAGCCTAGTCATAGGTCCTTTGTTTATTTTTGTTGTAGTTAGAAAACCCCGAACAGTCAGAGCCTTACCTTTATACCCTGCTGAAGATAACACGCTCCTTGGTCAGAGCACAGATCTTTGTCTCCTTGGCTCAGAACTTCCTGTGTGCCCCAGCCCTGGTCCCTGCGGTGCCAAGGGACAGGACATAATCAGCAGGCTTGTATCATTGTATCACAGCTGAGAAACTCAAGGCTTAGACAGCCCATCTGTCTTAGGGGTCTGCAAACAAACCTTGCCAACCTCTGACCTGAAGAGAGAGAACATTCTAGACTAGAACCCTGCTTTCCTTTCAGCTTTGGTGGTCTCTGTCCAAGCAAGCCCAATGTGACAGGCAAGTGCCCGTGGCAATCCATAAGCTGGGCTCGGACAGACTGAGCCCTGCAGAGTCTACAGACCTCTCCTAGGTAAACACTCAACATAGATTTGCCTTGTTTGTTTGGAATTAAGAATATTTGCATCAAATCTGGATGTGGTGGTGTGGATTTATAATCCCAGCCCTTGGGAGATGGTGGCGGGAGAACGAGCAGCTCAAGATTGTCCTTAGCTATACAGTAAGTTTGAAGTCAGCCTGGGCTGTATACTACCCCGTTCTAGAACAAACTAGTTTCCACAAATTATCTGGCAGTCATGTTGGTGTCTCGTAGGGTATGCGCTAAACTAAGTCTTTTGTTTTTCAGTGTCTGGAGGCTGCTTGTTGAATGACCTATTGTCTCCCAAAGTGACTTCAGTCACTCAACAGTTAATGTGTGCTTATCGTATCTATTCTGCCTCTGCTAGGCACGGCAGGTACTTGGTAAACAGTGACTTATACAGATATGGTACCTTCCTTCTTGTGCTTTTCACATGAGTAACAAATGTGTAGTTACAAATTGATAAAAGAAAAAAAAACAGTGATAAGGTTTTTCTGTTCTGAGCTGGGCCAGTTTGGTGGGTAAATTCGCTTGTCCCCAAGCCCAGTGGCCTGAATTATCCCTGGGACTCAGGTGGTGGAAGGAAAGAACTGACTGCCACGAGTTGTCCTCTGACCTCACATGTGTGATCTGGCACACGTGCATCTATGTGCACGTGTGTGTGAGAGAGAGACAGAGAGACAGAGGAGACAGAGGCGGGTCAAGGTAGTTTTTACATATCCCAACTGTCTTTGAACTCTAACATCCAGCTGATGATGGCCTTGAACTCCTGATCCTTTAGCTGCCTCTGCCTCCATAGTGCAGGGATATGGCTCTTTCCATTACAGTGTTTCATATTTATTTCCACATGTGGTAGTCAGGATCTCTTTATCCCTTCCTTCTATGTGTGCGGTAAGTGTCTGTATAGCATGCGCAGATGCCTGTTCCAGAGAGAGGGGAGGCCCGAGGTTCTGTAGGGTGTATGCATTTCTTTCTACCGTGTTTGGAGAAGGCGTCTTTCACTGAACCTGGAGTTCATCTGGCTAGAGAGTTTTTGGGATCTGCGGGCTCTGCCTTCTCAGCGCTGGGGTTCCAGTCTGTACCCACTCCATGGGTTTATGTAGCTGTTGGGGATACTGACTCAGGTTCTCATGTGTCCAATGGAGCCATCTCTATAACCCCTCCAGTATTTTGTAAGAGTTTAGGTTAGGATTTTGGTGGAAGTCTTTATTCTTGTAAATAAATTGGAAATAATTGATGATTTATAATGTTTTATGTTGCCTTTCTATAATATGCTTCTGTTTTCATATTTTGCTTATGCCTTTGTGAAAGATTTTGATGTTTTACATATAGATCTTAAATATTGGTTGATACTATTAGGCTTTTTTTTTTTCTGAGACAAGATCTCACTATTCAGTTCCTGGCACCTCATTCCTTTTGATTCCAGAGCTACACTGAACTCTGTGTCCACACTCTTGTGTTTCTGAGCCTTCTGGCTCCCAGTGCGCCACCTCCCTTCCTTCCCCTGGCTGAATTCCTTTGTCCCTTTGATCTCAATGGAAGTATCACTTCCTCGCTCCCCTTCTGTAACTTCCTGATCTCGGCTGCTATCTTTGGCTCTGTGATCTCACAACCTCTCTCCTTCCCCTTGCTGCAGACCAGTGTTTCCTTAGAGTCTTTGTTCAAGTTTGTGTTTTCTGAGGGTACTGTCAGTCAGTCTCTTGGGCGCAGTTACAGTTCACATCTAGCTTAGCCTGGTTTGTATTTGCAACTCTGATCACAGAGCTTTGTACCCTAGACACTTCATTTCTCTAGCTGTTTACTGCTTAAATACATTCTTCTGATGTTTTTTTGTAGCACATTAATAAAAACCTCTAGGGGGGCTGGAGAGATGGCTCAGTGGTTAAGAGCATTGCCTGCTCTTCCAAAGGTCCTGAGTTCAATTCCCAGCAACCACATGGTGGCTCACAACCATCTGTAATGAGGTCTGGTCCCTCTTCTGGCCTGCAGGCATACATGCAGACAGAATATTGTGTACATAATAAATAAAAATAAAAAATAAATAAATAAAAACCTTGAGTACACACCTTTAATCCCAGCTCTAGAGAGGAGACAGCTCTCACACACAGTCTTCATTCTGAGGTTCCTGAGATTCTGAGGCAGGGTCGCCATTTCGGACAGAGGTAGAGGTAAGAGCCAATGGCTGGCTGTTTTGCTTTTCTGACCTTTAGGTTGAACCCCAATATCTGTCTCAAGGTCAATGGCTTTCTCTGTCTCCTCCAGCAGGGCAGGGCCATAGCTTAAGGAGGGGCCCAGTGAGACTTGAACCTCGGTTGCCTGGCTGTGACAGATAGGAGCAGTCTGTCGTCTGTAGTATTGGTGGCTTTAAAGAGGTGACACCTGTGGGGCTTCCCACACTCAGTTCCGCATCCCGGCTGGGCTTCTGCTTTCCAGACCTTTCAGTTGTTTTAGTTTTCTCGTGTGAGGAAAAACCATCTCCCTCAATTTTGTTGTTTTTATTTGTTTTGAGAAGTCAGGCAATAAGAAATCATTGTCTTGTGGTTTTAGTTAGTTATTATGAATGCTAGCTTTCTTTCACCTTTCAGAATTGCTTAACTCATTTCTTAAAAAAATATTTAAAATTTTGCTTTGTTTTGTATTTTGAGACAGGGTTTCTCTACGGAACAGTTCTGACTGTCCTGGAACTTACTCTGTAGACTAGGCTGACCTCAAACTCTGCCTCCTGAGTGTGGGGATTAAAGGCGTGTGCCACCACCGCCCAGCTAAAAAATATTTTAATTTTTTTTTTCTGCTGTGGGGATCAAGACCAGGATGTTGTGCAAGCACACTTTGTGCCACTGACCAGTGGTTCCAACTGTGAGTTTTAATGTGACTCCAAATGCTGATTCTTCAAGACTGAGTCTCTTGTCGTGTGGCCTGTTCTTCATGGTGCCTGGCGTGGAGTCCACACTGTGGGAAGAAAGCCTGAGGCTGGTCAAATGAACACAGAGCATGTAGCTTTCATGCTGTATGTGTTCACCTCTCATAACCTGTTGGTTTCTTGTTTCTTCAGGGTGTTTGGAAGGGGAGGGGTCTCACTGTGTAACCCAACTGGCCTTGAACTTTGCCTCTGACTTTGGGTAGCCTTAACTTTTAAAGCTGGGGTTACAGACACCTGTCAGTCCCAGGATCTTCTCTTCTGTGTTGTGTGGTTTGAATAGGAATGACCCCTATAGGCTCATATTTGGATGCTTGGTTATTAGGGAGTGGCACTACTTGACAGGGATTGTGGGTGTGGCCTTGTAGGAGGAAGTGTGTCACTGGGGGTGGGCTTTAGGGTTTCAAACTCTCAAGCCAGGACCAGTGTTACTCTCTCTTCCTGCTGCCTGTGGATCCAGATGTAGAACTCTCAGCTTCTTCTCCAGCGCCATGTCTGCCGCCTGTGTGCTGCCTTGCTTCCTGCTGTGATGATAAAGAGTAAAACCTCTGAGCTGTAAGCCAGAACCAGTGAAATTTTTCCTTTATAAGAGTTGCCATGGTGCAACTTAAAGGCAGTGGTGGCACACGCCTTTAATCCCAGTACTTGGGAGACAGAGGAAGGTGGATCTCTATGAGTTTGAGGACAGCATGCTCTACAGAGTGATTTCCAGAGCAGTCCCAAGCCCACAGAGAAACCCTGTCTCAAAAAACAAAACAAAACAAAACCAAAAAAGAGTTGCTATGGCCATGGTGTCTCTTCACAGCAATAGGACACTAACTAAGACATGTGTGTTTTTGTCTGCTTCCTTGTGGTTCATGATGCCAGTTGAAGTCAAACTGGCACAATAGGAGATTATTCTGCCATTTTTCTCAGGTCTTTGGGCTGTACATCAAATCTAGGGCTCACAACACTTCACACTTGATCAACTTACATGCAAAATCCACAATTTGCCCAGCTCTCAGATCATTATTGATTTTAAATTCTCCAGTGTTACCATGCTTCATCACCAAAGTTAGGAATCCATTGATGACTTTGGAGCAAGGCCTACTGAGGACCCCAAGTTTGCCAATGCTCTTGAGAGCATCCACCAGGACATTCATGCACACCTTCATGGCAGAGAGGAAAGAGGGTGGAAGGAGGGTCTTAAAGCTTCATCTCTCTCCTCTCTCTCTTCCTTCTTTCTCTTCTCTCTCTTTTTTTCCTCCCTCCCTCCTTTCTTTTGTTGAGGTGGGGGGTCTCTTCATGTTACTTGGGCTGGCCCAGAACTCCTAAATTCAAGTAGTACCCCTGCTTTAGGTTTCCAAGTAACTGGGGCTGTCAGTATTCACTAGCTAAAACCTGAAGGTTGGAACAAATTTCTGACATTTCTTGAAGGGAAGATGCTTATTTTCTGTTGGATTTCCTTTGTTGTTGTTTTTATTTTAAATTTTGTTTATGTGTTTTTATGTCTATGAATGGTTTATCTGCATGCATGTCTGTGCACCAAGTGTATGCTTGCACCCTGTGGAGGTCAGAAGAGAGAACTGTATTTCCTAAAACTGGAGTTACAGACGGCTCTGAGCTGCTGCTGCTGCTGTGTGTGTGTGTGTGTGTGTGTGTGTGTGTGTGTATGCGCTGGAAATTTAACCTGGGTCCTTTGGAAGAGCAGTCGGTGCTTTTAACCACTAAGTCATTTCTCCAGCCCCCTATTTGATTTTCTTGTCTAAGGTTCTGAATCTGCAGTGATAATGAACCCTATAAAAACCTTCTCACTATTCATAGGCTCGGCAAATCCTTTGTTGTTCACGCCAGCTTGTGGAAACAGTGCCAACCATGCTGCATGGCATACGTAAAGATTATGATCGTCTTGTATGTGGCAGCTTCCATGTTTCCTTTCATATTCTTGAATTGCCATAGCAGTCCAGGTGTCCTGACTTCATAGGAAAATAGTGAAGGCAGAAGAGAACGAATTCCTGTCCTGGACTCCATTTGAAGAGATCTGGGGGAGACAACAGAAGCAGACGTCACTGAGCGTCACTGAGGGAGGTGACCATAGGCTGTCTGCCAGGGGGAAATGACAGGGAAATGATTGAGAGCCCAGATTGTTTTCTGAGCAGGCTAGAAAGACAAAGCTTATCCAGAGCCAAGCTAGTGTCACTCCTCCCTCTGGACTCCTGGGTGCAGGTCCTGGCCATGCCACTTCCTACTTTGGGAATGTGGACCAGCTGCTAGGCCTCTCTGAGCTTCAGTTTCCTCAGTTGTCTTCTTTTGAGACAAGGATTTATGTAGTCCAGGTTAGATTGTGCTCGCTATATAGCCAAGGGTATCCTTGAACCCCTGATCCTCTTGCTACCACCTCAAGTGTGAGCAACCCAGAAGTTTCCTTATGTTTGAAGCTGGGACAATGCATCTACCTCACAGAGTGGCTGTGAAGATCAAGTGAGTTGGTTTATAGTCAGTAAAGGTTAGTGGTTGTGGGTGCTGCTGTTAACTGTGTGGTCTCTGGCAGTTTACTTGGCCTTCAGTGGTACCCTAGTTTTAATCACTTCTCTGTTTGTGCACCACCCTCGCCCAACATGTAGCTGTGATGACAGGCGTGCACACTGCACCCCGCTCCGACTAAATTGTACAGCCAGTGAGCTATGGAGTATAGTCTTGACGCTTGGTTTGCGGAAAGCGGTGAGAGAAGATACAGCAGTGAAGTGTTAGAGCAACACGGACTTTTGTGAGCTGCTAAGAGTCTTCCATTTTTGTCTGTAAATTAGTGCATGGAACTTCAGAATGGCATTTCCCCACTGTCCATTTGTAGTACAATAAGACAAATTAATACAAATCAAAATAACATGGTAGCGACATCACATAATTTGTGTATACTGGTGTAGTAACAGACTTAATTTAGTGCAGCTTTGGAGGAGCCTTTTGTATTTCAGTTTATACAGCTGCTCTCCAGGGCTAAGCTGGCCCGTCGCAGCCTTGAGCATCTTGAAGAGCGAATCTGCTGACTGGCTGAGCAAATGCCAATTCCTTAGTTCACCTTCACTTTCTCTGTTGATAAAAGGAGAATGTATACACACGAAGTAAAGATAATAATAATAATGGCAAGTAATAATAAAAGCAGTAAAAGATGCTAAGCTTTCGGGAGCTGGGTGCTCTGTCTCCTGGCTTCCCTATACTCAGCCTTTAGAAGGGAAATAGTTTACAAATGTAAATGGAGATCGATGAGCCTAGGAGGCTGCTGAATTAGGTGATGATGTGCTCTGGGGGCCTTGTCAGAAGCCATCTCTTGAAGGTCTGTCAGCACAGGCCGGGAGTGAGCAGGATGTGACCAGTGGCTGTGACAGGAAGGGAGGAGGGCATATGTCCCACAACAATGGGGCTCAGGATGCTTTGTTGTTATTTTTGATGTTTTTAAAATAGATGGGAGTTGAGGGACAGAAAACTTGGTGTGGTCGCACACTGATAATCCCAGAGTCTAGAAGACAGAGAGAGGAGGGGGACTGTGAGCTGGAGGATGGGCTATGCTACATAGTGAGACCTTGTCTCAAAACAAACAGAAAGAAAGGAAAATACTAGTAGGAATTAGAGAGGGAAAGCTGATGAGATGGTACAGGGGTTGTTTTTTGGGGGGAGGGGCCTGATTGATCCAAGAATTGGTCAATGACTTCCTCTCTCTTCTTCCCCAATCCGAAAGGGCTGCAAATCTTTCTAAGCTCCTCTCTACTGTTTCCTGTCTCTCTATATGTATCCTGGGTCCTCCAAAACCTCCATGGCTAATTCTGGTCAGCCAGTCTCTAACTGTGCTCCTGATTTAAGGTTAAACTTTACTGGCAGCGGTCTCAGAGTGTCAGTGAGATCAACTAGCCTGCAATATTCCCTCCCCCCTCCTTTTTTTTTTACCTAAGTAAAAAAGGAAAGGTTTTAACTCTAATGTAGTAAAACTATATACAATAAAATCAATTGTCAGGTAAGAATAACAAAAATAACCTTAAATTTGTATCTATATACAAAAAAACATACCAATATAAAATATTTAAGACTAGTAGTTGCTCTTTTAGTTTAAAAGTAGATTCAATAACCTACCATTTTATCCTATCATTTCTATATCCCCCTTTTTTCTTTACAGAACAAGATTCCTGAATCTAGTCTTCTTTGTTTAGTTTCTTCCCTGACCATGACCAATAACAGCAGGCAACCAAACTCTAAATAATGATAAACACTGACTGATCCCAAACCACCCACCCTATCTCTTGGGAATATGGGCATTGTGTTCTTAAAATTACCTGCTGTTGTCTGGGGGAGATGGCATCTTTAGGAAACCCTAAGAAAATTGAGATAATGGTCAAGTTCTGGGAGAACTAGCCGTTGTCTGGTCTCGATGTGATGGGAAAGTGCAGGGCTTATTTGAAGCCCTGGCTGGAGTAGTTATGAGGCTGGACCATCTTAGCTAACAGCTTTGATGATGTCCTGAGCAGTTTGTAGTCAGAAGCTGACTTTTGGGTGATGGTTGTCATCTTAATGGCATTATTGCAGTCCAGGTGGTTTGTTGGTGCAAGTCCTCATCATCCTGGAGACCTCAAAGATCACTGTAGAAATAGTCATGGTTCACTGCAGAAAGCTTATATATCTGTAGAGAACAGCAGAAACAAACGTTTTGGAAGATTTATGAAATTTTATCCTGTTAGATATGTGCCATTCAGTTAGGTCACTTTACTCTTTTTCTTGGGACATTTTCTCTAAATGGTTCTTCCTTCTTTAAATGTTTCATTTGTCCGACGGGCTTTATATTCCTTAGTTGGATACTTTTTTTCTCCTGAGTCCTGGAAGAACTAGATACAAAATAATTCTAGAAAATTACAGCTCTCAAAGTACTTTGGCAGTGAGGTTGGCTGACTGGTGGAGGTGGAAGGATACTCATTTGCTATTAGTATCAACAACAAGGAGCAAGAGACAGACAGCTCAGGAAGCTGCCTGCAGCAGCCTAGTTTTTTGTTGTTTGTTTGTTTTTTTCCCCAGCACAGTGTTTGTTAAAGAGACTTACAAAGACAGAAGATTCGAAAATACCTAGTGAGGGGTAGTGATGCGCACTTTTGATCCAGTTCCAGGGAACAGAGGCGGGTGGAGTTCTGTGAGTTCAAGGCCACCCTGGTCTGCAGAGTGAGTTCTAGACACTTGTGGAGGTCAGAAGACAGCCTGTGAAAGTGGGTTCTCTCTCCTTCCACTGTGCTCTTCTAGGGATCAAATACCCATCATCAGGATCAGTAGCAAGTGCTTTTGCCAGGTGAGCCATCTTGCTGGTCCAGCATAAGGTTCTATGGCTATGGTCATATAGGTACCTGCTGCCTAATAGGTACCAGAATTTCTGATTGGATGAAGGAAAATAGATATTCAGTAAAACAACATTGTTTGTAGAGCATCACTCTTTACTTTTTTGGCTGCAATGATCACACACACCCCAACTCTACCCCCACACACAGTCACTTGACTATTGTCAAGAACCAGTCTTGCAAACAGGCATTTCCATGCATAGCATCCTTAGGCCTCTTGTGTTAACCATTGCATGCTGTTGGTTCTCAGTGTGATCTTAGAAGGCAGGACGTGGCCAGGGGGCTGATGGGAAATGGGAGTTACATGGATATAGGTGTGCTTCTCTCTTCCCACCTTTCTTTAATAAATTGAGAATTTTAAACTTTATTTATTATTGTATATGTGTATGGTATGGGCCTGTACATGCCATGGTATGTATGTGGAGGTCAGAGGGCAATTCACCTTCCACTTTTCTAAGGGTCCTAGGGAGCAAAGTCAGGTCGCCAGGCTTGCAAGGCAAGTGCCTTTACTCACTAAGCTATCTTGCTAGGCCTAAATTGAGTGGAAGATTTTGTATGTAACAAAGTTGGCACTATGAAAATCACTCAGTGAACAGAATGTCAAAGCTTACAGCAGGTTGCTTTTGGTTTTGTTTCTGGCTTCTGCACTTTATGAAACAACCTCCTCTGCCCAGCCCACTTGAACAGACTGAAGTTTATGGGACGCTGTGTTCCTTGATTCTAGAATTACAGAGAGCCAGTTAAGGGCACTGGATAGGTTGCAGTTTTGTCTGTTGGCACAAACAGAATGTTGATGGGGTCACATTTGCGTTGGTGGAAGGTATTCCAGGTAGTGATGATGGTAAGGTAACCAGAGGCAGGGGAATAACTGCCACAACCAAGCAGGAGATAGTAAGAGCCCCAGGAAGGGTGGCGTGTGAGGAAGGGGAGAAGGGAATGGATGTAGCATCGAGTATAAGGAAAGAGGTTGTAGGACGGAGGAAAGAAAGCAGTGTTGCTCTGGGCTTTCCTAGTTGGTTAAGCTCCAGAAAATTATGAGACTAAAAAGAGTATTTTTCTTTGATTATGAGATTCTGAAACTTTTTTTAAAACATTTTTTATGGTTCATTTAACTTTTATTTTATGTGCATTGGTATGAAGGTGTCAGATCCCCTGGAACTGGATCTTCAGACAGTTGTGAGCTCCCGTGTGGTTGCTGGGAATTGAACCCAGGTCCTCTGGAAAAGCACTCAGTGCTCTTAACCACTGACTCCAGCCCACCCCCACCCCCTTTAGAGACAGGGTTTTTCTGTGTATCTCTGGCTGTCCTGAAACTCTCTCTGTAGACCAGGCTGGCCTCAAACTCAGAGATTACCTGTCTCTGGCTCTGCCTCCTGAGTGCTGGGATTAAAGGTGTGCGTTACCACTGTCCAACTTCTAAAAGCTTTTGATATCAACTACAACTTCAAGAATCAATTCAATGCTGACATCATCTACTGGGAATGAAGAGCAGATGCCCAAGTGAAAACCAAGTGGCTCCCCTTCATATGCCAGTCACAAATGGGTGCCCTGGTCCCCCATACCTCTGCCTGGCAAGCTATAGGTTCAAGGACTTCTTTAACCTTTCCCACCTCGGGTTTGCTAATTATCTAGAATAGCTCACATAACTCAGGCTCGTGACTCATTTATCATGAAGGTCCATTGTAGTAATATGGGCGGCGGCGGGGCTGCATCCCCAACACCCCAGCCGCCTGTTCGGCTAGCTTTTGCCCCGAAATAACAACACACAAACTGTATTCATTTAAACACTGCTTTGGCCCATTTCTATCTAGCCTCTTCTAGGCTAATTCTCACATATTAATTTAGCCCATTTCTAATCATCTGTGAGCACCGGTCTTACCAGGAAGATTCTAGCCTAAGTCCATCCTGGGTCGGAGCTTCATAGCGTGCATCTTCCCTGGAGCAGGGAGCATGGCGTCTCTCTCTGAGGCATTTGCTCCGGAGAGGAGAGCTGTCCAGTCTGAGCTCACTTCCTCTTCCTCCCAGCGTTCTGTTCTGTCTACTCCTCCCACCTATCTTCTAACCAATGAGAGCCAAGCAGTTTCTTTTTATTCAACCAATGACCTTCCTCCATCAGTCCATTCCTGGGAAGTGTAAAGGAAGAGAACACGAGGCAGCAACATCACCCTCTCGGCACATAGCGAGAAGCGCTCAGGTCTCTTTACTTATGAAATCAGCCTCTAGTCCTGCTGCCCGCCTCAGAGTTCTGTCCAAAGGGCTGGAAATTCAGTCTTCTACTTGTTCCATCTGTGTGGCCACCATCCCTGACCTGAAGCTTTCCAAACCAGAAGGGGATCACTATGATAACATAAGACACACCATTAATGGGATTCTTTTGTAAAAGATGTTATTAAAAGCAAAAGGATTGATTTATTGTTTTTTATTTATGTGCAGGTACGGATGCCTCCATTAGTTTATTCGTACCGTGTGTTTGTGGGTGCCTAGCCGGAAGGCATTGAATTCCCTGGGACTGGAGATCATTGGGAGCTGCTTGCTGTGGGCGCAAGAACTGACCCTCTTGAGTTAATGCTCTTAACTGCTGAGCTACTTCTCCGGTCTGCTTAAAAAATTTTCTTTTCTTTCCTTTTCTCTCTTTCTTTCTTACTTTCTTTTTTTTGACACAAGGTCTTACTTTATAACTCCGACTGGCCTGGAACTTGCTGTGTAGACCAGGCTGGTATCAAACTCACAGAGCTCAGGCTATGTCTGTCACTTGAGTCCTGAAAGCAAAGGTGTGTACTGCCATGCCTGGCCCCTTTAGATTCTTAAAAAATTAGATGTCTATGTGTATAACTATGTGTGAATTTGTCACTTGAGTGCAGTACCTTCAGAGGCCAGAAGAGGACAGCAGATTTTTTTTTCTGGAGATGGAGTTAGAGGCACCCACATATGGGTGCTGGGAATGAGTCTGCCCTGGACTCCTAACCACCAAGTCATCTCTCCAGCCCCTACTCGGAATTCTGAGGATTGGGTTTAGGAAGTCTTGACAAGAACTGGGGGCAAGGACCAAATAGCCTGTTGACCCCCCCACTCCCCTGGAAGATAAAGGCGGGAGGATCTGAAGCTCAAAGCTGTCCTCAGCTGTATAGGGAATTCAGCTGCTACCTGAGACCTTGTCTAAATGAAGGCACGAGCGAATGATGGATGGATGAAGTCTAAGCTTTTATATGTTTTTGTTTGTAGCCTACACAGTCCAGACATCTGAAAATGGACGCCCAACAGCCGCTTCCGAAGCCCATTCCCAAGCTTTTGCTGTTTGCCGTGGACCCCTGGATCACTATGACTTCCTGATCAAAGCACAGGAACTGCGGGACGATGGACATCAAAGAAGAGTCATTCAGTGTTTACAGGGGCTGCTGGAGGACCTGAAAGGATACAGCGCAGAGGAGGAGGGGCTCTTTTCAAAGGTGAGGGCCTACACTTTCTAAATGGATTCAGTGCTGGAAGGACAGACAGCCCTGCAGCTGCCTCAGCCTGGTGGATCCCCATTCCTGCCCTTTTGATGTTCCTTAGAGTTCTCTTACCTTCCCGGATTCAAACAGCTTCATAGTTACTCAATCGTGTAGCTCTGGCTAAATGCACCCCCACCCCATCCTCCCACCCCATCCCCCCACCCCATCCCCATCCATCCCAGTCCTCAAGCCTCCCCCTGGAAGGTGGTGGGAAGGGCTTGTGACCTCGTGTCTCCTCCTATCTTCCTTTGCTTTGCTGTGCCTCTGAGAGTCAGAGGTAGGATAATGTTGTAATAGGGGCGGTGGGGCTGCATCCCCGGCATCCGGCCGCCCATATGGCTAGCTCTAGCTTATGTCCCGAAATAATTACATGGAAATTGTATTCTTTTAAACATTGTCTGGCCCACTAATTTTAGTTTTTTATTGGCTAGCTCTTACATATTGATCTAACCCATTTCTAATAATCTGTGTAGCCCATGAGCTGGCTTACCAGGAATGATCTTAACCTGCGTCTGTCTGGAGTGGGAGAACCATGGCGACTGCCTGACTCAGCTTCTTTCTCCCAGCATTCTGTTCTGTTTACTCCACCCACCTAAGGGTTGGCCTATCAAATAGGCCTAGGCAGTTTCTTTATTAATAAGAAATCACTCCCACATCAGGATGAGATAGGGACGGGCGGGCAGGATAGGTCTCAGCAGCCTTCGTCCTTTGACAGTAGGTCCGCTTTGTTAAGGGACACGGTGGTGGGTTGCAGACGCCTCTCTTGGGGACTTTCATGGTGTCCCGTTCTCTGTCTGCCTTCTTATGACTGGGGAAACACCTCCCAGCCCTGCCTTTTGCTGAGACCTCTTTCCCTGCTCTCAGCCATCTTTCTCCCTCTCAGGGTGCTCTCTCTGGCCCACTTTCCGGGTCCACTGAGGCCACGGGTACATAAAGTTTAGTTTCTACAACTCCTGGAACGTGGAGTGTTTCAGTTACCCTCGATTTCTTCTCTTCTTCTTTTTCTTAAAAATCAAGACAAGGCAAACAAAACAAAAACACACATGTCTTTTGCCAGCATATTGTGTACCGCATGCCTGTGAGGGCCAGGAGGCAGCAAGACTCCCTCAGTTGGAGTTACAGGTGGTTATGTGAAGGCATAAGTCACAAACAATGCCACACCAGTTTGGGATTATGATTAATAGGGTGGTATTTATTTAAAGGGGAAAAAACTTACAGATGACTGTTCCAGGCAACAGCCCTCTACGCAACCAGGAAAGGAGTCTAGTCGGAGCAGGAAGAGAGTGAGAAGAGGGAAGTGGCCGCTTTTTTAAAGGGAGAGAGACCACGCCCCAATGGGCTGGTATCTCAGCAGCTATAGGTTGGAGGAGCGGGAGGACCTCCCACAACAGTTATGAGCAGCTGTGTGGGTGCTGGGAACCAAACCTAAGTCCTCTCTAAGAGTGGCCAGTGCCCTAAACTACTTTTCTAGTCCCTAGCCTGACCTTCTATGGGCAAGAAGAAGGCACCAGATTGGTTTTGTCCTGTATACCCTTATTTTTCTGAGGATTAACGTCAGGCTCACCCACAGGCTCTTCCGCACCCTGCTGTGGTAGCTGTGTGTGGAATTCCTCTTTTTCCTGGGGAGGGCATCCAAAGTCCTGACCTTCTCCTGAGGCCCCTCCCTACACTCCTTACCAAGCCAACAGCTTTCTGTCTTGATCATTTTTTTTTTTGGTTTAAGGTTGTTTTGCCTTTTTATTTCTTATTAATTAATTAGTTAAATAATTAGTGGACAGGGTCTTGCGGGGTAGACCATGCTAGCTTCACACTCTTACACATTTCTTTTCCTTTTGCTGGTACATGGTAACTAAACCCAGGACCTCACACATGCTAGGTAGGTACCAGGTACTCTAACCACTGAGTACCAGGCATGCACCACGGTGCCAGGGCTCTCTATCTTTTTTTCTTCTAAAATAACCCGTGTGGACGTGAATGTCTCCTGGGGATAGATGGAATGCTTGTCTTCTGTTTTCCTCTGCTCTGAGCTTTTGCTGCAATTTAGCCACAATAGGAAAACCCTGCATCCCACAGGGGAAGTCAGCATCACCAGAGGGAAGCATCTTTAGGTGCCACAGAGCTGTACACCTGAGAAGCTAGTTTTACCGTAATTGACTGGCCACCATTCTGTTTGTTCTCTGGGCAGATGTAGAAAGGTTCCTTTTGGTGCACTTTCCTTTACTTCTCTTGTAGTCCCAGGAAAATGTCTGCAAATCCTACACTCTCACACTGAAATGGAGCCCCTCCTTCGCCTGGCCACGCTGGCTCTAGTAAACAGTTGAAGAGGTTCAGAGCATTGTCTCTGCCCCAGGAGCAGCGGACTGTGAGGAATGAGAGCTTGTGGACACGTTGTTACCAAATAAAACTTACTACCAGGTTAATCTGACACATTTAATGTATGCATAATTGTTATTGTGCTGGGAGGTAATTAGGCATAAATGATAAGTAGTTCATGTAAATCACTATAATTAGAATTACTTTTACACAGCCAAATCAAGCGTTTCTGGAGTCAGGGAGGGAGAGAATTAAACAGCCTTCGATTCTCGTTCTCCATTAATCAGGGCCGTGCAAGCCCTGGGTATTTTCATCCTTTGGGAGGAGACTTAGCCTGTTTGTAAGGAAGCTCAGCTCGGGTGTCCAAGTGTAGTCACTTTCCACGTATCAGTACTTTGCTCAGCGATGGACTGCATATGCCATGGTGGATCTGGGACGGTCTTGGCTGAGAACGTCTCACCCGGTGATGTCATAGTTTTAGCAAGACGCTCTGGTTTGTGTGATGATGTGCAGGCAGCTGTGTGAAAATGTAGCCCCTACAGTTATGAACTGTGCTTTCTATGTGGGGATGGTAATAACCCATTACATGTCCATGTGGGGCACATGCTAGGATAGCTGTGACAATATGAGCTGTGAGCAGGGAGGGGTGGCGCGTGCCTTTAATCCCAGCACTCGGGAGACAGAGACAATGGGTCTAGAGGCAGACCCAACGGATCTAGCTTATTTTCATTCTTTCTCCCTCTTTCCCCTTCTCTGTATATGTGGCATGTATGTGTGTTTGCATGTGTGTGTGTGTATGAAATGGTTAAAGGTCAGTGGCTTAATTAGGGTTTCTGTTGCTACAATGAAACACCATGACCAAAAAGCAAGTTGAGGAGGAAAGGGTTTTTCCAGCTCACACCTCCACAGCACAGTTCATCATTACACAACAGGAACTCAAGCAGGGCAGGATCCTGGAGGCACGAGCTGATGCAGAGGCCATGGAGGAGTGCTGCTTACTGGCTTACTTCCCATGGCTTATCCAGCCTGCTTGCTTGCTTGCTCGCTTCCTCCCTCCCTCCCTCTCTTTCCCTCCCTCCCTCCCTCTCTCCTTCCCTCCCTCTCTCCCTCCCTCCTTCTCTCTCTTTCTCCCTCCCTCTCTCCTTCCCTCCCTCTCTCCCTCCCTCCTTCCCTTCCTTTCTTTCTTTCAGCTTTATTTATTTTGTATACAGTGTTCTGCCTGCGTGTGTGCCTGCACGCCAGAAGAGGGCACCAGATCTCATTACAGATGGCTGTAATCAACCATGTGGTTGCTGTGAATTGAACTCAGGACCTCTGGAAGGGCAGCCAGGGCTCCCAACCTCTGAGCCTCCCTCCCACTCCTCAGCCTGCTTTCTTATAGAACTCAGGTGCCCAGGGATGGCACCACCCACAATGGGCTTCTCCCCCATTGATCACTAATTGAGAAAATGCCTTACAGCTGATCTGATGGAGGCCTTTCTCAAGTGAGGCTCCTTCCTCTCTGATGACTCTAGCTTGTGTTGAGTTGACATGAAGCCAGCCAGCACAGTCAACATTTGGTGTTTTCCTCTATAGCGCTCCATCTTTTATTTTTCAGATGAAGTACAGATGACTAATGCAATGCACTTTTGAAAATTCCACTATGTTTTGTTTTTTTTTGCATTGCGAGTGGGTTAACACATGGAGTCAGAAAATAACCTGTAGGGGTTGGCTCTTCCCTTCCGCCGTGTGGTTTCCAAGGGACAGACTCAGACCATGGCTTCCACAGCAAAGGCCTTTGTTTACTGAGCCATCTCGCCAGCCCTCCACTGACTGGCTGTGCTGGCTGGCTGGTGAGCCCCCAGGAGCCCTCTGTCTGTACCCCTGCCATAGGGTTACGGGGGCATGCTTCCTCATGCTCCCTCTCCATGTCCGGCTTTTTACATGGGTGCTAGGGATCTGAACTTAAGTCCTTGTGTTTTCTCCACTGAGACATCTTCCTGGCCACAGTTCTTTCCCTGTCTTTCTGCCATTCATATTTTTACTGATTTATATATTCACTCATTAATTTAACCAAACTCAGTATTAAGTGGCACCTTCCGCAGGATAGTTCCTGCTAGGAGTGTTGAGAAGGGTCAGCCCCTCACGGAGGAGAGGGACTGACAGGCAGAGCATTGTGGGTGTAATGATTTAATCCCACCCACTCTTCAAAGATGTTCTACGGAGCTCTTTCCAGCTGCCTCCATGGTTCCTGTTGCTGATGACTTTCTATGCAGCTGGCATCCTTAAGGGGCCTCCAAGATATTATATTCCTTTAACAATATCAAGCTTTTCAAGAATTAGATTTTTCCTTCTACGAGTTTCTGTTTTGAAATTACTTTTTGTTTGTTTATTTATTACATCTTCTGTTGTGATACATGTGTGAACGTGCCAGGCTGCACACGTGGAGGTCAGAGGACAGCTTTTGAGAGTTAGTTCTCTCCTCCTCTGTGGATCCCAAGCTTGGGGACAGGTGACAGGTGCCTTTACTCATTGTCCCATCCTCTCAGGCCTCAGTGACTTCTCTTCTCCCCAGCCCCCTCTTTCTTGAGATAGGGTCTGACTATGTAGCCCTGGCTGCCCTGAAACTCACTGTGTAAACCAGGCTGGCTTTGGGTGGTGCACTTCCACCACTGGCTTCTTCTCTTCCTTCTCCTCCTCTTCTTAGATTGCATCTGTTTATGGTGCATATGTGTGTAGGTATGTGGGGGGGTGCTCTGTAGAGGTCAACCCATTCTTTCCTTCTACCATGTGGGTTCTGGGGATTAAAATCAGCTTGTCAGGCTTGGTGGTAAACACCTTTACCTGTTGTGCTATTCCCAGCATTTAGAAGGTGGCAGAAAGTGCCTAGGGGATTCAAGGTCATCCTGAGCTATCTGAAGCCCTGCTTCAACAAACAATCAAACAGATAGGCAAATAAACAACAAACAGAAAAGAAACTCTGAGCTATTTGCATACTTCCATCTTCAGTGGAGTGTTCAGAGACCAGCAACTGAATGTGTGTTTCAGGATGCACTGCCGTGACTGTGCATAGCTAGCTTCCCTGGGAGATGCTAGCCGCACAGTTTGGAGGCACTGCAAGACCATGGTGATGGAGGCCGCCATGAAGCTGTCCTGATTTGCTTTTGCCCCACTGAACCAAAAGGAGTCCCATGGGCTTTCCCTGAGCCCCATGTTGCCTAGACACTGGGTAAGCTTGCAAGTGAAGCAAAGGAGTGTGGTATCTGTATACAGTTTCCTCCCTCATCCCATTTGCCACACGGATATGCCCAGCATGTGCTGCCTCTTTGTTTCTTGGATACAAGCCTGGCTGTATAGTCCAGGTCTGCCTGCCGCTGCCTCTCAGGTGCTGGATCAAAGGCGTGCACAATCACACCCAGCCTTCATGACCCTCTGCTGTTGCCCACACGTACCCTGCCACGTACTTTCTTTTTTTGGTCTCCTTGAGCCTGTAGAGTCAAACTCGAGGCCCAGCATAACGTAGGTACTTGATGCTCAATCCATGCCTGTAAAATGGATGAAAAAATAAGTAACAAGACCCTCATGGAAGAGGCATAAAATAATTCTGTGCTGATTTGAAGACCGTTGTGGTCGCTCTCTGGGCTTGTCCATGTGTCAGTGAGTTCTGGTTTCTGTGTCTGTCTCTGGGAATGAGTCCTTGTCAGTAGTTGTAGCTAGTATAGAAATGCCTGGGAACCCAGTGTAATTCTCCAGTTGAGAACCCTTCAGAGTTCAGAGCAAGAAGGCGTCTGTTTCCATTGTCTTAACAAGTTCCTGATTGTTTTGATGATTATGCTCACGTTCTGGCTGTCCCAGTAACTAGCGGGAAACAGGAGCCATGCTAGAATCAGAGTAACAAACAGGATCTAGAGACCAGGAGGATTTGCTGGAGAATTGCCTCTAGTCCCTTGTTTCCTGGTGGTGCATAGGGGTACCTAAAGGTACCTTTGTTGGACTTAAGGTCCCAGCACTGGGGAGAGGGAGGAAGGAACATCAAAGTTTGATGCTAAGTTGGGTTACCTAGCAAGACCTTGTCTTAAAAAAAATCAAAAATCATTTATATCTGTGTATTCTGCTAAACAGAGACTGAGCAGGTTTTGTCTCGTGATATTGTCAGGCCGGTCTCCAGTTCTTGGCCTCCAATCCTTCTGCTTCAGCATCCTGAGGTGCGAGAACTATAGGTGAACATGATCAGACCCAGCCAGTCCCTCCCTTCCTCCCTCTTACCCTCTCTTCCTCCCTTGCCTGCTTCCTTCCTCCTTTTCCTCTCCTTCCCTCCCTCCTTTCCTTCCTCCCTTCCGTCAGATGCTTTAATCTCACAGTTTATCAAATCAATTTAAAACCCAAAGACTGGGAAGCAGTGGGTAGAGCAACACACTTGGGGCTGTATCTGTGCAAGAGGAAAACTGTGTGGGTTTGAATGTCTGAACTTGTCAGGTCCTGTCATTCTGCCGCAGCAGCTTTTCTCCATGACGACATTAAGTCAACAGCACTGGGTTTGAGCAAAGGGGACACACACGCTGAAGGTGTCTGGGGTGGCTGATACATCCCTCTTCTAGCTACGGCCCCTTGGCTAGCTTCTAGCTGCTGCTCTGTGAGCCATTTCTTGTGTGTGTGTTTGTAGAATTTGAAAGCCTCTTTATTTAGCTACTTAAATAGGCTTAATTATACTAGTAAACCGAGCAAATTGATGTACTTTAGGTTAGGAGGGTTCTTTTGAAAATCAGCTAAAGCCATTAAAAAAACATTTTCATTTACAGAGAGTTTATGGATGCTAACATATAGTTCTGTCTTTTAGTTTTTCAAGATCTGTAGAAACCTGAAGGATACACTTGTATCGGAAGGGGCCCACGTGGAGACTGCTGTGGTGCCCGTTTCTAAGAGCTGTAATTATGCTCACATCCCAGCTGGAATCATTGTCTCGGATTCTGCCAACAGGGAGACAAGAATGCAGCGGTGGGGATGTGGGGAGAAGCAGGAGCAGTAATATCCCTGCATTTTACACCAATTGAAAACAATACTTTTATCTTAAGAGCAACACCCTTGTTATCCAGTTGTCCTGATGGAGACTATGCTGGAATAACGTGTGGATAGTCCAGAAAGGCCGAACCATGCCTTTTAACTGAGAACATTTGTGAGAACCACTGGGGATCATTATGGGTAGGATTTAAAAAAAATTTTTTTTTGAGACAGTGTTTTGCTATTTAGCCCAGACTAACCTTGCATTGAGATCCTCCTGCCTCTACCTTTGGATGCTAGGATTGTCTGGGTACGGCATATGCCCAGTGTTTTGGATCATTTTTTTAATGTTAACAGTTTAATGAAATGGAGAACAAAGGATAAGACTTACATGATTAAGTGTGAATACTTGGGATGATCGCTTTGAGTTTACACCAGTTGAAGCAAAGGAACAGTGTTGAACGTAAACATCCAGCTCATCAACCGCAGGTGGACTTTCCCTTGTTTGTTTGTGGACAGGAAGTTCAGGCTAGTCTTGACCTCACTATGCAGCTAAGGATAACCTGCAATTTCCACTCCTCCCTCCCTCAAGTGCTGGGACTGTAGATTCTGTTTACCATGCATAGCTTGATTTTTAAAAATAACTTTTAGAGCCAGGCATGATCGTGAAGCCTTTTAATCCTGGCACCCAGGAACAGAGGCAGACAGATCTCTGTGAGTTGGAGGCCAGCCTGTTCTACAGAGTGAATTCCAGGCAAGGCAAGACCAGGGTGAGACTTTTTACAAATTTCTGAAGAAAGAGATTGAAAAAACACTAGAAAAATGGAAAGACAGCCCATGTTCACAGATTGGCAGAATTAATATTGTGAAAACAACCTTCTTACCAAAGGTAATTTACAGATCAATGGAACACCCATAACATTCTTTTCTGGAACAGAAAAAGACCCTAAAATTCATATGGACCCAGAAAAAACCCTGGAGAGCTAAAGCTACCCTGAACACAAAGAACAATGCAGAGGGATTGATTGCCTTTCCAGACCTGACGGTTCCTTAGAGAGCTGCAGCCATAGGGTAATATGGGACTGGCGTAAAGCGGACTTGTAGACAAATGGAAGAAGTTAGAAGAGCCAAGCATGAGCATGTAGAACTCCAGCCATCTCATACTCGAAAAGAGGCTAAAACACTGGAGAAAAAGAAAGCATCTTCAGCAAATGGCGCTGGGAAAAGCTGATGATCATGCAAAGACGAATGAAATTAGGAGCTGTGTCTGTCTCTCCACACAAAAGTTAACCCCAAGTGGATAAAAACGAAAATCTCCATCTGAAACCTGAAACACTAAGATTGCTAGAAGAAAACAGGCAGTGCCCTAAGAGGTGACTGGAGAGGTGTGAAAAGGACTTCGTGAATTGGACTCCCTTAGCCCAGGAATTAAGGTCAACAATTTAAACATATGTCACAGTATTTGTCTTTTTTCCTTCTGTTTTTTTGTTTTGTTTTTGCCTTGCTTATAAGATACTGCACTTCAGTATTATAAAAACAAATGAGCAAGAAGGTATGTTTGAAGGTGCTGACGAGCCGCAGGGATACATGAGAAGTATAATTTGCTGTGCCATAGCTGCTGCAAAGGAGTGGGCGGGTTTGGAAAGGCAGGCATGGTGAGATTAGGAAGTGTGTCTTTGTGTCTTTTGTCACGGGAGGGAGACTGAAAGGATGATCCCAGAGGCAGAGCTGCAGCTTCACACAGGAAACTGCAGGACTTCAGTCCCACAGGACACCTCCCCTTTCTCTCTATGAAGAGGTGGGAGCCATTGTCTGAAAGTGAGTGGGGAAGGGTAGGTTAGTGTCAAGGGGGCTGAGAAGGTTCCAGAAGACCTCTGAGAGAGCCTATCTCGAAGTTCTTGACTGCATTGTTGCTATGTTGGTGTAGAGTTCATCTGTAGTACTAGGGATTGAACCCTTGGACTTGTGCACGCTGGGCTATTGCTCTGTTGCTGAGCTAGCTAGAACTCAGGGTTATGAAATTGCTTGAGCTCACCAACTATATTGTCCAGATTTTTTTGGAGTTAATTATTTTCTGTGCATGAGTGTTTGTCTGTCTGTATAGTTATCACACAATGCCTGATGTGTAAGGAGGCCAGAAGAGGGGGTGTTGAACCTCCTGGAAATAGAATAAATAAGTGGTTGTGTGCTGCCTGCCATGTGGGTGCTGGGAACCAACCAGTCTTCTGTAAGAGCTGCAAGTGCTCTTAATCGCTGAGCCATCTCTCCAGCCCTCCAACTCCACCATGTAATTTTTAGTTTTATTACAGTATGTTTTTATAGTAATTCTTTTTATTATTAGCTGATATTTATATATAATATTTATATCATATAGGTAGGCGTATATAAAAAAATGCATCTATGGGGTTCAGGACAGTCAAGGTATAGAGGTCCACTGGAGGACCATGTTTCCTAAGGCTAAGGGAGGACTGTTGTATGTGACATCATTTGAGGGGTCTGTGAGAGGGCTCAGTGGTTATATCTGCTTGCTGCCAAGCTTCATGACTTGAGTTTGATCCTCAGGACTCACATGATGGACTGGGACCACAGACTCTCAACATATATGCTATGAAATGCACATGCCCCCTCCACCCATACACCTATAAATAAATAACTGCAATAAGAATTTAAACACTCTGCTTAACCTTGATTGGTAGAAGGTATCTAGGTCTTATTTTTATTTCTTTTCCTTCCTTCCTTCCTTTCTTCCTTCCTTCCTTCCTTCCTTTCTTCCTTTCTTTCTTTCTTTCTTTCTTTCTTTCTTTCTTTCTTTCTTTCTTTCTTTCTTTCTTTCTTTCTTTTTGATACAGGGTCTCTCACCAAGTAACATTGGCTATCCTGAAATCATGTAGACCATTGCTGGCCTCAAATTCAAAGAGATCAGTCTATCCTGAGTGGTGGGATTAAAGGCAAGCGCTACCACACCCAGCCTGGTATCTAGGTTTTAAATTAAGTTGTCAAAAGTTACCTATTTTGTTTATCAACTTTCGTGGTGGTGCTAGGGACTAAATGGAGGGCCATCCCCATTCTACCACATAGCTGCATCTCATCTCTTAGTTTTTTTTTTTTTTTTTTTTTTTGGAGACAAGGTTTCACTGTGTAGCTCAGGCTAGCCTTGAGCCTCCAAGTGCTATGCATACCTAGCAGTATCTCCTTACCATTAAGGTACAGTGCAGGGCCTGGCGTAATGGTGCAGGCCCTCAGTCCCAGCAGGCAGAGGCTGGCAGAGCTTTGTGATTTTTAAGGCTAGCATAGTCTACCTAGAGAGTTCCAGGCCAGCCAGGGAACTGTGAGACCCTGTCTCAAAAAGCAAAGCATACCCTTCCCCCTAAAACTTTACCAAACCAAACCCAAAATCAAGAATATTTAAGGAGAGGAGTAGGAAGTGAACTTGGTCAAAATAAATGGTGTTAAATTTTCAAAGAATTAATAAAATATATAGAGCAATGTAGCATAAATTACACATGTAACATACAAAATCTGACAGCGTTCTCTTTCTAAAATATATTGGATTCGTGAGTAGGAAAGAAGAAATAAGTGCTCCTTCCTGCCTGTTTAAGTACTAACACGGAGTCCCAGTCATTACTCTGGCGAGAAAGCGTTCTGTCCTTGACCTGCTCATCCCATCCTCAGGGCCACATTATAGAAACTGAGCTCTTGTGCAGCCCTCTGCCCATCTTCGTTGTTTTTCTAACTTGAATTTTGTTTACTTAGTGGCTATTGTGTGTTGTGTGAACAATGCTAGAGAAGCTATTCCAGGCGTGGTGGCTCACATCTTTAATCCTAAAACTGAAGATCTTTATGACTTTGAGGTCACCCTGGTCAACAAAGCGAGTTCCAGGCCAGTCAAGGCTTTGCAGATTGTCTCAAAAGAAAAATCAGAAACCAACTGCAGCAAAAAAAATTATCTGTGCAGAATGTGATGTGTTTAATAACTCCAGTTAACAAACACAGAATATTGCTTTTAAAAGATTTCTAAAATGCAGAATACCCTGAGAGATTATTAGGTTTTATGTTAGGTTCCAAACTTGACATTGTTCTAAAATTGTTTAAGAGTGTGTCCTTTTTATTTTTAAAGCAAGTTGAGAATCTGGTTACATAAGGTTTCACACAAAAAAGAAAGAAAGAAGGACTAAGAGATGTTGGCAGGAGTGGAAATCTATTTTTGGCTTAGACTTAACAGTGACTTGCAGGGAACAGGAAGCTATGCAGTTGTTGGAACCAAGGTGGAGAAGATCTGTTTGCCTGTACCAGGGTGTGGCCCATATCAGGAGATAAAGTTAGTGGAGTTAGAACAAGTCCATGGGTTATAAAAACAGAAGCGAGAGCCTTGTGAATTGGATTCTGAGTTGAGCTTTCAGATTTTCCTTTTAAATCACATGTCTGGTTGCGAAGTATAGGCATTCTCCTGTCTCAGCTTCCCAAGTGCTGGTATACAAGTGTCTGCCACGATGTTAGCCATCTTTAACTACTTTTATTACACAGCTCGGTGGCAGTAAATGCTGACATAATTCTTACTCCTACCTGTCTCTTCATGTTACACAAATGGAGCTCTGATTTCCCAAACAATAATTCCTCACCTCCACTCTGCCCCGGCAGTTATAGTTTATACTTCTCATTTGGTTACTCTGAGTACCTCATAGTATTTTGTCTTTGTGTGACTAGCTTATTTTACAACACAATGTCCTCAAGACGTATCCATGCTGCAGTCTACCAAAAAACAAAAACAACCCCTCCTTTTGGAGGCCGGACAATATTTTGGCTTTGCAGACTTTCACACCAAGTTTTTTTCTACTTTTGTATATAATTGTCCCCTCAATGTTCTATATATAGCACAGCTGGGAACTTTATGTGTTTGATTATATGTAATTCTTTTCATGATAGAAAATTTGTAATTTGTTCTTAATTTGCAGCTTTTTTCAAGGAACAAGCCTCCAAAGGGCCTCTATGTTTATGGAGATGTTGGTAAGTGTTGAATAAGTCCTGGGGGCCGGCAGGAGCTTCTTCTGCTTCCACTTGGGGACAATATATAGGATAAAAATACAACTATTAATCAATCTCAGATATTTTGCATTGGCATGGATTTTGGCATACTGATTTAATTTGGTTACACTGTATATATGTTTTTACTCTTGTTTAAAGGACTTTTATATATTGGTACAAATTTAAGGAAATTTTTGTTACAATACACTGTATGTATGCGTCTACTCTTATTAGGATTTTTGTATATTGATATCAATTTGAGCTTGTTTTTGTCACAATATATTGTATGAATGTTTCTACTCTTGTATAAGGTATGGTGTCTATGCAGTTAATTAAAAAATGTAAGGTAAAATTCTAGTTTTTAAAAGCTATTATGAACTATTTAGGATGATCAAGAAACACAGGTCAGTAGTTACTCATCTATAATGATTAAATCTGTAGATATGCTAGGTATGTTTTCCACATCACATAGAGATATATTTTAGATAGATAGATGGTCTTCAAACCTTTCAAATACCTACAGAATATGGCATTTAAAATGTTTTGTTAATGTAGGCTTTTCATGACAATTAGAAACATCTGCTCCTGGCCGTTCCAATTTACTTCAAAGACAATGGGCATTGAAGAAACTCCTTATGGAGTTTGCTTTCAACATGGCAAGCCTAACTATTTGAGCAAGAAACTGTTCTTGCCTGGACTGGTTGACAGTATGTTGTATTAACTGGACATATAGGACCCACAGGAAAGTGATCACTGAACTTTGCCAAAACGAGACAATGTCCTCAGCTTTCACCATGGCTTCCCCTAGGTTGTGGCTAGTCATGTGAGCATCACTGCCTCAGTCTGCATGAAGTGAGGTGAGATGACCTGCAGGAAGGTATCTGTGGCTGATTGCACAGTCAGGGTCTCAGTAGGGTGCTGTTGTCTCAGCCTACTTCTTTGTAAAATTAAGCTTGTATTTTTTGACTTTTTAATTTCCACACCGTTTTTTTTTTTTTTTTTTTTTTTTTTGGTTTTTCGAGACAGGGTTTCTCTGTGGCTTTGGAGCCTGTCCTGGAACTAGCTCTGTAGACCAGGCTGGCCTCAAACTCACAGAGATCCGCCTGCCTCTGCCTCCCAAGTGCTGGGATTAAAGGCGTGTGCCACCACTGCCCGGCTCCACACAGATTTTTATTCATAATCTAAGTCCTTAGAGCCAGTCCTTAGACCTGGCTGTTGTTATTACCCTCTCCCCCCACCAACAGGGTCTTACTCTGCTCCCTGCACTGGTCTCAGTTTTGTGGACGCAAGTGCTCCTCCTGCTTCAGCACCACCCAGCCTTGCAGCCTCCTTTAAATCAGTTAGTAGATGCGTTTGGGCATTAGTGGTAGTACATCCTTGATCTCCTAGTTCTGTCCATGAGGTGGCCTTGCCTTTCCTTAGCTGCTAGGCTGGTTGTGAGTTTTGAGGTGATGTTCCTTTTCCTTTACAGCAGGTGCTCAGCACTTCTCAGTCTCCTGCACCCTGGGCTCTGCTCACATCCTCCTGCACCCGGGGCACTGCTCACGTCCTCCTGCACCCGGGGCGCTGCTTACTGCCTCCCGCACCCTGGGTGCTTCCCATCTGGCCCTGGCCAGCTCTTGTTCTTTGGGAGAGCATTGCACTTCCTGTACCTCCACTTTCATGTTCAGTCATTGCAAGCATCTGTTCTCTGTTGTTCCTATTACCTTAACCACTTAACCGTAAATGGAGGTGGTTGGTAGAGACTTCCGCAAAAGGGCTTGAAAAGCAAGACTTGTAAAGGTTGCTCCCATAGTCTAATTGAATGGAGATACAGTTTGAATAATGCGTCTGAGTTCTTGAAAAAACTAGCCCTCGAACGAGATGCAGACCTTCAACCCCAACACTCAGGAGGCCAAGGCTGCAGGAGTATGAGCTTTAGGCTATGTTGTAAGCCTTGTCTCAAAGAAAAATGAAATAATGAGGAGGAAGAGGGAGGGGGAGAGAAGGAAGGAATTATCTGGGATGCTCAGTGTAGGCTGGGTACATGCTATTGGTTAAAATACCTTTATAGCAGAGGGGAAGAGATACAAACCTTGAACTAGGAAGTGAGATAACTTGGTGGCTAGAGTCAGTTTAGAATACTCAGAAAAGGGTAATAAGAAGTTAGCTTCTCGTTTTGAGGACTCTCAGCTAGAATAGCCTCAGAATGCCACCCCAAACTCATATTCTTTATCCATTTTAGACTTGAGAAATAGGTATTAAATCTAGCAAGGTTTCCTGGGAAGGGGGGCACCAGCTTCCTAGCACCCCATGCTACCGCTTCCTATTTCTTCATTGCCTTGTGCTTGGTGGTGCCTGCTATATTATATTCTTATTCATAGATGGGTTGAGATGAGGGCCTTGGATGCGCCTTATATCCAGGAACCTTCACAGGGTTGGTATTTAAATTGACGGATTAATGTTGTAGTTCAACTATTTTTGTTAATTGTACTTAACTCATCGCATTCAGAGGCCGAAAGCTGTATGGTAATAATCTGAGCCTTTGCTCTTGGCTTGTAGTTGGTTCTGTTGCAAGCGCTTGACCAAAAGACACTGTCAAATCAAAAACCCATTCTCATCTCGAAGAGAATAAGACATGGTTTATTCTGGAGCTAAATGAGCAGCCAGGACTTAGAAACAGATTCAGGTTCTGCAAACACCAGATTCCACCATGGAAGTGCTGACATGAGATTCTAGTAGTCGCAGAACAAAGGAACTGCAAGTGACATTCATTGGTGGGTCCACAGGTCACAGCCAAGCAAGACAACTGCTGTAGGTTTGAGACAATGTCTGATAGCATTCTTAGGTTTTGGATTAGTGATCTGCTAATACGTTAAAGTTTTGACAGTCACAAGGATGTTAGGTCAGATGCAGGGTGGGCAATGGATGGCTTTCAGAGGGACTAAAGGAGCTGAGGCAATCTGTCTCTGGTTTGTAGCATTTTAACTCTCCATAATCTTGAAGTTTAGTCATTTGGCCTTGTAGAATCTTAAACACAGGTCCAGCCTTTCCTCCTTCCCACCTTCCTTCTCTTCCTCCCTTTATTGGGTGGAGGAACGCCAGTACCTACTGCAGTGGTGCCAGCAGGGTTAATATTTATCTAGACTATTAGAAGAGAATGGAAGGCTCTATAGTCCCTACCCGCAGCAGTCTGGCCCCGTCCTATGCTCACACCGAGCTCTAGAAGTTAGCAGAGATTAGAGCACTATTGTGGGCCTTGGAGTGGTGGGGAGGACACCACTTCCTGCTGTCTGCAGGGGAAAGCTGTGAGAAGGAACCTCCAGGAGGGGTCTCCATTTTTTGACTTCCTAAGTCAGGGCTTGATCATCAGATGTCAAAGCTCTGGATTTTTCAAGTTAATTCCTGGCAATACTCCTCTCTTGAAAAAACACCAGGTTTATGATTCTTAGAGACTGAAGCCACGTGGTGAACTTGGTAGAATTCAGTGTCCGGCTCCTTCCACTTTTTCCCCAAGGTCCTATGACCTTGTGCTCCTCACTCGGGACAGGTGTTTGCTGAGCATCTGCCCCGTGCCAGGCAGTGTCCTGCTTTTGGAGATGTAGCGACTAGATGGGCCAGCACTGCTCACTCAAGTCATTCCTAACTCCAGCCTCTCCCCGTTTTCTTCAGCCTTCAAGTCCTGAAGCACAGCTCCCCTTTGTGCGGTGAGTCTGGCTACTCTAGGTCCCACACAGAAAGGGAATCATCTGATGTCAGGCCTTTCATGTCTGGCCTATTTTACTGAGCAAAAAATATCTTCAAGATTTATCTATATTGTCCCACACATCAGAATGTTTTCCCCTTTGTTTTTATGCTCCTCCCATTTTCAAACCAGTAGAGTTTAAAATAAACTTTATAGATACTAGTTTGGAGTGAGATAATTTGAAGACTGTATCAAGAATAAACTAAAAATATTTTTGCAGCGGCCAAAAATATCCAGTCACACAAGAATTTTCTTCCTTTTAAGGGCGGAATAGTATTCCATTGCGTGTATATTTCACAGGTTGTTACCTATTTCTTTTTTATCAGTGGTGTTTTGAGTTCTTCTCTCTTCAGTTGTTGGGAATGATGCTACTGTGAACATTAACGTGTAGATCTTTGTTTACATTCCCACTTTCTGTTATTTTATACACCCCACAGTGGGGTTGCTAGCCAATGGTTGTATTTGTGTTTAATTTGGGGCTTGTCATACTGTTGCCAAGCAGTAGAGTGTGCCATTGGCAAGTGTTGCTGTTGTTTGGTTGTTTGAGATGGGATCTTATTTAATCTGAGCCAGCCTCAAACTCAGTATGTAGCTGAGACTGGCCTTGGAGTTCTGGGATTGTAGGTGTGTGCAATAGTGCCTCATGGTTGAGTACCACTATGCTCTGGGGGCTCTCGAAGGTTCCTCAGATACCTGTCTGGAGCCAAGGATGGAGATGACTTTGAAATCAGAGACTCGGACACCTATCAGAAAACTGCCCATAGGGCAACTCACCCAAGTGGCAGACTGTGTGCAGTTTTCCACCATTGCTTTGTGTTTCCTCTCTTTTGTTCAGTTGAAATAGGGTTTAGTATTTTCCCCCAATGTTTTCAGTGATTTATCTTTTGGTTATTTGACTTCTTAATTATTTCCTTTCTCATATTTACCTTGGGTTTCCATTGCTGCCTTTTCTGAGTTTGTAGACTAAGACAAGTTTCTGTTGATTTTGTGTTGCTCTTTAATATAAGTGTTTGAAGTTATGAAATTACCTCTAAGAGTTGCTTTGGCAGTGCTCATCAAATGTTGATATGCCTTTGACTTTCATTTTGTTTGAAGCAGGATAGAAAGATAGAAGTTATGAGGATATGGGAAGGGAAAGGAACCTTTCACTCTGGAGTCTGATCGAGGCCTCTGCCAGCTGAGGATCAAGAGCTCCAACACAATTAGCATTTGCTGTGCAGACTGCCTACGTAAAGACATTCTTTGCAATCTAAGGACATTTTGCATAAGAGTGCTAAGATAGCAAAGGAACATGTTTAAGGCCTGAACATATGTATCCTTTAGTGTGACCCTGCTCCTGTCCGTGTATTTTCTCCTATAATTTTAGTTTACAGTTAGCATGCAATTCCTGTGATCTGAAGTGTTGCTTTGTTTGCTGTACTCCTGTTGACTCTGTGATCTAATGTAAAGTCCTCAGGCACCCTCTAAAGACAGCAAACTCCGGGGCTGGAGAAATGACTCAGAGGTTAAGAGCATTGCCTGCTCTTCCAAAGGTCCTGAGTTCAGTTCCCAGCAACCACATGGTGGCTCACAACCATCTGTAATGGATTCTGGTGCCCTCTTCTGACCTGCAGGCGTACACACAGACAGAATATTGTATACATAATAAATAAATATTTTTTTAAAAAAAGACAGCAAACTCCACCAAATCCTGTCTATGGCTATTATAAAGACAGTGCAATGAGGCTCTCCTCTGGGCAGTCCATGCCTATGCTCTCAGGCCTCGTGTTACTCTTTGTCTAAAATGTCTTAGTAAACTGCAGCTCTCCTTCTCCCTGGCTCATCCTCTGCATGGAGACAGTTGTGAGACTGGACAACAAATGTTACAACTACTTTTCCCAGGACTTGACCATTATCTCAATTTTTCAGGGTCCCTGTGTATGCCATCACCCCTAGACAGTAGCAAGTAGTCTCTAGACTGCAACGCCCACGTTCCCAAGAGGTGGGGTGGGTGGTGTTCACATTTTAAGTCCATTTGACAGAGAGTTCATACAAATATCAAGTTCCAGTACATGTTCTTCACATTGTTGGTTAGATAACTTAGGAGCTTTGCTGGATCAGTGTTAGAGGCAGTAGAATTTTAGAGTTTACTGCTTTACTTTTTTTGGTAGCTGTCATGATTGAGAATCTGCTTATTCTAGCCAGAAGTACCATACTGAAGGTTTTGCAAAGAATTACTTTTCAATTTAAGTGAGCCTTTGAGTGAAAAGTCTGACTGGGAATTGCATTTTTACACAAAAAGACCTGACATTGAAATGGCATGGACTTGAGGGCTGGAGAGTTACCTCAGGGGCTAAGAGCACTTGTTGATCTTGGAGAGGACCCGGCTTCACTTCCCAGCACCCACATGATGGCTCGTAACCATCAGTAATTCTAGTCACAGGAAGAATCCAACACTCACTTCTAGCCTCCAAGAGTACTGCATGCATGTGCATTATTGACATACATGTAGGCAAAACAATCACACATATACATTTAAAAAAGAATGAGGGAGGGAGGGAAGAAGGGAAGGAAAGTTATGGGCTTAATGTCTCCTCAAGTAGAAAAAAGCCCAAAAATGAGTCTGTGTCTTCCTGTTTGTTAAGCCGTCTTTGAATTTGAGTAATTACATCCCCTACTTCGATGTGTGTGTGTGTGTGTGTGTGTGTGTGTGTGTGTGTGTGTGTATGTGTCTTGGTGGGGGGGATTGGAGACAGGACGCTTACATGCAGGTTTGGCTTGCTGATGGCTGCTGGGGTGTGGACTAAGTGTGGGTACTGCTGCAGTCCCCCCAGTACCAGGTTCCCAAGTGCCAGGTTCTTGGGTGCTAGGTTTTCTGTAAGAGAGCAATGTTTTTGTGTGAATGCCTGTGCTCAGGTGACTGACATTCAGCTGCTAGTTGCAATTATAGCAAGTAACCTTCTTAAGTGTTGAAAACTAGATAATTTAATTCTAAAGATTGATTATGAGTTTCTGAAGTAGGGCTCATTTTGAAAAGCATGGTCTCAGCTTTAAATAAGACAAAGTATTATAACTGACCATTTTCCTCTGACTTTATTCCTTAACTTTTCCCCTCTTTAAAAACTATTTGTATCTATTATTTGTTGTAAGAGGTCACTTATTTATTCCTGGCTGCTCAGCTCCTAAATAATCACACAGAAACCATATTATTTGCAATACTGTTTGGCCAATAGCCTAAGCGTATTTCTGTCTAACACATCTGTTTAACCCATCTCCATTAATCTGTGTTTCTCCATGCGGCTGTGGTTTACCAGATAAAGTTCTGGTGTCTGTCTATAGCAGGGCTACATGGCTTCTCCTGACTCCGCCTTCTTTCTCCAAAATTCAGTTTAGTTTCCCCCTCCTACCTAAGTTCGGCCTTTCTATAGGCCAAAGCAGTTTCTTTATTCATTAATCAATAAAAGCAACACATATACAGAAGGATTTCCTACACCAATTTATTATGTGTGCCTATGGTATGTGTGTGTGCAGGGATGGGGTGGGGAATGGGATTAAATGTTAGTCAGGGCAGGCTTACACAGCACGCACTTCACCTGCTGAGCCATCCCGTCAGCCAGCCACCTTCTTTCCATATTCTTACTTGTAATTTCTGAATTTCCCATAGTTTCTAATATATAGTAATGCCAATAGATTAATTTATTCTTGTGTCTTTCATATGAAAAGCTGGAAGAACAGCCTAGAAATGATGCTAGGTTATGAGCACACCTCTCAGTGTTGACTAAAAGCAGGATTATGACCATAAAGGGAGCATCAGTCTTTAAGAGCCGGTTCAGCAGGCAAAGTACGCACCTCTCTGACCCAGCAGAGCAGCCGCCTCTAGCTTCCCAGGAAGAGCGCGTCTCATTATCTCAAAGCTAATGAACAATCATTAGTGCAATCAGCACATGCCGTTTAATGGTATTCTTAAATTTTTTTATTTTTATTTTCAAGGTACAGGGAAAACAATGGTGATGGACATGTTTTATGCTTATGTGGAGATGAAGAGGAAAAAACGGGTCCACTTTCATGGCTTCATGCTAGATGTGCACAAAAGTAAGTCAGTGACCCCAAGCAGCCAAGGGTTTTTCAGAGTGACCACAACAAAGTTGTTTTCTTTTCTGGTGGTTGAACAGATAAGCCATAAAACAATCAGGCTTTTGCTTGAAGTAAAATTCTTTTTGGTATCTTTTGCTTTGCAATATGTGGAAAATGAGACTTCATCTTGAGGTCGTTCTTAAGATCAGTTCAGTGCTAGAGGGGAGGTTTACTGGAAGAGGTTAACCCACACCTGCTTTAGGAAGTCCTAGAGGGGAGGTTAGCTGGAAGAGGTTAACCCACACCTGCTTTAGGAAGTCCTAGAGGGGAGGTTAGCTGGAAGAGGTTAACCCACACCTGCTTTAGGAAGTCCTAGAGGGGAGGTTTACTGGAAGAGGTTAACCCACACCTGCTTTAGGAAGTCCTAGAGGGGAGGTTAGCTGGAAGAGGTTAACCCACACCTGCTTTAGGAAGTCCTAGAGGGGAGGTTTGCTGGAAGAGGTTAACCCACACCTGCTTTAGGAAGTCCTAGAGGGGAGGTTTGCTGGAAGAGGTTAACCCACACCTGCTTTAGGAAGTCCTAGAGGGGAGGTTTACTGGAAGAGGTTAACCCACACCTGCTTTAGGAAGTCCCTTTAGATTAGGTTCCTACCGTGTTACTTATGTTGTAGGCACTCAGACTGTATTTACATGTAGATTTTATAGCTTTCCTTATAGATCTTTTATTTTTGAAAATTTTATTATTTATTTATTTACTTATTTATTTCTGAGACAGGCTTTCTCTGTGTAGCCCTAGCACTCCTGGATTTTGGTCTGTAGACCAGGCTGGCCTTGAACTCAGAGATCTGCCTGCCTCTGCTTCCCGAGTTCACTACCACACCAGGTTTCTTGTTTCTTTTTTGAGACAGTCAGATGTAGTTCCTGATCCTTCAGCATCATCTTCCACTGGTGGGATTCCCGTGGGTTCCATATTGCCTATCTCTTGGTGTTTGTAGATTATTTTCTGTACGGTTTGCCTGTCATCCATTCCTTCCTAGAGTGGGAACATTGCCTTCCCCAGTACGTTCAGTGTTTAGTGTAAATACAGTGAATAGGCAGGAATGGTCTGAATGTCTTGGGATGGAGACAAGAGAGCATTCTGATTGGATCTGCTAGACAAGATGCATATGTACTTCACAGGTGATTTCCTGTCTCCACACTCATCACTTTTAAACCCAGGACCTGTTCCAGTTTGCTGATGCATTTTGCTGTCTATCACTGTTACCCTTGCAGTGACTCAGCAGTGAGAGGAAGTGGCCGTGAATTCCCCTTATGGTTTTAAGACTGTAATATTTGGATAACTTATTTTGAAGTGAGAAAATGCAATGCCTTTTAATAATCAGATTGTGATGACTGAACTCCGTTTCATGTGGAGTTTAAATTTAGTTTTTATGTCCAAGTTAAGATTTATTCAGAGATTAAAAATATGTTCTAGTTCCTTAAAATGCTCTATTAATATAATACTTTATCTGTTTTATTTCCTATATCTAAGGAATACATCGCCTTAAACAGAGCTTGCCAAAAAGGAAGGCAGGATTCATGGCTAAGTCATATGACCCCATAGCTCCCATAGCGGACGAAATCAGCCAAGAAGCTTGTCTCCTCTGCTTTGATGAATTTCAGGTAAAGCTGGGTTTTTCTTTTTTGTTAGATCTAGATTTCTTTTTAGAATTTCAAATTATGTGTGTGTGCACACATGCACATGCATGGGGTTGTCTATGAGTGTGGGTGCTCACCAAGGCCAGAGGCATTGGGGCCTCTGGAATTGTATTTGCAGGTGGTTCTGGGCTGCCTGGGTTTGGAGAACGTGACTCGGTGTTTTGCAATGGCACTAGGCACTCTGAGCATCTGAGCCCCGAGTGGAGATTCATAGCTATAGAATGGCACACTGAACAAAGTCTGGATGTTTAAATTTTGCTCCTGGTTTTTCATTATTTTATGAATTGGTTTCACATTTTTCTGTTACTACTTTAATTTTGCTATCTGGTTTAGAGTTTCACAAGCCATGGCCTTCTTAAGATAAATTGGCCCCTGAGAAAAGATTTTTGGGCCATAGTGCTTTAAGAATTGTTTTATTATTCATTCACCTTTAAGTGTGTGTGTGTATGTGTGTGCCCATCTGTGTGGATGTGCATATGGGTGACTCTGGAGGCCAGATGAGGGCGGCAGAGCCCCCAGAACCGCAGTTACAGGTAGCTGTGGTGCTGGGAACTGAATGTGAGTTCTCTACAGGAGCACCCAGAGCTCTCAGCCACTCAGCCGTCCCACCAGCCCTGGGGTCCTGTTGTAAGTGATAGCAAGGAGAAGGAGGAGAAAGAGGAGGAGGGGAGATGAAAATGATAATAATAATAATAATAATAATAATAATAATAATAATAATAAGAAGAAGAAGAAGAAGAAGAAGAAGAAGAAGAAATGGAATGGAGAGTCTATGAGGCATGGAGAGCCTGAAATACTAACTTATTGTAAGAGAAGTTTGCTGACTTGTAAGTTACAGTGAATGGCACGTGTCTCCCTTCTTCTCCACCAGATATTGCACAGTGTAAAATCGTGTGCTACATGAGCTTCCCTGCACTGTGTGTATGCAGATGGTCACTAAGGCCAGGGGGCACCAGATCCTCTGGGACTGGAGGCATAGGCCGTTGTGAGTGACTCATTGTATGTGATGAGAAATGAACCTGGCCCTCTGCAGTAATGTTAAGCCTAACCACTGAGCCATCTCTTCAGTCCCTAAATTTTATATTTCTTTTTATTTTAGGTATATGAGTAGTTTGTCTGCCTGTATGCCTGTGCACCATGTGTGTGCATTGCCCACAGAGGCCCAAAGAGGGCATCATATCACCTGGGACTGGAGTCACAGACAGTTGTGAACTGCCATATGGGTGCTGGTATCACTGGGTGTTCTTGAAGAGCAGCCAGTGCTCTTAACCCCTGAGCCATCTCTCTTGCCCTGTATTTGTTTTTATATCAACATGGTTATAGATTTTTTTGTTGTTTTTGATTGATTAAGGAAGGATCCCGTGAAAGTTCCCCGAACCATAATGTTCCACTGATAATGCTGGTTGTCTGAGTACTCGCCATTAAATTCACGTTTGAGAGGGGAGGAGGAATCAAGAATAAATGTCTATCTGCATTGCTAATGCTTGAACAAGCCCAGGCCCCCAGAGTCCCGGGGAACAGAGGGTTCCTGTTACATGTTAAATGTCTTAGTTACTTTTCTATTGCTGTGGAGAGAGACTGGGACCAGGACAACTTATAGGCGAGAGAGTTTCTTGGGGGCTTGGCTACAGTTTGAGAGGTTTAACCCATGATCCTCATGACAGGGAGCATGGCTGTAGGCAGGCATGATGTTGCAGCAGTAGCCGAGAGTTGGGCTTTTTAAAACCTCAAGACCCGCCCTTAATGGCACACTTCCTACAACAAGGTCACACCTCCTGATCCTTCCTAAAAACTCTACCAACTGGGGGACTCAGTGTTCAAATTCTGAGCCTATGGGAGCCATTCTCATCCAAACCCCCACACTGAGTGAGACAGGCTTGTAAAGAATCTTGCCTGCTAACACATACAGCGGAGGTGTGTGTCATCACCTGCCTCATCCAAACTTGGTTTGATAGTTATCCCAGTTGCCTGACCTCTTGTCGCTGGACCTTTCCTGTTCCACCGCTACACCGACTATGCCTGTCTCTAGGTAGCTAATCTGCAGGCTTGTCAGCACCCTTGGACCTATGTTTCTTATGAATTTACTCTATCTGGGGAAACACTTGTATGGGGATCCTGTCAGACCAGAGCACCTCTTTGTCTCTAGCTGTTCAGGCTCCACTTATCTAGACACTGTATTTCCAAAGGAAAGACTTCAAATGTATTTCATTTTTCATAAACTGAAACCTTTGATGGTTGAGGTCTTGTCTCATGGCATCTCTCCCATTGTCCCAGTCAAGGTTTGAGGTTTTTCTTTAATGATGCTCTCTCCTAAATAGTACAGTTTTATACACACCTTGTTCACTTACTTATTACTTGTTACTTACTTAATACTTACTTATCTATTTTGAGACAGGGTCTCTGGGGAGCTCTGGCTGGCTTGGGACTGACCTCAGACTGACCTCAGCTCAGGCTGACCTCAGACTCACAGAGACCTGTCTGCATACTGGCCTCCTGAGTACTGGGAGACAAAGAGGGCCTCACCATAGCCTGCCATTTATTTATTTTAGATTTGATTTATTGCATTTTATCTGTATAGGTATTTTGCCTGCATATGTGTCTATGTATGTACCACATGTATGCTTGGTGCCCTCAGACGTAGAAGAGGCTGTCAAATTCCTTGGAACTGGAGTTAAAGATTAACATCAGCTGTCATGTGGGTGCTGGAAATCAAACCCAGGTCCTCTGGAAGAGCAGCCAATGCTCACTCAACCACTGAGCCATCTCTCCAGGCTTTTTTTTTTTTTAAAAAAAAGATTTATTTTCACTTTGACTATGAGCAATTGTTTGCCTGCATGAATTTAAGTTCACTGCAGATGTACCTGGTGCTTTCAGAGGGCACCAGATCCCCAGGAACTGCAGTTACAGATGGCTGTGAACTGCCTTGTGAGTGCTGGGAACCAATCCTGGGTCCTCTGCAAGAGCAGCAAGTGCTCGTAGTTGCTCAACCATCTCTCCAGGCCCTGTCCACAGCTTTAAATGTACTCTTGTTCTTTTCTGTGTCTAACTGGTCTTAATTCTTCTTCTTGGCTCTACTTGCTCCGACTTTTGCTCTGATTTCTCACTATAAGCCTGGCATCAAGCAGCAAACATTCCACCATTGATGCCTTGTTATGTTGGGCTCCCCCCACCAATTGAAATGTCCATTGCTTTTGAATTCAGTCTCCTTTAAAACCTTTAGGCCATAAGCAGACCATGACACATTCTTTGCCAGAATATAACACAAATGATTTCTAGCCCACCTCCCGACCGAGTCCTTTTTGTCTGAAACCTCATGAGCACTCTTTCTTGTCCATATCTTGGCATTCTGGTCTTCCATACTCCCGCCATAGTGGTTCGTCAAGCTTTGCCTGCCACCTTCCTCGCTTAAGCATCACTACGCTTGTGTATAAAGCAGCTCTCGAGCAAAGCCAGCATTTTAGATCCCAAAGACTCAAACCTCGGCCACATTATCTCCTGTAAATATCATGAATTATCTCATCATTTGAATTGTTAATAGATGAAATGATCTGATTGTTTAATTTATATTATTTATGCATTAACATGATTTTTCTTTTTTGTTTTCTTACTAGGTTAGTCTTTCATGAACTGTTGAAATATTGCTTATTTATCTATTGGCTATTCCATACCATCTATTGTGTATACTCTATCTTTTTTGTTCGTTTTGATGCTGGAGACCGGACCTAGAGATCTCTTACACACTGGACAAGGCATCTAACATGGAGCTGCATCTCAGCTCCTTATGTATACTCTCTGATGTTGGCTCCTGTCTCCTGGGTGCTTTCTGTGTGCCTGTGTGTTTGTGCTGTTTGTTTTGGTTTTGGTTTGCTTTGCACCAAGGCCCCTCTATAGAGCTCTGACTGTCCTGGAATTTGCTTTGCAGACCAGGCTGGGCTCTTAACTCACATCCATTTTCCTCTGCTGCCTGAGTGCTGGGATTAAAGGTGTGTTCCACCATGTCTGGCCTCTATATTTTGTCTTTTTTTAAAAAAGAAATATTTATTTTAAGTTTTAATTGTGTACATGTGTGCACATAAGTGTGGGTGTTTGCGAACTCAGGAGAAGACAAGGATTCCCTGGAGCTAGAGTTGTAGGCAGCTATGGGCTACCTGACGTGGGTTCCAGGAACTGAGCTAGGGTCCTCTGGAAGAACAAGAATTACTCTTGACCACCAATCCCCAATGCCTTTGTTCTTAAACACTGTACTGTGACATCTATCCTTCCATTTGCAACCAAGATTCTATATAATAATGCATTACTAATATGGAATTATAGGAGCATATATACTATACATAGGTAATAAGCCTAGTTAGCATTTCTTGAGAGTTTAACTATGTCTTATTAAAGTTTTGCAACTATGTATTATTGCTGCTTTCATTATATTGATGAGAAAATGAAGAGTCAGAGAGGTTACATAATTCAGCTGCGGTTTTAACCCAGCATCCTTGCTCTGACTCAGCAGCTAGGTTATGTGTCTTCTTTAGTACACAAAGTCTTGTGTTATGTGGTTAACTATCTGGCTATAGAGGAAGGTGGGGTTTGGATTGTTTAATAACAGGACCTAAAAGTTATTCTTAAGCCTAGTATAATCAATTCTTGCTGAATTTATCAGAAATGAATCTTTAGATGCTTTATTCTTAGTGACAGTGTGTCTGAAACTGCCACTCCACTTTTAAAATTGAATCATGCTATTAGTCTTGCTGGTTTTGCTGTTTGTTATTGGACTTTAGAGTGGTGGTAATGAATATAATAATGTTTATTTTATAGGGAGATGAACGGGAATTATTGCTGCTTAGAAGCAAGGACATACACCTTCTATCTGTGCTCGTGGGTTTAAGGGGTTTTTAAGGTCCCACTTTGGAAGCATTTAGTTCACACTCTGCAGAGTGCATTCTCTCTTCATCATCATTACCAATGTGATATCTCAGATACACTTCTTTGGTCTAGGAATATGTCTACATAGGGCTTTGTTTTTGTTTTTCTCTTAAATGTGTTCTAGTGACTGAAATAAAAGAATACCTTGTTCTTAAGGCTTTCTTTCAAATCTTTTTTGTATCTTTGAATATTTATGTTACCTGCTAAACCACTTGTGATTCTGAAAACATCAGAATACCGAGGGAAGACATGTCTTACTAGTTAGTATTTAAAAAGCATTTTGATAAGCAGAATGCTGTGTAAAATTCTCCTCCATGAAGTATCAATATCACTCACAGATACTATTTGCCATTTTCATAAAGCAGGAGCACTATTAAAAACGGCTAGTAAAAAGTAGATGCTTGTTGTTGTGCTAACACTAATTACTGATAATGCATGCTTGTATTTGTCACTCATTCCATGGCACTGTACCAATCAGCGGGTGACGGAGACTCAAGCACTTATACATGTAAATGAATTACTTTTCCCCCTTTTTTTTATTTAAGTGAGTCACGGTGGAAGGCAACTCTAGGTCATAAAGATCTCTTCTCTTTAATGCTAATGAAATGTCTCCACTCTGTGCTCGCAGACTACCCTTATTGGTAATCTGTAGCCTTGTCTTTTGTTCCGGATGGTAATGAAATGCTGGATGCTGAACACCCCAGCTCTCCAAGAATGTGGGGCCAATTGTCTTCTGTTCGCTTATACTGTAAAATTACTGTTCCCCGGCAAAGCCGGACAAGTGCGGGGCCAAGATCAAAGAGTCTGCATTGGCATCCAGCTGCACCGAGTGACTCCTGCTTTAGTAATTAGCCATAGCTTCTCCAAGTTAATTTTCTCAGCTAGCACAAAAACATCCCATAATGTAAAAACAGCCAAGTGGAACCCGACCACAAGCCTTGACTGTTCCCATCCATTTCTGGGTTAAGCTTTTGCAGTGTATCGGCTGAATATTTCACTCCAAACCTCAGGGCACAAAGGCTATTTTTTCATTTTTTGTTCCAGAGACCATTATGGAAATAGTCAAAGCACTGCCTTCGTTCTCTAACATCGAGTAGCATTTCATTGCTTTTCTGTTTAACGGAAATATATGGAGAGGCTAGAACCGGCTTTAAAATCTTATTTAAAAAGGGCAGTTGCTACTGGATTTTGCAAGCTCCTTCTGTCCCCTCATCAGAAATGCCACTGGTGTTTAGGCATTTGAAAAAGAATTCTCTATGAATGTTTTTGTGGAAGCAAAATTTGTCCCTGGTCCTGAGCTCCCAGCGAACGCCACCAGTGCGGCTTCTCTTTTCTGTCGTTGGTGAATGCTTGAGGCTCGGGAGTCTTTTCAGTAGAGGGCATTTCAGGAGTTTCTCCTAGTTAATGTTTTTAAGCCTTTGCTTGAAACAAAAAGACCCCTTCCCCCCAGCCGTACCCCTTGTGGTTTTGATCTGTTCAGGTAGGAAGGAAACCTTACACAGCCTCAGTAAGGTCCTGGCCATAAAGAGAGCAGCAGGTTAGACTGTGAGGGTCAGTTTTGACTGGCTGTGTTATAATGGGTCAAGTGGTAACTTGGAGTTTCTTAATCAAACAGGAAGATTTCGGTGAGTTTCCGTATCCTCTAACAGGGAAGATAAGAATATGGTGAGTTAGTGAGCACGCGTAAGGCAAATTTTACTGAGATTCTTTGAAATGTGCCGATACGGTCAAAGCCCTTTTATGCCGGGCCGGGTGTTCTGAGCACTGTTGGCACTCCGCGGCTGCAGTGGCCAGTGTGTCTTCAGCCGCACTCAGGTTGTGTGTGGAGTTTCCCTCTCTCAATTGCTGATTTGTGAACTGTAAAAGCCCCCCTTTTAAAAAGTTGCCATTAAGTGGACTCTTTGATTATGAATTCGAACAAGAAATCATTCGAGAAGAGCTGAGTAGCTGCGTTCTCCTTTGCCCGGCACGGTTTTGCCTGCCCTGTGCTGTGCTTTAGTTGCAGGGTGCATTTCTGGCTTTGCCAGAGATTATTGTTTCAAAGCACTGCATTAGCCGTCCTTGGGAGGGACACATTTATTTATTTCATTTTTTTTTTTTTAGCAGGAATATTTGTGTTTGCAAGGTTAGCAGAGGCTGGCGTGCTGGAAGTGACTGCAGTGTGCCTTTGGATTATTCATGGACAGTAATAGAAGGCACTTAAAAAGAACAATGAAATTGCTTATTTCTGTGATGGGCCATCTGTTGAATTGTTTTGTGCAACAATCGCACAATAGTATCTATGTCATATCATTCTATTTTCAACAGCAGCTGATTCTGTCTCACTGGCTACTTGTCCTTATTTCTAGCGTCCCATGACCATTACGAGTCACCTTTCCGGGGACCTTTGCCAGAAAGGTATTAGGAATTGCAAACAGCCCGTGTATTTCAATGCTGCCGTTCTTGCTCCCCGCCTCTCTGTGCGTGTGGTGGAGGAGGATACCGGGTGGCAGTATAAGCAGAGAGTTGGTTGTGTTCTAATTAATTGGATGTCCTAAATGTTTCGGACCGTATTCTCTGCCTTCCATGTGTAGTTGATAGAGAAGTTAGCACAGAACATTTGATAATTTGGGTGGAGATGATTGATTAGCAGCGAAGGAAGTGTGAAGGAAAAGACTGTTTGATGGCCTTTCATGCTTTTAATTATCTACCCTTCATGACGATAATTAGAATTTTCCTCCTGGAATTCACTTCCATCTTAAAAAAAAAAGAGCCATTAGCAAATTCGTTAGAGCAGAAGTGAAATTAAAATAAAACAAATGTGTTGTTGTCCGCAGGTCACTGACATCGCCGACGCCATGATTCTGAAACAGCTTTTTGAAAATCTGTTCAAAAACGGGGTCGTCGTTGTGGCAACATCTAACAGACCCCCGGAAGGTAAACAAACAACGTGCTCTCTCCACCCAATTAGGTGGGGGCTCAAGATGCTTCCGAAACCCCATATTTCTGGAGTGATTTTCTTGTGTTTGTCAGTCTGATGACTTCACCTACCCTTGGTTTTATAATAAGCTTAGTCTGAAAAATCAGTCTGAATTTGTATTTAAGAAAAAGTTTTGTTTTCTAGTCAGCAGAGGTCATTTGCTCCCCATGTTGGATACCGTCCCCCCAACACTAGACACATGATATCTACCTATGGCAATGAAAATATTTCTAGCTGAATTTTATGCCATAAAAGAAAGTTCAATGAAATGAAAAACTCTTAATTAAATTTTTGAAAAAGATGAAGCTCACTTCCATGAGTAGTTTTTTTTTTTTTTAACTACTTCACTTAATTTATCATTTCTAAAAAGGCACTTGTGGCTTATTAGGGAAGTATTTAAGAATTAAAATACAAGTAGTAGTTAGACACAAAAGTAACACATTTAAAATCCTGTAATTTTTTTTAACTCAGCATGTGGTCAGTTAAAGGTGAGGAATACAAAATAATGTTTCCCAGGGGACTGTCAAGGCCTTGTTCATAGGGGCCAGGACTTGCTTGGCTGACAGCACAACCCAGACCCCTCACCTCGAGGTGCTTCCTTTGTCCTTTCTCTCTATTCTGTCATATGGTGGAGTAGCAGGAGTTGGGGACTGCAGGTCCTGCTGCTGTCCCGCCACACACCCCTCTGCATGCTGGCCATCCTCCTGCAGAGCATCTGAGCCTGTTGGGACCCATGCTGCACCTGCTGCTGTCCCGCCACACCTGTCCCCTGCTGCTGTCCCTCCACATCTGTCCCCTGCTGCTGTCCTTCCACACCTGTCCCCTGCTGCTGTCCCTCCACACCTGTCCCCTGCTGCTGTCCCTCCACACCTGTCCCCTGCTGCTGTCCCTCCACACCTGTCCCCTGCTGCTGTCCCTCCACACCTGTCCCCTGCTGCTGTCCCTCCACACCTGTTCCCTGCTGCTGTCCTTCCACACCTGTCTCCTGCTGCTGTCCTGTCACACCTGTCCCCTGCTGCTGTCCTGTCACACCTGTCCCCTGCTGCTGTCCCGCCACACCTGTCCCCTGCTGCTGTCCCTCCACACCTGTCCCCTGCTGCTGTCCCGCCACACCTGTTCCCCGCTGCTGTCCTTCCACACCTGTCCCCTGCTGCTGTCCCTCCACAACTGTTCCCTGCTGCTGTCCCGCCACAACTGTCCCCTGCTGCTGTCCCTCCACACCTGTCCCCTGCTGCTGTCCCTCCACACCTGTCCTCTGCTGCTGTCCCGCCACACCTGTCCCCTGCTGCTGTCCCTCCACACCTGTCCCCTGCTGCTGTCCTTCCACACCTGTCCCCTGCTGCTGTCCCTCCACACCTGTCCCCTGCTGCTGTCCTTCCACACCTGTCCCCTGCTGCTGTCCTTCCACACCTATCCCCTGCTGCTGTCCCTCCACACCTGTCCCCTGCTGCTGTCCCTCCACACCTGTCCCCCGCTGCTGTCCTTCCACACCTGTCCCCTGCTGCTGTCCCTCCACACCTGTCCCCTGCTGCTGTCCTTCCACACCTGTCCCCTGCTGCTGTCCCGCCACACCTGTCCCCTGCTGCTGTCCCGCCACACCTGTCCCCTGCTGCTGTCCCTCCACACCTGTCCCCTGCTGCTGTCCCGCCACACCTGTTCCCCGCTGCTGTCCTTCCACACCTGTCCCCTGCTGCTGTCCCTCCACAACTGTTCCCTGCTGCTGTCCCGCCACAACTGTCCCCTGCTGCTGTCCCTCCACACCTGTCCCCTGCTGCTGTCCCTCCACACCTGTCCTCTGCTGCTGTCCCGCCACACCTGTCCCCTGCTGCTGTCCCTCCACACCTGTCCCCTGCTGCTGTCCTTCCACACCTGTCCCCTGCTGCTGTCCCTCCACACCTGTCCCCTGCTGCTGTCCTTCCACACCTATCCCCTGCTGCTGTCCCTCCACACCTGTCCCCTGCTGCTGTCCCTCCACACCTGTCCCCCGCTGCTGTCCTTCCACACCTGTCCCCTGCTGCTGTCCCTCCACACCTGTCCCCTGCTGCTGTCCTTCCACACCTGTCCCCTGCTGCTGTCCCGCCACACCTGTCCCCTGCTGCTGTCCCGCCACACCTGTCCCCTGCTGCTGTCCCTCCACACCTGTCCCCTGCTGCTGTCCCGCCACACCTGTTCCCCGCTGCTGTCCTTCCACACCTGTCCCCTGCTGCTGTCCCTCCACAACTGTTCCCTGCTGCTGTCCCGCCACAACTGTCCCCTGCTGCTGTCCCTCCACACCTGTCCCCTGCTGCTGTCCCTCCACACCTGTCCTCTGCTGCTGTCCCGCCACACCTGTCCCCTGCTGCTGTCCCTCCACACCTGTCCCCTGCTGCTGTCCTTCCACACCTGTCCCCTGCTGCTGTCCCTCCACACCTGTCCCCTGCTGCTGTCCTTCCACACCTGTCCCCTGCTGCTGTCCTTCCACACCTATCCCCTGCTGCTGTCCCTCCACACCTGTCCCCTGCTGCTGTCCCTCCACACCTGTCCCCCGCTGCTGTCCTTCCACACCTGTCCCCTGCTGCTGTCCCTCCACACCTGTCCCCTGCTGCTGTCCTTCCACACCTGTCCCCTGCTGCTGTCCCGCCACACCTGTCCCCTGCTGCTGTCCCTCCACACCTGTCCCCTGCTGCTGTCCCTCCACACCTGTCCCCTGCTGCTGTCCTTCCACACCTGTCCCCTGCTGCTGTCCCTCCACACCTGTCCCCTGCTGCTGTCCCACCACACCTGTCCCCTGCTGCTGTCCCTCCACACCTGTCCTCTGCTGCTGTCCCTCCACAACTGTCCCCTGCTGCTGTCCTTCCACACCTGACCCCGCTGCTGTCCTTCCATACCTGTCCCCTGCTGCTGTCCCTCCACACCTGTCCTCTGCTGCTGTCCCTCCACACCTGTCCTCTGCTGCTGTCCTTCCACACCTGTCCCCCGCTGCTGTCCCTCCACACCTGTCCCCTGCTGCTGTCCTTCCACACCTGTTCCCTGCTGCTGTCCCTCCACACCTGTCCCCTGCTGCTGTCCCTCCACACCTGTCCCCTGCTGCTGTCCTTCCACACCTGTCCCCTGCTGCTGTCCTTCCACACCTGTCCCCTGCTGCTGTCCTTCCACACCTGTCCCCTGCTGCTGTCCCTCCACACCTGTCCCCTGCTGCTGTCCCTCCACACCTGTCCCCTGCTGCTGTCCCTCCACACCTGTCCCCTGCTGCTGTCCCGCCACACCTGTCCCCTGCTGCTGTCCTTCCACACCTGTCCCCTGCTGCTGTCCTTCCACACCTGTCCCCTGCTGCTGTCCCACCACACCTGTCCCCTGCTGCTGTCCCTCCACACCTGTTCCCCGCTGCTGTCCCTCCACACCTGTTCCCCGCTGCTGTCCCGCCACACCTGTTCCTCGCTGCTGTCCCTCCACACCTGTCCCCTGCTGCTGTCCCGCCAACCTGTCCCCTGCATGATGGCCATCCTCCTGTGGAGCAGCTGAGCCTGTTGGGACCAGTGCTGCACCTGCTGCTGTTGGTGCCTTTGCTTGATGTTGAGGCAGAATAGCACCTGACTTTGTTCTCCTGGCAGTGCTTGGCATGGTACCAGCAGAGGGCGAAACACTGTCTGCAGATGAGCCATCCACCATTGGTTTCTGTTTGCAGCCTTTGGTGTGCTGCACAACCCTCTTCATCTTCTGGCAGGAAGGCAGGGAACCATTGGCATTGCAATACTGGCAGGCATGTACCAGAGACTGCATGCAGCGTTGGATGCTCAGGCAGCCAGAGTCTCCTGGTCTCAGTGTGGCTGTTGCTTGCTGGTTGTTGCTGTCATCATCCAGGCCAAGGCCTAGTTTCTCCATTTTTGGTCATGATTTTTAGTGTTATAGTAGGTGATACACAGGTCATAATCCTCAGTGCCCCACAATTTCTCCATGATGCCAAATTCAATTTCCTCAACTGTTACCAGGTGCAGGAAGCCATATTTATAAGTATTAAAGCTCAGATGGAAAGGGATCCCGGTAGTCGGGAGCCAAGGGATACTGAGTGCTACAGCTCATGTGGAAGAGTATTCTGGCAGCTGGGAGCCAGCAATAGCACAGATCTCAGTAAGCATAGCAGCTTACAGCCCTGCTCTAGGGAAAGGTTTCCCCAGTGTAACAGCTCTGCTCCAGCAGGAGAGGGCTTCCCCAGTGAAGTTACAGTTAGGCGGGTTCCAGGAGCATAACAACTCCCCTCTGCTAGGGGAAGGTTTTCCCAGTGAAAGTGTGACAGCCCTGCTTTGCTTTACTCCTCCATCTCCCACTTAGATGGCCCAGATGATCCAATTTCTCAGAGTGCCTCTGTTGCAGTTTCCTCTGAGTCTTACATCCAGAACATTCTCAAGACTACTGGTTGAGATTATCCTGCCTCAGAGAATACTCCAGTAGGGACTTGACCATAATCCTAAATTTTCTTTGGGTTTCCATAAGATTTTCAGCACCCCCAATCAGGAGGAAGTAGCCTAGAAAACTACACCCACATTCCCCCCAAAAAAAGATTATGTTTTTCTTTGTTTAGAGTGTTGATTACAAGTTGTTATGGATAATGGTCAGGAAAAGGGCTAAACAAAGGAGATTAGATCCAAAGTTCTTGTTTTGAAAAGAGAAAAAGGGAAAATGCTGTGGGATAATCTCTTGTACACTGAAAAAATTTGTCACTCATATTAGTTTAATAGAATGTTGATTGGCCAGTAGCCAGGCAGGAAGTATAGGTGGAGCAAGCAGATTAAGAGAATTCTGGGAAGAGGAAAGGCAGGGAATCAGTCACCCAGCCAGACATGGAGGAAGCAATATTAGAATGCTGAGGAAAGGTACTAAGCCACATAGCTAAACATAGACAAGAATTATGCATTAATTTAAGTTGTAAAAGCTAGTTAAAAAGAAGCCTGAGCTAATAGGCCAAACAGTTTATAATTAATAAAAGTCTTGTGTGTTTCTTTGGGACTGAATGACTACAGGATTGGGTGGTACAGAAATTTCCGTCTGTAACATGGCATTAATGCCTCTCTTTATTTGATGCATTTATTGTGTTTTTGGGTCATTGCCTGCCCTCTTCCAGAATGATGCAGCTTCCTGAGGGCCTGGATATATATATAAAATCTGGGTGTGTGGGTATGCTCTATGCACTGTCAGAGTGCCTAGCACAAAGGTAGATCTCAGTATGTGGGCTCAGAATGTGCATGTATATTTCTTCAAGGATCTCTGGTTGCAGCGGAGAATAGATGGTGTGGATGAGTTTTTGAGACTGGGAGTAAGGACCAAGAAGGCTTTTTCAGCAGTGCTTAGGGGAGGTGATGGGGCAGTGATAGGAAATGGTCAGCTGCTGTTTTTATTATAGGCAGAGACAACAGGACTTGCAGATGGACCAGGTCTTGGGGATGGAAAAACAGAGACCAAACAAGCAGTCTACCACAGAGCTATCTCCCCATCTTTCAAGAGCTTTTATTCCTTTTTTTTTTTTTAATGAAATTACTGATGAGACACTGTCTAAAAGAAAAGAGAAAAGATAAACAGTGGGAGGTGTTGGTGGACTGTTGGGAAGGACTTGTTGGAGGAGGTGTGTCATGGGGGGTGGAGGTTTCAAAAGCCCACAGCAGACCCAGAGTCTCTCTTTTCCTGCTGCCTGTGGATCAGGATGTAAAACTCTCAGTTACTGCTCCAGGACCATGTCTGGCTGCACACCACTGTACTTCCTGCCATGATGATAATGGACTAAACCTCTGAAACTGTAATAAACCCTCAATTAAATGTTTTCCTTTATAAGAGGTGCTGGAGAGATGGCTCTGAGGTTAAGAGCACTGACTGCTCTTCCAGAGGACCCGGGTTCAATTCCTAGCACCCACATGGCAGTTCATAACTGTCTGTGACTCCAGTTTCAGGGGATTCAGCACCTTCACAAGACAGACATGCAGGCAAAATACGAATGCACATGAATTAAAAATAAATAAATTATTTTTTTTTTAAAAGAGTTACTGGGCTGGAGAGATGGCTCAGTGGTTAAGAGCATTGCCTGCTCTTCCAAAGGTCCTGAGTTCAATTCCCAGCAACCACATGGTGGCTCACAACCATCTGTAATGAGGTCTGGTGTTCTCTTCTGGCCTGCAGACATACACACAGACAGAATACTGCATAATAAATAAATAAATAAATAATTTTTTTTTAAAAACAGTTACTATAGTCATGGTGTCTCTTCACAGCAACAGAGCACTAGTTAAGACAAGCATAATAGAAAGACGCATGATGTGGACCTACAGCCTCCACACATATATGTACTCTGGTGCACATTCATTCCCTCCCCCATTTATATGCAGCTAACACTACACACACACATAAATACCAGATCAACTAAGTGAAAATGGTGTTTGTCTCTACTATAGCTGACTTGACAATGTGATCAGGATTGTCTTTGCACAATGACAAAGCTATGCCCATAAGTAGGGAGGCGCTAGAATGATCTAGGAGGTTCTGTAGCAAATACTGTTGAAGGAAAAGTAGTGCTTGGTAGGGCTAGAAAGGAGAGCAGTGTCTTGAAGGAGCTCAAAGACCCTAGCAGTTCTGGTGTGGTAAAGCAAGGCAGACAGGCATAAGGAGAGGCCGAGGGACACTTTGGAGCACAGATGTTGCAGGCATGAACAAGGTCCCAGGGCTGTCAGAAAGTGTGCAGAACTTGAGCTGGAGCTCGCCTTTGGAGAAGACAAAAGTTGAACTCTTAGACACGCAGCGTTGCAACAGCTGGACACTAGATAACTGACAGCCTCTTTCACAAGCCCTCGAGTATCTCCCATTAGCAGGGTGGACAGAAATCATCTTCATAGGCTAATTTTTTAAAAATATTTTTTAATTTTTGTTTTTGTTTTGTTTTGTTTTTGTTTTTGTTTTTTTGTTTTTTTGAGACGAGTTTCTCTGTGTAGCCTTGGCTGTCCTGGAACTTGTTCTGTAGACCAGATTGGCCTTGAATTGTATCTGCGCGCCCTATTGTAAGAGATAATGTAAGACCCTGGAGCTTGCCTCAAGCTGGACTGGCAGGGTCCCAGTGGGAAAGACTGCCTTCTTGTAACCTGAAGGAGGGGTTTCTGGGTGGAGCGTAGGAATGTGGTGGACCCAGGTAGATGTTCGGAAGTGACTGTAGAGTAGAGGCAAGAAGTGGCTTTGTCTTGGTCCCAGACAATGGTTCTGTAGTGGGAACTATGTGGCTTGGAGGAGATTTAGCAGTGTCTGACTGTTCTACCCAAGAGCATACATTGGCAGGCAGCAGCGCTGAGGCTGGGACTCTTGCCAGAGACATTGTTAGTGCAGAGCCATTCTCCATGCAGGAAGCACATGGACAAACATGGCAGGATGCATAGAATGAGGAACCTGGGATAGGGTGACGGCAGTGGATCTGTGGGGAACCACTAGAAAATGAACCATAGTTTAGAATTCTCATAGTTTATGTGCTAAGATGAAGTTTTTCTGTTTTCATAATATTCCAAGTTTTTCTAGTTTCAAGATATTCCAGCAGGAAAAAAATAGTAAGAATTAATTGGATGGTGACCCAAAGAGTTAGCAGTTCAGTAGATCAAACTAGTTAGAGATTCAAAATTAACTTAATGATTAAACTTGAGAACTCTGTTCAAAAAATAGGAAGACAGTGTTAAAGGAATGTAGACTGTGTAAACTGAGCGGTTGTTCCTCATTGTCAATGTAATTTGGAGTACTGAAAAGGAAGCAGCCCCAAGACTGAACCCACGGTGGTACACAGGAGGTTAGAAAATTCTGCTTTTGACTTTTAAAAACTTTAAAAAATATTATTTTATTATTATATAATTTATTATATAATTTATTATTAATAATTTATTATTATAAAATATAAAAATATTATTTTATGCATATGGATAATTTGATTGCATGTATGTCTGTCTGTACACCACATGCATGCCTCGTGCCATTGGAGGCCAGTGGATCCCCTAGAACTGGAGTTACAGATAGTTGTGAGCCACCATGTGGGTGCTGGGAACCCAGCTGCACCCAGCCTGAATCCTCTGCAAGAGCAGCCAGTTAAGAGCCGGTACTCTTAACCACTGAGCTATCTTTCTAGCCCCTGAACTTTTCCTTTAACATTAAAAAATTTTAAATTTTATGTGTATGTCCGAATGAACATGCATGTGCACTCAAGTGTGTGCCGTGATCTGTTTATGGAGGTCTGTGAACAACTAGTGGGGACTTGGGTCTCTCCGTCTACCACATGGTTCCCAGGGATTGAACTCAGGTCATCTTGTTGGCTCAAATTTGTTTTCCATGTACTCTTTATTATAATGAAAATGAATTGGGTAGCATTAAAATATCCTGACTAGGATAATTTGAAAAATCTATTTTCTTAGGCCACCAGACAAAGTGTTCTGTGATTTTTATTCAGAGCAGTGTATTCATAGTAAGCAAAGGCCTAGACAGCACTGCAGGTTGGCTACAGTGTGTGCACACTCACATTTATGCTACTTATTTTACCACTTAAAGGAAAAAATTAGCTGGGTGTGGTGGTGCTTGCTTTAATCCCAGAATCTGGGAGGCAGAGGCAGGCAGATCTCTGTGAGTTTGAGGCCAGCCTGGTCTATAGGGAAAGTTCCAGGCTCTTCAGAGCTAAACAGAGAGACTCTGGCTCAACAGAACAAGGCAACTACAACAACGGCATCTCAGTGGGCATTGGACAAAGGCTGAGAACACATTTGGAAAAACTACTACCTTTCCCAGTAGAGTTAGTTCATAAAATGGAAGTAGCGTTATCACTGTAATATGATATCAGAGCTATGTGTATTGCCTCAAAAGACAGGACTGCATTTAGCAGTGAAACTATGGAGCATTTTTGTTGAAGTTATGAACTTGTCAAGGTCTACAGCTATAACATTTTTCATCTTTATAAGTGAATTCTTTTGATTTATTTTGATTTTGTTCACCCAACTCCTCCTCCCCACCCTTGCTAGATTCCCTTCTCCTCTTTTTAACTAGCCCATTGACTCCTGTTCCTGCTGGATATGGGACCTTCCATTGGAATGTGATTAACTCATCAGGGGCCACACCCTTAAAGAAAATTGAGTCTCTCAACCTTAGAAGCCACCACCCGTCCACAGCTCTTCAGTTAGGTGTATTGGCTCGTGAACCCCCAGGACTCCACGGTAGAAGTTGGGTGGTTGTGAACCCCTAGGACTCCATGATAGAAGTTACATGGCTTGTGAACCCCTAGGACAGTAGGAGTTGCATGGCTTGCTCTTATACAGGTCTTGTGCAGGCATCCACAGCTGCAGTGAGTTCATGAGTCATCCTGCCTGATCTGGAAGACAAGGTTTTGTTGCGGTCCCCCTGAGCTCTGACTCTTGCCCCTTAGTTTTAGTCGGAGATGTGTTATAGATCCCAGTCATGGCAGAGGCTTGCAGGACACCCTCTCTCTGCACCCTGACCAACAATTATCATTTTTTAACGTGGAACTAAATTATAGACAGAAAGAGAAAAACAAGTTGGTGGATAATTAGGAGAACCATGCAAACCACACACACACACACATTTTAAGATTTATTTATTGTGTATACAATATTCTACCTGCACATCTGCCTGCAAGGCAGAAGAGGGCACCAGATCTCATCATAGATGATTGTAAGCCACCATGTGGTGGCTGAGAATTGAACTCAGGACCTCTGGAAGAGCAGCCAGTGCTCTTAACCACTGAGCCATCTCTCCAGCCCCCAACCACATATCTTATTTGAATTTCAGAACTACATAAAAACACTGTCTAAATTGCAGAGATGCCCTGAGCATATACATGGTCTACATAAACAGAAAACACCCTAGCATTAGAACAATGACAGATACTACAGCATTAAATGTGAATAAAGGCAAAAAAAAAAAACAACCCAGCAGCTTTTAAAAATAGATGAGTGACCAGAGCAAAGAGAAGTATGGTTCAGGAAATTTAGCTTTCATTTTCTTTGAAACCAGAAGTTGGGCTTGGTGGTCCATGCCTGTAATCCCAACACCAGGCACGATGAGTCAGGAGGATGTTAAATTTAAGGCCACTATGGGCTCCATAACAAGATTCTGTCTCAAGGGAAAGAAAATCAGGAAAATGTAGACTGAAAAAGATTTAAGATTAAAAAAAGGCAACAAATTGAGCTGAAAACTCATTTACTGAGCGATCATCTGAAATAAAGACAGCTAATGAAGTAAGAAGATATTACAATTACATCCATTCATATTAGTCTTCAAGGCACCGAAGTGGAGACATCAAGCCGTGTGGTGAAATGGGTGCTGTTTGGCAGAATATCAGACCAGACCACGGAGAACAGAGGAGTGGAGGATGTCAGTTCCCGGGAGAGCCAGTGCAGGATGCACTTCACTGAAGAAAATTGTGTGAAGTGAGGCAGATCACTCAGGGGATTGGGCAAGAAGGGAATTCTGACTCCTGCCGAGGGGAGTTACTGACACTGAGTGACAATGTCCTCATTTTGTGTGGCCCAGGATAGCTTCAAACTTGAGATCTCCTGCCTCAGCCTTCCAGATGCAGGACTGCAGATAGGAGCCACTCTGGCCAGCTTGCTTTGGAGGATTTAACTGTGCCTTTTACTTCCTAAATTATTAGAAAAGAAAAAAAATTGAAGAATGCTTCTCAGAGCAAACTCTGTAAAACAGCCCAAATATATGAATAAAAACCATAAAGCAGGATCGGACAGCTCAGTGACAGGAAATACCAGTGGTTGATATTTGTCCGCTACCCCCCTTTTTGAGCTAAGCAAGCTCCTAGCTCAGTGACCCCCTTGGAGATGACAACCCAATTATCTGATGTTTCTGGAGAAAGAAAGAAAGCAGACAGACTCCCGAGGGAGAGAACTTAGAGGAGGGCCCAGGTGGGCTTCAGGGTCCGGGATAATAATTGCTGCGTTGGCGTCTTGGGTTCTGATGACAAACCCATAGTTTTATAGACTGAAGAATCAGATTAGAGAGTTTGAGGTGTGGTGCTCTGCCCCACAGAGAACTAGACTGGGATAGCTCCAAGTTTTGTGTACAAATCCTGCCTGAATCTGAGATTTCCAAACCACATCTCATCTCCATGCTCAGCTTGATTGGCCTAGACACTCCTATAGATCAGTATAGCACATCTCTTGAGTTTGTCTGCAAAGGCATTTCCAGAGATAATTAACTAAAGGAAAAGACCTTCCTGAATTTGGGTAGCAGCATCCTAAAGGTTGGGGCCCAGCTGACATAAAAGGGCCATCTTGGAGCTTGGTGCTTTCTCCTTGATCATCGGCTGCCGTGGTTCATTCGGTCTGCCACACTGTCCTTGCCCTGATGGCCTGCAGTTTCTAATAAACTAATAAAACATTTTCTAAATAATGAAAGAGAAAAGCTGAATTGCCGTTGCTGCTTAAATGGTCTAAAGATACCCTTAAAAAATTCCATGATAAAGTAATATTTTAGAAGAATAAGTCAGATTGGCCCCAGACAGCCATGTAAATATTTTATTGTTATTTTATAAGAAAATTCCTTTGAATTACCTTTGTTACGTACTTTTCTTCCTCTAAACCAGTTTGCACATGTATGAATAGGAATTTTCACCCTCTTGGTTTTAAAACTTGAATTTTAAGGAAAAGATCTGCTATCCACATGCGTCTCCGCAGCCTCGATGTGCTTGTCATTACTTCAAAACCCCTCTCTGCATGCATTTGCCTCTAAGTGTTATTGCGGTTCTTCACTCTGCATAGTTTTAGAGTCCTCATACCATTCTCCACCAAATGAATGGCCCGTAATCCCAGTCCTCTATCTTATGCAACCAAGTGTTCATTTACCTCTGTTCAGAAATCATTTTTAAAAAAATCACAGGCAAGAACTGGTGAATTTTTAACTGGTATTTAGTAAATCATGGCAACTGTTGATAATATGAAATCTTTACATCTAAGGAAGTTAAAGCCAAGTGTAAAACCGTTTGTAGCTAAATAATATTTCAGGAGGTAGAGCTAATGTATTGTAATTAGCATAATATTTGAATTGCATTGGAACTTCAATTTAATGACTACAGCCCCTTTTCCATTGCATAAAAACCTAAAGATTTTCAAGCCAATGAATTTCTGCTTAGGATTATGTTTAGAAAATGCCCTCAGAACATAATGTTTGAATCACATGTCTTTATAAAAGTTGAGTTTTAAAAATTTAACCCTTTGAAACATTCAGTCTGTAAGGCTTAGCTCCTGCCATTCTCCTTTAGCTTTGCTGACGAGTGAAAATCTTTTTTTTAATTTATTTTTTATTACTTTATAAATAATACCATTCAAAATTTCCACTTCCTCCCCTCCTCCCATTTCCTTCCCGCTCCCCCACTCTCCCTCCCCCTCCAGTCCTAAGAGAGGGCAGGGTATCCTGCCCTGTGGGAAGTCCAAGGCTTAGGAAGGTGTGTACCCAAATAGACTAGCATCCCAAAAAGAGCCAGTATATGCAGTAGAGACAAATCCCAGTGCCATTATCATTGGCCCCTCAGTCAGCCCCCATTGTCAACCACATTCAGAGGGTCCAGTTTGATCCCATGCTCATTCAGTCCCAGTCCAGCTGGCTTTGGTGAGCTCCCATTAGCTCAGGCACACTGTCTTAGTGGGTGGACCAACCCCTCGCGGTCCTGACTTCCTTGCTCATCTTCTCCCTCCTGCTCTTCAACTGGACCTTGGGAGCTCAGTCTAGTGCTCCAGTGTGGATCTCTGTCTCTATCTCCATCCATCGCCAGATGAAGGTTCTACGGTGATATTCAAGATAGTCATCAGTCTGACTACGGGACAAGGCCAGTTCATGTACCCTCTCCTCCACTGCCCAGGGTCCTAGCTGGGGAGGGACATCCCCGTGGACACCTGGGAACCCCTCTAGGAAATCTTTTATTCAACAGCAAGTGAGCTTTCACTGCTTTCATTGATCTCAGAACTCCCAAACTGTAATGGCGTAAACGAATGCAGACAGATTGTAAAAATATATATACAGCTTTAATGGAGAAATAGACTTACAGAACCACCGTTCCAGCGGAGACCAGGAAAGCAGATGCAGCGGCTGGAAGCAAATTTATAGGCAAACATTAGCCCGAGGCGAACATGCCCCCTTAGGGGCGGGACTTATCCCTACACCAAACTGCATGCTTGTCAGTCTCCTATAGCATTAAAAAAAGATAGGACAGGTGTGGCCGTACATGCCTTTAATCTCAGCACTACTCAGGTAAAGGTAGGCAGTTCTCTCAGAACAAGTTGGTCTGCATGGTGAGTTCCAGAACGGCCAGCTAGGACTGCATAGTTAGACCCTGTCTCAAAACAAACCAACCAACAAACAAAAACAACCACCATCAACAACAAAACAAAAACAGCTTTAAAATAACACCTTAGCTTTGTTCTAGACTGTTGAGCTCATAGATATTCACTACTGCTGATATGTTTTTTATAAAAGGATATCTAATATATAATAGAAATGACACATTTTAAGAACTGTCAATCTATGGGGGGTCATGTAAATACAGTACTCATACATTCAAAAAAAATTAAAAAGTCATTGTTTAAATCATCACCACAACCATGTAGTGAATAGTTCTGCTTCTCCCCAAAGTTTCCTGTGTCCTTTTGTCTTCACTCACTGTCGGCCCCGCCTTCTCTCATCATTACTCACTGTTGGCCCCGCCTTTTGTTAGCACTCACTGTTGGCTCCACCTTCTTTCATCATCACTCACTGTCGGTCCCGCCTTCTTTTGTCATCACTCACTGTTGGCCCCGCCTTCTTTCACCATCACTGCGGATCCTTGGTCTTTCCTCAGGCAGCCACACTGAGTAGTTGCTTTGGTTGCTGTTAATGGGCTTGTCTTTTCTCTAGTCTTATATCAAGGAACTACCCAGTGTATATTGTTTCGGGTCTGGTTTCTTCTGAGATTTGCCAATTGTACACTTAGTTTATCTTTTAATTGCAGAATAGTATCTTATTGTGTAGATGTGCACGATTTGTTATCTATTCACCAAATGCTACACATTTGGATTGCTTCTGAGTTGGGAATATTACAAATGAAGGTCTGGAGGTTGAGCCCGAGCCTCATGCGTGCCAGGAAAACACGTTACCACCACACAAACCGAGGCCCCACCACATTTTAATGCAGCTTCTCCAGCAGCTTTTACAGTTGGTGAGAATTGTGGGAATATTTAATTTTAAAGCCATTTCTCAAATTTTACCTATTTTACTCAATGGAGGTAAGGATTATAGCAAAGACAAGATCTCATGTTGAAGCTTAATAATTGTGATGCCCGTAAATCAAAATTTGGATGTAAGTGAACTGAAACTTCTTAATTGCCACAGACCACATACAAACTGTTCCTTCACTGTAATGATGCGACGATGAGTACTTCTAAGGAGAATAAATGTTTTCTAATAATCATTTTATTTCCATAAAATATAGCAGTTGAAATCTATCACAGTTATAAAATTTTCTCTAAACAAGGAAATATAGAAAAGATACTATAATGCTATATTTTGAAAAAAACCACAAGATATAGTGTAACCTAATTTGTGTATTTACTATTGAGGAAACCTTTTTACTGTTTCTATTTTTATAGTTTTAAAAATTCATGAGCTTTATAGAATGTCTATAAAAGACTATAAAATTTCAAACTCTTGGAAATTTTTTCCAGAAGTTTCCGTTAAAAATATTTTTAAGGTCCTAGAGTTACATATGTGTGCCACCCTGAGTACCACAGTTACATATGTGTGCCACCCTGAGTACTGCATTACATATGTGCCATCCTGAGTACTGCAGTTACATATGTGTGCCACCCTGAGTACTGCAGTTACATATGTGTGCCACCCTGAGTACTGCAGTTACATATGTGTGCCATCCTGAGTACTGCAGTTACATATGTGTGCCCCCTGAGTACTGCATTACATATGTGTGCCACCCTGAGTACCACAGTTACATATGTGTGCCCCCTGAGTACTGCAGTTACATATGTGTGCCATCCTGAGTACTGCAGTTACATATATGTGCCACCCTGAGTACTGCAGTTACATATGTGTGCCACCCTGAGTACTGCATTACATATATGTGCCACCCTGAGTACTGCAGTTACATATGTGTGCCATCCTGAGTACCACAGTTACATATGTGTGCCATCCTGAGTACTGCAGTTACATATATGTGCCACCCTGAGTACTGCAGTTACATATGTGTGCCATCCTGAGTATTGCAGTTACATATGTGCCACCCTGAGTACCGCAGTTACATATATGTGCCCCCTGAGTACTGCAGTTACATATGTGTGCCATCCTGAGTACTGCAGTTACATATGTGTGCCATCCTGAGTACTGCAGTTACATATATGTGCCCCCTGAGTACTGCAGTTACATATGTGTGCCATCCTGAGTACTGCATTACATATATGTGCCCCCTGAGTACTGCAGTTACATATGTGTGCCACCCTGAGTACCGCAGTTACATATGTGTGCCCCCTGAGTACTGCAGTTACATATATGTGCCACCCTGAGTACCGCAGTTACATATGTGCCATCCTGAGTACTGCATTACATATGTGTGCCATCCTGAGTACTGCAGTTACATATGTGTGCCATCCTGAGTACCACAGTTACATATGTGTGCCATCCTGAGTACTGCAGTTACATATATGTGCCATCCTGAGTACTGCAGTTACATATGTGTGCCATCCTGAGTACTGCAGTTACATATGTGTGCCATCCTGAGTACTGCAGTTACATATGTGTGCCACCCTGAGTACTGCATTACATATATGTGCCACCCTGAGTACTGCATTACATATATGTGCCATCCTGAGTACTGCAGTTACATATGTGCCACCCTGAGTACCGCAGTTACATATGTGTGCCCCCTGAGTACTGCATTACATATATGTGCCACCCTGAGTACTGCATTACATATATGTGCCATCCTGAGTACTGCAGTTACATATGTGCCACCCTGAGTACCGCAGTTACATATGTGTGCCCCCTGAGTACTGCGTTACATATATGTGCCACCCTGAGTACTGCATTACATATATGTGCCATCCTGAGTACTGCAGTTACATATGTGCCACCCTGAGTACCGCAGTTACATATGTGTGCCCCCTGAGTACTGCATTACATATATGTGCCACCCTGAGTACTGCAGTTACATATATGTGCCATCCTGAGTACTGCAGTTACATATGTGTGCCACCCTGAGTACTGCATTACATATATGTGCCACCCTGAGTACTGCAGTTACATATATGTGCCATCCTGAGTACTGCAGTTACATATATGTGCCCCCTGAGTACTGCAGTTACATATGTGTGCCACCCTGAGTACTGCAGTTACATATATGTGCCCCCTGAGTACTGCAGTTACATATATGTGCCCCCTGAGTACTGCAGTTACATATGTGTGCCACCCTGAGTACCGCAGTTACATATGTGCCATCCTGAGTACTGCATTACATATGTGTGCCATCCTGAGTACTGCAGTTACATATGTGTGCCATCCTGAGTACTGCAGTTACATATGTGTGCCATCCTGAGTACTGCAGTTACATATGTGCCACCCTGAGTACCGCAGTTACATATGTGTGCCCCCTGAGTACTGCATTACATATATGTGCCATCCTGAGTACTGCAGTTACATATGTGTGCCATCCTGAGTACCGCAGTTACATATGTGTGCCACCCTGAGTACTGCAGTTACATATATGTGCCATCCTGAGTACTGCAGTTACATATGTGTGCCACCCTGAGTACTACATTACATATATGTGCCACCCTGAGTACTGCAGTTACATATATGTGCCATCCTGAGTACTGCAGTTACATATATGTGCCCCCTGAGTACTGCAGTTACATATGTGTGCCACCCTGAGTACCGCAGTTACATATGTGTGCCCCCTGAGTACTGCATTACATATGTGTGCCATCCTGAGTACTGCAGTTACATATGTGTGCCCCCTGAGTACTGCATTACATATGTGTGCCATCCTGAGCACCGTAGTTACATATGTGTGCCATCCTGAGTACTGCAGTTACATATGTGTGCCATCCTGAGCACCGTAGTTACATATGTGTGCCACTCTGGCAAAAGCCTACTTAAAAGAAAAGTATAAAATCCTTAAAGTCTATAGAAAACATTATTTTGAGTGAGGTAACCCAGACACAGAAAGACAATTATCACATGTACTCATTCATAGGTGGTTTTAAAACATAAAGCAAAGAAAACAAGTCTACAAACCACCATCCCAGAGAACTTAGACAACAATACAGACACTAAGAGAGACTTACATAGATATAATCTACATGGGAAGTAGAAAGCAAAAAAAGACAAGATCTCCTGAGTAAATTGGGAGCATGGGGACCTTGGGAAAGGGTTGAAGAGGGGAGGGGAGAGGCAAGGAGGAGCAGAGAAAAATGTAGAACTCAATAAATATCATGGAAAAATAAAAAAAATTAAAAAATAAAAAATTTAAAATTCTTTAAATCCATTGCTATTTTCTTTTTGTTTACTTTTGAAAATAAGTATATTCGTGAATCTGTATTTTGTGTAAGCATACATTCACTGTGACACATATGTATGTTGTAAAATACTACCTTTAATATAATCACCTTGCGTTTTAGCTTATTAAAAAGAGTATTTGGATTTTTAGACAATTCATTACAGTGGCCTTTCCTTACCTTTTAATCAAATATGTGACCTTAGGACACATTCAGGAGCAGTTTTGTCTATCAAGTTTTTTTTTCTGAAAGGCTTATTTTAACATGACTTTTAATTAATTACTGAGAACTTACAGGACCAGAAAAGATGATTTCCTTCCTGATACAATCTTCTATGTTCAGGGGCTAAGGACTTTGGGATGTGTCACCTCCTCCTCCTTCTTTTTGTTTTTAGAGACAGGGTTTCTCTATATAGTCCTCGCTGTCCTGGAACTCCCTAGGTAGACCAGGCTGGCCTTGAACTCAGAGATCCGTCTGCCTCTGCTGGGTTTAGAGGCATCACTACAATACCCAGCTCTGAGTCTCTTCTTTACATGGATGTTTTGACTCAGGACTCTGGAAGGCGTGACTTTGTATTTTCACTGCCTCTTCCTCCCATGTAAAGCTAGGAGCTGGGATGCTTCTGATTTCCTTTCTGTAACTGCTCACTTTTCTTCTATTAAAAATGTAGTCAGAGTCTTGGTTCTGTCTGAATAAAAATAATTTTGGTCAGTTTTCTTGTGCTTTCTTAGTCCGTAGAAAGCTCCATTTGCCAGCCTAAAAGATAAAGTATCATTGTGGTTGAAGCTAAGTAAAAAGCTCGTGCATTTGTTTGTTTCAGATCTCTACAAAAACGGACTCCAGAGGGCTAACTTTGTACCATTTATAGCTGTCCTGAAGGTAAGGGGAAATCATTTGTTCATCCATTGACATGCAGGTGATCGCCGAGTGAGTCTGTGCACCTTGGTCTTGTATCAAGCAGAATTCATCTCCATATTTAGACAGTGATAGTCAGAGACGAGAGCAGAAAGATACCTCTTAAAAACAGTATTTCCCCATGTGTACATGGGAAAAATGACAAATATAGTCCAAATTATTTCCTAGCTGAAACATTTGATAGTTTACATTTTATAAATCTTAATTTAAGGTTTGCTCATAAATATTATAGCAGAATGTTTAAGCTTATACATGGTGTTCTTTGTTTCCTTCAGGCTAATGGCCATTATTAACATGTTTTCCTAGTTATTAAAGTTGCTATTCTAGAACACCATTATTACAAAAATATTCTAATATATTTAAATGTGATTGCCATCAAGTTATCATGAAATTATGTCAAGTTGAGGCACATAAATAGTTTAAATATTTGTGTATCATTGCTGCATAGAGTTTAAAATAGTCTTCATTACAATATCATTAAGAATAAAATAGCCTCCTTTTTTACTGTTAATTTTAAGTAATTTTTACATAATTATTCACTAATTCTATAGTCTACCCATATTTCCTGAAAGCCTACTATGTGCAAAGTGCCACACTAGTCACAGTAAGTAATAGAATTACAAAATAGGGGATTTTTATCTCCAGGTCTTTATAATCTACTTGAGAATGTAAAATGTACACAAATACTTTAAAAAGCAAAGTATATTGTTCCTAAATGAAGCACAATTATGTGCCAAATGTAATTTATCTAATTTTAGGTATTTAAATGTTCTCAGTTCTTATCACCATATCTGAAAAAGAATAAAGTTTTATTTAGCAAAAACTAAACTTCGAAAAATCTTCCTAAGAAGGAGTGGGATTGCCTTCAAATACTCTAAGCACACAGTCAGACAATCTCTTTGACACACACTTTAGCTGTATTATTGTTGGTGCCTGCACTAACTCAGAAGAATTCAAACATCTGTTTCCCTGACCAATTTTTGTTTCCCGTGGATCTGAATTTCTCTGAGGTATTTTTAGATGTGAGGAAAGCGTTTCCAGAGGCTCCAGACTGTCGATAATGTCTCCTTTGGTATTCACACATGGGGAGAGGTAGATTTCCTCCATACTCCAAAGTATGTACCCTACAAAGAGACCAAAACACAAACAAGAAATGGAAAAAATAGATGCCCAAAATAGTATCTTCATATGGCAAGCTGTAGAAAGAGAAGGCTCACAGACCTTCATCTATATACTTTTTGAGGGGGAGGAGAGAGAGCATAAATCTTCTTTCCTTTTTTGGTCAGTAATTTATCATAATTTGATATACAGCACCATCAATAGCCAGCTAAACTGGCTGAATTAAATGTCATTTTCATTCCCTTTTCTACTCTTAATTTCTCTGAAGAGAGAACACCAAAGATGAATAATCCATAATTTCAAATTGAGCACAAACTGACATGCCCAAGAAAGTAAAGACTGCATTTGAAAATTTCTAAAATGTCCACTTCATTCAAAGGATTTCTTATATGTAACAGAACTGAGTTCAGCGGCAACACTAGAGCTGGTTCTGCCGGAGCTCGTCTGTCGTTCCGCTGGGTCCTACTCTTGGGTCAGCCTGACATAGACTAGAGTCACTGGAGTGAGGGAAACTCGTGGAAGCATGACCTCCATCAGATTTACTGGGAATATGCCTGTGGGGACATACCTGTGGGGACCTACCGGCGGGGCATTGTCTTAATTGCTGGTTGATTTAAGAGGGCCCAGCCTTCTGCAGGTAGCTAGCCCTGTCCTTAGGCGGGTGGGGCCTGGGCTGCATAAGAAAGCTAGCTTGGGAAGCAATACAGTAAAAGCATTCCTTGGTCTCTGATCAGTTTTCCCCTCCAGGCTCCTGCCTTGAGTTCCCTTCATGAAAGCCAAATAAACCCTTTCCTTCCAAGATGCCTTTGAACACTGTTTTATCAAAGCAACAGAAAGCAGAGCAGGGCAGTGTGTTTATATGAAGATTCTTTTGTAAGTAAAGATGGCTTCAGACTTAACTGAATGACATCTTGCCTATTTACAGATGATAGTCATCAATCATATCCTCATCAGTCATACCTAGGGTGGAGTTCAAGTCATTTTTGGAACTTGGGGGAACTTGGGATCATGGAGAGGGCACAAGAGGGGTGGTCACGCTGTGTGTTTTAAAGTGGATTTCTGCTATGTATTTCTCTTGGCTGTGCCAAGATGAGAATCCACTAATATCTGTAAATAGGCAGTGGATAAATTTCCTGCAGGTAAGTTTGATCCTTTGGAGGGTTGTTTTTAAGTCATGTGGGATCCACAAAGATCAGCTTGTACTCCAGGCCTATTTCCTCCCTTGAGAAGTGACTCATCTAGACTCTAGGCTGGGCTCTCTGCGAATCCACTGGTGTCCTGAGAGTTCTTTTCATCCTGGCTATTCCGAATGCTTCTATATGTCCCAGTTTTGTGTGACTTATTCTTTACTAAGTTATGTATACTTAGCAGTTATATAATTTAATGTTCATCCAAAGATAAAAGACATTACTAATATGAATGAGATGGCCTCCAGTCTTAGGCATTTGAATCCTTGGTCCTCAGCTGGTAGCACTGCTCGCAACACTGCTTGGGTGTTGCCTTGTTGGAGGAAGTCACTAAAACCTTGAAGCCTGCTGCCATTCCTAGTGTGTGCTCTGTTTTGTGCTTGTGGTTTGAGGTGTAAGCCTGCAGCATCCTGCTCCAGCATCCTGCCCCAGCCTACTGCCTTGTTATTCCTGCCTACTGCCTTGTTATTCCCGCCTACTGCCTTGTTATTCCTGCCTACTGCCTTGTTATTCCTGCCTACTGCCTTGTTATTCCCGCCTACTGCCTTGTTATTCCCGCCTACTGCCTTGTTATTCCCGCCTACTGCCTTGTTATTCCTGCCTACTGCCATCCTATTCCCGCCTACTGCCATGCTATTCCCGCCTACTGCCATGCTATTCCCGCCTACTGCCATCCTATTCCCACCTACTGCCATGCTATTCCTGCCTAATGCCATCCTATTCCCGCCTACTGCCATGCTATTCCCGCCTACTGCCATCCTATTCCCACCTACTGCCATGCTATTCCCGCCTACTGCCATCCTATTCCTGCCTACTGCCATGCTATTCCCGCCTACTGCCATCCTATTCCCACCTACTGCCATGCTATTCCCGCCTACTGCCATGCTATTCCTGCCTGCCGCCATGCTATTCCCGCCTACTACCATCCTATTCCCGCCTACTGCCATCCTATTCCCGCCTACTGCCATCCTATTCCCACCTACTGCCATCCTATTCCCACCTACTGCCATCCTATTCCCGCCTACTGCCATCCTATTCCCGCCTACTGCCATGCTATTCCCGCCTACTGCCATCCTATTCCCACCTACTGCCATCCTATTCCCGCCTACTGCCATCCTATTCCCGCCTACTGCCATCCTATTCCCGCCTACTGCCATGCTATTCCCGCCTACTGCCATCCTATTCCCACCTACTGCCATCCTATTCCCGCCTACTGCCATCCTATTCCCGCCTACTGCCATGCTATTCCCGCCTACTGCCATCCTATTCCCGCCTACTACCATCCTATTCCTGTCTACTGCCATGCTATTCCCGCCTACTGCCATCCTATTCCCGCCTACTGCCATGCTATTCCTGCCTGCCGCCATGCTATTCCCGCCTACTGCCATCCTATTCCCGCCTACTGCCATCCTATTCCTGCCTACTGCCATGCTATTCCCGCCTACTGCCATCCTATTCCCGCCTACTGCCATGCTATTCCCGCCTACTGCCATCCTATTCCCGCCTACTGCCATCCTATTCCCGCCTACTGCCATGCTATTCCCGCCTACTGCCATGCTATTCCCGCCTACTGCCATGCTATTCCCGCCTACTGCCATCCTATTCCCGTCTACTGCCATCCTATTCCTGCCTACTGCCATGCTATTCCCGCCTACTGCCATGCTATTCCCGCCTACTGCCATGCTATTCCCGCCTACTGCCATGCTATTCCTGCCTGCCGCCATGCTATTCCTGCCATTGTGGATGTAACCCTCAGGAATTATAAGCCCAGATAAATTTTTTAGTCTATAAGTTGCCTGGTCATGTTGTTTTATCACAATGGAAAAGTAACTAATATAGAATTTGGTACCAGGAATGGGGTATGTATATTCTGTGTTATATTATTGTCGGAAGTATAAAATTTTATTTTTATTTTACAGAGGGCTATAGTTAAGAGATAGCCTTGAGTCTCAGAAAAGATTTTGGGCTTTTAAGCAGTGTTGAGATTGAAAACCATGAGGACTTATGGATTGGACTAAATATGCTTTTATTATAGTATGGCCATGAGTCTGTGGAGGCCAGGGAGTGGTGGTTTGAACGAGAATATCCCACATAGGCTCCGCTGTTTGAATACTTGGTCCCCAGTTGGTGGAGCTGTTTGGGTAGGTTAAGGAAGTGTGACCTTGCTGGAGAAAGTATGTCCCGAGGGGTGGGCTTTGAGCTTTCAAAGCCATGCATCCTTCAGTCTTTCTCCCTTGCAGTTCAGAATGTGAGCTCTCAGCTTGCTCTTTTCCCCACTTCTCGCTGGAAGTGTATGCAGGGCTTCTGTGCTTAGCCAACATCCTCACACCTTGGTGTTTAATTATAGGCAAAACAGGTATCCCCACCCCCAGCTCAGGAACTCAGTCATGTTTTAACACAGACATAAAAAGTATAAATATAAAAGCTATTAAAAGCAGTGACGAACACAAAGCTTTTGTTCCCATGTTATCATGCATGTTTAGAGGAGCAGTTAGATCAATGGTGTTCACACGCACATGAGGGGATACAGTGTGATTATTTGCGGGGTGCTTTTCTAGGAGTTCTGCTGATCACAGACTGCAGGATGATGCAGGAACTTGCCTGTTGCCATAGAAGGATGAAAACAATGTTCTGCACAGAAGAGTACTAGGAAGATGCATCTCAAATGTTAGTTGAAATTGTGCCTTGTTGTAGGAGGCTGCTTTTCATTTCCCTGCCACCCAGACTCCCGAAATAATCACACAGAAATTGTATTATTTAAACCACTGCTTGGCCAATCGCTTAATTTATTGCTAGCTAGCTCTTACATCTAGAATTAACCATTTCCATTCTTTTATATTTTGCCATGAGGCTCATGGCCTATTGGCAAAGTTCTGGCTTCTTGCTTGCGTCTTTCTCCTCTGGTGTCTCCATGGCATCTTTCTGACTTTGCCTCCTTTCTCCCAGCATTCAGTTTAGTTTTCCCTGCCTAGCTCTGCTCTTTTGCCCGATCACAGGCCAAGACAGCTTCTTTGTTAACCAATGGTATTCACCTCATACAGAGGGGAATCCCACATCAGTGCCTGAATGATGGGATTTTAAGTGGATTTCCTCTTTTAGAGATTTCTGAAATGAGATTTCAGATTTTGATGAAATTTCATTTCACCAAAAATGAAATGAAATGGAATTTCTGAAATGAACATATATTATTACTCTAATGGAAAAAAATTTAGACAGATCAGATTTGTCCCTCTTTCTTAGGAACTCAGCAGATCTGGACAGGACTCTGATATTCAAATTGAAGTATTGAGCATGACCATCATACAAGTAAATGTGGCATGTGTCTGTCTAGTTGTTGATGCTAGAACAATGTCAGCAATTGGGGGGTTTGTAAAGAAGATGGATTTATTCTTGAAGCTCTGGAGGTCATGAATTCTGTTATCACAGAAACCACCAGATGTGGATCTAGTGAGCCCTCATGTGGTATCCACTCTAGGCAGAGACGAGAGAAATGAGAAGGACGCACTCCACAGCAGCCTCCTTTCGTGATGACAGCATCAATCTATCCATGAGGACAGTGTCCTCATGACACAGCCACCTCCTAAAGGCCGACCTTCCAACACTAACACACGCTTCTTGGAGGACTCCATCAAAAGGCTATGGAAGGATGACTTGGGGGCTAAAGGCACTTCAGGCTGGGGACCTGAGTTCAGTCCCCAGAACCATGGAAATCTGGAAGGAGAGAAGTGAGCACACAGCTGTGCTCTGACCTCCACATGCACTGTGGCATGTGTTTCTCTCTCTCTCTCTCTCTCTCTCTCTCTCTCTCTCTCTCTCTCTCTCTCTCTCTCTCTCTCACACACACACACACACACTTTTCTTTATTTTTATAAACAAAGACATATAGGAAGGAGGACCCACGAGCAGGAAGGAAAGACCTGACTAGTTTCTCAGAGCGCACAATGAGCGCACTGACTCAGACAACGAGAGAAGATGCAGTTTTTAATATTTTAAGAGAAATTTAAAATTCATTTTACTAATAAGATAAAGGAGATGAATTGAATGTAAGATCAGAAGAAAAGTGAGCTGGCAGGGACCCAGGTTGAATTCCCAGCACCCACACCCATCTGGAATTCTCTCTTTCGAGGACACTGCACAGGTGTGTGCAGAAGTGGGGCACAGACATACATTCAGGCAAAACACCCCTACGCGTAAAATGAACTAATTAAAATATGTCTGGTATCCTGTCAGCTGGGTCATTGTGCACATGCCCGATGTGGTGGCACGCTCCTCTCATCCCAGCACTCAGGAGTTGAGGCAGTAGGCCTGCGTATTCAAGGCTAGCCTGGGCTACATAGTGAGACTCTGTCCCAAATAGGACAGTGGAAAAAAATAAATAAATCCCTGCTACATTTCAGAGCCACTTAAATCAAAAACCCTACAGATATGTATTTTTGGACATATGGTAATGTAGGAATTACAGCCTTCATGAAATTTCCTGAGCAAATTACTTTTGAGATTTCACACCACCAGTCAAAATGAATAACTTATAAATAGAGATATTACAGTAAAGTAATTGGTGGTGGTTGAATTGAATCTGATTAAACATTTCAGGCAGTAACATTCTGATCATGTCATGTGAGCACTTCTGTAATTGAATTAAGTACGGGATGCTGAAGTACGTGGCAAAGAGGCCTTGACCCGAATGAGCAGCTTGAGCAGAGAAAGTGGCACATGTCAGGTTCCCCAAGGAGCACATGATACTTACACTGAGACTGGAAAGTCAAAAATTACTAGGAAGAGCCAAAGGACATTGATCATAGAGGGGGTGTATGGAAAGGATGGACCATGAGGATTGTACATTTAAGATGTGATTAGTAATTAGTTCGTTAATATTTGATGAACCACTTATTACTATTCTTCTGTTTACCTGAGGCTTTGAGAATTTGTTTAAAACTTAGATCCCCTCTCTCTGCCTCCAAATAAAAGCAGGATGTGTTTGGTGTATTATGCAAACACAAGGGACCATATTGACACTAGTGCTCTTAGATAAAAAGATAATTAACATAGTAATCTTTAAAGTCTGTAATTTGAAACTCCCTGATGACCATCTGACACAATTTAGATAATTCTTCTAAAGTATGTATACTGGTGAAATTGTTAAAGCAGTTGCCAGTATCTGTACAGACTGTTCTTTACAGTTAGACGTGTCTCTCTTGGCCTCTACACTGCAATATTTTACAGAAACTTGATATCTGTATCCAGGTCAGCATATAGAAGCAGTAGCCAAATCTAGACTGTTATCTGCTTTTGTGAATAAAACTTTATTGAAAAGCTTCATGCTCATTTCTTTGTATGTTGTCTGTAGCTCTTTTCACACTATAGCAACAGAGTTGAGTTCTTGAAGCAGACTAATGGTCTTGAAAGTCTAAAATATTTATGTTCTGTCTTTTTTCAGACAGTGTATGGATCCTCATTGATAAAGTGTGTGAGGTAGCCAGGCAGTGGTGGTGCACACCTTTAATCCTAGCACTTGGGAGGCAGAGGCAGGCTGATTTCTGTGAGTTTGAGGCCAGCCTGGTCTACAAAGTGAGTTTCAGGACAGCTAGAGCTGTTACACAGAGAAACCCTGTCTCAAAAAGCAAACACAAACAAACAAAACCAAAAAACCCAAAATAAACCCCAACCCCTTTCCCCAAAATTAAAGCAAAACAAAACAAAAATAAAGAGTGTGAGGCACAAACAGCTACTTAAACTGATATGTGTAAACAGCATTTTTTTCCTAGAAAATTTTACTTGTTCATGTAACAGAAACCCTGTGCTAGAGTAGATTCAGTAGCAGCTATCAGAGAAAGTGTTACTTCAAAAGCAGGATAAATGCGTGCTCGAAAAGAAGGATGTTGGTGGGCTAAGAGCCAAGAGAGTGGCCAGGATCAGTTGCAGATGATTCAGTAATTTGAGATTATTGGCTTTGTTAGAATCAAATGAAAATGTTATTTCCATATATACAGACACACAGACAGACAGACAGACACGCACGCATGCACGCATACTTCTGTATTTATTTGCAGTCCTAGAGATTGAATCCAGGCACTTGCACATGTTGGTCAAATAAGTACTCTACTTCTAAGGCATATCTGTAGCCCTAGCTTTTACATTTATTGTTTTGTTATTTATTTATTTAATTTATTTAGGAGACAGAGTCTTTAAACTGTGTGAGGTGTTTGGTTTGGTTTGGTTTTTTTGAGACAGGATTTCTCTGAGTAGCTTTGGAGTCTGTCCTGGCATTCACTCTGTGGAACAGGCTGGTCTTGAACTCACAGAGATCCGCCTATCTCTGCCTCCCAAATGCTGGGATTAAAGGCATACACCACCACTGCCTGGCTTTAGAGGCAGAGTCTTTTTTTTTTTTTTTGGTTTTTCGAGACAGGGTTTCTCTGTAGCTTTGGAGCCTGTCCTGGAACTAGCTCCTGTAGACCAGGCTGGCCTCAAACTCACAGAGATCCGCCTGCCTCTGCCTCCCAAGTGCTGGGATTAAAGGCTTGCGCCACCACGGCCCAACAGAGGCAGAGTCTTAATCTATATGGCAGACTGGCCCAAATCTCACAGTGTAACTCAGGCAAGAGGATTGCCTCAGGCTTTTGAGTGCTCAGATTAGAGATGAGAGCCATGGTGCCCAGTAATTTCATATAGATTAAAATATGTCTTAAATGCATAGTGATTGAATAATATTCTTTCCACACAATCTGTGCTATCATTAGTATTTAAAATTGTGATCTTAAAGGTATGGAGGACTAACTGATATTTTGACAGATGAATCGTATTAGCCTTAAGGGTGGAACTGGCTAGCAAAATTATTTCTGGTCCCATCTGCTCGGTTCTGTAAACAGGTGACTATATAGACCTGTCTTTTATATTTGGGTAAAAATTCTGTTCACTCCATCGCTTACCACACAGACTGTTTTGTCTTATTCACTCCACAGTGAAAGAAATGCTGTGTGTAGATTTTAAAGTTAAGAGCTTCTGTGTGAATCTCACTGTCTTTTTAGAATTTTCATCGTCAGTTTAACTCTAGAACAACTCTGAAATACCATCCCCGTGGGAACTGTCCTGTGTGGTAGCCTTTGCCGTGTTTCTAACAAAGATAGGCTGTCACCAGTAAGTCAGCATTCTGATGGTCTTTCACAGTGACAACAGGCTGCTTCTTTTTGAGAGTTCTTCATTTCCTCTTAAAATTAAAATTTGGGTGATTGACTACTGGACGGTAACTATGAGCTGTGGACAGCAGTCAGCAGAGCATCCTACAGTATGATTCTCTCTTTCGTCAGTAGCATCTGGGAAATGAAATTAGAGAACAATAGGTCCTAGCATCAACTCTTCAGAATTTTCCATTTCTGACAAAACGTTGCTCATTTGGAAGCATTGTATTTTGATTTAGCATGAGTTGATTTTAAATATGTAATGCATAGATACTTAATAGTTAAAGATAGTAGCAGTTTTGTTGCTACTAAGTTTGTACTGTTTAGTTCAGAGATGAATACATATCTTTTACTTGGTAATATTTCTGGACTATTTTTTTGTTGTTGTTCGAGACAGGGTTTCTCTGTATCTTTGGGGCCTGTCCTAGAACTTGCTCTGTAGAACAGGCTGGCCTCGAACTCCTCCCTTGTGCTGGGATTAAAGGTATGCATCATCACCACCCAGGTGTTATGCTTTCTTGATCAAAAACATTTTGAGAAGCTGTCTGTTGGATTTTATGATCTGTTTTCCGTGGGTCTTATTCTGCTAGTGGACACTTTGAGGATGTTCTGTGCTGTAGTCTGCAGCTGCAAACTGCTGCATAAGAAAAGATGCTTATGCCTTCGGACAAGACATTGTGGCACTCATCTTTTGCCCCGTACTGGCACTAGGGTTTTATTTTTTTTATTTCTTTTTAAATTTATTTATTTATTAAAGATTTCTGTCTCTTCCCCGCCACCGCCTCCCATTTCCATCCCCCTCCCCCAATAAAGTCCCCCCCCCAGCCCGAAGAGCAATCAGGGTTCCCTGCACTAGGGTTTTAGAGTGGTTAAATAAATGAATCTTGTCGCTTTGTCCTGCGGTGGCTTTCACAGCTGCTGGGAGCGGTTTGCCGGTGTGTTCATGGTGCCTTTCTGCACTGGAGCTCTCGGGTTGTTAGTCTAGGGGCTAGCGTCCACCCAACTGCCCTCCACTGGACTGTCACCCGAGTCAGTCTTCCGGGGGTCCCTTTGTCAGCGCGGTGATGTCTTTACTTGGGAGCTGCCCTTTTAAGACTTAGAACTGACCGGGACAAAGGAGAAGAGAAGTCCCAGAGCAGACCCCTGGACTCAAGAGAAAGCTGGCTTCCTGCAAGCCACTGGTGTTCACTTGAATCCTTTTGGGTGTGTGATGTCTTAACAAGACAAAAGCTGATCATTTGATGTGTAATCAATTTCTGGGATTAGCGACTCTTGGGCTAAGTAAATTGAGGAATTGACCCAAGGTGTTGCCATCTATGAGCTTATTTTGTGCTTGAGAAAAATAGACTTGAAATTACTGAGAAAAATATATTGATAGCAACAGGAATTAAACTTCATCAGTAATATGTGATTTTGTTTTGTGTTCTTGAAATGGATAAATAGGATTAAAATTAAAAATTGTTGTGATGTAATTTTAAGATGTAATTCTTATTCATCTTTATCCTCAAATGAATACTTTGTGTTAGATAGCCTATGGAAAAGTAATTTGGGGTATATGCTTTTGAAAAAATATTTTTTTCCATCTTGTAAAGTGAAACTAAAGATTTTCTATAAAATATATTAGTTATATACTTGCTTTTAACTGAAATATAAACAGCTGTGCCTTACATATAAAATACATAGTTTAGGACTTGAATTCTTTCCCTTGAATAAATAGTTATTTTCAGTTTAATTACAAGAAATCAGTTTTGTGGTGACAAAAATGGTTTAAAGGAAGTATGCCTTAAATATGAATTAGTGGCTTCTTTGAATCATGAGATAAATTAGTTTAATTCTACACGGCAATTTTCTCGGCTAGTGATGTAATGTGAAATAGAAGTCTCCTTTCCCCTCGCCTCAAACTCAAGCCAATGAAAGGAACTTTTAAGCTCTGTCACAGGCCACCATGGAGGTCCGCAGAGGACTGTAATCCAATAAACACTTCATTTAGATCATGAAAAGGAGACATGAGGAGAAGCTCCTTTAAAAGAGGGTGTTACTATGAGTCTACCCATGAAGAGATGCAAGGAACTTGCCAAATTAACCAAGAGGTCCTCATATTTAATGCGCAAACGTGTCAAAACTAACAGAATCATTATTTAATTTGCTTGAACCCTACATTGAGGAACCTCTGAAAAGCCCCACTGTGGGGCTGGATGGACAGGGCAGAGGGAGGTTGTGAGAAATCCAGATAGCACTTAGCCCTGGCCGGAGCTGGTCAGAAAAGGGAAGAGATAATTAGGCGTAATTAGCGTGTATGAATCGTTGTCTCTCTGCCCTTAGCTTGAATAAATTTTGAAGAAGAAAAAAACCGTGGTGGTGCAAAGCCTTTGATGTGGGAAGAGTCATTGTGGCCTGGCAGCGAGGCGGGGTTTTATACTTTTGTCGTAGTGGTTGTGGAGCAGAAAGACTGAATGGGCCCTGCACCCCCAAGTCTGCTTTACACCAAGGACTTTTGGATTCTCTTGAAACAAAAATGCATCCCCAGTTTTCAGCTTCCCTAATGAGGTAGGGGACCCCATCAGGGCTCAGAGGGAGCCATCTTTAGCTTTGTTTAAATCTTAACCACCGTTTTTTTTTTCTTTTGGAAAATCTGTTTTTTTTTTTTTTTTTAAATCAATGCGTCTCCCCACCCTCCGCTGCTTAGCTTGCACCTCCAGTAGCAGAAAGGACTCTGCACAGGAAAGCCAAGTAGAAAAATCAGACAAAATTTATCACACAAAGAACAACACATTTTTGTGTTTCAGTCCTCCCCAGTTGATGAACGTCTTCTGCCTTAACATTAGTAACATAGTAGTAAGGTTGTTTTATAAGGAAGATAGTAAGAAATTGCACGGGGAATAACTTTAGACTGTCTTCTGCGAAGCGCTTGTTCTAAAATTGAAATGGCCCTAAGGAAGCCAAGAGTGGCGTACTAGGTATAGCATTTATGTTTTTAAATGAGATCAGTTTGACCAAAATATTACTCAGTATATTTCCTGTAAACTTTTTTATTTTTGAGTGGAGTACAAGCCTGGCAGCCTGGCCGTGTGTCCACAATAGTGTGTCCAGGGTTATTTTACTCCCGGGGAAGAGCTTGCTCCCAAGAAAGCATTGCATTTCCTTGGAGATTTTTGAGTGATCAGGGACAGCCGGGCCACCCAAAATCTAGTGTTAATTTGCTTTGGTTGTTGGTTTATGTTCACCTCGATGGCCCCAAATAGTTTTAAGTTAGTCCTCAGCAAAAATAAATTAGTCACGGGAAAACTCAGCAGGACCCTATGGGTGAGGGAATGCTGAGGTGGCCTAGCTGGAGTGCCCAGGCTCAGAGCAGTGCCCCTAGGCCAGTCTCCCATTTCTGACATTTTCAGATACTCCCTTGAGCTACTTGGCATCATCTTTGTGTGAAGAAAGACTGACCCTGTCAGATACTTGAGTGCCCAGCTTGCATTCAGTTCGTAGTCTCCTTCCGGCGGCTCTTAGCTGTAATTCAGTCATCAGTAGCCTGCTCCTCCATGTGTGATCTGCGAATCAATTTTTGTGAGTGTCACCTTGCTTAAGGATAGCTTTCTTATGACGTTGTGATTCCAGGTAGACTTCTTTCAAGCCACAATGCTCTGAGATGCCTTGGGCTACTTAACCCACTTTGCATATTGTACATTTGTAGAGTAAAGTAGCCTTTTATACTTGAAGTTGGTTTGAACTCTGAAAGGCAACACCTGAGCAGCTCACAGGACTGGATAATTACGGCTGATTGTGTTTTTCAGGTATAGGTCACAGAAAACTCATTTGGGGTAAAGTATGTACAAAGCTAAGAAATATGCAGATTTCCTGTTGTAGGATTGTGTAAAAATTATTTACAGTTAATACTTGCATAAAGGTTAGAAAGGTTGATGAAGTGATATTTAGTTTCGCTTTACTATTCACTGCGTGTCAGAATGTAATTATGACTGATTCATGAAACTGTCTTAGAAACGAACCATCTTTATTAAAATGCTGATCAAGATAAGAGCTGACAGTAATAAAGAATAGAACATTTTAGTCTTGTTGCTTTTGAATGATTGCTAATTACCCCAGAGGTCATGTATAGTGCTTGGTAGGATTCATTGACATTATTTCTTTTAAGTCTGCTGTTTCAACAACATCTGAGCACGAAGACACAAACTGTGCGCCAGGAACAATAGTTTGGCCAAATTCTCCAGGCTCCAAATGCCTAAGACATTTGTTTTCCTACTATGTGAATTTAGGTTTTCTCTGTCAAAATCATAATTACCCTAGGTGTGGGTGGCACAAATGACTTTGTGTGTTCATTTGTTCTTGACTGTGTTTATATTCCCATTTTTAAGTTGGTCTCATAGGCTATTGAGACACTGTTGTCTCATAATGCATGTAAGCATATAAAATTAACAAAAGCCAGAAGATGCATTGGCCCATAAGTTAGAATCCGTAGAAAGGACATCCCAATGTATAATTAGAATATACTCTTACTATCAGTAGCTCGTGTTTCATTTTCTTTTTGTTTTTATTTAAAAAAAAAGAACCTTGTCATCTTTAAAGATGTGTAGGAATCTATATATTTTATTTCTTAGCTCACAATATGTGGTAGGAAGCCTATATTAGTAAAATTTGGTTGTCTGGTTAAACTCTTCATAATATCTAAAGTGACTTTCAAAATTCCTCACAACCCAAAGTAGTAGTAGTAGTAGTTGTGTGTGTGTGCACGAGTGTATGCATGTTTGTGCACATGCACATGCGTGTGTGTATGCAAACCCACAACCATCCCAATCATCTCACATATCCATGTAGTTTCCAGAGGACAGAAAAGCCAAGAGATTACAAAGGTCATCTCTCAATTGGCCTTGGTGGTCATCATAACAAAGGCATAATGTTGGGAGGAAGGGTAAAGTTGGATGGGGGAGTTGGAGGACTAATGGGATGTATGTGGTCAGGATGTAGCATGAGATTCTCCAAGAACTGATACAGTTCCTCCCTCCTTTCCTCCTTCCTCCCTCCCTCCTTCCTTCCTTCTTGTCTGAACAGCATCCTTGTGAGCCTGGCGCTGTCACTGACTGTGTCGGGCCCCTTAAGTCTGGAGGTTTTTTCACCTGCAAGGGATGGGATTAGGCTACAAGACTGCATGCCTTTTATGTCATGGCTTTTAAAGATCAGGTTTAGGTATTTTTTTTTCTTTAATAACTTATTTATTGACTCGTTGGGAGTTTCACATCAGGCATCTGAATTCCGTTCACCACCCAGTGCCCTGTCCTCCCCTCATCCCTGCCACGCCCCCCCCCCCCCAATAAGGAAACAAATCAAAGTAAGCACTCAAGCAAATAAAAGCACAAAACAAAACAACCCATAACAAAAACCAAACAAAATCTACAACAACAGAAGAATCTCTTTGCTTCTCCTTTTCTGCTTCTCCAAACCTCTTCATCCATCCTGGTGGCAATGGGGCTTCAGTGTGCCCTATAGAATACCTCTTTGTCCCATCGGATTTACTGACAAATGTTCATTGCAGTGACTCACTGGTCTGGTTCAAGGCCTCTGCTTTCTGGTCCACCATCCTCACAGCATCCTAACCAGAATTCCTCTGGATACCCTGTGGCTGTCACTTGTCTTGGAGATCTTGCAGGTATCGTTCCACAAGACCAGTCTCTTCACCAGTTCCAGTTGGTCCTAGATAGGGTAGATGCAAGGGTGGGTCAACCCAAGGCCTGGCTGTGGGCCTGGATAGTAACTATGACCTTGTGTAGCAGCGCAGGCCACTCAGATCTCGATGCTTCCTGGTCCTTAGACACCAACCTGGACTCAGGTGATTGATCTGATCCTGGGTATCCTCATGGCGCTTGGGGGCAACAGGTGCCCCATATGTCAATCCAGAGCCTGGCTGCTATAGGGCCAAGGGCCCTAACATGGCCCTTAGCAGTAGCCTGGGCCCAGATGATACCATGACCCCAGGTGGCAGTACAGTCCACCCATGTCTCCAACCAGGTTGCAGTATCTGGTGCAGCTCCCCGACTTCTATATCAGCCCTAGTGGCAAGCTGGGCCACAGACTTCAACACAGACCATGGTTGCTATAGGACCAGGGATCTCATATAGTGCTTGGCAGCAGCCTGGCCCGGATATCACCGTCATGGTACCAGGTGGCAAGCAGATCTGGCCCTCAGTCTACTCCTCCCACGGTCACCATGGATCGAGGTGGCAAGCAGGCCTCCAGTGTCTGCCCACTCCTCACCATAATCAGGTCTTATTTTCCGGATCTTTCCATATCGCATGAACCATTCGTTTCTCTATTACTTCGAACTGTTCACTACACATTTTCTTATTGTAATAAGGCATGCATGCCCACCACCTCAGGCAGATCTCTGTGAGTTCTAGGCCAGCCTGGTCTACAGAAAGAGAGTTCCAGGACAGCTTGGACTGTTACACAAAGAAACCCTGTCTTGAAAAAAAAAGTTTAGAAGTTTACTGTAATTTTTTTTTGTTGTATTTCTTTTCTGAAAGGGTTCTAAATGTGGTATTTAAGTCCTAGGCCGGCCACTCCACCGAAGCCTAAGAGCCCCACATAGCAAATAATGTACTTCATGAAAAACAGAAATATTTTGATGTCAACATGCATCTATTAGTTGTTAGTCACCTGAGATGCCAATATTGCTGGTATATAAATCCTGCCATTAAGGAAATTAGGATGTTATAGCACAAAAGAAATACCAACAAGTAACTATAATCTAGGAAAATACTGTACTGTACTACAGAGAGAGTAGGAATTGAGTCAGGGGCAACACTGCTACCAATGGCTTAAATACAGCACAGTAAATACAATTTTAAAAGTTTCCCACCCTCTTTAATGCTGGTGATTATGGAGGACGTATATGTGGCAGGCACAGGAACCAAGCCAACTCTGCATGGAGCTGTGTGTTTACAGACTGCAGTGACAGGGTGGAGTTGTGTGTTTACAGACTGCAGTGACAGGGTGGAGTTGTGTGTTTACAGACTGCAGTGACAGGGTGGAGTTGTGTGTTTACACACCACAGTGACAGGATGGAGTTGTGTGTTTATACACCACAGTGACAGAATGGAGTTGTGTGTTTATACACTGCAGTGACAGGATGGAGTTGTGTGTTTATACACTGCAGTGACAGGATGGAGTTGTGTGTTTATACACTGCAGTGACAGGATGGAGTTGTGTGTTTATACACTGCAGTGACAGGATGGAGTTGTGTGTTTATACACTGCAGTGACAGGATGGAGTTGTGTGTTTATACACTGCAGTGACAGGATGGAGTTGTGTGTTTATACACTGCAGTGACAGGGTGGAGTTGTGTGTTTATACACTGCAGTGACAGGGTGGAGTTGTGTGTTTATACACTGCAGTGACAGGATGGAGTTGTGTGTTTACACACTGCAGTGACAGGGTGGAGTTGTGTGTTTATACACTGCAGTGACAGGATGGAGTTGTGTGTTTACACACCACAGTGACAGAATGGAGTTGTGTGTTTACAGACTGCAGTGACAGGGTGGAGTTGTGTGTTTATGGACCACAGTGACAGAATGGAGTTGTGTGTTTATGGACCACAGTGACAGAATGGAATTGTGTGTTTATACACTGCAGTGACAGAATGGAATTGTGTGTTTACACACCACAGTGACAGAATGGAGTTGTGTGTTTATGGACCACAGTGACAGAATGGAATTGTGTGTTTATGGACCACAGTGACAGGGTGGAGTTGTGTGTTTACACACCACAGTGACAGAATGGAGTTGTGTGTTTACACACCACAGTGACAGAATGGAATTGTGTGTTTACGGACCGCAGAGAGGCAATCCACACTGCTTCCTTCTTTTTGTTTGCTCTTTGTCAGTTCACACAGCCCTCACTCTGGGCTGTCTCTGCAGTTGGAATGAAGTGAAGATTATTCTATGAAAACTGGTAAGACTTAAAGGGAGAAGGGAAGACGGGCAGGGGAGCTAAAAATAATTGGAGTGTATGTGTGAGAAGTTAGTTGACATAGAGCTAAGTAAGTCAGGAATAGAGAGAGCCGAGAAATACAGAACAAGGCACATGGAGCAGCTCTCTTTGAGGGGGCAGCAGCAATGAACAGAATTCTAGGTTGTAACCACAGGCTTAAGAGCCCATTGAGCATGGGAACTCCTAATTGCGTCTGGAAGACCCACTGCTGAGGGAGGCATTCGTGCCAAGTATACTGTGATTTGGGGAGTGCTCCGAAAGAACAAACTACAGTATCTGGGGTAGCACTGGGATAGCCTTGGGCAGTGAGCGCAGACATTGGTCTCTGCTAATGAGGACTGGTACAGAAAACTGCCTTGCCCGTGTGTGTTCACAGGGTTTCAGAGTTTGAAGGGACTTTGGAAACACTTATCTCAGAACCTTATTATAGACTATGGCCAACTGAATATATATCCGCTGTCGCTTTCCTTAAGATTGCCCAGCTAGTTGCAGAACCGGGATTAGAATCTAGATTTCCTGTTCTTTAATGAGAGTTCCTTCCATCCAACCATGCTGCGTAGTGTATGTGTGTGTGGGCTCTTCATATTTGTGTATTTCGTATGTTATAGCCTCTGGGTAGAATTGATTAGTTTGCATTGTTTTATCCATCAGGAATTCTTTTTTTTTTCTTTTCTTTTTTTAAATTTATTTATTTATTAAAGATTTCTGTCTCTCCCCCCACACTCCCTCCCATTTCCCTCCCCCTCCCCCAATTAGGACCCCCCCCATCAGCCCGAAGAGCAATCAGGGTTCCCTGCCCTGTGGGAAGTCCAAGGAACCCCCACCTCCATCCAGGTCTAGTAATTTGAGCATCCAAACTGCCTAGGCTCCCACAAAGCCAGTACGTGCAGTAGGATCAGAAACCCATTGCCATTGTTCTTGAGTTCTCAGTAGTCCTCATTGTCTGCTATGTTCAGCGAGTCCGGTTTTATCCCAGGCTTTTTCAGCCCCAGGCCAGCTGGCCTTGGTGAGTTCCCGATAGAACATCCCCATTGTCTCAGTGTGTGGGTGCACCCCTCGCGGTCCTGAGTTCCATCAGGAATTCTTTATCTTTGTTGTGTGGATGTGTAGTCTGCCTTAGTCATCTAGCTGTGGTCTTCACATGGTGAGCTGAATAGGGTGAGAGGCAAGACTTGTTTTAGCCAATAGCTTAGAATTACTTCTCCGTCTCTTTCAGTAGGAGTAACTATTGACTGACTGAAGTGGCCTCTTCCATCTTCAGGTAGAAGTGCTAATGAGCAATGACAGAGAAAACTGAACAAATGAAATGAGGAGAAAGAAGAACCTGAGTTCAGAATTTACCACAAGCTCTTTTTAATCAAGTGTATAGGAATGAGCAGCCCCCCCCTTTTTTGAGACAGGTTTTCAGGGGTTCTCTGTGTATCTTTGACTGTCCTGGAACTCACTGTATACCAGGGTGGCCTCAAACTCAGAGATCTGCCTGCCTTTGCCTCCCAAGTGCTTGGGTTAAAGGTGTGCACCACCACCACCACCCAGCTATATATGAGCCTTATATTCAAAGATCTAATGCCATTTTTTAACAACTTATTAATTTATTTTTATTTTATGTGCACTGGTGTTTTGTCTGCATGTGTACATGTATGAGGGTGTTCAGTCCCCTGAAGCTAGAATTAACAGACAGTTGTGATCTGCTATGTGGGTGCTGGAAATTGAACCCAGGACCTCTGGAAGAGCAACCAGTGCTCTCAACCTCTGAGCCATCTCTCCAGCCCTGAAAGACTGTTTCCATATTGAAGAAGAGTTTTGTTTTGGTTCATTGTTCTGGACCTAGGTCTGTGGGCAACATTTGGTGATGGTCTTGGTTGGTAGATTCTGAGGTAGTGTGGGTATTGCATAGCAAGAGATGGGTAGCATGCTTGCATAGATGATAAATGGTGCGTGTATGTGTATGCTGCGTGTGTGTGTCTTTTGATCTCAGTATTCTTGATTCTCAGTATGTCTTGCGCATATGATAAATGGTGCGTGTATGTGTATGCTGCGTGTGTGTGTCTTTTGATCTCAGTATTCTTGATTCTCAGTATGTCTTGCGCATATGATAAATGGTGCGTGTATGTGTATGCTGCGTGTGTGTGTCTTTTGATCTCAGTATTCTTGATTCTCAGTATGTCTTGCGCATATGATAAATGGTGCGTGTATGTGTATGCTGCGTGTGTGTGTCTTTTGATCTCAGTATTCTTGATTCTCAGTATGTCTTGCGCATATGATAAATGGTGCGTGTATGTGTATGCTGCGTGTGTGTGTCTTTTGATCTCAGTATTCTTGATTCTCAGTATGTCTTGCGCATATGATAAATGGTGCGTGTATGTGTATGCTGCGTGTGTGTGTCTTTTGATCTCAGTATTCTTGATTCTCAGTATGTCTTGCGCATATGATAAATGGTGCGTGTATGTGTATGCTGCGTGTGTGTGTCTTTTGATCTCAGTATTCTTGATTCTCAGTATGTCTTGCGCATATGATAAATGGTGCATGTATATGTATGCTGCGTGTGTGTGTCTTTTGATCTCAGTATTCTTGATTCTCAGTATGTCTTGCGCATATGATAAATGGTGCGTGTATGTGTATGCTGCGTGTGTGTGTCTTTTGATCTCAGTATTCTGTCATGGGAGCTCAACTCTGGTGATAATGCTCTAGTTCTAGTCACAATCACCTGCCAAAAGCCCCCCCCTCTAGATATTAGTGAATTAATTTTCCATCTTTTAATACCCCACATTGGGGATTAAACTCTAATGAAGAAAGAAACAAACAAAATGAAATATATATGAAACCTGTTACTTTCTAAGCTAATTTTACAAATAAAAACAAAATATTCTTATGAAAAGGAAATGTCACTGATTTATGACTTCATATTCACCCAAATTACTAACACAATCAACTAATCAACCAGTTGTCCAGTGTAAGATCGTAGCAATGTAAGGACAGCATTTTATCACTTCTGATTGGGTCATCAACTTGGCCCAGGAAACTTCCATGGTCTTAAATGGCACTCAAAGTCTTAAATAGATGGTTTAGGTTTTCGATAGTTTCTCGCTATATTTTAAAGATGATGAAAACTGTATTTTATGAGTCCAAATATTTTTAAAATTTATTTCTTTTGATCTTTTTGTGTATGTGGTTTTGCTTGCGTGGATTTAAGTGCACCACATGCATTCCGTGTCCTCAGAGGTCAGAAGTTGTCTGCTGGAATGGGATGAAGGTGTGGGCTTCCATGTAGGTGATGGCAACCAAATTTGGGGCCTTTACAAGAGCAGCAAGTGCTTCTAACTGCTGAGCCATCTCTCCAGCCCTTTCCCCCCAGTATTAAAAAAGAGGTCATTTTATCTAAGATAGAAGAAAGACAAGGTAAATCATTAACATTCCAAACAAGACCTCGAGTAGAAGATAGATTTGTTCCAGGCTGATGTAGATGACGGAGCTGCTCCAGGATGACTAATCGATGACAGACTTCTTCCAGGTTGACTTAGTCAATGATAGACTTGTTCCAGGCTGATGTAGTAGACGACAGAGCCCCTCTAGCCTGATGTAGAGCCATTCCAAACTGACATAGTAGACAACAGAGCCGCTTTAGGCTGAGGTAGTAGATGACAGAGCCACTACGGGTTGACATAGTGGATGACAGAGACACTCCAGGCTGATGTAGTAGACAACAGAGCCACTCTGGGCTGATGTAGTAGATGACAGAGCTGCTCTAGGCTGAGGTAGTAGATGACAGAGCTGCTCTAGGCTGAGGTAGTAGATGACAGAAGCACTGCAGGCTGACATAGTAGACAATAGAACTATTCCGGGCTGATGCTTTTCTACCTCTGTAGATGGTGACAGTGATGGTGTCTCTGAAGTGCATGTCCCACTTCAGAGTTCTGACAACAGAGAGAGACTCACCTTCTGTTTTCGCAAGGCTTCAGTGCTACACATGGGGTTTGATCAGCTCTCTCATCAGCCCCCATCAGCCTCATAACCTTTTTTTTTTTTAAGATAGGCAGGGTCTCACCTTGTAGCTCTGGCGGGCCTGAAAGTCCTACGTGGATCAGGATCAGGCTGGCTTTGAACTCATAGAGAGATCTGCTTGCCTCTGCTTCCTGAGTGCTGGGATTAAATGCATACGCCACCAAGCCCTCCCCTCAGGCTTTGATGGATTGACCTTTTGGAGAGAATGGAGGCTTGGCTACTTTGAAAACATTTTTAGTGACATATCTAAAAATCTGTTGTTTCAGGAGAAGAACAGATGCTTGAACAGTTTAGTGGCACTCACAACACAGCTCTATAGCCTCGGCTCCTGAAGTCTGAGTTTGAAATCCCTTTCTGTACCCTCCAGTAGCTCATTACTCGGATCTACCTCTGTATGTCTTTTCCCTAGTGGCTGTATTGAGCTCTTTAATTGGGCTGCTCTGACTTTGCCAATGCATTGCTCCTCCACGCCATGCCTTTATTCATTCATATAGTTCTCCACAGCCAGATGTGTTCGTGTTCTTTGCTGCCACGTAGGAGAATGATGCTTTTTATGCTGTTCTATACAAACGTGAACAGGAGGAAGTCCAACGCAGGTACTATGACCAGATGTCTGACGGAAGCAACTTAAAGGAGGGAGTGCTCATTTAGGCTTACGGTTTTAGAGGGATTTTGGTTCATCTTGGCCAGGAAGTCCTGACAGTAAACAAGACTTGAACCAGGGACAGGTACAACTTTCAAAAGCCCATCCCTAGAGACCCCACTTTCTTAAGGTTCCACTGCCTTCAGAAATCTGCTGCAGGCTGGGTACTAAGCACCCAATGCATGAGCCTGAAAGAGACACTGCACCCCACATGGCGGGGGGCAAAGCCCTGTCATAGTGCACAGTGCCTTCAATCTGATTTTAAAAGTCCCCACAGTCTTAACAGATCTGACATTGTTCAAAGTGCAAATCTTTTCTGAGACTGGAGGCAGTCTCCTATCTGTGAGTCCTTCCTTGCCAAATCAAAACTACAAGTTACATATTCCCAAACGATAACAGTACAGAGCAAAGATCCCCAATCCAGAAGGGAAGAACTGGAGGACAAGAAAAGATGGGACCAAGGCAAGACCAAACTCAGTGGGGCAGGTGGCGAACCCAGTCTTTCCAGTCCAGCATCCAGGGCACACCGAGTTATGATTTGGGATAAAACAAGCTAACACAGCCCACCTTGAAGGCCCTGACGTTTGCAACACCTGTGGCTCCTCTCTTGGGCTGACTTTTCTCAGTGCTGGCCTGAACTCCTCCGCTCCATTTCTTCACCTCCTTTTCAATGAATACATATTAATTATCCATAATGACATTCTCAGACACGAACACACTGTGTTTTGATCTTATCTTTCTCCGCCTTTCTCTCTGACTCCCGCTGAGTCTCCTCTCAGCTCATCCTCTTCTACTTTCATGTCCCTTTTAATTTTTAAGTTTTTTTAATTTTAATTTTTTTTTGCTATCTCACTGGATTTCACTAGGCTTACTTATATGAAAATAAGGAGCTATGTAGAGGAGAGGGGAGGGCTGCCTTCAAAGTGGTTACACCATTGAAGTAAATGCCTTTCTCCCTCACCCCACCCACCATGAACTGTGTCTAAATCCTCGGAGAGGGGCGGGGTCTGCTGAGTGCCTCCCCAGTCAGTAGCAGGATGCCGGTGGCCAGTTCTTATGTAGAGCTTTTGCAGACATTCACGGCCATACCCCAGCTCTTGCATTCATTCCGCACCTCTGGCCACAGTCCCTGGGCCTTACAGAGGGTGGGATAGCTGTCCTGCTTATGACTGAACACCTGACAGTTGCTCGTTCTCAGCACTTTAAACAGTGTGGGTCTCTGCAGTCACCACTGCCCTCTGCAAAGAGAAACATCTGTCCCTGAAGTGGCCACGTTGCTAACCTGTAGGCATAAACATGGTTCTTTAGAAGGCAATTTGATTGGCACATCATGTCCATTTATCAAAATGTCAGCAGTAACTTTCCCACTAGGGCCTATGAAGTCCCTGGGTTCCCTCATGTGGAGAAGGACTCAAGTCCAATCATAAAGTGAGTCGTTAGCTCCGGAATAGAGGTGCCGCTATTGTGCCAGTGGGTACGTCTTGCCTGGCTGGTTGGCAGCGGTGCAAGCAGGGACCTCAGCTGAGTGATAGTGTTGATGACAATTCTCTCCCCGCAGCCTGCGTGATATCTCTCAGCTCTGTGAGGGCTGCTCAGCAGGGAGGAAATTTCAGGTCAGATCCAGCTTGGTTTCTCACGTCTTGCAACCAAAGTGTGTTTTATCTTCAGCAATAGTGGCTTCCCATCTAATTCTGGTGGGCAACCAACAGCAATGGCGATGTTCACTCGTACCGTCCCTGGGACTGTGACTTGATAGCCTGTGGCTTCTGGCAATAGCTCTGTCTACTCACGCAGGGCACCTGCATCCAAACTACTTGTGGCTCTGAAGATTACCGAGTATATGATTTCTTATGGCTTCTTCCTACATCACTGGTCTTGGTTGGCTCTCCCTGCTATGCTCTCTGCGCCTCCACCTCCTCACCTCCCTCCTCGCCTCCACGATTCCCTTCCACTTTCGTATCGAATGTGCCCCATGACTCCCCTCTCTGCAGCTCCAGGAAATCATTTCCATCTTTCCATGTGTGTTGAGACTGGTGTTCTAATATATGACCTACATTAGAGAATGTTTCGTGGGCTCCTGAGGAGTCTGTGTTTGCAGTGTTAGGCTGGACTACTTTATAGATGTCTGTCAGGTCCTTTTGACCGAGGCTGTCATCTAACAGCAATGTCTCCATTTGGTTGTTTGGATGGCTCATCTGTTGGTGACAATAGAGTACAGAAATGACCCACTATTGCCGTGTTGGAGTAACCTGGGACTTTATATCTTGTAGAATTTGTTCTGTGCAGCTGGGTACACTGGTGTTTGGTGTGTGTTTGATTAGAATTGTAATGTCTTCTTGATGGGTTGCTCCTCAGTCAGAAGTGATTTTTTAAAAAACTCTTTTTTGATCAGCTTTGGTTTGGGTTTGTTTTCCCAGGCATTAGTGGCGATGCCTGCTCTTGTCCCAGCTCCATCTGCCTAGAATACCATGTCCCATCATTTTACACTAAGGTAGTGTCCACCTTTGGTGAGGCAGAGAATAGATGGATCCTGCTTTCTCAGTCCAACCTGCTGGTCTATGTCTGTTGTTTCAGAGAATTTAGATCATTAGCATTCAGAGATATACTGAAAAGTGTATGTTCCAGTTGTGTGGCTTGGGCAGTCTGTGGGGCCACTGGCGGTGGAACCCATATTTATCCCTAGTGCACTAACTGGCTCTCTGGAGCCCATTCCCTATGGAGGGATACTTTGCTCTGCCTCAGTACAGGGCGGAGGGCTTTGGTTCTGCCTCAAGTGATACGACAGACTTTATTGACTCCCTATGGGAGGCCTCACCCTCCCTGAGGAGTAGATGGGGGTAGGGACTGAGGGGAAGGTGGGGAAAGCGGAAAAAGGAGAGGAAGAGGGAACTGGGATTGGTATATAAAATAAAAAAAAAAAAAGATTGCTTTAAAAAATCAAAAAGATAGATGGATAGAAAAATCACACAGCTAAATAATTGCCAGAGGAAACGAGTTTAGCGAATTGAAAAATGTGCCCATGGTTGGGAGGAGAAGAACATGGTGGGCACCTTGAGGCAAATAGCTGAGCATCCCAGACCATCGGAACCAAGGCTCCCCACGGCCGTTGACTGTCTAGTACCTGGGAAGTGCCTTGTGCGTCCAGCTCCTTCCTGTTTATTAATGTAGATCTGAAGTAAGTATTAACTTGGGTGGGACTTGTTAAGCTGCAGCTGCATGTTTTGTAATATAAAACAGCGCGGCCCATCTATGAAATATAAGGAACATCTTTAGCACATTCTGAAAAGTCAGTCCCAAAATTTACACGCATGAGAGCACTTCCAAGGAAGCAGTGTCCACATTTAAAACTCAGCTGTGAGGAGCTGGGAAGCTGGCACAGTGGGTAAATGTGGGGACCCGAGTTTGAATGCCCAGAAGCCTTGTAAATGCCAGGTGTGATGTCTGCCAGCATCCCAGCCCTTACAGCCCCTGGGCAAAACTGGTTAACAACACTAACCCCAGTTGGCAAGCTCTGGGCTCAGCAAGAGGGCCTGCCTGCCTTGGAAAGTGGAGAGTGATCAAGGAAGACACCAAACATAAACCTCTTACCCTGACACGTGTACACTCATGTATACCAACACATGTGCATACGTGTACACAGACACATTCACACATGCACCAAATCAGTGGTAAGCCAGTGGTAGTACATGCCTGTAATCCCAGCACTTAGGAAGCTGAGACAGGTGGATCACTAATTTGAGCCAGTGTGGGCTAAGTAATGAGTTCAGGGCAGTCTCATGCTACTTAATGGGATTCTGAAATAGACAGACAGACAGGTTTAATTGTAATTTTACAGAGCAACAACAGATACCTAGGGGTGTTCACATACTCCTGGTGTGAGTGTGGATCAGGACAGCCACCCTGGAAAGCTGCTGGTGTCTGTGGAACCAAGTATGTTCTTGCTGTGTGGTCAAACAGCCCCTGCTGTGGGGATATTCAACAAGAAGAGGGCAGACACACCGCAGCAGGAACCACATGCGAGAATGTTTGTTGCTACGTTATTGGTAAAAGATAAATAACTGGAAGCCTCAGCTGTCCATCAACAGTGGAGCAAGCTGTGCTCAGTGGTGCGTGCCTATAAGCCCAGCCTTGGGAGGTGGAGGCAGGGGGATCAGGACTCACAATCATCATCATTACATAGTGACTTAGCAGTCAGCCTGGGCTGCGGGAGACCCTCTTCAGAAACCAGAAAGTAAACCAAACCAGACAAACAATAAACAAATAAATAAGTAAGGCTGCACTAGCGTGAATCTGCCTGGGCAGACTCACAGAGTATGACAGAGCAACGGGTAAGTCGCTCTACCATAACAAACATACCACATAACCTAAAGGAACAAACATCACAAGCATAAAGGAAGCCCATATGAAGGAGTATGTTCTGTGTGGTTCCATACAGAAAGCTCCCACATCAGGCCAACTTTTATGGTGCTGGAGTCAGGGTTCCCGCTGCCTTTGGGGAGGTAGAAAGGGATGCTGGGACTCCAGAAGTTCTAGTGATACTCCGTTTAGATGGAGATGTTTGTGCTTTAGGTGTTTGTATGATCTCTCTCTCTCTCTCTCTCTCTCTCTCTGGTTTTTCAAGACAGGGTTTCTCTGTAGCTTTGGAGCCTGTCCTAAAACTATCTCTTGTAGACCAGGCTGGTCTCAAACTCACAGAGATCCGCCTGCCTCTGCCTCCTGAGAGCTGGAATTAAAGGTGTACGCCACCACTGCCTGGCTTTTGTATGACATCTTAATGGCAAAAGCTAAACTGTACAGAAGTTTATGTATTTAAGGTTTTGATCATTGTTACTGGAGAGATGGCTCAGTAGATAAGAGTGCAAGTCAGAAGACCCAAGCTGAGATCTTTGGTACCTACATAAATGTGCTTTGTGACCCCAGCAACATGGGAGCTAGAAACAGGATGATCAGCAGGATGTACTGCCTGGAAACCACTGCTAGGGGCCCCGCAAACAGACCAAGCTATATAACGGTCATCTAGATGCAGAGGGCCTAGGTCGGTCCCTAGGTCAGTCCTTTGCTGGCTCCCAGCTGTGGGTTCAGAGTCCACAAGCTCCTACAAACTCCGGTCAGCTGTCTATTTGGGTTTCCCTGTCATGCTCTTGACTCACCTTGCTCATATAATCCCTCCTCCCTCTCTTCAACTGAGCTCCTAGAACTCGGCCCAGGGCTTGGCTGTGGATCTCTGCATCTGCTTCCATCAGTTACTGGATGAAGGCTCTATGGTGACAGGGCAGTCACCAGTCTGATTATAATGGAAGACAGTTCAGGCACCCTCTCCACTATTGCTGGGAGTTTTAGCTGGGGTCATCCTTGGGGGTTCCTGGGAGCTTCCCTGACACCGGGTTTCTTCCTAACCCCATAAGGGTTCCCTCTATCAAGATATCTCTTTCATTACCTTCCCTCTCCATTGTGCCCCCAACTCGACCATCCCTCATGTTCCCATCCCTCCATTTTCTCACCTCTATTCCCCGTCCCTACCCCCAGTTTACCCTGGAAATCCCATCTTTTCTTCTTCCCAGGTAGATCCATCCATCCTTCTTGGTGTCCTCCTTGTTACCTGGCTTCTCTGGGGCTGTGGATTGCAGCCTAGGTATCCTTTGCTTTACATCTAGTATCCACTTGTGAGTGAGAACATACCGTGTTTGTCTTTCTGCGCCTGGCTTATCTCACTCAGGATGGTTTTTTCTAGTTCCATTTATTTGCCTGCAAATTTCATGGTGTCGGGTTTTTTTTTTCTGCTGAGCAATACTCCATTGTGTACATGTACTACATTTTCTTTATCCATTCTTTGGTTGAGGGGCATCTAGATTGTTTCCTGGTTCTGGCTATTACGAATAATGCTGCTATGAACATAGTTGAGCAAATGTCCTTGTGGTATGATTGAGCATCCTTTGGGTATATGCCCAAGAGTGGTATTGCTGGGTTTTGAAGTAGATGATTCCCAATTTTCCAAGAAATCACCACAGAGATTCAGTGAGGTCTGTCAGTGGAATGCACCATATAAACAAACTGAAAGAAAAAAAAAACACCGTATGATCATCTCATTAGATGCTGAAAAAGCCTTTGACAAAATCCAACACCTCTTCTTGATGAAGGTTCTGGAGAGGTCAGGGATACAAGGAACATACCTAAACATAATAAAGGCAGTATACAGCAAGCCGATAACCAACATCAAACTAAATGGAGAGAAACTCACAGCGATCACAGTGAAATTAGGAACAGGACAAGGCTGTGCACTCTCTCCGTATCTTTTCAATATAGTATTTGAGGTTCTAGCTAAAGCAATAAGTCAACAAAAGGAAATCACGGGCATACAAATTTGAAGGGAAGAAGTCAAACTTCCCCTATTTACAGAATATAATAGTATTTATAGGTGACCCAAAAAATTCTACCAGGGAACTCATAAACACCTTCAGTAATGTGGTTGGATAAAAGATTAACTCAAAAAAAATCAGTAGCCCTCCTATATAGAAATGATAAATGGGCTGAGAAAGAAATTAGAGAGGGGCTGGAGAGATGGCTCAGCAGTTAAGGGCACTGGCTGCTCTTCCAGAGGTCCTGAGTTCAAATCCCAGCACCCACATGGTGGCTCACAACCATCTATAGTGCAATATAATGCCCTCTTTTGGCCTGCAGGCATACATGCAGGCAGAACACTGAACACATAAATCATCATAATAAATAAATCTTAAAAAAAAAGAAATCAGAGAAACAACACCCTTTACAGCAGCCACAAATAATATAAAATATCTTGGGGTAACTTTAACCAAACAAGTTAAATACCTATATGAATATTAAGTCTTTGAAAAAAGAAATTGGGTAAGAGATCAGAAAATTGGAAGATCTCCCATGCTCATGGATCAGTAGGATTTACAGGGCAAAATTGGCAATCTTACCAAAAGCAGTTTACAGATTCAATACAGTCCCCATCAAAATCCCAACACCATTCTTCACAGACCTCTAAAGAACAATACTTATTTTTCTTTTTACTTCTAATGGGCAAAACCAACCAAACTTTCATCCCTCAGTCACCTCTGTAACAGAAACTCAACTTGTGCTGTTGTTTTGTCTTTCTTTCTTTCTTTCTTTCTTTCTTTCTTTCTTTCTTTCTTTCTTTCTTTCTTTCTTTCTTTCTATCCTTCCTTCCTTCCTCCCTCCCTCCCTCCCTCCCTCCTTCCTTCCTTCCTTTCTTCCTTTCTCTCTCCTCTCCTTTCCTTCCTTCCTTTTTTACACTAAGCTATTAATTATTAAATAAAATGTATGTGAAGTATAGGCAAATCTTTTCTTTAGAGGTTAATATGCGGTTGTTCCTTTGGTCACACTGGGAAAGACGAATGTGTGTCACCTCAGCCCTGAGGAAGGACCCAGCGCCCGGCACATGCTGGGCGAGTGCTAGATTCCGGAGCTCTGGCCCCAGCCTCAGATCGGGGATGAAGCAGAGGCTGAAGAAAGTAATTTTGTGAGGCGCACTGTTCCCTGCAGGTACAGTCAGAGTAGCTATAAATACAACAGTAGATCTGTGGACAGTGTCAGCGGCTGAGGACAGGGACTGGATTCATACATCTTTCCTTTCAAAGGCAGAGGCCTTTGACTCACGTTGTCTGCAGAATGTAATCTCCTCCCTTTTCTCCCCCAGATCTTCCTAATTGCATTTTCAGAGTATTTAATTGTATTTGTCCTTTGTACATAAATACAAAGAGTATTTGAAAATAAATTTCCCTTGGAGGCTGATTGGTACAGTGTTTATGCATGACCCCCAGTGCTGTTGGGAGGTCACAGGTCTTGTAAAGGTACCCAGAGACTGGGGGATTTCCTAGAAACCAGACCCTTTAGGTTTATCCTCAACTTGGAGATAGTATAGTCTTCACCGCTTTGCAAAGCGCTTTGAAGAATGCAGGCCAGGGGAAGTGCAAGCAGGCTGAAAATTTGACGTTTATTTTTCTCTAAAAATATAAACTGGGAGTTAGTCTTTGGCAGACAATTAAGAGCCTGCATCCCAGGGCTTTGGTTACAGTTCTGAGCTCTGATTAGGTGTTCCTTGGTGGTGATTACTGCAAGCACAGATGCAATCATTTATTGCGGCTTAATCACTCACATATTTGAGAAGTTAGTTACCCAGAAAGAGAAATTGAAGCTTGTATAACTTCCATTAGCCTTATTTTTAATAGCAAAAAAAATTAAAGAAAGAAAAAGAGAGAAAAGAGAAGAAATTATGACTAAATTAGGAATATTGGGTCACATAGGATAAATTGTGGTTGACGAGAGATGCGGAACCTGGCAAATGTATTGCAGTGAGTAGACAGGTTCTGCAGTAGGGGAGCAGATGAAGGACTGCCCTCGCTCACAGTCCAGGACAGGCTTCCCAGGGACACAGAGGGAATGCTGGCTCTTTGATTGGGGGATTTTCTTCCTTTGAGCTGGTGGCTGAGGCCTTCCTCACCCTCACAGCAGGGTAAAGGGGAGGATAACTCTCTCTCCACAGGTTTTCCACATTATTCAAAGTAGAGGAGAGAGGGGATGGGGCCAGCAGTCGATGAGGATGGCTTCTGGTTTTGTTTTGAACAGGAGAGAGTGGGAAGGTGCATTTGGGCAATGCTACCTTCCTTTCTGCTGTTCAGGGTTTCAGGCTCCCGCTCTGAGAATGAGGCTGGAGTGGATCTGAGATGCTGAGTGGGGGGTGACTGTGAAGGCGTTCAAGAGGCCATGACTTTGTTGGGTTCAGGGACCGTTTTGCACATGAGTTCTGCCGAGCCTCAGCTGTATTTCTCCAGAGGTCCAGCTGCTGTGGCTTATTCATGAGAAACAAATTTACAGCTGCAGCTATGTAATCCTAATGATGTTCATGCACCTACCCTCTGGTTTTCTGGATCTGTGCTCTTAAGGTGACTAGTCGGAGATCACCAAGACTATCCTGGTGTTAGCGCTGGAAGTTATGTGTCCTGAGAAGGCCTCTGTCGTGAAGAACCCCTCAGTCTCCAGGGCATGGCTCACCCTACCCTACCCACTCCTTAGCAGCTGTAGCATGGGAGGAGGGACATTCTTGCTGCCTCTCTGGGCAGTCTTCTGCTGGGGCCCCGAGAAGCAGGCCTGTGTAAACCTTAGAAGGAAGAAGGATGCTACTGCCCAGGTGTGCTTAGATGTTACATTCTGGCGAGTCACTGGTGAGCAGTCAATGTCTGTAATTTGTGCAGGCCTAAACAGTTCATTCTTACAGCCTCTCATTCCTGCGGGCTCGACTGTTGGCTGATCTGGCTTCCTCGGTACCATGGTGAGAGGCTGTGACTGGAGTAGCTGGGGACTGGCTGACATATTGTCTTCACGTGATTGCAGAACCTTGTCAGGTCCTTTATGGGAAGGTGAGGTTTTCTTGTGGCACAGTGGCCCATGGGCAGTTGGATACTTGCCTGGGACTTCAGAGTACCTGAAGAAGCATTCCAGCCACCCTCCATTGTCATGTAGGGTGCTGGTACCTATCAGCATTTCCATCTGTTTTTCTGTGTTCCTTTCTGGTCCTAGAGGTTGACTATAGCCCCTGCGTGCTGGGCAAGCCCTGTATCACAGAGCTATTCCTTAGCCTTCTTTGTAATAAAAACAGTAAAGTTATAAAGATATAACTTGTCTTTATTTTTTAAAAAAGATTTATTTTTGTATATGAGTGCTCTATTTGCATGTATGACGGAAGAGGACATCAGATCCCACAGTAGATGGTTGTGAACCACCATGTGATTGCTGGGAATTGAACTCAGGACCTCTGTAAGAGCTGCCAGTGCTCTTAACCACTGAGCCATCTCTCTATTCCCAAGACACAACTCTTCATCATCAGTTTTATAGAGGCATTTTTATTCTGAATACAAACTAAAAGGACATACTGTAAATGTATCTTGACATATCCTAAAAGCCCTGCTGCTCAATGAATATGTATGTTCGTATATATGCATGTGTGTTCCCTCTATCCCACAAAGCCCCAACTAACGCAGGTAGGTGTTGCAAGGTGATAGGCTTGTGTAAAAAGGTATTTGGACAGTGTGTGTGCGTGTGTGTGTGTGTGTGTGTGAGACTTACATGAACATTTGCAGCCTAAAGGACAGAAAGAGATTATTAGGATGAAGAAAGGGTCAGAGATAAAGGATGATTTGGGTTGAAAGGAGGTATTTACAGTAGGAGAAGGTGCTAAGATACCCTGAGTAGAAGGAATCTAAGGGACTGGGGCAGTGGAAAATGTTTAGAAATGAAGGGTGTGGTCATTTGGTTTTAAATGTTACTATAGATGTCTGACCCAGCTCCCGGATTGAAGATCCATGAAGTGTTCTTTCTGGTAGTTTTCACCTTATTTCTGAGTAATGGAAGTTGCCTACTGTTTTTTGTTTGTTTGTTTGTTTTTGTTGTTGTTGTTTGTTTTTTGAGACAGGGGTTTCTCTGTATAACAGTTCTGACTGTCCTGGAACTTGCTTTGTAGATCAAGGTAGTCTTGCACTCATAGAGATCCTCTCCTCTGTGCCCCCACCCTGCAGCCCACCGTGTTGCCACACCCCGCCTCTGTATTGCTCTCCCCCATCCCCCCAGTGCTGGGGTTAAAGGTGTACACCACCATGACCAACTGGCTGAAAACTGTCTATTTTAAGAGTTCAGCATAAACTCAAATGTAGGTACTTGGGGAAATTTACTGACAGTACAGTTTTGGCAAAGTTTCAGGAAAACATAATACAAAACTTAATTTTAAATTAAATTATTATTTTATTAACTTTGTATATATTTAATATTGCAGCTACAGTTTTATGACTCTTACATGAGTTAATTTTTTTTTTGGTCTAAGCTCATATAACTTCATTGAAACATCTCGGGAATTAACACACATATGCAAAAAGCTTATAATTCCAAGTCATTTCGTGTTTTTGTTTGTTTTGTTTGTTGGTTGTCAGAGCCATTTCTCCAAGCATTTATCATTTTATTTTTAACAACAAAACATAACAAAATAAAGTATAAGATAAAACAAAAACCATCACTTTGAAGTTGGACAAGGCAAACCAACAGAAGGAGAAGAAGCCCCAAAGAAGGCACAGGAATCAGAGACTCACTCATTCGTACACTCAGGAGCCCCATAAGAACACTAACCTGAAGCTGTAATATATATGCAGAGGAGCTGGTGCAGACCCTGTAGGCCCTGTGCTGCTGTTTCTGTCTCTGTGAGTTCGTGTGAGCTTGTCTTAGTTGATTTAGGGACCCCCCTTTTCCAGGTGTTTCCTCCCCGGGCTTTTACCTTCTTTCTGACCTTCTGCCTCCTCTTCTGCTGCGTTCTCTGGGCTCTGAGGGGAGGAATCTGATGGAGACATCCCATTTAGGACTGAGTGTTCCAAGGACTTTCTCTCCATAATGTTTGACTGTGGGTCTCTGCATTTGGTCCCATCTGCTGAAGGAGGAAGCCTCTCTGATCATGGTTGAATAAGGCCCTGATCTGGGAGTCTAGTCGAATGTCATTAGGAGTCATTTTGTCATTCTTGTATTTGCTGTTATTATTATTACTATTATTATTATTATTGGCCAGCAGTATTTGGTTTTACTCTAGGTCCCTGGGCCATCTCGTCTCTGGCTCTTGGTTACCTAAGCAGTGTTGGGTATGGGTTCTATCTCATGGGTTGGTTCTTGTCAAATCTATTCCTTGTTTTAAAAGATGTTTTCTGTGTCTGTATTGTAGGAATATTGCAATACGGTCCAGCTAGATTCTGGGATAGATTATCGGAAAAGGGAACTCACTCCTGCAGGAAAACTCTACTACCTGTAAGTGTTTTCTGTGTGTGTGTGTGTTTAATTTTCCAGATTTAAAATTTAATGACTTAGTGGGAGAAGACTAAGAAAATAAGTACTTTGTTAGAAGTGGAAAGACTAATTCTGAATTTCACAAGTTTTAAACAAATGTTATGATGTTAACTTCTTTATACGGCCTTGGCCATCCATATTTGCATCGTTTCTAATGTGTGATTGGGTGAAACCCTAATTAGGTTTTGGGGAGATGACAGATGGTTAGGAAGTAATGAGTCCCCTCAAAAGAGGCTGTGAGATTAAGAGAGTATCTTCATGTGCTAAAGGAATTAATTATTTGTGGCCATCTTCTGACAAGTGTTCCCTCTCTGTTCCCCCAAATTGTTGCTGTATTTTGTCCGACAGTCTGTCTGTATTTACCGTTGTTGACTGACTCCTATGCAGAACCAATGCAAAAATGTCTCCCATATGCAAATACAACAGAGTGTCTTTTAAGATTCTCCTGAGTAGGAGCAATTTATAGTAATAGATGTGTTCAGCACATGCAGTTAATGCGGAGAAAACAAGTAGCATCTGTTTGAAAACGTCACTTGTGAGAACCTCGCGAAGGAGAGCGCTTTCTAGATGCAACTCTTGTTTGGTATCTGACGACAGCGTTTGGCGCAGAGTGGGATCTCGGGGTCCATCAGAGGCCTAATTGTAATTTAAGTAAAATGCATGTTTCTGGTAATTTAAATCCCGATGACAACGTGCGAATGAGAGGCTGAGAAAACTTCTTGTCTTTGCCGCCTTGTAAGCAGAAGTACTTACTGTTTTTGAAGCAGAAATTAGGCAGAAAAATCACATAATTAAGATTGCATACTTTAGAACATACTAAAGGGACTGTTAGGGCTTACATCCAGATTCCTGCAATTGTTACAGCAGTGTCTTGTCCCCTTAAGTACTCAGTCTTTAAAGTACTTTACAATCTAAAACAATTCTCCCAACACCATTGTCTGCTTTCATATGAACGTTTTCCTCCCAGTTTCTTTTATCTTTTATTTTTCTGACATTCATAACCTTTCCCTGACTTTTTACCTATTTCTAGTTGTTTCAGACATATGTGGTATTGTCAATAAATAGTCATGTCCTTTTTTCAAAGGAGGCAGTTCTTATTTACTGTTTTTAGGCAAAATACACTAATACAGAATAATTAAAATATTTCTTAGTGAGGAATTTCCTTCCTTCTTCCTTTTTCTTTTTCTTTTCTTTCTTTCTTTTTTTATTTTATTTTTTTTTGGGGGTGGGTGGGTTAGGCTGGACTTCTCTGAGTAACAGCTCTGGCTGTCTGGGAATTTACTTTGTAGACCAGGCTTGAACTGTCAGCGATCCTCCTGCCTCTGATTAAAGGCATGCACCCGCCAGGCTCCTGAGGAATTTCTTAAGTGAAGAAAATGTGCTGGGGTCTGGGTCAGTCAGCAAGTGCTCACTGTGCTCACCAAGGAAGGGCCTGGGTCTGAAAAGCTGGATGAGACAGCAAGCCTCACCTATTAGCCCAGCAGTAGGGAGGTGGAGACAAGGCTCTCTGTGCTCACTGGCCAGCCAGTGTGGTCGATCTAAAGTTCTCGGCTCAGCGAGAGACTCTGCCTCAAAAAGCATGGAGAAGAGCAATGATTGAGGAAATCACCAGACACTGACTTCTGGTTTCCACACACACGCACACGGACACACGGACACGAACACATGGACACATGTGCACACACACCACACAAGCACACACATATGCATATAGGCACACACATGCAGGCACACATCTGCATCATGAAGTCTCTGTATGATGCTGACACAGACGTGGTGGGGTTTCTTGTGGTGACTTTCCTCTTCCTGATAAACCTGGTGATTTTATTTTATTTTTAAACTCATTTATGTTTATTTTCTTGTGTATGTGTGTATATGTGTTTATACATACACTTTCATGCATTCACACATGCATTTCATGGCACCTGTGTGAAGGTTGGAAGTAGTTTGTGTGAGTTGGCTCTCTTTTTCCTCTGGGGATCAAAATCAGGTCGTCAGCTTTTAGATCAAGCACTTCACCCTCTGAGCCGTCTTGTCTACCCACAAAGCAAGGCAATTCTAGCATAGTGAAAGTCAGTTCCATTCCTGAGACATGCGGTGGGAGAACACAGCCTCATGCTAACAGTCCCAGAGTCCAGAGAACCGGAATGTCCAAGGGAACCCTGAGATACGGCAGGATGGGAGGCTCGGGGTATATCCTTATTCTCTTGAATGAGCCCTTCATGGAAAAGAGAAAAATACCCTGAGGTCTGTTTTAATTGGATTTCTTTTGTCTTTCTTTTCTGGTAGGAAAGACTGAACCTAGGACCCCACAGACGCTGGGCAAGCACTATACCACTAAACTATACCCCGAGCTCTGTTTTACTTTTGATTTATTATTGATTTTTAAATATTTACTTTTATTATTTTAAATTATGTGTATGGGTTTTTGTTGGGAGTGGGTATCAGCATGTGCATGCAGGTACCCCGTAGGCCAGAGGTAGCAGATTCCCCTGGGGCTGGAGTTGCAGGTAGTTGTAATCTGCCTGAAATGGGCACTGGGTACCCAGTTCAGGTCCTCCGCTGAACAGTGCATACTCTCAGCCTCCGAGTGAGCCCTCCGGCTCATTTTCTTTATGTTCTGAGCCTCTCACCCAGTTGCTGGGCTTGGCCTTGGATTCCCTATGAGACCAAGCAGGTCTTGAACTTCTTGAGATGGTAGGCCTGTGTCCCCCAGGTTCAACTTCTCTCACATTTATAGAAAAACTTGCTACATCTCCCCTTGTAACCGACTTGTGGGCAGTGCTATTCTTTTACCCTGTTAAAATATGTTTCTCTTTAGTACTCTCCAGCTGAAATCTGGGATCTGTTTTTGGATATGGGGTCCAGAGTACTGTCTCGTTGATTTTACTAGAGTCAGCTGCCTGTAAAACAGAAGCCTACCTTCTCCCCAGGGACGCCAACCACTGCTGGATTTCCTTACCATCAGCCTCACATCCGCGATCCTTAGTTAAGTAGAAATATTCAGACAAGATGGATGCATTCAGGGTGGTGGGACTGAGACTAGAAATATTCAGTAGCTTGGCACTTCTCTTCTTCAAGTTTCCAAAGAAACCAAACAAACAAACAAAAAATACCCCAAGCTAGAATACAAATAATACTAAGAGTCACCAGAGATTTTATTCCAAATAACCACGGAGCAATGTCTGCCATTCAGAATATTGTCTGCTTCCTCAGAACTGATTCTTAGAGACTTTTCCTGTTCACTAGTCCTATTGAGTCAGAAATCTCGGGGTATGAGGTGTGTGTGTGTGTGAGTGTGTGTGTGTGTGTTAGTGTCTGAAGGTGTGCTCCTCTCATAACACACATGTGGAGGTCAGAATCAGTCTTGGCTATCAGTTCTTGCCTTCTGCTCTGTTTGAGTCGGGGGCATGTTCGTCGCTGCGCTGCATACTCCAGGCAAGCTGCCCCTTGAGTGGACTCTCCCAGCTCTGCTGTATTGCCATGGGAATGCTGGAATCTCTGCTGTATTGCTGTAGGAATGCTGGAATTTCAGACACACTTCCTCGCATGCTTTTACCCTAGGTCAGGGTCCAAACTTGCATCTTCAGGCTAGTGCATCAGGCACCTTTTCCTTTGAACCGTCTCCCAGGCCTTTCTGAGAAAATTCCAGAGACTTGACTTTCCCGAGTAGTTTTCAACCTCACTACGACAAACTTGGAGTCGTCAGTGTTAGCAGGTTGTCAGGCACGGAGTTCGAGTATCAGTGGTCCAGTGCCACCTGGGTGAAAGCATCCCGTCATTGTCTAGTTTTGCATTCTGCATTATTTTTTAACTGCATTTTCACTCCTCAGACAGGCATAGGCAGTTTCCTCCTGGATGTGGTGACTAGGCATGAGAGGGACCCCTGTGTGAGGACAACGACGGCCTGTGGAAACCCAGGCAGCTCCATTAAGCTTTGGATTTTCCATTTGCCTCTGGGTGACCACTCGGACCACTGACCCATTTAGAACTTTATGGAGCTTGTCAAGCATGACATGTCTTATGCTTTCCCAAGCATTTATCTGCCTTAGCTGAGCTCTTTGGGGCTGGTAGCAGATGGTATCATTTTGTATATGCAGTGAGCACATCTTTCCAGCAGGAGGCGCAGCTATGGAGGGGCCCCATGGGATGCTGCCCCCCCACCCCCCACCCAGCTAGTTGCTGTCATTCCTGCAGCAGGAGGATCCACTGGTTTCCTGAAGAGAAGGTTTCAGGTCACCTCGGTCTCACATTTGCTGCTTGTTTTTCTTTAGCTTTTAGGGATTGAGTAGTGTGACCCAGAGGTAGAGCACTGCCCCCGTTAAGTCTGTGGAAGGATCCAGAATGGAGTGTTTCCTATTCACACAACAGATCTTCCCCAAAGTCAACGTGTCTGTTTGCAGCACAGCAGCTATGGCCTCAAGAGGAGAGTTGTTTTCATTTTCTTGTCAACTGTGTGCATATGTCTATTAAAGGTAATGCGTGTGCATGTATAAGGTACATGACGTGTGTGTATGTTAGTGTACAAGTTGTTAGGCCAGAGATTGGTGTTAGTTTCTGCCTTATTTTTGAGTTAGAATTTCTGGAGTGTACAATCTCCACAAGAGTGGCTGGCCAACAAGCTCCAGCAATCCCCCTGTCTCCACCTCCTCTCTCCACAGTGCTTGGGCTACAAGCTCATAGCGGTGTCCCTGGCTCTTACATGGGTGAGGCATTTGAACTCAGGCCCACAGGCTTGCCTCTTACCCGCCAAGCCAGCTCCCTGAGATTTCAAACTGAACAGGGACAAGTGGCAGAGCTGGGGCATTTATGTGCTCTACCTCTGAGCTCACCGATTGTCTGTAGTATTGTATGGACGTTTATGTGCTCTACCTCTGAGCTCACGGATTGTCTGTAGTATTGTGTGGATGTTTATGTGCTCTACCTCTGAGCTCACCGATTGTCTGTAGTATTGTATGGACGTTTATGTGCTCTACCTCTGGGTTCACAGATAGATTGTCTGTAGTATTGTATGGACGTTTATGTGCTCTACCTCTGGGTTCACAGATAGATTGTCTGTAGTATTGTATGGACGTTTATGTGCTCTACCTCTGGGTTCACAGATAGATTGTCTGTAGTATTGTATGGACGTTTATGTGCTCTACCTCTGGGTTCACAGATAGATTGTCTGTAGTATTGTATGGACGTTTATGTGCTCTACCTCTGGGTTCACAGATAGATTGTCTGTAGTATTGTATGGACGTTTATGTGCTCTACCTCTGGGTTCACAGATAGATTGTCTGTAGTATTGTATGGACGTTTATGTGCTCTACCTCTGAGCTCACCGATTGTCTGTAGTATTGTGTGGATCCTGGCAAAAGAAACAACTGAGCTGTGCCAGAAACACGGAATGTAGTCGTCTGGGGCAGAGAGCCTGAATGGTAGGATATACCGTTGCATCCTTGTGCCTGGATCCCCTGGGGTGGAAGGGCATTCTCCTGAGGCCCAGATGATCCCAGTTCAGGCCATGAGTCCTGTGGCATGAGAGGAGCGCCTAGTTTCTGTGGATATAAACATGGCTGCCTTCTGTCTCAATGGTTACCCCATCTCATGGCTCAAGGTTGCTCTTGACCAGTACAGCACTGGGAGGGTCAAGGCCTTGAGTCTTGGTGCATCCACTCAGTGTGCAGGAGAGAAAAGGACCTGCAGAGGGCCCACTCTCTCAACAGGCCACAGGCTTTTATTTCAGCTGGCTCCCATGCACCAGAATCATCACCAGCTCATATGAAGCACAAGGACATCTTAACCACACGCGCACGCACCCACACTACCCCCTACATGCACACACACACACCATGCATACACGCACACTACCCCCTACATGCACACACGCACACTACCCGCTACATGCACACATGCACACTACCCCCTACATGCACACACGCACACTACCCGCTACATGCACACATGCACACTACCCCCTACATGCACACACGCACACTACCCCCTACATGCACACACGTGTGCACACACACACGCATGCATACACTACCTTCCATGCACACACGCACACACACACTATCCCCTACATGCACACACACACCCCATGCGCACACACACTACCTTCCATGCACACACGCACACACACACCCCATGCACACATGCGCACACACACACACCATGCACACATGCGCACACACACAACCCCCCATGCACACACACACAACCCCTCATGCACACACACACACCATGCATACACGCACACACATACCATGCACACATGTGCATACACACAACCCCCCATGCACACACACACACACAACCTCCCATGCACACACACACAACCCCCCCATGCACACACACACCATGGATACATGCACACCCCCCATGCACACACAACCCCCCATGCACACACACACACAACCTCCCATGCACACACACACACAACCCCCCATGCACACACAACCCCTCATGCACACACACACACAACCCCCCATGCACACACACACCATGCATACACACACCCCCCCCATGCACACACACACCATGGATACATGCACACCCCCCATGCACACACAACCCCCCATGCACACACACACACAACCCCCCATGCACACACACACCATGCATACACACACACCCCCATGCACACACACACCATGCATACACACACACCCCCATGCACACACACACACCATGCATACACACACACCCCCATGCACACACACACCCCATGCATACACACCCCCCCATGCACACACACACACACCATGCATACACGCACACCCCCCATGCACACACACACAACCCCCATGCACACACACACAACCCCCCATGCACACACACACACACCATGCATACACGCACACCCCCCATGCACTCACGCACACAGTCCTTTGAACAGATTTCAGAGATACATTTCTTCTTAAATGCTTCTCCAGTGGAAGCTTCCTCTCACAGCGTCTTTCAGTTCTGCGCTCCAGAAACATCTCTTTCAAGAAGAGAATCATTTTGGTGACTGTATCTTTGAACACCATTTTTAAAAAACAACAATTAGTTGGCAAAAAAACCTCCAAAAAACAAAAAACAACAACAAAAACCTCCACTTGTTCTAAGGCTCGAGCTCTTTTTAAGGAAAAGAGAGCTGAAAACTAAGGATGATGCTCATGGCACACCCAGTTCCCCACAGTTAAAAGCAGCCTGCCTCCTGCCTGTGACGTGCTTTATAAATTCTCCCTCAGCCTTCAACTGTGGGGACCACATCAGTAACTTAAGAATGTTTCTTAGCTTCATTGCCACACCTTCCCACATCTAAAATCTTGGCATAATTCTTTTGACTTAAAATTTTAATTTAATTAATTAATTCTTGTGTTTGGGTATTTTGCCTGCATGTAAGTCTGTGTGTCTCATGCACATCTGGTGATCTCAGAGGCCAGGAGATGGCATCAGATCCCCTGGGACAGGAGTTGCAGACTGTTGGGAGCTCCCTGTGGGTGCAGGAAACTGACTCCAGGGCCTCTTGAAAAGCAGCCAGCACCCTTAACCATTGAGCCATCTCTCCAGCCCCTTAATTTTGATTGTGAATTATGTGTATGTGTATCTGTTTGTGGCTGTGTGCCTATGAGTTTGGTGCCTGCAGAGGCCAGAGCATTGTGGTTAGAGTTACAGGCAGTTGTACCCTGCCCCACGTGGGTGTTGGCAATCCAGCTCGGTCCTCTGCAAGAACAGTATGTGCTTTTAACGGCTAACCCATCTCCTCGGATCCACTCCGGCAGAGTTGTAGTTTCTGCCTGCAAGGTTGCCAGTTCCTGACATCTTGGGACCTTTTCACCAGATCCCATTATCACAGCCGTGGTGTTTGTGTCCCAGGCCATTGGTGGTTGTGATTTGGATCTCACCTTTTCTTGCCAGTTAGACAAGTTTCTATTGTGCATTTGTTTTGGCCTTTAGTCTCTTTCGATAGTGTTTTGTCGTTTCTAATATACAATATGCTTTACAGTTTTGTTAAATTCATTTGTTAGTAGCTTATTCTTTTTATGCTCTATAAATGAATTCCCCCAATTTCATTTTTAGTGTCTTTATTACTACTATCACATGCAACAGATTTTTGCATATTGACCTTGCTGAACTGGTTTAATAATTTCTTAGAGAGTTCATAGAGTTTTCTAAATACAAGATGACAGTATCTACAAAACCAGTTTGCTTCGTTCTCTGTAGGTGGGACATTTTTGATGTCTTTTTTTCTCATCTAATTCCCTTCACAGAGCTGAGCTCTAGTACAGTATAGGAAGTGAGAGACGCTGAGCCTTATCTTATTTCTGGTCTTAAAGGAAATGACTTTTACCGTTAGTCACACCGCTGTCCCCGGGTTTTTCACTTTTGTCTGCTGTCAGTTCACAGTGTTCTGTTCCTTGGTTTGCTGAGCGTTTCTGTGATTTTGTGAAGTGTATCTTCTGTTTTGCTAAGAAAATTGTGTGATTTGGGTCCATTGCTATAGCAACACACTTCATGCTACTAATTGATTTCTAGATTTTAGATCAGCCTTGCATTTCTGGAGCAGATATTGTCAGACTTGTCAGTTTTCCATCCCTGAGCAGAACGTCTGAGTCAAAGCACTTAGCAGGAGATTCCTATCTCAGCCCACGGCTTCCCAGGTTTCCATCCATGTGTAGATGGCACCGCTGCCTCGGGGCCTGTGTGCCGCGGGGCCACGGCAGCAGGCAAGCAGAGAAGTGAGTGTAGGGGACAATGGAAGGGTATCGGTGTCTTGATGTCTTATCTGAGAGCACCCTCTTACCCAACTGCCTTCTACTAAACCCCACCCCCAAGGTTCCTCCACCCCTCAGTCGTGCCACGAGCTGAGAACCACGCCTTTAACATATGTTTAACAGCAGTGAAAGAGAGGGTACTCTGGGGGCCACTTCAGCTCCAGACAGGAACGATCATAGCGTAGAACCTCTTTATGCGGTGTGCACAGGCTTGCCGGTACTTTACCGGGGACGTTTATGTTTGTAGTTGCTTTCTTCTCTGGACATGTTCTAGTCTGGTTTTCATGGCAGAATAATGCTGGCCTCACAGCAACTTGGAAGAACCCCATCTCTCCTTCATCCCCTTCTTGGGTCAGTTGCTTGGTCTGTATCTTTTTAGGAGTTTGTCCATTTCATCTATTCTAGCTGATTTGTTAGTTTGCAGCTGTTCCTGGGCAGCCTGAATACCCTTATCCAAAATGCATGGAAACGGAAGTATTTCAGATGCCAGGGTTGTTTTTTGTTTTATTTTGGGGACGTTTGTGTAAAGTTTATATCGAACACCTCTAAGCTGAAGCCTAGACTTTCAGTTTAGAGTTGATGTTATTATCTTATTGTCCGCTTAATCTGGACAAGGTTGATATAGCACCCCGTCTTTCACTACCGTCTCGTAAATACACACGTCCACAATGGAAACATAGCCATATGTTAGCTACACATTTCAGCTTCCTGCTTCATATCCTGTAGGACGTAATCACCCAAATTGTTTTTCTTGTTTTTGGCTGTTAAAATCATAGAAGTGTTCTATTCGACATAATTCGGATGGACACTTAAGTAATTAATTGTGCATTAACTCAAGGGCTACTGAATGAGAAATTAATATCAAGTGTGTGAAACTATTTGAAATGCCCCCTAACAAGGGGTACAGTATGGCAGTTCCTCTTGTGCAGACTCCCCAGCAGCTATCCCCGTCTGTCCTGCACATCTTTCTTTCTCTGTTGAACCTCATGTGGCGATGGCACCTCACACCACAAGACACCTCGGCTTGTCGTCACAGAATAAATCTGGCCTGCCATTCGCTGCTTAACCACACCGGCAAAAGTATCCAGCTGCCAGTTATACTGTGTAGGCGTACAACATGTGAGCAGATCACGTGCATACAATTTTTCAGTGTTCTTAACATTATCTTCTCCTAATCTGCTTTTATGACAAGGTCTCACTCAGCTTGGAACTCGCTTACAGAGGCCCAGGCGGCCTTTGAATTTGCACAATCCTCCTGCTTCAGTCTCTTGTATTCTGGGATCATAGGCGTGAGCTACCGTGCCCAGCTCAGGTTTCTTAGCATTCTTATCAGCTTGTTATTTCATCTTCAAACAGATCACAGGCTGAACTGAAAGTCAGCCTCTAGGACAAGAAAAACTGACCTGGCAGAAGTCCCGGGTCCTTAGTTACTTGCTGGGGACTTTTTAAAAAGGCTCTTAAAACCCTCTTGCCACTTTCCCTCATTATTCGACTTCTCTTTTATCTTTATTGTTTTTTAAAACCTTTTCTTCAGGTTGCCTTTCTGAAATTATGCAAAAGGAAATTTTTAAAACATTTATCAAGCTGCAGTTCTGCATGGTAGGCTGCTGACTTCTTTCAGGTAAACACAACATAGAAAGTCAGTAGACATTTTCTATGGAGACGAGAAGGGTGAAGCCCTGCAATTTGAGGAGCTCCCACTTTCGGCATTATATACAGGTCAAGATTAATGGAGCCAGGGAAATTATCCGCCAGGTGCCTGAGAAGGGTGGGAATGTGGGGCCTGAAATGGATCTTTGAGCAGTCAATTAAGCCTTTGCGTGACCGAGAAGATAAACAGTAGGATAAAAATCCACTTGAACAACCGATTCCGTTATGTAAAACACACCTACAGGATTTGAAATACGACCAAGTCTGTTTTATATTAAGGCAAGTATAAACCAACTTAATTTTAGACCTGCCTCCAGCCCCAGATTCGGTTTGGTGTGAGGACAAAGAGCCATACAGCATGGATGCACAAGGAATCGGGAGAGTGCGGAGACTCTGCCAGGAAAGCTTGGCAAGGAACCCCAGAGGGAAGGAGAACTTTCTCTGTCAAATCAACTTTGGCTCTCTGGCATAGAGAGCGCAGAGCGACAGGCACTGAGGAAAGCTAGCCCTATTCTACTTGTTGATACCTTAACAAGCTGTTGATTTTTGAAAGGGGACAAAGGCGCAAAGTGTGGTTAGCATTCTGTCCCCTTGAGTCAATCCTAATGAAGTGGGAGGTTCTTGAAAAAATTAATTTCCATTTAAATTCATGCGTGACCCTCTTCCAAAAACCTCCAAGTGTTTGGGAATTTTGGTTGAGAATTTCAAATGATCCAGCAATAATAAGCTCATTTTTGACATGTTCTGTTTCCTTGAGGCTAAGTTTTATGTTGAATGCCCTGATTTCAGCTGTAAGGTTTTTTTCCCCAAAATTGGAATGACTGATTAATTTCTTTTCTGTTTGCTGATTTAATGTGGAAAAGATAAACCACAATTCTCATCCTTCCAAAGCAATCAGGCTTTTAATCCAGGTACTGTACTCAGGATTCCTGCCGGAGTTGGGGGCCAGATTTCCTGGCACCTGAACAGTGGTTATTCCAGGGTTTTTCTGACTTAAAGACGCAGTGGTCCCGCTCAACAAAAAACAGAAAGTGCTCCTCAGCACCACTCCTGAGAGGAACAAAGTTGACGGAGCCACGAGATGGCCGGGTTTCAGGGCGTCGCAGAGCAGAAGAAAAGAGGCTGTGCCGGGCTCTGGCTGTCTGGCCTTCAGGGGAGAGGGGCAGCTTTGGAAAAGTGGCTTTGCCTCACATCAGAAGTGACCCTAATGCTCTTTATGTGTCAACTTTTGATTAGCTGTGGACAGATTTTCTTTTCCTGCATCCTGTCTACACAAAGGCCTAGTTTATTGTACCATGCGCAATTGCTGGACCCAGAGTCCAGCTGTCTCAAGGGAGTACGTTTTTCCTTGCAGAGCTGGGGATCAAACCAGGGACTTGTGCACACTTGGCAGCCACTAGCACTGAGCTATACCCCGCGTGAGTGTTTGGTTCCTGCTCCTTTCTGCTTCCTCCCAGAGAGGAAGAGAACATTCTTTAAACATTGCCCAATTCCCTTGTTTTCTGGTCATTGCAATGGAAAGAGCCACAAATTTCTAATAAGACCATAGACAGTGTGGACTTTTTGTTTACTTGTTTGTTTTTGTTTGTTTGTTTCTGTTTTTCAAGATAGGGTTTCTCTGTAGCTTTGGAGCCTGTTCTGAAACTAGCTTTTGTAGATCAGGCTGACCTCTAACTCACAGAGATCCGCCTGCCCCTGCCTCCTGAGTATTGGGATTAAAGGCATGTACCACCACTGCCCAGCTGACAGTGTTTTTTGTTTTTTGTTTGTTTTTTTTGTGCATGATCAGCTTCCAGTTGGAGTATGCACTGTAATAGTCTCAAGTATGCTAAACATTGACATTGTATTACTTTTCTATTGCTGTGGTAAAACACCATAGCCAAGATAACTTAGAGAAGAAATCTATCTGAGCTTCCAGTTCCAGAGGGTTAGGATTCAAGATGCTGGAGCAAAGACATGGTGGCTGGAAGAGCAGCTAAGAGCTCACGTCTTGAACCCCAAGTAGGAAACAGAGAGAGTGAATTCAAAATGATGTGAGTCTTTAAACTCACAAGGCCCTCTTCCTGTGACATAATCCCCATCATCTTTCCGAGTGGTTGCCATAACAACACTTCCTCCCCAGCATCTTTCCAAGTAGTTACAGTAACAATGCTTCCTCCCGTCATCTTTCTTTAGGGAACATAACCAGCTCTCTCAAGAAGAAGGGCAGGGAAAGGCCCTTATCACAATCGCTGGCCACAGAGGCCAGTGACTCCTGATCCCTTCCCCCTCTTTGTGAAGATATTGTGGTGTTGAGGAGGGTGAGGGATGGTAGAGGGTGGGGAAAGGGTGCTATCATAATTGTGAGAGCAAGAGTTGGACCCAGTTATCAGAGGCTTATCTTAGGGTTTCTATGCCTGTGAAGAGACACCATGACCACAACAACTTTTAACAAAGGAAGACCAGTGGCTGGCTTACAGTTTCAGAGGTTTCACCCATTGTTATCATGGTCCAACATGGTGGCGTGCAGGCAGACATGGTGCTGGAGAAGGAGCTGAAAGTCAGTCTTAACATCTTGACCCACAGGCCACAGGAAGTGTTCTGAACTAGATGTAGTTTGATCACAAGACCTCAAAGCCTGCCCCCACTGTGACCAACAGGGCAACACCTACTCCAATAAGGCCACACCCCTAATATTGCCGCTCCCTGTGGGCTTATAGGGGCCAGTTACATTCAGATTCCCACAAGGTTCATTGGCATCTTTAGAAGTTGCAAGAAGTTGGCAATTCTGTCAACTTTGTGAGATACGTAAACAAAAAACCACCAACAAAGAACCCCAAAAACTTCCTGCTAGTCCATTTGATAATCGGATCTCCCCCTCCACCCCATCCCCCCACCCCCCACACCACCCTCCCCCCACACACATTTAATCACATTCCCTATGGCTGGATCTCTGCTTTGGTCCCTCTCATTTTCGTGTCACGGCAGCCCTTCTTCCAGAAGTTAGCCGTTTTTATCCCATGGGTGGCCTTCTGTGAGTGGAAAGCCGTGTGGCTGTGGATTGAATCTAAAAAGACCCCACTCGTGTTTGGTCGCAGCTGTTGGCTTTCGGAGGTTGTAGACATTTCAGAAAGCAGAGCTTTGCCTGAGAAGTGGGTGACTGTGGGCAGGAGAAGGATAATAGTCTCGCCAAGTTCAGCCTTAAGCTTGCCCTCTGTTTATTGTCCACAGAGATCACAGCAAGTCAGCCCCAGGCTCCCAACACAGACATTTAGGGAGAGATTCCATCCCGACAACTCTGACTCCAGGAATGGATTCATTAACCAAGCCTCCTCTTAACGTTACCATCAGCACAGGGTCACCACGTTACTCCAGCTGTGACCAAATACCCGAGAGAAGCAATTTAAAGGAGGAATGACATTTTGTCCCATGGTTTTGGAGGCTTCTGTTCTCTGTTCTTGAGACTGTCGTTTCAAGGCGTATGGGAAAGCAGAGCACCACGGTGGTGGGAACCTGGACGTCTGACTGCCTTCCCTCACGATCTGTCCTCCAGCCGAACCCACAGCCTAACATGGCTCTTGCTCCCTGTCGCCACACTTTGAATCCACTAACATCAGTCCATTCATGAAGTCACAGCTGCTTTTCTCACGTGCCCATCCGCTGTGAAACTGTGAGGGCCATTTCCTGTGCAGATCCCAGTGCCATCATCCTGCCTCAGCTTCCAAGGGCTGGGATCCTGGGATCACAGGCATGCAACACCACACTTGGAATGATGGACTCCTTACCAACTGCACCATCTTTTCATGCAGCTTCTTAAGAATCCTTTAACAGTCCCAGCACTCCGGAGGCAGAGGCAGGCAAATCTCTGTGAGTTCGAGGCCAGCCTGGTCTACAGGAGCTAGTTCCAGGACAGGCTCCAAAGCTACAGAGAAACCTTGTCTCGAGAAAAAAAAAAAAAACAGAGAGATTCCATTGGAGTTTTGTGTGGTAACACATTTGTGTATGGCATGACATAAATATTGCCATTGCCGCAGTGCTCTCAGTTTGCCCTGCCTTTTTTATATTTTCTGTCATACAGACAGTTTATGTCTTTGTATATCAGATTAATAATTAATCTAATATTAGATTAGGTAAGTGACATAGCTCTGAATCTCCGTCCTCCTTTCTGTAGACACGTGGCGATGATGTCACCTCCAGGGCAAGGTCAAAGTAGTGTGAGGAGCTCACTGCTGCATGCTGGTCCAACAAAGGTCAGCTTTGTCCCATTGGACATGCTGCAAGGTTTAGATTCGCCCGAGGACTTTGATACAACTGCAAGACATCCTCAAAGCTGCTTACATTTGATTTGGAAGTGCACAATGGATAACTGGCCTTTTCGACTAATATAACTGGGTAATGAAAGTGTTTTTTTCTCCTTATTTCACTAATGCTCATCTTTAAAAAAAGTTAATGCAGCCTAGCAAGATGGATCCATAGGCAAAGCACTGGCTGTGCAAGCCTGGTGGCCTGGATGTGACCCTCTAAATCGTGTGTGTGCACGCGCACGTGTGTATGTGTGTGTGTGATGCTGGGTCTTGCCATGCTAGGCAGGTGCTGTCCTGGTAAACTATTCCCCTGCTCTGCGTGCTCCATTCTATCCGCCTTGACAAGTAGCCATTAGGACCTGTGAGATGACTCAGTGGGTAAAGGGATTTGCCGAGAAAGTCTGAGGGCCTGAGTTCGATTCCCAGAACCCATTTATGGCAAACTGACCTCCAAAGCTGTCCTTTGATCTCACATGCACACTGTGGCATATGCGCGTTCCCCAACATACATGGGTAATAATAAGTAAAGTAAAATCGTTTTAAGTAGATGTTAACCAGACACTCTGGAGGCTGAGGCAGGAGGAGCACAAGTTCAAGGTCAGCCTGGTTATCTTTTTTTTTTTTTTTAAATCAGGGCTGGAGAGGTGGTTCAGCTGGTAAGATACTTGCTGCGCAAACATGAGGTGCTGAGTTTGGATTCCCAGCACCCACATAAAAGCCAGGCACAGAGTCACACTTAGGAAATTCCAGTGCTGGAGGTGGTGGTGCAAACTCCAGGCAGCCCGGAGCTCATGGTCAGTCAGCCTGGCCAGTTGGGGAACGACTGCCATCCTGGTGTCAGCCTCCGACTTCCACAGGCACAAGCACTGCACAGCTGCACACACATCTGCACACACAAGCACGCACACACACACCACTTCTCAAAAACCAAACAAACCCTGTGTGTACACACGCCACTGCATGGTAGAAATTGTTCTAAATGAATTCCAAGATTGACCTCTAACATCCAGGTGGTTGATGTGACATCGGCATTTACACTGACTTTTTGGGTTCTTAGTAATTTTAAATTTGCTTTGTGGGACTGATAAAAGTGTTGGCCGCCCAACCTGACGCCCCACATTGAACCTGAGGACCCACATGCTAGGAGAGAAGCTACTCCCATGAGTTTCTCTGGCCTCCACATGCATGCAAGTGTAATAAAAAAAAATTAAATTTGGGTGATTGTCTCTTTGAATCATTCTTTATCTAGTGTCATCTAGTTATTTTAATGTGGCTTAATTTAAAGGTCTCATAGGATGTTATAGAAGTCAAATAGCATATGGAGTCCGCCATGGCAAATGCCACCTTTGAGACCCACAGAGGTGGGTGGTGCTAGCCCCTCACGATGCCCGCGGTGCTGCATTTTCTAAGTGTGGCCTCTGCTACAGTGGAGGGATTCGTGGTTATATGTTAAATGCCAGCAACCTGCTAAGAAAGATTTTGTTTAGTTTCAACTTCATCTTAATGACTAATTTTCAACGAGACACTATTAAAGCGGGTGTCAGTTGCTTCCACAATTAGTTAAAATTGATTTGTGTCAAAATGAAGCATATTGGCAGGTCATCTTGTGGACGTTTGTTTGTGGGAGAAGAGGAAACTTAGATTTTCACTTCAAGGGTTTTTTTTTTTTTTTTTGGACCGGCCTCTCTTCTTCCAGTTTTTTTTTTTCTTCTATTGACTGTTAATTTATCAACTCTTCTTTGAAAAAAAAAGTGAGAAGGAAAGAGGCCACAGCACTGTCACTTTTCTGTGTGTGGCTCCTTAAGCATATGGTGATTTCTAATTAGAATACAAAAGGCTGGGGGAGCTGCTCCCTAGCTGCTCTGTAGAAGGCGCCCAAGGAGGGGGCTTGGGGAAACTGTGCTCTGCCATTGTCCTCCTCCTGACGGGGGAGTCTGTCCCGGGTGTCTTCAGACATGTAGAATCTGAGAAAGTTTCTCATGTGCAGATCAAGTTGGTCTTTGGGGGCTAGCAATTTCATTCCGAGTGCTCGGTCCTCTCCGCCAGTCGCTTGGCTTGGTTTTTCTAAAAACACCCTCAATATTTAATTTCACGTGTACCCTCTCAGGGGAGATTTCAAAGGGTACTTGCTGGATGCTTGACTGCCCTGCCTATTTGCTCTTGTTTGCCATGCAAGCGAGAGTCAGGCGCTTTCTTCTCATTGTGTACACATAGTATTAATGGATTTACTCTGCCTGTAGCGTCTCATTACTGGAAGCATCTAGAAGCTCAGAAGTCTTTCAATGTATGCAAATAAGGCAGGATCGTCTACCTGAGAGTTAATATTCTCTGCTTTTAAGTGTATTCTGAATCTAATGTTTGTATTTAGAGACTATCACCCTGTTCTCTTTTTTTTTATGGGCAAAAAGCTAAGCAGGCTCAGGCAGCTGTTTGATGTTGGCTTCAAGTGTTATTAATTTCATATTCTATTATTCTTTTCACTGTAGCACAAGTGAAGCTGATGTGGAGGCTGTCATGGATAAGTTGTTTGATGAGCTGGCCCAGAAACAAAATGATTGTACGTAAGTTAATTTCTCTTGAAAGAGAATACATTTAGAACACAATGCCCAATCTCCACTGACCAATTAATAAGTTCCATTGCTGTATATGGGTTGATGCCACGCTCAAGTGGCAGTCATTGTATCAGCATTTTGTCTAATTTATGTGTTGAATCATGTGCTATTATTCATCAAGCTATGCATTTCCTATCTGTAAGAGATGAATTTTATAGTAATTATCCAGACAAGATTGAGTCTTTGTTCATGTTCCCATAGTAACTAGACCAAGGATTCTAAAAGTGCAAGGCAGAGCGCTGCGGCTGAATAAAGCCTGCGGAACCGTTGCCGACTGCACGTTTGAAGAGCTCTGTGAGAGAGTAAGTACCCAGGCCTGGCCAGGCTGGTTGGCCTTTCACATGTTAAAATACTTCACGTTCTCCCTTCGGCCCGCTTCAGGTTTTAAAATGCTAGTCACAGAGTCAGAACTGAGGTAAAAGTCTCAACAAGGGAAATTTCCATCTATCTGCCAAGCAGTTTTACTAGGTACTGGCACACACTCTGGTCTTTGAAGGACTTTCAAGAAAAAAATTAGAAATGCGGAGTCAATTGTCAACTGCCGCTGGGAGCAGCAGCAGAGTCAGGGTCGGGATCTTTTGTCAAAACCCTGATGTGGGGGAAGTCAGAAAAGTTAAGGGCCGGCGAGATAGCACAGTGGGCAAGGACACTTGCAGCCAAGCCCCACCACCCGAGTTCAAGTTCCGGTCCCATCTGGCGGCCGATGAGAACAAGTGTGTAAGGAAAGGAAGATAAGTAGTATTACTGTAAACTAAAGAAGTATGGCCTCAAGAATTGCCATTCCAGCCGGGCGATGGTGGCGCACTCCTTTAATCCCAGCACTCCAGAGGCAGAGGCAAGCGGATCTCTGTGAGTTCAAGGCCAGCCTGGTCTACAAGAGCTAGTTCTAGGACAGGCTCCCAAAGCTACAGAGAAACCTTGTCCCAAAAAACAAACCACAAAGAAAATAAATAAATAAATAAATAAATAAAGAAAGAAAGAAAGAAAGAAAGAAAGAAGAAGAATTGCCATTTCTCAGATTCATTGTCCAGCTGCTGTGCTGTATCTGAGTTGTGTGGTGAAGGGAAGTCAATTTATAAAACTATGGCATTGGTATTATATCATAAATAATTTATCTCACAGATGAAATATATGCACATACACACCCCCATATATTAGGAACTCTTTGCAGATCCATTAGAGATATGAATTCTGTCTTTTCAAAGTTCTGGACTTCTGAATGCTCGTTAGAATATTTGATGTCCTTATCCAGTGTAAGTCGTGAGAAACTCAAGTCACTTTATACTTGTTCCTCAGGTGAGCATCATCCCTTGGTCTCTGATGTCTTCGTTTTAGCTAACTACAGAAGAGCTGTTCGGAGGCAAAGGGAAGGCTATGCTCACTTGGGCCTGCTGAGTAGTAAACAGCATGTTTCTTAAAGTCTGCTGGCTTACTCCTAGCGGGCAAGAGTTTGAGCTGACTCCAGCCTGCAGGTGTTTAGTGCTTTCGAAGGAGTAGAATTAATTAGGAGCTTCTGATGGAGATTGGTGTGACTCTTCCTGTGTCTGCCAGGGTTCCTGTCACAAAACAGACTCTCTTGTGAAGGATGAAGCTCCACCTCTCTCTGCAGGAGGACATCCCGTGAGGAGAGGGGACAGCAGGGCTGTGGAGTTCTGGAGAGGAGGCCAGGGCTCTCTTGGAGCAGATCCTGACTGCATATTTCTTTACTAGGCTCTTTAGTTCAGGACACTTGGTATCAGAAATGGGCCACTTAGAATCCCAAACCCCATAAAATCTTTTTACCGCGCGGTGGGGTGATGGGAAAAAGGTGGTCAGGACGTGGTATTGAAAAATGAAAATAATACCAACATTGTATTTGACAAAAGCTTGGATTGCATAACATCCATGAACTAAACTCTCAGAATCAACAATAACAAGATTTCCCTTTATTTTGGCATATCTGTCTTGTCAAAATTCTAGGACAATAAACCATCATATTCTTCACTTTGCGACTTGGTTGTTCAGTTGCAGGGGAGGCCCCTTCTAGAAAACGTTGCAGGAGCTCATGTATTTCCGGGTCCTTTTAATGCACGAACATTCCAGGTGTTTTTGTTTGGCGTTTCTGTGGTGTCAGTACCCCATCAGGTTTTTCCTTCCTCGGGTCAGATAGACCCTTCGTTTGCCAGTTGCATGCATGGGTAGATTTGCCTTTATTCGTGGTAACTGGAATATCTTCTGCATTGGACAGGCCCCGAATGACTGACAAGACGTTGGCGTGAGGGCTGTGGTTAGTTCCCCATGTTAAACTCCCTGTGAAGGACGGCTGGGGAAGGGCTAAATTTTTAAGTGGTCAGCTCCTCGCTACTATTTTCCTATTATGGTGATTTTGCATTTCTTTGCAGCCTTATAATTGTGGCAATTCAGAGTCTGAATAGTTCCATGAAGAGGATCCTTGAAATCATTCAACTTCAGATTTAGCCTAAAACTCTTAATTAGTTATAATGATTTTTATGAGCCAGACTACATAGCTGCCAGAAGATGTTCAGTAAAGATAAACACAGCACATCTAATCCAGGTATTTGAGTAAGCATCGGGGTGGTTGGGTCCAGATCTGGATTATGTAAGTGTAAGCGAGTTTCTGGAAGGCCTGAGACCCACTCCACTGCTGCTGCTGACGTCATCTCGAAAAAAATCATCCTGCAAGGAGCAAATGGGTTGACACTCAGTAATGACTAGTTTTGAGCCACAGAGGAAATAGCATTTTTATAGACTTTCAAGTGGGTGACGACTTATCAATCAGTGTGTTAGTTAATAAGGTAACTTGAAGGCCTTGACATATTCCGTTGGTAAAGCAGACAGGCCCAGGCTGGTCCACCTCTGCATTCTTCTCTCTACCCAGCATAGCTTCTCATGTGGGGCCCTGTCTAGTGTCTGGCTGTCTGCAGTACTCCCTCTCCCCACAAGTCTGATTCAGCACTGTCTTCCTCAGAGAGCCAGTCTACACTAGGAGAGCCGTGGGCACCCAGGTAAAGATAATAGCTGACAGAGTCGCCATAAGGAATCTTCTAGGCATTCTTCATGTATGCGAAAGGTAGTGGCATCATTCTCCCATTTCAGAGGTGGAGAAATGGAGGCACTGAGATGCTAATTAACTTTCCTCAGGTCATACAGCTAGTAGAGGCAAAAGGAGCACTTGAACTTCTTGCTGGGTAGGGAGCTAGATGCTGTATTCTTTATCTCTCCATCACATTGGGAATGTCTGGGCAGGTTCTGGGAGAGCAGATATCCAGTCCTGAGAGGCCCTTCATATTAATGTTTTGGCTTTCTGCCCCTGCTATGATATGGAAAATGGTAGGAAACGCCTTCTTAGAGGACTGTGAAGAGTGGCGGGGTGAGGGTGGGGCGTTTGGTGGACTTTGTTCCAGCCATTTCCTTCCTGTCAGAGCTGTCCCAAAGAAAAATGAAGACGGATGTGGTACGCTTTCTGGATCCAGAGGTAGTTATTTATGTCAGTTTGCATGGAATAGTCATAGAGCTGTAGGGGTCTCTGCAAGTCCCTGGGAGTCCTAAAACCCACCCACCCCTCTCTCTGCGAATACTAGGGCACTCTGCTCTTCTTACTGGGATGAGAGTTCCAGTAATGGTGCTATAGAAGTGACAGGCAAAACCCATTGAATTAAGACAGTGGCACCAAACGTGTTGTGCCCTCCATGGCTGGATGCTCAGAGAGTCAGCAGCAAAACCAAGTGGAGACAGCTCTGTCAAAGCTGAGTCTCCACAGGGCAGTAAAAATGATTAATTTCGTTAAGTTTCAACTTTGAGAACATGTACTCTTAATATTTTTTGGTGAGGAAATGAGAAGTAGTCTTTATGAGGTACTCCCACACACCAAATATCATGACTGCCCTGAGGGAAAGCTCCCCTCCCCCCAAAACTTATCAATTTTTACACAAAAGACTGACAGGCTGTGGTTATTCAACTTGGCAGACATTTCCTCATAGTGTTTAACAGACATTTCTTGAAATTGAGTGAAGACTGTCATTCCAAGTAAAACAAAGAGCAGTATCTGTTACCAGTGATGCAGTGTGAGCCGTATCTGTTACCAGTGATGCAGTGTGAGCCGTATCTGTTACCAGTGATGCAGTGTGAGCCATATCTGTTACCAGTGATGCAGTGTGAGCCATATCTGTTACCAGTGATGCAGTGTGAGCCGTATCTGTTACCAGTGATGCAGTGTGAGCAGTATCTACTACCAGTGATGCAGTGTGAGCAGTATCTGTTACCAGTGATGCAGTGTGGGTACTATCTGTTACCAGTGATGCAGTGTGAGCCAGTGAGTAGAAGTTACAGTTTTGGTGCTTGCCTCTGCCATCTTGATACCAACAGCTTCCCAGTCTTTGAACACTTCTTTTCTGATGAGATTGATGGTGATATCAATAAATACAGGAGTTTGGGGAGGGGGATGAAGAAGAGGGAGGGGAAGCGGGATTAGAACACTGTCTCTTTCTGTGATTTGGCTGGCCTTGAACTCCTTGTCCTGTTCAGCCTTCCTAGGTCTGAGATCACAGGTGTTTGCTCCATGTCTAGCTAGATGTTTTGGTAATTATATAATTAAACAGTTCAACATTTGGAAGGTCTAGTTTATTGAGACATTTCCCAATAACAGTATATACTGTTATAAAATCATACATAACAGAAGAAAATGCAGAAAGACTAATAAAAAATAATAATTCAAAAAGTATAAGCTGGGTATGGTGTCATGTACCTGCAATCCCAGCATTTGGGAGGCTGCATCAGGAGGACTGGGAGTTTGAGGCCAGCTTGAGCTACATAGCAGACTCTTCCTCAAAGAGCCGGGGGAGCGGGGGGTGAACATGGTAGCTGGGCAGGTAACCACTAGCCATGTGACCTGATTCGATTTCATAGATCCAAGTAGCAGAAAGAGAGAACCAGCTCCAGCAAGTTGCCCTCTGACCTCCACACATGTGTGACACATATAAGGAAATGTAATTTTTAAAATACACGTACATACAAACATGCACGTGCACACTTGTGCACACACCAACACAGTTTCGGATTCTACTGTACAGCTAACATGTTAAAAACTACCTTTTGTCAACCTCTTTAAAAACTTTAAATAGATTTAGATGTTAGTTCCGTTTAGGTTTATGAGGAAGCTGTGCATGATGGCGCATGCCTGTCAACTCAGCAGTTTGGAGGCTGCGGATGGTCGCTGTGAGTTTGTGGAGCGCTTAGAATGCACAGTGAGTTCTAGGTCAGCCTGTGCTGCAGTGAGAGATTGTCTCAGAAAGCTGAAAAAAGACAAGGAAAGGAAGGAAGGGAAGATGTAGAAAGAAGAAAGGAAACTTGAGTGTTGTAAGCGCCTGAGTTACTTCCTGGGCCAAGGCCACATGATATCACTGTGAGGAATGAAGTCAGGCTAGGTTGGAGGGGCCACAGAACAATTTTATTGAGAGCAACCAGACTTTTTATATCTTTATTAGAAACAAAATATCATGGCAATTGCTAGGATTAATACAGTTGTAGCTGCCAGGATACAGTGAAGGTTGCAAGCCACACAGGGTACACAAGATTAATGTCAAAGACCAATTGTCCTGTCAAGTTTCCATGCTTCCGTGACTACTAAGGGAACATACAGAGAAACACAAAGCTGCCAGGGTGCTTCACTGCCTGGAGAAGTGCATCGGTCTCTCAGGAACTGGAAGGTACGCTGTGCCCAGGAGCCATGGACTCTATCCTGAAAAACCCATGAGGCAAGCTAGGCCAGCCAACTCTGTGGTTCCCTGCAGAGATCATAATCCAGAGTGTTTACTTACCTCTGCTCCCAAATCTAGTTTCCTTTATCGTTAACACCTTCTGTTATTATGTTTGCTACATTTAATCAACAAATACCACATATATTTTCTCATATTACTATTTTGCCAGTAATGTAGATTGAACTCCTGAGCTCTGGTACAGTATTATTAAGTTTCTACTTAATCCACATTTCCTTATTTTGGCCTAATGTCCCTTCTCAGTCCTAGGATGCCACTGGCTTCTGAGGTTATCATCTCCTTAGTTCCTAACTGCCACAGTTCCTGAGACTTTTGACGACCTTGACAGTTGTTGCTAGGCGGGCATTTGATGACAGAATGACGTTTTTTCTCGTGAAGTTTCCTGTAAGCCTTCATCACGCTTGCCCTCAGCAGTGCTGGTCAGACTCCACACAAAGGTTGTCTCTTCTTCCAATCCAGCTCCCTCTTTGGAAGGAACTTTCTGTTGTCTTTATATCATCAAAGAATAATCCTATAATTATCTGGAAAGGCTGTTAAAATACCTTTCCCACCACTGGTTGTTGTTGTTGTTGTTATGGGTGTGATGTAATGGTTTTTATGATGGTGGATTCCAATAGATTTAAATTTTCCTCAGTTTCAATAGCAAAGGTTAGAGAGAGAACCCGTGTCAAGCAAAGCTCCTGAGTCTCCTTGATTATTCTTAAGAGAACAGAGGCCTGGACCACAGCAGGAGTCTACTGGCATCACCGTTCAGCTCTTCTGACTCCAAAGGAAAGAATCACTTCCAGAGAAAGCAAGCCAGAGCTGATTCCAAAGGCTTTAATGAGTTAACTGCCTACTCCTGTGTTTTCCCTTTGAGAAAGGTAATTTTTACACCTGCAGAAAATTGGTTCCTCAACCAATAACTGCGTTCGCAGGTAACTGTTTGCAGGGGCACCTCATTATTTGTGGTTTAAAAATGACAGGTAGCCAGGTGTGTTTGCAGAAACTCTGGGCAGAGGATTCATCAGGAAAATGCATCAGTCGCTGCATATGCATGGCTGTGGGTATTCTCTGGCACCTTCCTGCTCCCCGCTTCCTCGCGTTTCCTAGCTTGCCCTTAGTGCTCAAGGAATGGTTGTCTGTCAGAGTCAGATTCCTGTACTGGCCTTCATCTGCCTGTTAGTCTCAATCAAATCATATTAGTTTATATATTGTTAAATTGCAAGCCTTACCAAATAGGATCTTGTAGAGAATTCTTGACTGGAACCCTCCTTCCACTGCTTGCTTTATTTGGTTTTACTCCTAATGAAACCAGTGGTTGGGAACTCCTGGTTCGTGCCTATCCTGGCACACTGTCAGGAAATGCTGCAGGATGAATAGCTTTTATCTGAGTTGTTTAGCCAAGGCTGCAGGCTGGTAGTCTGCTGCTCCCGCGGTAATCAGCATCAGGATGAAGGCACTAATCAGCAGGCCGAGGCAGCCCAAGAACTTCCATACTTGAGGTTTCTTACCTATGCTGACTCCTGACAAAGCCGTGGTCCCAATAAGGCGGCTAGCCAACCTCCCTAAAGCAGAAGCACAGGTAAGCCTGGAGTGACATCCCCAAGAACTTCAGGAAAAACTGGCCTGCTTCTTGTCAGAATAGGAATCCAGTGTCGTGTGTTTGCTCTGGCTTTTTTGCCATAATCCTGGTCGACTCTCTAAAGAGTCACAGTTGTGGTATTAGAAGGCACCGAGTCCGTCTCTCTTGCTTGTTGGCCAATGCGCATCTTCTGTAACCATGACCTTTGTTGGCTTGCATTATGGGGATGCACTTTAACCCAAGAAAGGGATGGAGAGCATGTTCAGTTAGATATAAATGTCACCATGTGGGGCCTTAGAATAATAAATTCCCATAAGTGCCCTAGACCACAGTTTGATTGAATTTTTTGTTTGTTTTGGTTTTTTGAGATAGTGTTTCTCTGTAGCTTTAGAGCCTATCCTGGAATGTGCTCGGTAGACCAGGCTGGCCTCGAACTCACAGAGATTCACCTGCCTCTGCCTCCTGAATGCTGGGCTTAAAGGCGTGTGTTGCCACCACCTGGCCACAGTTTGATTTAAAAAGGCAAAGTGCACAAAAACAACTTGGCACCTGAGAGTATTCATTATTCTGAGATTTGGGGTCTAAAGGAGAAAAGAAGATAGGTTTTCACTAATCGTTGACTGATTTATGTCTTCCAGGAAAATCTCTAAATACATTAGTTACAGGTGTTGATACTTTCTATGTGTTTTACTGATTTAAAAGGAAAAGCCGGGGTGGGGGAGACGTTTGGGGTGGGGGGAGACTTTTAGAGATGTAATCATGAAGGAGAAGCTAGGTTGGAAATGTGAAAGCTTGCAGACAGAGTCCTGGTGGCCATGTCCATGGTGAAAGGGGACACGGGGAGGAATGACTGGCCTGAGACGCATGCCTCTGGTCTCTCTATGAGAGCATTTCTGTTGGGGATCCTTTGGCTTGTGTCTCTGCTTCCAAACTCGATCCAGAATGGAACCTTTGTGGCTGTTGTTTATGGCTGCAGACACATTTTTTAAAATCTCTTTTCTTTTATGTGTATGAGTGTTTTGCCTGAGCGTATGGATGCGCACCGTGCGCACACTTGGTGCCCTGGAGGCCAGGAGAGGGTGTCAGGTCTCGTGGAACTAGAGTTACCGATGGTTGTAAGCCATGTGTGAAACCAACCCAGGTCCTCTGCAAGAGCAGCCAGTGCTCTAAGCCACTGAGCCATCTCTCCAGGCAGGCTGGAGACTGTAAACTCTGCAAGCCATGGACCTCTCAAACTCAGCTGTCTAGTGCTTCTTTGAGGGATAAAGAAAGATAGCGGAGTACTTAATGTTGTGCTATGTGAGACCGGTTTAAAAGCCTGTCCAGGCCCTGTTTGGTGAAGGCCCAGGGATTCCTAGTGGGTCTCAGGGAAGAAGGGAGTCTAAGAATAGCATCCTCTCAAGATGGTCCATGTCTCAGGGGCAGCATTATTCTGTGGATCAAATCTAGTAGTAGATGTTAGTCTTCATAGTTGATTAATTTTTAAATCTTTATCATTGAAAAATGTTTCTTATAATAGAGTATAAGATTTGGGGTACCTTTTCCATACTTTTGATCAGTTCACTGAAAATCATTTAGTATTTGGCATATTGTCCAATTAGAATATTAAGGTATATGTCACTAGATAATTTATTACTTTGAAATACATGTTATAGAAAAAGTTTAGAAATTGTTAAAATATATTGTTTTGTTTCCTAAAATAATAGTGAAATGTTGAACCAAATAGAAGATTTTGAGGGGAAAAATCCTGTAACTATAGTATCCTAGGAATTACAAGATTGTAACATATTTCAGGGCCAGATGTTACTTAACTTATGTCTCAGTGTTAATCAAGAAATCTATCTAGGGGCTGGAAGATGCCTTGACTGCTAAGGCTCTTTCCGCTCCTGCAGAGGACCTGAGTCCTGGCACCCATATGCCACCACACAGCCATCTGTACCTCCAGTACTGGGGGAGCTGGTGTCCTTCTGTGGCTGTGGGCGCCAGGCACACACATCAAACACGCGCAGAAAGAGACACGTATGCCCATAAAATGAAAATAAGGATGTTTTAAAAAAGGATATATGTCTGGGGCCGGTGAAATGGCTTAGCAACCCTGAGAACCTGGCTTCTTTGAAACCCATGGAGGAAGGAGAGAGCCAGCTCCTGAATGACCTCCACACACTTGCCATAGCATGTCTCCACACCAGCACGTGTGTGCCCACACTCAAACATACATTATACACACACACACACACACACACACACACACACACACACACACCACAGCAATAATCAAACAATTGCTTTCTGAGAAGCAGTATGTCTAAGATTTCCATCTCAAGATTATTACATTGATTCAAGGGTCAGCAACTTTTTCCTTAGCGCTTTCAAGCCTGTGTGCTTTTCTTATGAGAAATATAAAAATAAATACAGGAAGTTTCTGTCAGGGCCAGTGAGGGCTCAGTGGTGAAGACACTTCTGCTAAGTCCCGCTGATCTGAGTCCAGTTCCTGGGATCCACAGCTGGGAGGAGAGAACTGACTTCCCCGAGTGGAGTCATCACCTCCTCTTGCTCTGACCGTCTTTCTGCCTCCTCTTCCTCAGACATCCCCGAGCCCAAGAGTTTAGGAAGGTTTGTGCAGCTGTGCAGTCCCCAGATGTGCTCCAGGAGGCCAAGGAGCGGGACTTCCCGCTGGGGCGGGCTCTCTTTCAGGAAGATGGGCTACAGCACTCAGTATGCCAACGGAAGACTCCTGCCCTTCCTCTAGTGCATGACTCTTCCATAAGCACCAGCAAGTATCTGCTGGTGTGTAGTGGAAGGCTGGCTCAGGTCTAGGCACAGTAAGGGGGTGGGTACCGGATGAACAGGAGTCAGTTTCCCCTCTTACTGTCTTCATTCAAAAGAGAAACTGTGATGGGCACAGAAGTCAGTAGACTGAGCAGATTATCAGTACCACAGGCTATGTAGGAGCAGAATACTGGGGGAGATGAGGGCCAGCCTTGAGAGCTCAGAGCTAGAGATTCTGATGGTGCTGGGTAGGTTGTGTGTTGTGGTGGCGAGCAGAGCTCTAAATGACAGAGCTGACTCAGGGGACTCTAGAGCTGGGAGGGTTGCTGCACTTCCATGTGATAGAACAGGCTAGCCCACTTGTTAATCACGCCTGTAAATTCGGAACAGAAATCTTAAGAACAACTGGCCTAATGGCATGACCACTCAAAAGCACAGAGAAATCGAGGTATAGTCAAGTTTTGGAAGAAAGGATTGGTTGTAGTGAGTTTATTTTTTTTTTATAGGTTGGTTTGTTTGTTTTTTTTGCCTGAAGGCAGATCACAATTTATCTTATCGTTATCAAAAATTCAATAGAATCCAACATGGGTTTGGGTCTGAGGAGTCACAGTAGAGCAAGCGAGTGACCACAGCAGCCAAAAATCTAGAAAAGAAGAAAACAATCACGAAGGAACAGATTATAGACAATGCTCAAATCCCAGGCTAGCCTGTGAGCTGTGTGGGCATAGCGAAGAAAAAAGCAGACGCTTGGACAGAGGTGCCGGTGTTGTGTTTCACGGAAGACAGCCTGAGTCGGAGACTCCCTCAGCTAATCAACTGCTAACGTGTGAACACGGAAATAAATCAGTATGTTACTAATCCCAAGTCTGCCCACGCCAGACCACCCCAAGTCCCTACGTAATGTATAGGCCTGCGCCAGAAAGCGACTCATTTCCAAGAGAAAAGTTAACCAGCAGAGACTTACCCTGGATGGTACAGATGTGGGCATCACAGGTGAAGTTTTAAAATTACACGCATTTCTTAGTGGGGAGGGGTGGCTGCATGGCATGGTGTGTGTAGAGATGGGAGGACAATGAGTGAGCCCTCCCTTTCCTCCCAGAAACTGCTCTCTGGCTGTTAGGTTTGGTGGAAGGTGCCCTTGCCCTTAAGCCAGCTCACCAGCCCCATAATTTTCAAGATTGAGGCAAGAAGATTTTTGTGAGTTCAAAACCAGGCTTGTCTCCATAGCAGGTGTTTTAGCTTAACCAGAGTAATCCTAAAAAAAGTGTGTGTGGGGGGGCAACCTTCATATGTCTGTTCAAAGGTAAAAGGGAAAATTAACCAGTAGTAATTAGTTTTAAAAAAACCCCAGAAACTCTTAGAAGAGAAGTTGAAAATATGAAAAAGAAACAAATGAAAATTCTAAAGTTAAAAATTTTAGAACCTGGCACTAGAGAGGCGGCAGCTCAGCAGTTAAGAGCAAGCACGGCTCTCACTTAGGACCCAAGTTTGCTTCCCAGCACCCGCAGCAGGCAGCTCACAGCCACCTGATTGCAGCTTCAGGGGGTCTGGCTTCCAAGGGCAACTGCACTCACGTGCACATACTCTTGCTCAAACATATAATTAAAAAGAAAGGGCCTTGCGCAGGCTCAGAAGGTAAAGTTTCTTGCCATGCAAGATAGGAGTTCAGATTCTGATTCTGTTACCTGCATAAGAACTCGTGGATGTGGCAGCTACCTGTTACCTGCCTGAGAGCTAGTGGGTGTGGCAGCTCCCGTTACCTGCATAAGAACTCGTGGATGTGGCAGCTCCCTGTTACCTGCATAAGAACTCGTGGATGTGGCAGCTCCCTGTTACCTGCATAAGAACTCGTGGATGTGGCAGCTCCCTGTTACCTGCATAAGAACTCGTGGATGTGGCAGCTCCCTGTTACCTGCGTAAGATGAGTGGGTATGGCAGCTACCTGTAATTCTTGCACTGAGGAGGTAGAGACATGGGATCCCCGGGACAAGCTAGCTAACCAGAAAAGCTGAGCCAAAGAGCTCCAGGCACATCAAGAGACTCCTCCCTCAGTAAATAAAGTAGCAAGCAATTGAAGAAGACACCCAGCATCAACATCTGACCTCCACATATGTACATGTACACGTGTGTGCACTCCCACAGATGTGTGCTCATACAGACCTGCGTGCGCGCGCGCGCACACACACACACACAATTATAGTCCTAAAACTTTAGAAAATACATGCTTAATACCAGGTTTTAAATGACAGGAAAGTTACTAATAGGTCAGCATGGTGACACTGGCCCGCTTTCTCAACAGGCATGAAGCAAAGGCAGAAGGATCCTATGGTCTACTCAGTGATTTGTGGTCAACATAGTGAGTTACAAGTCAGCCAGGGCTATCACTACCTCTCTAGACTCTGTCTCAAAAACAACAGCAAAATGAAAAAAAAAAACAAATTATGTAGTCTTGAAAACTGGAAGAGTTAGGGAGATAGCTCAGGAAAGCGCTTGCCGTGCAAGCACACAAAGGTAAGTTTGATCCTTGTGAAAAAGCCAGGCTTGGCGGCATGTGACTGTGGCCCCAGCAGGAAGGAAGCAGTGACAGGCAGACCTCTGGAGCTTGCTGCCTATTCAGTCCAAGACCCCAGCCATGGAGTGTTGCTGGCCACATCCTGGGTGGATTTTCCCGTGCCGGTTAACTTAATCTAGAAAATCCCTGGCACAACGAGAGCTGTGGAGGCAAAGCACAACCTCCAAGTTAGCATTTCTGAGTCATCTCTCTCCATCCAGACAAGGCTTTAAGTGCCAAGATGGGGTTGCTAAGGCTGTCCAGGGTTCTCTTGAATATTTTCATAAAATTTGGGCTGCAGATGATTCAAGGTTGTCTTCTTGGCAAGAGGATGGAGTGGATAGTTGTATCCACAGTGTTATTCATGGTTTGAAGGGTCCGCCCTTTGTGTTGTTAGCAGCACCGAGAGGCATTCAGCCTTGCTCAGATGAATCGGCGTCTTTACCCAGGATCCTCGTGATGTGGAAAGCAGAAGGGGAGGAAGAATAATAACTCTAGATGTCCACTTCATTTCCAGTCTGATTGCACTTTTCAAATAGCTAAGGCTAAGAGGATTCAGTTTGTCCCAGTGGGCTCTCTCAAAGCAAGCCAAACAAACGACAGCAAAACCCAAACCCTCTAGCCAACAAACAAAACTCAAGTAACTGAACCTCTGCACGCACATGGCTTTGCCATACTCAGACATTAGCATCCTGGGATTTAAAATGAGGTCTTCGTTCTCTAAAGCCTTTTTCTTGCTTTACACACACACACACACACACACACACACACACACACACACACACTGTTAAATGTCACTGACCTTGCCACTAAGCCTGATTCCCAAAGAGGAGCCTTAGTGGCTCACCTCACCGCTCAAATACATGTGCAAACCCACTGCCAGTGGGGCCAGACCTGATCTCACATCCTGTGAGTAGTCTTCCAATTTTCTGAAAAGATCCCAAAGCCAGGCGCATTTACAATGCTCGCCTTCATGTCACAGGCGCAGTAAATGCTGCCCTCTGCTGAGAGCTGAGCAGGAGGCTCCGTTATGTAAATGGCCAAGTGCAGGAACTGACTTGTCATTTGAGCAGGGCCACGCTGGTGCCGGTTACTTCACCACCATCCTACAGATGTCTAGCTAACTCATTGTATTTAAAAATAGAACGGGGGAAAATGGGAACATTTCACTGTTGGTGCCTCACATTTATCATCCACTCTAGTCTCTCCAGTCAGACATCATTGTCCTCTGTGTGAGACACTCATAAAATGGCTCACCAGCTAATAAAATATCTTTCTAAGTGGAAAGGGGAAGGGTTGGTATAGCATTGTTTTAATAAATGCGTTTGTGGAATAATTCTAGCACCACTTGGGCTGTTCTTCTCGCCAGTAATCTTTTTCAGTCTCTGCTCAGTTGCTAATATCCAGGTTCATATTTTTCCAGAAAACTAGATGCTTCTGAGGCCATGACAGTTCCTCATTGTTTTAAAGTGATAACTCCATGCGTTTAACAGCTGAGGATCATGTTAAGCCGCCTTTAGACCGGAGCCCTTAAGGAGATGAAACTGGAGATGTTGCTCAGTGGTAGAGAGCTTGCAAGCACGTGCGAGGCTGTGCCTGTAATCCCCAGCTCTGCCCAGCCCATCGCTGAAGCTGAAACAGAACTGCACTAACCAGTGAGGCCTGGGGTGAAACCTGGGGGTGGGGCATGTGTTTTGTGTATGCCAGGCCCCAGATTGATCCCTGTCACCACACCCTGCTCTCTCCTGAAACCATCCAAACCCCACATACCAGTGAAGTAACTGTAGGACAATCACATACATATATGGTATGTCTTTGAAAAGAAAAAAAAAGACTTATTATTTGTGTTCCTGGATGTGGGGAACACAGATAAAAATGCAGAATGGAGTGCACTGGTCGACGCATTTGACCTACTCCCATTTTCTAGAACCTCGTTTGCCAAAGGTGTTGGCCTAAAGAACAAGGGAGCCATGAGGATCAGCATCTAGTCATCTAAAGTGTGCCTGCGGCTTCCAATACAATGAAAGAAAACAGCTCAGCTCACAAACATCGAGACTGAGAGAGTTAGCAGGAGTGTCGGGAACTGCACTCGCCATGGGGGTGGCTTCCAGGGCTTGCTCAGCCAGCATCTCTGGAGGCCCTTATACACCAGACAGCCTTACAACCCGAAGAGGCAGCCTTGTCTTTCACGGACTCGAGGCTGCCTTCTCACTGTGCCTCACACTATAGCTGAAAACTCAAGCTTCGTAAACACCAGGCAGCCACTCTCCCTCTCGAAGTTTCAGTGCCCGAGCGACTGTCTGGGAGCCACACCAACCCATTCACTTCATCCTGTCGTATGGATGAACCCAGCTTCTTATTTCCAAAGAGGGTGACTCTCGTGCCCCTCTACATTTTGGGTGTATAGGAAGCACCTGGATACCCCATCCCGGCAGCCAACTGTTGCAGGAACTTAGTCTGATTTTCCTGATCCGAGGCTGTGCCTATAACTAACCCCATGCCTCTGCTTTTGCAGTTTTTCTGTATTTTCCTGGGTTGTACTGGTGCTTATAGTCAGTGATAATTCCTAGTAACGGAGTCTAATGATAACACTCGCTTCTTTCTTCATACTCCTTTTCTTAAAGATTATCTTATTTTTGTGAGTATGCACATGTGTGCAGGTGCCCATGGAGGCCAGAAGAGGGTGTCGGATCCCCTGGGGCTGGAGTTAGCAGCTGCCTGGGAGTCTCTTCATCCTAGCAGACAGCTGAAATCCATTCCCTGGGAAGAGCAGTGTGTGCTCTACCGCATGTCACCGTGTCTGCCCCTTCTCCCTGCTCTCCCGATGCTGCCCTAACCAGCGCTGCATCCTTTGCCTCCCCTCCACAGGCTGTATGAATGAGACGCCTCTCTGCCCACCACTCCAGCTTCCTACTCCCTCCCTCAGCTAACCCGGAAGGACTCCCAGGACTAAACTAAGCCCAGCACTGTCACATGGAGGCTCTCGGAGCTGGCTGGTGTGCCGTGTGTCCCGAGGAGGTTGTCAGTCCCTGGTTCTCCAGAAATTAGGCTGCTGCAGAAATTGGAGAGTTCTTTTTTTGCACAAGGCTAGTCCTAGTCACGAGTGTGTATGTGTGTGGGAGGGGGGGAGAGTACTTTTAGCGTATCACCTTCACTTTCTGTCTTTCAAACTTGCTCCTAAAATATGACTCCCCAGAAGTGCTGTCTCAAACACTATTAGGGATAGATAGAGCTGACTTGGGCAGAACTTGCCTCTTGACCTTGAAATGACATCTGTCAAGGGGGATGAATTTTCCTTGGCACTCCGAAGAACCCCTCTGGATAGAATTCATGAGGGTTGGTAGACTATCCTCGCTTGGCGAAGTATTCCCCAGCTGGCTCCTGGGCTTCGCATTCCTGAGAGATCTCAGCCCTGACTCCTGGGGAAGCCCTTACTCTTCTAACACGTTTCAGCTGTTTTCTAATTACAGATTTGGACTCTGACGGCTATAAGTTGTTTAACAGCAACTCATGTGGTAGTCTGGGCTTGTTTTGAGAAGGGCACACTCACCCTAACTCCCATCAAGCTTTTGTTCCCCGGCTACTTCAGGAACGAGGTACTGCCATTTCTGTGTAAACAAAGCAAGATGCCACACACACTTACTTAACGAGATGCTCTCAGGGTACCACTGCGAGGGGTTTCTACAGAAAAGGCTATATGGGTGACGAGTGACTCTTAGGACGGGGTAATCTAGACAGAGCTTGAAATGATAATCGTCCTACTTGAGCTGAAATAATGGCGCGGAACAAGCTCACAGTGAGAAGGGGGAGAAAGAACGCTGACAGCCCCTCTGCTCACACTGAAGTGGCCACTGCTTACTGTAGGGCAGAGGGCAGCCCGGGGGTGGGACAGTTCACAGTGGCAACCGCGTGGAGAAAACCCTCACTCCTGGCACCGGGGTCGAAACCCAGGCAGACAGCTGCGCGGTTTCTCACACAGGAGAAAGAAGATAGCAAGCAAGCTCTTTATTCCTCAGTTTGTCAGAGAAACCGCTACGTGTAATGCAGCTGTATAGTCCCGGTAATTAAGGAAAACAAACGCTCTCTGCAAACTCATTATAGATTTAAAGTTCCTTAAGTTTCCATCAGGTTTGCACAGAAACAAAGAGTTTGAGACAATAGTGGAGAATGCACACCATCGAATAAGTGGATTTTAATTGTTCCTGTCTAGAAAATTATCCAGATAACCAGCCGCATCAAAGACTATTAAACTTTTTAATTGCTCAGGTAGAAAGACGGAGAATGTCATCATTATCTATCAGAAGATTCCGCTGTAGATAATGCTACTTGAATAACATACTCAAGGATACTAGTAACTGAAGTGCCATTTACTGCTCAGAAGTAATCATGTGCTTTAATTATTCATAGGGCACAATGCATGAATTCACGGTCCCAATTATGGTTTCAGAAAGTATCATATGCTCTGGCTTACTTACACAGGAGGATGAGCTGATGCAAAATAAAAGCAACGTATTTGCCATTGCCACGGTGTCCTGTGTATGCGAGGCGGCTAAACGATGTCGTGCTCAAAGGCCAATGTGCTTGACAGCGTTGCTGTAGGATTTAATATTATACTCACTCCAGTTGTAATTAAGCTTCTAGAAAAGTCATATATATGTTTATTAAGACAGGGTCTCACCTAAGCCAGGCTGGCCTCAAACCTACTGCTTATCGAAGGAAGGATGACCTTGAACCCCTGATCCTCTTGCTCCTACTGCCCGAATGCAGAGGTTCCTAATCTGTGCTGCCATGTTCATCTGGATGAAGTCTTGCTGACACTGTGTTTATGACTTACACGTAATGCAAGACTTTGTTCCTTTGTTCCGGGGGCTGCAGCAGGGAAGACAGAACTGACCCTCCGAGCCCCCCAGTCCCATACAGTGATACAGCAAGGCTGGCAATGGCAAACCTGAGATTTGGAACCTCTCAAGTTTTTCAGTGCAGTCACACACCGCTGAATGTCAGGACGGGCTCTGAGAATGCTTAGAAAGGAGTTTTGTCAAGTGAACCCCATAGAATGTGCTCACAAAAACATAGGTCTTCTGGGAGAATCTATTGTCCCCGAGCTATAAACCTGCACAGTATATCACCACGGAAGACAAACCAAGATGGCTGAACCACGGCAGCAGGTGTGTGTGTAAGACACTAAGATACAGGAATTCTTCAGTTGCTTTGTTTTTCAGACCCCTATTGCATATGTCCCGCTGTTGTGGGTGTGTGTTGTATTTGCATTTGGGCTGGATGTTTCACACACTGCCTTTACGCTAGGGAACACGCAGGGGATTAAATAGCTGAAAGTGAAAGATAATGAAGATTTTTTTTTTTAATTTGGAATTAGTAAAGATTTTGGCTAGTGAGATGGCTTAGCAGATAAAGGCACGTGTGGAAGCCAGGAAACTGAGTCTGACCCCGTGAAATCATGGAAGGTGGGAGGAGGGAACCGACTCCACAGGTTGTCTTCTGGCCTCCATATATCGACCCCGACACAAGGAACGCACACACATGCATGCACGGACACACACATGTGCAACACATAGACACGCACCCACAGACACACATGAGCATGCACAGACACACATCCATGCACACACACATATGCATGCAGCAAGGCACGCACATGCACACACAGACACACACATGCACACACAGACACACACATGAGCATACAGATACACGCATGCACACACAGACACACGTGTACACACAGACACACACATGCACACACAGACACACGTGCACACATGCACACACAGACACACACATGCACACACAGACACACACATGAGCATACAGATACATGCTTGCACACACAGACACACGTGCACACACATGCACATGCACACGATGTTAAAATTATAAACAGGAATTAGTAAAGATATTTAGCATTGCTTAGCATTTCTTCTGTTTTATTCTCCCTTTTGTACTGTATTTTACTTTTTTCTCTTTTGTAAAATATATTTTTTAATGAAGCTCTTAATCCATTAGCTGGCAGCAATTGACCCCTTTTCACTGATGGCCTCCTTCCTACTTAAATATTTGGAGCAAAACAGACGTTTTAACACAATTATAAACTTGCTTTTTTTGCTCAGCCTTTTATCATGTGTGCTTCTGTACCATGAAATATGTTTCCCGACCGCCATCATTGTTGGCAACAGCTGTGTTCCCGTGCCTCCTTGTTACTCACCCCTCCCACAAGATGCCAAGGTTGCGTCTGCTTGCACAGCTTGAGTACCCCGGAGCCTCTGTAGGGGCTCAGTCACTTTGTCGAGCTGTTTTCTAGGAGTGCAGCGACCGGGTCAAGTTTCCACCTTGTCAAGGGCTCTTCATTGAGTCTGACACGCTGTTTTCTGGACAACGTGAACAAGTGAACACACTTACTCCTCAGTGGGGTGGGTGCCTGCTTATGTGTTTGCCTGCACGGAGCAGAAGTTTACTTTCTTTTGAAAGACTGATACAGGAAAACAGCCTGCCAGTCTTTGGCTGCTACGGACCTAGAGTGTGTGCGGACTCTGCTCACTTATCTATACCCCTTGTGCTTTCTGTGGTTATTTTGTCTGTGAATTGTTGATTCAGATCCTCCGTCTGTGTTTCTGTTGAAGGGCTCTTAAAGGTTTGCTTGTATTCCAGTCGTCTCTGGTCTTCCCAGTGCCCTCCTAATGCCGTTTTGTTCTTTCCTCGAGACATTCTGATTTTAGCCATCTGTTCCAAGTCATCCTGCATTCTGTTGCAATGCTGCATAGCTTGCTAACTTTTTCCCACTTAACTCCCATGTGTAGCAAATCATAAACTTTATTTCTGGTAAAAAAATATACTATGGCATAAAAATTCAAAGGCAAGGGGGAGGGGGAGGGAAATGGGAGGCGGTGGCGGGGAAGAGACAGAAATCTTTAATAAATAAATAAATTTAAAAAAAAAAATTCAAAGGCAATACAGAAATAAATGGCATTTAGTAAATCACAGAATATATATTTACATATCCTTACCAGTGGTGTAGAACTGGAAAATCTAGATCCTATGTTTCTACATGTGATGAACTTGTTAATAACTATGAGAAGACAGAACTCGGTAGTACTCTCTCTAATGAGTGAATGTGTCCTTTAGCTATTATAATAAATCACCCCAAAACTCATAGATTAAAACAGTGAGCATATATTCCTGTTCTCTAGTGCCCTGCTCAGCTGGGACATTCTTTTGGGCTCTGCTGGGCTAGCTTTGGCGTCTGTCAGATTTGCTCATTTGTTGGTCCAGAGTGCGTTCTCATCAAGACAATTAGCCCCTTTCTGCGTTCTCGGCCTCTGGCCTCTGCAGCAGTTGACCTAGGTATGTTAAAACGTTACGTGTTGAGACCTAAGCTAGCACTTAAACTGTCTTATGCCTCTTTCTAATGCATGGATCACAAAGCCTACCAGGTTGATAAGTGGGTATACCCTCTGTTTCATGTCTTGCTAGCTGGGTAATCACAGTGCACTGTGGGTACAGACAAGCACGCAAGAGCCCCTGGAGCCGTTCCTGGGCTCGGACCACCCACATAGGTATTCTTCATTTCTCCAGGAACATGGCCGTTTTCAGTTATTTTTAAAATAAACACTGAATGTAAGAAAAAAAGGGATTGGGGCTGGAGAGATGGCTCAGTGGATAAGAGCACTGGCTGCTCTTCCAGAGGACTCAGGTTCAATTCCCAGCACCCACATGGCAGCTCACAACTGTCTGTAACTCCAGTTCCAAGGGATCCAGACTCCTCATACAGACATGTATGCTGGAGAGACACCAATGCAGATAAAATCAAAAAGAAAGAAAACAAGGCATTAAGTGGCAGCGTTATCTACACATAGCCTCCTATAGCTTCACCGATGGCTGTGGTACATTAAAAATGATGCCATTTGTTCAGTGGGATTCAGTGAAAACATCAGATTTCTGTGTGTTATGTAATGAAAGAGTTGAGGTGGCCGGGCATGGAGGTACATGCCTTTAATTACAGCACCCAGGAGGCAGAAACAGATGGATCTCTGTGAATTTGAGTCCAGCCTGATTGACAGAGCAAACTCTAAGCCTCCAGAGCCATACAGTGAGATCTTGTGTGTGTGTGTGTGTGTGTGTGTGTGTGTGTGTGTGTGTGTGTGTGTGGTGTTACTTTGGAGAGCAAAGAACTGTCCTGCTCTCCTGGCTGGATCGTATTTTATCAATATATCCCCTTACTGACTTATTCCACACTATTAAGCATTCCTACACAGAGTTAGGACCAGCATAGTGTGGGTCTGCGCTCCTCCCCCCACCGTGTGTTGCTAATGATTTTACCAAAGAAAGGAGCACAGGGCCTGGTTCAGAAGCTGTTTGTCACCTACATGTGGGAGCAGAGTCTCTTCTTGGAGGACAGTCTGGGTCAGACAGTGTTCTCTCTGAGGCTACCTGACCTCAGGATCTAAGGAAAGGAAAGGGCTACTGAATTGTCGCTGGGTAACTGCTGTGCACTGAATAAGGCATGCTGAGCAGTGCTGTGTCCTCCCTGTGACTCAGCGACCTGCATTTCCCAGTGCTCACTCTGCAGTTGAGATGTTCATCCTTGGGACAAACCTGTAGATAGAATCCCTTTTCCAGATGAGGACACTAACTTCAGAGAGATCTTCCAAGGTCACCTGACTGCAAGTAACAGAACCAACATCTCCAAACCCTCAATTGTCCTGTCAAATGAGACTTATCGCTTCTAATGGCTCAGTCCTGAATTTTCCCATGACTGCTGCTTTGTAGACGCTTGAACAACAAAGCCGCTATGAAGAACGTTTATCAATAGAAAACACACTTTGTTTTCTTTTTGTTTTGGAGACAAAGTCTCTCTCGTAGCTTTGGCTGTCCTGGAACTCGCTCGGTAGAACAGGCTGACCTTGAACTCACAGGGATCCACCTGTCTCTGCCTCCCCTTGCTGGGATCAAAGGCACCACCACCTCCTGGTCAGTTTTCATGTGTTTAATTTTTTTTTTTGAGACAGAATCGGCAGTATCCCAGGCTGACCTCAAGGTCACTTTATAGCCCCAGATGACCTTGACCTGGTCCTGGTAAGCTACACGGGTGCTTATTAGTTAGAAGTGAGACCCAGGGGTGCTCCATGCCTGGTTTTATGCAGGGCTTTTGCGTGGGAGGCAATCACTCCACCTGCTGAGCTCCACTCCAGTGCAGAAGTTCCCACTTGATGTTTTAAATCCAAGCTGTCAGAGCTGCTTCCTCCGGAAAGCGAGTTAGTGTGTCTCGCTTTTCTTTCTGCTGTTTCTAAAGAAAAAGTGAATCCTGCTATCTATGGCCTAGCACAGGGTGTTAATGTGGTAAAGTACACAGAACGCTGGCTCTCCCGTTGTAACTGTGGGGCAGACCAGCGGCCTGTGGTGCGGCCATTAGCACTGTCCGCATCCCAGGCTGCGCACACCGAAGAGCAGCTTCACATTCCCCCGGTGATTGTTTGTAAAGGAAAGAGATCCTATATTATGCTTTATTTTCTTTATGTGAGCGAGCATATAATTGTTTTCCTGTTATAGGGAGGGGGTGTCAGCTAATGGCAAACGCAGAGCCTCCTGGCAAAGGCGTGCAATCTGTGAAACCGCTGAGTGGGCACAATTCTGATTTCCAGGCGCCCTCAGCTCTCCCGTGCGCCTCTGAGAACGCCATCCCTGGGCGTGCGTTTGCGCTGATAAAAATCACATCCACGCACAAAGTGCCAGCTTAATTATAAGAACCACATACGAGTGTGAGGTTCTCCATTTTCTTTTTACATCTGCTTCTGATTCATGGATGAGACAATTCGAACTTGTTTCCAAAGAGTACCATAGCTTTGGAGCGGTAGGGCTGTGGGTACAATTCTCTCTTACCCTAAGACACCATTGGCTGTTCTCTGTACCTCCTGGGCAGTGTTTTCCCTGAGTGGCAATTTTCATGGCCTCCCAAGGTCCCTGCTGTAACCCCAATGTCAGGCAAATGTGCATGGCTTCCTGTCTGAGCTAGGTGTTTCTGTTGCTGCAATGAAACCCTGTGACCAAACAGCAAGTTGAGGGAAAGAGTTTACTCAGCTTACACTTCCGTATCACTGGTCATCACCAAAGGAAGTCAGGACAGGAACCCGGAGGCAGGAACTGATGCAGAGGCCATAGTGGGGTGCTGCTTATTAACTGGCTCCCCATGGTTTTCTCAGTCTTTCTTATAGAGCCCAAGACCACCAGCCCATGGATGGCACCACCCACTATGAGCTGGGCCCTCCCCCATTGATCACTAATTGAGAAAAAATGCCTTACAGCTGGATCTCATGGAGGCCTTTCCTCAGCTGAGGCTCCTTCCTCTGATGACTTAGCTTGTGTCAGGTTGACGTACAAAACCGGCCTTCCCGATGGTACTCTTCTGAATGATTGGCTATGGGCAGGGGTAGAGCAAATTACTTAGTTCCCATCAGGAATGACATTTCTCCCTGCTCGGCTCACTTGGCCTCAGCCACTCAGCCAAATCACTTGAGCTCAAAATAGTAATCATGAAAATGACCAAGCCAGGCAGAGTGATGCACACCCGACACTGGAGGCTGAGGCAGGAGGATCAGCCTAGGCTACATAGACCCTTTTCGCAAAAGCAACAACAAAAGTGGTTTAGACTCTGAGGCAGACCCCAGCCACTGTGCTATTGTGTTTTCTCCCACGTGGGACAGCTGAGGAACAGAAAGACCTTCTAATATGCCAAGAGTGCCCAGTTAGGAAGAATATTCAAAGCAGGCACAGTTAGCTCGTCTCAGCAGGAGCTGACTCCCCCACTCAAAGCCTGGAACCCCTCCATGCCTGAACAGTGGGTGGCTCAGCCAGGGTAAAGGCCTGGAGATGGAGACCAAACGGGGAAGGTTGAGGAACAGCAAGTGTCCTTCTAGCCATTAATTCTGTCCACGCCCGCATCCTTCTAGACACTCACTCTGTCCATGCCTGCGTCCTTCTAGACACTCACCTATCCACACCTGCATCCTTCTAGACACCCACTCTGTCCACGCCTGCATCCTTCTAGACACTCACCTGTCCACGCCTGCATCCTTCTAGACACCCACTCTGTCCACGCCTGCATCCTTCTAGACACCCACTCTGTCCACGCCTGCATCCTTCTAGACACCCACTCTGTCCACGCCTGCATCCTTCTAGACACTCACCTGTCCACGCCTGCATCCTTCTAGACACCCACTCTGTCCACGCCTGCATCCTTCTAGACACTCACCTGTCCACGCCTGCATCCTTCTAGACACTCACTCTGTCCACGCCCGCATCCTTCTAGACACTCACTCTGTCCACGCCCGCATCCTTCTAGACACTCACCTATCCACACCTGCATCCTTCTAGACACTCACCTATCCACACCTGCATCCTTCTAGACACTCACCTGTCCGCGCCTGCATCCTTCTAGACACCCACTCTGTCCACGCCTGCATCCTTCTAGACACTCACCTGTCCACGCCTGCATCCTTCTAGACACCCACTCTGTCCACGCCTGCATCCTTCTAGACACTCACCTATCCACACCTGCATCCTTCTAGACACTCACCTGTCCACGCCTGCATCCTTCTAGACACCCACTCTGTCCACGCCTGCATCCTTCTAGACACTCACCTGTCCACGCCCGCATCCTTCTAGACACTCACCTGTCCACGCCCGCATCCTTCTAGACACTCACTCTGTCCACGCCCGCATCCTTCTAGACACCCACTCTGTCCACGCCTGCATCCTCATCCTACTTTCAAAAACAGCGCTGTCAGGTTCAGTCACTCCAAAGTCACCATCTGAATCACTCTGTGATAAGTTCTTAAATTAAAAGAGTCTAAAGAAAACCATAACTCCCTTTCTTTGTTTTAATTATAGCCACTTGGAGCAAGTGACTATTTGGAATTATCAAAGAATTTTGATACAGTATTTGTACGAAACATTCCACAATTTTCTCTGGCAAAGCGCACTCAAGCACGACGGTTCATAACTCTCATTGATAACTTCTATGACTATAAGGTAAGGATGGACTCCATTTCAATTCCTCACTCTCATTGATAACTTCTGTGACTACAAGGTAAGAATGGACTCAATTTTCACAGGACTGTGAAGTCAGATGACCTGGGTCAGAATCCTGGCTGTACCAGTTCTTTTACTGCTGTGCCTCAGTTTCCCCATCTATAGATAGAGGCTAGCAGTATCTACCCTCAAATGGTTGTTGTGAGGACTACACAGGTTGGTCCATATAAAATGCTTAAAACAAGATTTGGTCCAAGCTGAATGCTGTGCACTTCCTATTAAAAATAGCAGCAGCTAGTGGCAGGCTCCATCCCATCATCCCACAGGTAGGGCTGAGTGCTCAGTGCACCTGTGTTATCTGAATACCTGGTGGGTCTGAGAGTGATGAACAGCCCTTTGCCTTGTTGAACGGCTCGCTCCACCCTCCCCGCCCTCCCCCAGGAGCCACTAGCAGGTGACGTCATGCTGCTCTATTTTTGATCCCTGTGTCTTAGGAGGCAGTGCAGAGTCTTTGCCTGCACACAGAAGGCAATGTAGTAGTAGTAGCCTAATAGTTAAGGAGTGGACCCTGGCACCAGGCTGTCTGTTCTAAAGAATGACTTGGCTTCTGAGCATTGTCTGCCTTCTCTAGAAAGGTAACAATGATATGTGTATGGGCTTGTGAGGATGAGGTGTTTATATAAAGTACTAAGAACCTAGCGTGGCAGGTAATGCACTCACAATCAAGGCGAGCCCCTCTCACAGTGTAAACTTCCTCTAAGAGGAAGATACCCATAGTAAAGGTACTGTAAATGAATGTTTCCTGTCCTGCCCACCTGGTCCCAAATAACACATAGGCTTATATTCACAAATGCTTGGCCAGTAGCTCAGGCTTATTACTAACTAGCTCTTACGTTTAAATTAACCCACTTCTCTTCATCTATATATTGCCACATGGCTCGTGGCTTTACCTGTCCTCTAGCATATCTTGCTCCCTCCTTCCCCCAGCATTTTCAGTTTGGCTTTCCCACCTAGCCTTATTCTGCCTTGCTATAGGGCAATCAACTTTTTTAATTAACCAATGGGAGTAATACATATTTACAGTCTACAGAAGGATTATTCCACAGCAAACTACTGTAAGCATTTTTTTAACTACTGGAGCTTTCCCTCAATCGTATTTGCACAGAATTAGAGCAGTGATTCTAAAATTGAGGGGATTTTGTAGGGGAGGAGACATGTACGGAAAGCCATGGGAATTTAGTGTTTCATTTACTCATTCATTCAGTGACCTCTGTGACCCTGAGCAAGGTGTTAGGCTCAAAGCCGATGGCAATTGAGACGCTGTGGTTTCCGTCATAGCTCCTAGGGCCCAGGGTCTGAGCAACATGAATCTCATATGTCTGTGGAAATTTCATTCAGTTACCAGTTCAGGACGGCCGCTGGGACACAGAGAGAGGACCGTGAGCCTTGACGTTCAGGGATAGCAGGGAGCAGCCCAGGGAAGCCCTCTGTGCTCTGGTTGTATCAGAACCATCAGAGCCACTTATAGTCCAGATTCCAGAGCCTCATCTCACCCTAGCAAATGAGGACCAGTCATGGGTCCCGGAAGCTCACGTTCACATTTTCCCAAGGTGCTTCTTATACTGTTCAGGGGATGGTGGGCTGATTCCAGCACAAGGCAGGAGGGACAGCCTGGGATGGAGGAAGGTTGTTACTGACTGTGGAAGGCAGCCTGTGGGCTCCAGTGTGGTGATCCAGGAAAGCCTGCTGGAGGCCTGCAGCAAGACCATGTGGGCAGGGCTCGGGAGAAATGGACACTGATCAGGGAGTTGAGGTTCCAGGCATATCGCTGTGAGGCACTGCCCTGTCCTCATGGCAGGTCTCCACCCACTGGGTACAGTCCAAGAGGCTGGAGGGCATCACTGTTTTTACAGGGCAAAGACTTCATGGGGGAAATGTGCAAGTGGCATTGGAATAGAGGGCAAAGGCCCGCCTTGTTTGTCTCTCAGCTGGGAATGCCTTAAAGAACATCTGTCCCCCATTGCTCAGCCCACCGCTCGGTCCTCTCCCACCTCCTCACTTACTCAGATGAGCAAAAGCATTGCCTGGCAGTGTGCTGGAGCAGTCAACCTACCCACCCTAGCATTTATTCTGGCTACACCACACATTGGATCTCCTTTAAAGTTTAGTCAAAATTATCTTGTTTCAGAAATTGAGAGCATCAAGCAGACATTTTTCTAGAATGTATTCATGAAGATTTGTGAAACAGGACATTTCCACTTAAGTAATGAGAAAAGTGTCATTTGTGATTGAAAGAGTTTATTGAAATAAAATGGGAATGGTAGTCCCTAAAGTCAACATGTTGTTTTAAAGTATTCATATATTTACTTGAATAATGATTTTCAAAAGGCTGACAGCAAATCTAGGTTCTTCAAATATCCAGAGTGGTTGTTTTGGTGCTGGGTATGTGTATATGCCTATAACCCTGTGTATATGTATATATGCCTATAACCCTGTGTGTATGTGTATATGCCTATAACCCTGTGTATATGTGTATATGCCTATAACCCTGTGTATATGTATATATGCCTATAACCCTGTGTATATGTGTTTATGCCTATAACCCTGTGTATATGTATATATGCCTATAACCCTGTGTGTATGTGTATATGCCTATAACCCTGTGTATATGTATATATGCCTATAACCCTGTGTGTATGTGTATATGCCTATAACCCTGTGTATATGTGTATATGCCTATAACCCTGTGTATATGTATATATGCCTATAACCCTGTGTATATGTATATATGCCTATAACCCTGTGTATATGTGTTTATGCCTATAACCCTGTGTATATGTATATATGCCTATAACCCTGTGTGTATGTGTATATGCGTATAACCCTGTGTGTATGTGTATATGCCTATAGCCCTGTGTATATGTGTATATGCCTATAACCCTGTGTATATGTGTATATGCCTATAACCCTGTGTATATGTATATATGCCTATAACCCTGTGTGTATGTGTATATGCCTATAACCCTGTGTATATGTATATATGCCTATAACCCTGTGTATATGTATATATGCCTATAACCCTGTGTGTATGTGTATATGCCTATAACCCTGTGTATATGTGTATATGCCTATAACCCTGTGTATATGTATATATGCCTATAACCCTGTGTATATGTATATATGCCTATAACCCTGTGTATATGTGTTTATGCCTATAACCCTGTGTATATGTATATATGCCTATAACCCTGTGTATATGTATATATGCCTATAACCCTGTGTATATGTGTTTATGCCTATAACCCTGTGTATATGTATATATGCCTATAACCCTGTGTGTATGTGTATATGCCTATAACCCTGTGTATATGTGTATATGCCTATAACCCTGTGTATATGTATATATGCCTATAACCCTGTGTATATGTGTTTATGCCTATAACCCTGTGTATATGTATATATGCCTATAACCCTGTGTGTATGTGTATATGCCTATAACCCTGTGTATATGTATATATGCCTATAACCCTGTGTATATGTATATATGCCTATAACCCTGTGTATATGTGTTTATGCCTATAACCCTGTGTATATGTATATATGCCTATAACCCTGTGTGTATGTGTATATGCGTATAACCCTGTGTGTATGTGTATATGCCTATAGCCCTGTGTATATGTGTTTATGTCTATAGCCCTGTGTATATGTGTTTATGTCTATAGCCCTGTGTATATGTGTTTATGTCTATAGCCCTGTGTATATGTGTTTATGTCTATAGCCCTGTGTATATGTGTTTATGCCTATAACCCTGTGTATATGTGTATATGCCTATAACCCTGTGTATATGTGTTTATGCCTATAACACTGTGTGTATGTGTATATGCCTATAACCCTGTGTATATGTATATATGCCTATAACCCTGTGTATATGTGTTTATGCCTATAACCCTGTGTATATGTGTTTATGCCTATAACACTGTGTGTATGTGTATATGCCTATAACCCTGTGTATATGTATATATGCCTATAACCCTGTGTATATGTGTTTATGCCTATAACCCTGTGTGTATGTGTATATGCCTATAACCCTGTGTATATGTATATATGCCTATAACCCTGTGTATATGTGTTTATGCCTATAACCCTGTGTATATGTGTATATGCCTATAACCCTGTGTATATGTGTTTATGCCTATAACCCTGTGTATATGTGTATATGCCTATAACCCTGTGTATATGTGTTTATGCGTATAACCCTGTGTATATGTGTATATGCCTATAACCCTGTGTATATGTGTTTATGCCTATAACCCTGTGTATATGTGTATATGCCTATAACCCTGTGTATATGTGTTTATGCCTATAACCCTGTGTATATGTGTATATGCCTATAACCCTGTGTATATGTGTTTATGCCTATAACCCTGTGTGTATGTGTATATGCCTATAACCCTGTGTATATGTATATATGCCTATAACCCTGTGTATATGTGTTTATGCCTATAACCCTGTGTATATGTATATATGCCTATAACCCTGTGTATATGTATATATGCCTATAACCCTGTGTATATGTATATATGCCTATAACCCTGTGTATATGTGTTTATGCCTATAACCCTGTGTGTATGTGTATATGCCTATAACCCTGTGTATATGTGTTTATGCCTATAACCCTGTGTATATGTGTATATGCCTATAACCCTGTGTATATGTATATATGCCTATAACCCTGTGTATATGTGTTTATGCCTATAACCCTGTGTATATGTGTATATGCCTATAACCCTGTGTATATGTGTTTATGCCTATAACCCTGTGTATATGTGTTTATGCCTATAACCCTGTGTATATGTGTTTATGCCTATAACCCTGTGTATATGTGTTTATGCCTATAGCCCTGTGTATATGTGTTTATGCCTATAACCCTGTATATATGTGTATATGGCTCTTTCCCTATATATATATGTATATAGGCCTGTGTGTAAAGGCCTGGGCTTCCCTGTATAAAGCCTCTTCTGTCTGAATCACAGCGTGGTCTAAAATGTGCAGAAATGTGTTGAGAAGTGCTATGTGGTTTTCAAACCACTAGTTCACTAGAAACTACTCGGAAAAAAACACAGACAATTTTAAAAGCCAAGCCCCAAGCTCCTTATGTGACAAACAGACCTTTATCTTGCGAGAGAGTTTTCCTCCAGCCTGAGTGTGGCATCCGACCCTGTGCCCCTTCTCCCGGTTCAGGTGCGCATGATCTGCTCTGCAGAGACCCCCATCTCAAGCTTATTTTTGCATCAACACCATGACAGTGAGTCAGAGCAAAGCAGAATACTGATGGATGATTTGGGGCTGAGCCAGGTAGGTGGTATTAGCATGATTTCGTTTTATTATGAAATGGTTTGATGATTTGGGGTTTGACACACACTACATTCTGCAGAAGGAACCACTGAGTTGATGCTGTCTAGCTGACTTTGTCTCAGCATTGGCACATGTAGAGAGTCTGGTCTTAGAGGCCCGATTGAGTGTGTAGGCCCATGCTTCATTGTCACATAGCAGAAACAGTCCTGCAGAGAACCTAGCAAGTCCCAACTTACAAGAAAGAAACCCATGGCTCTTTGCCAGACTCTCCATTAAGCAAACATTTGCAGAACACTTCTCTGTGCTAGCCTCCGGGTTCTCTGTAGGAAACACACTGACGTGGTCTGGGTTTTTCTGGAGTTTGGACTCTGAATTCATCCCAGGCCAAGCAGAGGAGACTGCATTCCCTTCTTCTGTGAGAGCGTTATGGGGTATATTGATCAGCTGTCAACTATTAGTCAGAAGTTCAACTGGGGCTGGAGAGATGGCTCAGCAGTTTAAGAGCACTGACTGCTCTTCCAGAGGACCGAGGTTCGATTCCCAGCCCCCACATGACAGCTAACAACCATCTGTACCTCTGGTTCTAGGGGATCTGATGCCCCTTTCTGGCTTTCATGCAAACTGCATGTACATGGTGCATAGACATACATGCAGGCAAGGCACCCATACATGTAAAATAAAAAATAATTAAGTCTCAAAAAAATAAATTTCAACACTGACCCCAAGAATGGGGTTGCATTTGTCTAGGTCCAACGGTGAATTCTTGTTGACTTGAATCGACATTATTCATCCTAAGAGTTTGAGAGAAGGGGTCCAATAATGCTTTCAAAAGATTAACGTTTAAACGTGATTGCGTTGTGTGTGTTAGTCTTCAGGCCGCTGTGACGGAACACTGCGACATGTGTGGCCTACCCACCATGCAGGCTGCTTCTCCCAGTTCCGCAGTCAGAGCTCCCATGATGGAAGGAGGGAAAGATCTCCCTGGCCTTTGTTAATGAAGACATCAATCCAATTCTTGGGGACCCACTCTCAAGATCTACTTAGTTCCTTAAGGCTCTGTCACCTAGTGTCGCTCCTTTGGGGGTTAAGATTTCAGAATGGAGAGTTCGGAAAGACAACGCTCAGACCTCAGTGGTGTTGGAATAGCTACCTAAACCCCAATGTGGGCATCGTGGGAATGTTGGCTCTCAAAGAGCAGTCCCTGTGTGCTGTCAGTGCACCTGAGGAACTAGGCAGTCTAACCAGCTTCCCATCACAGGCTTTTAAATTTTCTGTAAGAGTCAGGCTGCAGATTGGGACCCAGCATGGCTAAACCAGAGAATGTGACCTCAGGGTCCTAGAGTCACAGTGACTAGGTAGGGGAGATGGGGTTAGGAAAGGTGGATTGAGGGAGGATGGGCTAAGGGGGGATGAGCTTAGGGAGGATGGGTTGAGGAAGGATGGGCTTAGGGAAGATAGGGTTAGGGGAGGATGGATTTAGGGAGGATGGGCTAAGACGGGGATGAGCTTAGGGGAGGATAGGTTTGAGGAAGATGGGCTTGGAGAATATGTGCTTGGGGAGGATGGGCTTAGGGAAGATGGGTTTAGGAGCATTGAACTTTTCTCTGAACAAAAACTTAAGAGCAAACCCCCCAAGCAGAGAAAGAAAGTCTTCGCATCCACAAGCTTATGTTGATGTCTTCAGGCCCAGGGTGTTGTCTGGCTTCGCAGCGGGAGGCGTCCCCAATATACCCCTCAGCAAGGTTACCAATATTCCAGTAGCTAAGGACCAAAAGTGGCTCCAGTCTTTGCAAAGCCAGATTTAAGGCAGGCTCTGCAGAGTCAGAACCCACAGGACTTTCCAGTCACTCAGTCTAGAAAAGGCTCTCCAGGAATCTGTCCCCGGGCTTCCTAACTTTCCACAACTGCTGGTTTTCTTTGGGGGTTTTAACTTTGAACTTGCACCTTCCAGTCTTCACCTGTGGAGTTCTAGGATTATAGGGTAAGTCACCATGCCTAGCAAAAATCACTTTTGCCATTAGCTACTTTTGGAGAGAGCTTTCTTTCCAGCATGTTCCTTTGGAGTTTGCAGAGAACCTCCTTTTGAGTAGAATCTTTTCGTTTCTGTTTCAGCTTTGATCAGATATATTTTTTTCTTCCTGGTTCTATTAATTACCTATTAGTTTAGATCAATTAACATTTTAGTCTCATTTAAGAGATTGTGTATGAAAAAAAAAAGATCTAAATAGATAAGCCTGGAGGTTTTCTCAGCCAAAGATAAGCCTGGAGGTTTTCTCAACCAAAGATAAGCCTGGAGGTTTTCTCAGCCAAAGATAAGCCTGGAGGTTTTCTCAGCCCGGGTTTGCAGGGACCCGCTTTCACTGGGCCTCGCTTTGTCTGCTCTGCCTGCTCTCAGGACTCGGCAGGCCTCTCCATGTTTACTGGGGAGGAGGAAATCTTCGCATTCCAGCGCACCATTTCCCGGCTCACAGAGATGCAAACTGAGCAGTACTGGATCGAAGGGGACAGAAGCAAGAAGTAGGTCACTGTCACATGAATAAAGACAGGCGACTGGTAAAGGCTGCGCGAGACTTGACGACATCATCTCCTCATCACCGACTGCACTTTGTCCTGCAGACTCTGGTCACCTGAGGCGGTGGACGAGGACCCGGAGGTCCCGTCTTTGTAGATCCACGTTTTGCCCATTTATTTGGACTGCTTTCTGCATCTAAAATGAATCATGGCTCCTGAAGATTACTGTAGAACCTGACATGCTGCACCTGACTGAACCTGCACACATGCAGGCAGCAAGTGCAGCAGCCCGGGCACCTCCAGTCAGGCCGCACCTTGGAAACTGAAGGGGACAGCATTTTACATCGGCCTTCGTATTCCTGTTTGTTGGTCGGTTACGAGTTGCGGTCACCTCCAGACCTTGTGGCTTCCTCTGTGCTAGAGAGAATCTGTGTTACCCATAGATCCAGGTTAGCAGGCAATACCTGGTCAATGAGGACATGGATCACAAAACTGTCAGGGAAGGAACAAGTGGAAAGTTCCAGCTACCAGGCAGGTCTCCCCACTGCTAGCCAAGGAGGGCAGGTACCAGGAATGTGTTGTTGGAGCCACCGGAGGAGGCAGAGCCACAGCCATACCAGTAGCAGAGTGAACCCCATCACCCCAGGTGCCCTACTGTGTCAGCCACGCCCACTCTCACTGCAGAGTTTACTGCCCGCCCTGGATGCTGAGTCTGCAGAGCTGGACCTCGCGGGGAAACAGGAGAGAACACTTGATGATCCGTAAATAAAAGTTGATTTCTCCCTCACTGAGTTTGTCTGAGTCACTTAAGTAAAACCTGTCTTTGCTAAATATTATCACAAAAGGGGATTTGGCTTATAGTTATTAAAGGGTGGGAGAGATGGCTCAGCAGCTAAGAACACTTGCTGATCTCTCAGAGGACCAGAGTTCAGTTCCTAGCATCCATGTCAGATAGCTCAAAACCACCTGTAACTCCAACCCCAAAGGATCTGATGTAATCTTCCAGCCCCCAGGGGCACCCGCATGCGCATGTCCCACCACATACACACAGAGGTAAATATACATATACATAAACTGTAAAAATAAGTATTATTTTTAAAAAAGAAGAATAATCTTAAACCCTGGGCCAGTGAGATAGCTCAGCAGACCAAAGGGCTCGCTGCACAACCCTGACAATGTGGGTCGGAACCCTCAGTTGAAGGAGAAAATCAGATTCTCAGTGTTATTTTCTAAGTCTATTCACTAAGCCTGTATTCAACACATACACATAATAAATAATTTTAAAAAGATCTTTTTAATCCCCTTCAGAAAAGAAAAACCCTGAAACCCCCAGATATGAAAATCAACTATTTGGGAGAGTAGTCTAATAATCACATACCTGTCATTGTAAATGGGTTCTTTGAGGCTACTTGTCATCTAATAATCTGTCCTCACCATTCTGTTTTGGATATTAACTCTTTTATGTCAAGCAGATAGATGAGTGGGGTACCTAAGCATGGAAAAAAGTTTGAATTAGGGTGTCCTAAAAGTTAAATGTGGTATAACAGTGTATGCATATACATACATACATACATACGGATGGATGGATGGATGGATGGATGGATGGATGGATGGATGGATGGATGGATGGATGGGCGGACGGACGGGCAGATGGATGGATGGATGGATGGATGGATGGATGGATGGATGGATGGGCAGATGGATGGATGGATGGGCAGATGGATGGATGGATGGACGGACGGACAGATGGATGGACGGACGGACGGGCAGATGGATGGATGGATGGATGGACGGACGGACGGACGGACGGACGGACGGACGGACGGACGGATGGACGGACGGGCAGATGGATGGATGGATGGATGGATGGATGGATGGATGGATGGATGGGCAGATGGATGGATGGATGGATGGGCAGATGGATGGATGGATGGACGGACGGACGGACGGATGGATGGATGGACGGACGGACGGGCAGATGGATGGATGGATGGATGTGTCAGTGGATGTGTGGACGGTTGGATATGTGTACAGATGGATGGGTGGATAGATGGGTAGGTGAACAGATGGATGGATTTTTGTGGTTCTGGATACCAAACTCAGGGCCTTCCCCATGCCAGGTAAGTACTCCACCACTGAGCTGTCTCACCCAGGCACAACCCAGTTCTAAAACTTACCGTTTGCTTTTCACATTTCTTTTTTCTTACCTTTAATAAAAAGACAATATGGATGGACAGACAGATGGACAGGGGACTGACAGAAAAGGAAACTCCCTGAGTGTGTGGTGTTGGTGGCACAGTGCCCACTCCAGTTCTTTGTTCCGGTCCGGGTTTGGACCGTGAAAGCTTGTTTGGAGACTCCAGTGGGAGAGCTCAGCACCCTGTGCACATGGCAGCGGGGTGGGCTTCTGCTGGAGGAGCTTGTCTTCAGTGCGGAGCTTCGGAAGGACACGCAGGTGGAAGAGGAAAAGATGGGGGTTGTGGAATATTCCTTTAGGCTGTGTGAAGATGTGTAACTGCTGAGCCATCTCTCCAGCCCCTGAGCCTGCATTTTGATGGTGACATGAGGTGAGACATGGAATTTTCCACTTGGCCTATCAGTCAGTATATCAAAAGTTCCAGGTTGTGGAACACCTTAGGGCTTCACTTTTTAGTTAGGGGCACCCCACTTCTAAGACCCAAGTGCAGCATGTTAACAACCCCAACTGGGAAGCCTCACTTTAGTTTTCTTCCAGCTGTGATCTGTGACATTCCCAGCTCTCCAGTCTTTCCTCTGGGGTTGCAGGACAATCAGGAACCCATGTTCTCACTGGAAGTGCTCAGCACGTGGGTTGAGAGATGAGATGCCAGCAAGCATTACAGTGGAACGAAGGCTCTACTCACCCGAGACTCAGGCCAGGAGGCCTGGCTCCAGAAGTGCCAGGTGCTTCAGCATCCTCCTAGCTCACCTCCAGAAGTGCCAGGTGCTTCAGCATCCTCCTAGCTCACCTCCAGAAGTGCCAGGTGCTTCAGCATCCTCCTAGCTCACCTCCAGAAGTGCCAGGTGCTTCAGCATCCTCCTAGCTCACCTCCAGAAGTGCCAGGTGCTTCAGCATCCTCCTAGCTCACCTCCAGAAGTGCCAGGTGCTTCAGCATCCTCCTAACTCACCTCCAGAAGTGCCAGGTGCTTCAGCATCCTCCTAGCTCACCTCCAGAAGTGCCAGGGCCCTCAGCATCCTCCTAACTCACCTCCAGAAGTGCCAGGTGCTTCAGCATCCTCCTAGCTCACCTCCAGAAGTGCCAGGTGCTTCAGCATCCTCCTAGCTCACCTCCAGAAGTGCCAGGTGCTTCAGCATCCTCCTAGCTCACCTCCAGAAGTGCCAGGTGCTTCAGCGTCCTCCTAGCTCACCTCCAGAAGTGCCAGGTGCTTCAGCATCCTCCTAGCTCACCTCCAGAAGTGCCAGGTGCTTCAGCATCCTCCTAGCTCACCTCCCACCCCAAACTTGACAAAAAATAAATGGGAAAAAACAGGACAACTTTTCTTAGAAAAAGAAAAACTTAATTCATTGCTTTCTTCTTGTGATTAAAAAACAAAACAAAACAAAAACAACAGACCATGAAATGAGCTCATTTGCTGGTGACAACCATGAGATCTATAACATGGGGACTTACATAATTTTGACCGATTTCTGAGTAAGTACTGCTGAATCACATTTAAGCATTCTCGGTGGGGTTTCCCATTTTTATCATAAGGAAATGCTTTGATCTTTCTGAAATCTCTCTCTCCCCACCTTGCTCTGCTTTCGCCCTGGTACTTACAAGTGTGACAACAATGGAAGTTTACAATCTTTGTATCTAACAGGAGTAAGTAGATATGCTCACATTTACTTATTAAACAGTCATACGGCACTTATCAGTGCTAAATTCTTCATTAAAAAGCTCACCTTACTAGACCTGGAAGGAGGTGGGAGGTCCTTGGACTTCCCACAAGGCAGGGAACCCGGACTGCTCTTCGGGCTGATAAGGGAGGGGGACTTGATTGGGGGAGGGGAAGGGAAATGGGAGGTGGTGGAGGGGAGGAGGCAGAAATCTTTAATAAATTTAAAAAAAAAAAGCTCATTTATTCCTTGCGACTCTCTTCTGAGATGCAGGTACTATTATCCCCATTTTACAGTCAGGGAAACTGAGGCCAGAAAACCACAAAATCAGAGCCGAGTTGCTAAGACACACATTGGAGCCGCACTCAAGGACGCAGGGCTCCCTGAGATGCCTTAAATCCAAATCCTTTCAGCACAGCCTAATACAGAAATAGTTGCTCGGGTTGGTGGACACCAGCCATTTCCTATGAAGAGGGCACCATCTTGTGGTCGCTGTGGTGAACTGACAGGGAGGGCTAGGCTTGCCGGCTGGGAAATCTCAGTGCTGCTTATTCCCAGGCCTGGGCCACCTTCAGTCAGGCATCCCTGGAGATGGGGAACTCGCATCCAAGTCCTTTAACGGTCCCCGTGGGATTCTGATGTTCAGCAGGATGTGTCTGTCCGGTGATGATGCAGCCAGCAAGCGCGTGGGGCTGACTTTGCAGCCTGGGTGCCCGACTCAGAGTATCTGGTTGATTGAGAAGCCTTTTCAAGAGATCGCCAAGCCTGCTGTACTTAGGGGTCTTGATGCCCAGGACACAGACACACGATGCTATCACCAGGCCTCTCTGCGCCTTTCCCTCCCGGAGGCAAGAGGCCCCTGCTTTGCTTCCTCACCCGTGGTAACAACAGAACAGAACCAGGCAGCACCTTCTATTGCTGCCCGTGGTTTCCTGCCCCGCGTTCACCAGTCGTGTGCTCGGTGGGAGGAGGCTCATCGCCTCCCAGGGCAAAGGCATGCCCGAGGGAGCTCCTTCTCAGTTTGGAAAAAATGTTAATTTAACTCTTAAAAATAATAAGTATGCTTTCCATAAATATTATTTAAAATGTCTTGTTTTCTTTGAGACAGCCCACCTGACATCAAACTTGCAATGCTCCTGAGCGCCGGGATCACAGGTGTGTGTGCCATCAGCCTGGGAAACACTTGCTTTCCCTTCTAACGTGGTCATGGGGTCTAGTGCCCCCAGCTCCTGTGACCAAAACCTTTAGAGATCCGCAGTCATTTCAAGAGTGGAAGGTGGTCCCGAGATTAGTTCCCTCCCATTGGCAGGCTTCAACTCCATCTCTGAGGGAGGGCACTGCCTCTGCTCTCGCTCTCCTGGCCCGCCTGGTCCAAAACAACCATGGAGACCGACAGCGTTGTTTCTGCGTTTGAGCATTGGACTAGGGAAACGCAACTGGAGTCTCGGCCTATGCCCATCTGCGCTGCGCAGGGTTTTGTCAACTTTAACACAAACTGTAGTCGTCCAGGAGGAGGGAACTTCAATTGAGAAAATGCCTCCTCCATTAGATCAATCTGGAGGCAAGTCTGTGGAGGTATTTTTTTTTCTTTCTTTTCTTGTTTTTATTTTGTATTTTTTAAGACAGGGTTTACTTTGTGCAATAGTCCTGGCTGTCCTGGAACTCACTCTGTTGACCAGGCTGGTCTCAAACTCAGAGATCCACCTGCCTCCACCTCCTGAGTGCTGGGATTAAAAGTGTGTGGCCACCACCGCTGGATGGCATTTTTTTTGATTAATGATTGATGTGGGAGGGCCCAGCCCACTGGGGGCGGTGCTGCCCGTGGGCAGGTGTTCCTGGGTTGTATAGGGAAGCAGGCTGAGCAAGCCATGGGGGAGTCAGCCGTGTTTCTTCGTGTCCACTGCTTCAGTTCCTCCTTCCCACCTCTGCTTCTCTTCATGAAATACTGCCACCGGACGATGAAATCAACCCCTTCTTCCCCAGGTCACTTAAGGTCATGATGTTTATCATAGCAATGGAAAGCGCACTAGGACACAACCCTTTGTAATACCACACAGGCTTCGTGCAGCTTCTGGAAATGCTGCCTGAAAGAGCAAGGCCCAGAAATGCAAATGGTGGCTGTCTGGGGTCACTGTAATAGAACACCTGAGACTGGATTGTTTAAAACAGGTTAGTTTTTGCCTATGCTGAGCAGCCCGCGGTGGAGGTACTGCAGCTGGTGAGGGCTTTTGCTCTACATTGCCCTCTGGTGGCAGCTGTGAAGCTTACACTCAGTGTTAGAGGAAGTCCGCTGACATACAGCATCCTCGGCACACTATTTTTTTTTTTTTTTAGATTTATTTATTTCACATGTAAGTTTACCTGGATGGACGGATGTGCACCATGTGTGTGCCTGGTGCCAGAGGAAGGCAGAAGGAGATTTAGATTTCCTGGAACTGGAGTTATGGGTGGTTGTAAACCGCTGTATGGGTGCCTGGTACCAGAGGAAGGGAGAAAGGGGATTTAGATTTCCTGGAACTGGAGCTATGGAGAGTTGTGAACCACCATGTGGGTGCTGGGAATCGAGCCTGAGTCCTCTCAAGAGCAAGTGCTCTTAGCAGCTGCTGTTTCTCCAGCCCCTCACACTCTTTCTTGATTCCGCTAGGTGTAAAGACCACCTGAGGTGGATTATTCCCCCAAATGCATCTCCTTCCCGACTCCCACTTCAGTTCTTCACTGACTGCTACCAAATCCAGCCCGGTGCCAGGGCCTTGACCTGACTGGAGGCCAAGACCGGGAGAAGAAAAGACAGATGCACGAAGAAGAGGAGATCCAGCAGGGTGGGCTCGCTAAGGGAGAAACATGGCATCCTGGGAACTCGGCACATTTTTATAGACGGTTGAAGAGAAGGGGAGGTTATTTCATACAGCTGAATGGGGGGGGGGTATTGTATACAGATCAACAAGGACCACTGAACCATGCAAGTCTTGGCATCCAGGCTGCGCCAGCAGTGCGGCCCAGGCAGACACATCAGTGAGAATGGGAGCCCCTCCCACCACCACCCCCCGCGCCCCGCCCCTGCCCTGCCAAGGTGGACTCACAGCCTCTCAGGAACACACAGACCTAATATAGTCAGCATCCAGAGCGACCTAGCTGGGGGCATGGAGGGTTCTCAGCCCGGAATCACAGTAGAAGATAGAGGATTGAAGGAGGGAGGGCACTGTTGAGGAGAGGCAGAGTGCTAAGCCCCGCCCCTCATCGCCCCCTGGTTACTGAGGGCTCCGCCAAGAGAAATGACCAGTTGCTCCAGGAACTCAGAAGGGGAGGTGTGGCTAGAATATTATTTTTCTGAATTTTTAAAGAGGAGTCGGACATGACTTGCCCTCCAGACTTAACAATTCCCTTTTAGAATCCAAAATTCAGAGGGCAGAGTGTAAAAACTGCTGCTGTCATCAAAATGTACCCCTCAGCTTGCACTAATAACCTATCGTGTTTTTAACCAAGCTCTGTAGCATGCAGAATATTAAATTTATTTACTAAAGGAGTATCGGCTGATTTCTGTTGATTAGAGTAACAGTCTGTAGAATTAAAAAATAATTGCTTGTGCTTTTGCAGTACTGATATAATCAGATTTCACACCAGAAAATGAGCATCGAACCACATTAAAACAATATTAAGTTCAGGACAAAATAGACTCAGTGTTTGGCTAAAGTCCCAGCATAGCCCCACCCATTTCTGTATCCCCTGGTCAACCCTGAAGATGAATGCGAAGGTTTGCTGTGGGGAAAGCCATCAGTCTACCAGCGAGAGAGAGGACCAGGGCAATGTCGTCTTTGTTGTCATAGGTTAGAGGCCCCAGTGTGGTCTGAGGCCAGCCAGTCAGACAGGCCTTTCTGTCTCAGCCAGTGTGACAAATCCATGGCACGGTCCTTAGTCTGAACCCTCCTTGACTTTGGATCCAGAAAAGCCAAGCCCTCCTAGGCTCTGTCCTGCCCTCAGATGCCACCTCCTACCCCAGTTTCTGTCTCCTCCATTGTACCTCAAGGCTGGAAATGGAGCTCCAGGGTTGGGAGGGTGAGGAGTCCTCAGATCTATTCTGTTCCCATAGCTTGTCCCTGTCCCGTTCAAAGAGCTGTGGGTGGCTAGGGTGGCTAGACGTGGTGGCAGATGCCTGTAATAAAGCAGGTGTGGGGGGGGGGACAAGGCGGAAGGATCCCCACGGGTCTGAGGCCAGCCCAGTCTATCTGTCGTTTCAGGCCAGTAGGGCTACATAGCAAGAGCCCGTTGCAAAGATCACGTGACCAGAGCGTAAGAGCTGCTGTCTCCAGCCTTTGTTCACCCTTCACCAAGCTTCCCAGGTGGCAGAAAGGTCTGTATCATGGCTGGGGACAGCAGAATGGGTCTCGGCTCCAAGAGACTTGATTTCCTCAGCGTTGCGGGGAGGGCTTGTGTGCTCTTTGGATCCCGAAGACCCAAGTTAAACCCGCGCTCCTCACCTTGACAGCTAAGGACGGAATGGCTTCTTTACACTGTTTCCTCCTAGCGACTGCATCAGACAGCAGGGTTAGCCATGGGAACTTCTTGTTGGATGATTAATTAAGGCTAATTTACTATTGAAGCTCTTGTCTCCCAACCTGGTGATTCACCGGAAACATCTGGGATGATAACGTAGACTGTCCATATGCCAAATGCAAGCTCATCAGCAGTGATGGACCTGGAAACCCGTATCTTCAGGAAACAGGAGACTTCAGAGAAGCGCAGGGGAAGAAAACCGGCACACTGAATGTGCCAGCATGTGCAATGGAGGGACTTAGGGCTGGGACATAGTACAGGGCATCTGTGGTCCCTGGCTTGGGAGAAGAAAGCACATGAAATTCTATTTAGTTTTCGTGATGTTTTTCTAAAGTCAGAAATGAAGATAGCTCTACACATCTTTTTTCCGACAGCGTGGCACTCTGTGTCCGTGGGCACACAGCACTGAATGACCACCTTCACTCCCAGGGAATGTGGCTCCACCGCGCTGAGGCCTGACAATGGCACCTTTGTTTGTCCCCCAGCTAGCAAGGAATCGCCTTGTCTATAGTTTGTGTCGCCGGATGTCACCAGCCTGGTTATTGGATAAAGGCAAGAGCCTTAAACCACAGACTCCAGGAGCATTCCACACGTGAGAGGTGAGCCACAGGTGTCCTGCTACAAGCTTGCACCACGTGAGATGCTTCCAGTGGCTCACCATGGCAAGAGGTTCCGAAGAAGGTTTGGACTTAACGAACTTGGTGCTTTTCCTCAGGAAACAGTACAAGGAAAGCTTTGCTGCTCCGCCTTGCTGTCTTTCCTGCACAAGTGGCTGGCTACCGTGATGCTACTAACAATGCGTCCTAAAATCAGACCCCTGAGGGAGTGACGGTTTAAACACGGGAGGAATGCCTCACATTTGCACTGTGGCAGGACATTCTCAGCAGGCTTGGAAATGTTGCCATGAGTGGGATCTGTAGCTAAAAAGGGTGTCAAGCACCATTGGAAAAAATCCCACACCTGTGACAAAAGGAAGACCGGAGAGTTCTTCACAAACGCTATGGATGATTTCGATAAAGTGGACCAAATCCTTGGAAAACACAAGCTCGAGACTCACATCGTACGACACAGACGGCCAGTAAAGCCCATAACCATGGGTGGATCAGAACCAGGAACTTAAAACTTCCTGGAAAGGAAGTCCCAGTGGAGGGGGCACGTCCCTCTTCTCACAAAGCTGGAGTTACTCTGACATTAAAGCCAGCAGCAATAGCAGACAAACAAAAAATAAAACCAAAGATTAATGTCCCTCGTGAATCTAAACACAAAAACTGTAAACAAATACTAGCAAATATAATCAACATATAGAAGAGTTAAAAATTACCTGTGGTGGTGCGACCTTATACTTCCAGCACTCAGGAGGCTGAGGCAGGAGGATCACAAGGTAGACGTTAGTCTGGGCCATGTTTCCCCCCGAAGAAGGGGGATTATATATCATAACCAAGAAATTTGTCAGGGTGGAAAGCTAATTCAGTATTTGAAAAACAATTAGTCTAATCCATAAATTAAGAAGTTTTGCATAATCCAATCAATGCATGCATAACATGTATTTGAACAGATGCCATATACATTCATGGTAAGACTATTCTGTGTGAAACTAGGAGTATATCTGGTAGACAGCACACTTGGCCCAATCTCCAGCAATACACATGCAACATACATACACAAAGATGAAGGAAGGAAGCAAACCTTTAACTCTCCTCTCACAGGTGTGGGGTTGGGTGGGTAGGGTCAGTCGGGTGGGTAGGTAGGGTCAGTGGGGTGGGTGGGTAGGGTCAGTGGGGTGGGTAGGGTCAGTGGGGTGGGTAGGGGTGGTTAGGGTCAGTGGGGTGGGTGGGTAGGGTCAGTGGGGTGGGTGGGTAGGGTCAGTGGGGTGGGTGGGGTGGGTGGGAAGGGTCAGTGGGGTGGGTGGGTGGGGGTGGGTAGAGTCAGTGGGGTGGGCGGGGCAATAGCTAATGCTGTCACACTTAGATCAGAAAGGGAAAGGATGTGGACTCTCCAGACTTTTTTAAAACACAGGTCTCAAGTTCTGCTAGCAACAAAAGGAACTAGAGAGTAAACAGACCAGGAAGGAAGAACTTAAAAACCAGTTCTTTAATACTGTGCTTACCTAAGGATAAAATCCCAGATATCTACAAAGAAAAAGTTTATAAAGTGGATAAGCAAAATCAAAACATACAAAACAAACATTAAAACCAATTATGTCTCCTTACAATAGTACTGAATACATAGACGCTAAAGTTAAAAGCCTATATAAGAGACAAGAGTGATGCAGACTTTTATGTCCTCTCCAGACTGTTCCTGGTGTGCTTCCACCTCTGCAGTACGCCAGTCCCACCTCTGCAGTACCCCCATTCCCACCTCTGCAGTAATCTTATTCCCACCTCTGCAGTAATCTTATTCCCACCTCTGCAGTACCCCATTCCAACCTCTGCAGTAATCTTATTCCCACCTCTGCGGTACCCCATTCCCACCCCTGCAGTACCCCATTCCCACCTCTGCAGTACCCCATTCCCACCTCTGCAGTACCCCAGTCCCACCTCTGCAGTACCCCAGTCCCACCTCTGCAGTACCCCATTCCCACCTCTGCAGTACCCCATTCCCACCTCTGCAGTAATCTTATTCCCACCTCTGCAGTACCCCAGTCCCACCTCTGCAGTACCCCATTCCCACCCCTGCAGTACCCCATTCCCACCTCTGCAGTAATCTTATTCCCACCTCTGCAGTACCCCATTCCCACCCCTGCAGTACCCCATTCCCACCTCTGCAGTAATCTTATTCCCACCTCTGCAGTACCCCATTCCCACCTCTGCAGTACCCCATTCCCACCTCTGCAGTAATCTTATTCCCACCTCTGCAGTACCCCATTCCCACCTCTGCAGTACCCCATTCCCACCTCTGCAGGACCCCATTCCCACCCCTGCAGTACCCCATTCCCACCTCTGCAGTAATCTTATTCCCACCTCTGCAGTACCCCATTCCCACCCCTGCAGTACCCCATTCCCACCTCTGCAGTAATCTTATTCCCACCTCTGCAGTACCCCATTCCCACCTCTGCAGGACCCCATTCCCACCCCTGCAGTACCCCAGTCCCACCTCTGCAGTACCCCATTCCCACCCCTGCAGTACCCCATTCCCACCTCTGCAGTAATCTTATTCCCACCTCTGCAGTACCCCATTCCCACCTCTGCAGTACCCCATTCCCACCTCTGCAGTAATCTTATTCCCACCTCTGCAGTACCCCATTCCCACCTCTGCAGTACCCCAGTCCCACCTCTGCAGTAATCTTATTCCCACTACTGCAGTACCCCCATTCCCACCTCTGCAGTAATCTTATTCCCACCTCTGCAGTACCCCAGTCCCACCTCTGCAGTAATCTTATTCCCACCTCTGCAGTACCCCATTCCCACCTCTGCAGGACCCCATTCCCACCCCTGCAGTACCCCAGTCCCACCTCTGCAGTACCCCATTCCCACCCCTGCAGTAATCTTATTCCCACCTCTGCAGTACCCCATTCCCACCTCTGCAGTACCCCAGTCCCACCTCTGCAGTACCCCATTCCCACCCCTGCAGTAATCTTATTCCCACCTCTGCAGTACCCCAGTCCCACCTCTGCAGTACCCCATTCCCACCTCTGCAGTAATCTTATTCCCACCTCTGCAGTACCCCAGTCCCACCTCTGCAGTACCCCAGTCCCACCTCTGCAGTACCCCAGTCCCACCTCTGCAGTACCCCAGTCCCACCTCCGCAGTACCCCATTCCCACCTCTGCAGTACCCCATTCCCACCCCTGCAGTACCCCCATTCCCACCTCTGCAGTACCCCATTCCCACCCCTGCAGTACCCCATTCCCACCCCTGCAGTACCCCATTCCCACCCCTGCAGTACCCCATTCCCACCCCTGCAGTACCCCCATTCCCACCCCTGCAGTACCCCATTCCCACCCCTGCAGTACCCCCATTCCCACCTCTGCAGTACCCCAGTCCCACCTCTGCAGTACCCCAGTCCCACCTCTGCAGTACCCCATTCCCACCTCTGCAGTACCCCAGTCCCACCTCCGCAGTACCCCATTCCCACCTCTGCAGTACCCCATTCCCACCCCTGCAGTACCCCCATTCCCACCTCTGCAGTACCCCATTCCCACCTCTGCAGTGTCACCATGTCCACTTCTGCAGTCCCACCATGGCCCAGGAGAAGTTCAAGGAGAGAGCAAAGACAGAATGAGGATGAGCACCCGGAAAGAGCCGGGTAGGGAGGGCAGGTGGTGCAGGTTAAGATCCAAACCCTGCTGAGAAAACTGGTGAAGAACAGCAGCAAAGGCAGGGCTTGTCGATGAGGCAGACCTGATCTTGGCTGGACGAACAATCAGCCAGTGCAACAGCCTCCAACCCCACTGGAGACCAAGGTCAAGGACAGCATCCAGTTCCCGCAGCAGGTAGGAAGAGCAGCGTCTTCAGGCATGGCCCCACGGGGATCATTGTCCTGACATTCGCTACTGAATGGTGAACAGACAGCCATGCCATTCACAGGAACCAGAGGGAAGTCAATGGAGCCAGTCCCCTTTCCTGACGTACTTGGAGGGTAACACCATACCCACCACGGGAATCAGAGTGCAGCGAGACTTGGCCAACCAGATCGTTTGGTTCAAGAGAAATGAAGTGTGAGGTTGAGGGTCTGTTTTTGCTCCTCCTATTCCTCCCCTCAAAGAACTCTCCTAACCTGAACTGGTGTCACTGCCCCTAACGAGGTAAAGAACACGTGGTCATGTCACCCCGTGGGCATGCGATGGGACACGGGGGAGGGGAGGAGAATTCCACTTACTATTTATTAAGAAATAAGGGTTAAAATGTGGAAAACTACAAACTGAAGCTTCGTCAAGCATATGGTAAAGGGGAAGGGAAAACACCCATGCTTCTAACAAAGATAAAAGAAGCAACCAATCATGAAGTACCCAAGTGTGCCTGCGAAGGCCCCAGGGCAAAGGCCCAAGATGCCTAGTCGAAGGTCATGGGTAAAGGCAGTCAGAGAACTACTCTCTTCATGCTCTGTAATGTAGAAGAAGGTGATTGCCATTTAGAGACTGATTGTTATTCATTTCTGCTGGATAATTATGGTCTCAGGATCTAAAAGCAAGATTAAACAACAAGTTCACAGTGTGACAGACCTGACAGCAGAATTAATTCAAATCTCTTCACTTTAGCTTCAGGCCAACTCTTCTGACAAGGACAAAAAGCAGCCACAATCTTCACCAAAATACCACAAGACTGGTCTCTAGGCAATGGACTAACATTCTTCTACTCTGAGCCAGGCATCCACAGTTCAAGTCACTCTCAGCACCACTGTCTTCCAGGTTACTACTAGTAAGACCCATTAAGCCCTATTTAAAGTGTTCAACTGCTTTTCTAATCCATAGACACAAAGTTCATATTCTCTCAAACAAAGGCACGGTTAGGCCTATCACAGCAATACTCCAGTCTTGGTTTCAACTTCTGTCTTAGGGTTTCTATTGCTGTGAAGAAACATCATGACCATGGCTGTAGCGCTTGTCACTTTGCAAGCCAGGCAAGGGCCTGGAGATTGACACACACACATGGACAGAGACATGGGTCATCCCTAAGTTTCCCAAGAATGCCCCCTTTATTGTCAGCTTATCTAGACCTCTCGAGATCTTTCAGCTGCAGGCTTCACCAGAAACCACTCTCCTGCCATCAGGGTCTCATGCTCAGAAGCAAGTTGTTTACAGAAAATTCAGGGTCCGGTGGTCTACAATCCCCAACACATTGCAATTCTTATAAAGTAAAATTTTTAATTGTGGCTATCTTACAGTTCAGAGATTCAGTCCATTATCATCATGGCGGGTGGCATGCAGGCAGGCATGGTGCTGGAGAAGGAGCTGAAAGATTTACATCTTAATCTGCAGGCAACAGAGGGTGAGCTGTCAACCACACCGGGTATAACTTAGACATATGAGACCTCAAAGCCCGCCCCCACAGTGATACACTTCCCCCAATAAGGCCACACCTACTCCAACAAGGAGAAGAAAGAAAGCCCTTTGTCTAAACGTCACAACATGCACATGACCTAAATGCTGAAAACTACAAAATACTGATGGTCAAAGAAGAGCTGAGTTGCCAGGAAGACATACCATGTTCATGAGACAGAAGACTCAACAAAGCAGTGTGATGATCATCCCAAAGAGATACATAAGCTCAATAAAATTCCTATCAAAATGCAAGCAGGAACTTCCATACCCTTAAATAAGATGGATATGGAAAAACAAACAAAAGTAAGAAAAGCCAGAGCAGGGGCCTGGAGAGATGACTCCGTGGTTAAGAGAACTGGCTGTTCTCCTAGAGGACCTGAGATCAAGTCCCAGCACCCACGTGGCAGCTCACAACTATCTGTAACTCCAAGATCTGACACACTTACACAGACATACATGCACACCAATGCACATAACCTAAAAATAAATAATTAAAAAGTAAAGAAAATCCATATCCAGAGCAACCTTGAAAAACAGCAATATAGAAGAAAGCCTCATTCTAGCCACCTGTAAGACTTTAGTACCACAATGACCAGAACTGGGTGGTTCTGGTGGAAAGTGGGTCGAAGAGCATGAAGGAAAATGAAGAGGCGAGAAAGAGAGCCGCATAAGCATGCCCAGATGATTTCTGAGAAAAGTGTAATGGCCATGTGAAGGGTTCTTCCAGGTGGTACTGGAACAAGTGACTACTGAAGGGGTCAACAGACAAATCTCTGCCCACAGACACTCTGTGCAGTAATTAACTCAACCAGTCATGACACACACATAAAATATAAAATTATAAAACATCTAGAAAAATTTAGCTTAAAATGTCATATTTTCACACAGAAACCTGCACACCAACGTTCATAGAACATTTTCGTTTGTTACAACGCCAACTACAGTCAAAGTGTTTTTTAAAGAGGGAGCAGTTACACCAACCACAGGACATCCATGTTGAGGAGTCCACCCAGTGACCTAAGAGAAATGGAATTAATGAAAAAAGCAGGCTGCTAAACCTACTACATAGACATCCTACTGGAGCTGAAGGCTTACTAGAACCCCTGGCCACATAGGCCAAAAGACCAGAGAATAAACAGAAACCAGGGAACAAAACATCCATTCAACAAGGACAAACTCAGGAATCAACACCTAGACCTGTAATCATCCCAAACACCAGTGTAAGAACAAGATTAACAACAGAAAGGGAAATATGGCACCACCACAGCCCAGCTATGACAGCAAGACCTGAACATTCAAGTACAGCTTAAGCACAAGAAACCAACCTTAAAAATAACTTTATGAAGATGATAGCGGTCCTTAAATGAAAAACTCTCTTAAAGAAATGGAAGAAAATATAAACAAAAAATTGGAGGAAATCAATAAATCCCTTAAAAAAATGCCAAGAAAGCCAAGCAAAAAACAAGCAGGTGCTGTGGGACAATGGGCTTTTACCTTTCATCCTGTCACTTGTATTATTGTTAATAAAATGCTGAATGGCCAGTAGCCAGGCAGGAAGTAGAGGCAGGGCAACGAGAATTATGGGAAGAGGAAAGTTTTAGTCCACAGTCACCACCCAGACGCAAAGGAAGCCACCCACAGAGCAAGTAAGATGTGACTCCCTTGCTGAAAAAGATACCAAGCCACGTGGCTAACACAGACAAGAATTATGGGCTAATATCAGTTATAAAGCATTAATTAATAAGAAGCCTGAGCTACTGGAACAATCAGTTTATAATTAATGTAGACCTCGGTGTATTTCTTTGGGACTGAACGGCTGCAGGACTGGGCAGGACAGAAACCTCAGTCAACAAACAGGTGAAGAAAATTGTTCAAGACCTGAAAATGGAAATAGAAGTAATAAAGAAGACACAAACAGAGGGAATTATGGAAACAGAAAATCAGGGTAAGTGAACAGGAACTACAGAGGCAGGCAGCAACATCAGAATACAAGAATGTTGATGGAGCAGCGGGCTATGTTCCGCCTGGCTCCCAGCCACCTGGCTAGCTTATGCCCCAAAATAATTACACAGAAACTGCATTCTTTTAAACATTGATTGGCTCATTAGCTCTAGCCTCTTACTGGCTAACTCTCACATCTTGATTAACCCATATCTAATAATCTGTGTAGTACCACGAGGTGGTGGCTTACCGGTAAGATCTTAACCTGCATCCATCTTGGAGAGGAGAGCTATGGCGACTGCCTGACTCGGCTTTCTTCTCCCAGCATTCTGTTCTGTCTACTCCACCCACCTAAGGGCTGGCCTATCAAAAGCCAAGCAGTTTCTTTATTAATTAACCAATGAAAACAACAGATAGATAGATGACATTCCCACATCACAAGAGATCCAGGCAATGGTGGCTTAAGCCTTTAATCCCAGTGCTCAGGAGGCAGAGGCAGGCAGATCTCTGTGAGTTCAAGGCCAGCCTGGTCTACAAGAGCTAGTTCCAGGACAGGTCCCAAAGTTACAGAGAAACCATGTCTCCAAAAAGAAAAACAAAAAACAAAACACTGAAACAAAATACAAGAGATGGAACAGAGACTCTCAGGAATTGAAGATATGATAGAAGAAACCGATTCATTGGTCAGAGAAAATGCTAAATTTAAAAAATTCCTAGTACAAACCATCCAGTAAGTCTGGGACACTATGGAAATATCAAGCCTAAGATAAATAAAGAAGAAGGAAAAGAAAACCAGCTCAAAGACCCAGAAAATATCTTTAACAAAATCACAGAAGAAAAATTTTCCTAACCTAAATAGGGACAAGTCTATAAAGGCACAAGAAGCTTACTGAGGGGGCTGGAGAAATGACTCAGTGGTTAAGAGCACTAACTATTATTCTGGAAGTCCTGAGTTCAATTCCCAGTAACCATATGGTGGCTCACAACCATCTGTAATGAGATCTGATGTTCTCTTCTGGTGTGCAGGTAGATGCAGGTAGAACACTGTATGCATAATAAATAAAATAAATCCTAGAAAATACTTTTAAAAAGAAGCTTACAGAACACCAAATAGATAGGACTAGAAAAAAGTACTCATAATAATAAAAACACTAAACATACAGAACAAAGAAAGAAGATACTATAAGGAAAATTCCAACCGAAAAAGGTTAACTATACCCACCAAAACATAAGCAATAAATAATCTCATATCAGAAAAACCCAAAGAGGGGACACACACACACACAACCACCACCACCACCACCACCACCACCACCACCACCACCACCACCACCACCAGCAGCAGCAACAACAACAACAACAATAAAACAGGAATTGACAACCATTGGTCATTAATATCTCTCAAGATCAATGGACTCAATTCCCCAATAAAAAGACACAGGCTAACAAGTGGATATGAAAACAGTATTCAACCTTCTGTTGCATAAAAGAAAAACACCTCAACACCAAAGATAGTAAAAAGTTGGAAAAAAACTTTTCCAAGCAAATGGACTTAAGAAGCAAGATGGTGTAGCTATCCTGACATCCAATAGACTTCCAACCAAAATTAATCAAAAGAGATGGATAAGGACATTTCATACTTATCAAATGAAAAGTCTACCAAGAGGACATTACAATACTTAATTAACATCTATGCCTCAAATGCAAGGGCACCCATATTTATAAAAGAAACATTACTAAAGCTCAAATTGCACATCAAACCTCAAACATTAATTGTGAGAAACTTCAATACTCCACTGGACAGGTCATCCAGACAAAAGCTGAACAGAGAAATAAGGGAGATAAGAGACGTTATGACTCAAATGGACCTAACAGATATCTACAGAACATTTCACCCAAACACAAAAGAATATATCTTCTTCTCAGCACCTCATGGAATGTTCAGGCACAAAGCAAGTCCCAACAGATACAAGAAAATTGAAATAACCCCATGTACCTTATCAGACCACCATGGACTAAAGCTGGATTTCAACAACAACAAAAAGCCTACAAACTTGTGGAAACCAAACAACTCTCTACTGAGTTACCACTGGGTCAAGGAAGAAACAAAGAAAGAAATTAAAGACTTCCTAAAATTCAATGAAAATGAATGAATACATAACGCACCCAAATTCATGGGCCACAATGAAAGCAGTGCTAAGATGAAGGTTCATAGCACTAATCACCTTCATGAAGAATATGGAGAGACCTCATACTAGTGACCTAACAACATACTTAAAGCTCTAGATCAAAAAGAACCATCACACTCAAGAGAAGTAGATGGCAGGAAATAATTAAAATAAGGGCTGAAATCAATAAAATAGAAACAAAGAAAACAATACATGTAGCGGCGTAAACGAATGCAGACAGATTGTAACAATATAATATAGCTTTAATGGCGAAATAGACTTACAGAACCACCGTTCCAGTGGAGACCAGGAAAGCAGAAAAGTGACGGCTGGGAGCACGCTTGCCAAATTTATAGGCAGACATTAGCCTGAGGCGAACACACCCCCCAAGGGGCGGGACTTATCCCTACAAATACAAAAAAATCAATAAAACAAAGTGCTGGTTCTTTGAGAAAATCAACAAGATAGACAAACCCTTACCCTAACGAGCTAAAAGACAAAGAGAGAATATTGAAATAAACAAAATCAGAAACAAAAGGGGAACATAAATCTAAAGAATCATTAGGCCATACTTCAAAAGCCTGTATTCCACAAAACTGGAAAATCTAAAAAAAAAAAAAAGACAATTTTTCAATAGATACTACTTACTATAGTTAAATCAAGAACCAATAAACAATTTAAATAGGCCTATAACCCCTCAGTAAAAAGAAGCAGTCATTAAAAGTCTCCCCCCCCCAAAAAAAAGCCCAGGCCCAGATGGTTTCAGTTCAGAATTCTACCAGGCTTTCAAAGAAGAGCTAATATTAATACTCCTTAAACTATTCCACAAAATAGAAACAAAAGAAACATTGTCAAATTCATTTTATGAGCTCAAAGTTACCTGATGTGGGAGTCTCCTCTGTGTGCTGTGATTATCATTAATGAATAAAGAAATTGCTTTGGACCTATAGCAAGGCAGAACTTAGGTAGGCAGGGAATGCTAGGCTGAATGCTGGGAGGAAGAAGGGCGGAGTCAGAAGATGCCTTGGAGCCACTGCCAGAGTTGGACGCTGGAAACTTTAGCTGGTAAGCCACAGCCATGTGGTAATACACAGATTAGTAGAAATGGGTTAAATTAAGATGTAAGAGTTAGCCAGTAAGAAGACAGAGCTAATGGGCCAAGCAGTGATTTAATTAATACAGTTTCTGTGTGATTATTTCAGGTCTAAGCTAGCCAGATGGTCGGGAACCAACAAGCGGTTCCCTCCAACAGTTATCCTGATACCCAAACCACACAAAGACTCAACAAAGAAAAAGAATTACAGACCAATTTCCGTCATGAACATTGATGCAAAAATACTCAACAAAATACTGGCAAATCGAATTCAAGAACATATCAAAAAGATCATCTACTATGATCAAGTGGGCTTCATCCCAGACATGCAGGGATGGTTCAACATATGAAAATCTGTCAATGTAATCCACCATATGAACAAACTGAAAGGAAAAAAAAATCACATGTTCGTCTCATTAGATTCTGAAAAACCCTTTTATGAAATCTAACACAATAAAAGTCTTGGAGAGATCAGGGACACAAGGAACATACCTAAATATAATAAAGGTAATATACAGCAAGCTGACAGCCAACATCAACTTAAATGAAGAGAAACTGAAATGAATTCCACTAAAATCAAGGATGGGACATATCTATTCATGATAGCACATGAAGTTTTAGCTAGAACAGCAAGGCAACTGAAGGGGATCAAGGCGATACAAATTAGAAAGGGAGAAGTAAAAGTATCGTTATTCTCAGTTGATATGATCATATACATAAATTACCCCAAAAATTCTACCAAGGAAATCCTACAGCTGATAAACAACTTTAGTGAAGTGACTGGATACAAGATTAACTCAAAAAAATTGTAAGTCCTCCTATATACAAAAGGTAAACGGGCTAAGAAAGAAATCATGGAAATGACAACCTTCTTAATAACCTCAAACAATATAAGGTATCTTTGGGTAACTATAACCAAGCAAATGAAATACTTGTATGTCAAAGAGACCAAGTCTTTGAAGAAAGAGATTGAAGAAGAAGGAAAGATCTCCTATGCTTATTGATCAGTAGGATCAGGATTAACATAATAAAAACAGCCATCTTACCAAAAGTAATCTACAGATTCAATGCAATCCCTAGTAAAATCCCAACAGAATTCTTTACGTACTTTGAAAGAACAATATTCAATTTCACATGGAAAAACAAAAGCCCAGAATAGCTAATACATTCCTGTAAAATAAAAGGACTTCTGAAGTATCACTGTCCCTGATTTCAAGCTCTACTACAGTGCTATAATAATAAAAACCATATGATATTGGCATAAAAATAAACAGGTGGATCAATGGAAACAAATCAAAGACCCAGATGTAAATCCCATGCCTATGGACATCTGATTTTTGACAAAGAATCTAAAATTATACAATGAAAAAAAGAAAGCATCTTCAACAAATGGTGCTGGTCTAACTGGATGTCTGCATATAGAACAAGGCAAATAGATCCATATCTATCACCCTGCACAAAACTCAAGTCCAAATGGAACAGAGGCCTCAACATAAAACCAGATACACTGAACCTCACAGAAGAGAAAGTGGGGAATAGCCTTGAACTCATGCTACAGGAGACAACTTCCTGAACAGAACACTGATAGCACAGGCACTAAGATCAACAGTCAATAAATGGAACCTCGTGAAACTGAAAAGCTTCTGCAAGGCAAAGGATACTGTCAACAAGGCAAAACAGCAGCCTACAAAATGAGAAAAGATCTTCACCAATCCCACATCTGACAGAGGGCCGATTTCCAAAATACATAAAGAACTCAAGAAACTAGACATCAAAAAAACAAATAATCCAATTTAAAAATGGGGTACAAATCTAAACCAAGAATTCTCAACAGAAGAATCTCAAATGGCTGAGATACACTTAAAGAAATGTTCAACATCCTTAGCCATCAGGGAAATGCAAATCAAAACAACTCTGAGATTCCATCTTACAGCTGTCAGAACAGCTAAGATCAAAAACATAAATGACAGCTCATTCTGGCGAGGATTTGAAGGAAGGGGAACACTCTTCCACTGCTGGTGAGAGTGCAAACTTGTACAGCCCACTTTGAAAATCAAGATGGAAGTTTCTTGGAAAATTGGTAATCAACCTACCTCAAGTCCCAGCTATACCACTCCTGGACATATTCCCAAAGGATGCTCCATCCTACCACAGGTACACTTGTTCGACTGTGTTCATGGCAGCTTTATTCGTAATAGCTAGAACCTGGAGACAACCTAGATGTCCATCAACCAAAGAATGGATAAAGAAAGCGTGGTACATTTACACAATGGAGTACTACTCGACCGTTAAAAACAAGGACACCATGAAATTTGAAGGCAAATGGATAGAACAAGAAGAAAACTATCCTGAGTGAGGTAACCCAGACCCAGAAGGATAAATATTGTATGTACTCATGCTAGGGAAGCTAAGTAACAAGGAAGGCTCAAGGTGGAGACACATGAAGACCACTAAGAAGGAGAAATAGAACAGACATCACAGGTGGATGGGGGAAGAGGTCTGAGGGAGGAGGTGGCTATGGAAACAGGAGGGATCAGGTGGGAGGAAGATGGAGGGAGAGAGTACTGGGACAGACAGCTGCAGTTCGGGACATCTCTGGGATGAGCTAGAAACCTACTGCAGTGGAAACATTGGAGACCAGCTTCAACAAAATACCACTTATCAGGGTAGGGGCATGGGGATCAGAAAATAAGTAAGGAGCATGAAGACACAAGGGAAAATATTAAAACAGAAACAGGATAGTATCGGGAGGGAGTTCCAGTGAACACTGAAAGACAAAGGGCAACTCGAACAGTTATTTGCTTCAATACTTTAAGATACAAAGTCATTGGCATTCTGTTGTTTAGGCAGTGAACCTACCGTAGACCAAATGTTCTGAAGGCAGCCACTCCCAAGGCCAAACCTACTATTTCAAAAGAAGGAGCAGAAGTATGATGGAATTTCCTGATCATTGGTCAGGGTGGAGAGGATCTACCTATACGGGCCATCTTAGTGTCAAAGAGACCAAGTAGCCACACCCTAAGTCAGGATATGTAGCCATACTTGTTGTAAACAACTTTGTTATTTATTTATTTATTTAAGATTTCTGCCTCCTCCCCGCCACCGCCTCTCATTTCCCTCCCCCTCCCCCATCAAGTCCTCCTCCCTCGTCAGTCCAAAGAACAATCAGGGGTCCCTGCCCTGTGGGAAGTCCAAGGACCACCCACCTCCATCCAGGACTAGCAAGGTGAGCATCCAAACTGCCTAGGCTCCCACAAAGCCAGTACGTGCAGTAGGATCAAAAACCCATTGCCATTGTTCTTGAGTTCTCAGTAGTCCTCATTGTCCGCTATGTTCAGCAAGTCCGGTTTTATCCCAGGCTTTTTCAGACCCAGGCCAGCTGGCCTTGGTGAGTTCCCGATAGAACATCCCCATTGTCTCAATGTGTGGGTGCACCCCTCGCAGTCCTGAGTTCCTTGCTCGTGCTCTCTCTCCATCTGCTCCTGATTTGGACCTTGAGATTTCAGTCTGGTGCTCCAATGTGGTTCTCTGTCTCTGTCTCCTTTCACCGCCTGATGAAGGTTAATATTTAGGAGGATACCTATGTGTTTTTCTTTGGGTTCACCTTCTTCATTAGCTTCTCTAGGATCACGAATTATAGGCTCAATGTCCTTTATTTATGGTTAGAAACCAAATATGAGTGAGTACATCCCATGTTCCTCTTTTTGGGTCTGGCTTACCTCACTCAGGATAGTGTTTTCTATTTCCATCCATTTGCATGCAAAATTCAAGAAGTCATTGTTTTTTACCGCCGAGTAGTACTCTAGTGTGTATATATTCCATACTTTCTTCATCCGTTCTTCCATTGAAGGGCATCTCGGTTGTTTCCAGATTCTGGCTATTACAAACAATGCTGCTATGAACATAGTTGAGCATATACTTTTGTTGTATGATAGGGCATCTCTTGGGTATATTCCCAAGAGTGGTATTGCTGGGTCCAGGGGTAGGTTGATCCCAAATTTCCTGAGAAACCACCACACTGCTTTCCAAAGTGGTTGCACAAGTTTGCATTCCCACCAGCAAAGGATGAGTGTACACCTTTCTCCACATCCTCTCCAGCGAAGGCTATCATTGGTGTTTTTTTATTTTAGCTATTCTGACAGGTGTAAGATGGTATCTTAAAGTTGTCTTGATTTGCATTTCCCTGATCGCTAAGGAAGTTGAGCATGACCTTAAGTGTCTTTTGGCCATTTGAACTTCTTCTGTTGAGAATTCTTTGTTCAGCTCAGTGCCCCATTTTATAATTGGGTTGATTAGTCTTTTACGGTCTAGTTTCTTGAGTTCTTTATATATTTTGGAGATCAGACCTTTGTCAGTTGCGGAGTTGGTGAAGATCTTCTCCCCGTCAGTGAGTTGCCTTTTTGTCTTAGTGACAGTGTCCTTTGCTTTACAGAAGCTTCTCAGTCTCAGGAGGTTCCATTTATTCAATGATGACCTTAGTGACTGTGCTGCTGGGGTTATACGTAGGAAGTGGTCTTCTGTGCCCATGTGTTGTAGAGTACTTCCCACTTTTTCTTCTATCAGGTTCAGTGTGTTCAGACTGATATTGAGGTCTTTTATCCATTTGGACTTGAGTTTTGTGCATGGTGATAGATATGGATCTGTTTTCATTCTTCTACAGATTGACATCCAGTTTTGCCAGCACAATTTGTTGAAGATGCTCTTTTTTCCATTGTATACTTTTAGCTCCTTTATCAAAAATCAGGTGTTCATAGGTTTGTGGGCTAAAGTCAGGGTCTTCTATTTGATTCCATTGGTCGACTTCTCTGTTTTTATGCCAATACCAAGCTGTTTTCAATACTGTAGCTCTGTAATAGAGTTTGAAGTCAGGGATGGTAATGCCTCCAGACGATCCTTTATTGTATAAGATTGTTTTGGCTATCCTGGGTTTTTTGTTTTTCCATATAAAGTTGATTGTTGACTTCTCCAGATCTGTGAAGAATTTTGATGAGATTTTGATGGGGATTGCATTGAATCTATATATTGCTTTTGGTAGAATTGCCATTTTTACTATGTTGATCCTCCCAATCCAAGAGCAAGGGAGATCCTTCCATTTTCTGGTGTCCTCTTCAATTTCTTTCTTCAAAGACTTAAAGTTCTTGTCAAACACTTCCTTGGTCAGAGTTACCTCAAGATATTTTATGCTATTTGTGGCCATCGTGAAAGGTGATGCTTCTCTGATTTCCCTCTCTGCTTCCTTATCTTTAGTGTATAGGAAGGCAACTGATTTTTTGGAGTTGATCTTGTATCCTGCCACATTACCAAAGGTGTTTATCAGCTGTAGGAGTTCTTTGGTAGAGTTTTTGGCGTTGCTTATGTATACTATCATATCATCTGGAAATAACAAAAGCTTAACTTCTTCCTTTCTAATACGAATCCCCTTGATCCCCTTTTGTTGTCTTATTGCTATTGCTAGAACTTCAAGCACTATATTGAAGAGGTATGGAGAGAGTGGACAGCCCTGTCGTGTTCCTGATTTTAGTGGGATGGCTTTGAGTTTCTCTCCATTTAATTTGATGTTAGCTGTCGGCTTGCTGTAAATACCTTTTATTATATTTAGGTATGACCCTTGTATCCCTAATCTCTCCAAGACCTTTATCATAAAGGGGTGTTGAATTTTGTCGAATGCTTTTTCAGCATATAATGAAATGATCATATGGTTTTTTTCTTTCAGTTTATTTATATGGTGGATTACATTGATTTGCATATGTTGAACCAGCCCTGCATCTCTGGGATGAAGCCTACTTGATCATAATGGATAATTTTTCTAATGTGTTCTTGGATTCGGTTTGCGAGTATTTTATTGAGAATTTTTGCGTCGATGCTCATGAGTGATATAGGCCTGTAATTCTCTTTCTTGGTTGGGTCGGTCTTTGTGTGGTTTTGGTATCAGGGTAACTGTAGCTTCATAAAAGGAATTTGGTAATGACTCTTCTGTTTCTATATTGTGAAATACATTTAGGAGTATAGGTATTAGTTCTTGGAAGTTCTGGTAGAATTCTGCATTGAAACCATCTGGTCCTGGGCTTTTTTTGGAAGGGAGATTTTTGATAACAGTTTCTAATTCTTCGCGACTAACAGGTCTATTTAGATCGTTCACCTGGTCTTGGTTTAGCTTTGGTATATGGTACTTATCTAAAAAAAATGTCCATTTCTTTTGCATTTTCCAGTTTTGCAGCATACAGCCTTTTGTAGTAAGATCTAATGATTCTCTGTATTTTCTCTGTGTCTGTGGTTATGTCCCCCTTTTCATTTCTGATCTTATTTATTTGCGTGTTCTCTCTCTGTCGTTTAATTAGTTTAGATAGGGGTTTGTCGATCTTGTTGATTTTCTCCAAGAACCAACTTTTTGTTTCATTGATTCTTTGGACTGTTTTCTGTGTTTCTATTTTGTTGATTTCAGCCCTCAGTTTGATTATTTCCAGTCTTCTACTCCTCCTGGGCACGTCTGCTTCTTTTTTTTCTAGAGCTCTTAGGTGTGCTGTTAAGTCCCCAATGTATGCTTTCTCTGTTTTCTTTAAGTGGACACTTAGTGCTATGAACTTTCCTCTTAGCACTGCTTTCATTGTGTTTCATAGGTTTGAATATGTTGTCTCTTTATTCTCATTAAATTCAAGGAAGACTTTAATTTCTTTCTTAATTTCTTCCTTGACCCAGGTGTGGTTCAGTAGTTGACTGTTCAGTTTCCATGAGTTTTTCGGCTTTCTGGGGGTAGCATTGTTGTTGCCTTCTAACTTTAATCTGTGGTGATCTGATAAGATGCAGGTGGACACTGATATTTTTTTGTATCTGTGGAGGTTTCCTTTGTTTCCGAGTATGTGGTCAATTTTCGAGAAGGTTCCATGAGCTGCAGAGAAGAAGGTATATTCTTTCCTGTTTGGGTGGAGTGTTCTATAGATGTCAGTTAAGTCCATTTGCTTCATTACCTCCAATAATTCTCTTAATTCTCTATTAGGTTTCTGTCTGATTGACCTGTCCATTGGTGAGAGAGGTGTGTTGAAGTCTCCTACTACTAGTGTGTGTGGTTTGATGGCTGCCTTGAGTTTTAGTAATATTTCTTTTACATAAGTGGGCGCTCTTATATTAGGGGCATAGATATTCAGGATTGAGACTTCATCCTGATGAATTGTTCCTGTTATGAGTATAAAGTGTCCATCTCGATCTCTTCTGATTGATTTTAGTTTGAAGTCAGTTTTGTTAGAAATTAGTATGGCCACACCTGCTTTTTTCTTAGGACCATTTGCTTGAAAAACCTTTTCCAAACCCTTTATTTTGAGTAGGTGCCTGTCTTTGTGGTTGAGAAGTGTTTCTTGCAAACAGCAGAATGTTGGATCCTGTTTTCGTATCCAATCTCTTAGCCTGTGCCTTTTTATAGGTGAATTGAAACCATTAATATTAAGTGATATTAATGACCAGTGGTTGTTTACTCCGGTTATTGTTATTGTTTTTGGTAGTAGAGTTTGTGTGTCTCCCTTCTTTGAGTTGTGCTGGTGAAGGGTCACTAGATGCCTGAGTTATTGTAGGCAGTGTTGCAATGTTGGATTCCTTGGGTTGTGATTTTCCTTCTATTACTTTCTGTAGGGCTGGATTTGTGGCTATGTATTGTTTAAATTTGTTCTTATCCTGGAATGTCTTGTTTTCTCCATTGATAGTGAACAATAGCTTGGCTGGGTATAGTAGTTTGGGTCTGCATCCATGGTCTCTTAGTTTCTGAAGTACCTCTATCCAGGATCTTCTGGCTTTCATGGTTTCCATAGAGAAGTTAGGTGTAAATCTGATCAGTTTACCTTTATAAGTTACTTGCCCTTTTTCCTTTGCAGCTCTTAATATTCTTTCTTTAATCTGTATATTTTGTGTTTTGATTATTATATGGCGAGGGGATGTTTTTTTTTTTATCCAGTCTGTTTGGTGTTCTGTATGCTTCTTGAATATTTAAAGGAATATCTTTCTTTATGTTGGGAAAGTTTTCTTCCATAATTTTGTTAAGAATATTTTCTGGGCCTTTGAGCTGTGACTCTTCTCCTTCTTCTATCCCTATTATTCTTAGGTTTGGTCTTTTTATTGTGTCCCATATTTCCTGAATGTTTTGTGATGAGAATTTGTTGGCTTTGCTGTTTTCTTTGATCAGTGCGTTTAATTTCTCTATGGTGTCTTCAGAATCTGAGATTCTTTCTTCTATCTCTTGTATTCTATTGATTATGCTTGTTTCTGTAGTCTCTGCTCGTTAACCTAGATTTTCCATATCCAGCTGGTCCACAGTTTGTGTTTTCTTCCTTGCTTCCATTTCAGTTTTCAATTCTTGAACTGTTTCCATTGCCTGTTTGATCATTTTTTCTTGGTTTTCCATGGTATCATTTACGTATTTACTCATTTCTTCAAACTTTTTGTTATACTTCTCATCCATTTCTATAAGGGCGTTTTTACATGTTGCTTAAGGGACTCTATTGCTTTCATAAAGTCAATATTTTCCTCTTCTTCTGTGTTAGGTTGTTCAAGTCCTTCTGTTGTAAGATCATTGGGTTCTGGTGTTTTCATGTTGTTTTTCAGATTGTTGGGTGAGTTCTTGCCTTGGCGCCTGCCCATCTCCTCCTATCAATGCTATCTAATGGGTCTTTTAAAACAGGATCAGGTTTCCCTGCTGGCCAGGGGCCCCGCTTACAAAATGCCCTCGCTCCATTTCCTGGTTCCCATCGTGGGCCAAGATCCCTCTCACCACTCAGAAGGGTCTTCAGGACCAGGACCAGGCTCCCCGTTTGCCAGGAACCTCGCCAACAAAAAGGCTACTACTCTGGAGGCCAGCCACCAAAACAGAGAAACTCCCGCTGCCCTCTGCCCCGAGCTCCCAACCCAGCGCCCAAACAGGCTAAACTGGGTGATCCTGTGGCCCCACGGAAGGGAGGGGAAGTGAAGGAGGTCCCTGGGCGCAAGCTGGGATGGGTCAGGGAGAGAGAGGTCACAGCAGAGGAGGAGCAGCTCCAGCAGAGGGTACCAGCCCTTGCAGACTAACGGGGGGTGGGGTGTCAAGGGGGTCGGGAATGCCCCCGCTCCGTTTCCTGTGTCCCGCTGCGGGCCCAGAACACTCTCCCCACTCAGGAGGGTCTTCAGGGGCAGGACCAGGCTCCCCGTTCGCCTGTGGACCTCACCAATAAAAGGTCTACCACTCTGCAGGCCAGGGCCCCAAAAACCTACTTGATTTAGTAGTAGTGGGGTGATCTGCTCTCAGTGTGGGCTTCACTGTTTCATGCTTGGACTATCCCTCATCCGCCGCCAGGGCCTGCGCGCCGGGTGTCCTGTAAACAACTTTGAACAAGCTAAAACTCTCTGACCTTCAGACAAGGTAGAAATAGGTTCACATTTTTGGGCCTCCACACCGAAACTCCCAGGAATGTATGAGGGTGAATCTAGCTAAGACTCCTAGCAATGGGGGATACATAGCTTCAACTGGCCATCTCCTGTAACCAGACAATACTTCCAATGGAGGGACTGAGACCCCCAACCCAGCCACAAAACCTTTGACTATCATTTTTCCTGCCTACAAGATGCCCTGGGGTGAAGGTGGCACAGAAATTATGGGAGTGGCCAACCAATGACTGGTCCAGCTTGAGACCCATACAGTGAGAGGGAGCCCACCCCTGTCAGTGCCTGGAGGGCCAGGACGCAGAGGCTGGATGGCCCAGAGACCTAAGATAGGACCAAACATGACTAGCAATAAGAAAGTCTATGAAATGGATTCCGAATGATATGATATCCTGCTATACTCATAGATCGTTACTTAAAGTAGTTGTCATCAGTTTTGTAAGTGTGTGTGGGTATCCGCATAGGTGAATGAGGTTTCGGTTCTGTTACAGACAGGGGAAACTGAGTGTGGAGATGCTAAGTTGTTTTTGTTGTTTTGAAACAAGATGTCCTATTGGATGGGTTGGCCTGGATCTCTTTTGTCTCTTGCCTTGGCCTCTCCAGTGGTGCTAGGATTCCAGGTGTTCAGCACCATGCCTACCTGTTCCTTGGGTTTGGGGGATACTAGTAGTAGTACTGGGAAATTGGCACTAGAGAACTGAGCGCTCTGGAGGTGGAGGCAGAAGGATCACATACAAGCTCAAGGTCATTCTCAACGGTGTAGCTAGTTCAACCCACTTAGGGATGCAATATTCTGTTGATAATGATAATAATAATGATGATGACAAACAATGTACATTTAAAAGTAAGAGTATTTCTGAGTGTGATGACTTATGCCTGTAACCCCAACACTGAGAAGCATGAATCAGGGGGATTGTTGTGAGTTCAAGGCCATGTTGAACTACACGAGAAATCCTTATCAATACACATATGTACTAATATTGATATATTTCTCTAGAGTGATGGGCAGGAGAGCCACAGGATTGCCACAAGAAAAAGAGGTTTTCTGTCCCATGCCTCTCTCTCTTTCCCCTTTCTCCCTTTCCCATCAGGCCTTGCAATTCCCAGTGTGGCAGGGAGTTGAAAGCAGAACTTTGCCCGCTTGTTCAGCTTCCAGCCACAAGATGGCGGAAGAGGATCAGAAATTCAGGCACAGGGCTGTCCCTGAGGAAACCTGTCTCAGCTAGCTGGCCTGCTTGCTCTTAGGAAGGGGGGTGAAGGGGTGAGGGGTGTTGCCACGTAGGAAGATCCTCCCCTGCCCCGACTTTCTTGGTAAAAGTCATCTGAGGGGCAGGCTAAGACAAGAGGGCGCTGCGGAGTTAGATCGTGAACGTTACCAACAGGAAATGAGTACTATGATGTCCTTTCTTCCCTTGCCATTCTGCCTACAAAGCTGGCACCCTGCTGTGACTAGCCTCACTGTGATAAAGCAAGTGAGATTGAGCTCGGGAGCTATGTGTGTCTAGGAAAGAGATGTTGTGTGCCATGCTGCCTGTTCCTGTTCTCTACCACAGATGCAGAGATCCTGGCATCTCAGTACCAATGGCCCTTGGGAGGAGTGTCAAGCATACCTGGAATCCCAATGTCATCCCTAGTGTGATAACCCAGTGTCAACACTCTCAGTACCAATGGACCTGGAATCCCAATGTCATCCCTAGTGTGATAACCCAGTGTCAACACTCGGACAAAGACAATCCTTGGCAGGTGCCAGTCAATTAAAAACCCTGTTTTCCAGGGAGAGACATTGAAATGTTGGAGGTGTGACGGAGATTTCAGAGTGGTTTCCAATAAGCCTGGTTGCCTGGACCTCTCCACTTCAGCCGGAAACAAGGCAATGTTGACCTGAGGGAACCACATTACAGGCTGTGGGTGGAGGGAGAAGCAGTCATTCATCTGAGGGGGCTTGCACATGGTTATGTGGAAATAATGGACTCCTTCACCCTGGGCCATTGGAATGAATGTCACCCTGAGGGTCCCCATCAGGGCAATGTAGGGGTCCTATTTTAGAGTTGACTCACCCACTAGCTGAGAGGTGCTGCCTCTGGCTAACCGTAACATGTATCATGGTTTCTTGGTGTCTTGAGCTGTGCCATGTAACTGTATGTTTTCCTTTTATTCGGGCAGTTCTTTTTTTTAAAAAAAAGATTTATTTATTTATTATGCATACAATGTCCTGTTAACATATATACACCCGAAGAGGGCACCAGATCTCATCATAGATGGTTGTGAGCCACCATGTGGTTGCTGCGAATTGAACTCAGGACCTCTGGAAGAGCAGCTAGTGCTCTCAACCTCTGAGCCATCTCTCCAGCCCCTCGGGCAGTTCTTGAGACTTCCCCAACGGTCTTTGAGTCCCCACTCTGCCCCTCCCAGGGCTTCATGGGTGGTGGCCAGGAGGTAAAAAGCCATAGAGTCACTGCTTACCAGGATGGACACTCGAGAGAAGGAGGCAGAGTGCTCAGAGTTGGTCTGGGGGAGCCAGGCTCCAGAGGCAGCGGTGGTGAGGTCTCAGATGACTCCAGGACAGAGAACAAACCTGAGTAGAATTCTGGGCTGGGTCTGTGGGAGCAGTTTCTGGAATGGGCATCTAGGGCCAGCCTGATGCTTTATGAGAAAAGGACTTGAAAATGAAGGCAGGCCACTGGCAGAGCACTCTGGAACAAGTGAGGCATGTTCTGGAAGACTGCAATCAGACGCACAGACCAGCTGCTGCCTGCAGAGATACCTTCAGGGTTGGCCATTTTGCAAAGATCCAGAGGGTAGTGGTACTTGGCAACAGCAAGAGTAGGGAGCACACAGCTAAGGGGTTAATGACGATCCACACCCACAGAGATGGAGGTCAAGCAACTCTCTGGATGCTCCCTGCAAGGATGGCAGGGCCCAGTGGCAGTGGAAGTTTGAGGATTGCATTAGATGCAGTTGCAAAGGAGACTAACCCACCCTAGGTAATTGCACAGTTCGCACAGGCAAAGCAGCAGGGCAAACGCTTGCAGAGGCCTCCACTGGCGGGCTCCATTTCACCTCCCAAGGTGGTTCTGAAGTTTTATGCTTTCAGGAGAAAAATATCCCGATCGTGAGGCTCGTTTGTCCCTGGGGAGAGACACTGTTCAGTAACCATTCAATTTCTTAAAGTTATGCAAGATTGGGATGGGGAGGTGCAGCTAGTGGTAAAACCCAGAGGGGATGCTGGGGCCGTCATAAAGCTCATCTGTTTCAAAAGGGACATTCTGCCAGGTGTGCTGGCGTATGTCTCTAAGCTTGGAGCTCGAGGGGGCACTGCAGCAGGAGACAGCAAGCTGAAAGTCAGCCCTGGCCGCATAGTGAGACCCAATCTCCAAAAATCAAAATAAGTAAATAAATAATAAATAGGGATCTTCTTTAGCATATTCTTTTTGGTGACAATGGGTATAGTTCAGCTAAAGGTAACACATGGAGGCTAGTGTCCGCTAAGACAGCTGCTACACAGTGGCCAGTGTCTGCTAAGGCCAGTGTCCGCTAAGACAGCTGCTACACAGTGGCCAGTGTCTGCTAAGGCCAGTGTCCGCTAAGACAGCTGCTACACAGTGGCCAGTGTCTGCTAAGGCCAGTGGTCACTAAGGCAGATGCATAGTGGCCAGTGGCCGCTAAGGCAGATGCACAGTGGCTAGTGGCCGCTAAGGCTAGTGTCCACAAAGACAGATGCTCTGAGACCAGTCGCTGCTAAGGCCAGTGGCCGCTAAGGCAGATGCACAGCGTCCAGTGTCCACTAAGGCTAGTGTCTGCTAAGGCAGAATTCCTTGCTAGTGAGGAAATGCCCACATGTTTTTCTTAGCTTTGTTTCTAATGAAAAGGAAGCAAGGAATGCAGGGACAGATAGACTTGGCAGTCAGATAGAAAATATCCTTTGAGATTTTTTCCAAGTCTTCTTACATTCAGGACCCCTTTTGGTGTTAAAGGTGCCAGTACTCTCAACGCCGTGACTTTATTTTATTTCCATTGAGAGAGGGAAACAAGACGGGCTGTCCTGCAGAGAAGAGTTTTAAGAGCAGAAGTCACACTGAGTTCTGGTAACTCAGTTGTAACATTTTCTCCCCTCTTTGCGCAGAGGCACACTTGGCAAGTTTTATCAAGGCTGCGATTGCATTCGGCACTTGCCAAGGACTTCATACAAGTAATGCCACTTTCTGTAGCTCCTGCGATGCACTGATTTGATAAAAGGCCATACGTTGCTTTTAGTGGCTTACTAGTGGACAGCCATGCATCTAGTGACATCACAGGTGTGGGGAGGGTCCAGGGATCAGCCCTCCCTCCTTTCTTCCTACCCTCATCCTCTCATACTTCCTCTGCATCTGCTCTGTGAGTCTCACCAGGACTACCACATACTGTCTCTTCATGCACAGAGCTTCCAGTTCACACCAGGACAACCATCACTGTCTCTACCTGCACAGAGCTTCCAGTTCACACCAGAACAACCACACTCTGTCTCTGCCTGACAGAGCTTCCAAGTCACACCAGAACAACCATACACTGTCTCTGTCTGCACAGAGCTTCCAGTTCACACCAGGACGACCACACTCTGTCTCTGCCTTCACAGAGCTTCCAGTTCACACCAGGATGACCACACTCTGCCTCTGCCTGCACAGAGCTTCCAGTTCACACCAGGACGACCACACTCTGTCTCTTTCTGCACAGAGCTTCCAGTTCACACCAGGACGACCACACTCTGTCTCTGCCTGCACAGAGCTTCCAGTTCACACCAGGATGACCACACTCTGCCTCTGCCTGCACAGAGCTTCCAGTTCACACCAGGACGACCACACTCTGTCTCTTTCTGCACAGAGCTCCCAGTCTACACCAGAACGACTACACACTGTCTCTGCCTGCACAGAACTTCCAGGTCTTACCAGGACAACCACACATGTCTCTGCCTGCACAGAGCTTCCAATTCACATCAGGACAACCACACACTGTCTCTGTCTGCACAGAGCTTTCAGGTCACAGGGCAACAGCCAATATGGCACTTATCAAAGAGACCTCAGGGTGCTGATTAGAAATAGTTAAAGCATGAAGAGCCAGTGAGGACCTAGGAGCTTGACAATGCTTGCTGAAGAAACTGACCAACCTAGCCCCAGATTACCAGGGCTGGGATCCTCTAGTTCACTCCCTAACTATTTTTTCAGTCTTTATTTTTGAGAATTTCATACATGCATATAATGAAATATGATCGCATCCACCCTCAATTTCTCCCTTTTTCCATTTATTTATTTTACATCCCAACCAGTTTCCCCTTCCTCCTCTCCTCCCATTCCCTCCCCCAATCTTCCCTATGCCTTCCCCCACTCACTCCTTCTCTGTTTCTGTTCAGAAAGGGCAGCCCTCCTGTGGATATCAACAAAACACGGCACATCAAGTTGCAGTAAGACTAAACAGCTCCCTTGTATTAAGGCTGGGCAAGGCAACCCAATATGAGGACTGGGCTCTCAAAAGTCAGCCAAAGAGTTAGAGACAGCCTCTGCTCCCACTGTTACTGGTCCTGCATGAAGACTAATCTACAGAACTGTCACATATGAGGGCCTAGGTCAGTCCCAAAAAGGCTCCCTGGTTGTCAGTTCAGTCTTTGAGAGCCACTATGAACCAGGTTAGTTGATTCTGTGGGTTTTCTTATGGTGTCCTTTGTCCCTCTGGCTCCTATAATCCTTCCTCCCTCTCCTCAGCAGGATTCCTAGAGCTTGGCCTAAAGTTTGGCTGTGGGTCTCTGCATCTGTTTCCATCGGTGACTGGATGAACCCTCTCTGATGACAGTTGGGATAGGCACCAATCCATGAGTATAGCAGACTATCATCATTATGTTGACTTTTTCCCCCTCCAGTTGTGTCTGGTCTCTGGGCCATTCAAACTCTGGGTCCGGGTCCTCCAGACAGTGTCAGGAGTAGGCTTACTCTCATGGCATGGGTCTTAAGCTGGACCAGTCACTGGTTGGCCACTTCTACAATCTTTGAACACCCTTATCCTAGCAAATCCCATAGGCAGAACAGACTGTAGGTTGAAGGTTATGTGGCTGGGTTGGTGTCCACAATCTCTCCACTAGAAGTCTTGCCTGGTTACAGGAGATGACCAGTTCGGGTTATATATCTGCTATTGCTAAGACTCTTAGATGGGGTCATCCTTGTAGATTCCTGGGGGTTTTCCTTGCACTGGGTTTCTACCTGACCATGAATGCCCCTGCTTTTCTAGTCGTCTCTTTCAGTACTCTCCTCTTCCACTCCCAACCTGATCCCTCATGTTCCCTTCCCCTCCGGCCCCCTTTTCACCCACAAAATCTCTTCTATTTTTCCTTCCCAGGGAGATAATGAGAATCCCCCCTGAACCCTCTTTGTTACCCAGTCTCTCTGGGTCTTTTGATTGAGGCATGGTTATCTTTTACTTAGCAGTTAGTATCCACTTATGAGCAAATGCATATCATGTACATCTTTCTGGGTCTGGGTTACCTCACTTAGGATGATTTTTTTTCTCATTATTTCATCCATTTGCCTTCAAGTTTCATGATGGCATTGGTTTTTTTTTTTTTGGCCAAAAACAGATTCTTTATTAACCAATGGTAATAAAACATATTCACAGCATACATCACCTCCCACAAACCTCCCTTTTCAGTCTAATAAAAAGGAGGGTTTAAATTTGACATAGCAAGAGTTCAGACAACAAAACAGTGATCAACCAAAAATTACTGTTACAATATTTAGTCCATTTAAGTTGACAAATTAAGGAAAACAGTCTATCATATTTATGTTTTATTATAACTAAGGAAAAACTCTGACTACAGCCTTCTGTTCTTCAACTCAGTCAAAGACCCCAGAAGGCTATAATATTAACAGGATACTAACCCAAAGTTCTTCTCTAATGTTGCAGACACCCATCTTCAGCCTACAGGTCCATATTAAATGACAGACTTTTCCATGAAGCAGGAAATTTCAAAGACAGTTCCACAAATAGTGACAATTTGTCACTTTAATCTATGTGCTACAGAATGCCTGGTACACTCGTTCATGAAGCAGGAACCCCACAAAACTGTCTCACTTCATTTCGGCACCTTCAGCAATCATTTCTCTGTGGGTTCTGCAAGTGATGGCATTGTTTTTAACAGCTAGTAATATTACATTGTGTAAATGTACCACATTTCCTTTATCCATTCTTTGGTTGGTGGACATCTAGATTTGCTGTGGGATAAGGATCTTGTACCCTGTAAAGATTTGTCACTCATATTGGTTTAATAAAATGCTGATTGATAAGTAGCTAGGTAGGAAGTATAGGCAGGGCAACCAGACTAGGAGAATTCTGGGAAGAGGAAAGATTCAGTCTACAGTTGCCACCCAGACACAGAGGAAGCAAGATAAAAATGCTGCCCTAAGAAAAGGTACTAAGTCACATGACTAAACATAAATAAGAACTATGGGTTAATTTAAGTTGTAAGAGCTAGTTAATAGTAAGCCTGAGCTAGTAGGCCAAATAGTTTATAATTAATATAAGCCTCTGTGTGTTTCTTTGGGACTCAATGGCTGCAGGACCAGCCAGGAAAGAAACTTCTATTAACATAGGTTGTTTCCAGGTTCTGGCTATTACAAATAAAGCTGCCATGAACACAGTTGAGCAAGTATACCTGTGGTAGGATGGAACATACTTTGGGAATATGTCCAGGAGTGGTATAGCTGGGTCTTGAGGTAGGTTGATTACCAATTTTCTGAGAAACTTCCATCTTGATTTTCAAAGTGGGCTGTTCAAGTTTGTACTCCTTCCAGCACTGGAGAAGTGTTCCCCTTCCTTCAAATCCTCGTCAGCATGAGCTCTTATTTATGTTTTTGATCTTAACTGATCTGACAGCTGTAAGATAGAATCTCAGTCATTTTGATCCTATTTCCCTGATGGCTAAGTATTTTGAACATTTCTTTAAGTGTATTTCAGCCATTTGAGATTCTTCTGTTGAGAATTCTTGGTTTAGGTTTGTACCTCATTTTTAAATTGAATTATTTGGGATGTTTTTTTGATGTCTAGTTTCTTGGGTTCTTTATATATTTTGGAAATCGGCCCTCTGTCAGATGTGGGATTGGTGAAGATCTTTTCTCATTTTGTAGGCTGCCATTTTGTCTTGTTGACAGTATCCTTTGCCTTGCAGAAGCTTTTCAGTTTCACGAGGTTCCATTTATTGACTGTTGATCTTAGTGCCTGTGCTATCAGTGTTCTGTTCAGGAAGTTGTCTCCTGTAGCATGAGTTCAAGGCTATTCCCCACTTTCTCTTCTGTGAGGTTCAGTGTATCTGGTTTTATGTTGAGGCCTTTGTTCCATTTGGACTTGAGTTTTGTGCAGGGTGATAGATATGGATCTATTTGCCTTGTTCTATATGCAGACATCCAGTTAGACCAGCACCATTTGTTGAAGATGCTTTCTTCTTTCCATTGTATAATTTTGGCTTCTTTGTCAAAAATCAGATGGGAATGCCGATGGAGGAGTGGGATTCTGAGAATGTAAAGAAACAGAATCAACTGGTTTAAGCAAGAGGAAGCCCTTGGGAGAAAGCCTTTATGAGCAGAGAAGTGTGGCGGCTTAGGTAAAGCAGGGTGTAGATGAAGCCAGAGCCAGGCCCAGCCCTCCGGAAGGGGCTTGCTGGGCCACAGGCAACAAGTGTCAATGAAGAAATGAATGATGAAGAAAGAGGACAGGATGTAGTTTTGAGATTATGTGAGGACAATGTGGTCCAAATAGTTGGACAGACCTTCAGTTTCCTAAATGAGGAGACCTTTATCTTCTTTACAGGGATACAGGACTTCACCAAGAATGAAGACGCACAGATGCTTCTTCTATAGGCTGAATACATAATGGCTAAATGTGTACTGTGTCAACCCATTGTTACTAAGAGAAGAAAATGCAAAAGCGAGACAATCCAATTTGTGTAGTTTGTGTATATGTGTGGTGTGTGTGTGTGTGTGTGTGTGTGTGTGTGTGTGTGTGAAAGAGCACAGTTCTTAGTGCTGCTAAGGATGTGGACAAGAAGGATGCTCACATGGCACTAAGGAGCCGTAAACTGGCACAGCCTCCTTGAAGAAGAATCTGGCTCCAAGAAAAGTGGAAAATACACATGGCTACATCTAAATACATGATAAGCTCAGGCACACATACCACGGAAAGCTCAGATCAACGTTGTTTGCAGTTGTCATAATAATCCAATTATCCATTAATGTTAAAATAAACTCACCATGTATAGATCACTGGCAGACATTGTATGTATTATTCATACAATGGAGTACTAAAAGACAATGAAAATTAACATACTGCAGCCACATGAGTGAAACTCACAAATATAACTTAAGAGAAAGAAATAAGACTCAAAGGAGCGTGTACAGAGTGGAAATTCATATGAAAGTCAAATCCAGGAAGCTATAAAGAAAGCACAAAGGTTAAGAGCAAAGCTAGGAGAGAAAAGGTTTTGGGGATGCTCAGCTTGGGTGCTAGTGATAGTTCTCTGTCTTGGCTCAGGTGGTAGCTATACTTAAGGTTCTTAAAAATTTGTGTGTGATGTGTATGTGCATGTGTGTGAATTTGTGTGTGCATGTGTTTGTGATGTGTGTGATGTGTTAGTATATTTGTGGGTGTGTGCATGTGTGTGGTATATCTGTCTGTGATGTGTGTGGTGTGTGTCTATGTGTTTTTGATGTGTGTGATATGTGAGCATGTGTTTACATGGGTGTTTATGATGTGTGTGCATGTGTATGTGTTGTGCATGCTATCGCTGTGGTGTGTGTGGTATATGTATATGTATTTGTGTTGTGTGTGTGGTATGCTTGTGTGGTGTGTATCTGTGATGTGTAGGAGTGTGTTATGTATGGGAGTATGTGTATGATGTGTGTGGATCAGACGGCTTGGTGGAGCTGGTTTCCTCCTTTCACCTTCATCCTGAGTCCCAGGCTTTGCAGCAAGGCCTCACTTACCTGTTCGCTTTGTAATCATTCACTAGGCTGAACCATTGACATAAACTGAAAACTGTTTCGCTATTTTCTATATATATGTTCTATTTATTGATTAAAAAGTAGGGGAAAGTATATATTGATGAAGACAAGAGGACCTTCCTCAAATGTAAAAACAACTGAAAATTCATGTCTTAAAGATAGCTTGATATCTTTGTTTTACATTGGGTAAGCTGTGATTTAAGGACAATAAACTTGTTTTATATCTAAGAAAAAGAAATCTCCTTGGGAAGTATGGATTTTAGAAGGAATTTTCCAAGCTGTCTTCCCATTGCCATCTACTAAGTCTGCCGTGGATGTAAAGAACTATTGACATAAACTTTGGCCTGACCACTCTGATATAGACATACAGTTGTGACAGGGACATAGGCCCTAGCTTAACACATATGCAGACTAGTGTCTACTCTTTTGAGAAAGAAGTGCTGTTCTAATTGTTTATTTAGAGGAACAATTTATCAATAATATCACATTTATGAGGTGGGGGGCAGTCAAAGTGGCCATGTGTCCTCCTTCAGACTGGACCTCTGGTTTCCTCCAAATCCAGTCTGAACATAGCAAAGGAACCGGATGTTGTCAGTTAATCCAGAGAGTTGCCAGGTGTGGATGAAACATTGGTTTCCAAGGTCACCAGTTTGTCACGTTGGCTTTTTTTTCCTGCTGCTGTACACTGAAAAAAGTCAGTTTATGGAGCCCACACCTCTCTCCTTTCCAAATCCCATCTGTATCATGTGGGACCTTCGGATCAGAGTCGTCATGACAACCCACTCCCTCTTCAGTGATGTATTTTTGTGACCAACAAGTGAAGAAAATAAAAGACCCACTTGTCTATTTATGGATTGGCAAAATCCCTACATTCCAAGGGTTTTCCGTTCTCAAGAGGGCAGCAAGACCTGATTCTGAGTGGCGCCATAGGACAGATGGCCAGTCCCTAAACATGCCGAGGCCTCTAGGAGTGCACCCATTTATGGAATTCGGCTTCACTGTCCATTTCAAATATAGAATTCAAAAGCCATCTTCAATGGAAAACCGAGCCTTCTGGTAATACAGTTGAGGAGTCTACAGTGCCTCCAAAAGCCGTGGGAGTGTGGGCAGATGGGAGACTGTACTTTCATAAAGTATTGCCTCCAGTTTGGAGGACCTAACACTTCCTCCTCATGTAATCCTACTTGGTGACTCTCTGCCATCCACTTCAATGGCCACTCTACTCCTCACACTTCTGTGCCAGGGTTTGTTATCACGTAGGCATGGGTTTTATCTGGCTAACAATTTTAAACTGACATTAACATCGTACACACAGACTTGGCCAAACTTCATTTTTCCTCCATCACCTTCCTGTTTACAGGCTTATTCCATCTCAAGGTGTGGGTTACAGGCGAACCCCAAATCACACCCCATGGGAGCTTTAGTATCAGACAATTCCAGAAAACTTGGTATTAGAATACACACCAAATTGCACTGAAGAGGCACAACTTATTAGACACGTCCGCATGGTCTTGACATAAGGAGCACATAAAGTAATTTGTATTTAAGGTTCCAACAGCCGGGCATTTAAATAGATCTAACAAGTGGACAGGAACACATGCTCGTTTCTCACGTTTTCTCAAGATGAGAAATGGAACAGAAATGGACCACTTACTTACAAAGCCCACTGCCTGCTGGTCTGCTCCCGAAACATCACGTTATCATTGGCCTCACATCTCAGCTCCTGTCTTACACAAAGGTTTTTGACATTTTCATTTCTAAGATGTGCTTATAGACTCTGGGTTTCAGAAGAAAACTTGAACACTTCATTTCTTTCTTCAAACAGTTACAAAACATGTGGATCCTGGCTCTGTCTTCAAGGATCTAGACCCTAGCTGGGCAATGACAAGGAAAGCCAGAGCGGAGTGGGGTGGCCCAAGCCTGTCATTCCAGCACTTGGAGGTTAAGTGAGGAGAATGGCCAGTCTGAGGCCAGCCTGGGCCACATAGCTAGACCCTGTCACAAAACAGGACAGTTCAGTTTTTAAGACACTTGCTCCTCTCTTGGACTTTCAAGCTTCTCTTTTATTTTAGGTTTTGGTTTTTCCAGACAGGGTTTCTATGTAACCCTGGCTTTCCTAGAATTCACTCTGTAGACCAGGCTTAGAGATCTACCTGCTTCTGCTCCCCAAGTGCTGGAATTGAAGGGGAGCACAACCACCACCAGGCCTCCCCATCCCCTTTAAATAGATAAGTACACTTGCTGTCTCTTCATTCCCATACCCACTTGGCTTGTTGACATGGCTTTTGTGTCTGCCGGCTCTTATGCAGAGCTAAGCTTCCTTACTTTTTTTTGTTTCTGAATGGAAGTTTCTGATGTGTGTGTGCGTGCGTATGTATGCATGCACACACACACACACATTTGCTGTGGGAATTCTTTGAGTTCTAGGTTCAGGTCATCTTTCTGGAGAGGCTTTATGCTTACTTCTGACAGCTGCTTAGAGTATTACACACAGGGACTCATGCTGCTTGATAATCTCACAGCACCAGGGGCAGGACACCTGGTCTTGCACGCCCACCACAGGTGTGATCCTCAGGGAAGAATCTTTCTGCACTAACATCACCACAGGCTTCTTCCTTCTGCAAAGCAGATCACATTCCTCTTCATCTTTACTATGGCTCCTGGAGAGCCCAGCTTTATGGGTGAAGTTCTTATGGGGTTCTCTCAATCTTAGGCAGGCCTGGGAATATCTTTTCTTTCTTTTTTTTTTTTTGAAACAAGCCTTCTGGGATTTTGTCAGCCTAATGATTCACCTTTAAAATTAAAACATATTAGTTTTCTATTTGTTTACAAAGTTTAATTTTCATCAAGAAATTCATGCTGAGTATACTTACTCCACTCTATTGAAGTACTTTAAACACAAGGCTAGATAATGCACTCAGTTGCTAAGCAGAGTTTTTTTTGGGGGGGTGAGGGGGAGGTTGGTTTTTTGAGATAGGGTTTCTCTGTGTAACAGCTCTAGCTGTCCTGGAACTCATTTTTGTAGACCAGGCTGGCCTCAAACTAACAGAGATCCACCTGCCTCTGCTTCCCAAGTAGTGGGATTAAAGGTGTGTGCCACTACCACACAGTTTTTTTTTTGTTTTTTGTTTTTTCGAGACAGGGTTTCTCTGTTGCTTTGGTGCCTGTCCCGGAACTAGCTCTTGTAGACCAGGCTGGCCTCAAACTCCCAGAGATCCACCTGCCTCTGCCTCCCGAGTGCTGGGATTAAAGGCGTGCGCCACCACCGCCCGGCCACAGTTTTTTTTTAAGATTAAAAATATGATTGTTTTTAAAATTCCATGTAGGCATGTGAGTCTGCGCATTACTGCAGATGCCTTTGGATGCCCAGGGTTTCAGATCCCTGGAGCTGGGCTGCTGTTATGAGTAGCCTGATGTGGGTGCTGGGAACTGAACTTGGGTCCTCTTAACTGCTGAGCCATCTCTCCAGCCCCAATGTGTGGTTCTCAAAGTGTGCTTGTGTCCTTCAGTTTTGCCACCCCCACCTACCCACCCAAGGCTTCAGCCTGGCCTCCAACTATTGATCCTTCTGGCCCAGCCCCTGTTGTGATTACAGGCATGTGTCACTACAGCCAGCTCTTATCCTGTCCTGTCTATTGAGAACAAATTTCCAGTTCAGAATGCGAGACAGCGGCCAAAGACACACTGGGTGTCAGTGCATCAGCTAAGGACCTAACAGAAAAGGAAGGAGGATGGGAAGGAGGCAGGCAGGCTGGATTTGCTGCATGTTGGGGTGTAAACAGCCCATAGTGTCCATCCCAAACTACAGCACATCTGTCTGCATGAACTGCAATGTGCCAGGTCCACCCATAGCAGAATGTCAGGCACAAGCTGGGGCACAGATAAGTTAATGCTCGGTGACCAGGGAGGATGTACAAACGAGAGGAAAGGGCCTGACAGAGTGAGCTAGGAAGCAGAGGCCGCCATGGTGGGGAGTGTGGGATGCTACTGTTACTAGATTTTCTAATAATTCAAGAGTTGTAAAGCTGGCTTTCAAGTAAAATCTCTCTTCTTTAAAATACTGGCAGCAACATTAGAAAACACCCAGGAGAGGGCACCAAACAGCCACATGGGGGCAGATTTGGCCAGATAACCCACAGCTCTGGAAATGCTCTGTGTGTGTGTGTGTGTGTGCGCGTGTGCGTGTGTATGTAGAGTGTCCTATGATTCCTTTGGCTCTAGCTCACTTGGTCAGGCTGCAGCTCCTTTTCTCTGGGCCTGTGACTGGGGAAACAAAGCAAGGCTGAGAGATACGGGCTTGCCATGGGTTCTGACAGATCCTGAACAAGATTCTGAGGCAGCCACTCACTCTGTGACCTGAGGTAAATTTCTATATAATGACAGGGATGGTCTCTGCCCTGGCAGGTTGTTCTGGAGACAAACGGAGGTGGTTTGGGCATGGGCCTGCCTCCTTGAGTGGAATCAGATAATAGTCATGTTTGTTAGGAGCCAGTCACTACTGTGAGTGAACATGAGACAGAGCAAGTGGCTCCTGCGTCAGGGGTCTCCAGCATGCCTTTGATCTGCCTAGCAAATGTTGAAAAACTTAAAGCCAGACTCTGCTCTCAGAACATAAATGTAGTTGGTTCAAAAATGGAGCCTGGCTTTCTTCTAAGTTTCAAAAATAACTTTTAAACATGTATTTATTTAGTGTGTATATACATCTATGTGGGGGCACACGCCTTTCATGGTGGGCATGTGGAGGTCAGAGGTCAGACAAGGCGCAGAAGTCAGTTTTCTCCTTTCATCACGAGTCTAAGGAACCACAGGCCATCAGACTTGGCAGAAAGTGCCTCTCTAGGCTGAGCCATCTGTTGCCCCATCTTCATGCTGAAACCTTGAGTATGGTACCAATCGAACCCAAATGCTTCTGGTCTACAGTGTCACTAAGCTCAATCTTAAACTGGGACTCTACGGATGAAAAATGTCCCCAAAGTAAAGAGGTGGTAAACAAAGGAGCCAGCCTAAACTCAAGAGCTCGGGCTCTCAATCTTCTCATCATTTAGCACTACTGAACCAATCTCCTACGAACTCTGTGAGGCTTAACCTGCAAAGGAAGAGTTCGGCTCTGGGGCCAGAGCACATTCAGTGACAAAAGGAGGTCAGCTGCTGTCACACCCTAATCCCAAAGCAGCACACAGCTCAATTTACCATCCTCCCAATTTTATCTGAGGTGGACACTTGTTGATGGTGCCTGGGCTCCCTGACCCTCTTCGTCCACATTTGCCCTCCAAATGAACTATGGGCAGTCACTGTCACAAGCAGGGAGGCTTTCCAGGGACTGTCATCAGGTCAACCTGTGGCAGCAAATGGGAAGCGAGAGGGTAGGAGGCGCAGGTGCTCTTGGAGAGCAAGTGATGACAAAGACTGCCTGGAAAGACCCCACAGCACAACCACTGTGTGCTTTGGTCCATGATGTTCAACTAAGGCATTTGACTACGGCGGGATTTGCTGAGAGAATACAGGAAGGGACAGGACTAGGGAGCAGCCACACCCCCAAATGTTGGGGATTCGCTCCTTTTTAGCTGGGTCACATATTTGTTGAGACAGCAGAAGCCAACTCAGAAGGAAAGTGAGCACTTTCTGGGGTGCTGCATGCTTAGCACTATGGATTTGAACTTGGGGTTAGGAGCACCACAGCCTGCCTTTCGGGAGGACTCTGCTAAGCGTACAACAGTGGTCCCCGAGGAAGCTGGGCCTGTACCTCTTCCAAGGCCCCTCACAGAGAGTTGACCAAATGCTTTTATTCACCTTACTCAGGTTAAATTTAGAATATTGCTCTTCTAGTAGTCGAGTTTCCTGGGCATAGGATAATCATCACCTTAAATGGAAATACGAGGTGGGAAAAGTTTTGATTTTTTTTTTTAACCTTAGCTGCGTATGGTGGCATGTATCTGTAATTGCCACTCAAGTTCAAGACCAGTCTGGACAAAGGACCCTGTCTTAAAAGCAAAACCGGAAGATATCTACCTTAAAGATAATGCTGGCACCCAACTGGGTCAACACCCACCATACTTCCTCAGCTTTCCTATAATAAAGTTTAGATGGAGACAGGGTTGTAGGAGGAAATAGTGATAGGGTTAGGGTTGGGGTAGGGAGGTCTGCAAGGTCAGGTGAAACAGAATATTTAACTATGCAAAGACATACATGTATAACTATGTAAAGACATACATGTGTAACTATGCAAAGACATACATGTGTAACTATGTAAAGACATACATGTGTAACTATGCAAAGACATACATGTATAACTATGCAAAGACATACATGTATAACGATGCAAAGACATACATGTATAACTATGCAAAGACATACATGTATAACTATGCAAAGACATACATGTATAACTATGCAAAGACATACATGTATAACTATGTAAAGATATACATGTATAACTATGCAAAGACATACATGTATAACTATGCAAAGACATACATGTATAACGATGTAAAGACATACATGTATAACTATGCAAAGACATACATGTATAACTATGTAAAGATATACATGTATAACTATGCAAAGACATACATGTATAGTGATGTAAAGACATACATGTATAACTATGTAAAGACATACATGTATAACTATGCAAAGACATACATGTATAACTATGCAAAGACATACATGTGTAACTATGCAAAGACATACATGTATAACTATGCAAAGACATACATGTATAACTATGTAAAGACATACATGTATAACTATGCAAAGACATACATGTATAACTATGCAAAGACATACATGTATAACTATGCAAAGACATACATGTATAACTATGTAAAGACATACATGTGTAACTATAAAGATATACATGTATAACTATGCAAAGACATACATGTATAACTATGTAAAGACATACATGTATAACTATGCAAAGACATACATGTATAACTATGTAAAGACATACATGTATAACGATGTAAAGATATACATGTATAACTATGCAAAGACATACATGTATAGTGATGTAAAGATATACATGTATAACTATGCAAAGACATACATGTATAGTGATGTAAAGACATACATGTATAACTATGCAAAGACATACATGTATAACTATGCAAAGACATACATGTATAACTATGCAAAGACATACATGTATAACTATGCAAAGACATACATGTATAACTATGCAAAGACATACATGTATAACTATGCAAAGACATACATGTATAACTATGCAAAGACATACATGTATAACTATGCAAAGACATACATGTATAGTGATGTAAAGATATACATGTATAGTGATGTAAAGACATACATGTATAACGATGTAAAGATATACATGTATAACTATGTAAAGACATACATGTATAACGATGTAAAGATATACATGTATAACTATGTAAAGACATACATGTATAACTATGCAAAGACATACATGTATAACTATGCAAAGACATACATGTATAACTATGCAAAGACATACATGTATAACGATGTAAAGATGCTCTGCACTTGTTTAGTTATGTAAAGATATGTTGCTGTGCCCGCCTAAGGCACCTGATTGGTCTAATAAAAAGCTGAACGGCCAATAGTGAGGGAGGAGGTATAGGTGTGACTTCTGGGCAGGAAGAATTAGTAAGAAGAGGAATTTAGACTCTGAGAAGAAAAAGAGATGCCAGGGCCTAACCAGACATGGAGGAAGCAGGAAAACAGGGCATACAGAATGAAAAAAAGGCTTAAAAAAAAGTGAGGCAAAACATAGAGGAATGGAAAAACAGGTTAAATTAAGTTAAAAGATCTAATGGAACAAGCCTAAGCTAAGGCCGAGCTTTCATAATTAATAAGTCTTTGGATCTTTATTTGGGAGCTGGTTGATGGCCTAAAGAAAATTCCAACTACAGAAAGGCAATATAAGGGGAGGTTCAGGGTGTGTCGTCAAAGTTTTCCCATAGTAATAAACTCTCTGAAGCACACACAGACACCCAACACTACATGCATGTCCTTGATTTGCCTTGCAGATTTCAAACTCTTGACATACTTAACTATCAAACACGTCTTATGGCACCAGTTAAGACTGCAAGTTTTTGAGATAAATTGCATCGTGTGCCTGGTCCCCATTCTCTACTCTTCAGGTCAAAATGCTCTCAGTGATAGTCCAGACTCTTACAGCGTGATATTTGGATGCCCTTAGTTGTGCACTCTGTAAATGGACACTCAACATGTTCATGGAGAAAAATCTAAGGGCTCAGAGCCCAGCCAGTGTCAACACATTCTTTCTACTTTTGCAGGTGTGCACTCTAGTGGGACAGACTGCTTAGATTTACAGAAGAATTTATTTCATAGGATGTTTTTGGTTTTTTTTTTTAAAACAGTAAGTGAGATCTTTGGAGTTTGACCTGGGCACAGAGCCCAACACCAGACTCTGAATAATAACCCCTAACCTCTCTACAAATCTCCACCCCTATTTGCAGCACAGGCAATAGAAGCTGAATCTGAGATACCAGGTCATCATCTACATTGCCAGGCTGTAAATTAAAATCAAGCTCGGGGCTTCTTAGTAGACAGACTGGAAAGGCCTGGAGAGGATCCTAAGGTAGCTAGCAACCCTAGAAGGCAGAATTCCTTTCTTCACCTTCCCTTCCCAAACCGAGGTGATGGAAATGCATTTATTTGTACGTGGGCCGAGTCACGCACCCCGAAAACCAGTACTTAAGGACTGGGGCTATTCGAAGCAAGGGCACAGACCGCGCAGGGTCCACCTCGTGGTCCAGGTGTGTGCAGCAGCGCAGCGCGTCCCTAAGGCTGTGGCTTTGTTTTCGTGAAAGCAGGAGCCCGAAGAGCACACGCGAGGGCGGCACCGTTTCCCGGCTACTGCCTGTTTCTCCGCAGCTACCGGGATAGCGCGGGAACCTCGTAGTCGTGACGCGTGGCCCGAGCCTCCGGCTATGCGGGAAGAGCAGACCCGGCCAGCCGGGCCTGCTTCGCTCGGGGAGCCTCACCTCACCGCGTCCCTCCGCCGACGCGGGCGGCCCCACGCGCGCCAGCCGCGCCGCCAGTCCCACATTCCATCTCAAAAATAATACACACGTGTGCTGGTAAACAAGCGCGCGAGCCGCCGGGGCCGCGCGTCCCGAACCAGCCCAAGCAGCGCGCCCCCACCTCCCGCACGTGTCGCCCGGCTCCGCCTGCGGGCTTCTGCGCAGCTAGGCCCCGCCCCCGCAATCCGGGCCCCGCCCAGTCCGCCTCTGCTGGGACCTGAGGCCCTAGCGCCCGCCGCACCGGCAGGCGATCCTCCTCCGAGGTCCCGCAAGTTTCTTGCCCTGCCGGAGCAAGCCGCCCAGGTCCGCTTTCTTCCTCCTTTCCCTCCTCCCCGCACGATCCACCCTCTCTAGTCCTCCCGCCGTCTGCGCGCGCCGAAGGCTGTCTCCCGGAGCGTCTTCGTTCTCGCCCCCCCCACCTCCCCGTTCTTCCAATTTTACTCGATTGTTTATTATTTGCTGGGGGCGGGGGCGAGAGGTAGAGAGGGGCGTTTGGGGCCCGGAGACTTGCGGCGGCGGCGGCCAGTCAGCGCGCGGCGTGGCTTGACGAGGAAGCGGCGCAGCGAATGGCGACGCGGCGCAGGGGCTCCGGGGTCACGCGCGTGTAGAGACAATGACATCATCTGTTTGTACGCGTCGAACTAGCTTGGTGCAGGGGCGGGGCTGCACGTCACTTGAGTGACGGGTCGCGCGCAAAGCCTGGAGGCCGGAGTTCCAGGGTAGGCGGCCTTTGCCGGCGCTTCTCCGCTTTTTTTTTTGTTTGTTTGTTTTTCCTGTGGACTGGGTTGTTGCGGAGCCCCAACTTTTATCTGCAGTGACTTGAGAGGATTTTGTTTTGAAATAGCAAATGTATCAGAATGGGTAGACTTTTTGGTATGCATGTCGCATGTGGTGCGGGAAAGCACACGCGAACGGTCTAGAGGCACGGATAAGGGCTTGCGAAAGTGCTAGTTGAAGCCTAAAGACTTAAAAAGTCAAGCTCGTAGCCCGCTTCCAGTTCGGTATCTGCTCCCGCTTTCAGGACTGGGGCGCACTGCACTTGTCTTCCTGAGTTGCACTTTGCCCGGTTTGCCTTGAAATCCGCGAGAAGCGAAGCGCGACGGTGGTTGAACGTCCCAGGTGAGAGTCCAGCACACACCTTTCGGTGCCTATAGCCAGGCGCCGCTGGCCTCGCTGGCCAGTGTTTCCACGCCAAGGTAACCCTTGTCATCTGCGTTTAGAGTCTTATCTCGGGTGTGACCGGGTGTCGGGTTCTAAGGAGGAACCCGATACCAGGGCGGGCTCCGAACCCGATGTCCGACGCGCAGGCCAGGGACCCGCGAGTCAGACGCTGGCCCTGGAGCGGAAAAGGCACGCGACTGCGCACCTCGGTGCGCTCTAACTTGCCCGTCCGTCCCGGGCCGGCGTGGTGCCGTGCTGTCGCTGAAGTTCCCGGGAGCGAGGAAGACGCCGGGACGGAGGGCGGCGAGAGCCGGCCGAACCCCAGCTCGCGACGCGCGCCCGTCCCCCACTCCCGCAGCCCCGCGCAGGCGCGACTGAGCACACACGCGCACTCCCCCACGCACGCACGGCAGCACTCCCGGCCCCCGCCCCAGCCCTCCCCCTGGGCGGGGACCCGCCCCGCCGTCAGCCTAGGTTGAGGCTCCCTGCGTGTGTCTATAACTTTGTGCTGCTGCCGCGGCCGCCCTGCTCGGGGAAGGGAGGAGGAGGAATGTGGAAGGCGGCGGCGCGCAGGCTGACAGGAGGTTCCTCCGGCGGGCTGCTGCGGCGGCCCAAGCGCCCCCTCGTCGCCGTGCCCTGGGCTCGCTCGGAATCGTGCGCCCTCCCGCCTCGTCCCTGAAGGGAAGGAGCCGAGGTAGGCGCTGGAGCTGTGCAGTGGGGCGGCCGCGTTCCCAGTGACTCCGGATCTGTTTCCGAGCTGGGCCAGGCGCTTCCCTTTCCCTCCCCGTGACTCGGTGCATTCCCCCCCCCCTTCCCTCCCGCTAGTGTCTTTAAAGGACTTGAGGGAAGGGGGGAACTGTCAAGATGGCAGCAGCGGGAGCAAGGAGGTGATGAACGTGCTGGTCCGGGTTTTCTGGCAGCCCGGGAGATTTGGCGCTTCCCGACCTGTTGGAAGATTTATGTTCCCACTTGCTTCCTCCCTCCCGTTTCTGACCGGGAAGGGGGCGGAGGGCCCCACGTCTCCAAGTAAAGACACCTTAGATCCTTTTGATGGTCGCTCCTGCAGGGTCGGCCCTCTCTCTCTTGTTGGAAGTGACCCTGGGCAGTTGGCGCCCGGACCCCCACGCTCGCCCTGCTGGTCCTCGGGTCGAGAGGAAGAGACGGGAGTTGCCTGCGCCAGCCTTAGTCTCGGGCCACTCGTATGGGAGGGGTGTGCGGGGGGGGGCGGCAGTCCAGGGCCCTGGAGGGGGGAGAAGAGCTCAGGACTCCTGTGACTTGGGCTGCGCCTCTGCGGGAGGCACTTGAGCGGGTCGGAGCGAAACATAAACAAACGCACGCACGCTCGCCCGCCCTCCGATCGCTGCTGTGTTGCTGGGGTCTGGAGGTTGCCCACTTACAGGCGCGGGCGCTCCTCCCCCGCCCCCCTCTGTTCCTCCCCTTTACCCTCCATTCCCCCCCACACACACACCGCCACCTAGCCCGGCAGAGACCTGCAGATCTGGCGACGGCCTCGGGGGAGGGGGCTGCCCGGTGCGCGGCCGTCGATTCGCTCGCGTCTCCCGGGCGGCCTGGCCAGGGGGCGGCGTCTGCTGCGCCAGGTTCGCGGGACGCACGTCCCCAGGTCCGCCCGTTCTAGGAGGAGGAGGCGGCGGTGGCGGGCCAGGAGTCTCGGAGGACTAGGCTCTCGCACGGGATAACCAACTCTCTCTTGGCGCTTCCCTAGGCAGCCGGAGCCCGAGCCTTCGCGGCGCCCTGGTCTTCTCCCGCCGCACCCAGCCTGGGCGCGAGAGGACAGCGCGAGAGCCCGAGCCGCGGGCGGGGGGCAGGCGGCGAAGATGGCAGAGGCATCAGCCTCCCAGGTCCCGCTCTCTCCGCTGGAAGTGGAGCTGGACCCAGAGTTCGAGCCCCAGAGTCGGCCGCGCTCCTGTACGTGGCCCCTGCAGAGGCCAGAGCTGCAGGCGAGCCCGGCCAAGCCCTCGGGGGAGACGGCCGCAGACTCCATGATCCCCGAGGAGGACGACGATGAAGACGACGAGGACAGTGGCGGCCGAGCCAGCTCGGCCATGGTGATCGGTGGTGGCCTGAGTAGCACGCTGGGCTCAGGGTTGCTCCTCGAGGACTCGACCAGGCTGCTGGCTCCCGGAGGGCAGGACCTCGGGTCCGGGCCAGCGTCCGCGGCAGCCGCCCTGAGCGGGGGCACGCAAACGCCACTGCAGACACAGCAGCCACTGCCACCGCCGCAGCCGGGGGCGGCTGGGGGCTCTGGGCAGCCGAGGAAATGCTCTTCGCGGCGGAATGCCTGGGGGAACCTGTCCTACGCCGACCTGATCACCCGCGCCATCGAGAGCTCCCCGGACAAACGGCTCACTTTGTCCCAGATCTACGAGTGGATGGTGCGCTGTGTGCCCTACTTCAAGGATAAGGGCGACAGCAACAGCTCGGCGGGCTGGAAGGTGCGTACCTACCAGGGGCTGGCGGCCGGACCTGCCAGGCGCTTACTGAAGCGAGCGTTCTGCCCGTGCCCGGAGAGGGTTGGCAGGGAAGCCTCTGTTGTGAGGCTTTTGACGGAGGGGGGTTCTTTTCGCCCCTGGAGGAGGAAAGCCTGGGGGTGGCCTCAGAGAGGGAAAGGAGGGTTCCGAACAAGCCTTGGGCATGCCTAGGTGAGGAGGCTGTGGGCAAGGGGCACACACTAAGGAAGGAAGGACGGGGACATTTGTATTTGCTGGATTACCCCTACTGCGGGGAGGAGGTAGGTCGGCGGCCAACTTTGGAATGGAGGGAATGTAAGTGGGCTGTAGCAAGGACAGTGGGTGGAGGGAAGGGGTGTGTGTGGGGGAGTGTTTGGGACTGCGTTCAAGTCAGTGGCAGGAGCCTGATACTAGCAAACTGAATGTGGATCCTTGGGTCCAACTTGTGCTTGTGGGTGTTGACACCAACAGGCAAATCGATCCCATTAAGAAGGCAATGATGGCTGACCGTCCTGGCCGGCTCACAGGCCTTTCCTGCTCACACCTGTATTCTCTAGAGCTGTCACTCCAGCAACCCTGCCAGCAGGCAGACTCTGAAGAATGCTCCGGGGCTTGGAACAGACTGGGTTTGTCACCCCAAAGTGTACTGGCTACACTTGCTGCCCCAGTGGAGGCCTATGCTGCTGCAGGCAGTATTTGAGGCTGGTGTCACGTGTTGGGGACTCAGGGCTGAGCTTTACCTATGTGGGAGGGAGGGGGGTTGATAGCTGGGTTGGGCCATAATGGCTTCTACTTATAAATGAGCCAGAGAGAGACTTCTGTTCCTTTTTAGCCTCTGGGGGCACCCACACGTGGTAGGGAGAGGTGAGGAAAGGCTATGCTGTAATGACTTCCTGCACTTGGGCATTCAATCCTGTGCCCTGCTGGGCTGCCCTGCTCTTCTGGGCACCCTTCCCCTGAAAGCGGCAGCAGAGTCCCCATGTTACTGGAACTGTCACGAACCCCTTGCTTTTGCTTACAGTTTTCTTTTTTCCTTACTTCGCTCCCTTGTGGATCCCTGACTTGTGGGTCTAGGTTTTGAGGTGTATGAAGTAAGAACAGTTCCTCTCTGTGGAGAGCTGAAGTAGAGCTGTAAAAGCCTGGCAGACGAAGGTCTTCTAAGACGTGCACGGTCCTGGAGAGAGGCCTTGCTTAGATGGCTTAAAAGCAAAACGTTCCACAGATCTGTCTCATTCTAGGTGATTCAGATGGTGATGGGACAGGGCTTGTGTTTGATCGGATTCTATTGTTTTCCAATGGAATGTCGGGAGTGTGAGGTGGGGGGTTGTTTCCAGAAGGGATGGGCTTCTGATACAGAGTCTTGCTGGTGTGATAGCTCTGAATGCTGCTTTGAAGTGGAGGGCAAGGGTTTGCTTCCCTGTACACTGTCTGGAAGGTGTGTGTAGAACTGAGCAAAATGCACTTGGGAGTTCGGAATATTTCTCAGAAAATTCATACTTGAAATTAAATCCAACGTATTTGAATTAGCTATAGAGAATCTATTAGGTGAAGGTTACTTAACTGTAAAAATTAACATAGGAAAGGGTTTTTAACCTTTTCTGATGAGTGTGTGTGTGTCTAAGTCCTCTAGAAGACAACTCTTGGGAGCATTTTTCTCACCTAGGGTATCCTGGGAGCTGAGTTCAGGTCATTAGACTTGGTGGCGAGTGCCTTCGCCTGCTAAGCCATCTTACAGCTCTGATTTTTAGGATTACAAAAGCAGTTTAATTCCATAAGTAGCATTTCTTGCTGTTGTGTTTATAAAAATACCAGTTTTGTGTGTTTGAATTTTTAATTTTTCTAAGATTTATTTCAGAAAGTGGTTACCAAAAGTAGCTATATTTTTATAAAGATTTGAGGATTTCAGTAGAGCCAAGGGGACATAGTCATTTGTGGTTTTATAGCTGTTTATTTGTTTCAAAGTCTTCTTTTCACTACCATCTCTGACTAAAGCTGTATAAAATATTGCAGATAGAATATTTCAAAACTTATTATGTATTTTAGGGCATATGCTTTATAATTATTTTTACTTTAATCCTAATATGTATTAAGTAATCCTTCAAGACTTGAAGGAATATAATTTAGGAAGTTTTTGCAAGTTGACCTTCATCAAAAGAAGCAGCCATAGGATTGTCCATATCTTTAATGACGGAGACAGAAGACCCTTAGTGCAAGCCAGCCAGCTTTTTTTGTTACTGGTTTAGTGGGGCTGGAAGAAGAGTGAAGGAGAGAAGGTAGCAGCTAACTGTGAGCGTTTCCACACATCTGAGTTTAGGGACTGCCTCCTGTAATGAATAGTCACTTTGGAAACCTGCACTTCAAGCGCACTACTTTCCTTCGGAGTTATTCTTTAGAATGCTTGCTTAACTTCTAAAAATGTCTAGTATTCAGGTTAACTTGCAAACATTTGCATACAGGGAAGGTATACAGGGTTTTAAACTCACTTCCCTTGTGGCTTTTGGGGCTGAACATCATGTAACTCTGTAACCAGAATTATCATTTGAAAATTACAGAATAAAGCTGGGGCATAAGGGTACACACCTTTAATCACAGCACTCAGGAGGCAGAGGCAGGCAGTCTCTATGAGTTTGAGACCAGCCTGGTCTTCATGGCAAGTTCCAAGAGGAAGACTTCTTCCCATTCCTCCCTCAAAAAAAAAAAAGAAAGAAAGAAAGAAAGACCAGAAAAAATGAAAGTGACAGAAATTACAGACAGAATTAAAGAATTAGAAAGAGGCCTTGAAAGTTGGGATTCAGACCCGTTGTTTCCAGCAGTGGCTGGCTTTTTAGAATCACCTGGGAACAATTGAGAACTACTAGCACTCCCAGAATTTGATGGGATTTGGCTCCTGTGTGGCGGCATCAGCACTCTTGCCTTGGTTCCTGGGTGATCCTAATGTATGGCCAGGATGAAGTTGCTGATGTAGTTCGATCCTTTCATTGGAGAAGAACTTGGTATTTCAAGAGATTGAAAACTGTTCTCAGATCACAAGGAGTACACGGCTAATTAGTGGCTATACAGGTCTAGAGGTCTTGGTCGCTGGGCTTCATCACACTATTTTCTTTAAATTGGTCTTTTAAAAATTTGCTTTCCCGAGAAGCTCAATTGTCCGCTTCCCCCCAGACACTTGTACAGACACTGGTGGTTATTTTAGCATCAGAAGGACGCAGGCCAACAAGGGTGTCATGTTGGGGTAGCTGCGTGATCTGTCGTTTGTCAATGTGGTTGCTTAGGAAGCCTGAAGTAGCACTAATGTCAAGAAAGCATTTTAACAAAAGAGGAAGCCCTTGCCCAATGCAGGCTGTGCCTGGGAGGGTGATGGCTATCAGTGGGGACAGAAGTGAACAACCAGAGTGGTCCCTGGGAAGAGGTTACTGTTCCTCTATCAGATTAAGTTTACCTCCAGGGCACTGTAGCGAGTTTCCTCAGTTCCCCTTGACTTGGGAGGCCCCCAGGACCCCAGGAGTCACCCGGAACCCCTGTTCATCATGTACTCCCTTTTCCAGATCTCCACACACTTTCATTTCTTAGGGTTAGCAGCAGGATCCCACTAAACAGCCCCGAGTTTCTGTGGCTACCTACTGTGTGAGGACTTTGCTTTCGTGCAGAGGGCGAGTCTTCACAGTCTGAGCCTCTCATGGGAAAGTGCTGCCAAGGTTAAAAAAAGAGAAAAAGATGAGGGTTGACCTGCCCAGAATGTCTCCAGGGAGGAACCCCAGACCTGGGGAGACTTCAACATACTGTGTATTTAAAAAAAAAAAAAGTTATTTTAATTGCAACTTGTTTTAAAATTTAGTTTTAGATTTCAGACTGCTGTAGCCAGAATTCCATGTTCGTTTATAATTTTGATAGCTGACCCTTTTGGATGCCACAGAGCCAGTTATGTGTGAAGAATCTGTCTTCTGCTTGGCCCTTGCTGTTTTGTAATTTCCCCTGGCAGTGCTCTTGTCAGTGATTCTCGATAACTGCTTCCTCTTTCTTCAGCGGCCCTGCACGGGGCACTGTTTTCCTCTTTTGCAAAGCTGCGTCACTGACCTGTGAGTGAAGAAACTGGACCTTCCAGACTTTGATCTTTGAACCTCATGTAACAGAAAAGACACTTCAGAAGGAAGCCAAGTGTGTGTTTTCATGTATTTATCTCCTCAGAAAATGAAACTTTAGCAGGCTTATTTTTAGGAGACTTTAGGAGGGTTCTATTTTAGGGAAATGATACCATAGAACATGTTGAAGATAAACTTTAGTGCTCTGCTTCTGATTTGTATTTAAACACACCAGATAGTTTTATCTGGAAGATAACGAAAAGGTTTTGTCTACTAAGAAAATCATTTACTTGGACTGGGGGAAAAAGAGCCAAACTTAGCAGACATCAGCCTCCCAAGCCCCTTGGTGACAATGCAGGGATCAGCCTCGTAGGCCCTGCATTCTGCTGAGTTTCCCACTTCTCTTTCGCTGGTGCCCCAGAGTCCAGATTTCTAGAGCTGGGGAGAAAGTAGGATTTATTTTGTTTTAATATCTCTTTCCTTTGGGAGACAAACTTGATCCTTTTCCTGACTTATTTATTTCCTTTATACCGTGTCACAAATGATGAGTCTAGGGCCAGTTTGCCTTGTGGCTGCGTTAGGAGGGACCAGACATCCACAAGTATGTTAGTATCAACTGACAGGACAGCTTGGTAGTAAGTGAAGGTGGCAGGATGAGAACTCTCTGTGCCCACTCCTATCGGTTCTCATTCATTCAGCGTGTATTTATTACAAGCACACTGTACACAGGGCATTCTGCCCAGCCCCAGGATGCTGTGGTAGTATATGGCAGATAAAACTCCAGTTCACAGGCGTTTACGTTCTAGAGGGGAGAGACAGGCTGATAACATGAAGTCTGCTCTGTGAACCTGTTCTTGTTCACCCTTGGCATTTTGCACATCTGTATTTCTAGACTTTTCTCTAACCTCTGCCGAGAGTCTATGACCAATGGCAAAGTAGGCATTGCCCTTGGGTGGCTGCTCTTCGGCTCTTGCAGGTCACTTTGAGCTTGCTATATGGATGCAAGGCTTCTGCAGCATGAGGCCCAGAGTTTGAGTCTGTGTGAGAGAGAGCCCACCTACAGCACTGCACGGACGTGCGCTCTTCAGATCTGTTGGTGAGGCCTGGAGCGTGGATGCCGGGCCTCTGAGGGGTGGCACCTGAGAGCTGACCCCTCTGCCGTGCTGTTCATTTACCCTTAGAGCCAAAAGGGCTCTTAAGAGATCTGCTCCTTTTTTCTGTGAAGTGTGAGGCCAGGAGCTCACGCATGACCGGGTCAGAGTTTCACAGCTTGTTGGGGTGTGGTTAAAGTGTGCTCACAGGAGTTCAGGGCGCCACTGCCGTGGAGAGTCTGCTGCTAGCCATTGTGGCTTCACAGCTGCTCCTGACAGTACAGTTTGCTTCCAGTTCTGCAAGCTCCTACTGCATTCGCTCTCCCTGGCTCCTCCCCCTTCCTCGGCTGACTCACAGGAGGGACTGACTGGTTTTTTTTTCCCATGGCCAGCACCAGCACTCTTAGTTCACCTTGCTGAAGAAGGCCTCTCAGGCTTCCTTGCCTGCTCATGCCGTGACCCCTGCCTGGTTCTTCATATCCGCCTTTGATGCTCATATATTCCCAGTGTCAGAGACGGGCACGGGTGCGCTTGCACTAGGGCATGGCTTTTGGTTCCTTGTTCCTCAGCCCACAGGGTGACCTTCTTCTGAGATTCTTGTTGCTGAAAGTTGAAACTGTGACTCAGGACTGAGCTGGCCAGGTGACCTGGATACTTGCAGGTGTGAAGGTGTCAGTAGCCTTAGTCCCCGTGGCTGTGATGTTGACATGATGTGGTGTGAAGGCGGAGTTTCTGATAGTGTTTGTTTCTTACTATTAAAGTCCCTGAAAACTACAATTCACACCAGAAATGGGAGGAAGAGTGATGGGTGACATTTCAAGAGTGATGGGAAAAGATGAAGTCAGGTGTGCCCGTGGTCCCCAGCACCATCCGCATGCCCTGCCTGAAGTCAGGTGTGCCCGTGGTCCCCAGCACCATCCGCATGCCCTGCCTGAAGTCAGGTGTGCCCGTGGTCCCCAGCACCATCCGCATGCCCTGCCTGAAGTCAGGTGTGCCCGTGGTCCCCAGCACCATCCGCATGCCCTGCCTGAAGTCAGGTGTGCCCGTGGTCCCCAGCACCATCCGCATGCCCTGCCTGAGAGCCTCTGAACGATTGTCAGCAGGTCGTGTCTACTTCTGCACTCTCACGGGAGAACAGCTGGTCAGTGAAGTGAAGTTGTTGTGATCTTCTGTTTTTGGGGACGTAAGCCTTGGAATAAGTCACCTGTGAAGGAAGAGGGGATCTCAGTCAGTCAACGTGTCAAGTCACTTCAGCAGGGCCAGCCTGTCGCTTTTCTGAGTTGGTTAGGCAAGCGACTTGGATAGAAGACCCAGATTCTGATTACAGCCCTGCCAGAGAGTCTCAGTAACTTTGCTCATTGTACTCATGACCCAGACCACTTTCCTCCCCTTCCCTGCTTAGGAAACCCAAAGGAACAGACAGTGCTGTGCTGGGTCTGTGCTGGGTCTGTCCTGGTGGAGTGCAGTTGTCTGGCTGGAGGACACTGCAGGCTGCTTTAGGCTATGAGTGCCCTACTTCTCAAGGGTGCTTTGGGTTTCTAATCTTGAGATCTTTTTTTCTTTTCTCCTTCTCAGTGCCCAGTGACTGTTTTGAGATAACACTGCAGTGAAACAGACTAACTTCTCTGGTTGGCCATGGTCAATCTAGCAGTTGTGCTATGCTTGGCCCGTGGCGAAGAAGCCAAGAGAAGCCGGGTTATCTTGGGGTTCCTCAGACCTGAGTTGTCAGATGTACCCTAGTCTAGTGGTGAGGAAGTGCCTACAGGGCAAAGAAGGCACATGGACAGTTGGAGGGGGCCAGGCCAAGGCGGGAACTCTGCACCCCAGCCAGCAGCACAGACATTGGTTTCCCTCTAAAATGAGCTGGTGACAGAACCCACGGGGATGTGTGTCAGTGTCTAGCATTTGTTCTGAAGTTCATTGTTTGTTTCTTTGAAGGCCTGTGTGTGTGCCTGTGTAGGGAGGATCCATATTATATTTCTTCTGGCAGTTCACATGTCTCTTAAAATGGTAATTTAGTTCCTGAAGCCATCGAGAATCTAAATTCAGAGCCAGCAGAGGGAGTGCCCAGGTCTTCAAGCTGATTCGGAGTATATCTTTCTCTGTCTTGGTTTAAAGAACTCTACTATAGAGTGCTTTCGTGACTGAATGTCATCATTTGAAAAGGGTAATTTGAGGTGGAGATTAAGACCTAGTAACTTTTTAAAAGAAAGCCTTAGTTTTCTAAGACCCATGATCACTTCCTGTCTAAAATAGTTAAATGAGAGTTTTCTTAGAGTCTTGCTTTGTATCCCAGGCTGTCCTTGAACTTGCCGTCTTCCTAATTCAGTTACTGAAGGCTAGGGTCTCGTGCCTGTCAGCTACTCTCCACTAGTATGCTTTAGATGAAAGTATTTTTACTACCCTTTGCTCCTTAGCATATCTGGTCCTGATATCTGTAGGAATAATCATTTATGCCTGATACCAAGGCACTAGGGAGATGGCTTAAATGGTGAAGTGTTTACCATGCAAGTTTGAAGACTTGAGCTTGAGCCCCAGAGTCCACGTAAAGCTGGCTTGGCGGCCTGGGGAGGTAGCATGGGTGAGAGCACTTGCCTCAGAGCATGAGGATCTGAGTTCAAATCCCAGTGAAGGCCAGGACATCACTGCCTGTGCCCCTAAAATTGTGAGGAAGACGTAGAACTTCAAGAGCTTCCTGGCCAGCTTAGCCTCGAAAAGCAAGTGTCTGGTTCAGTGTCAGAGCCTGTCTTGAGACTGTAAGAGCTACCGTAGAAGACAGCTGCCGCGTCCCACCAGCCTCTGATGTGCGTTCAGGAGCACACGTGCCTGGTGCACACTGGTGTGTGGTGGGCACTTGTAATCCCAGCCCTGGGAGATAGAGGAAGGTAGACCTAGAGCGCTGTGGCTCGGCAGCCTGGCCCTAAGGGTCAGCCCAGACCACTTAGAGATCATGTCTCAGCAAGCAAGCAGGTAGAGCGAACCTAGAAAGCGACAAACTAGGTTGACTCTGGCCACCACATGCATGTGTACACACACACACACACACACACACACACACACACACACACACACTTATACACATGTGATGAGATGTATACTTAATATGGATCTTTTATAGATCGTCTTAAAATCAGTAGACTACTCTGTTTTAGTGTTGTTTGCATTGTGGTCCTTTGATATTTCCAAGCCTTCCCAGAGTCCTGTGAGCCTGAACAGTCTCTCTAGTTGAGTTCTGTTAGTTGTGGTCCTGGAGAGACTGTTAACTCTGAACTTATTAACAACACTGTGGTGCTGTAATCTGTCATCACTCTTTGTCCCCCTCCCACCTTGCCATGATAATTTTATTTAAATTTGGTGATTGTAATGAGTCGAATCATGAATTTCCACAATTCACAGCTACCTGGAACCTCAGGAGTGTGACCTTATTGGAAACAAGGTAATTGTGACCTGCTGAGCACTCCTACTGTGTCCCAACCCATCAACTGTGTGATTTTGTTTCTGTTTATTTGCTTATGTTGAGCATTGATCCTAAGGGAAGGAAATCCAGGAGAAGAAAATGGTTTAAGATCACTGAAAACAGCTTGGGATTAAAGCACAGCCCTTGCCCTTTCTTTTATAAGCTCTTCTGCCTCCTGGAGTGCGTGTGGGACACAGTAATTTAAAAGTTAAGCAGCAATCGCTTAGAAGTTTCTACATGCTGTTTGCTGCGTGCACTTTACGCTGCTTACCAGTGGTGCTCACATTAATTCTGCAGAGTACTCCTGACCAGGGCTCTTTGGAGCTGTGGCTGATACCAGCTAATGCCTCTGTGAGCTGCTGTCAGGGTGACTTTTCCATTGCTATGAAGAGGCCGTGGCCAAGGCAACTTACAGAATAAAGCCTTTAATGACTTGCAGTTTCAGAGAGCGGTCCATGCCCAGCGTGGCAGGAAGCATGGCAGCAGACAGGAAGGAATGGTGTTGGAGAGCTTGTATCGCTAGATGTAACTACGAGACAGAGAGCTGACTGGGGATGGCATGGGCTTTTGAAGCCTCAAAGCCCACCTCAGTGACACACCCTTAGCAAGGCCACACCTCCTAATCCTTTCCAAACAGTCCCACCGGCTGGGAACCAAGCATTCAAATATATGTGAGCCTGTGGGGGCCATCCTCCTTCAAATCACCACAGCGAGTGAGGAGTGAAGATGGGCTGTGATTTAGCCTCTTTCCCTGGATATTTTCTTGGATTGAAAACTCAAGAAATCTGTACATGTCTGAGCCTTTAGTGGGAAAATAAGGGAACTTGAGACTTCTGCTTTAAGTCTGTAGATTTAGCAGTTCTGCCGTATGGTTTACTATGGTCACATACAGAGGGCACTGTGTAGAAACTGTAGGGTGACGTGTAGTGTGTGGCCATTCTGTTTTCTCTGAGGAACACAGCTTCCAGACGACAGGCTATCTCTGCGTTTGCAGCAGGTGGGCAGGCGATGGCACAGTCCCAACGAAAAAGTACGTTTCAAGAGAAAAAAAAATTTTTTTTTACAAGTTCCTGGCAGAAGTTTGGCTTCAGAATCAGATTTCATAATTAAAGGTATTAAAAATATTTTTCTGAGTGCTTGACTCTTTGCAGCGCAGTTATTAGTGGGTTTAGCGGCAGGTTGCCAAGACAGACAGGGCTGTTGCATAATACGCGTTGCCAGCCTGGTTGGGTTTATCTCTACTGAGGGGCTGGCTGCTTTTGTCTTCAAGGTACTGTGGCTGAGCAGGTCCCAAAGTGCTAGTTTCAGTGGCCGCAGAAATGTATTCGCCATGTGCTAATAGAATAGAATGGCAAGCAGAATGCTAACTATCACATGTTATTCTGCGTATGCTGGGGAAAGCTGGGCTGTGGCGTTCCTAGTGAAGATAGGTCACTGATGCCTGGAGAGTTTCCAGACGATGCACTGAGCCCCTTTGATAGCGGCAGTGTGCGGGTTGCCTCTGCCTGATAACTTGAGCAGCCAGCATGCAGACAGGGCGGGGTGAAGGGTGGAGGGCAGATGAGATGGCAGGTGGCAGTGCCCACAGTAGCTTTTTAAAAGAGGGTATACCTCTGGGTGTAATCCTGGCGTTTAAAGGTCCCATGAAATTACATTGGCTTGAGTTTGCTGAGTGTCTCCTTGGAAACTGGTGTTGTGATCTAGTGGAGGGCTGGGGTCCATCCGTGCTGGAGTGCTTTCCTAGCCGACCAGAACAATGTGTGTAGTGCAGGCATTCGTTCAGGCCGCTCAGATCTCAACTGCTTTTTTCCGGAAGTAGTTTTATTAAACTTAAAACTGGTGTCCTTTCATTATAAATTATTCAGAAAATTACCTTGGCTCTGTAGGTCATAGCAAGCTCACACTGAGTGATGTTTAAAGCCTCCCGCTTGCCACCCTCTCTGGATTTTTTATTTTAGTTCTCCTTAATATTATTTAATATTCAGTTGTGTTAATTTTCTTTCTTGTTCTAACAGTTTTCCAAAGCAAAACCCTTTGTCCTGAATGTTTCCACTTGAATCTTCGGTGTGTGTGTGTGTGTGTGTGTGTGTGTGTGTGTGTGTGAGAGAGAGAGAGAGAGAGAGAGAGAGAGAGAGAGAGAGAGAGGCAGACAGACAGACAGACAAGCAGACAGGGTCTTACTATGTAGTTCAATCTGGCCCAGAGTTGAATCCTGCCTCCTGACTGCTGAGATTCAGCATCAAGCCACCACTCCCGACCTCTGTTTGAACTTTTCATCCCACTCTTTTAAATATGTCCACACGGTAAAAACTCCCCAGTGTTGCGTGGTCCTTCCAGTACTCACACCTTCAGCTGGCTCTGCACCTCCAAGCCAGTGTTCTTTTCCAAGTTAAGGATTTGCTTAATTTCTCTCAGGTTTCATACATTTTCATTGAGTTCTGTTTTTAGTTTTCTTGTTTGCCCTAGTCATCTGTGCCTTTGGTCACTTGAGAAGGGCCGTCTCTCTTGACCGGTTCTTTTTCTCTGTAGCCCCATCAACAGCTTTGGTTTGCTGTTTACCAGTACACATATTGTACAAGTAAATAGTAGCCCATAGGCTAGCACAGTTTGAGGCAAGTAATTTTTGAGCTGAATTGAAGCTATGAGTTCATGCATTCGTCTAAATTTCTTTAGGAAACACAAAAAGATCAGACCAGCTGCACTGTTTATGTAACCCAAGAAGCAGGCCTGGAACTGACGACTGAAAACATCCTGGTCCTGATGTTGTGAGTGGTCTTCCTGCAGATGCTCTTGGTGCGCCTCTTTAGTGCACTGGGGCTCTTAGCTCAGGTTGCTCACTTCCTGGGTGAACTGGTCTACTGTTTCTTGAAATTAGTGTCCTAGATCAGGCCTTCTATCTCCAACCCCATCCAGTAAAGATACGTTTACAGTGTTCTCTTTGAATGGGTGCATGTCCTCCGCTGAACTGAACTCTCTCAGTCAGTCCTAGTTAGTTTCCTCCTTTCCAAGAACAATTCTTATTTCAGATGGAAAGACTGATTTTTGGCTTATTTTAGGCTTTAATCATGCACAGTTGCTGATTTGAATCTCGACTTGGGCAAGGGTTAGTAGGTGTTCTTTGGCAGGTGGGAACGGATTTATTCCGATAATCTCATAAAATCAGAGCCTGCTTCCAATTATGGGATATAGTTATGAGTTTAAGAATTTTCTAGATATTTTTGGAAAAAAAATCAGGTGTATCTTTTGTGTAGCTCAGAGAGACAAGCCTGAACTGACCACTGGAAATGCCCTAGGCCTGATTATTAAGGCAGCCTGCAGCAGATGCTGATGTGAGACTTGTGGGTACCCATCCTGTGTCAATGAGGCACCATGAGCTAAATTAGGGAGGCTCTATGTGTTAGTGGAAACCATTGACTTCTAAAATAGGTTTTAAAAGATTATCGAGTATATTTTTAAATAAACATTGCAATTTTCATTTGAAGATTTAAAGATCTCATTTGAAGATGTCTATATTCTATAATCAAATTTTAATTGACTAACCTGTTTAAATTTTTATGACGTAAAAATACACCTAGAATTTTGTTATTGGTCTTGGCTTTAGAGAGACAGGATCTAACTCTATTGGACTGGCCTTAAACTTGCTGGTGGTCCTCCTGCCTCAGCTTCCCAAGGGTGGGATTACAGGTGTGAGTACACCTGGGGTTTTCCCTGTGGGCCTCCAGGATTTGTCCTATGGATGTGACTTGCTCTTAAAGTCCCTGCTCCTTCAGTTGACCTGGTGTCTTGTTTTTGGACTAACGTTATTTTTAGACTCATCATTCTGCCTCAGACAGGATCATAAAACTGACAAAAGATGTTTCCCTGCTTGTTACTGTGTGCATGGTTATTGCTCAAGAAGAAAATACGTTCATTTTTGGTGTTTGCATCACGTGGTTTTACAGCTTTGAAAACCCATTCATCAGAGCGTTGCTGGATGATCATTTGAACAGTTAGGTGCTTGAAGAGCTTTTAAATCTGTGTCCCTCCTTAAAAAACAAAACTGTTCTGCCGAGGGAGGAATTTATTGTTCTGGCACATGGTTTCAAGGTTGAACTTGCAGATAATTTACACAGAGTTCAGCTCTTTGCCTCTAGTTGTGACTGTTAGCTCTTCTGGGGGAAGTACGCCTTGTTACAGAAGGTTTCTGATAGGCTCTTGGACTGTGACCAAGTCTTTGGCAAATGAGGGCACACTCTCACTGTGTTTAGGATCAGCTGGAGAGCCTTAGAAGCAGTGCCCGGGTCCCATTTAGGACATATGTCAGGATCTCCAGCTGCGGGGCCTCAGCATCTGTATTTACTAGGCTTCCCAGGTGGCTATAATGTATAGCCAAGGTTGAGAACCATCCTCTTAGAGAAATGAGAGAGACGTTGTCTGTGGAAGTCATTGGACCCCTTTCCCCACCCAACCTCCCCATGGGAAGATTACCAGGTAGAGTTCACCCCTGGAGCTCTAAGTGGAGGAGATGTATGAGTCTATCTAAGCTCTCAGACAAGCATCACTCCCTAACAAGCTGTGTTTAACGCCAATCTCTTCTCCTTTCTTTTGTATAATTGTAAGTGGGTTATTTAAAGTTCCCACCTCCCGCTTGTTTTTCTAGTCTCTATTGGACCCTACTTTGGACCTTCTTAACTGTTAATGGCTGAACATTTCTCCAGCCCTAGGAACAGTCTTCTAAAGAAACTTGTAAGGAGAGACGCTACTGTTTGAAGACATAGTGTAAGACTTGAAAACGGAGCCACCTTAACTTGTTTCTTTTGAGAAGCCTACTATGGTATGTTGAGCTGTTGACTGGCTTAGTGTAGTTCTCAGACAAGCAGTGCTGACATCACATGGGAACATGTGATGTGGCCCACTAAATCAGAAATTCTGCACAGCGGTCTGTGTTTTAACAAGACACAGACTGTGTAGTTTTGTTGTAAGCTGAGGTTTCAGAGCTAGGCTTAAAAAAAATTTTTTTTTTAAAGATTTATTTGTGAGTTTTGCTAGAATGTATGTATGGGCACCATGCATGTTTCTGACAGGTGAGCGAGGGTTGTCAGATTGCCTGGAACTGGAGCTATGGATGGTTGTGAGCTGCCGGGTGGATCCTGGGAATCGAACCTAGGTCCTCTGGAGGAGCAGCCTGCTCTGTTAATGGCTGAACATTTCTCCAGCCCTAGGAACAGTCTTCTAAAGTCATTTGCTAGATGCATGGGTTGCTTGTGATGATTGAAGAAGTCAGAATCATAATTCTCATGCCACTTTGATGCATGAATCCCGGCATAGGGGAAAATGAGCATACATCGTGTGATAGAGTCTGTGGATTGCAGCACAGTCTGGTCCCCTTGAGCATTGTAGACCAGTCTTTCTTTCCTCTTAGCTTACTGCAAAAGGCAGGGACCACTCTCCTTGCAGGATGACAGTTAGGGGAACCAAAGATCCTACTAGGTTGTATAGAGAAAAGCACTGTCTATCCTGAGATATAGAATGTGCTAAAGGGCTTGTTTTAGATTGGATTCTGGTTAGTTAATGGTCTTCCCTGTTTGTTTGTTTTCTTGCCTTTGGGGGAACGTCCCCAGTTTGAAGACCAGCATGAGGCCAGGGAGTAGCCTCTGACTCATCCCTAGACAGCCACGAGACCTGTGGGAGAGCGATAAGATTAAAATGTGCTGGTGTAACCAGGGAGAGGAGGGAAGAGTAGGGCCACTCTAGCGATGAAGTCAGGAATGAGCAGGTGACATCTGCCTTGGCTCAGGATCCTAAATGGTGCCTGGCCTACTTCACAAGGTGAAGGCAGGGTGGATGGAATGATTGCTGCCTGCCAGTATCATTGGATTTGTAATCCATTAAGCAGGGCCTCCTCGTCGGCTGCATCAGACATAGCTGATGGCTTTAGGGGTATAAATAGTGAGCCAGCAGTGGGGTAGGCAGGACGGGAAGTTCATTTCAGGATCTCTTTCTTAGCAGCTGCTTCAGAATGTTGCATGGCATTCATAAACAATTTTACCCGTAGCTTAGATTGTGGATCCCTCTGTGACCACAGTGTGCCAGGTCTCGTGGCCCTGAGGATACTGACCTTGAATGCTAACCTTCCAAGTGGCAGTGCTCTGGACTTTCACTCTCCTGACTTCCTCAGGGTCCTTGAGAGGAGGGACATGGCATGGGAGAGGCTTTACTCTGGGCTAGAGTTTGAGGAGTCTTCAGAAGGTGTTATGAACACTATTAGCAGCGTTTACACCTGACTCCAGGAGAGTCCTAGGGACGTCTGAAGATCAGAAGGCAGTTGGACGTAGCTGGTGGGAACTGGAAGTGCTTGGAACAATGGTGCTCTCCTTCCACAGCTACAGAAGAAGTGCGTAAATATGGCTTCCATTTGTTTTCCCAAAACACAGACCTCTGTTGGTATGCCTTGAGAACAAGAAAATCAATGTGTTCTGAAAGGTCCTGGCACCAAGGATTCATTTACTGAGGAATTAGGTTTCTTTAAAAATACCAGGCTCATAAGAGAAACCTGCCTAGCAGTCGTGTGGAAGGTTGGCTCCATCCCACTGGGATCCTGAGACCTTGGTTCCCGTGGACTTACCTGAAGATGGCAGTGAGGGAAATTATCTACTCCCACCTCTCGGAAGCCTTGGTTTTGAGACTGTCTCCCAATCCCTACTTCTACATGCTCCAGTTGTAGAGAGTCACAGGTCCCCATAAAAAGGGGGCAAAACCACTATAAACCTTCAACCTGGGTTGGTGTGAATGGGTGTGAACGCGCAGTCGCAGCCTTTGGTTCCTCCTTCATCTCTGTGACTGTAGCTCAGAGGACCCGTTGTCCAGCACCTCATCGTGCGCCAGTGGTAAGAGCTTAACCGCTCCTCTTCCAGAAGAGGACTGGGGAAGACTAGGGAAGCAGGTGAGAGACGGAGGTGGGGTGTCAGCACATTGTCTTCCTGCTTTGACAAAACTCCAAAGTCAATAATTTATCCAAGCTTCAGAGATTTTGATTTCTTAAATATTGATCTTATGCTCACTGCCTGAGACCTCAGTGGGTGATCTTTTCTACCATAATCTTCTTGGTTTACAGAGGAGAGGATGGAGGGGTCTGCAGGGTCTGCTGGGATGGAGACAGATGTTCTCACCTTGCCTGTCCGTTTCAGAACCCATCCTGAGAAGAGTCTTGAGTGTTGGTGTAGACAAGTGTCCGCATGGAGCCCAAACGGCTTTTCAGACATGTCACCTGGTGATGTGTGGTTGGTGATTCTTAGGCGTGGCGCTCTCCAATGTCCCCATTTTGCTTGAGGCTGCAGTGCAAACATAAATGTTAAAGAGTGGCCTGGTCATCTCTGCAGGTTCCGAAATGAGCCACAGAGATACCTTTACTCCAGATTGCAGCAGAACTTGCTTTTGGTAACTTTTCCCTCATTCTCTCTCCTTTGGTTTCCCTCATCTTCCCCACCTTCCCCTGCTCTTCCCTGTAGTTGAGGCCTGTGTGCCATCGTGTGATGACAGGACACACTGCACTAAAGGCCGTGGGACATTGAGAGCCATTAGATCTGGCTCTCCTTCACACTGTAGTCCAGGACATGGTGGTGATGGTTTACAAAGGTGACTAGAGTGAGCCCTGTTGATGGAGGGAGGCCAAGGTGCCTGGACAGACGTCCAGGAGCATGGAAGATGGGCCAGTGTAATAAATTCCTGGGTCAAGGCTGGAGGGTTAGAGCTGTGTGACTTTAACAAAGTATTAGGGGCAGTGGTTGGGTTTAGGAGAGTTAAACTACTATATAATCTCTCAGATTTCACTATCAAATGCACATCCCCGTGTACTTACAGTTAGGTGTTATCATTAACGACCCCACGTTGTAATTAAAGCGCAGGTAGAAAGAACTTCAGCCTCAGTTGTGGGAGCATTTAGCCTGGAGGAGTGCGAACTATTGCGCTTCCCCCATGCTGGAAAGGAGAGGAAGCTGAGTTCTCCTGTGGTTCGGGAATAGATAATAGCCGTGAGGTCTGTTTTCAGGATTGCCTTCCAAGGAGTTCAGAGTCGTGAGTCATTTCTTCTTTGTCAAGGTAGGAAGAGCATTCTTTCTACAAACTAAATCTCAAAGTCCTTGGTGCTGGGTAGATGCCGAGATGCGAGGAAGGAAATGGGAAATTGTGTGTTCCATCTTTCCTCCGCTATCATCCTCCCGTGAAAAATGAACTACTGCTCGCTTCCAACACTTTGTTAAAAGAACATGGCGGTCTGGGATTTCTCCTCTGGGTGAAAAAAAAATGAGTATCTCTATTTTTCTGAGATTGAAGGAGAAATCTTCCTCAATATAATATATAGGTCCAAAGAAAAGCCCTAAAACAGTGCAGGCTGTTTTTGGAATGTTACATAAATAAGAGTTTGAACAGTGATATAGGGGCAAGTACATTTTGTAGCATCCTGCCAACCCTCTCAGGAGAAAAGAGAAACAACCTCTTTTCCTCTCGGGTGAGCAGGGGAGCAGGCGCCTGCCAGTGACCTCTCCCTCAAATGTTGGGGTCCTGGCATCTTGCTTTTCTAAGGGAGTCAGGCCCCCACAAGCTTGAGTGCAGGAGAAGGTGAAGCCTGTACCAGGACGCAGTCAGGATTTGTGTGAGGACCCTCCTGTCGGTCTTCAGAACCATCTCTTTCCTTAGCCACAGACTCGTAGCGATTTCAGAAGTGCCTGAACTTTTTTTGGGGTTTTTTTCAAGACTAGATTTCTCTGTAGCTTTGGTGCCTGTCCTGGACTAGCTCTTGTAAACCAGACTGGCCTCACTCACAGAGATCCGCCTGCCTCAGCCTCCTGAGTGCTGGGATTAAAGGCGTGCGCCACCACCACCCGGCTGAACTTTTTAAAATAAAAAACGATGTGCTCCTTGTAAGTAAAGCAGATGCCCTAAAGAGAAAGGAAACAGCCATATATGAAATACACATCCATCCTGCTTAGCTTCATCCCTTTGCGTCTGGCTCAGAGGTGAGTGACCCTCTAGAGGGCATTAGCTGTGAGTTCTTTAGTTTTTGAGGTGATGTTTTTTAGGGCAACCTTGGTGTTTTTCTTTCTTGTGATGCCTTACAGCCGTCTAGGAGGTCGGGAAGCCCAACCTGTCCCAGAAAGTCGCTTTTGGCCAGCCTCTCGTTCAGCTGGCCAGAGAGGTCACTGTTAAATGGCCAGGGCCATTCTCCTGACTCTCAGGGCACAAGCTTCTTCACATCTTGTGTTCCTGGCATCCCATCTATCCTACCTGGCCCTACCTGAGAGGGTTTCTGGGAGGGCTGATCTGAAAAGCAAATTATGATAGATTAACGATGAAACCCTGAGCTGTGGTATGGGAGCCATCAACTCCCCCCCCCCCCCCGCTCTAATTTAGGAAATTAAGGCTCAGATGTGAAGACCTTATTTGAAACCACACAGTGAGGCCGCTCTTAACTATTCATTGATTAGCTGGGCACCAGCCCTAGTAAGCCCTATTTAAGATAGTGCCTCACATGGTCTTGAGGAGATAGTTCACCTGTCTCATGAAGATGTGTGACATAACTGTGCCTGTCAGGACACCATTTCCATTGTAGACATCACCATTCTGTTCCCTAGGGAAGAACAAGACTGTTTACTGTGCCCAGTGTGGAGGCTAAGGAAGACTTTGTCCTGGTAGCCCACGTGCTAGCTCTAGACCTGTAAGACTCTGAGGAATTCTTGTCTGTAGTCCAGGATGATGGGGCCTGAATTTCTAAGTGACTGGATCTTCAGGATTATGACTGAGAGAATTGCTGAGTGGGCACAATGACTTAGATTGATAGCCTTTGCCACAGAGGAAATTTACAGTTCCTCTGGTCTTGGTCCTGGGTAGCCAGTGTAGTAAAATTTAGGGGAGCTTGGGTATCTTGAAGAATTTGACCCCCAGAAACAACGTAAGTCTGATTGCTGAGGCTAAGCTCTTCTTAGACACCTGGGAGTTTGGTGTTTCTCGAACTAAGGGACTTCTTTTGCTGTTTGCCTGAGAGCAGCATTGCCACTTCTCGTCACTTAGGCGGGAATTTCGGGCTCAGCACTGACTGTTAAGAGGCTGTGGCAGACAAGGTGGCCAATGCTGCAGCGAGTTAAATCTGTGCGTGCTTTGAAGATGATGACCGTATCTCAGACTGTCGGACTAACTCCTGTGAGCTGTTTGTTAGACCCACACATGGCCAAATGGCCTGGTTCCTCGGTAGTAGCTGGCAGCATTGGTATTGGCTTCTGCAGCCTGGCCGGGCTCTCATGAGTTGGTCGCTGGGGACAGGATTTGGAACTGGACCACAGCTCTGAGCATTCACCTAGTCACTCCATTTACCTGACGTGCAGTAAGGTATGGGATGGGTACGGGCTCAGAAATAGGCATTGCTTCTTTTTAGTCTGCTTGTTTTTCCATTCTAGGGAATGGGCCTCACTATTGTCCAGGCTGCTCATAGCCTCCTGCATTCAAGGGATGCTCCCACCTCAGCCTCCTGAGTAGCTGGAGCCACCCTGTCCAGCTTTGCTTCTTTAAAATCCAGACTCGCATCTACCGTATCCAGCCTGCTTTGTGTTCTGGCTGGCACAGTCTTGTGAATGGCAGGTCTCCGCAGCGTTCCTTGGGAGACTGCTCTCACCTTAGCTAGAAAGGGCAGTCGTGTTGAGTTTTCCATTGTGACATGTTTCTCTGCCTTCATTCATTATTTTCCCCTCTGGTAATACGACTCCTGACAGCATAATGTAGTGTTTTCCTTTTGTTGATGAGAGCATTACAGTAATCGGAAAGTTCCCACAGAACCGTCACAGCTCCCAGGAAATGGCGCTAGAGCGCAGACCTGCGTGGTGACTGGGGCACTGGGAGTGGGTGTTGCCCTCCGTTCACTCTGGCTCTTCTATTAAATTGTGTAACCGCGAAAGAATACTGAGTCTGCTTCCTTAAACAGAGACAACCGGCTCATCCCTAACAGTTTATTAGGTGGATCAAGGAGTGGAAGGCGTACCAACACCAGACATTGTAGTACTTTGGGAAGTTTGCCTATAGTCTTGCTATCTAAACTCGCATTTATCAGGATGCCGAACCAGTTTTGGATGATCCCAAGTCCAGTATATATGTACAGTGGTTTAGATTTTCATCTGCTAAAGCTCAGAGGTTGTAGACTAGTAGAAGAATAGCGATAACTTTTCCAAGGAACCCTGGATGACTGGAGAAGCTCTCTAATGGGAGGCAGAGGGCACAGACATTGCTCTGGTTCACAGGGATGAAGTTGAAGCATATTCTCTGACAGAATTCCTAAGCCAGGCCCTTTTGAAATGAGAAGTTGGGTCCCTGATCTGTGTTGTGGTTCTTGTTTGGCAGTTGTCTTTGCCAGAATGTTCAAACCCTGAAGAATCTTGGCTAGGTTACTGTCCCAGCTTTTGGAGAACAGAAGTTTCCCTCTCTGGATTTACATTCTGCTGGAAAACCTTACAACCCAAGCCTCAAAGGTTTCAAATTAACCCAGTGCAGGGGTTTTGGGGCCACTTGACCTGTGCACATGAACACGTGCACGCGCGCGCGCACACACGCACACAGACATACGCACACAATGCTGTTTAGAACCAGGTGGCAGTAGGGGCATGGCCCCTTTACTCTGCAAGAGACGTTATGCCCCCTCTTTGGCACTTGAGCAGAATGAGGCGGACTGCTTTTCCCGAGACAGCCGGGAGCCTCTCAAGGTGTGCCCCATGCATTTCTCCATCCAGAGACGTCTTTCACCTCTTATTAGAGTGCTTAGTGGCTACTCAGGCCACATTAAGAAAAGCTATCATTGTTATTCTGTTAGCCTGCAGCCTCTCTGGTTTTAGTCAGATGAAACTCCAAACCACTTTAAGTACACATTGGGCTCCGTGTCACATCTAAACTCCAGAGGCTGCTGCGGAGCAGGGCTGTATTAGCCCAGGCTTCAGTACCCTCTGTGCAGCTGCTGCCCTCAGGTGTCCTTCAGGGGTGCATAGCAGGAAGATGAGGGACAGATGTCTGGCTTTCATCCCTTCCCCTCCCCATTTTCCTAGCCGCTTGCCTCAAACCCCAGCAGAGATCTGCCGTTCCTGGGTGCCTTAACCCATGAAAAAAGCAAAGACGGTTTTCCAAGGTTGTGTTGATTTTATACTTAATTTGCTGGAGCTCCTTCTTGTGCCGTGTGGCAACTTGGAAAAATATTTGCTGCTAAGTGACAAAGCCATCGGCTAGTTAAGGACTATAGAGTCTTAGGCTAGCAGGCTTGTCTGACAGGATCAAAGCAGCGTCTGCTTTGAGTGACAGTTCCCCAGCGGCCGCACGGCCTTCTCTTGCAGAGTTTGTTTTAAGATATCATGAGGAAGAGGTAATAGATATAATTCTCGTTTTAAAAATTTGGTTTTCTAAGGTAGTGATCCAGTTCATTTGCGTATTCACTCCTCTGTGGTTTACATATTTTCCTTGTCATTTCTTTCCTGGCATCCCAGGAATTTGATTGGGTGTGTATGGATCCGGAGCAGAGCCTGGGTCTTAACAGCTGTGGCTCAGGGAGAAGACTGTTAATAGGTGGGAAAACTGAGGAGCTAGAAGAGTCTGGGAGAACAGAGACATACACGCACACACACACATGCACACACACACGCACACACATACATGCACACACACACGCACACACACACGCACACACACACACAGTTGTCCTTTTGCTCTTAAAGTGAAAGCTATGCTTGGCCTGAGCCGTGATTTTTCTGCTCTCTGTTTTAGATCAGAATGTTTCTGCAGACAGACAAGGCATTGTTTAAAATCGTGCGCTCGCCAGCTTTTGCCTTGTCATCAGAAACCCTTGGTGAAATGTTTCATTTCTCTCTGAGGCTGTCTGTGCTTAGTTGACTTGCTGATCGTACATTTGGTTCTGGAACCTGGAACTTCCCTTTTGCCCACCTGTGTTGTGTTGTCCATGGGACACTCACGATATTTTTATGGTGAACTTAAGGATTCCTGAAGTGTGGCTCAGACCAGTGTTTCCAAATTCACAGGAAGCTCCTACTCTCCTTTTCTCCCCTCCAGCCTTCTCAGTGTCGCTGCCCTTGCTAAGGGCTGCTGTGTACAGTGAGGTAGAGGATGTGTCTCATAATCTAAGATTTCAAAGCTGCTTTAACAGAGAGAAAGGCTCTAAATTCTGCCACAGTCTTCTCACCCATTGCATTGCTGTGGCCCCATTTAAGAATATGTTGTGTTATTTTTAAATGGATAAATTCAATAAGGCAAATGCCTTTTAAAACAAATTATTTTAAACTATTAATATTCATTATATGTTCTATCTGGTGGCCGGTATCTACCCCAACACTCAGGAGGCTGAGGCAGAAGGTCTGTGAGTTCAAGGCCAGCCTAAGCTACATAAGTCAGTGTCCAGTCAGGCTAGGCTACAGTGTGAGATTTTGTCTCAAAGGGAAAAAAACTTCACTTTGTAAACTACCTGGGCTTGTTCCTCTGGCTAGTGTGTTTATTCATTTTCATTGACTGTATGTAGGTGGTGTTTTTTCCTCATTAAACTATGTGAAAAATTAAGATCTACAAAATGATAAGTTGAGGTTGTTGAACAATTAGCTGTCTTTTATGAGCCGTTACATTTTATAACTTTTAATGAATGGTTTATCTTACTCTTTCAAAAATTCAGTTATAGATAACTTTAGAAGCATGAATTTGTTGCATGCACACACACACACACACACACACACACACACGAAATGAAGTGTGTGCCTAGACACAGACCTTGTCTTCTCCTTTCTTTTGGTCAGTTCTGCTTCTATTTTAGATTCCCTTTGCTTTGCCCTCTCAGGGGCTAAGAGGAAGCTTTGACTGTCAGGACAAACTGCCTCTGTGGCACTGGGCTGCAGCACCCTGCTGGCTGCCAACAGTAGGGTGGAGAGACAGGGCAGCTTGTCTGGGCCCTGCCCTCAGCCCAGAGCCTCAGCGGGATGGCAGGGCTTAGCGGGCTTTCTGCTGTTCTGGGGGCTGAGGAGGGAAAGTACTCTACTGCTCGCTGTAGTTTGTTCTGGTGTGGGTGTGGGAGAGAGTGTAGGGTACTGTAGTTTGTTCTGGTGTGGGTGTGGGAGAGAGTGTAGGGTATTTAGCGTCTGGGTGGACCGTGAGGAAGGTACCTCAGTCCCTTAAGGTTTATTAGGTAAACAGATCACTGTGGGCTTTGGCATGTGCATGTTCCCCAGGGCCTTTCCTGCGCCTGCTTTGAGTTTGGGGAGACTGGAAGGTTCACCACAGCTCTGATCTGAGGAGAAGTAGATGACTTGAATCCACTGTGGCCCCATTCCACATGAAACTCTTCTCTGATGCAGCTTTATTTCAGAAAATGGTTGTTTTTAATTTTTTTTTTTTAAAAAAGCCAACTAAATGGCAGGGAGAAATACAGGCTATACTTTTTGTAATTTTTCTTGGTCACAGGCAGCCCACAGAGAGCTTAGTGATGTAAGCAGGCTCTCCTTGCCTGGGTGCTGGAAGTCTTGTCCAGTCCAGGCCTTGGCTGCCCTGGGCTACATAGACACAGGCATGACCTGGATCTTTGTTTACTTCCTTTCCGAGTGCCGGGGACATTCAGTTCTAAGAAGGACCATGTGCGTGCACAAGCGCTCCTGCCAGCGCCTCTTAGGCCTTGGTTCCTGCCTGTCTTGGAAAGTGCCACATCCCTTAGGCAGCCTTTGCTCTTAGAGTGCACGCCTCGCTCCTGCAGTGCGCTCTGTTCCAGGAGTCCAGTGCAGGCTTGCAAGCTTCTCCCCGCCCCCAGTCCAGGCTGGAACCAGGCAGGGCTCGCTGCTCCTCAGTGTGGGCTTCTGTGAGTCACTTCTGGAGAGCAGGGCTTTCCTCACATGCTGCTGAGAAACTTAAAGGGCCCTTGGGCTGTCCAGTGCTGCCTGCTCATACAGTCTCTCCCAGAGGCTGGTTGGTACTGGTGGGATTTCAGAGGGATTCTTTGCCATTTCATAATAATTTAAACAAAAGCGGTGGTTGTTGCCAGGATGCTGTTGCAAAAGCAAGCAGGATTTTTTGTTTGTTTTTGAAACTTTCATTCTCTCGTGTTATTGGCATTTTGAGTTTTATTCTTAATCAGAGGCTATCATATTCTGTAGTGTCATAAACCTCAAATATTTGCATTCACACAGAATGAGTATATAGATGCATAAAGTCACTATGAAGGCTGAGATTTGTGATCAGGATTTAATTTCTTTTTGAAGAATAGTAATTATATTGAGGGGGGGTGAGAAGTACATGTATGTAGTGAATACAACGACCAGGAGTTATGAGTGAAGGATCAAGACATATTTTGTCAGAATTTTAGATGTGTTGCTCACAGATTCAAGCATGCTTTAAATACCCTACAGCCTTTCTCAGTTTGGTATTGGAACTGCGGCTCACTTATGACTATCATGTTACAGTGGTTAGCCTGCTGGGAACCTTGGAGCTCATTCTAACTCCGTTTTCATTGACAGAATGGTAGGCTGGTCCCCCACATAACTGTTAGAAAGGAAGGCCTGTTTGGGTAAGGCTAGGGCATGGGCATAGGGCATGCAGACTTTCTTTGGAGCCTGGGGGTATTAGATTGTCCTATTTAAAAACCTCAGTGTAGTTGGGACTCATGTTTAGAGTCAGTAGGGCTCTTTCAAATAAAATTTATTATCTTATTGATGTTGTAATACTTACAAATAAAATATAAATTATAAAAAAGTGTTTGGAAGAGAAAAAGGGAGAGACACATTAAGTTAAAGGTGGCCCATCTCTCTCAAGGGTCGTGGTGCCTGTTTGTCCAGGCAGCCATCCTAACACTAAGTATTGTGAGGTGTATGGAGTATCTTGTCTCCTTGGAAATCTCAGGGCCCTGCATGATATGGCAGCTGGATTAAACAGACTTTACACAGTTGTTTATTTTCTTTATTAAACAGGACTTCTCAGGGCAGTCCTGACTCAAAAGAAAGTCCATCACGTCCTTCTTTTGGTAATACAGTGAAATCCAAATCCTGAAGGGTCAGGAAGAGTGGGAGGACCAGAACCCACGCTCAGCTGAAATCCCCAAGTCACTTTTCGGTCAGGCATTCAGGAGCAGCCCATGAAATTACTTGGCTACCGTTTCCTCCTAGTTCTTCGGCAGCTTGAAATAGCATCTTGAGTTGGCAGTAAACTATCAGGTTATCGAGACTTTTCCTATGACTGAGCAGATTATTCTTTAGGGAGGCAAAGCAGAATCAAGCTCTGTTCCTGAAGCCCAGGTCGGATTTGGCGGTTATGCAGTGTTCCTTTTGGCTTCAGGGACCTTGAAAGAAAAACATAATGGTACACTTAGAAACTTGTATGTACACCTTCTAAAGCACTGTCTTCATTTTATTAAAAAAAAAACAGTTTGGGGTATGTTAATATAAAGAGAGCAGTCTTAGCAGAGTAATAGGGAAACAGGTCAGCAGTGCAGAGCGCGGACAGATCTCAGAAGTGTGCTGAGAGACATGCCTGGTTCAGTGGAACACATGCTCCTGGCTCTGTTTCTGCGAGAGTCTAGAAAGGCAATACCAACTATGGTGAGAGCAGATCTCAGTGACTGCAGGGCTTGGGGTGGGAGGGGTCTGGCTGCAGAAAAGCATCTGTGGGGAGAAATGAGAGTCTAGTGTTATTGTCACATGTGCACTTGCTGCCGTGGTCTAACTGCAGGTCCACAGTGCCTTCACTTTTCTGTTCCCGTGAGTTAGACCTAATAACGCCTATTTAAAATGAAAAAATGTTTAGAAATGGCTGGAATTTCTTTGCGTAACTTCAGAAGTCATCCGAGTGAACTGTTTTGCAGCGAGACACTCAGCACTGTTCTGCAGGGGCAGCTCCCTCGTGCCCAGAGTTATTCTTTATTGTTGTCGTGAGACACTCTTTCTATCTCTCCTTTCGTCTTCACTCCATGGTTTAAATAGTAGAAGCTCTTTGCTGCATACATTTGCAGTCCTTAGTAATAAGCAAGAGTGTAGTCTTTCGTAAACTGACACCCCCCCCTTTTAAGGATAGTGTTGGGGATGTACTGGAGAGGGACAAGTAGTGGAGAGAGTGTGTGTGTTCTTCAGATCGCTGTGCTGTGGTCACACACCTGTCTAAGCTACTGTGCGTATTGAAAGAAAGTGTCATGAGTTTCGCTGCTGGCACCTGTGTGCCACAGCTGGGGTCTCAGTCTTTGAGAAGCCAGTTGTTAAGGCATTGAGTCGGACTGGCATGGCAGTGACGGAGAGAGCAGGAGAATGCTCGTGTAGGAGACTCCCCAGTGTTTAGTCTCCTTCATACCATTAGAATTTAAGAGTGTTTCTCCAGTGCACCCACAGAGAAATGGATATGTGCTTAGGAGTGTATAATTTAGCGGCCACTTTGAACATCTAGGTATTGGCACTATTACCACTGAGTGTTCAATTTAAAGTTCGGGTCTGCTGTGTCCAGTCAGCAAAGAACTAGCTTGCTCCTAATGGGACGTGTTAGCTGGGCTCAGAGCGATGCTTTTTCTCAGAAGAGAGGATTATACGTTACAGTCACAAGATGTTCTTTTATTTCCTAGTTTATCAAAAGATGTTGATTGTGAAATCGGCCGTGTGGATAATTTAGATCTTACTGGTGTTAAATGGAGGTGTGTGAGAGGGGCTTGTTAGGAGGGTAGCCGGCCTTAAGGAAAGTTCAATATTGGCCTGAGTTGGAAAAGTAAACAGCTTTCCCACGCTGTCACATTTCCTCGGCCGGGAGAGCTCCAAGGAGAGATGGCAGCCCTCCTCTTTCTTGTTTCTTTCTGTCCCCACACTTGTTGAAAAGGTGGTTCCAAGTGTGACGAGAGAGCAGTTCGTGGTTTCTGTTTAAGTAGAATATTTGTTTATAGAAAGATGAAAACAGGTGCACTTTAAAAGACTTCCGAGAAAGGAAAAGAGAGAGATCTTTGCCTCTGCCTCAGGAGAGCTGTGGAATGTGAAGCTAAGTATGGAAACAAGCTGTCAAGATGCTAGGGTCCCTCCTTTCAGTTACAATAGGGGAGGTCTCAGGAGGAGCCCCCCAGCGACAGGCACTTGCCTTGGCCTCTCCCTGATTTTAGTCCTTTGGGTGTAGGCTATATTGTCTCCGCCTTACTGCTTTCTGAACTCAAAAGCTATAGGTGGAGGATCCCGTGGGTCTGGTGTGTCTCCGTTGACTAAACTGGGGAAGGGCTAGGGCAGGACTGCTAGGCACTGGCATGCCTGTTTGTCCCCACGTCAGCCTTTGTTGAATCTGGCAGGGCGCTAGCTCTTTCCAAACATGACTGCTGCCAGCCCTATGCTGTGTGATAAGGATTGGCTATACCCGAGCCAAGTTTTGTAGGGCCGGTTCTTTCCGATTCTGTTTCTTTATGTCCTTATAAAACCTTCAAAGCCCATGTGTGGGACTCTGTGTCAGGAATGTGTGTTTGTTACAGACACTTGTAACCTTAGGTATTTTCATGGTGGTTCTCCAGACAGCACTAGCAAGAGCGGCCTATTTGATGGTTTGCGGTTGTGCTCAAGGGTAGACATCTTTTTCCTGGGCCACACCTCTGCCATTCCCCTCCACTCTCCCCCAAGCAGCTGGGATTTGCAGATCTTTGTCAAGCCACAAGTTGATGAGTCCAAAACTGTCGGCCCGTTTCTGTTCAGTTCATGTGAAGTATGAGCAGAGTAATGTTTTAGGTAGCGTTGTGCAATGCAAGTTGGTTTACAGGAACACTGGAAGTATTTCTAAAGGAGGGAGAGTGAAAAAATACTTTTCATTTTAACGGTCACCTCCCACTGTTGAACTTGAGCTAAATTTAAATAATCATATTTAAAAAGTTGGTGCTTATCATATCGCATTGCTTATTTTTCCCCCAAGGACGTCCATTGTTTCTCATGAACACAACCTAAGGTTTTGTTTTCTAAGAACCCAGTAGGTGCCAAAGACTCTCTTCCCTTTCTGAAGCGGTTTTAGTGTGGTTTTTGTAGTTTTCTGACTCTCACCCTTTGGTTTGCTGTGCTCCCTTTCTCACAGAAGCCTGTTTTCCTAGAGGAAAGGGAGTTCATTAGCAAATCCTAATGATGGAGACCTTGCCCTGGGCGAGAAGCACTAAATATGCTGCCTGTGCCTTCCTGTCTGTAAGTCCACACAAAGGATGTCCTTCTGTCAGAGCCGCATCCCAGCACCACAGTGGCCCGTTTGCACATGGCTGTGAGAGGTCTTCTAGTAGTGGCAAAACATCATGCTACCCCCTGGCTTATCCTCCTCCACCCCGTCTCCACCCCCAGCCCTTGCAGACAGATCTTTCTCTGTGGCCAATCCCACTTCAGAGTCTTGAACTCTTGCCTCCAGAGTGCCAGATTATAACCATAGCCTGCTGTGCTTGGCTTTTGTTGACTGTGCCAGGGATGGGACATGCTGTCTGCCTCCTGCTGTTTTAGATTGTTAGTGATGAGCGTCATAATTTTGCTAGAAATTGGTTTTGCATTAATGGGGAAGCACTTGAAGATTCATGTAAGAATCTCTATGGTGGCAGTCCTGGGTCCTTTCGTGTGTCCGGCTGCTTCCCTCCTTTTTGTTGAAGCCTACTTTGTCATTTGTTTTTCCTGTGATGTTCCTTCAGGCGTTGAAGAATGCCTTCCAAGTTTGCAATCTGAGTGCTTACTGTCTCAGCTCTAAAGGCCAGTGCCTTATTCTCTGCATCTCTCCTTTCTGTTCTGTTACCCCTCAGCATGGAAGTATTTATAACACTATTTTTGCTATTACTTGCCAATGATTTTGAAGAATAATGGACCCATTCAAGAAAGTTGTACTGGCTATGCCTTAACAGTTTTTAAAAGCAATGTGCCCACAAGCCCGTTTTGTATATGATATGCCTATGATTCCAAGGACTCCTGGTTAGTACGAAATTTAAAAGAAAAACGTTCAAAGCAAAAGCAGGACTGTGGACTCCTGAACTATAATAGAAAGTGTCCAGATGACTTAGGAATTAGGAATTGATGAATGAACAGCCCATCAAGTGTATTTTGTTAGCAGAGATGAAAAATGAAAAGAGGATTGGCGCATTTAAGGAGTGCTAAGAAGGGCATTCAGAGGAAAGAGGAGGATAAATGTGCTTCTCTCTGTAGGTGCAGTGATGGGGATTTAGAGGGAACGTCTAAGATTGCTAGCCCAATTACACGTTTTATTTAAAAAGTGATCTGTGTTTGTATGAGTTTGAAAAATAACGCCCAACCGTGCTGTAGGAGCTTTGAGATGTGTGACAGCACACCGAAGCCATGGCAGGTTCTGCAGCTCTGTTTCTGCAAAATTTACTATAGTATATTCCAAACAGCTTCAGAGAATTTGAGGGTGGGGTAGGGCAGAAAAGTAGCAGAACCCACTTTGGGAAATGAAATGCCGGGCCAGAAAACCCAGAGTCCTTCCCAACTGGAAGACCCTTCCAGAAGTGTTAGTGATGCCCTGACACCACAAGAAGAGAAAAGCCCAGGACTGTAGGGGTGTGAGTGGTGTGAGCTCCTTCTGTGCATCGAGGTAACCAAAGAGAACCAAACCTTAGTATGTTCCGTTGAGCAGATAGAAGCCTCGTCAATTTCTCCCTCCCATTAAATCCATAGGCGTAGGCCCAAAGCAGCTGTCTGAGACTGAACCTGGAGTGCACTTTTCACGGCAGGGATACTCACTTCAGAGACCTGCCGCCTTAAACAACATGCTATGTTGCTGTTAATTGTGAGTTTCCAGGGGCTGCTTTGTGTTGCTCATACCCCTTTTGATGATGGCTGTGTGCCATTGTGGAGTTCCCTGGCTAAACTTAAGCTACTAAGACAAGGCGAAGGGTGCTTGGGTTCCATCATGTCTTGTGTCACTAGGCTCCTGAGCCCCCAGCAGTGTTTTGATTATGCACCCAATTTTTCATATATTTGAAGTTTTTTTTTAAAAAAATACAGATATCCTATAGGCTTTCGTGACTGACACTATAGACCTGTGTGTAGCTAGCGAGTCCCGCTGCAGCAATGTAAGGTAGCCAATGAGCTATTTTAAGATCAAACCTCATGTTTCTCTAATTTTTAATAAGCTTTTATGGCTGCCTCACTCTTAATATATCAGACTTCATTGCATGCCTTCTACTGGAGCACTAAGGAGCGACCCAAATTAGAATTCATACCTTAGTTGTTTTTAAATAGTTATTTCTTCTTTGCTAACAATATGAAGTTATTTATTAAATAACCTCTCCTAAACCCATCATCACTAGAGCAAATTTATGAGTATTTAGCCTAAAACAAGCAAGTTGAATTTACTTAAAAAAATAAAACCCGTGCTGTGGTTTGGGGCAGTGCTCCTCTTATGGGAGTCAGTCCTGTCTGGCTCCTGCTTTCCCCCACCTGACTCCTCTGGAGTCCCCCCTCCCCCAGAGTGGGGCAGGAGGTCTGGGCTGGCCAGATTCTGCCAAGGCATTGCTACCCCGCTCTGCTGATAGGACATTTGCAGCATGGGGATGAGAGGGATTACCAAGCAGTTTGCTAAGTGATAAACTCAGCTGAGCCCCCCCCAAAAAAAATGACTGGGACTCTGCACCCGCTGTCTGTGCTGAGGGTTGCTGGAAAGTAGGGATAAAAACAGCCTTGAGTTCTCTCCTGCAAAGTTTAACATAGCTTGGCTTAGAAGTATAATTTCAAAATGTTTGGGGCCGTACAGATTTGGGGGTGCACACTACACATTCTCTGGTGATCGACTTACTGGAAATTCACCGTGGAAAGAGATTTTGGGAAAGCTCCCATTTATGGAACTGGTTCAGTAGGCACATAGCTTCCAGGAATGCCCAGCTAGATTTATATATGAGGCGTGTCTGGTTGACCGTCTTGTCCTGATGCCACAGTCTATGAAGTGGTTGAGGACATAGCCTATGGCAAGCGCTCTCCCCACTACCGTGCTTGATAGCTATGCACTCAGCTTGTCCTGGTGGCCGGCAAGAGCAAACTAACTCCCATTCGTGCATGCTCTTCTTTCTATTTTTCTTCTTCTCTACTTTCGGTGCCGTATTAAGAGGGATCGAGCTGATTTCAGAAATGGTCATCACTCTAACAGGAGGTGGGAGACTTTAGGGGAGAGTGTACTTAACCCATTCTACCTGTAACAAAGAAAGGTCATTCTTCCAAATAAAGCAACAGGCAGAATCTAGCATTTCTCCTCTTTCAAGTTTGTTTTTGAGAAAGGATCTCATAGTTCAATCTGGCCTCAATCTCTCTATGTAGAAATAAATAAATAAATCCATCCCTCAATCCTTCTGCCTTCACTTCCCTAGTGGTAGGATTGCAGGCATGCAGCAGCACACCCAGTTTATGTAGGGTCAGCGATCCAACCCAAGAGCTTCAGGCATATCAGGCACACACATGACCAGCTCAGCTCCATTCCCAGCTTCCCTCTGAAGGTTTATCACAAACTCTTAGTTCTCCCAGACATCCATTGATGATTGCAGTGATGTGGGCAAATGGAGTGACTATCATCCACAAAAACTGTTTGCTTGCTCAGGGACATCTTTTTCGGTCTTTTCGTGACTCTCTTAACAGCACTGGTTGATTTGAACATTCCAATGTCCAGAACATTGTCTCACAGTTTTGACCTAGAAAAGAAAATATGCATTGCATATTAAGATGGTCACTCTTGAGTCTGATTTCCAAAACATTCCTTTGGCTGTGAAGAGGATGCTAACGGGCTGAGGGATGGCCATTTGCGCGGTTTAAGATGGTGCATTTCTGTGAGCCTGGCCCGCAGTCTCTCTCTGACCTGCTGTCCAATCGTTTCTTCAGCGCAATGGATTAGCCTTTCATGGTTAACTTTGAGGTTTATATTTAGTCTTGATTTTGAAATAAAAAATTATCTGCGTTATACATTATAGTTTTTATGTATTTAAAAAGAAGTATTTTTGCAATGATTTGAGAAATGCCTGAGTCCATTTCTCAGGGGCTATGGAAGGATGCAGTACTGAGGATGGCTGTGTGGTTGGGTTTTGTTTACTAGACATAACGGAAAGAAAAATCTGTAAGATTGGCCTGTGGAGCCTTTTCTTAATTAGTGATTGATGTGGGAGAAGAAAGCAGGTGCTGCACAAGCCATGAGGAGCAAGGCAGTGAGCAGCACTCCTCCGTGGCCTCTGCATCAGCTCCTGTCCCACTTTCCCGCCCTGCTTGAGTCCCTGCCCTGCTTCCTTTTAAGATGGACTGTAATGCGGAAGTGTAAGCAAGACAAACTTTTCCTCTCCAAGTTGCTCTTGGTCCTGGTGTTTTGTTACAGCTGTAGAAACCCTGATTAAGACAATGATCAAACACAAGTGACATCAGCCTTAAAACCTGGATGAATCCTGTTTCTGTGTGATTACTAGGAGTCAGGTCAGCATCTTGCAGAATTATTGAGACAAGGATGAAAGCTAGGAAAGTACTTTTTCTTCAGTTAAGAATTATTACATAATTTAGGAAAGATTTTTCTGTAAAATAGAAAATTATGATGGATGTTAAGAAAGGAACACCAAGTCTGATTCTTGGTGAACAACTGAAGATTACTTTGCCCTCTGCATGGTGGTAAATGAAGCAATTGTGGATTACTCTATATGCCTTTGTGTTCTTTTTGAGTTTGGGTGATACTCAGTGGGTACACTTTTGCTAAGGTGACTTGAGTATGTTAAAGTGTAAAAACTTCCTATGACTTAATGTAATCTATGCAGTCATACACTAAACATGTATAGACTTTCTTTTTCTTGTTGTCATTTCCTAAGCAGGCCAGTATAAAAACTATTCACATAGCATGTACATTAGACATAATAAGTAGTCTAGAGATGATTAACGTGTACAGGAGGATGTATGCAAGATTACATGTAAATAGTTTGTTAATTTATGTAAGCGGCTTGAGTGTCTGCAGTTTTATTTGCCTAGGGGTGGGGGGTCTCAGAACTGATAGACGACTGTATTAAATGCTACAGTTTTAGAGTCTGTACTGGAACAAAAGTTGAGCAGCAGCTTGGTTCCCGTAGCCAAAGAAACAGCTACTCTGGCTGCCTTAGGCCCTTCAGGTTTTGAACGTTGGTTTTTGAACAGTAGCCATTGTTCTGCTGGTTTGATCTGAGCCAGATTTGGTTCCATCCCTATGGAGATGCCCTTATTTGCCAGATCTTAATGCCGGGAGTGGGCGGTTTTATAAGCTCTTTCCCCTGCTGTGCCTGGCTTACCTGTGATATGATGGCACAGTGGAAGAGAGCCAAACACACTCCAGTCAGATGGTCCTGTTTTTGTTTGATTTCCTTACTCTGCTCCACTACCATAAGACATGGCCTCTGACTTTGCTCATTATTTAATTTTTTTTGTTTTTGTTTTTGTTTTTTTTTTTGTTTTTCGAGACAGGGTTTCTCTGTGGTTTTGGAGCCTGTCCTGGAACTAGCTCTTGTAGACCAGGCTGGTCTCGAACTCACAGAGATCCACCTGCCTCTGCCTCCCAAGTGCTGGGATTAAAGGCGTGTGCCACCACCGCCCGGCTCATTATTTAATTTTTAGCTTGTTTTTTGGCCAAAGTAAACTTTTTAGTTGAAATCAGTGAAGTTTGTGGTCATAATTTATTACAGGATCCCTTTGTTTATACTTGTAATGGGCTGGGAACGACGCTCTGTGTGGTCTGCACCTGGAGAGCTGCGTATTTCTCAGGAAGGAATGTTCTAGGTTACACTGCGACTGTATGACGCTTGCTAATTTCTGCATTGCAAATTGTTATTGGTAAAAGCTTTGTTGGGCAGCGGCGGGGGGGCGGGCTTATGAAGAAATTAAAGAAAATTAAGATAGTGGGTCTCAAAGAAATTCTTGTGAAATACAACCGTTACACATCTAAAAAGAGAGAGCAGATGAGTAAAGAACCAATGTGTTGCTGAGTTTGAAGACTGGAGTTGTGTGCTCGATACGTCTCAGTTCTCACTCACGCTCTTGGTGACCAGTTGCTGGTCCTGTCTTCAAACCTAGAAACTGGAGGTGAGGAATTGCCTTTGACTCGCTCTGCACACCACCTCACGTCTGTGTTCACTGCTACACACCTTTCCATACCTCCTCCCCTCTGCTCACTATTGCACACTGCCCTGGCTCCTCTTCGCAAAGACGGTCTGTTGGCAAGGCTGCTGGGAGGATAGCGTTCTCTTCCTAGTAATCAGACCCTGCAGCTGTGATATTCCTGCTCTTACTCTCTAGATTCTCGACACAGTAGCATTGGCACAGGTAGAGCAGCGCTGGGGAGAGGAAAGCCATCTAGAATTTCACCAGCCTGTTCTACTTTAAGACTTCGTGACCAGTTGCAAATTGAAAATTGTGGAAAAGTGTATTTTAACTACCTTCAGCACGTGACAGTTTAAAAGCTCGTCTCCACTGGCTAGTTGACAGTTGCAGGCAGTTTTCATTTATGCTGGGGTTGGGTCGAGTTATGGACTGAGGATGTTGCCCCGTCAGAAGCAACACACATTAAGCCCTGGGTTCGAGCCACAGCGCCACATTAATTTGGGCGCGGTGTCACACACAGGAGTAGAGGCAGAAGGATTAGAAATTCAAGGTCATCCTTGGCTACCTAGAGGACCTTAGGGAACCCAGAGACCTGCAGGACTTAAAAGAAGTTGAAGTCCTTGTAGAAGACAAAAGTGGTCTCACCAGCAGGTGTCTGTGTTGATTTTTAAAATTTGCTGTGTTCTTAAAAACAAAGCCAAACCAGTTGCATCTGGGGGGCTATTGGAGTTTTCAGAAGCCAGGAGGCATGTCATTGGTTCTCGAAGTCACAGAGCTTAGAATTCATGGACATTTTGTCTTTTGTCCCTAACGGGCTTAAGTAATGGGTATATGTCTATTTTTATGGAGTTCCTAAGCTGTCTGCCCTCCTTCCCTTCTGGAGATGCTTGCCTGTTTGGGACTGTGTTTTCTGACAGTGGAGAAGCTACATCTAGTTTAGCTGGTCTCTATTTGGATGCTTAGGTGGTTACGAGTAAACTACTCAGTTTGTAAAGTACAGGGTGTGGTCTCTATTTTTCTATTATCTGACAGAGTGGTATATATATAATAAGTACACTCTCTTTAGGGGCTTCACCTTAGGAGCTAATTAAAAAATCTGTGTACTTAATATCCACTATTAGGCCAGGCAGTGATGGTGCACACCTTTAATCCCAGCTAGTTCCAGGACAGGAACCAAAAGCTACAGAGAAACCCTGTCTCGAGAAGAAAAAAAAAGAAAGAAAGAAAGAAAGAAAGAAAGAAAGAAAGAAAGAAAGAAATGCTAACCTATCAAAGCACCAAGGCCCAAAAGAGGCTGTAAATTGTTTCCACTTACAAACACAATGTGTTGGGCTAGCTTGTAGGAAATTGGCTTTCCTCTCCCTCCCTCCCTTCCTTCTTTCCTTACTTCCTTCTCTTTATGGTTTGGTTTTTTGCTTCTATGTTTTGAGACTGGGTTTCTCTGTATGGCCCTGGCTGTCCTAGAATTCACTCTTTAAACCAGGCTGGCCTTGAACTCACAGAGATCCACCTGCCTCTACCTCGTGAGTGCTGGGATTAAAGGCATGCGCCACCACCGCCCAGCTAGGTTAGCATTTCTTTTTTTTTTTAGGTTAGCATTTCTAATAGTAAACTTTTTGACGAGAAATACAATCAATCCCTCCCCTCGTTTGTTGCTGGAGTAGTTTATGCACAACAGTATTGAGCATGGCTTTTTGTTAAAACTGAGGTAGTCAGGGATTGGAGAGACGGCTCAGTAGTTGACAGTGATTGTTCTTACAAAGGACCCAGGTTCAGTTCCCAGCACCTACCCACATGGTGACCCACAACCTGCTGTAATCCCAGTGCCTCCTTCTGACCTTTGTGGGCACTATGGATGCACACGCTGAACAAACATACAAAGCACTCACACACATAAAATAAAACCTAAAACAAGAAGCAGAAGACTGAGGTATATGCAGTGGCTGTGGCCAGCTTCCAAGGTTTGAGAGCTAGACTTTGGTCTATGGAGAATCTCTTTGGTTGGTCTCACCTTAACCCAAACGGACAGCTACGTGATGCAGAAGAGGTTACTGGAGATTAATTCTTAAATGTCTTTAAGATCAGCTGGTTGACAGCCACGTTCTATAGAGCTATGCTTGATAACTGGTAAGCAGAGTAAATGGATTATCTCTAAGCCTTGCTATTTTTAGCCTTACTCCTCCCAAAGTGAATGGTGAATCCTCAAAACACTTCTAAAAGGCTTTGCCCCCCCCCACCAGCCCCCAGTGCCAATTTAGAGACTAACAGACTCTCAGGAATTGTTCCTAGGAAATGACAGAGGGTTCAGGGGGCGTTGGTGGCCACAGGAGCACTGGCTACCATGGATGGAGAAGCACCAAGGATCTGATGGGTTCTAGTCCAGTTTTGGCTGTTTTGTAGTGTCCCTGGGTCAAGTTCCAAAGTACTAATTGCTTTAACTGTTGTTTTTCAAGGTGTGGGTGAAAAAGCCTAGAGACTGCAGGTGGTGGTAAGAAGGGAGGTGGCCCGGCTGTTCCCAGATGGCAAGTGGGTTCGAATCTTTCCACATCACCATAGTGCTGTGGATCACCTGCCCAAAGGCATTGGCATTTCTGGGTCAGCTGCATGGCCAACAGTGACCTTTCTTGAACTGGAGTGCAGTTTGATCTTTTTCACCCGTTTGCTTCAGATCACACTTCTCTTGTGGACATGTTGTTTCTGGTCCTTCATCTCTAGCTTTTGGACTTATCCACATGTGGATAAGCTCCTAACATGATCACCCTAGGGGACTTTTTAGTGTTAACCCAGGCTAGATGTTGCTAACTGCTCTTTGCTGTGTGTCCTTCCCTTCCAAGATGATACTGGATATTTTTTTCTTTTCGAGACAGGGTTTCTCTGTAGCCTTGGATCCTGTCTTGAAACTAGCTCTTGTAGACCAGGCTGGCCTCGAACTCACACAGATCCCCCTGCTTCTGCCTCCCAAGTGCTTGTGGGACACCACCACTGTCTGGCTAATACTGGATATTTTAAATTAATTGCTTTAATAGGCAAGGATTAGATGGATTTGTGATTTATCGGTTATCTTATTGGGGAACTCATTATTCTTTAATAATCTTTACTATCATAGTTTCTAGATACATAAGATATGCACGGTTTTACAATAAAAGGGGTGAATCCAAGAGACCTGTTAAGTGGCTTTCATTGTAACTGCACTCCAGTCCAGGAATTCAGTGAGTGACTCCAGTAAACCTGCTGTACAAGAGGCTCAATGGAATCAGAAGTGTTCTTGAGTATAAAGGAGATCATGAGACTGGTCCTCTTAGCTTAATGGGCTGAGCCTCCTCACCTTTGTGCTCTGTGCCAGGGGCAAAGAATAGGAGCTGTGTGCGGTGGTTGTTTTGAAAGAAAGAATACAGTCTCTGTTTTTGCAAGAAGGCATCAGTGGAGTGGCTTCTGAAGCCGCAGGTGCGCTTTAAAGAACGGCGAGCGCAGTCCCAACACGTGGCCAGTGCTTGCAAGTGCCCTTGCTTTTCCTCCCCCCACCTTAGGGAAAGGTCAAAGGCTTCCTCTACAATCCTGACGCCTTTTGGATAAGGATATGGTGAAATAAAATTGCCTTTCTTGTTTAAAGACAGGAATCTGTTTGGAAGTCCGCCTGTAGCAAAAATCTTAATCAAATTATTAAGTTATAATTTGAAAGAAACCAATTCAAGGATACAATTTGAGTTTTGTTTTGTTTCTGTTTTTTGAGACAAAGTTTTTTCTCTGTGTAGCCATGGTTGTTCTGGAACTCTGTAGACCAGGGAGGGGTGGAACTCAGAGATCCGCCTGCCTCTGCCTCCCAGGTGCTGGGATTAAAGGCGTGGGCCATCACACACAACTACCATCTGAGTATTTAAAAGTACGCAGTGTTGTAACTAAGGTACAGATAATGTTATATTCAGCACACACATTTATCTCTGCCTGGCTATTTATTGTCAGTCTCCTCCCTGACCCTGGCAGCTGCCGAGCTGCTGTGGCCCCTTTCCAGAATTTCACACAAATGGAGCCACACTCTGTGTAGCTGTTTGTGGTAACAGCTTTCACTTAGCAGAGAGCTTTTGAGACTCACCCATGCCTTTTATCAGTAGATCATTCTTCTTAATGGCTAAGGAGTATGCCATTTTATGGCTATTCCACCGTATAACCCACCACAGTGTTGTGTCTGCGCATCAGTAGATGAACACTGGACTGGTTCCTAGCTTTTTATTGTCATGAGTAAGTTGCCATGAGTACTTAAGGGTATTTCTTCATCTCGGGGAACAAGGCTCTGTAACTGTAAGTTTGCTGAGCCATAGGCACAGGATGTGTTCTTAGGTTATCCCCAGATGCTTGCAGAGTGGATGTCCTTTCTGTATTTTACTTGCATCAGCAATGCAGAGTTCTGTTTACCCTCCAATCTTACCCGCATTTGCCATCCCCAGCGCAGTTCCTTGTTGATTGCAGTGTTTGAAATGGTAGACACCTTGCTGTAGTTTTAGTCTGCATTTACTTAATGTCTATTAAAGTATCTTTTAAATTTACTTACTTATTTGTTTATTGTGTGTGTATTTATGGAAGTCTGAAGACAATTTGTGGGAATTGGTTCTCTCCTCCTGTGTGGGTTCCAGAGGTCAAGTTTGGGGAGCAGCCTTGGCAGCAAGCACCTTTATCCACTGAGCCATCTCAATGGCCCACTGGTCTCCTTTACAATGAAGAGCTTGTTGAGGTGTTTTACTTTTTTGTTGTTATTTTTTCTCTTTCTTTCTCCTCCTCCTTCTTATTCTTATTCTTTTTTAATGTGCATTAGTGTTTTTGCCTGCATGCATGTCAGTGTGAGGGTGTCAGACCACTTGGAGTTGGATTATAGACAGTTGTGAGCTGTCATGTGGGTACTGGGGACTGAACCCAGGTCCTCTGGAAGAGTAGTCAGTGCTCTTAACCCCTGAGCCATCTGTCCAAACCCTGTTGTTATTTTTATGAAGAAGGGTCTCACTATGTGGCTCAGACTGTTATTGAACTTGATTCCTCATGGCTTGGATTATGTAACTCTAAAGACTTTTTAAAATGGTATTAGTTCACAGATTTTTGGTGATTAGGAATTCTTATTCCTTCTTCTGAACCCAAATTGTTTTTGCCAAAAGTAAATTTTTGTCCTCTTTGGTCTGGATGGCCTATTTTGTTGTTACAGATTTTGAAATAGGGTCTCATGTCACCCAGGTATCCAGAGAACAGCCTGAATTCCTGATCCTTCTGCCCCCAACCTGCACCTCCCAATTGCTAGGATCACAGGCTTGTACTGGCACACCTAGCCTGCTTGTTCATTTTAAGAAATACTTTTTTTGAAGAACAAATTTTAAGTTTTGTCGAGTTTGTGCTTTCTTGTTCTGTTTCAGAAGTCTTTGACTAATCTTTGATCATAACTTTCTTTTCCCTCTGCTTTCACCTCTTAAATGTAAGTCTCTGTTCCCTTTGGAGCTAATTTTAGTATTAAATATAAGTATAGATTCACTTATCAAGTGAACTTTGTTTTTATATATATAAGATGTGTATAAAGACTATTGTACTGGTTATTATTTGTATGTATATAGGTCTGTGGATGAAGGTCAGAGTAACTTTTGGGTTCTGGTTCTCTCTTTCCACCATAGACGGAAGTTTCTGTCCTGCTTGGTCCTGCAGCTGTTCAGTTTCAAAGAAACACACAGAGGCTTATATTAATTATAAACTGTTTGACCTATAAGCTCAGGCTTATTACTAACTAGCTCTTACAACTTAAATTAAGCACAAATCTTGTCTATGCTTAGCCACAGGGCTTGGTACCTTTTCTCAGTAAGGCATTCTCATCTTGCTTGCCCTGCCTATACTTCCTGCCTGGCTATTGACCAATTATATGAGTGACAAATCTTCACAGTGTACAAGAGCATTATCCCACAGCATTCCACCATGCAGGTCTGGGGAGGAGAACCATCTCACTGGCCCAGAACTTTGTTTACATCTTCAGGCTGTTGTACATGTTACTTGAAAATTATAGTTTCCAGTCACTTAACTGCTCCTAGGCAGCAGGAAGAGACACTGGGCTTGGCTTGAGCATTTGAAACCCCAAAGTCCACCCGCAGTGACTTACTTCTTTCAAAAGACCCACACCTACCCCAGTAAGGCCCATACTTCCTGGTGCCCTACTCCCTAAGCATTCAAATATGAGAGTCTGTGGGGCCATCACCATTAATACCACTATTGTCAGACTGGACCTTACTTTGTAGTTCAGGCTGGCCTCAAACTCTCACTCTCCTGCCTCAGCCTCCTAGGTGCTAGTATTACAGGTTTGCACCACACCTGCTCTCTGTCCTAGGCTTGAAATGCCAGAGGATCCAACTCAGCCCTTGTAAATGCTGAGCCAGCTCCTTTGTCACCAAGCCACACCCTCAGCAATTTTTTTGCATCAGTTCAAAACAACTTCTAACGTACTGTGATTTTGTTTCTTTAATTCATGAATTTTTCTCTGAAGTGAATTATTAAATTTCTATTTGGAGGATTTTTCTAATACCTTTTGTTTATGTTTTCTAGGTTAATTCTTCTGTGGTTAAAGAGCCTATTTATGTGGTATTTCAGTGTTTTCAAATTTACGGAGATCTGTTTGGTGGATTAGGACGTGGTCTGTCATGTCGGGATGTCCAGGTTCATTGCTGAGTATGTTTGTCATTAACTGCAGATACTGCTATTTTATCTCTTAGACTTTTATCTGTTTGTGTCTCTGTAGTCAAAGTGGGTGATGACTGAGTCCTCTTGTTTTGATTGTTGCCGTTTGTGCAGTTGACAGTCTGCCTTCCTTGGAGGTGCTGCGTGTTCAGTCCTTCATACCCTGTAGTTGGCGTTTGTCCGGGCCCCTTCATCTCGTTACTAGTTTGCTGCTCTGCCTGTGTGCTCCTGTGCGCTTCCCCCTTTCCTGCTTTCTTTTGAATTATTTTTGTTTTATTTCATTTTAGTGAGTTCGTGCTGTCCACCCCTGAGCCCCAGCTTTTGATACATTTCTGCTATTTTTTTTAATGGTTATTCCAAGGTTCACATTGTCTGTAACAAGCTTCAGATAACTGAGTGTGAGATCCCTGAGACCATATCTATGGCTCTCTCCCTTTTTTTCTACTGTGCCTTTATAGCTTATGTCACTATATTACTTTTATTTTAAATAGTCATTATATATTCAAAAGATTAAAAATGAGGAAAGGTTTCACTACCCTTACATTGAATGTTTCTAATTCTTCATTCCTTTGTTTAAAGTTTGTGTTGTAGTATTTTCTGTCTACTTAATAGGCATTTTTTCTTTTGGTCTCTTCAAGACAGGGTCTCCTGTAGCCCCTGCTGGCCCTAAATGTGTCATGTGGCTAAGTCTGGCATGCATTCTACTGATTCTTGTGCTTCTACTTGCAGAGTGTTAGGATTATAGATAGCTACGGGCTGCCACCCCTGGCGTTGAGTTATCAGCTTCCTGCTTGACGGAACAGGCTGGCCTCAGGCCCACTCTGGTCCTCCTCCCTGTGCCCCTGAGCATGGGGATTACATGCGCGGTTATCTTCATTTTTGCTTCATATTCATATCTAATTTGATAGCTTTAGGGATGTGTTTCTGTTGTCCTTTCAGCTTACACATTCTGCTAGTTTGTTTGTTTTCTGATGCTTCTGTGATAGGTATCTATAATTTTCCTTATTATCTGGGAGTTACTGACTTTTCCTGGATCTGAACACGTATAGTTTGTGCAAAATTTTAAAATGTAGGCATATTTTTAAGTTCGTTTGGGGACTGGAACAATGGCTCAGCAGTTAAGAGTCCATGTAGCTCTGGCAGAGACCTGGGTCCAGTTCCCAGAACCCTTATGATGGCTCAGAACCACCCATGACTCCTTTTCCAGGGGGATCTGATGCCCTCTTCTGACCTCTTCAAGTACCAGGCCTGCCCTCAGTGAGTGCACAGGCATCCAAACAGGCAAGATGCTCATACGCACTTTCTTAAAAATCCATTTTATAGTTGGTGGATATGTACACTGTTTCCACAATTTTTGACTGTGAATGAATATTATTGTGAACACTGCTGCTGTCAAATTGGCTACAACTCTGTACATGGCCGAGGTTCTGAGGCTGTACGCGGAATTGCTAGTTGATATGAGAACATTCTGTATCCCTCTTCTTGCAGTAGTTCTGGCCAACAGAAGACTTGCTTCATTGTCATCTGTCTTCTAGGAATCAGGTTCTGCGTTGCCCGATTGATGTACAATGTAAAAACAGTTGTTTTATGTGGTTTTGTCTCATTTTTCTATTCTTAGTCCATGATAGGTAGAACCTGTCCTAAGTGTGAGGCCAATATTAAATTCTGCAACTATACTAATTCTTCACAGCAGGAAAGTTCTGCCTGCAGAGCATCATGGTCGGTTTGCTTTCTGACTGAGGGTGTTTGTGATCTGAAGAAACGACACCTGAGTTTTCTGTATTGATTAATTGCTCCATCCCATTTGTTTAATCATCCAAGAAATGTTTATTAAACACTCGGGAGTGCTTCAAGTCCAGGCAGACATCACTTCTCTTTATTGCTATTTTTAGCAATTGGAATATGCTAAACAAATACAATAAAAATAGTTTTGCTTTTCTGGTTACAAGGTTGGATTTTTGGATTCTTCAACATTCAGAAATGGAAAGTAGAGAACAGAATATAAGTTGATCTCATTCCTGTCACTGGTCGTCTGTTTGTGTTCAAGAATAACAAAACTTTCAGTCATTTGTATTGAAAAGCTTTTTTAAAAGTTAAAGTTTAAGATGAATTTTTGTATGTATATGTGTGGGTGCGCATGTAACTTCCGAAGACAGCCTGCACGAGTCGGTTCTTCTACTGTCAAGTCCTAGAGACTGAGCTCAGGCCAGCACTCTTGACAACAACTGCCTGTATCTGCTGAGCCGTCTTGCCAGACCTGTTTTTTTTCTTCTAATTACTAAAAATAATTAATGGGCAGAAACATACTTGCCCCATTTTTGAGACAAATCTTCCTGTGGTCTGTGACAGTAGGAAGCTAATACCCGTGATTAACAAGGAAGAACGAGACCTACATAAGCATAAGCTGTATTGCCCTGTCCGAAGTCATGAGGGTGTGATTAATAGTCCCTAGGAGTTTTGATTTGGCGTGTCTTACTCTTAGGTTTCCCCTAAGCTTGGTTTCAGAGCCTAACAAAGAGTCTTCTGTGGATCAAGCTCAGACTGCCTTCTCCAGGCTTCGCTTTCTAAGCTTGCCCAGGATCTGACAGACTAGATTTGCAGGGTGGGGCTAGCGTGCCTCGGTGTCAAAGGGGAGCCTCCACGGGTCTTTGGGTCTTTCTTCGTGTCCAGTTAAATAATGCGGTACTGACTGGGAATCATTTTAAACAGGGGACTCTGTTAAACCTTTAAGTTAATAAAGCCTTTGATTATAATTTTTGGGTCAGAAAAACAGGCCATTGAATTTGGGAACTCAAATATGCTGGCCACTATGTATGCCTGCCTTAAAGGCCTGGGTTTCATAGTATTTTTATTTTTATATAGGGAGCATTTGTCCTTAACATCTTAATAGTAGGTAGTAGTAGTTATTTGTTTTTTTTTAACCTTTTCCTTAAAAAGGAGAATTTCTTCAGAAGGAAAATATGTTGATAATGACATCATTTTACTCTGTGCAGGATACAGAGAATTTTCAAAAAAAAAAAAAGAAGCTTAAGTTACCCTCTTTGTGTAAAACATTTCTCTTGTGTGCCTCTCTCCTGCCACGGGCAGGGCCCGGACATGAGGAGTCACATCAAAGTATGGTGGTTGTTTTTTTTTTTTTTTGTGAACTGGGGTCATTTATGGTAGGAAGCCACATTTCTCTCCGTGTCTGAGGATGAGAACATCAAGGCGTTATTTAGTGTGGAAAGAACGCATAATTGGTTTCTAGTAATAACATTTTTCTTCTTCTCAGTCAATAGCAGCTGCTACAGGCAGCTTACTGCTAAAAGACTTCAAGTTGTAGTTTTTAATCTGGGCGGGAGTAAAGGAGAGCCAAGTCAATGTTGTAAATGTTTTTAGTTGACATAGTAGTTTTATTTGATTCAGGCCTACTTGGATACCCTTATCATGTGGTGACCCTAGTACTCTGTGCCTACAATCTTCCCCATTGTCTAAAATGTAGGCCCTTCTTGGATGTTCAAATGAATGTCAACCAGAAAAGGTTAAAATGCCTCTTGAAATGTTTTATTCCTATTTTCCCTTCCAAAAGGAGTTTTGAGGATAAGCAGTGTTTTAATTGTTAAAGTTGGGTTGTTTTGTTTGGATAGAGAATCTATGTTCTTGTGAAATTGGGTTTATGAAATTGGATTGGAAAAAAATAGAGTATATAATTGGGCACATCCTGTACTGGTTAATGAATCACCAACTGGTGGAATGGCCATCAGTGCTTCGGAAGCCAGGCTGTGTGCCCTGGCTCTGCCTGTGAGACACAGCAGTTCATCTGGATGCTCGTCATTCTTTGACTAGGGAGCTCCTTGCTCATGGGTTGCCTTGCTGGCTGCTTGCTGTTTTGTGTCACAGAGGCCTCAGATGTCACCAGGTCAAACCAAGGACTTCTTTGGTCATCCTTAAGGCCATGACAGAAGGCATGGTTCAAAGTATAATTCACAAGGCAGCATCCAGAATAGACTGATTCTACATACAGTACAGGTGTACATCAGCTCCTGCAGCTCCAGCACAGACCTAAGAAGTAAATGGTAGAATCAAAATGCTGGGCAAAGGAAAACCCAAGTCTAGGGTCAAAGTTGGGATTCACATGGGCCTGACCTCATAAAATGTGGAAGTCCACAGGTTGGCCTCCAACTTCACAGAGACCCACCTGCCTCTGCCTCTCAGGGGTGGAGACTAAAGGCGTGATCCGCTACACCCGGCTTCATAGAAACACATTTACTTCTCTGCCCATCCTAATCTTTAGTTTTGATTAGGTCCAGCCTCAGCTCTCGGTCATTTGCGCTGTCAGCTCTGATGTCTCTTATGTAATGCTGCACAGTGGCCATTGGTGTGGAATTAAAGTGTCGCTTATCAGCTGTGACCTTGGACAAGTCAGTCTCTTTGACACCCTCCCCCCTTTAAATAGCACGGGGATAGAGCTAACTCCTATATTAGGAGGTTGATGGGAGGATTAAAAGAAGATCATGGTTATAAAGTGTGTGGCATAAAGCCTGGCAAATTATAACCTTCTCATAAACTTCAGCTGCTGCTATTAGGTGATGAGTGTGTCATTAACCTCTTCTCCTCCAGCTTGATGGGCAGCAGCCGAGGGCAGGAATGCCTTAACCCTTTGTGTATCGGTCAGATCTCGGCTAACAATTGATGGGTGTAGATGTGATGCAGTCCTTACAAGGCTGCCAGCAGAGTCTCTTCACCTGGGGGGGTGGGGCGGTGTTACTGCAAGCTTGGTCTTTCTTTGTGAGGCACCAAGCGGCTTGCCCGGGTGCCCTAAGGACCTGCCTCAGCAGAAATGCTGGGGTTCACAGCTTCGTCTCATTTCTGGGGTGCAGTTTGACCTTCTGGCTTCAGGTGTTTGGTAGGTATGGCATTTGGAGGCTCTGTTAGCTCCGAGTGTCGAGTTTCTAGTCTGATTCAGACAGTCTTGGAGTACAGTCTTCCCCATCAGATCTGAATAGGATCTGCCGAGTTTTCTCCTGTCCCGGCTCCATTCTCCTCTCCCACCACAGCCCTGCCCAGACAGCAACCTCGCTTTACTCATGTTCTTGAAGGTCGTTTATTCACACCAACGACTGACTAGTTAGAGGTACAGGTCTTCCTTCTGTAGGAATCTTAACAGAGGCTATTTGGAGTCCTAAGCCAGTGACTCTTGGGCCGCAGCTTTGCCCCCAGGGGACACTGGGCACTTTTGAAGAGGTGATGTCAGTGAAGCGCAGTGTGGAGAGGTTGGGGTTCTGCTGATTACGATGGTCTAAGAGCAGAGTTACTGGACTCAGCAGTCTGCACATCAGGTTCCAGGCCAGCCAAGGCTACATGACAAGGCTGTCTCAAAAATAAATAGGCAAATGCCGGCACCTTATGGCAGTTTCACAGTATGTGGGAGAGAAAGATGGAGGTGGAGGTTTGTGACTCCTGGCTTCCCTCTCAGTGCTTTCAGGCAGGCAGTGCCCCGGGTACAATGGGAAGAGGTCCCCAGAATCTCACTGTAGGCTTCACGCAGGCCTGTCTTTGCTGGGGGAGGGGGCACCTGATACAGTTTAGGAGCAAATCACCTGCTCTGCGTTGGCCTTGCAGCTAGATGCTGGGAGATCACAGGTGCCCATAGTCTTCTGTTCCAGAGGAGGCTGTCCTGTGAAGGCTGCTCTGTGCCCGAGCGGATGGGGAACGGAGATGAAGCTCCTCCACAGCGGTGTCCCTAGGGCTCACACCAGAGGAAGGAGCCTGTCCCCAGAGAATCATTATGAGAGTTTGATTGAGCTGAGCTTTAACCCCACCAGGTTTTTCCTTTTAACATCTCCGTGTCTTTTGAGTCTATATTACTCCGTTGTTCCCCCTTGCCTCTCTCACTCCCTACCTGCTCCCACACACTAAGGCGGAGCCTAAGAGGCTCCTGTCTCCCCTCCTGTTGCCGAGAGAATCTTACACACCCAGTCACCTCAGATCTCATGTGGATCCATGTGTCCTACTTGCTTTCTCTGAGCAAGAGTGGCCGTAGCAGCAGCAGCAGGCACAGATTCAGTGTCTCACATTGCCTGACACCTGTGAGCTGTCGCTCTCACTTGGGCAGTCTTTAGAAGCTTGACCATAAGATCCCTTTAACAAGATTGGAAGTGTCCCCCTCCGCTTGAGTGGCAGTGGAATCAGCAGGAGGAAGGAGGCACAAGCAGTCTAAGTTGAGGTGGATGTGGTTTGTCTACCCCAGTTCTCTGGCTGTCTTGGATGTCTCCGAGGACTGGAGCATGCTCAGAAACCTACCAGCATATGCCTTACTACTTTGTGTTCATGTGTGTGTGCACATGTGTGTGTGCACATGTGTGTGCATGCTGACAGGTCAGAGGGCAATTGGGCAGTTGCCTTTTTTCCTCCCCTGTGGGTCCCTCTGGTCCCAGGGATCTGTACAGCCAGTACCTGTACCCACTGAGCCATCTTGCCAGCACTAGGATCTCTTTTTAGCATCTGATGTTGGGAGGACTCTGATGGAACTCTAGGCTAGCCCTTGGGAAGGGGCAGGGCAGACAGGGAAGAGCCCTGTGTGTCTGTGGAGCCTTTTCTGATAAACTTGTGAGCTGGCCTCCTCTCTTGATTTCTGGGTCACTGGTGACTAGGTTGGAGCTACAGGGTATTTTGTGAGTAAGAAAATACTTTGGCAGATTGATTTTTAGGGACGCCCATTTGCATGAGCATGCCCCCCTTCTTGGTTTGCTGACCTTCTCCACCTGTCCCACATTGTCCCAGGCTCAAGACTGACCAGCCACGGTGTGACTTCTCCTCCAGCACTAGAAAAGCTTACCTTTTCCCTGCAGAGAGCTTTATCACGTTTCTGTCCTTAGGCCTTTGCTTATGGGGTTCTTCTGTCCTGAAATCACACTCTTCCTTCAGGAAAGGAGACAAAAAATACACAGCCTGTGATCTGCATAGGAAATGTGAAGTTGTCTCAAAGTAACTGCCATTCATATGTCTGTTTCCCTAAGAAGTAAATCATCTCAGCTATCAGAGTGGAGGGGAGGAAAGGGATTGCGCCATGTGTTGGTTACACCTGGGCTTCACAGCAAGTAGCTTCCTCTTTTGCTTGATGCCAGTTATTTTCAGTTGTTTCCTTCATCAGTTGACATAGAGTTTCTTTCCCTAGTCTAAAAAATAAAGAACCTGGAAGGTTTTGTTCTCTGTTAGCTAGATTTAGAAGTGATAGAGAAAAATAATATCCTTGGGTGAAAATAGCTAAAGCTGTTGGATAGGTTGCAGCAATTGCTGGTGCCAAGGTTCTGGCATCTGGATTATATACAGACTTAGGAGAAGGTCATAAAATAGTGTGCGCAGTGGACAACCGTGTTCTCTGTGAACCCAACAGTGGGGTTCCATGTTCTCCAAGACCCCAGTGATGGAGACCCATGTTCTTCATAAACCCAACTGATATTTCCTTTTTTTCTTTTCTTTTGGTTTTTCGAGACAGGGTTTCTCTGTGGTTTTGGAGCCTGTCCTGGAACTAGCTCTTGTAGACCAGGCTGGTCTCAAACTCACAGAGATCCGCCTGCCTCTGCCTCCCAAGTGCTGGGATTAAAGGCGTGCGCCACCACCGCCCGGCACCCAACTGATATTTTGAGAAGTTCTAGGAGATAAATTATTTCACTGACTTGATGAGAAAAGTCCAAGTTTGTATACCCAAGCCGTGAGAAGTAAGCTAGGAAACAGCACCCCTTCATGGCCTCTGTATCAGCTCCTGCCTTCAGGTTCTTGCCCTGTCTGAGTTACTGTCCTGACTAATCCTATGGTGAACAGTGATGTGGAAGTGTAAACCCTTTCCTCGCCAAGTTGCTTTTAGTCGTGATGTTTCATTGTAGCATTAGTAACCCTAACTGCAGGACCTTTAGGTGAAGAAGGTGGGTGAACTTCATGAGGTCAGAGATTTTATCTTTATTTTGCCCTGTATTTCTAGTCCCTAAAAAGGAGCCCGGGATTTGACATTCAGATATTTGTTAAGTAAGTGACGAGAGAGGGAGCTGCAGGTGAGAGTGAAGAGTGGAGGAAGAGCCTGTCTCTGCGAAGGTAGACAGCCCGGGAGAGGTTACCAAGAGTTTGTTCCGTATCTTGCAGAACAGGGATAGATACATATGGTCAGTCTTTCTGTCTGCTGCCTGCTGAGGGCTTCTCAGTTGCTTCCGGAGCAGGGAGGCCTTCTAGCCTGTGGACGCTGGGCAGGTGTGTCTTAGTCTCGTTGCTGTGAGTGCTACGGAAGAGCAAAGGAATTTGAGCTTCCTGGTCATCAGTTTTCAGTCTGACCCAACACAGGCATGCCCACCCTGATCTCTGTTCTCTTGTGGCTCTGCTGTGGTTTCTGCCGGTGGCCTGGGCAGAAGAAGCAAGGGCAGACACTAAATAGTTCATGGAAGTTGGGTCACTAGAGGTTTTGGGAAAAGGGATCAGGAACAGAAAGATGGTGTCTTGTTACTGAGTTCGGTCTTTGTTCAGTCACACCTCCTTCAAGTCCTTTTGCTGCAGTTAGGACATGAAGGAGGAGGCTACATCACCATGCTAAGCAGACCAGTGAAGTTGAGTGAGCTCACACTACAGCCAAGGAGGGAGGGACGGCACCCTGCCCAGGGTAGGGGGAAAGGACACCTCTTTCCTCCCTCGTGTGGCATTGACAGTGAGAGATGAAGTGGGATGAGCCTTGAGTTTCAGTGCCCCTTTGGTGTCTGGTGGCCTTTGGACTGGGGAAGTCCTATGGCTTGAGGTCAGATAGTGGTGAAGAATTTGGGCTTTGGATTTTGACCTAGACTGCCGTATGAACTTGGTACCCTTCAGGAGGACCTCGAACATGTACTATAACTTGCTTTCTGCCTCCATTTCTCACTGGTAACGTCTGAATTACTTGAGGGGAGGTCATGCACAGTTAAGAAAAAGGGCCGTATTATTTTCTGGTACCTTCTTCCTGTGGGTTTAAGATAAGCCACAGGGAGAGGTTTGGTGGTTGGGTTCAGTTGCAGGGAGATTTCTTGGTCTCTTGTTTCTTTTTAGCTGTCACAGGTAGCCTGTTGCACTTTGTTGGATTCATAAGTCAGAGATGGAAGGGTTAGGAGGAAGCAGAAGCATTAGTTAGGTAATACTTTGTCAGAGCAGAACTTCTCTTTTAGGATTATTGTTTCATAATCTTCAAACGCCCCTTCTCTTTGCAGGCGGCATTAAATAAGTGGGTATCCGCTTTTGAGTGTGGTTTGCTCAGCTTTTTTTTAAACGATTAAAGTAGCACTTGTCTTTAAATTCTGATAGGAATTTAGTTAATAAACCAGTAAAAAGGCTTTCTCATACCTACATTTCTGTGGGAATTTGGATTCAGATATATTTATATCAAAGACCCCTCTGAGATCTCTGGGGGGCACAGAACTCCATCGTCCCTTGACGAAAGCATTGCTTCCTTTTCCCCACCTTGCCACCAAAATCATTATATTCTTTCTCAAGGAATGATTACACAAGACTCTTGCTCACTGGCTAGAGAGCAGAAAGCAGTCTTGACTTGTGTGTGATGTTATGGTTTCATGAGACAGGGAGTTTTGTTTTTGCTTTTACACACACACACACACACACACACACACACACTGGTTGGTTGGTTGGTTGGTTGGTTGGTTGGTTGGTTGGTTGGTTGGTTGGTTGGTTGATTACAGGATCTCATCAAGTTGACCCTTAAAATTTCAATCCTTCTGCCTCTAACTCCTGAGTGGTAGAATTACAGTATGCACCATGTACCACCATGTCTGATTTAGACATTTTAATGGCATTCTTACTAAAATTAGTAAAATTAGTAAAAATAGTGTGACTTCCTTTAAGTAAAAATCTGGATCCTAGTTTAGTGTCATGAGCCTTCAACATTTTCTAAACATTTGCCTTCCAGAAGGCTGGGGTTACTCATGCCCATCCATTTGGGCTGTGGCTGGCTAGGGTAGAATATTGCTTTCTTTAGGACCTTAAAGGGTTTTCCACTTCTGACCTACAAATGCCAAACCCCACAAACCATATGCAGTTTGGAGTTTTGTTTCAGCAGTGGGTCGCAGAGGACAGAAGAGCACACCCTGATTAACATGAAGATGGGATAGCCTTCTACTTTTGTAATGTTTATTTTATAATCTTTTAAAGGAAGCATTTTCCCCCACCCCGACAAAAGGCACAAGGTGTGTGAGAAGCCAGCCCTTTTATGTGGTTTCCTCAGGCTTTAAAAAAGAAGTAAGTAGCACTTGTCTTTAAGAAGAATTCACATAATCAGCCTGCAAAGCCTGGAGCTCTGCCTAGAGTAAAGAACCTTCCTGACCCTCTTACCCTGCAGGGTCCCCTTTGCTGTTGCTACAGCATTTCTCTTTTAGGCTTGCCTGAAGGGACTGGGGTCTAATTGCTGTCTTTCCTGCCAGACTTCTGCAGAAGAAATAGCCCTGCCTGATAGAGTCACTGTTTACCTGACATTGTGTAAAATGGCGTGTCCTTGTGAAAAATTTGTAGTAGAGACAGAAAAGAAAGTTGGATTTTTATCGTTTCTCTAGTGAGCAGGCCTTGAAGCAAATGCTGTGTCATTTTGTAGTGACTTTTCTTTTTTAGTAGTGCACCCTTCTCCCAGTGCTAACTCGGCCTCTGACTGGCTCTGTGGTTGCCAGGTCTCAGAAGCAAGGTGTCATGGTATGAGCTCCTTGCTGATCTTAATCTACCCCACTGATAAAAAGAGTGTGTGGTCAGTTTTGAAAGAGTGCGCTTGCCTCTGTATGAGTATTTCTCAGCTTCCTTGAAACATTCAAACAATGTAAACTCAAACAGCTGTCAAGAGTTTGTCCTGTGGGCTTTAATCCCCCACCTCTTGTTGTTTTAGCTTTATTGGGGATTTTAAAGTAAACATTAGCCAAATTACTTTACCCTCTATATGTACACCTTGAAAAAACATGGTTGTATTTTTTAATGGCTACATTGCCATTACATAACTGGCCATAGTTACTTTTTTTATTGGTATAATTTAGTACTTAATGTATAATTTTTTTAAAATGTCAAATTTGGGCTAGGTGTGGTATCATGTGCCTTTAGTCCAGCATGCAGGAAGCAGAGGCAGGTGGATCTCGATGAGTTCAAGGCCAGCATGGTCTGTGGCATGCGTAGTGACTTCCAGGATAGCCAGGACTAGACAGTGAGACCCTGTCTCAAGAAGTAATATAATTTTTTGTTGTTTTGTGTTTTCGAGACGGTCTCACTATGTAGCTCTGGCTATCCTGGAAGTCATTAGACCAGGTTGGCCTCAGACTCAGAGATTGACCTCTCTCTGCCTCCCAAGTGCTGGGATAAAAGGCCCATACCATTGTACCTGGCCTAGAAATGCTCTAAAAACTTTTAAATCACAACTGTTTAAAGACAAAGGATTACTCAAAGGCTGGTTTTGTTGTGGGATATTGTAGGTCTTCTAATCAAGAACAGCTCCCCCTTCTTTGACACATCACTGACTAGTTTCAGAAACCAGGTGAGCTGTCCCGCAGAGTGCCCCACATTCTGGATGTATCTGTTTCCTTGTGGTATCATGTTCCTCTCTCACCTGAATTTCCTGAAACTGGAAATGAACTCTGGAAGCCTGATTACATTCAAGTTCAGCCTTTCAATCCCAAGTGCAGTGTGTCACCCATTGTATCGCAGGAGGAAAAAGCTCCTTGGTTTACTTAAACAAAAGTAACAAATATTCCCGAACGCCGAACTCTTCGACCCAGCGCTGCGCACTCGGGATACAAAGACAAGCTGTAGTCCTAGCTGCCTTGCGGGGCAGCCTGACAGAGGGACAGCGGGATAGAGTGGGGCAGTGGCTCAGGGGCTAAGCAGGAGCAAGGGGACCTTGGTATCAAGAGTGGCTTCCCGAAAAGCCTTGGGAAGTTCTCAGTCTGAAAAAGTTGGTGAAGAAATGTACTTTCCAGACCACAGCATGCTGCTGCTTGACTGCAGCCGGCTTTATCACATGCAGCACTTTGTTGAGTAATCCTCTCTTTACCCCTGGGTATCTTCTAAGTAAGCCCCAGTTAGTGCCCTTAGGTCAGGATGGGCCTGCGGAGGGACTCCCACGTCTCCAGAGTGAGGCTTGAGGCAGAAGAGGCAGCTGGAACCTCTGCTGAACTAGCTACCGTTCTCACCCTCCAGCCCTGATGTCCTGTTCTGACAGCCTTCTAAGCAGATAGCTTCAGGCAGGCAGGGAACTTGAGCGTCCTGGGGGACAGGACACCTCATGGGTTTTCTTTGGAAGTAATGATCTGGAGAAGGATTCCACATCTTACCAGGAATGAAGCTGGAATTTTCAATTGGTTGTGGCTGGGTGCTTTATTAAAGTAGTTTGAAACACTTGAAAAGGTATGTTTAGTGTGTAGAGCTTTTTCCTCGCGTCTCTTCCCTACCCAGTTAGCGTCTCCTGGGAATCACCTCTGCCCACAAGAAGGGAGAATGGTCTCTGGAGGTCATCAGCCGGGTGTTTAAACAAGGGGAGGGGTGGAGGGAATTCCTTGGTGTCCGCTGAGCATGGTGTTCACTGCTGCAGTTCAGGCTGACCGTGGTCTGTGTGTTCTGTGCGCACAAAGCTGACGGAAGAAACAAGTCGTCACCGTGCTGTTTATTAGTGTTGGGAGACAGAAGTAAAACGAGGGATCACAGCGAATAATCCTGAGTCGACTTTGTAAGAAACCAGTTCAAGTGTGAGAGATGGGGAGAGAGAGAAGAGGAATTAGCAATTTGTCTTATTAGCTGATTTGTAAAAAATGTTGTTTACTGTAAACAAGGTAGTACTTAAGATATATAGAGTGTAGGAGATGCTGAGCAAACTGGGTTTTGTTTAAAAGGAAAGATATTCCATTTTTTCTATAAAAACCAATTTCTACTATAATGAAAATTATTAGGGCAACAAGTGCTGCATTAGCTGCCGAAGGTCACACACTTACATCACTCTAACTCTGCCCCTTTTGTGCACGGGCACAATGCACTCTTTGATACAGAGCACCACACTCTCACGTAGAGGACAGTCACGTGTTGCTCTTTCTTTTCTCAGACATTAAGAACATGATCCTTTCTCTGTTTCCAGTTTTAAATGGCTGTTGAGGGGAGAGATTAGGCTAATGAATGGCTTTTGTCTATATCTTTGTGCTATTTTTTGCTTTTCTTACAGGGGAGTCAATTTGGTGGCAGCCTCTTAAGAGGAAAAACTGAATGTCATAGATCTGAGAAGCAGCTGGGCAGAGCAGACTGTAGACAGCCTTCCATCTCACTAGGTCACTCAATTTTATCACATAAGGGAATTTTGACTACCAGGAAACCTGTGGCTTTTTTATGTACCACTGGAGTGGTCCCTGCTTCTACATTGCTGTGTGGGCCTTTGAACAAATACACCCAGGCTCAACACGTTGCTCTTTTTATTAGCCATTTGACCTTGGGGAAACAATGTCATTCCTGTGTGCCACAGTTTCTTCCTCAATAAAATAGTTAATAATGCAGTAATGAGACATGGGGGAAAAACTTAGTGGTGGCAACTTTTATTGTAAGTTCATTTAGAGGCACAGTTCGGTTGAGGGCGGAGAATGGGCAGACAGTTCTTTCTGGGTGAGAAGAATCCAGAGAGAATGTGAAGTTTACAGTGTCTAACAAGCACCTGTTTCCTAGCTTTCTGAACCTCTACATCGGGGCTGAAGGGAGAAGTCAGTGGTTAAGAGGACTGACTCCTCTTGCAGAAGACCTGGGTTCAATCCCCATCCTTACATCCAGGTTCTCTACTGTCTGCAACTCCAGTTCCGACTCTGCAGGCACCAGGCAAATGCAAGCAAAACACCCATAACACAGAAAATAAATATATTCATAGTAAAAAGATTTTTTAAAAGAACTGTGTGTCCTTTCCCTTCTGAATCCAAAGACACCAAGTCATAATGATGTCAACAGATTTTTTTAGATTCTCTTTCCATGCATGGTATGGTGGTGCATGCCTTTAATCTGTATGAGTTCTAGACCAGCCTGGTCAACATTGGGTACCAAGGCTACACAGTGAGACCCTGTCTCAAAACAAAACAGATTCTCATTTCCCCCAGTATTTTGGTAGTCTCTCTAGTAATGGTCTAGGAATTCTGCTCCATTCCAGGTTTTTATTCCACAGCGCAATTCCACAGAGTACGACCAGTTTTAGCTCATTCTTGCAATGCTATTTTATAAACAATAAGTTCTTCATTCCCTAGCCAGCTTGGCCTTTCCAGATTTAATATAAATTCAGCTGGCCACAGGGAGAATGGACTGGACCAGGTCCTTAGTTTACTGATGTCACTTGTTTCGGAGCTTTGAGATCCCCCCAAAGCCAGTGCCCAGTCTCCAGCATGCCGAACAACTAACTGTGCTTCGCTTGGCATGAAGCCAGGGAGACTGCTGGATTAGCAGAGCTCATAAGAAGCCAGTCACCATTGTGTTGGTTCCTGTTTGTCTTTTGTTTCTATCCCTGCCTGTGACCTCCAGATATGCAAAGTCTGTCTTAGTGGCTTCCCTGTCAGAACTTGTGGAGCTCTTGGGCCACCTCTAGGATTACAGCCTAAACTTCTGCTTGTATCATTGGAAGATGACAGTGTTCAGCACGTACGCAATTATTTCTTCAAGGCCACTTTTGTTCATTTTTAAGTTTGTTTACTTAAATTTTTATGTGTTTTGCTTGTGTGTGTGTACCTGGTGCCTATGGAGGGCACTTGATCCCCTGGAGCTGGAGTTTAAGGAGTAGCATGTGGGTGCTGGGAACCAAGCCAGGGTCTTCTGCAAGAGCAACAAATACTCTTCACTACCAAGCCGTCAACTGAGCCGTGAATGTGCCTGGTGTGTAGGTGGGAGTTCGGCCAGAAAGACCTTTTCTACTCGGTGTCTCTGTTGTGTTATCTTAATGTGAACACAAACCTCCAATCACTGTTAAACACTTAGGCTTTTATAATTAACTATTTTATTAATGTAATGTCTTTGCAAGAGAATATTCACAGAGAAATTATATATATGTATATCACATGCAGAAGTATGTCAGTATGATTAACTTCTAAGAGTGGAGTTGCTAGGCCTGTCAGTTAGGATTAGGTTTGGGCATGTACTTTTGTTTTTTCATTTTATTTTGTATGTGTTCATGCATGTGGAGTCATTAGATGTCATTCTTTAGGAATTATCCTTTTGTTTTTGAGACTCAGGCTCTCATCAGAGAGCTGGGACTCACCAGTTGGGTCAGGCAAGCTGACCAGTGGGTCCTAGAGGTCCCGCCTGTGCCTTCTGCACCAGGATTACAGGAGAGTGTGTCCAACAACTGTCTTCTTACATAGTGGTGGGGATCAAATTCAAGACCTGATGCTCACACAGCAGTACTCATTCCTGAGCTCTCTGTAGCCCCAGACTACCCCACTATAGTAGTGAATTCCTCTTACACGAAAGGTTAGTTTAGATTGGAAGTGGTAGAACATAGCTTCAGTTTCAGCTACTCAGAAGGCTGAGGCAAAAGACTCACTTGAACCTGCCTGGGCAACACAACCAAATCCCATCTGAAAAAAATAAGAAGTGACTAGAAACTCTTTATATAGTGCCCTTCCATCTCAGCAAGTGGCTTCCTCCCTAGGGCCATATAAATACAGGTCAAAAAGAGGAAGATATGTAGGTCAAAGGGGACTTGACTGTGGGACAAGTTGACTCTTCTACTTCCTTCTTGACAAGTTCCACAGACTCTTCCACATCTAGAATTCAGCTAGATGGTTACATCTCACTTCAGAGAAAGCTGGAGAGCAAGATGTCTCTGGGCCCAGCATAGAATCAACATTCTGTTAGTAAAGAAAGGGTGTAACTGGAGGTTTCTTTCCTGCCTACCAGTTCCCTAATAACCACTCTGAGGCTTAATATTATTTATAAACTGTTTGGCCTATTAGCTCAGGCTTATTAACTAGCTTTTACAACTTAACCCGTTTCTGTTATTTTATACCCGGAGGCTCGAGGCTTGTTACCTCAACATCTTCCTTCTCTGGTGTCTCCCTGTATTCAGTTTGACTTTCCCACCTGACTATATTCTGCCCTGCCATAGGCCAAAGTAGCTTATTTATTAGCCAATGGTAATAAAAAAATATATATTCACAGCATACAGAGGAGCATCCCACTTCATCAAGGAGAATGGAGTGGTCTGTTCTACAGAAAGCGATTGTTTTATTTTCAATATTTCTGATAAAATGGTCCCCCAAAGGATTTGCACCCACTTAACCTCTCGTCATCCAATCCAGTGCTCTCTTTATTAGTTATCAGAAAATTCTCAGTCTTAACTAAAAACACTTCTTTCACTGTGTTTGGATTGTGTGGTTGGCTTGAAGCAGGAGAATGGCTTGTAAGTATGCATGCACATACTGTTTAGAGGCCATCGGTCTATGTTAGGTGGTTTTGGTTTTGGTTTTGTTTTTTTGTTACCACCTAATTTTTGAGACAAGATCTCCCATTGGACATGTAACTTGCTAATGAGGACCAGGGCTTCCTGTCTCCATCTCCCCTGCATTGTAGCACCCAGGTTTTACATGGGTGCTGAGGATCAAACTGAGGGCTTTATTCATGATTGGGTAATGGCACTCTACTGACTGAGCCTATCTCCCCTGCTCCCATGGTACCATGTAAAAGAGTTTGCAAGTAGGATGTAGAAAAGTCATAGCTTTCCATAAAAGTTCAAATGATATCCCCCCCCCAATTTTTATATCCCATATAAACATAGAAATGGAATGAAAGCTCTTTACCCCGTTGTGGTTTAATTTGGTGCTGTTGCCACATTCTTTTGGTAGTTACCTAGGCTGGAAGCACTAAAATTTGATGGCTTGCTTGTAGTTGCTGGGTTTTCTCTGTCTGCAGCCTTTTGTGTAGTTACTGGTTATTCTCCATCTGCAGCCTTTTGCCACCCAGCCTAGGCTGCTCTCTGGATGCTGTTGTGTCTGGAATGCTGTGCTCTGACCTGCTGCTGAAGTCCAGTGGGCTAAGACTAGTTTCTTCTTTTCCATGCATGTCCACAAATAGCATCACAGCAAATTAAAGTAATTTTCTGATTGATGTAAGGAGTAACCAAAGGAAGCGTGTACTTGGTGCCAAAATATCTCATAGTACAAGCGGACTGCAAGTACTGGCCCATTTTATGGCATTTTAGTTGATAATTATTTCTCCAAGAGCACATTATTTGGCTATCTGGCAGCAATCCAGTGTCATTCCAGAGGCATTGGACAAGCAGATGCGAGCAATCACTATAGTAAATGCACTCTTCCATTTGCCAAGTGGAAGTAGGCTATTCAGGAGGAAAGGGAAGGGGAGAGAAAACACCAGTTTTCTTGAACCAGAACACGTCTGGCTTCAGTGAACAGTTTTCATGAGGTTTTTCTCTGTGTAGCAAAGGCTCCTGGTTCATAGTTACGATGCTAGAAAATGATCTTTAGAAACTTGCAGTTGAGTGTATACTGTATATTACATGTGTTTGTTACCAGTTTATAGAAACTTCCTCGTGCATTTTCCTTTAGATCCCAGACTGCTAAATTCTATCAGAGGAATGAAAAGGAATTTTATGGGAGATGGAATGATGTGGAGGGAGAAGGGAGTCCTAGGATTTCACATTCATGACATGTCCTAGGAACTGGTCACCGCACCTGAGGGAAAGGTGGGTGTTAATTCGAGAGCAGCCCACGGACAAATCAAGAATAAAAGATTCCCTTCAGAATGGCCAGTGCTCCAGGATGGACATGGGGACCCTACAGAAACTTGGTAAATGTTCGGGTGATGTGGTGGTTTAAATAAGAAGAGGTCCCATAAGCTCATTTACTTGAGTGCTTAGTCACCAAAAATGGTAGTATTTGGAAGGATTAGAAGGTTTTAGAAGGGCAAAAAGGTGTGGCCTTGTTGGAGGAAATGTGCACTGGGAGTGGCTTTGAGGTTTCAAAAGCCCATGCCAAGCCCAGAGTCTCTCTCTCTCAGCTCCTGATCATGTGCACTGCCATGCTTCCTGCCATGACGATAATGGACTAACCCTCTGAAACTAAGCCAGCCCCAGCTAAATGCTTTCCTTTAAAAGAGTTGCCTTGATCATGGTGTGTCTTCATAGCAATAGAACAATGACTAAGGAGGGTGAGAATTTCCCTGAGATGGAGTGCCCAGTGTTCCGGACAAGGGTGGACTGCTCCATGTCCTGTAGTGGATAGGAAGGTAAGGAGTGAATTCCACTGGTGTGTCTGTAAAGAGGACTACAGCATTGAGCAGCAGCCAACTGAGCTGGTGAGCAGTGTGGGTTAAGTGCAGCAACAGGATGGCATCTGAGGATTCTTCTCTTTCTCCTGCCCTTTATTCATAACTTACTGTCACAGAGACTGAAGTGTCCTCAGGAGAGCCAGGCTAGAGGATCACAAAGTACTTGAGCCATGGCTGTCTCCTTCTGCATCTGATTATTGGGATTTTGCTTCATGAAAAGGTAGAGAGGAAAGCTGGCTGGAAACGTTCTGTCCGGTGCCATCTCTTGCAGTTAAGCATCTGCAAGTAGTTTATTATCTGAAATAGTGGGCTATCGAGAACTGCAGGAACCTTAGGTGGGGCTTTCTCATCCATAAACCTCTGGAATCAGAGTCTCAAGAACTCCCATTCCTGCAGCAGCAGGAGCAGCAGCAGCAGCAGCAGCAGACACCCTCCTTTGTCTACCCTACGATGGGATGTTGCTTATAGCTGTGGCTGCTCTGGAATCCATTACATAACCCAGCCTAGCCATGAACTCCTGGTCCTTCTGCTTTAGCTCCCCAAGTGCTGTGGTTACTGCCTGGCAACAGTGTGTTTTGCACCAGTTCCCTCTTTGTGCCTTGTTTCCCTAGTGGGGACAGGAGGAGTACAGGGTGCTGCTGAAACCAGCAGGCTCAAATTAATGGCTACACATTTGGTAGGCTGTCCAGAAACCCTGAGGTAGAGTTCCTAAGGCTTTTATCATAGGCAATAAGCTATTGAAGGAGACCCACTCAATCATCTTTCAAGCTGTTTCCTTGGATGATGATCCAGAACAGAGTCCTTGCAGAGACAAGACAACTGGGGAGCGGCGGGAGGACAACATTGGATCTTCTAGACTAGGTTGTTACATTTTTAAGAGGTTGGTACCCTTGCATCTTTCTGTCCACAAATTACTATTACCAGGGCTTGGTTATCTTTCTTACTTGGGAAGACACATATGTACTCCAAGGTCTTAGCTGTTTAGGAGAACCTGATGGACTTGTTTCTACAGAAATAGCTAATACTGTGGGGTGATACTGTTTCACATGATGCCTCAGAGCTGAAAGTGCATTGCTTGAAGAAATACCATGGAGCCCAAAAACACCTTGGCAGTATCTATTCCTGGGTATTTTTCTTCCTTTGTTTTTGATGTAAAGGGATTAACCTTACCTTTCCATGCATGCAGTAATTTGTTAAAATCTTAAGTAAAGACCCAGGATTTGGTTGGACTATGAGTTCAATGCATTTCCCATTAGCAAGTGAGCAACCTCACCAGAAAGAGCCGGAATGCCAGATGACCCAGAAAGAGCTGGAAAGTCAGGTGACCCAGATGATGGGCTTTAAGGAGGCTGAAGACTCTTCCGGCTGAGCTGCCAAGTTAGATTCTACCATGGCAATTGTTGTATGGCCGGGGGGTCTCCGGTGTCAGCCCATGTGTGGGACCAGTGAATCCATTCCACAGCTCCTGTGATCTGTCCTCTTGTCTTGGACTCTTATTTCATGTTCAGTAACTGGCAGGATCTGAGAAAAGCTTCCTAAATCCCTTCAGTCTTTCAAGGAAGAACCCGGTCACAGGAATTTTCCATTCACACTACGTGTTTACCTTTCTTTAAAAAGAAAATATTTTTTGAGATTGTAATTACATCATTCCCCCTCCATTTCCTCCCTCTAAACCTTCCCATGTATCCCCCATCCATAGTGTCTTTTTAAACAATTGTGTTGCATATGTGTATGCTCGTGTGCATGTGGGGGTACTAAATTCCTAAATACATAAATACAACCCGCTCAGTCTGTATAATGTTACGTGTGTATATATGTTTTCAAGGCTGACCGTTTGATATTAGATAATCATTGGTCTGCCCTTTTCTGGAGAAGACTATTCCTGCTCTCAGTATTCCTTAGCTGCCTGTAGTTCTTTGTGTATAGTTGCGGCCTAGTGGGCTTCCCCTGCCACATTCAGTTCATGTTTAGGCAGCCATCTTGGCGAGACTTCATGGGTGTAGTGCCTGACATAGTATCACAGCAAACTCCCCGTTCTGCTGGCTCTTAGAGTCTTTCTGCCACCTCTTCTGTAGTGATCCCTGAACCTTGAGTGCAGGTGATCTGTCATTTGGGTCTGAGCTTTACAACTCCGCATTTTGATTGGTTGTGGTTTTTTTGTCAGGGACTTCATCTGTCCCAAAGAGACATTTCCTTGGTGAGGGGTGAGAACTGTACTTAGCCAGGTAGATCCTAGAGAACGGTGTACAGGATCATGTTTAGCTCTCATAGATTCTTGTATGACTGTCCTGGTTTCCCTTTGGGTTCCTTTGGGCAATTGGTATTACACTACTACTGATTTTGCTTTAGGAGTTTCAGGTTTACTGTGCAGTATGTGAAGTGGCTTAGAATGTAGTGTGTATTGATACTGAAATAACACACTCCTGTTGTATGTAGTCTTTAGAGAAGCTGATTTAGCCTGTGCGGATTCAACCTCCTTAGCTCGTCATAGCTCAGGGAGTGATCTGATATTATACATTCTAGATTTTAAGTATGAATGAGCAGACCAGTGGAAGCTTTTCCAGAAACTGAAATGTTAGTGTGTGCTTGTTTAGTCTTTGGAAGTACCCTTTTCTCATTGGGTCATTTTATGTGGATTTTGGAGCTGTCAGTGCTCATCTGTCGGTATAATTGGTACCCAGCCAGTGTCCTGGAATCATTAATTATTCCATTTCAATATTTAGTGATATCATTGTGTTGGTTGTCAGCCGCTTTTGCATGCTGTGAAACCTTGTATACAGTGTTGGGTAGCTGCACACTCAGGTGAGGCTGTAGTGTAGAGGGTGTCTGGAGAGACAGCAGGGGAGGCCCCTCCCCAGAGGCTCCAGGTCGCGGAGCTTTAGTGTTGTGTAGAGACTGGGGTCTGTTGGCCTGAGCCTCCGCAGGGCGGACATCGTTGTTCAGTTCGTTCCTACGGAGGAAACGTCAGCAGCTTTTTGTTCGCAGTTGCCGACTTTAGCTGCTTTGGTGTGTGGTGCTGGTTTCCTTTCATGGCTTCTTTAACCTTGACTCATGGTGTTAGAATAATTAACACAGACACTTGAAAGATCGCCTGTTTCCAGATGCACACACTTGTCTGCTGTGTGAGTACTTGCCCAAACTTTTTCCTTTAGCTCAGAAAGGTGTCTTCTCCCTCCCCAGTCTTCCAGTGCGTGTCACTGTTTGATTGTGCCTACGCACTGGCGTCTGCTTCAGAGCTACTGAAAACACATGTTATTCTTGAAATAACAAGACAACAGAGAACAGGTTTTCTGAGTTGTAGCATCCAAAGAGCTGGAAACAGTTGTGTTTATGTGATGTTTCACGGGAAGGGGGTGATTGTGAACTTGAGCAGAAATCAGTCTCCCGGGATTGCCACTGTTGGGCTGTCAGGTTGATCCCACCCACAACACCTCCACAGATAGATTCCTTTGTTATGCCTGCGCTGTCAGTGGTTTCTGTTGCTGCAGGTTTTGATGCCAAAGGGGGAGCAGTTCCATTTGAGTTTTTGGTTAAGGTTAAACAGAAGTGTCCTGACTATTGTCACTTGGCAGGCAAAGGCCATCATATTTTCAGATTCACGTAATTTTAAAGCAGGCTGATCCTTTTCTGGCTTAATAATAGGCTAATTACATGTTTTAAATAGTCTAAAGTGGAGTCCCTGTTTAGTCCAGTGTACCAGCAGACATTTGCCTGGGGTGTCTGCTTGAGGATCTGTGGCACGGTGCCAGTTCTTTGAGGACCTGGTTTAAGGCCTCCCAAGGACAGCCAGGTAGCACTGCCTTGACTCGGTCAGGGGCTAGTTTTCAGCACAGAAGCTCCCAAACATGAAAAGTGTTCGTTCTTCAAGTTCCTTGGTCGCTCCTCAGCTGGCTTAGGAACTTAACTTGAGAAAACACGTGGTAAAAGAGCTTTGGAGGCAGCTAGCAGGCTGGGCTTGTGGTGGCCAACCTTTCTACAGCTCTGCTTCCTGTGTGTGGCCGAGAGAAAGCGAGATGAGATTGGCCAGGCCCAGGGCGGCGGTCCTGGTACTCAGCAGACACTTCATTTCCTGCAGATTGCAGGTGAAATAGACACTGTGCTGAATTCCCAGGGTGTTGCTTGGAGCAGCTTGGAGCAGTCTTGGAACTGTGGTTCGTTTTCTGTGACTTCGAGTGAGTGCCTCTGAGGAGTGAAGGCCCCATAGCCTCCCAAGATAGACGAAAAGACAGCTCTTATCCCAGGTGGATCTCAGCTGCCATCCGCCAAGGCCTTGATCCGTGTGTAGATGACAGTCTACACACCGTCATTCTGCTGTGTTTCCATCCCTTCAGTAGAACCTGCAGTCTATGTTTGAATGCATCTCCATGTCTACATACCCTGGCTGGGACTTGTGAACTGGAAGCAGCCTAAGTGCTGCTTCAGCCTTGCTGGTGGAAACTTACTCATAGCCCCTGGGAGGCCCTGGCCTTGTCATTGTCACATCTCATCCGGCTCCCTTCCCACTAGTGCAGTAATTAAGGGGGGGGGGGGTGTTTTGAGCACTCACTATAAACCAGGCCCTGTATCAGGGTATGTGCGTGCGTGAGTGTCTGCCTGTCTGCCTGTCTTAGGCTTTATCTGTTTCCTACACCCTGTACTTTATTCCTTCAGCTGGTGTGGGTATCTACACACTGACCCTATGTTGTGTTTCTGGGTGGTATAACCTTTATGCCTCAAGGCCCGGAGGTCTGAATTTGCCTCAGCCCTGTCACCGCTTACGGGCTGGTTGAATTTAGGTGTGGCCTATGGTTTTGTCCGCCTTTTCCCTCGCTAGAGTTATGGCTCCTGTTTCCCAGCCCCACATTTTCCCCATTGCCCCTTTATATCAAGCTTCCTGTTCTGACTGCTTGCCTAACGTGACGAAAGTGATTCTAGATGTTCTGACATTTTCCCGCATCCTGGGTGTGTATTTCTAATGCCCATTTCCCTCTGTTTCTATATGAAATAGGTTTCCAAACTGGAAAAGGATGTAGCCTTCTTTTTCAAATCTCAGATAAAGATTGGGTTGATAAAATTATTTTGTTGTACATTGCAAAATAAATTTCAGGAATGTTCTGTAATTCTTTGACTTTACATTCTTTGACACACTGATTTTATATGGCTAGATAAGTGTGGTTTTGAAGGGGAATTTCAGCAGCTTGTATTTATCACGTCCCTCATGGGAGAGGGAGACAGTGTGAAAATCTCGGGAGAGGCGCATGGAAGAGAAGAGTTGACCAATGCTGCCGCTTCACCTACTTTGTGGGGACTTACAGGCTGTGTGTACCTGGGGCTTGGACTGTGGAGTGGGAAGTAGGAGGCCTTGGGGGCGGGGAGGGTAATGCAGGGAGTGGGTGTGGGCAGTGGTTGCAAGGCTGCCAGGGTTCTGTGTGTGCCGGAAGTGCAAGTTTGGCCGGGAGGAATGGAATGTTCCCTCTTGCCCTCCAAGAGCAGAAACAGCTGTGGAATAGCTTGAAAAGACAATTGCTCAGTGAAAAAGTAATGTATACTATTTTGATATTAAAATGGAATCTACACTAGAAACCCACTCACACAGTGCCGGCTCTCCACAAGTCCATGGAGGGCTCACTTCTCCAGCCAGCCCTTCACCTGAAAGGCCTGGGGGTGTGGAGAGTGGACATGGGCTGTGCTTCTTCTCATTGGACGGCTGTTCTAGTCCTCCTCTCACTGGCCCACTGCGCGAAGACTTAGACTGTTTCCAGAGGACAGCTGTGGGGAGAGAATTACTGTCAGCAAATTGAACGGGAAATCTTGTTTCTAGCTGGAAATACAATCCTTCGGCCAAGTTCCCAACAATATTTATTTTAGAACATCTTTGTTTTTTAAGGTCCTTTAATGGCTTAAACTTTTAAGACTTTTAGTTAGACAAGAGCAAGAGTAAAAGCAGGCATACTTGTCTTACACATCAGAGTTGATTGCACAACCCTTTTAATGAAGGTTTATTTACGTCTTTATCAAGCCGAAAGGCCTATTTTTTTTGGCCACTATAGAGAGTACATATGAAATAATAGTTTTCTATTTTCAGGCCTGGTACCACACTTGAGGTTTATTCCCTGAGACTTGGGTTTGCTTTTCCTCATCATGTCCCCATAGACAGAACCTGGAGAGTAGTCAGCTGAAGGGTGCTCCCCAGCAGTGGCTGCGACAGTCCGGGGCTTCCTTCTGCTCGCTGCCAGGTGCTGGGCAGAAGGGAAGCTGTCCACACAGAATGAGACCGAAGATCCTTCCCCATACCCAGCCTTGTAACAGAGAGCTGATCTGGACCTCGGTTTTCAAATAATTACCTTAACCGCCTTTACTCTCTGACCTTGGTTCTTGCCCGGAGCTTGGTCTTGGAAACTTGGACCCAAAGGAGCTCACTGCTCTGTTACCAGACCCGGGCGGGGCACCCGGAGGCTAAATCAGTCAGTGAAATGCTAAAAGGGAAGTTTCAGTGTCCCGGTCCTGATTACAAAGTGGGATAGCTGGGGGTGGGGGTGGGGAATAGAATGTCCAGGCCTCACCACAACTACTGAATCAGAGCTCTGGGCCATGGGTGAGGAAGGTCTCCTTGGGAGAGTCGAATAGGCAGCCAGAGTGGAGAGTTGCTACTGAGTGAGACCAAGAGTCTTGTCTGAAACTACCTTTGAGAGGCCCACTCAGCCCAGCCACGGGCACTTCCCAGGCACCTTGTCCTGTAGCTGACCCTGCTGCTCTGTTGTGGCCCTCAGTGACTCGCCATTAGCAATGAACTGTCCTTGCAACTTTAGTCACACGTGGCTCACCAGGAGCAAGCATTGGAATCCAGACAGTGAACAAGTTTGTTCTAGATCGTCAGCGCCCGCAAGACAAGCCCTGAGACAAAACACATGCTCCACACGAGGGGCAGATGAGCACTTCTGGAAACCAGCCATTCGCTCCTAAAGAGCAGTGGGCTCCTGAGTTGACAACTGTAACACGTTCTTTTTCTCTGTGTGCAACCCAGAAAAGGGAGAGAGGGAGGAGGAACTGTCTTCTTTGCGAAAAAGTAGGGCTTTTAAGAGTTAAATTACACAACCTTTTTATTTTTAAAGCAAGTAGATTTCCCTTCATTGTTGCTGAGAAAAATAAATTGATACCACATGTTGCTTCCAGACAAGCCCTCTCTGTGTTCCAGGGGAAGCACATGCAGCTGGTGTCTGGGTTAGTAGAGTCTCCACAAGGTAAACATGGTGTGGAAGGAGCCGAAGCAGAGGCAGAGTAGTCGCAGTTAAGAAATGTCCAGTTACTGGCACAACACCTTAACAACTGTTAAAAGTCTGTAAAGGGTTTGTAACTCTTTCTTGGAGGCCGCCACCGTGTCCTGTTTTGACTTAAAGCACACGTAAATAGTAAGCTAAGGTTCTGTGTGTGGCTTCTGTCAGTTGTTGAGAGCGGTGCTTGGCATGAGGAGTGTTGCGTGCTGAGCTTCCTGTAATCCTCACAAGGATCCTGGAGGAAGGGCAAGTACCTCTGATCCTGGCTTCTCCACAGGGGCAGCTGAGGTTCAGACTGCAGGCAAGACAGGCTGAGCTAGGAGCACTGGGGCCTGTCTCAGCATCGCTGTCTCCCTCCGCGACTGCCTTTCCTCTCTTGCTGTTTTACCCGCCCACTCTGTGAGTGGTAGATATGCAGCGCTAGGCTGCTTCTTGCTCCCATTCTGTTTTGAGTCCACCTGTCTTCTAATGGTTTAGCATATATTTAAGGGTCATGGACACCTTAGCATCAGCAGTGAGCAACAGAAAGCTGTTCATTGTATCAAGAGAATAATGATCAGATTCTACTCAGTGCAGTCATCTTGTGCTAATGTCTTTTAGGTAGGCCGGGCCAAGGGATCTTTAGGCAGTAGCCCACATAGTGCAGTCAGCATGACTGTGAAATGCCAATCCCAACAGGTTGCCTCCTCCACACACCTCTGGAACATTATGCCACTAATTGCAGCCACAATCAAGGGACCTGGTTTGCCAGCTTGATGACTAGTTAACTACATCTAGTAGGGGTTTGACCTACTAGTAGGTCTAGTAGGCCTGTTCAGTGTAAGCTATTTCATAGACATGAAGGTTGGCACAAAATGAGATGGCTGTTATTCTTAGCTTTGCTCCCGAACTACAGACATCTCTTAAGGTTTTATAAATCTCAGTGTTCAAACTGAGGGAGAGCTGGCGTCTTTGCCCATGAAGCAGCAGTTTCTTCTAGGGATACTTATGGCATTCTTTTAATTCATCAGAAGCTTTATCTTGCAGTAACTGGAGATGCTCATAAGGTTTTGGTGTGAGGTTACTTCTGGGCTTCTTTGGTCAATGTGGTGATGGGATGACCAAGGAAAACATATCCCTAGTTTTCTGGCCAAGTGAACTTCATAGTGTACCTCAAATTATATATGGAAGTAGGATTAGAAAAATCATACTTGAGAGAACTCGAGTTTTATCAAGACATTTATTCATTATCTTCAGCTACCATTCTCCACACTAATGTAAAACCTTAGAAATTGAAATTATTTCTTATAAGGATACATAAATTAATGGAAAATCATAGTTTGGTGGTGGTGGTGTGATTTGGGTTTGGGTGTTTTCTTTTGTTTTATCAAGACAGGCTTTCTCTGCTTAGCCCTGGCTATCCTGGAACACTCTATAGACTAGGCTGGCTTTGAATTTTTGAGATTTGCGGGCCTCTGCCTCCTGAGTACAGGGATTAAAGGTGTGCGCCCACTGCTCCTACACAGTAGGGTATTTTTCTTTCTTTTCTTTTTTTTTTAGATTTATTTATTTATTATGTATACAACGTTCCTTCTGTGTGTGCCTGCAGGCCAGAAGAGGGCACCAGATCTCATTATAGATGGTTGTGAGCCACCATGTGGTTGCTGGGAATTGATCTCAGGACCTCTGGAAGAGCAGCCAGTGCTCTTAACCACTGAGCCATCTCTCCAGCCCACAGTAGGGTATTTTTAATGGGGTGGGAAGTCTTACAGAACTGAGGTTTTCACCTTTGTTACCAAGGAAGGTGTAAGAAAAAAAAAATCTTGGTCCTGATGCTTTTACCCAGCCATTTTTGTTTGTTTGTTTGTTTCTTTCTTTCCTTTTTTTATTTTTTTAATCTTTCTTGTTTCAATAAAACTGAGATGGAAAGCTAATCAGACTTCTGAACTCTGAGGAAAATAACATCTGTAGCGTCCAGCCGGCAGGGCAAGGGCATTTGAACAGTAATGGACAGGTGAACTGCGTTTATTGGCTTTTGTTGGTGTCCTCCTTCAGATTATAGATTTTATAAATGGAAGGTGGCCAGACTGCAAGGGAGAGAAGCTGCTGGGATTGGCCTATCTGGGCGGTGTGGCCCAGTTTTGTTTGTGTTGTCTTAGTAATAAAGTAGCTGGAAAAACCTGCCTGGGCACTTAGATAATGAGCCTCAGGGAATGCATTCTGCCATTAGTAACCCTCTAAACTGAAAGCCCAGTGAAGACTGGCCACTAAAGCCAGCTCTAACTGAGGTGGGCTTTGTGTAGGAACTACATACTCTCCTCAGGAAGGGGACTCCAGAACAACCAAATGCCTTTTTACAAAGATTAGGGAGAGGCCTCTAAATTTCAAAGTATTTCATAAATAAAATCACAGATTATATTTTTTATGTTTCTCTTTCTTCTCCAAGCAGAGTTGCTTTGGGTGCTTTTCTTGAATGGCTGGCACAAGCACATTCAAGGGTGACTTACCTTTAACCTTCTGGTCGGCCCGTGAAAGGCCATGGAGAAGGCATTGCATTTTTGCAAGTAGGTTGACAAACCTGCTTCCAGTTTTGGTTTCTGCGCACTGGCTAGTGTGCTCTAATAGTTCATATCTCAGAGGCTGAGCCTTCATGTGCAAAATTGGGGCCCTGCTACACTGCCTCGGCCCTGTGGTAAGGATTGGAGGCAGTAACTAACTCTAAGCCAGAGGTGCTGTGATCTGGTAGGCCTTCAGAGCTCCACTTTGTAATTAGGGACCAGTCTTCATGACCCATCCCTGCTCTGTCACCCTGTGGTGCTGGCCTTCCCAGCCAAGCTTCAGGCCCTTCCAGAAGTTTGATACCTCTAATTTCAGCCACTTGTGATTGCAGCAAATTATACATATACGTCATTAGGTGTTAGAGTCATAGATGGCTATCAGAAAATCCATAAAATGTTTCATTGGCCTTTTGGTAGGTTTTAGAATTAGTGACAGTAAAAGACATTTAGCAAATATCGTCTCCTATTATAGAGGATCGCTGACTGTCCAAGATTGCTCATTTCTGTAAACATTTGGTGTTCATGTGAACTCTTCCCAGAATTTACAGCAAAGGAGGCTAACAGGTTGGAAGAGTTAGGGGAATGTCTGCGTTGCGCCCCTAAAGCCCCAGGACCAGCTCTCTCTTCACCCTGAAGTTTGTGTTGATGCTTTTATTGAATGCATTGAATTACCCATGTACTCAGAAAGAGGGACTGCCCTGCTCTCTGCAAGTGCACGTCAGGAGTGTTACCCACTTCATAAAGTATCCGGCTTCAAAGAAATAAAATTCCTGAACCATTAGTACACATGCCATTACTCTTTTTAAAAAATTGAATGTGAAAAGAGCAGGGTATGTAGTCTCCCGGGCAACACCTGCCTCACTGGGCCCTGAAGGTGCTGCCTGTTACCGTACCCATCTTGATGCAGTTGTGGAAATGGCAGCCATGACCATAATTGCTGGTGTTCTTTGCCCAGCATATGAACTGCAGGAATGTACATTAGAAATCGTGTGTATTTTGAGTTATTTACTTATGACAAAATCCTGTTGACTTTCTGTGTTTTAAAAACAATCTGGTAGAACACATGTATTTGTTTCTTCTACATAAATACAGTTGATAGTTGCCAATTCTTTTTAAATGTGACTTTTAGAATTGTTCATATTTAATATGCAGTATTAGGCAATGTCTTTCGTCTTTAACGTTCCAGTAAAAGCTCGTCTGGCCTGCAGGTGCTATTCCAGATGTGGGGAACACCGTCAACTCTTTTTCCGGCTGCATGCACATAAGGCATTTTACAGACTCGAGTGGGCTTTCCTGGGCTCTAAATACCCTTCACTATGGGCCTGCACTTCATAAGAGGAGTAAAAGCCTGCCTGCATGGCGTGACTGGTGTCTGAAGTGCACTATCATCTATCATGGTTACGTCACCCAGGGAGGGAGGGCTGGCTGGATGCTATCACGGCCATGATGAAGATGGCCACCTGCTGTTGTTGCAGACAGATAAAATGATTTGTTTGAGATCACGTGGTCGGCCAGTGACAGAGATATGGCTGGGCCTGATTATCCTTGACAACTGGGTGTATCCACTAAGCCAGGAGGAAGTTCTTCACTACATTCCCTTCGCCTCCCCTTGGCCGCGATGATGCTGGGAGTACTAAACTGGCTTTTGTAATTGTCCATTAAGTGGGATTCACGTTTTCCTTATGATTAGTCTGGGGCTTAGGTTTTGGAGAAGCTGTCCTTTTCGGTGCATTTTATCTAGGATGTACACTAGCAATGTGCTAGGCCCTGCTGCTGCAGCCCTGGCCACCCAGCTGACACAGCGTCTGTCAGGTTTCCCCGCAGCAGACTACTCTTCCCCCTTTCATGCAGTTCCTGAGGGTGCAGAATGTCTAAATGATGTAAATTCTTCCAGATGAGAGACTTACTCCTTCGTGGTCCCTGAAAACCCCCGCCGCCCTTTCCATAGCTGCAGAAGTTAAACAGTGAATTGTGAAATTGTGGCAGGATGGACCCTAGAGGGGACAAGTAAAATTTCACTCTGATAGCAGTGTTTAAGAAGGAAGGCCCTGTTCTTGTGGCGCCGAGGACTGTCAGAGAACAGAATAGCCACCAAGGTGACTTGTTTCTCGGAGAGCTGGAGGTTTATTGCAAAGTATGGAGAGGGAGTGGCATGGTAATAAATTATCAGTGTGAACTATAGTAATGAGAAATATAATTACAGGCTGGGCATGATAGCACACGCCTTTAATTCCATTACTCTGGCGGCGGCAGAGGCAGGCAGATCTCCGAGCTCGAGGCCAGCCTGGTTTACAGAGCTAGTTATTGGGACAGCCATGACTAAACGGAGAAACACCGACTCCAGAAAAGAAAGGGAAAGAAAAAATACATAATTACAGAAAGTGCAACAAAATTTGGGAATTTGGAAAAGCAGTGTCAGTGAGCTCCTGTGTTTCCAGTGTCCCTGCCTTCCCAGCCTGAAGCTTCCTGTTTAACCTGGCGTTTTGTTCCAAGTCACAGAGATGTTTGCTATTTAAAAAAAAATAAAAATGCTGGCCTATAAAATTAAAGCTGACCTGGCAAGATTGCTTAGTGGGTAAAACTTTTCCTGTTAAACCTGACGACCTAAGTGCTCACGTGGAGGAAGGAAAGAACATGCTCCACAGGTGTCCTCTGATGTCTGCGCACATACGTGATGCCCTCCTATTCCCCCCAAAATGATGGTTTTTTAAAGAATCTTTTTTTTGGATGTCTGTTTTGGACTGAACCATCCTGGCTCACACTTTGTGTTTTGCCTTCTCTCTCTACAGAACTCTATCCGGCACAACCTGTCACTGCACAGCCGATTCATGCGAGTTCAGAATGAGGGGACCGGCAAGAGCTCCTGGTGGATCATCAACCCTGATGGGGGGAAGAGTGGGAAGGCCCCCCGCCGACGGGCTGTCTCTATGGACAACAGCAACAAGTACACCAAGAGCCGTGGCCGAGCAGCCAAGAAGAAGGCAGCCCTGCAGGCTGCCCCAGAGTCAACAGACGACAGCCCTTCCCAGCTCTCCAAGTGGCCCGGCAGCCCCACATCCCGCAGCAGCGACGAGCTGGACGCGTGGACAGACTTCCGCTCACGAACCAATTCGAACGCCAGCACAGTTAGTGGCCGCCTGTCGCCCATCCTGGCAAGCACAGAGTTGGATGATGTCCAGGACGACGATGCTCCACTCTCCCCCATGCTCTACAGCAACTCTGCCAGCCTGTCACCCTCTGTGAGCAAGCCGTGTACTGTGGAGCTCCCGCGGCTGACTGACATGGCAGGCACCATGAATCTGAACGATGGGCTGGCTGACAACCTCATGGATGACCTGCTCGATAACATCGCGCTCCCACCGTCCCAGCAGTCACCTCCTGGGGGGCTTATGCAGCGGAGCTCCAGCTTCCCGTACACCGCTAAGAGCTCTGGCCTAGGTTCCCCCACCAGCTCCTTCAACAGCACCGTGTTCGGGCCCTCGTCTCTGAACTCCTTGCGCCAGTCACCCATGCAGACCATCCAAGAGAACAAGGCAGCCACCTTTTCTTCCATGTCACACTATGGCAACCAGACACTCCAAGACCTGCTCACTTCGGACTCACTCAGCCACAGCGATGTCATGATGACCCAGTCAGACCCCTTGATGTCTCAGGCCAGCACTGCTGTGTCTGCCCAGAACGCCCGCCGGAATGTGATGCTTCGCAATGACCCGATGATGTCCTTTGCTGCCCAGCCTACCCAGGGGAGTTTGGTCAATCAGAACTTGCTCCACCACCAGCACCAAACCCAGGGCGCTCTTGGTGGCAGCCGTGCCTTGTCAAGTTCTGTCAGCAACCTGGGCTTGAGTGACTCCAGCAGCCTCGGGTCAGCCAAACACCAGCAGCCGTCTCACGTCAGCCAGTCTATGCAAACCCTCTCGGACTCTCTCTCAGGCTCCTCACTGTACTCGGCTAATGCAAACCTTCCTGTCATGGGCCATGATAAGTTCCCCAGTGACTTGGACCTGGACATGTTCAATGGGAGCTTGGAATGTGACATGGAGTCCATTATCCGTAGTGAACTCATGGACGCCGATGGGTTGGATTTTAACTTTGACTCCCTCATCTCCACACAGAGCGTTGTTGGTTTGAACGTGGGGAACTTCACTGGTGCTAAGCAGGCCTCATCTCAGAGCTGGGTGCCAGGCTGAAGGATCACTGAGAAAAGGGGAAGTGGGCAAAGCAGGTCAGTGCCCAGTGCCATGCATAAAAGCAGCAGGTGGGGGTGGCAAGGGCAGCTGTGACGTCAGCAGTCTTAACTGCAGGCTAGACAGGGCACACAGCTGTCCTCTGTTAAAGAACAACCGTACAGTCAAAGAGTTCATTCTATATCTTCTGCCTTCAGAGCTCCCTCCCTCTGTGGGTGGAGGGATGAGAGGTCAGGAAGGGAGATGCGTATGTCATAGGTCAAGATGAAACATACCAGTTCAGGGAGTTTCTTAGAAAAACTCCAGTCCAGCTTCAGCGTTTTCTTTTGCGTGATGGTTCTTCATGCCCTAGAAAAGTCATGTTTCACATGACTGCCGATTAACTGTAGGTGTTTGTGGACTCGGCGGCATATGGAGCTGGATCTGTTAGATCAGTCTTCACAGTGCAAGACTTCATTATTGCTCAGAATTAAATCATTTTAAAAAGCAAATTAGGTTGAAAATACATGTTTTTATGCATCTCTGTTTCTGAACCTATACGTGATATCAGGTTCTGGATGACATAGTTGTGGATAGTGGCAACTCTTTTCATTATTTCGGGTTTTTTTTCAGGTTATTTTTATGTTGTTCGCCGTATTTGACACTCACTTAGTTCTCATCAGCATTGACTGTCTACAATTTTTTTTTTTTTTTTTTTTTCGAGACAGGGTTTCTCTGTAGCTTTGGAGCCTGTCCTGGAACTCGCTCTGTAGACCAGGCTGGTCTCGAACTCACAGAGATCCACCTGCCTCTGCCTCCCGAGTGCTGGGATTAAAGGCGTGCGCCACCATCGCCCGGCCTGTCTACAATTTTTAATGTTGTTAACAGAGATACAGCTTACCACAAAGCACATGCTGCAGCGTACACAGATAAGATGTCCCCATGGCTCAGACGGCTTTGATGAGCAGGTGTCTGTCTCTGTTACGCAGCCCACTCACTGCATGGATGCACATGAGAGCGTTCACAGTGTGTCCTTAGGTCACACCTCACAGGGAGGAGTATGACCTTAAATGGCCGTGTCTTAATGCTGTTGTAATAGAAGCAGCAGGCTCTGTGACTAGGAGAAAAGCAGTGGACTTGGGCAGGTGGGACACACCTGCAGTCCCAGCCCTTGGGAAGCAGAGAAGGGCGGAGCGCATTTGAAGCTAGCCCAGGCTGTATCATGAGGCCATGAGGGTCCAGCCCAGTCTACATTGATGGACTTGTTGCTTAGCTCCTGAGCCTCACTCTCCCAGTTTAGACAAGGAAGATAGGGGCCTGCTATTCCACAGGGCTGCTGCCAGAATGGACCGCACAGCAGAGTGTGATTGTGGAACTGCTCCAGGTTGAAGTGTTGTGCTCGGTGCAGGCGGCGAGCATGCTGACTGACAAGTGAGCAGGCAGGGAGCCGCAGGGCCTAATCACTTTGCTCAGGTCATAGAGTTAATCCATAGTCCATAGATCCATAATAGTTCTTAGTGTTTGTAAATGGTTTAAAAAAAAAAAACAAAGGACCGCTAGACTGGGCCAGAGTGTGAATAATGGACAGACTTTCCCGGGAGCTCTTCTCCTGGATTAGGGAGGGGCATCTGGCTCTTTCTGCCAACTGGCTTGTGCCCAGTGTTAAAGGGCTCTGTATCCTCAGCTCCCTGTCTTCTTCTTCTTTTTTTAAATTTCAATCTCAGCAAGCTACTTAGCACCTCCTTCAAATGGTACAAAAGAGAAAAGAAGCTCAAATCCCCAACCCCAGTCTTGTTAACCCTCCTCCCTGGGGCAGGAATTACAAGGGTCTCCCATGGTGAGCTCACTGAAGCCCTCCCCGGGTAGCTGTCAAGGGGGACACGGAGCTTTCTGAGTCTAAAGGGGCTCCGTTTTCCCAGGCACAAGCAGGCTCCTGCTAGAAACCCAGCCATCTGCTAGGGTCATTTAATAGCCTCGAGCCGGTAAGAACACTGCAATGGAAGCTAAGGGGAAGGACACTGCCAGCCCGTGACTGTCAGACCTAAACTGGACTTTAGAAATGTAGATATTCAGATTTTGAAAGAATCAATGGTTTGTCTTCCTTGAAGAAGAATGTGTTTGTGGTTTCTGAAGACATAAAGTTTAATTTGTTCATCATTGTAAGGTTACTTCCTAGCTTACTAGAAAGAGTTTATAAAATGTGTTTTTAGTTTTTGTCTGTTTCCAGTGTAGATTTCCCTTCTAGTTGAATAGCATGCTGTGTGTGTTTATAAACAATTGTCTGAAAGCCGGGCGGTGGTGGCACATGCCTTTAATCCCAGCACTCGGGAGGCAGAGGCAGGTGGATCTCTGTGAGTTCGAGGCCAGCCTGGTCTACAAGAGCTAGTTCCAGGACAGGCTCCAAAGCTACAGAAGACCCTGTCTTGAAAAACAAAAAAAAAAAAAACAACAAAAAAAATTGTCTGAAAATCTGTTAAGGGAGATTTAAATATATAAGGGAGATGAAATTTGATTAGTGATAAATTTCTATTTTGGACACAGCACATTTCATCTTTATACCCCAGTGAGACTTCAAGTTGTTATTTAGCTTTTTAGAACATTTTAAGGAAGGTAGATTTGAGGGTTTTGTTTTGTTTTGTTTCCCTGTTAAAAATAAAGTGAGGGCTGGCAATATGACTTAGCTGGGAGCTGGGCTGGAGCCCCCAGATCCACAGAAGGAGAGAACCACCTCCTGAAAGTTGTTCTATGACTTGCACATGCCCACACCTGCACACATTATTCACTCAGTAATAAAGGCAAGGCTACAACTGTGCACACACCGGTGAGCCCAGCACTGGAGAGGCTAAGGCGAGGAAGATCAAGAGTTTAAAGTCAGCATGGGATGTACATAGCGAGACCCTTTCTAAAAACAGAACAAAACAAACCGTAGGGGGAAAAAAATTGCTCAGTTCTCCTGAAAACATCTATCTTGGGATGTCCATAGGACAAGAGAAGAAATACCCTAAGTGGGGGGTAAAGGGAAAGGACTTGGGGGGAGTCTGCTTTTCTGGTAGAGAATTTCCATCCTGTTTTAGAAAGAATTCTGTCAATCATCAGGAGCATGGTGTGACCCCCAAAAGTACTGGGGGTTGATTTTTGCTTTGTTCTTTAACTTTTAAGTTTGTTTCGACTTTCTTAAAGGTTTCTCTTGAATTTTGGAAGCAGGCCTAAAGGCAGGCTCTCAGCTTCACTTCCCCCACAGTAATCCCAAGCCCCCTTCTTCCTGGCTTGCCTCTACTTTGTTACTTCTCCAGGCTGGTGTGCAGTACGCCCACACCAGGTTACATGGCCCCCGCTGGGCCAATGGAGCAGCTCTGGCCAGGTGACATCTTACTGGAGAACCTCTGTGACAGGAATCTCTGGAGAGCTTGAGCCTCTCATGTAGCATTTGTTTTAGGGCTTGGAGAAAAGCCTTCATCTCCTGAGCGCTCTGCAAAGAAACACAGCTGTGTTCTGAGTGCCGCTCCTGGATGGGTAGAGCGGCCTCTCCCAGGTGCTTGCAGACTTGGCGTATGTACGTGCACAAGAAGGTGGCGTGGGGGCTCTCATCGGAGTCTGACAAGCATCTTCTCCACAAGAAACCTGCTTAAATCTCACCATTGTCTTAAAATCGACTTCCAAATTAACAAGATCTTTTGCTATTCTTCTTCCTTTAGTATTTGGAGACCCCTCTGGGGAGAATTCAGAATGTAGTTTTATATGTAAACTACTTTGTGATTAAAAAACTGGAAAACATCCACTAGGGGAAGCTAGATAGAGATGGGAGGAATTGCTCCCTTTCCTGTCGTTAGCTACGCGAGTGATAAGTCTGAGGATACTGGTTTTCTGTCTGTCAATGGGAAACAGAATCGGAGCCTTTTAAATGTGTGTAACATGCGTGGCTTAAACTTGAAACCTAACCAGTCTGTAAAGCAGTCCCGCAGGGATGAACAGTGAGGGAGGGGCAGAACTGGAAAGATCTGGCAGTAGACGTGTGTAGAATTAGAACTTAGGATTGATGTTTAGACTGCTTGCCCAAAGAGGCAAATCTGTGATGCCAGTTTGACTAATGTTTGATTATTGTATTTCTATCGTATCTTTAAAGTTTATGTTGGGAGATAATTCTAACAAAATACAGGTAATAGTGGCTATCAATGTTACATCTTTCTTGATATTGATCACTTCATTTGAGGGAATGTGAACACAGATTGTACTGTACTGTGTGGAGAATGAACCCTGCTGTCCCCTGTGGTTACAGCAACCCCAGCACACAGAGTTCTGCCTCTCGGTTTTCTAAAAAGCTGCTCTGTCATCCATGGTGAGACCAAACTGGCTCCTTTTTTTTTTTTCTTCTTCTTGTTTTGGTTTGCTTTTTTTGTTTTGTTTTTGTTTTGTTTTGAGAGAGGGTTTCTCTGTGTAGCCCTTGGCTGTCCTGGAACTTGCTCTGTAGATCAGGTTGGTCTGGTAACTCGGGATCCACCTGCTTCTCCTCCTGGAGTGCTGGGACTACAGGCTTGAGCCACCATCCGGCTCTGACTGGATCTTTTTAGTGTTGATGACAGTAAAGGAAAGTCGATAAAACATTTCCTAAGTTTCCTCAGTATCTTGACTCAAATCTTTTTTCCTTGAGAACCAGACCCCCTACCCCAGGTGTTTGTGATAGTCAGCAGCTCTCTGAATGACGGGGAACTTTCCTGGGCACCTAGCGAGCACTTTGCAGCCCTGCAGTGTGGCCGGCCCCATGAGGGTGGAAATGCTCAACAGCCGGGATTCAGTGAATGATGGAGGGAGGTGGCAGTGGCAGCAAGTGTTTGCCCTGTTATAGGAGTGCCTTCCCTGGGAATCTGAGCCACAGACCCATGTAGAATGACTGCCTTACCATGCTGGAGTTTCTCCATCACCCTGCAGACGATTCCATTGTTACATATTTTCCACTTATTCTCCTGTGAGCATAAAAATAAAGGCTCTATTTCTACGGGTGCTCCGTGCAGATAGGTCAAAGTGCAGGCCCAGCCCAGGGGCTGGCTTTTCCTTTCCTGAGTGCTTGGTTTCTAGGCCAGTTTCTCGGATTGGACCTGAGCACCCACTGTAGTGCATCGTCGTCGTCGTCCCCCCCCCCCTCCGTTCTGAGGGGAGCTGTGGGTTTCAACACCTCTCTGCAGCTCATGCAGGCTTGAGGTCATGGCAGAGAGGCCGGCCTTCGCAGGTGGCTGCGTTTTCAATGGCTATGCAGCATCCCATCTCACCAGGCTTACTTAGACAGTGGGGCAAGCGTTTATACTTCTGTACAGAGCTAGTTTTTGTAAAAGCTAATTTGTGGGATACTGTGTTTTGTCATTTTGTTAAGAAGTTATTTGATGTTTATTGTGATTTTAAGTGATCCCGTAATTTCTCAGACTGTAGGAAGCAACTGAGCCAGTCTTTCTTACGCTGCTGGTAAAACACAGCTGTCTTCCTCTACAGCTAAAGCTAGTTTAGGTTTGGTGAGACTTGTTTTCTGGAGCTGAGCCTTCCAAGTCCGCTTGCCCCTTTGGGGCCACACGTTAGAGAGGCTGCTGTTTGCCAGGTTTCAGCTCTTCCCTTCTCATTAGCATCTCCGAAGGAGGGCCCCACCTTTCCCTGGGCTGCTGTGGGTCTTCAGTGGAGCCAGGACCAGGCCACTTGGGAAAAGCCTTGGCTTCCTTTGCTCAGAAGCCAGAGCCTCCACCTGAACTAGTCCACAACTTGTCGGGAACCTGGATCTCCCATCCTCATTCTCCCTGTCAGGCATCTCTGACCACTAGGGATGCAGAGGTACTCCCAGCCTGCTGGGGCATTTGTGAAAGCAGGAAGGAATGTTCAGATGGGCAGATGCCCACACTGGTCTGGCCTCTAAAAGCTGGTAGGTACCGGTTGGGCACCACATGGGGTAGGGGTCAGAAAATCAGTCACTGCAAGTCTCTGCTGGGTGACCATCTGAGAGGCAAGGCTGTCTTCTAGGCTGTTCCAGGTCTCGGGGACCTGGACTGCGTGAATCTATCTGGTCTGCTTTTATTTCCTTCTCTCCCAGTAAGAGATGTGGCCCTTACTCCGTGGTTCTAGATTTTCTGTTTGCTTAGTGACCTTTAAGCCCATGGTGTTCGTTTGTTAAAGGGTGAGACTCTTTGGTCATGAAGTCGCATGGTAATTGCAGTGTTTCCAAAGGACAGGCTCTACTTGTCAGTCTTGATTTGATTGAAGGTTTGTGTGCCACCTTGTCCCCTCTTTCTCTCCTCCCTTTTCTCCTATGCTAGTCTTCCACCCTCTTCTCTCTGGTGAAAGCAGTCCAGGCCTTGTTTTCTTTTTTCAGAGAAATATTTGTATCCCTGTGGAATGTTTGATTTAGTTCCTTAGGGAAGTTAATAGCCGAGGAGACCCCAGCCAGATGCTTTCTTAGACTTTTTATGTTCAAAGTCAAGATCCTTACCCTTTCTGTTGGTCCTCCAATTGTAAACATGGCCCAATAGCTCAATGGAACATCTGTGGATCATTTGTATGTTCAGGAAATGATCAGAAAGCCAAGTTATAAATAATCAAAAGTGTGGCGATGAACCTGTTAGAAGGTGGAGCTTAAACGCTGCCTGCCGCCGGGTGCCTCAACCAAAGCACACCTTGCCAGGGGCAGCTGAGTTCCCGTCAGGTTGCCCTGTGTGGTGCAGGTGGACAGTGTGGTGCCCTGAGATGAGGACGTGAGTTCAAGACTCGCCTCCTGCTGGAATCAGCACACCTGGCCCGGCTGCCAACCTGTCTCCTGCAGACTTGGCATCAGCTCCCTTCTTTCTGCTCCCTCTTGGTTTCCCTCCTCTGCTGGTTCATGGCCACTGTCCGTGTCACCTGCAAGTCCTGGTCGAACCTGGCAGGTGGATGTATAGTTTGAATTGTGCGGAAACTGGTTTGTTGTTGCTTATGTCTGACATAGGAAGAGGCCTTTGGTGAACCCTGTCTTCTGTGCCTGGCACCTGGACCCTCAGGAAATCTCGAGCACCCCCAACCTGGATACTGCCGAAATTCACCCCACCTCACCCCAGGTTCACACCCGGTGGAGGTCAATGCGACTCTTCAAGTCGTGGTTTATGTCTGTAAGCATTTCTTCGGGGCTCCGGTTCCTTCTGTAAATGGTGGATCTCTTCATTGTGACAGCAGCTTCAGACAGAGTAGCGAGACTCTTTATGTAGGGATTTAAGGGCTTTCTATGGTGGGGGATACAGAAACATTACATAGTTGAGAATCCATTGAATGTTAAAATATGCCTTCAACTTTACCTTAGAAGAAACAGGAATTTTAGAAGCTTCATAAAAACCCTCCTCCCCAGGAAGCATTACAAATCTTAGATTCTGTTCTCCAAGCAGTAGATTCTGCCTGCGTGCCAGCGAGCCTCGCTCTTGGCCTGTCTGAAGAGGTCCCAGAAGCAGCAGAGCCAGAGGACACTGGGGGGCAGTGGGCAGGAAGGAAGGGCCGCTCCAGCTTACTCAGAAGCTTTCCAGGCTGCTTGGGACATCGGGACAATTTATTCCACTCACAGGAGTTGCTGCTGCTTGAGGGCAAATACTGTGTCTGAGATGGCGCTCTTAAAATAGCAGGTGTTCCCTGGCGCTTGAGTCATTGTAAAGACTGTGGCCCACTTTCAAGGAATTCAGTGTATTGGGAGCTGGGAGTGTGGGGAGGCTTTCTGGACACTGGATACTGAAGTGCCAGATGCCAGGCAGAGCGCTGAAACGGCAAGCATCTGGGGAAGGCACAGTGCAGCCGGCTGGTGATTCACCTAGGTGGGAGGAGAGCAGGCTGGGCCAAGTGTCCCCCAGGTGACTGGCAGGTGAGTGTGTGGCCTATCTCAGCACACTGGTGGAAGGCGTGGAAGATGGTGAGCTTGATCCCACAGGTCTTTGCCAGTGAAACTTTGGGGTATTATAGTTGAGAGTAATCAGCCACAATCAGAAGAGGATCTTAACCGCCACCCCCACCCCCAAAAAAGTGGTTCTTTTTGTCTGGTTGGTTTGGGTTTTGGGTTTTTTTGATTGGTTGATTTGGGGTTTTTTGTTTGTTTGGTTGGTTGCTTCTTCGTTTTGTTTTCTGAGACAGGATCTTGTTATGTAGCCCTGGATGGCCTGGAACTTGCTTTGTAGACCAGGCTGGCTTTGAACTCACCATAATCTGTATTCCACTCTCTCCCTAGTGTTGGGATTAAAGGCACGTGTCACCTTGGCAAAAGTGGTTCTTTTGAAAAAATCGAATCCCAAACTTTGCATATTCTATGAGTCAGAAGACTCCAGAGCATTCAGGAGAGCATGGAGTTTCTCACCTTCCTTCAAGGCGGCGACAGGCTGTTGTCTGCTGTCCTCAGCCATCAGTAATCCTTGGCGCCATTTTTGTCCTCAGCTGTGAAGTTCCAAGATTGTTCCTTCTCTTGGTCTCCCTGCATTTTGTCAGCACAGCACAAAGGCTGGCCAAGAGGGCAGACAGAGAAGTCCAGGCGTCAAAATGTCCTGAAAACAAAAGGCTCTTGAGGATGCTGTCTCCAGCCCTCCAGCCAGGCCTTGGAGGCTTTCCCTGACACCTGAGAGGCTTCAGCATGCTCCTGAGGAGACAGCAGTCCCGGCCCAGCCCCGCATGTCACAGGGCTCACCCGCTTTTCTGCAAGCTGAGCTTTTCGTTTTTAAGTAATGTGTGTAGGTTGCTGCCTGTCCACGCTACCCCAAGTGTTATCTCCTCCCTGTTTACTCATCTGGTAGGAAGAGCTCGTGTTAGCCGATGGAGGGGCCGCAACCCAGTTCAGCCACCTGTCTGCAATAACCAGTTAAAGTAGACAAGAGTAAGAAGCAGAAAGGGAGATTTATTTTCCATGGCCATGTTGGGCAGAGGGACCCAGGACTGGCATGGGGAATCATGGCCTGTGGCGGCAGGGTTCAAATAGGAAGAGGTGCTTTGCTGGGCAGCCGAGGTAACAGTGCTCCCTGCCCACCACTGGCTCACTGCCAAGTGTCTCCTGCCAGGTCATCTGGCTAGTTGTAAATTTTTCTCCTGGATCGAAGTTCCTCCCCTGACCAACCTCAGTGACATCGGCCTTCCTCTCCTGCAGGAGCTTCCCTGGAGAGATGGTTATTTCTTGGGGACCATTCTTTAGGTAGAGCACAAACCTCTCTTTAGAGCACAGTCATTCCTCCAGACGGGTTGGTTACACAGAGTTCAGGTTTCCTGCTGGAAGGCTTTGCCACCAAATAGAAACTTGCCTTCCAGTGTGATTAGAAGTTCCTTACCTGTCTGTCCCTCATAAAGTCTCCAGTGCCTACCACTGCTCCAAACCACGGTTGCCTAGGTGGGTTTTATTCAGATGGCTCCTCCCCACCCCCTCCCTGGACAACACTGTGTAGCCAGCCGTAGGCCCAGCAGCAGATGTGCATAGGCAAAGTACTGATGCCACCACCTACTTTTAGACCCCCTCACCTGTTCCAACCTAGAAGGAAAAGAAAAATCAGCAAGGTTCCCTCTTCCCTGTGGTACACAAGTTTACCTTTGCAGAGGACGTCTCGGATGTTTCAAAGGGGCGCAGCATTTCAGTGTGGCCACAGGCGTCTGCAACTCTAGGCTTTGGGAGGTGGGGACGGGAGCCTAAGTTCAAGGCCAGCCCGGGCTACGAGATATGGCTGCCTCACTTACAACTCACAAAAATGGGCTAGAGAGATGGCTCAGTGGCTAAGAATGGTGACTGCTCTTCCAGAGGACCCAGGATCAATTCTCAGCACCCACTGAGTATCTCACAACTGTCTGTAGCTCCAGTTTCAGGAGATCTGATGCCCTCACACAGACATACATGCACGCTAAATACCAATGTACATAAAATAAAAATAAATCTTTTTTTTTTTTAACTCAGCTAGACAGTGGTAGGGCACACCCAGCACTCGGGAAGCAGAGGCAGGCAGATCTTTATGAGTTCAAAGCCAGCCTCGACAAGAGCAAGTTCCAGGACAGGCTCCAAAGTTACACAGAGAAACCGTCTACAAACAAACAGACAGACAAACAAAAAGGTTCACAAAAGTGGTTTGCCTAGGGTGGCCAGCATGGAAGGCTTGGTTGAGTGTCGCAGGTCACTGATGAGTGGAACAGGCAGGCATTTCTTTGTTTTGTGCTCCAGCAAAAATACCGAAGCTTGGAAACCCACAGCTGTTCCCTGAACTGTGAGTGCCTGCTCTGTCCATCAAAGGATCCCGGCCTTCTCTGTCCTGAGTGTTCCATCCTTGGCCCCCAGCTAAGCATGAGGGTCCCAGTGCTTCCAAGCAGACATTCTTCCAGACAGTTTAGAATTCTTGCCAGGAGATGGTTGCTAGCTAGCCTTCATGGGTTTGTGGACATGAGAGTCTGTCTCATCCAACTCTCCTTTCCCTCATGGCGTATTTGGTTATTGGGGTCTTCCTTTCCTCTCTGCCAATAGGATAAAAAGGCTGCCAGCAAATGCAGGCTTGTCAGGGTGGAGTCGGCTGTGGGAGGACAATTACGCTCCGTGCCCAAATTCAAGTTGATTGGTGGTTCTGTTTGGTGTCATCTTGGAGGCATCTCCCTTTCTTAGAACATCGTGTGGCGTGTTGGTGATGATTCGGCGAACCCTGTCTTCCCTGTGGAGGCCAGGATCACAGAGGGACTACCTCTCAGCAGACACTTTAGAGTGCCCCGCTTCAGGCGTTTCTGACTTGCTAACTGGCGTGTTGCTTAGAAACTGCTGAGTAATGGCTGTAAAGTTTCTCAGCTGTCTGCTTCCTTCTCCAGTCTGAGTTTGTTTTTTAGCTACAGGGGCATCAACACGTACACAAGCCCCAAAGCTAGCTAAATCAGCGGAAACTCCCACCAATCCAATCCAGGCGTGGTTGAACCCCCAGTTAGCGGTGGTCCTGTCACTTTGCCCCCTTCCTTTTCAGTTCCTCTTTGATGGACAAGTGCCAACAGTGAGCTGCAGAAGCTGTTCTGACATTCAAGTGCCCATCTCCTTAGGATTCCTTTGTTCTCCTGAGTCCTCAAGGCCTTCCCTGTTGGGATGGTTGTGTTTCTCTTCGGCATGTGTCTGGTTCTTTTGCACTGTTTTCCCTCTACCACAGAAAAGAAAAGCTAAACAGAGCCGTGGCCTCCCAGAGGGGTGTAGTGAGGGTTTTTTGTGAGCCGTGCCCTCTGTAGGAGCTGTCTCTGGCCCTCCTGGCTCCGCCCACAGACACCAAGGCAGCTTCCTGCATAGACCTCCCCAGGAGGCCTTGCTTGAGACCCTGGAGGGAACTCCAGCACATAGTGTCACAGGTGGCCCCGCCCCTTCTGCAGAAAGGGGAGAGTGGTGATTAGTGCCTCTTCTTCTTAATGATGACATTCCCAGAGGATGCTGGGCCTTTGCGGAGGGAGGGGCTGGGGGCGATGGCTGTGACTCTGTACTGCTATGGTGTGGCTCGTGTCCTAGTTTCAGGGCCCATGGCCAGTCCTAACTAGATGATGACATACTGGGTGCTTAGGTACACTCTGGGTGCTTCCTCCCAAGTTGTTCAGGCCATGTGCTCTGCCTCTGTTCTTGGGGAATGAAATATGTCATCTTCCCATCATGCACTAGTTTTCACAGCAGAATAATTAACACCAAGGGGGACCAGGGAGGGGTCTGAATTAGGTAATACTCTGCCACTTGTCCCCAGGCACTTACAGAAAGTCAGGATTGGGACTTGGGGAACTTAGTCCCCCGATGATTAGTGTCATAGTGATGTTAGACTGTGATTCTTAGCTCGCATTGCAAAGGGAAATGCCTGATCCTTTTCAAAGGACTCATCTGTGTGTTCGTCCTGGATCCCGCCTTCGGGAGCCACGCAGAGGACATGGAACAGTGTCTCTACCTGGCCATGGTCCTCGCGGACAATGGGTCTGGGGTTTATTTTAGATTTTCATCCCTCGGGACCTAACAGACCATTATTTTATAGGCCAAAGTAAAAGTGTCCAGTGGCTTCACAAAGCAGAATACTGCCAGAAAAAGTCCTCGGCCAAACCAGGCTCCACAGAAAGACGGGAATCTTTTCCTCAGTTACTGTCTTTGCCTCTGACAAAAACATCCTTCCTTCTGCTCCTCAGAGCTGTCACCAGGGAAAATATGATGAGGGTGCTCAGTCCAGCAGAGGAAGATTGTCCTAGCGACAGTCCCGAAAGGGCTGAAGCCACGGAGCTGTCCCACAGGGGGGGAGGGGTGGATACCCCGCCCTGTGTGACAGTTTATGGGATTCTCTTACTCAGTCACGTGCCTGCTGGGAAGATGGCTGAGTACGGAGCTGTGGTGCCAAGTTTCTACTGCCGTGTCCTGCTCTGCTTCCCAGGACAACCAGCAGTGTCTCCACGGACAAGAGAATTTTCTGTTGTCTGAGGCCTGTCATGTTGATTTCCTTTAACTTCATCTCTGAGGATCCTTTTTTCTTTTTTTTTTTAAGATTTATTTATTTTTATTGTATGTGTTAGGAGTGTTGGCATACATGTGTGGTTTATCACATGCGTGGTTCCAGAAGAGGGCATCTGAGCCTCTGGAACTGGAATTACAGGCAGTTGTGAGCTGCCATGTGGGTGCTGAGAAGTGAGCCCCAGTCCTTCTGAAGAGCAACCAGTGCTCTTAATTGGGTTCCTTGGACTCCGGTGCTCTGGGAAGACCTCCACTGATGAGTGTGGAGACAGAATAATAACAAGATATTCTGTGGGAGGCCAGGCGGTGGTGGCGCACACCATTAATCATGGTACTTAGGAGGCAGAAGCAAGCGGATCTTTTTGAGTTCGAGGCCAACCTGGCCTACAAAGCAAGTTTCAGGACAGCCAGGGCCACACAAAGAAACCCTGTCTTGAGGGGGAAGAAAAATGGTGTTCTGTGGGAATTTGTTTTTGTACATGTTGTTGTTGTTTCGAAAAAGTTTGAAAGTCTAATCCAGAGCTGTTACACAGAGAAACCCTGTCTTGGGAAAACAAACAAACAAAAACAAAAAAAGTAGAATTCCTAAGATAGCTCACTTGGCATGACTTGGTCCTCCACCATGGGATCTCCCTAAGCCATGGCTGCCAAGTAAGATGAGTTCACCCCTGGGCTGATCAGGAGAACCGCAGAAGTACTGCCGTGTGCTCGGGGTGACCAGCTTGCTCGTCCAAAACCTAGACCAGAGCCCCATCCACACCGTGGCTGCCCCTAACTTTAACAAGACCCACGAAAAACACCCCTGTGTACCTTTGTTGGGGTCATTCCAGAGTACAAGATATTAGCTCCTTTGGGCTTGTTAGCCTTAGGATGCTGTGATAAGAACTAAGGTAAGTGCTGATCTCGATTTCAGACCTGGGAGGCTTAGCCTGGGCTCTGCGCTCAGGCGGGCAGGGGGGTGATGCAGCACCCCGCAGCTTGCTTCCTGTCAGTTTCAGAACACCCTTAAGAACACTGGCTTTCTTTTCTCTTCCAGACCCTCACACTGACAGAAGACCTACAGAGAAAAACCCTTTGCCAAATCTGCTCCCAGCAAGTGGACAGTGATACCGTTTACAGCTTGACACCTTCGTGAATCCCACGCCATTTTCCCAACCCAGCAGAGACTGTTAGCAGCCCTGGCCCTGGGTGAAGCCCTTACCCGTGGAACAGAACTCTATAATGTATGCAAAATCTAACTCTTGAGTGACCTGCCAGCGAGGACAGCACCCTTCAGCACCCCCCGTTTTCCTTCCGAGCTCAGCGGGTGCCCCAAAGGCCATTCTCCAGTGCTCCACTGTCATGGTGGTTTCTGGGATAGGTTAAGCTTTGTTTTGTGTTGGTTTCCCTTGGACCCTCTGAGTTTTTTACACATGGTAACTTGCAGTATTTTTCTGTTGAGAAGGCTAACCGCCCCTCCCCTAGCACACTTAAAAGCAGAAAAGCGCCAGAACCAGTTCTCAGGCTGGTTTGGAGCATCACAAGCTTTTGAGCCCGCGGAACTCCACAAACCTAACACATTACATAAACTAAAGGGGGTTTTCTTTTTCCTTTTTTGTTTGGTAGAAAATTATCTTTTTTTAAAAAAAAAAAACTGAACAATGGCACAATTGTTTCCTCTGCGCACCCGTCCAGAACTGAACTACGCGTAGGCAAAGCAAATGGAGTCAGGCATCTGACCCAGGAGTTTCCCGTTCTGAGTCAGGGTGGTCTGTGGACGGGGACCCCGGGGCCCACCTACAGCTGCCTGGTCAGTGTAGAGCTTCTGGTCCCGTCCTTCGCCGCAGCTAATGCAGTAGACAGTGTCTGCTCTTAGGAACCAGGACCTCTTCAGGAAAGTTCAGCTACTGCTCATTGCCAAATGCCACTAGGGGCTTAGTTTCAAGGAGAAGAGAGAAAAGGAATGTGAGCTGGTTTGCTTCATAGAAGGTAGGGGATTACTGATGAGCCATTGGGTGATGCCGTGAGGAACGTACGAAATAGGCAAGCCAAGTCTGCGCCGAGGCAGGCCCGACTTCACTGTTTTTGAAACATGCACATCTTTTGATTACTTTCAGCCTTGCTGTGTAGACTCTGATCTTTCTAGAAGTGTGTGAGTGACAGACAATAGCATACAAGGTGATATATATATATATATAAGCTTAGGTTGTAATTGTACAGGTGACACTTGGAAATACAAGCTAAGGCCATTTAAACTTTTTTTTCCCCAAACTATCTGCTTCTATGGATCTCATTTTTTGTTTTGTTTTCAAAAAGTTATGGTGCTGTATAGGTGCTTTCTGTTTAACCTGCAAAGTGTGAGTGTACTCGTGACACCTTTGGTGGACAGTTGGGGACACCTTTGGTACGTAAGAAACTGGTGTGGTGATGCCCTGGTTAGCACAGCATACACGCACTTCTCCAAAGTGATATACGAAGACTCTTTTCTTGCATAAAAAGCATTAGGCATATAAGTGTATAAATATATTTTATCATGTACAGTACAAAAATGGAACTTTCTGCATGGTGTTAGGAATGTGGGCTAATGTTCCAGCACGGTTTCCCTGCTCGAGTTCTCGCTGTTGCTCGCACTGTGGCAGTGGGCACCAACACAGGCGTACCACCAGTCCCTCGCACTCACCACCAGCCCGCTTGTGCACCTCTGCTTTCTGACTCCCCTGGGGGTGACGTCGGTGGCAGTCACAGCTCCTAGCATAATGAGAGTTCCATTTTGGTATTGTCACACGTCTTTCCTGCCTCGCCTGGATCATCAGGTCTGAGCGATGGCCCTGTTGATTTCAGTCCGCCTTCTCCCGAATCCGGACATTGTCACGCAGTTGTGGCTTTACTAGACCTCTAGCGCATTGCTTTATCCAAGCTGCTCCGCGTTTATAGTCTTCACTTTTAAAGGTGATTTTGAAAATGTGTGTAGTAGTCACGTGGTCTGCTTGCCAGCGGGCCGTACATGCTTATTTCATTCCTTTACAGTGATGTTAGCCACTCCCCGACTCTACAGGAGTCCGCTGTCCACGCAACCTGTGTCATTTCAGGCAGAAGGCTGGTGGCCTCGCTTCCCAGGGTGCTGCTTCCTTGGTGGGGTGCATGGGGGTGGCAGCTGAGGGAGCGGAGAGAGCTCAGGTACAAGGGAGAACCCCAAGTGCTTCCAACAGGAGGGCCCTGAGAATTCTCTCCCGAGCTTAAAGAAGATAGCTGCTGGGCTGTGCAGTTTACAGGCGCTGGGAGTGAGAGAGGCAGCCCTCCAGTGTGTGCCCCTAGTTTGAAGACGCTGAAGTCCTTTTAGACAAGTGGCTTCTCATTTATTTTCTTTCCCAGTGTTCGTTGGATGTCAGGCACCAAGTTTCACAGAATGTCCTAGAAACAGATTGTAAGTTGAAGCAAGGGCAGTGTGAGGCCAGGGTAGGCTCGGCAGATCAGAAAAGCAGAGGCAAAATGCTTGGCTATAATTTACCTTGTAAAATAATACAGACAGAGTCTACACGGGATGTGTGGAGAGCTGAGGCCTGCCAGGCCCAGGACCCTTGCACACCCACCCTCAGGGGCCCCACACCGACAGGCCATGCTCCCCTAAGAAGCCCAATTCTATGGCAGTCAGAATCCACAGAGGTGAAGCCCGGGTCCTCTGCACCTGCTGTGGGAACCCTGCTTTCATTGTCTGCCGAGTGCTCTGCAGAGAATCTGAGCAGATGAGCGCATGAGCTCCCAGGCTGGGCCAGCTGCCGTGATGGCATCCTGATGAGAAATGGCTGTGTGAACCTTCATAGGGAGTCCCGTCCACTGGTGACAGGCAGTAGTAGACAGCGAGGTGCCGACTGTTGAAGACTGAAGCACTCTCGGGCTCCGTGGTTCTCTTTGTCACCAAAGCTAGAGACGAGCATATGCAAGCCCTCTCCATCCTGGCGCTGGGCTCCTTACTGAGTGCATCTGAGGTGGGCTTCCCCTTGTCCTCTGCACGTAATGGCTGCGGAAGCCCACAGGATTTTGTTCCTAAGTCTCCTGCTAATGGAGGACCATACACACAGGGGGAGCACAAAACCTTGTTTTTAGGTTGACGATCAGCATCGTGTGTGCTGCTGTCCCAGCCAGAAGAGAGGACATCTTGGCTCACTCCCCAGGAGAGGCTATGTCCCCACTCAGGTGTGACTTCAACCTACTTCCAAGCCGCGTACATGTTCAAAGTCACAGGGACAGCAACTTTGCCTTCTCCTAAGGAGCACCAGCCGCTGAATGAACAAGCAGCATTTGAGTCTTTTGGAAAAGCCCTTCAAGAGTAAAGCAGAGAGAAAGCAAGCCTTCCACCTGTCCCTTGGACTGAGGGGACACAGAGACAGTTCCTTTTTCTCTCTAAAAAAACCAAAGGTGATACAGAATGGGTTCCCTTTTTCTTGATGTTTCTGGGGGACAACATATGATCAGGCACAATAATGTTCTTTTTTCGATTAAAAGCAGACCTTTTGTAGAAAAGCAATCACGGGTACAGGGGTACAGTGAAGTCAGCTGTGGGAGCGAGGACAGCAGGGGCCCAGGCCATGAGGTGGGAAGGATGTCTTGTGGGATCCTGTCTGTCAAACATGACCTGAGAGCCCGGGTCACTGACAAGAGTGTGTGGCATTTTAACTAAATCCTCAGTGTGTAACAGGCAGATTCGATGAATGAAGCATTTTCTCGTGTTGAGTTTTATGCATTTGTATTTTTCTTTCATGAGTTATGATTACAAGGCCTCTGCCACACTCCAGGAATACTTGTGCAGCTGGTAAAAAAAAAAATGTATGTGTCTGGTCACTTATTTCTCTAAAATTATCTCCTTGCCTGGCAATCAGCCTTGTATACTTGTCCTAGCACATCATGTATGTGGGAAGTGTGCACAGATGTGAAGGAGACTAGAAGAATTGTGGAATGTCTTGTGCATTCGGGCTTCACATGTTTAACTTTTTTTTTTTAAGAAAAAAAAAAGTTGCATGAATGAAAAAATAATTCTGTATACAGTTTCTGTAAAAATGGCTTATCTGTTTTGATTTCTTGCTTCTGCCCCCGCACAAACTAGAATTTAGTGTGGCGTGTGGCCATATTCAAACACCTAAGAAGCAGTTCGTCGTTGGGTTCGAAGCAGCTCATCCTCGCAACGCTACCACTATTGTGCTGCATTCTGAGTCCTGAGGACCTTGTCTCATACATTGCCATGAATTAGCCCTACCGCCTTTCTTCTCAAGGATCAACCAGTTTGATTTGCAAAACCGCCCCTTTCCAGAGATGCTTACTTCCCTGGTGTCTGTAGATATTGCCTGTGTATTCCATTTACAACCATAATCTAGTTTGTAAAAGCAATGGTGACGCATGTAAATAAAGCATTGATGACACTCTACTCCCTGCCCAGCTGTCTCTGTCGTCCTCACTGCCCTGTGGCAGTCTTCCTGTGAGATCACTTTCCAGGCTAGGAGAGGCAGAGACCTGCGAGGCTATTACACTTCTCCATCCCACTTTTGACCTCCACAGAAGCAGACAGTTGAATACAGCACATTTACAGAGTTGTTCGCCCTGGCTAATGGCCGGACTTGGGGTGTGCTGAGTTACGAAGTCCCAGAGAAGCTGTCAAGTGTGACAGGCAGGAGTTAGACTCTGCTTAAAGGAATGACTGAAGAAGTTCTCCTCCCATGAGTCCAGTGAGTAGCCACTGGTCATCATCAGGGCCCTCCTGCACATGGAGGCGAACCTCCAGACTGGTAGCAGAAGAACCAACACAGTCTATGCTCACTCCTGGCTTTGTCAGTGCTGCTGGGAGGAACAGAACATTGCGAGGCTATCCTTAGTTGTCTCTATCTTTTCTTTAATTAATAATGCATGTTATAAAAATTACCGCACTTGGAGAAACCCCCAGGAACTAGTTTAAAGGTCCTAAGATATAGCCTGGTTCATATTTTGGTTTAAGGAGGTGGAAGGTTTGCAAGTTGGGCTCTTGGGGTAAGCCCTGCCTCCGGTCTGTTTCTCTCCTGTTACTGAACCTTTACAAAGGGAAAGAAAGCCCTTGTATCCTCTGGCATCCGAGTGGGGAAGGCATTTTCACCTGACATAGCATCCCTGATTGTGTTCCCAAAAGATGAAAGAGACCTCTAATGGCAGTTGCTACAAGACTTAAGTTCTCAAAGCCAACGAACAGTTAAAATCCCTTCAATGATCACTAAGTTTCTGTGTGGCAGTAGCCAAACCTTGTGACACCCTCAGGAGAGCTCTATGGCCTGGCCCCAGCCTTGCCTGTGATATGCACTAGGTGTGTTGTGTCCCTGCTGTGCCCCCAAATCAGCCAGGGCTGTGTGATAGGTCCTGCTTCCACATCTGATGTAAAAGAAAAGTCCCTATGAATCTGATTCATACTCAGGTGGTCTGGACAAGGCTTTCAGCCATCAAAGGCTCTGTGGACACACACCATCCAAGTCATTCCACAGCTGCAGGTCAGTGGGCCAACAGCAGAGAAAAGTGGCATTTCTAGCCAGTAACCAAACTTGCGAACACAGCCACTCCTGGAAGCAGGAGGAGTAGGGAGGCAGCTTGTGGTGGGGGAGCCGCCCACAGAGCTCTGGGTATCTCTCACCTCAGGGTGGTGGGCATGAGCAGGCTTGGGGTGAAGAGGAAACACTCGTGGGACACGCTCCATTGGAGAGAGCAATGGTCCTGGCCCAGAAGCCCGCACACTTTCAGGACTGGAGGAACAGTTTCTTCTAGATTTCCCTTATCAAGAACAGAAGTTGAGGTCTGAAGAGATGGCTCAGGAGTTAAGAGCACTGGCTGCTCATCCAGGGGAACTGCTTTGAGTCCCAGCACCCACATGGTAATTCCTGTTCCGGGGGTTCTAACACCTGGCCTCTTGAGGTACCGAACATGCATATACATAGTGCACAGACAGGCATGCAGGGAAAGCGTCCATACACAAATAAAAATAACCATTTAAAGAGAATGCAGAAGGGCAATGCTGTCAGCATGAAAACCTGAATACGTTGGTGCATATGAGGTTCTGCCTAGGGGCTGGCATGTGGTAATAGCTCAGCTGTTTCTCCTCGTCCTCTGAAGATTTAGTGCAGGAAGCATGTCCCCATGCTCCTGAAGAGAAGATCCTGGTGCCTTTCTTGGGTTGGCACAGACTCTGTGGTTCATTCATCTGCAGCACCTACTGCGTGCCGGACATCCTGTTTTCCGTAGTAAGATGAGCTAAAGGGGCCAAGCTGAAATGTTCACCCCGGCTGAGTCCCTAAGGGAATAAATCCCACAAGTGATACAGAAGAGGGGGACACAATGGCCTGAGAGCTGGACCAGCCAAGGAAGGACATGGCTGGAAAGACAGACGGCTGGGCTCTCTGACATCAGAACTCAGGCGACAAGGGAAGGTTATGACTGGCTCAGGAGAGAGTGACTAGTGGGCATACTTGGGACTTGGTGTACTCCATGAAACAGGAACTCCAGCGAGAAAAATAGGCTGCCAGAAATTCCAGACCAAGGAGCTCCGCCTCTTCAATAGAGTGGGAGCCAGCAGGGCAGTGACCTGAACAGAGTTGACCTTTAGAAAGGCAGAGAGCCCAGGGTGTACTCTGGTGGAGTCTAGGAGGGTGAAGAAAGGAGAAGCCATAATAACTGGAGAGCTGTTTCAGCATGGCCCCCACAGGACAACTATTCTGTGGTCCATCAGAGTAGTGGAGAAAACTACCTCAGGTCTCAAGTGACTGCAGCATCAATCTCTCATGTCCCTCTTGCTAGCCCAGCTGAACAGCCATGACGGAATAAGTAGACTCAAGGCAAAGGCGGGGAGGGAGGGGGCAAAAAGAGTTTTGCTTTCAATGGTTCTTTTTGAGGAGGGGGTGGCTTGAGACAGGGTTTCTCTATGTAACAGTCCTGGCTGTCCTGGAACTCTGTGGACCAGGCTGGCCTTGAACTCAGAGACCCACGTGCCTCTGCCTCCCAAGTGCTGGAATCAGAGGCACACGCCGCCACCACCGCTTTCAGCCCTGCTTTCGGTAGTGACTTATCCAAGGAGGAGTGTGTCATTACTTGTATGGAGATAGCAGCAAAGGCATGGAGGTGAGCTGGCTTTGACTCCAGGACTGGAGCAGATGTATAAGTGGGTGGAGGGTGCTGGGGACTAGAAGTGAAGACAGTGAGATAACTCCACTGTTTCCGTGCCGTGTGACTGTGACCGCCAGGTGACTGTGTCCTCATAGCCTGGTTTCCTTACCTCCTGCCCACATCTTAGATACCACAGTAAGGAAGCACCTGATCAGAACAAAGGAATATTATACAGCCATTAAAACAACCATGGAAGCTATCCATCTACACAGGAAAATGTTCCTATCAAGTACTCTTAGAAATGTGTGTTTGTAAACCTTACATATTTATATAAGAAAAATAATAGCCAGAATTCAGGTAGTATGTACTAATATAAAACTGGCTGGAGAGAAAAAAAACATGCAAGGTAAAATATAAAAATAGAAATAATTCCTGTCACTTATCCATCTACACCGGAAAATGTTCCTATCAAGTACTCTTAGAAATGTGTGTTTGTAAACCTTACATATTTATATAAGAAAAATAAAATGCAGAATTTAAGTAGTATGTACTAATATAAAACTAGCTGGAGAGAAAAAAATGTAAGGTAAGATATAAAAATAGAAATAATTTCTGTCGCCAGGCCATGGTGGACCATGCCTTTAATCGGGAGGCACTCGGGAGGCAGAGGCAGGTGAATCTCTATGTGTTCAAGGCCAGCCTGGTCTACAAGAGCTAGTTCCAGGACAGGCTTAAAGCTATAGAGAAACCCTGTCTCGAAACTCCTCCCCCCCCCCAGAAAAAAAAAGGAAAGAAAGAAAGACAGAAAAGAAAGAATTCCTGTCCCAGCTTCTCTGTGAGCCATAGCACCTAGTAGGATTCTGCTGTAGTAGTACCATAATTGATTTAAACCAGGCTCCCCCATGGGTAGACATGACACTGGATTGTCCCCAGCTACTCCTGTTCTCAACAGCATTGCAACAAACAATTTTATACATATGTTACATCACACATGTTCCAGGAATCCTGGAGGACTAATGCACAAATGTGAAATTCCTGAGCCAAAAGATATATGGATAGTAATTTTGACAGAAGTTGGCCCAACTACCCTCCAGTGGACCAGCCAGTTCCCAGCACACAGTGAGAATCTGTTTCCTCACCAACTCATAATTTTAGTATTTTAAAAATATAGTTGTGAACTGTGTCATGCCCCCCTCCACTGGAAACTTCTTAAGGCCACACCTAGGCAAGGCAAGAGTCAAATAGGTCTCAAGGGACAAGTGAGGATAGGGTGGCCGTCTCAAGGGATGCTCCTGAGCCACCCGACACAGCTAGGAAGGGGGAGGGAAGCTGTCCTGAGCACTCGGGTGATTTTCGTGCCACACTGGGAAGTCTCTAGCTGCCAACCTGTCCATCCAGTCTGGCCACAGTCTCCTCCCCTCACACCACCAGCTTGGACTGCATTGCCTCAGGGTCAGCAGCCTAACCTTCCAGCTGGCTTCCCTCATCTCCCAGAATTCCAGAGGGACGCCATCACCCAAGAGAAACAAGTCTGGTCTCTTTGGCTGCAAACAGCACGCGCGGACTTATTTGCAGTGAGATTACACAAGCAGTTGGAAGATTGCACTGCCGTGTTTGAGAGATGGGCACTGCTGGGGGCCGGCCTGCCAACCTCTGAACAAACCTATTTCCAAAGGTTCTGCAAGGTATTCTAAGGCTAGGAGCCCTCAAGCGCTCACTGGTTGCTCTTCCCAGTAGGAGGGGTGTTGTTATCCAAAGGAGACATTCTCACACCTTCCCACTGCCAATCCTGTGCGTTGGTGACACAGACAGGGACAAGATGCTGGGGTAGGAATACGCCACACACACCTCTGCAGATGGCAAAGCTAGAGTCAGCAGGGAGGTCTGCCTTGAAATAGGACCACATCCTTTTCAGCCTTGCCCTACCAAGCTCCAACAAAAAGATGATTAATGTCCTTAGTGAAATGGAAGCAAGGCTGAAGGGCCATGCATATGACACGTGTGTGCCCAGATGTGTCTACATACCCTTCAAGCAAGTTCTGAGCAAACACTTCATCCAAGTCTCCAGACCCACTCTCCATGAGTGACTGATCATTTTTACCATATAAATACATTCAAGGCAGAGGCAGGCAGATCTCTATGAGTTCAAGGCCAGCCTGGTCTACAGATCAAGTTCCAGGACAGCCAGGACTACACAGAGAAACCCTGTCTCGAAAAACAAAAAGCAAACAAAAACCATACAACAAAATGAATCAGACATTAATGAATCCATTCGAATGATTTGATTACATGCTAATGAAGAATGAGAGGTGGCTAGTTTTAAGATCTCTCCGCCCCCCTTTTCTGTGATGTTCTCTGGGATGTTGGTGAGAGTCACATTCACAGTAGTGAATTCCTTCCTCTATGCTGTGTGCTGTTGAATCATAGTCAAGATCCAAGACTCAAACGTCCTGGAAAAGAACATCAAACGATATATTTCTCGTCCTGGCTCTGCCTCCACAACCATGTTTTTTCAATGTGCTGGACAATTTTATGTCAACCTGACACAAGTCACTGGAGAGGAAAAAGTCTCAGTTGAGAAAATGATCCATAAGGTCAGGCTGTAGGCAAGCTGTAGAAAATTTTCTTAATTAGTGATTGATGGGGAGTGCCCAGCCCATTGTGGGTGGTGCCACTCCAGGCTGGTGGTCCTGAGTTTTATAAGAAAGCGTGCTGAGCAAGTCATGAGGAGCAAGCAAGTAAGCAGCACCCCTCCACGGTCTCTGCATCAGCTCCTGGCTGCAGGTTCCTGCCCTGTTTGAATTCATGCCTCCTTCAATGGTGAACAATGACGTGGAAGGGTAAGCCAAGTCAACCCTTTTCTCCCCAGTTGTTTTGTTCGTGGTGCTTCATCATAGCACTAGTCATGCTAAGACACTGAGTAATCAATACAACATCCCCATCAGTCAGTCTCTCCATCTGCAAAGTCTACTCCATGAGCATCTCTTACTTCGTAAGGTGGCCATGGTGAGCCACAAATGGAGCACAAGCGTGTGGAGCACACACACAAATGAAGCACGCACACACACATGTTGAGCACATACACAAATGGAGCACACATAGATGAACACACACAGGTGGAGCACACACATGGAACACGCACACAAATGGAGCACACATAGATGAACACACACAGGTGGAGCACACACAGACAAATATAGCACACACAGAGATGGAGCACCCACACACGGAGCACACACAAATAAATGGAGCACACACAGGTGGAGCACACACACAGGTGGAGCACACACATAGATGAACACACACAGGTGGAGCACACACAAACAAATAGAGCACACACACAGATGGAGCACATACACGGAGCACACACACAAATGGAGCACACATAGATGAACACACACAGGTGGAGCACACACAAACAAATAGAGCACACACAGATGGAGCACATACACGGAGCACACACAAATAAATGGAGCACACAGGTGGAGCACACAGAGGTGGAGCGCACAGACTGTATTCAACTCTTTGAGCGAGGAAGTTGTTGAATGACATTAAATTTCCAGAAGGAAAACTGGGCAGAGATGGAAAGGAGGATGAAGTTGAGGATGGGAACAAAGATGAAGACGAGGGTAGCAGGGATAGAACTGGGAAGGATAGAGGAAATGGAGATGAGGCAAAGATAGAGATGGAGACAGGAGGATAGAGGAGCTGGAAATAGAAATAGAGAGGCTATGAGGATGAGAATAGAGAAAATGGGGACACAGAGGTGAGGGTAGAGAAGACAGAATGGAGGTAGGGAGGAGGACAGAGGAGATGGAGGTGGGGAGATGGGGACAGAAGTAGAGATGAAATGGGGTGGGCAGAGCATGTGTGTTGTCAAGAATGGGCGAGAGCTTGTCCATGGCGTCTGTTTCAGAAGAGGTGGTGCACTCTGCCCCATCCCAAGCCCTGTACTCTGCTTGTCACTGCATGAAAGCTCTCCAGTTTCAGTTCCAAAGAAGTTAAATAAGATAGGGCCCCATGGTAGCTATATTTGTTTTTTTCATTGTGGAGACAAAATACTTTGCAAAAGCAATCGAATGGGAAAAGTGTCGATTTCGGCTCACAGTTTCGGCATGGCGACAGGACCGTGATGTCGGGTCTCATCTGCAGTCAGAAGCAGATAAAGGTACTCAGCTCACTTTCTCTCTTTTATTAGTCATTTAGGATGGGTCTTCCCACCTCAGTTTACCTGATCTAGATAACTCTTCATAGGCGTGTTACAGAGTTTATCTGCTAGGTGACACAGGGTCCTGTCAAGCTGACAATATATTAATCATCACAGTGGCCCAAATGGATTATCTGCCTGATGCAGAGATGAAGTCAGAGAGATTTGTTTACTAGTGTGAGGGAGGCAGAGAAGGACACAGACTGAAACACACCCATGTAATGAAGGGAAACTGTCCTCGTGCGTGTGTGTGTGTGTGTGTGTGTGTGTGTGTGTGTGTGTCCCTCTGATGTTGCTGTCTCCAGGATGGGCCCTGATGGACCACTTCCTGCCCACAGCACAGCTGGCCCTGCTGGTGTTTAGGGAAGATTGTAATTAAAGAGGGCTACTTGGGTAGCTTAAGCTTTAATTGCTATGTTTATGCCTCCCTGAGCAAAGGGTTCAGGCCTCCTCCCTGAGGCCTGGCTATGCCCAAGGCTGGCTCCACCTCTGGAGGAATACAGCTGTCTTCCCTGAGTGCTGCAGGTCATCCATGCCTGGTTTAGTCCAAGTGGGTTCTTCACAGTGCAAGCATCTGCTAATTAGAGAATTCCAACCAAAGGAAGTGGTCTGCTGGTGAGCGGTCTGTGAATGGAAAAACAGCCAGCCCTTGGTGAGGACATGTGGCCTCAACCTGGGGGCCCATGCTGCTGTGAGAAGCAAGGGGACTCAGTTATAGCTGTGGTCACAGAGCTTTTGCTCCTTCAAGTTGAAGGCCCTTGTCTGTCTCCTGAGGGAAAAGGATGCCTTGCTTGAGGAGTCTGACAAGAGTTAGGGCTAGTGTGTACAGCTCACCTATTAACTACTGACCCTGTCAGTCAACGTGTGTTCCTGAGGACCTACTGTGTGCTGGTATGAGGAGAGCTTAAGCGGTTTTGTTTTTGTTTTTTTAAAATAGTTCCAACTCCAAGAAAAGAAAAGAAAAGAAAAGAAAAGAAAAGAAAAGAAAGGCAACAGATGAGCAGCAGACGCTGTGTGGTCTCAGGCAGGTTACTTAAACCCTGAGCTTCCATTATCTGAAACATAGAGGTAGGCATTTTATCCTGTCTTATGTTATTGTGAGGATTACAAGAGACATTGCAAGGGTGGCCTTCGAGCTTGGCACATAGTAGTGGCTTGCTGAAATCAGCACTATTTCTGAGTCCAGAAGGACTTCTCAGTCAGCCCCCTCATCACAGACTGTGGCACCCGGTATCTAAAATGTATTCACTCTCCCTGCCCCAGAGACAAAAGAAAGCAGAGTCTTCAGTGTGTGGTGTCTAGATGGTGCGGGCCAGGGAAGCGTGAGGGCAGCTAAGAAGACAGCAAACTTGGGCCATAAGGAATAAAGCAGAATCCAACAGAGGCCAAGGCCAACATCTGAGGGCATTGCCTGCCACAATTCCGACAAACCCTGGAGTTTAGATATCTCAGTCAAAGGTGGAAATGCCAGCTCATTTTAGGCTTCTGTAGGACAAAATGTCCGCTTCTTAAACCTGGAACCTATAAATGTTTGGTCGTAAATCAAGGGGAGATTAAGAGTTAACCACACAGCCTTATTAAAAATAAGATGATCTCGGTGGGCTCATTGTATCATTAAGGTTCTGAAATGGAGGAGAGGAACCAGAGAGGAAGCCATAAAAAAGGCAGTGGAAGAAGGGCTTGCCAGTCATGTTGGTACTGAAGATGGGGGAGGGGCGGCAAATGCAGGATGAAGGCGACCAGAAAGGGGGCTGCCACCTCTTTGGCTTCAGCTCAGCGAGATGCCCTGGTCTTCAGACATCCAAAACCAAAAGACAGCAAACCTGTGTGGGCTTAAGTTACTATGTTGGTGGTAATGTGTACAAGTAGCAATAGGAAACTCTTGTTCTCTTTTCCAACCTGGTCCGTGTCACTAGATGTGGGTGCCTCCCATGCTTCCTTTTTTCCTTCCTTCCTATCTATCTTGGGCATGGAATTTGGGGCCATGAATGCTAGGACAAGCGTTTACTGCTGAGCTACATCTCCGCATGAGAAGCAGGTACTTGCTCTTGACGATTAAGGTGGCCAAAGTTCAAAGACAGCGGTATAGGTCCAAAGTCAATTCGTCCCCTTTAGCTAGATTATTCCTATTTTCAACCAAGATTCTGTTTTTCAAGTTTACAGACATCTGTAAGTGCAAGGGTGTTGATCTCCATAATCTACACATTGAAAATCTTATTTTACCCAAACAAGTGATAGGGTAGCCAAAAAGAGCCCAGGCCCAAGTTTAAATCCTGCCTTCCCTTGCGGCTGCATGGCCTGCGAGGGTGGAATTTCATACTCCTGGTGTTCAGGAGAGGTTGTGCTGATCTAGAGAACACAGTGGATCATTTCCGACTCTTCCCAGGAGCTATTTAATGCACCCCATTGACTGGATGGTGGGTGAGCCCTTTGCAGAATTTGATGACTGGGAGGAAAGCAAGGGGTTAACAATGCCAGCAGAAGCTGGCACAGCTGGGCATCATTAGCTCCTAATGAGGGGGTCAGCCCAGGAGGGAGGAACCCTCCCAGATGTGAGGAGGAAGGCTGCCCAGAGCATCTCCCTTGGAGGAAACTTGGGCTTTAAATATTGTTTTCCTTCTCCCCTGCCCAGTCCCCAACCATGGTGACTTTCCTCTCCAGAGGAAGTTCCTGTCTGTGAGTTTGGTTTGTGAGCCCTGGTACCGGTGTTCCCACAGGCAGTGGCTTGCCGCTGGTGGGGCAATATTGCTATTGATGTTGGGCCAGAGAACGGGATCTTCCAAATGAGGACTCTGTGGCTGGGTTTGGCCACACTGAGCCTAATCCCCACAGAAGAGCCAGGCCTGAGACAGTCACCCACAGGGCAGGGCTCAAGGGTGCGGCACTTTCCGCAGCCACCGCCTCTTCATCTACAGGCACTATTTTTTTTCCAATCACATTTCAAAATTATTTAACAGTCTTTTCATACAATATATTCTTATCATATCCCTTCCCCTCTCCCAAGTCTTCCCAGATCCTCCCCTGTAGAAATAGGTGCAGCGGGCCACTTCCCACCACCTGGCTAGCTTTACCAGAAATAATTACATGAAAACTGTATTCTTTTAAACACTGCTTGGCCCATTAGCTCTAGCCTCTTACTGGCTAACTCTCACATCTTGATTCACCCATTTCTATTAATGAGTGTAGCACCACGAGGTGGTGGCTTACGGGGAAGGATCTTAACCTGCGTCCATCTTGGATAGGAGAGCTATAGCGTCTGCTCATTCCCTTCTTCCCAGCATTCTGTTCTGTCTACTCCGCCTATCTAAGCTGCTGTCCTCCAAAGGCCAAGCGGTTTCTTTATTAATTAACCAATGAAAGCAACAGATAGATGACCCACCTACATCACTCCCCCCCCCCGCCCTCCCCTTCCCCTCAACATCATGCTCTTTCTCTCTCTTTCTCAAAAAGAAACAAAAAACTAAGACTGAAAAAGACAAAAGTCACCAAACCATAACAACCCCCCCCACCCACACACACCAAAAACAGAAACCAAAATCATGGTGTCTGTTGTGTGCTGATTAAGTACTCTTGAGCTGAGACCTGCCCGAGTGGTGGATAGCCCCTGTATCACGCCACTGGAAAAAAAAATGGATTTTCCCCATCCCAGCAGGTACCCTTCGCACACGCTTCTTGCTCAGGGTTAGACTTTGTGGGCCACTTCCCCTTCTCTGTGCTGTGACTTGGAGGCTTGAATTTGCGCAGGTCTGTGTGTGCTGTCGTTCTATACTGCGGGCCTGTTGCGGCTTATATTCTGGCCCCAGACTTTGTTCTGGGTGCCGCAGTACCCTTCACACCATGACCCAGCTACTCAGGAGGCTGAGGCAGGAGGGGCACAAGCTCAAGCTAAGACTCACGGAGTGGAAGATGTTAGGATCAGGTGGAAAGCTCCAGAGGGCAAGCCGAGGATACCTGAGGCCAGGTGCTCCAGGCACTGTAGGGAGTGACTAGCGTCCCCACAGCCTCTGTCCCCCACAGCACCACTAGGGCAGCTGGAGCTGTGAGGAAGAAGAAAGCAGAAGGAAGAGGGAGCCCCCCTCCCCCAGGCCAAAAGTCTCTCTTTGAAGTACCTTATCCTAAACAGCTGTGGGTTTTCTAGCCTGATCTCTGTCCTCTCAGCCCTGGCTCGGAGCCTCTCAGCCCTGGCTCGGAGACCCTCAGTAGCACCTTGATGAGCTGTCTGACAGGCAGGGCTTTCACTGTCCTTACTGCAGGCAGCTGTAGCAGCAGCTCAAGCCCAGGCCAAAGTGTAATTTAACAGACCTGAAGAAAAGTCAGAAACCTGGTGTCTCCGGGAAGGAAACTTTGGGACAGGGATCTGCCCACTAGGCAACCCGACCAATCTGGATAGGATCTTGCAAAGCCATGGTAGGAAGAGCCCTGACCTCTATGCCCTCTGACTTTCTCCCCATTCCAACAGTTCCCCAGGGGCAGTGAACACGGGGTTGTAGGCACACAGGAATTTTTCCTCACAGCCAATGGGAACTCAAGGGGCCTTTCCTCGGTCCAGCGCCAACTCTGCACACTCAGGAGTGTACATAGAAGCCTGGATCAGTTTCTCCACTGAGCTCAGTTGGTTCACTCTGCATTGTGCCCTCCCCCACGATGCTGCAAGCAGCTCGTGGCAAGGCAGATGCTGGATAGCGCACCAGCCAGACACCATGTGTTGGGGAGCGGAGGAGCCAGTGAAGTCCAAGTGACTGGGTATTGTTGATATGGGCAAGGTCATGCCAAAGACCAAAGCTTCAGCCCCATGGAAGTAGCAGCCTCCTCTGGGTAAGTCTCAGAGACATGGCGAAGCCTTCGCCAATCCAGCTGCTAATGCCGACAGTGTGTGTCGAAACCGTCCACCATTGCTTTCTTCTCCCCCGATGTCTGGAGTTTGCTCCCCTGCCTTTGCTCCTGCCGGCCTCCTTCTTTAGCTGTATATAAGGAATATCCTGAGCTTCTGGGATGCTGCAGCTTCGCCGTCAGAGAACCCAGCCTACCAGATCCCAGCTTTTCTGTATGTCTGTGTGTCTGTCTTGTCTTCATTTACTTACTGCCTGTTAACTCAATCCAGAAGCTGCGCGAACACACAGCAGAGGAGAAATACTACCGACCGAGCCCCTGTGCTGTGGGACACGCCCCGTTGTCCAATGGGAGAGGCAGGAGGTCATGCCCATGTGGAAGAGCTAAAAGGGGCCGAGTGGTCAATAGTTAATTACACCCCCTTCCCACTTCAAACGTGCGTGGATTTGTATGGTGACTTGTTTCCATGCCAGGATCTCCCCACAAGTTGACTTCTTTCCATGCAAGGGAAGAGGGGGACCGGAAGATGCTAGCAAGGCTAACATCTGAGTGGGCCAGGGCCAGCTAGACACTCAGCTGACTTGCAGGAGCTTTCGTCTCTATACATCCGTCTGTTGGTAGCTGTCCTCACACTCAGGAGGACCAGCTGTGGACAGAACTGTGACATACGCTGCTAGCTTCCCAGAGACTTGCCTCAGCTTTGACCAGAGTTTAGCTTTCACAACTCCAGCAGCCCTGGAGGAACATTCAGCAGGGCTCGGGACTCCTGGGTATCGGTTCATTCCAGGATCAGGGTGGGGATGCCAAGCTGAGCATAGGAAGTAGTCGTGCCTTCCCCTAGGGCTTGGGTCTCTCTCTTTTCTCTCTCTCTCTCTCTCTCTCTCTCTCTCTCTCTCTCTCTCTCTCTCTCTCTCTCTCTCTCTCTCTCTGGCAGAGGCCCACTTCTCCTGCTTGCTTCTCTGTTTCTTGGCCTCTGGCTGCAGAGGCGCTGGAGGTCTTTTCCTCCCCACTCCATAGGCAAAGGGAGACAACTCTCACAGTTCAGGCCAACAGCAGGAATCCTGGGCCCTTGCTATTTTCAGAGCTTGAAATTGAAGGCCATGGTTAGTTTTCTCCGTACTTAATTAGACTCCAGTCCTCGCAAAGCTGCCTTCTTCCCGCCCACCAGGAAAGACCAGGCCAGTGGTTTGGGAGCTGATGCCATGTTCCAAGCAGGAGAGCTGGGGCCTGGAGTATTTTTGCATATAGGATGCCGTGGAGAACAGAACTGTCTGGACTGGACCCAGCTTAGAATAAGCCAGTTAGGAACAGGAGGAGGGCAGGAAAGTTTGCAGACTGTCCTTGTTGGTCTGAGCTGCCGCAAAAGTCAGGGAAAGAACTGGGAGGGGGCTGGAGGGGGATGGAGAGGGCTCTACAGTGAGGCTGGAGTAGGGCTGGGGAACTACATACACCCTAACAGCCTGACTCAGGTGAGCCTGTCCTCACCTGGGGCTGGGAGGGGGGCAAGTGAGAGCCACGAGCTGCCTGTACTCAGAGGGGCTTAAGTCAAGAATGAGTGGGCTCACTCCCTCTGCCTGTGGAAACTTCTAGGCTAACTTGGGGTTTTCTAACTAAAACCGCCATCATACATATGGTATTTAAGGTCTAGACAAGACTTCGAAGATTTCTTAATGAGCGTTTTAAGGCCAGGGAAAAGAAATAGAACCACCCAACGTCACACAGGCAGTGATAACTGGAATTGGATTGAAGCCCTTTGACACATAAGACAGCCGCCTGTTAAGTCTCTTCTTGGCTTTCGTGCAAGCACAAGACTTCCTTCCGGAGGGAAGGTGAACCATGATGTAAGTGTGCTTGGTGACTTAACACGTTAGGTCATTTCACAACATGGTCTAGATCACTGCTTTTATGACTTTACTGGGCAGAGGTTTTGAGGAGGACGAGGCCTCTGTGCTCCGAGGGTGGAGAGGCGTCTAGTTCAAAACTAACCGACGTCCATTCAGCTCCAGTGTTTCAGGAAGGAGAGGGTGGGCAAGCCGAAAGAGACTCCTGCTGACCTTGAGAGAGGCAGCTCCTCCCAGGGAGGGGTGGAAACAGGACACCTGGCTAATGACCTCCCACGTTCGTGTATTCAGCAACATTCCTCCACGTCTTGGATGCTGGCCATAGAACTCCACTTCTGTTGGACTGAATTCATGTGCCTTCATAGAGCCATGTGTCTATATGTCCATATAGTCTATGTTCGTATATCCAGATATCTGTATATCCAGATAGCCATATATTCAAGGAACCACTGGGGAGACCCAATCTTTGAAGACGAGGTAAAACCTACCTACGTACCCCAGGACCCTGAGTTAAGTAACAGCTACAGCCAGCATTCACGAGGTAGAGTTATGCCTCTAACTTCATGCTGCTCCCATTGTGGAAACACCAACTCTTTGGTGTACAAAGGGAACACAATAGGATTGTATTCAATAGCAAGACTAGCGTGCACACCACTCATGACCTGGGCTGGAAGAGTCTGCAGGCTGGGCAGTGTTGGGTCCCACTGAGTGCCTGGCTGGAAGCTGAAGGTGAAGTAGGGTTACTGTGTCCTGTGCTTCGCACCTGACTAAGGAGTGCAATTCTGTGCAATATTCTGCACTCCGTTCCCCTCGGCAGGGCCTTAGGCCACCCTCATCCCTTTTTTAAAAAATAAAAAATAATAATATATGCCTGTGGAGGCCAGAACACAGTGTCACATGCCCCGGAACCAGAGTTACAGGTTGTTATGAGCCATCCTATAAGGACGCCTTGAACTGGAAAACTTGGGTCTTCTAGAAAAGCAGCAAGTCTTCTTTTTTTGGTCTCATTCAACTTGTTTCTGTGGCCTAAACTGCAAGTATATGATACATGCTCAGTGCAAATAAAGCCTCAAGACACCCAAGGACTCCAGCTCCTGCGTGTTCCTCCCCTTCTCTCCCTCTGCAGCCTCCTGTTTCTTCCCCCTGCTTTACAGTTCCTCCCCTCCTCCAGGAAGTACACAGCTGAAGGCAATCTCATTCCCGCTCCCCGATAGTCTTTTGTGTCCACAGCTCATGCCAGTAGCTCCACTGGAAAACCCCAGTGAGCTGCACTCAGGGCTTGGCCGTTAACCGTTTGCCTCTGCTTTCCGTCTAATCTGAGAACCTACCCAGCGCTGTCTCCTGTATTGGCTTTGTGTGCCGAATGATAGGTCATCTCTTATCTATGACCCATCCTTGGACAATTCTGCAACTGATGAGTATGAACAGCAAAGCCTGCTGGAGGAATGCCGTCAAATGAATTAATGCCTGCGTATGAAGATGTTACTTGGCCCAGAGTAAGCAAACACTCACTAAATACTCATGTTTTTGTTTTTTTTTAAGACAGGGTCTCTTTATAGCCCTGGCTATCGTGGAGCTCACTTTGTAGACCAGGCTGGCCTCGAACTCACAGAGATCCACCTGTCTCTGCCTCCCGGGCGCTGGGTTTAAAGGATTGCACCACCATGCCTGGTTCTAAGTATTCATTAATATTATAAGATACTTCTTATCAATTGACACACACCAACAAGATCACACCTCCTAATCCTTTCAAATAGTGCTTCTCCCTAGTGACCAAACACTCAAATCTGTGAGCCTATGGGGGCCATTCTCATTCAAACGAGCACCGTTTATTAAGAATTAACTCTTCAAAAAATACCACGCTTTCTCTCATATGTGGAGTCTAGATTTGGTGTGTGTGTGTGTCATGAAAATATAAGGGGGTTGTTTAGGAGTAGAAACAAGACTTAATGGGAGGAGGGGGAATAAGAGAAGGTAATAGGGGTGGTGGGGCAAATGCTGCATATGTTTTCTCGTACACAGAATCGTCATTTGTATGTTTGTGTGTATGTGGGGGGACAGGGTTACTGGGGATTGACCCCAGGCCTAGATTTTTTAAAATGTATTATGCTTGTGTGTGTGTGTGTGCGTGCGCGTGTGTGTGAGTGCGTGCATGTGTGTATGTGTGTGTGTGTGTATGAATGATGAAAGAATATGCATAAATGGAATTAATTAGGAAGAGGAAGGGGACTGGGGAAGGACAACAAAGAAGGCTGAATACCAACAAAGTCCATCTGTGTACATTTATAAAAATGTCAGAATTAAACAATTATTTTACAATAATTTTAAAAATTAATTGAAAAAAAGCTTTCAGAGCCAGGCATGGGGCCCATACCTATAATTCCATGACCATCAGAAGGGCTGTTATGAGCTTCAGGTTTTCTGGGCTATGCAATGAGTTCCAGGCCAGCCTGGACTATAGAGTGAGACCCTGTCTCGAACAGAAAGATATAAGGCTACATAAGGCTCAGAAATATAAAAATATATTTTTGTTACCTTGATATTTTTCATTATATCCACCAGAGCTAAGGCTTAAGATAAAAGTCACTGAAGGGCAGAAAGGGAAGACCTGGAAGAGAGCCACACATGGCTTAGTCTTCAGAGGGCGACCTCTGCTTCTAGCCACCACGGACGAACTCGAATCAGACCTCCCTTCAAGAGCAGCTTGAAAACCTAATTGCGTAAAGTAAGGACCATCCACCTGCTGGAAACACCCAGAGAAGTAATGAGACGAATTAAGCCACCACACAGAGGGACAAGCTGGTGAGCAGGGGCAGCTGGCTTCCCAGGAAGCATTTGCTGGTTCAAGTAGGTTACAAAGACACCGGGCATCCAGAAGAGCAGCGCGGGGCTGTATGTCACAGCTAAGAGGACAAGAATTAGCATTTGGTTCTTGCTGAAGGGCCAAGAATCTAGAGAACGCCCCAATCTATTAGCTGAGAATTCAATCTCAGGTTAAGTTAAAGGGATCGTCTGCCAGGGACTGCCTGTCCTACACAAAACTGAGGCCTCTCTACAGGAAGATTGGCCGGCAGCTTGAGTCATCACTGCATTTTTTTCTCTCGGTCTCTGGAATCACTTTGTTTTCAATTACAAGACGCACTGAGAGTTCAGATCAAGGGAACGAAAACCAAGAAAAAAATGTTAGCCTTCAAAGTCGTGTGTCATGTGATGATGGGGACACTTTTAGAGAGAGCATTGCTGGGTTAGTAGGTGATCTCATCCGCAAGGTATGCTATGTCCCTAGGCTAATGGTACAGCCTAGGCTAATGGCACAGCCTAGTCTACAAACCCAGGTAACATGCTACTATATTGAATAGTGTAGGCAATTATAGTGTGATTGGTAGGTATTTATTCACCTAAACATGTCTAAACAGAAAACATAGTAAAAACACTAAGTGATAAGACATTTTCAGTTTCAGTATCATTTAAGGCCCAATTTTATATATATATATATATATATATATATATATATATATAGTTTTATGTCACATGAACTTATATGTAGATTTTTAAAAATACTTATTTGCCTTTATTTTCTATGTATGCTTGCTTGCTTGCATGATGTAAGTATACCATAGGCATGTCTGGTGAGGGAGTCCAGAAGAGAGTGTCTGTCCGATCCCCCGGAACCGGAGTTACAGACATCTCTGAGCTGTCGTGTGGGTGCTGGGAACCAAACGCAGTTCCTCTGCAAGAGCAGCAAGCTCTCCTAACTGCTGAGCCTCTTTCTAGTCCCCATGTTGAGCCTTTTAAAAGAAATGAAAATGAAATCAAATGAAAGCATAGGACCCAGAAGCTCGGGAGAAGGGCGTGAGAGCAGATTATCTGCACGAGAAGAGAAAAACTTGTGACCTTGATGATAGGTCAGAAGGAAATATCCAGACTTCCCTGGAAGTTTTAAAAGTGTATGAAATTTATGAAATACAGACAGAAGCCTGAGCAAAGAGTGAGACCCAGTGTACACATGCGTGCAGTCTTAGTAGGGAAGGAGAGAAAATGGCTAAGGATTTAAAAGCCGGGAAAAGACACAAAAGCAAAGATTCAAGAAGTTCTCCAGACCTGGAGCTCAGAGAGCAACACGCTTGCCTGCCTTACATATGTGAGGCTGGAGGTCAGGTACCCAGACCCTACCTGAATGCCACGTCGGCACGACAGCCTGCCTGTAATGCCAGCATTTGAAGGCAGAGACAAGGGGTCTTCAGAGCAAGCTGTCGAGCCAGACTCCTCCAAAGGCAAGTTCTGGGTCGAGTAAGAGACCCTGCCTCAGCGAACAGAGCTGGCAAGGAAGACTTCAGTATCAGCTTCAGGCCTCCACACAGACACACAGGCTCACATACGTGCACTCATACATATGTAAACATGCAAATAGACATTCACACACGCGCCACACCGAACAAAGAACAACTGTAAACACAGCTGGGATGGAACCCAACCCCAGAGAGCGTGCAGAGATACGACACCCAGCTGACTTTCAGCAGAACAATGGAAGCCGAAGAGGAATGAAGTAACGGCTTTAATAGGCAGATAGAAGATGACAACGCTGGCAAGAAGGAGTCTAAAACGCAATTCCTACAAATAAAACCATTCTTAAAAAATGAAGACACTTGCAGCGAGACAGAGTTCTGTGTTTTGCCTATGGATGCTGCTTGTCCTGCATTGACGCTGATGATATGAGAGTGCTTAGTTAAGTGTTCGGCCAATGGGGGACAGGGTGCTCTGCTTCACACCTGAGATTGTCAGGGAGATTGACAGGAGCTGTCTAGTGTAGGAGGTGTCCTGATCCAGAGATCCTTAGGAGTCTCTGAGTGTGGTGCTGCCTTTGGAAGGCCATAGGCTTCACTGGCTTTCTCCTCCACCCACACTGTGACAGGCCCTGAGGAGTCCTGCATGGAAGAAATCATTTTGAGTCTATCTGTCCAGTGGTTCCCAAGCCAACCGGACTGACGGAGCCTCTGTTGACGCTCACCCACAGACACACCCCTATCCTCTCTGCACGGTTATATGTCATACTCTCCCCACGTGAGCCAGGCTCACAGTCACCGGCTGCCAACCCGGCATTTCTTTGTTCATTCTTCTTTATTTTTGTATGTGCGTCTGCGGCACACGTGTGGGAGTCAGTGTGTACATGCATGGCATGCATATGAAGATCATAGGACACCCTCGGGTATTGGTCCTTAGGCATCCGCAACCTTTAGTTTGAGGTAGGGTCTCTCATTGGCCAAGAGCATCACCAAGTAGCTAGACTAACTGGTCATTAGTGAGCTTCCAGGCATCCCTGTCTCTCTTTCCTGTCTTGTCATCACCAGGGTTAGCGATGTGCACCACTGGGCCCAGCTTTTTCCATGAGTTCTAGGGATCTGAACTCAGGTCCTCGTGCATGTGAGGAAAGTGCTTTACCAATTGAGCCACCTCCCCAGCTCCTAGGTCAGCATTTCCGGTTCTGGTCTGAGTTTCAAGCCTGTCCACCAGTTATTTCTAATGGAGTGCTTTGGGACCAGTTCTACAAACTTTCTGGAGTCCAAGTCAGCATCTTCTAGCCAGCCCCTCATCTTCTCCTGGGGGCCCCAAGTGCCTTGAGTTCCTCCTCCTTGTAAGTGCTCACACCCCTTTTAGTCTGCCCAGCCTGTATGTTCAGCATGTCCTAAACCCAGCCACATCTCCTGAGGCCCGCTGCCCAGCCCTGGTGCAGGCTACCACAAGCTCTCATGAGCATTTCCTCACTAACTGCTATGCTTGCTTTCTGGTCGCCTGGGTGCATCTTCCAGGAAGGAGAGGACAAATTTAAACCTAACGATGCCCCTTGCTCTATGTTCTCAGCGCCCATCTCCAAGTCGCTAACCTTTCTGATTTTTCTATAGCAAGAGTGTTGCTTATGCCCAGCGCCTAGGATATTTTCACCCGTCTCCATCCAACCTTTTGCCTGATTGACTTACACTGCTTCCTTGGGGAAACTGACTTCTCCACTCTGAGACCCTGTGGTAGAAGGCCGCTTGTGTGTTCCTGGCTGCCCAGACTCCTGAAATAACCACTCAAAAATTGTATTAATTAAGTCACTGTTTGGCCTATTAGCTCCAGCTTCTTATTGGCTAGCTCTTACATTTTAATTTAACCCATTTCTCTTAATTTATATTTACCATGAGATTCGTGGCCTACCTGGCAAAGTTTTGATGCATCCATCTCGAGCGGTAGCTACATGGCGTCTCCCTGACTCTGCCTTCTTTTTCCCAGCATTTAGTTTGGTTTTCCCCACCTAGCTCTGTTCTGCTCTGCTACAGGCTCAGAACAGTTTTTTTTTTAATTCATTAACCAATAAAAGCAACACATATACAAAAGGACTTCCTACATCAAGACCCTGGCACAGACTCCGCCTCCCCCCCTCCAACGGTATCCTTCATATTTCTTGTCAACTTCCAGTTGCTTGTCTGCTCCTGTGGTAGTTAAATGGATATTTCTTCTCCCCAGCTATATTGTAACTCACTTCACAGGCAGGGCCTGGCCTGCTGGATTCACTATGTGATACTGGAGCTCACTCTATGTAGCCTAAGCTTGCTTGGGGCCTTTTATGTGTTCGCACCTGTTGGCCTCAGTAAGCCAACTAAACAGAAAAGTAAAGGTGGAAAGCAGAGAAAGGCGTTTTACTCAACGTGACCACATTAGGAAGAAGTGCAGATCACGAGGGTCCTCACGTGAGACTTGGATTTAAAGGGCAAGAGTGTATAAAGGGTATGGCTGGTCAAGGTATGGAGCAGTCTGTCAGTGACCCACGTTGTCTTGACTTCAGTCTCTCCTGGAAGGTGCTTAGACAGATTGTATGAAATGGTCTTCCGTGGGATGAGGTCCTGCTTTGGCTGGCATTAGGGCCTCAGCCTTTTCCTTCCCTGCCATCAGATTCTTGAGGAAGTTCCAGTTTCTTGGTTTCTGCTGTTTCAGTACCAGATAGCCAAAGAGAGGGGCACAGTTGTCTCTAGACTCTTTTCATCCCTCAGGAGAGTTTCTGGAGCCACCTGAACCGCATTCTGTGAATGCTGACCTGAGTCCCTGCTCTGCTCTGACCTACCTCTCAGCCCAGCCACGTGGGTCTTCATGCCTGGAGTTAAGACCATGCACATGAGGGGCGAGCTGGGAGGCGAGCACTCTGAAACCAGGTACAGGTACAAACATGGCAGCAAAGATACCCAAGAGAGCCTGGGTTCCCCCACAGTTTGTACTCAAGCCCACTCTCGTTCTTAGACACTGGCCTCTGTTGGAGGAGAACAGATGGCCAGCTGAGCATCCAGCGTTCGCCTGCTGTGGCTCACCTACAGGCAAAAATGGCATTCCTTTTCGCCCTTTCACCTGCCTGGCATTTCTGCAGATGGCTCTCTCCTGAGGTGACCCAGGTCTAATCAGGGCCCTGTCCTCCTTCTGCTGCTCGCGGCTACTTTTGCCCACACCTAGGGCAAGTTTATCTTGGCCTGGAAGTCAGCTGATGGAAGAATCTTTACTGTACCCGGCCCCAGATACCTCTTGTTACCACAGACTGAGATTCATTGTGGCTTGGTGACTTACAGATGTGCTTCCTTCTGGGCATCAATACTTCAGACCCACAGAACCTGCAGTCCTGGACCAAAGAAGCACAATGTCCCCTCAGCATCACTAAGGGCAACAGGAGCACATTGCTCCACCTCCACTGATGGCCTTCTGGTGCCTTTACCTCCTGCTCCCTTCCCCACAACAGGGATGGCTCCTGTGTGGACACTCAGGTGGGTCCTCTGAGGCTGGCTAAGATCTCCTTTGGCTTCCTTTTCTTAGTTCTGCCTCTGCTCTGGGAGTTTGGCCTCCATCAGACACTCACCCCCAGCGTCTGCTTTCTGGCAAGCCAGTCCACGGGAGAACTGAAGGGGCGTGTGGTAGACAAGGAAGCAGTCCACGGGAGAACCGAAGGGGACATGTGGCAGACAAGGAAGCAGTCGACGGGAGAACCAAAGGGGGCCTGTGGCAGACAAGGAAGCAGTCCATGGGAGAACCAAAGGGGACATGTGGCAGACAAGGAAGCAGTCCATGGGAGAACCGAAGGGGCGTGTGGCAGACAAGGAAGCAGTCCATGGGAGAACCAAAGGGGGCCTGTGGCAGACAAGGAAGCAGTCCATGGGAGAACCGAAGGGGACATGTGGCAGACAAGGAAGCAGTCCACGGGAGAACCAAAGAGGGAGTGTGGCAGACAAGGAAGCAGTCCATGGGAGAACCGAAGAGGGAGTGTGGCAGACAAGGAAGCAGTCCACGGGAGAACCAAAGAGGGAGTGTGGCAGACAAGGAAGCAGTCCACGGGAGAACCAAAGGGGGAGTGTGGCAGACAAGGAAGCAGTCCACAGGAGAACCGAAGGGGGCCTGTGGCAGACAAGCAGTCCATGGGAGAACCGAAGGGGCGTGTGGCAGACAAGGAAGCAGTCCACAGGAGAACCGAAGGGGGCCTGTGGCAGACAAGCAGTCCATGGGAGAACCGAAGGGGCGTGTGGCAGACAAGGAAGCAGTCCACAGGAGAACCGAAGGGGGCCTGTGGCAGACAAGCAGTCCACGGGAGAACTGAAGGGGCGTGTGGCAGACAAGGCACTTGCTTTCTGAGCCTGGGGAACTGCTGAGGTCAAGACTGGAAGAAGGAAGGTTAAAATCTTAGGTAGACCTTGAACTTGAAGTCCTGCCACTGTCTCGTGTCCCCACAAATCCCCAGAATGGGCCTTAGCTTTCCCATGTGTCTGGTAAGAGCCACATTTTAAATTCTGAGCAATGGGGAGACCAGAGCTGGCAAAGACGTCCTTGGAGAGCAGGTGTGTGGTAAGCGCGTGGAGCAGGGCGAGGAAAGCTGTATTTTCCCAGTGGGTTTTTATTGACTGTGGCATCACACTGTGGCATTTGGGCTGGCTGCATTCTATTTCCTTCTTCTTAGACAACACTGAAGAACACGAGTTTTGTTGTGTTCTTAGCACTTGAAACCTGCATCCTCATTCTTCCCTGAAGAGCCTTTGTGTCTGGGGTTCCCTCGGCAAACAGCAGCAGAACGCTGTTTGCACAGAAAAATTCTGAGATCCTTAAACACCTCCCCTGTAAAGAATAAACAAAAAGATACACCTTTCTTTGGAAGTAAAGCTGAGAGTTTATCACTACGAACACCAGTTTTCCTCTAAGAAGTCACTTCTCACACTTTAAGAACTCTTCCTATAGACCCGGCCAGAATGGCAAAATCCAGAGGAGTTCTCAAGAAATAAAAAGTATAAATAAGACAAATATTACATGATTCTATTTGCAAAGATGAAAAAGTTTTGGAGATTAAATACCCAAAACTGCAATTAAACTTTACACTACTGGGGCTGAGAGATGGGTCAGTTAAGAGCGCTGGCTGCTCTTCTAGAGGACTGGGTCCTGTTTCCAGCACTCACATAGCGGCTTACAACCATCTGCAACTTCAGCTCCAGAGGATTCGACACCTTCTTCTGGCCTCCATGTGCACGGCATGCACCTCGTATACAGACACACATGCAGGCAAAACGCTCATACAAGTAAAATAAATAAGAAAATAAAATGTAAACAATCTCTATACTAATAAACTATACTCTTTAAAAAATGACTGTGGGGGCTTCATTATATCTTCTGTCACAATAAACTGTTGGCTTTGAGAATCCAGAACTCAAGGTTACAGCTCAGACACAGGAGAAATGGGGGGTGCGTGTGTGCTCCCTTGTGCATGCGTGCACAGATACCCATGTGTAGGAGAAGGTTCCCGGGGTTCTGTTCTGCCTCTAGCAGGCTCCAGAGGTCCTTGAAGCACAAACCAATCTTGTCATTAATATTGCGATCCTAGAGTTATTTTTACTTGGAGATACCGGAGGAAGTGATGGGGGTGGGGCAGAGGCTGGTGATTGTCCCTGTGAAGTTTCTAAGTTTCCAACTTTCTATGATAAGGGGAAAAGAATAGAAATGTGATGTGAGCTTCCAAAATGTCAGCTCTTATCTCTGTCACTTGCATAGGTACGGGGCCTCGGGCAAGATACTAGATACGGAACTGCCCATTTCTTCATCTAGAAATCGGGGGCAGGGCCAGAACCTCTGCAGTGTGACCAGCATGCTACTTCAGCGTCGTGAATTTCGGGGTTCTCTCTCTCTCCCTCTTTCTCTTTTTCTCTGGTTTTTCGAGACTGTGTTTCTCTGTGTATTTCCGGCTGTTGTGGAACTTGCTCTGCAGACCAGGCTGGCTTCAAACTCATAGAAATCCACCTGCCTCTGCCTCCTGTGTACTGGGATAAAGACATGCACCACCCCTGCCCAGCTAGTTCAGATGGGGTGGAGTGTGGTGTGTGTACCCAGATGACTTCATATCGTGGTGAAAGAGCAGGGTTTGTAGGTGGTGACGGGCACAGGGGAATGGCAGCTCCTTCTGGGGGTCTGTACTGAAACTTCCTGGATTATCAGCTCCATTGGCTTAACTGTGGCAGGCCACCCAGAGGGCAGGCGGAATGGCAGGCGGGCAGAGGCTACCCCGCCCTCCTCTTATTTCCTCTAGGCACACTGTGTTTTCCTTCTGCTTACCCATGGCTGGGTGGGAGGATGTGGCACAGGTGTGTGGGAGGTGACAGGCCACACGTGCAGGAAGCTGCAGCTGCCTGGGACACATGCCATTTCTGGGGCCTGGCGCCTCCCATTCATGCTCTAAGAATCTCTGAAGAGTCACCCAGACCAATTCCTGAAGGCAGTTTTTAAGCCAGGTTCTTCCGGCTATTAACCCTGCGTTTCCTGACTCACCACACCTAGGTGGTAATAATTAGGGTGGGACAGTAGTGGGACTCTGGGAGCTCAGTGCCAGCCTCCTCTGCAGGTCACTCAAGGGCTGACACTGTATAGGCCCTTGGAGACCAGAGCTCAGAACCTACAGCCTCTTGGCCCCACTCCGCTCATGCTAGGTCCTTAGCTTCGGGAGGCTTAGGAATCCTGCAAGGTGACAGCGGTAATCCAACGCTCTGAAAACTGGGTACCTACTGAGCGCCAACCACTCTGGTTCTGGGCCCTCTTCCCTTCACTGTCTCCGCCATCTTGGCTATCCTGGGAGGTCATGTGTTACTTTTCTTGTCAATGTAACACTCAGGGGAAGAAGTATATGTGGACTTAAGAGTTTCAGAGTGTTACAGAGTATCTCCTGTCACAGCCGGATGTCAGAGTATGGTGGTTGTGGCAGCCTGGTGCTTATGATGGGGTCTCCACATCATGACCATCAGGAGGCCAAGCAGAAACAGGACTGACCTCACAGGCCTGCCTGCCCTTCACCCATGTTCACCAGCAAGGCCCCGAGTCAGAGGTTCCACACCACCTGGGGACCAAGGGTTCAAACAGATGACCCTGTGGGGGACATTTTAAGAGCCAAACCGTAACAGATGAGTACAATGACCACTTCCATTTTGTAGACGAAACACACTCTGAGGTGTGGAGGGGACTGTTTAAGTCCCCGGCCTTCAGGTGATAAAGCTGGGGCTGAAACTCCCACCTGCCAGGTCTACCTCTGTGTCTTCCTGGAGTGGATTGCACCGCCCCCACCCCTGAAGTGTTAGACATTTATAAGCGATAACGTACTCATGTCCTGAAGCAGTTCAAAGACCAAGCACTTCAGCGTGTGGTACAAACACCAGAGAGGATGAGAGTACCAAGCTCTGGCTCCCATTTGCTCCTTTAGGAATGTTCTTCAGCCTGCAAAGGGAAGATGGCCATTGCGTCCAACATTGGCACGACAATGCCAGGGTAGCTAGGCAGTCAGAGGAAGGCAGGGCAGCAGGCAGCTCTCTCAGCCACCTTTGTTAATTTCTCACACACCACAGCAAGTGTGAGGCAGCCCCAAAGAATGGAGTGGGCAGAAATCCCAGTGTGGAAGAGCGAGAGCTCTGTGGCTCTTGTGAGCGTGAGGGGGATACCAACATGAGTCCTGGGCCTGCTCTCCAGCAAATGCTCTACACTCCTTGGAAGAGCCATGAGGGGCACGCCAGTCATTTCCTCTCCCAGTAGGGTCACAGTTGGCAGACCCATCTGCATCTCAGCAAGATGGTGGGCAATGCCTGACTCTGGAGAGCAGACAGGAAAGGTGTGAGCTAGAGGTTCTACTTGCAGCTTGCCAGCAATACGGTCAGCCCGAGGATGTGGACTGATCAGAACTCAATGGAAGTCTTCCTTGTGCTAGCTATTGATGACCAATAGCTTGAAGGACAGACACTGCAGCATTAGGGGGCACGATCCGCAGTTTGTGACAAGCGGGGTCTAGACAGGCGAACATAGCAGGCAGGGCGAAATGTAAGTGGGATCTGTGGAAAGTTCTCAATCTTAATTTGACAAGTCCTTGACAGAGGATTGTAGCTGGTAATATTCTTTTTTAAAAAATGCTGCAAGATCCTCGCGGCAGCAGAAATGCTGTAGGTCCCAAATGGTGGTAGCGGGCCATGTGGTGGCAGGCAGCGGGCTTTGGGAGCAGCCAGTCCCAGGCAGAAATGGCTGCCGGTCCCAGAGCGGTGGCCTGAGCGGTGGTGTCGGGCCATGTGGTAGCAGACAGCAGGCCCTGGGAGCAGCCAATCCCAGGCAGAGACGGCTGCTGGTCTCAGAGCAGTGGTGGCGGGCCATGTGGCAGCAGGCAGTGGGCCCCAGGCAGAGACGGCTGCTGGTTCCTGAGCAATGGCTGGTCCCAGTCAGGGAGACACATGGCGGGCGGGCAGAAGACAGAGACATGGATAGACACGACCTGCAGGGTGAGGTTGAATGTTTATTCAGGGGGTTATGGAGGAGGAAGGGTGAAGGGGGGGACAGGGAGAAAGGGGGAGAGAGAGAGAGAGAGAGAGAGAGAGAGAGAGAGAGTTCGAGGAGAAAGGACAGAGAAGGGGGCAAGCAGAGAAGTGGGGAGAGAGGCAGAAGCGAAGCTGCCTCTCGGAGAGGAAGAAGGAAAAGAGAGCAAGCTCAGGCTGAAAATCAGCCTGCCTCAGCGGATGGGGGAGGGAGTGGGCGTGGCTTGTCTCTTAAAGGGACCAAAACCATAACAGCTGGGAACACAAAATGAGCTCACAAGGGTCAAAACCACAACACAGGGTTCATGGATCCCCCTTCAGGATGTAAGATCCTTCCTCAGCACCATGTGCCAGCCGCCCCCCAAACTGTGATCTGTGCCCTCAGCCACTTGGTGGGTTCCAGAGCGCCCCATTTGTGCCCCCAGCCACTTGGTGAGTTCCAGAGTGCCCCATCTGTGTTCCCAGCCACTTAGTGGGTTCCAGAGCGCCCCATCCCCCATCCATTTGCACCTCTCCACCCACCTGCACTGTTCTGCACCCTTTTCCTCAGCTTGCAAGGTGAACTCCTGTTCCTCCTGATGATCCAGTTTAGCAGCCCCACCTGGGTGGAGCCACTTATTCTGTGGGCTACACCCTCTTGGTCTCCCCTGCAGCACTGAGCACATTTTGTCACAAAGCCTGAAGTCCCTCATAGAGTAGAGCAGGGCTCTCTCCTCTCTCCTGCACTGAGCAAGTGTCTGTCACCCTATGCTTAAAGGGTCAGCCGCCCTACTGATTAATTCTGACCTTGGCTGTTCTGGACACAAATGGTGCGTGGGCAAATCCATTCCCTAATCCGATCATACAGGGAACAGGGAAGGGTAGGGCAGGCAACTCAGATGTGAGTCTCAGTTCTAGGCTCTTACTGCACAAGACAAGATGAAACAGCAGTGCGGTTCTGAAAGGGTGAGAAAGGGACCGCTGTCAGCAAGGACGCTGAGCTGAGCACGGGGGGCTCACACCCGTAATCCCAGCACTCTAAAGGCAGAGGCCGGGGGGAAACATGAGTTTGAAGCCAATCTGAGCTACAGTGAGTTTTAGGGCAGCCTGGGTTACAGGAAGGAAGGGAGGGAGGGAGGGAGGGAGAAAGGGAGGGAGGGAGGGAGGGAGGGAGGGAGGAAGGAAGGAAGGAAGGAAGGAAGGAAGGAAGGAAGGAAGGAAGGAAGAGCTAAATAGGAAAGGAGAGCCCAGGCAAGGTTGTGAGAGACCAGGTGCTTTAGGAGGGTCATGAAGCCGTTGTCACGCACCTTCCCATGTTGGCCTTCAGTGCCTGGAAGGCATGTCCCATGGATGGCCCTGCTAGGCTTGGACTTCTGCACTGTACCTCCACTGTGCCGCTTTGTAGGACTGTTTTCTGCTTCCTTGGATGCCTCCTTACCTGTGAGATGTAGAAACAATGCAACTGTCTCATTGAGAGATCACGTGTGCCACCGCTTAGATGTGTCTAATGCCAAGTCTGTCACACTCAGCAAATGCTTATTTAAAACATCTGAGTGTGTGCTGTCCCCAAAGCCTGCAGAAGCGCTCTCTCTACACTCAGATTCCTCGTGTGAGCCATGCCCCAGCTTCTGGGGTGTGCTTTTACCCATCCCTGCCCAAGCACCATCTTCTCAAAGACCCAAAAGTTATGCGATGCAGTACAATCTGATGTCCTGACATCTGCAGTGTGTGTTGTAGAGAGTGTGCCGTTACATCAGGTAACCAGCACACCCTTCCCAAACTCACCATGATTTTGTGTGGAGGGGGCAACATTGGTGATTTATTTTACAATTGTGAAAGAGACTTTATTCCACCTTGGCTTGATTTACTGTTTTTTTTTTAAATTTTATTTATTTATTTTGAGACAGGGTTTCACTGTGTAGCCCAGGCTGGCCCTAAATTCACCCCGGACCCTAGGTAAGCCTTGAACTCTGATCTTTTGCCTGAGTCTCCTATACATACAACCCATTGTAAGTGGAGACTGCTCTTTCATTCCTGGTCACCCAGACCCAAATAATCACACAGAAACTATATTAATTACAACATTGCTTGGCTTATTAGCTCAGTCTTCTTATTAACTGACTCGTATCTTAAATTAATCTATTTCTATTAATCAATGTATCACCATGAGGTTGTGGCCTATCGGTAAGGTTTCTACGTCTGTCTCCTTCGGTAGCTGCACGGTGTCTTTCTGACTCCACTACTCTCTCTATATATCTCTGTTCGGATTTCCTGCCTGGCTTTATTCTGCCCTGCCATAGGCTGAAGCAGCTTCCTTATTAACCAATAGTAATAAAACATATTCATAGCATACAAAGGGGAGTCCATTATCAGCTCACCCCTGCATTTTCAAGAACCAGCCTACTGGGAAAGTTGTGGGGCCTGAGGCAGGGGTACATCTATTCTCCATACGTGATGGTTACAAATCTAACACCTGCTAACTCTGTTCCATCCTCACAGTTGGACACCGCTGCAGCACTGGAAGGCTGTTCACATAGAAAACCAGCCTCCTGGACACAGGGGAAGGCAGGGGAGCCAGAGCCCACCCAGGTGTGCAGACACACAGCTCACCATGAGGGGTTTCCTGGATAGGTGTGTGGCAGCCGCCCCTTAGGAGTGTGAGCGACCGCCTCCCTTCCCTCCCTTCTACATGGTTGCCTCAGGCCTAAGGATAGGTAGGCCATAAGAATGGTCCATGCTCACAAGAACAGAGCAGGGAGGGGGGTCAGCCAGCCCCTAAGGTCTGTTTGCACAGGGTCTTGGACACGCAGAGCAGAGTGTACATGTGTATAGGGGAGGGCTCTGTTCTTCTTGGTTCTTAGAATCCTGTCCATTATAGGTGGGGCTTAGAGAGGGGTTCCTGAGCCTGGACCTACTAGTGGGAAGGGGACACTGGGAGGGAGGCAATGGAGGGAGGGGAGGAGGTGTTAGGCTCCTGGCGTTAGGCTCCACAATTTTAAAAAAAATATTTTTTAATTTTTCTTTTGAAAATCACTCAAAGAAACCGCTCCACACTTATGTACACTCCGATAGAGACTTCCAGATCTGGTCTTCTTGATCATGCTCTTCCTTAGCAATACTTGAAGGTGTGCCACAAACCAGTCATGCCCTGCCATCAAAAGTGCACCGCAAGGCCTTCCTGCGTGCCATATGGTCCCTTTCCTTGGCTTCCAGCCTCTCCCAGCTGGACCTCTCCCTGACCCTCAGCGCACACTGTTCTCCAGATCAGGAGGCCCCAGCCTTCTTTTCCGCACAGAGCACTGTCTTGTCTCACCTTAAACCCTGTCAGTGGGAAGATAATTAGTGCAGCACTGTGGAAATCAGGACGGAAGTTCCTCAACAACCTCCCATCGAAGTGCCAGGTGACCCAGCTGGGCCACCGAGAACTCAAGCTCAGCCCGAGAACCGTGCACACCCATGCTGACCCCGGCAGCACTCTCAATGGCCAGGACACGCAGCCAGCCTCGATGTGCGTCAACAGGTGATCGGATTAAAAACTCTGGTACAATGGAGCCTTATTCAGCCCTAAAGAAGAAGAAAGTTACGTCATCGGCAAGGAAATGGAGGTCATCGTGCTGAATGAACTAAATCCGGCTCGGAAAGAGAAATATGTTTTCTCATATGTGGAATCCAGGCTTTTATAAAAGAGATGAAAAGGCAGAAGGGGGACCATTTGGGGAAAGGAATGAGACTGGTTTGGGGGGAGCCCAAGGGAAAAATGAGGAGTATACAGTTGTATACCTTGCTCCAGGAGGGAATCCACAGGGGTCGGAATGTGCCACACAGATACGGTAGGGCATGGGTTATGGTGACGTAGGCAGTACCATGCCCCCCCTGCCACTGGTCACTGTCTTCTGCCTTTCCGTCATTCCTTGAACTAAGCCAAGGGCGGAAAACACCTCCAGGTAAAATAGGCAAGCTCATTCATGTCACCTTCCAAGCCTGGGGTGTGGGGGAGAAGTGGAAGAGCGAGCGGGTGCTGGCTCTTCTGTCCCCCCTCCCCCCACCATCTGTTCTCTGGTGGAGAGCGCTTATCAAACAGAACCTAAGAAGGGCTGGCTGTGTGCCTCGCCAAGGACAAAAGAGTCCTCCAGGAGTCTTGGTGCTCTGTAGCTCCCATCCGCAAGCCCACCTTGCCAAACAGAACCATCGTGGGCCATCCTCACCCCTTAGGGATGTGGCTCCATCCCGCAGACGAGCGTCTATCAATGCTAGTAACTCACCAGCGTTGGCAGTCTGCTGCGCGGTTTCTCAGAGCGGCAGACATTGAATAGACTTGGTCAGAGGGTGAAGGGGAGGGGGTGGTTTCTTGGCACTGTCCCTGACTTAGCTCGGGAAAGGTGTCTCAGCTAATTATCACCAAACTGAACTCCTGTTCAATTGCCACTTGCCCGTTTTTGGTTTGACTTCTGCCAAGATCAAGGCCATCTGAATCTAGATCCCCCTATCCCAAAAGTCCATGGTCAGGGCCCAGAGGGCAGCTAATGCTTTCAAGTCTTACACAGAGTTCAGTTCTTTTCTGTTCATTTCCCTGAGAGTTCCAAGCAATAAAACCACTAGCCTTCCTCTTTGCTAACTTTTCTGCTACCTCTGCAATGTAGGCGATTGCTTCTTTTCTTTTTTTTTTTTATCCCCTTATTTCAGGTGGTATTTGCTTTGTTTTGACTTTTCTCTTTCTGATGTTTTGGTTTGTTTTCGAGACAGGGTCTTCCCGTGTGGACCAGGCTGATCCTGAGCGCGTGCTCCTCCCGTCACCACTTCTGCAGAACTGGGCTTGTGTGTTTGTCCCACCATGACTGGCATAGCTAATCTTTGTTACAGCGTCACTGGCCTCAAGGAAGCTGCGTGTTTTGGCAGACTGCAGCTAAGAAAGAGAGGGCACCATTTGTCTGAGAAGCCAGCCCCTCCTCTACCATCCTTTCCCACCCACCCGTGCCCTGGCTCACCATGTTCTAACCTAAGCCTGGAAACCATATGGAAAAGTCCAGCAACTTCAAATGAAGGGCAAACTGTGATCTCTTCTCCGCTCGCAAAGCCCCTTTTAAAGCCAAATTTCCAAACATCTGAAGACAGCGTCTGTTTCATGTCTTGGGAAGATCATTGAATTAACTTCACTTCCTCGGTGAGGTCTTTTCCTCTCCACACCCAGCCAATTAGCTGCCAATTAATACAACCCAGTAACCACCTTGCAGACTTTTAATTTTGAATGTCAAGGTAACGTTTGTTTTTCCTCGTGCACCTCCACCCACGAGTTCCTGAGATTTCATGGCCCACTTCCCCTATCACTCAGTGGCATGGAAGCACATGTGTGTGACCACCTGATGGCGGACTCTGACAGTCACGTGTTAAACCACCTGGCCAACAAGGGCTGGTGCCGGGCTTACAGCACTCCAAGCTGCTGTGTAGGATCACAGTTCCCAGCTGACAATCAGCCCCTGAAGAGATCTGGTGACTCAAACAAACAAAACCCTATTGTTCAGGAAGCTCGGAGTTCCTTAACCCTCACCAGCTCATTCTGAGCCCCACCCATGAAGATGGTAGGCGGGGTGAGCCACCTGCACAGCACACCTGTGTCTCTGTCCGCTTGTGTTCCCGTGACCGGCTCACCTCAGGTGGACGGAGGCAACACTTAGATGGACTTCTAACCTAGTGCCAGAAGCCTGGACGCCCTTCCTTGTTCCTGCATCAGCTGTGGGACCCTGGATAAGTTACTTCACCTCCTGTCACTGCCGTCGAGAGGCAATGACAACACTTAGTCACAGGATGCTGGCTTCAGGTGGGATACATGAAGTGTTTAGCGTTCTGTGTCCTTGCCTGTAAAATGGGAATAAAATAATATAGTCTCACCCACTACCAGCCCAGCACAGTCTGGGTCTGTGGGAGGCTGTCTGAAGGAGACCTGAATTATTTTTCTAGTAATGTCTTATTTGTCTGGGTATGGTGGCACATGCCTGTCATCCCAACATGTGGGAGGCAGATGGCGGGTGGGGGGGCGTGTCACTGTAAAGCTGAGACCAGCAAGAGCTACAAAGTGAATTCAAGGTTAGCTTGGGATACCTGATGAAACTCAGCCTCAAAACAAAATAATAACTAAAGCTAACTAAATAAGGAAAGTCTGATTTGGCCAGTTGTGGTGGCGCAGACCTTTAAAGCCAGCACTCTAGAGGCAGAGAGGGTGGGGGGGGGTGGATGTCCATAAGTCTGAGGTCAACCTGGCCTACATAGTGAGTTCCAAGTCAGCCAGGGTACACAGTAAGAGTTTGTCTAAGGAAACACACACACACACACACACACACACACACACACACACACACACACACGCCTCTATCTGGTTTGAAGAGACATAGATAAAATCTTCACATTTACTGTCTTAAGGTCTGGCATCTTAAAAAGGCTGTTTACCCACAAATAACAAAATGCTGACAGAGTTATCTGACCCTGGGCCTTTTGTCCTTGTCAAACTAGTCACACACGTGAAGAAATATTCTGTTCCCAGTGTGGCCTATTCAAGGATCCGGTGGTCCAAGTGCTGTGCTGACAGTTTCAAAGCTGAGTTGGGAATCTAGAGCAGTTCTGGGTCTGTGCATTCAGTCATCACAAAGGGTTTTTACTCGACAGTAGCTTTAAAATGTTTAAGCTGGGTGGCGGTGGCCTTTAACCCCAGCTCTTGGAAGGCAGAGGCAGATGGATCTCTGTGAGTTCGAGGACCGCTTGGGCTACACAGCGAGGCCACGTCTCAAAGAAACCAAACAACCACAAAAACAACAACAAAAAGAAAACCAACTTTTAATATCCAAGGGCAGGATGGCAAGTCTGACAGCCATAAAAAAAGTACAGTTAGAAGAGACAGTAAACCTCAATTTCAAAATTCTTGGCAAGCATTTGAAACTGGTAGTTTGGGAAATATAAAATACTTTTTAAACAAATAGTTTAAAAATGTGGCAGAGAAAAGACTTTGAAATTAAAATTCCCTATATTAAACTCTAAATGTTACAATATCAACATTAATTTTTTTGGTCCTTACTAATAAAATCAGCTATACTAAAAAAAAAACCAACAACAAATAGCCTTTAGATTGCTGGCCTTCTTGCCAAAGATGGTTTTTGTGTCTTCTGGGTTCATATGTGTTTTATTCTGCACATTTTCAAAGATAGCAAACCAAAGCTCCTGCTGTCCGGTCCTTGGGGCCCTCAGCACACAGACACAGAACAGAACAGAGAGGAAAATGCATGCCCTTGCGTATTTTCAGCACCCTGGCTGAAGTGATCAGAGCCTCCCTTTCCCATCAGTCAGCAGGGCAGCACTGGCCACGCTCAGCGCCCAGGCACAATTAAACTCTCATCAACTAGAAATGTGCGCAGATGTAAGCAACACCCATAAAAGCTAACATCAAACACCATGTGTAATGGCGAAAGATGGAAAGCATGCTCCCTAAACCCGAGAACTGAGCCAGGCCGCCCGCCTTTCTTCTCAGCAGTGTTCTGGAGGCCCTAGCCATTGAAATCAGGCAAAAACCAAAAGGAAAAGGCGGTTTGATTGAGTAGCGACAAATAAAACTGCTCCTGTTTACAGATGCCGAGGTTGTTTACATGTGAAATCTCAGGCTGGGGCTTTTTTTTAATGAAAGACTGCTCCTCTCCAGAACCACGGACACAGGCAGTCTTGAGGACTCTGTGAAATAAGTAGTAAAACCAAGGCTCTAGTAAGGTCTAGAAAATATGTCTGTTATAAGAAAGTCATTGCATCCTTATTCAAATCAACATTCTAAACCATTAAAAAATGAAGTTTCAAAAGATAATTCCATTTACAATGGTATAAAAATCATATTAAATAGGTAGAAATCAACCAGACATGATAGCTCACACCTTTAATCCCACCTACCACTTAGGAGGCAGAGGCAGGTGGATCTCAGGGAGTTTGAAGCCAGCTTGGTCTACAGAACAATCAGAGCTATACAATAGAAAGACCTTGTCTCATTAAAAAAAAAAAGTAGAAATAAATCTAATGAAAAATGACCAAGTCTTCCCCACTGAGACTATAGGTTATTGCTGAGAGAATAAAATATTACATAGATAGAAAGCCATGCTGTATTCCTTGATTAAAGACTTAGTATTATTAAAATGATAGTTTTCCCAGAATTAATTCTTAGATTCATTGTATTGTCAATAAAATCCCAAGACAATCTTTTGTAAAATGGATTCTGAAATATATAATATGAGCTAACATGCAAAAGATCAAACTTGGACTCTTTCTGCCTGACCTCAAGACCTTCTTGTAAAGCCCCAGCACTCGGGAAAGTTGTATGGGCAGCAGACTCACGTATAGGCCAACGGAGTCAGACAGACTTCTGACGTTCTCGGATGGCCGACCTTCATTGTCAGCCAGCTTTGATTTAGAATAACCTGGGAGACACACCCCTGAGTGTGTCTGTGCGGGTGTCTCTAGAAGGGTTGAATTTAGGAGAGGGGACCTACTCTAAATGGGAACAGTCCTAGCTCAAGGGCTGGGGACGACAGAGGGAACAAAAGGGAAGCCAGCTGGTCAGCCTGCTTCCTGGCTGCGGACCAGCTGCCTCCCACTCCCATGGCCATCCCCTCCTTGATGGCTTGAACCCCCTCAAACTGTATACTGAAATCAAATAGCGCTTTTCTGCTTTCATGGCTTTGGTCAGTTACTTTATCGCGGCAGGAAACATAAGGAATGTGTCACACCTCCAGCAAAGGTGTATTGTTTTGTTTGTTTGTTTTTAAAATAAAGGTATCAAAGTAATCCAGTAGAGGAAAAGAAACTTCAACAAACGATATAAAACAATTGGAACTAGCAAGGAGAAAATGAACGTTCAAATGCTTATTTCCCATCAACTCAAAGGACTAGGGGGTGTAGCTCAGTAGGGGAGCACTTGCCTAGTTTGGGCAAAGCCCTGAGTTCAATACACTCCCACCTGTGCGTGGGCGCGCACACACACACACACACACACACACACACGCACACACACACACACGCACACCTATACAACGAAGTGTAAAACAAAACTAGATCACATAGGAGAAATGTCATGACCTTAGAATAGACAATATTCTATGGCATAATAGATATGTCACATAAGTGACCAAATAAAATGGCTCCCCAAAATTTTAAATGGTTTTGCTTCAGATTCCTTCAGGAGAGTCCTCTGATCATAAGTACACAGCCATCATGGGGGCTCTGTTGCCGTCATTGCTGTCTCATTGTGTGTTAGGGACAGAACCTGGGGTCTGGAGTGTGCCAGGCAAGCGCACTACCACTGAGCCACACCCCAGTCAGAATTCAGAGATGGCTGGTTTGTTTGAGACCGGATCCTTCTTTTTTAATTAATTAACTAATTAGTTAATTAATATTTTATATACCTTCTGTCACAAGCTCCAGGCTGGCCTCAAACTCACCATATACTTGAAAATAACTTGTACTTCTGACCCACCTACTTCTACCTCCGGAGTGCTGGGTTTTATGACTCTGTTTTTTGGGGGGGGGGATTGTTTGTTTGTTTGTTCAAGACACTGTCTCACGATGTAGCTCTGCTGTGGGTGGCCTCAAACTCACAGTGACCCACCTGTCTCTTCCTCCCAACTGCTGGGATTAAATGCCTGTGCCACCTCTTCCAGAGTCACTCTTAGGTGTCCGTGGTGCCAAGGGTTGTACCCGTAGCCTCCTTCATGGTAGGTAAGCATTCCACCAAATCCCCAGCCTTTAGTGACTTTGCACAAACTTGTTTTTCTAACAAACTGAACATTACCGTGGCACCAACCCATTTCTAGAAACCAAACATATTCAGCTCCCTGAACCCCCATCCTATACTTCCTTTTCACACTGACCCCGAAGGTACCCGTGTTTCCTGACTTGTGCGGTTATGTGCACTCATGAATGGCGCTGCGGCTAAAAATCCGGGCCGTGTCCATTCTAGGCAGAGGCTTGGCCACTGGGTTATGTCCCTAGTCCCTTAATGGTGGAAAGTAACAGACCAGACGGAGTTGTGGTCACTGGACTGAAGGATAGAACAGGAACCTCAAACAGTTCCTCTGTGTTTAACAACTTCTTTTGGTTTCCTGGTTTCTGGTCAAACAAACCGTGGGGATCCTCCATTCCTCTGCCCCTGTTGCTTACAGTAGCATCTCCTTCCCGATGTTGTGGGGTGTGGAGGTGATGGAGGACTGACCAAGCCAGACCAGGAGGTGTATGGGCCTCCCAGACAGTCCAGGCCAAACCTGTCTGGACCTCTTCCCTATGGACTGACTAGCCCAGGTGTCCACCCCCTTCTGAGGAGAGGGTGTGGTTCTCTGCTCATTAAGGAATTTCCACTCTGGAGGGATGACAAAAGGCAGTCTTTGGGAGTGTCCTTAGCTAATCAAAGAAATCTCCTCATTAGTGGGAGGGAAGCTGAGGACCATTGTCAGTCAGCAGGCCCTGAGTCAGTCAGGGAAAAAAGCCAAGCTCGCAAGACCCATCTCGGAGGCCTGAACCTAGATAGACAGGTGCCCAGAGCCGCCTAGGAGATGAAATCTGGATAGGCTGGAACCGCAAGTCTTAACAATGGCTTTCCTTGGGCTTCTGTCTGCCCCGCCCATGGTCCAGCCCAGGGAGGGTGTGTGTGGGCACTGTCCTTAGGGACACTTCCCTGAGAGGTCTCACGCTATCCCGAGTGTGCAGTGGAGATTCTCACTGCGGCAATCACTGCCCCTGAAGGGAGAACCCCGTGCCTCATCCGCCCTCCAGATGCTCTGCTGTTGGGCCACACTCTTGGGCACATTCTCAGGGGGCTGTGAGTCCAAGGATGGACCTGGAAGAGGAACCTGTTCTTCTGGTTGGCTGGCATCTTCCAGGCATCCAAATGTGGAACATACCACCCCACCTCCAGGGACCAGAGCACAACTCAGTGTGCTCGGCGCTGCATCTGCGCGACTCCTGGAGTTCTCCCGTTTCTTTGATACTTAATCTCAGGTCCTTCTTGTCTTTCCTTTTTTAAGACAATGTCTCCTTATGTACCCCTTGGTGTCCTGGAACTCACTAAGTAGACCAGGCTGGCCTCGAATTCACAGAGATCCTTCAGCCTCTGACTCCCAGGTGCTAGGATCAAAGGGAGTCACCACTCCCAGCTATTGTTCCCCATTTTGTAGACAAGGAACTGATAGGCACTGATGTCAGGTGACCCGTGATTAGGTTATCAGCCCACAATCTTGTATCCTGTGCCACCTCTTCTGGGTAGGTCTGTGCAGGCCTGAGGTTTCTGCAATGGTCAGCCAAGAATAAAGTTAGACCAGCGTCCTTGAACCACATCTGTGGCCAGCAAGAGCAAAGCCCTGCCTACTGCCCAAAGGGGGGCGGGGAGATACATCAGGCCATCACCACAGTGTGGTGAGCTGCTGGACCTGCCACCCCCACCCCACCAGCGTCCGAGGACTGTGACCTCTACATTCACACGGTGGTAGAAATAAACACATCTCCATACTCAGCACATAAACCATCAATCTCATCTAAAGAGCTGATCTGTGCACTGACACTGATTTTTGTTTTCTCTTTTTAAGACAGGGTTTTTCTGGGTAGTCTTGGCTGTCTCAGAACTCTCTGTGTAGACCAGGCTGGCCTCAAACTCACAGAGATCCACCTGCCTCTGCCTCTTGAGTGCTGGGATTAAAGGTGTGTGCCACCAAGTTCAGCGAGTTGACACTAATTTGAGGCCAGCCTGGGCTACATAGTAAGACCTTGCCTTTAAAAAAGGAGATTTGGCCAGGCGGTAGTGGCGCACGCCTTTAATCCCAGCACTCGGGAGGCAGAGGCAGGCGGATCTCTGTGAGTTCGAGGCCAGCCTGATCTACAAGAGCTAGTTCCAGGACAGGAACCAAAAGCTATGGAGAAACCCTGTCTCAAAAATCAAAAAAAAAAAAGATTTGTTACGCTAACAATGTTGTCCCATTTGAAGTCCTGATACATATACATCCCAGATTGATTTAACAGCTATTAAGGAATAACTAACACCCCTTCCCCAGCCCCTGAGCACCCTGACTTTTGTTTTAGTGCTAAGAATGAGATGAAGAAAGGAAAGAGAGAGTGAGGGGAGGAAGGAAGAAATGGAGAAAGGACAGTTGTTAGTTACCACAGGACACTGAAGGGTGTTGTGGCAGAGTGAAGGCTCCCTAGTGTCCTCTGGGTGGCTGCTGTCCAAGGAATTGTATCCTGAGGTTACAGAGGGTCTGAGTGGTCCTGGATCAGAAGGAAGGGCTTTAATGGCTTGTGTAAAGACTTTGTTCAGTCCTTGCCTAACCTTACCTGGGTTTATAGAGCTCGATTAGTATCTGTTGTCTTTAGTTTCTTATAAGCTACAGTCAAGGGAAGAGGGAACCTCAAATGAGAAAATGACTCCATCAAATTGTGCTATAAGTTTGTCTGCAGGGTATTTTCTTGATTGATGATTTTTGCAGGAGGATTCAGCCCATCATGGGTGTAGTGGTCTGTCTTGTCTCTTTAAGAGTCAAGCCACCTCCCCCCCACCCCCATCTGCTGAGGCAGGCAGATCTTCCTTCCTGCTTGTAGCCTGAGTCTCTTCTTTTTCTGTCTCTCCCCCGAAGGGGCAGCTTCTGCCTTGCTCCATTCTCCCCACTTCCCCCCATTCCCCCTTCTGTTTCTCCCCCCCACCTCTCTCTCTCTCTGCTCTTCTCTCTTCTCCCCTTCCCTTCCATAACCTACTAAATAAATATCCAACCTCATCCTGCATGCCGTGCCTATCCATGTCTCTGTCTCTCACCCACTGCGTGACTCCCTCTCCCTGCCTGGGACCAGCTGCCTTTGGAAACCTGTGGGGTGGTCTTGTGGTCTGCCTATCTATCTGTGTCTCCCTGTGGCCTGCTGCAGCCACTGGGGGAACTGCGCCAGTCCCCGCCTCTGACGGGCTGTTTGCTGCTTGCTGCCACATGGCCTACTGCCTGCCGCAGGCAGGGATTCGTAGCATTTTAATTAATCCATTACAATGGGCTCTGCCACCCCTGGGCAGTGGTCCTCCACCAGTAGCGAACCAGTAAGCAGTGTTCCTTCAGGGTCTTTGCTTTCCGGGTTCCCTCCCTGATGAACTAGAAACCAAAGGCAGAAATCAACCCTGGCTTTGGTGATGGCATTTATCACAGCACTAGAGAACAAACTAAGAGAGCGTGTGTGTGAGCATCATGCTCATGGTTTAGAAGGGGTTTGTCCTGCAAAGGAGGTACCATAAACAGGTCCGTCTGTACTGTGAAGAGCCCCAACATTCCTTGCCCTTCCCTCTGGTCAGCTGCCTTGTAGCTTTACCCTCCACCCTCTGCTTGCTCTTCCTTCCAGTTTACAGGCTAGCAGCAGCCACTGGGTCCCCAAGACCCAAGGGGTCAGGTGGTGATGGCCACATTCCGGGGCTCCCCAGGGAGGGGAGATTCCATCTCACTGGAGCTGGACAGGGCCTAGGAGGGTTTCTGTTTCAGCCCTTCTGTGAAAAATAAGGAAACAAAACCAGAGACAGTGGCCATGCCCTTCTTCATGGCACATGGGGAGTCAGTGGCCGACCCAAGAATTACTACCTGGGACCCTCTGTTCTGTTCTGTTCTGTTCTCTTCTTTGCCTGTCTAATTGCTTTAGAGACAGGGTCTCACTGTATATCCCTGACTGTCGTAAAACTTGTTCTGTGGATCAGGCTGGCCTCAATCTCACCGAGATCCACCTACTTCTGCCTCCAGAATGCTGGGATTGCAAGTGTTTGTCACCATGCCTGCCTCTGGGATTCTCCTAGAGGAGTTCTCTTTCTCCCGTCTTTCCTCTCATACACCAAGGGGAAATGTGTCCAAGTATGTGGAGGCTCAGGGGTCCCCATTGGGGAAAAGACCGGGACACCACTTGGGAAGATGGAGTCTCACTGTCACGTGATGGAGGACACAGTGGCAGGGTGAAAAGGCCCTTGGACTCGCCCAAGGCCATCTTGTCAGCATCCAAATGAAGGCTGGAGGTTGTGTTTGTTTTTATTTGTAATTTTGATTTTTTAAAGAGAGTCTCACTATGTAGGTTTTGCCGGTGTTGAAAACTAGTTCCTGAGAGCAGGTTTTTGCCACCACACCTGGTTTCCAAAGTATTCTCGTCTAAGGACACACTGGGAAGACTTTCAACAGAGAGTTCACTTTTATCCCCCATCTATTTTTAACCCATCAAAATGGTAATTCCAAAAGATCCCTGGTGGGGACGGGAGGGCGTGTGTGCAGACGGGAGAAGTGGGGCAGGTGAGTCACCGCAGAAACCCTGAGGGGTGGGGGCAGGGCTATGAACTGGGACAAGAAAGGCTGGGCCGCCATTAGTCATAGGATGTGTCAATCACATTGCTTCGTCAGGTAGCTTGAACCTAGAAGTACCTTTCCCACTGAGAGCAGAAACCGAGGCCTTAGGACATACTGAATTTAGAGGAAAATTATTTGGCCTGAAATTAAAAGCATCATGTGCTAAAAAGAACATTGTCGGGCAAGGTGGTGCACACCTTTAATCCCGGCACTCAGGAGGCGGAGGCAGACAGAGGGAGCTCCGTGAGTTGGAGGCCAGCTTGGGGTACAGACTGAGTTCCAGGACAGCCAGGGCTACGTAGTGAGACCTTGTCTCAAACAACAGCAACAATAAAGGCGGACATTACCGCCAGCATCAGGAGGAGCCAGACCCAGGCGAAAATGAGACCACCACAGTTTTGAACCACATTTGAAGCAAAAACTTTATTAATTATTGGCCAGGATGATGGACACTGCCCAGGTCCATACCCAGGATTCCCAGAGAACGGTCATGAATTCCATTAGTCCAGTGGTTATAAAGGCTATATACCTTCATCCTGGAGAAAGCATACATCCCGAAGTGCTTCCTAACTAGTCAGGCAGTGGTGGCTGTCCTCAATCTCTATGGGATGTCTTAAATCAAGAACATCTCAATCTTGGATGTGGGTTTCTATGACTACAGATGACTTTTGACTCTGTTCCAGCCCATGTGTGATATAAACAAGGCAGACTCTGGCTTACCAAAGACTGTGTGTTACTATAACAAATAGCTGAGATGAATCGGCTTATGAAGCAAAAAAGGTTCATTTTGGCTCACAGCTTTGGAGGTCCCAGTGCATGATTGATCAGCCCTGATTCTGTGTTGAGGACAGTTGATGGTCAAGGGATGGAGAGACAGAGCCCATCTGCCCTTCTCCTAAAGGTTGTGCCGGTCTCCCATTAGTGCTGCCCGGGGACCAGGTCTCTAACAGCCATGTTCCTTTGGAGAAACTTTCAGGTATCCAGGAGGTACTGATATAGAAACACATCTTCAAGGAAGTGCCTTGTCATCTAGGTGATCAACCCAAGGAGACCGAGTCACCCTCACGGGACAGAAACTGGAAAAGACAACCACACCCTCAGGCCCAGGCTTCAGAGGCATCTGGAGAAGCTGATGTGTGATTCATCTGCCTTCACCTATGGCTCTCATCTTAAATCGTGATTGCATTTCCACTCAACAGCTCAACAGTGTTTCGGGTCTTTGACTTTGTGGCGTCCAGGGGCAGCTCAGGATTGGGAAAGAAAGGCGCTCTCTGTTTCCTCTTGAAACCTTAGCTTGCATGCAGCTGGACGCCCGCCTTTCCCCATGGTCCCAAAGACTGGGCCCCATCCAGCCTCTGTTCCATTCAGGGCAGTCAAGTGTCTTAAGCCACAGCAAGAAGGTATAACTAAGTGAGTCTCATCAAAGCATATCCCTCCTAACAAGACCTAGATCTGAGGATGCCACTTAGTGACTCCCTAAGTTTCTACAGCCTAGCCATTTGATCGCATTAAAATACACTGTCGGGACCTGGAGAGATGGCTCAGCTGTTAAGGGCACTTGCTCTTACTGAGGAGGACTTCGGTTGGATTGCCGGCATCCACATGGTGGTTCACAGCCATCTGAAGCTCCAGGTCCAGGGGACTGAACACCCTCTTCTAGCCCGAGTACCGCATGCACTGATGTACACCAATTCACATGAAATAAAAGTAAATAAATAGTTTTAAATATTTACAAAAATAACTAAAACTAAAACCAAAATAGCAACAACAGGAGCCCTGGCCGTGCACTGTGCCCGTCCTGTACCCTACACACTGGCCATCGGAGAGGGCACACCCTGGAAGGAAGCTCGCGGTCTTCACTCCCTTCTCTACCACCTCTCACACGCCAGGAGCCTGAATTCCCAGGTCCCAGTTCTCACCCCTCTGAAGAGCATTCCCTAGGAAGTTCACCCCAGCCCCATCTCCATAAACTGGAAAACTCTCCTGTCTGTTTCACATTAACTCGCCTTCCCGTGTTTAGATCAGCCCTCCCATCAGCCCCTTGCCAATCAATCCACAATTAATTGGGTGCCTATCAAGCTTAGCCCTGACACTGGCAGGCAGCTTGGAAAAGTGACCCAAATGCCTATCTGTTAGGCAAAGCTTCTTGAGCCTTTCAGCTGGTTGCTGTGTGCACGTCAGGCAAAGTGCCAAGATAACTGGCCTGGTAAGATAGCGAATAAATCCATCTCATGGCAAAACCTTCTAAAGCCGGGGCTAACATTGAGGAGGCCCGATGGGAGACAGTTCTGTGACCTGTTAGCTGAGTCTGCTGCAGGCCCAGGGTGGGGGGTGGGGTGACAGCTACAAGTGTCCCAGAGATGGCTGAAGCGATAGCTGAGAATACCGAGTCCTCCACTGCAAACCAAGCCAAATGTGCAGTCGCCAAAGCTTGTCCCACATCCAGTGCTGGCCGAGAGAAGCCACTTGAGGTCACAGAAGGAGGAAGAAGCCAGGCTCTGACCATCTGCATGCCTTGGGAGCTAGGGGAGGTGTCCATGAACTTTTATACCTTCCTCATTCTTGCGACTTCGGTCAGCCACCTTCAGTTCTCCCAGAGTGGCTGGCGGGCAATCTTTTAAATGGAAAGGGAACAGGTTGCTTATCTGCTTGTTGCGAGGGGTGTAGGAGGGAGATTCCCCAGGGGAGACCATGCTTTGCCCAGGAGTGGTCAGGAAGAAAGAAAATGCTCTTGCTTGGAATAGTATTGTTAGGATGGAGGGCGAAGCAGGCCACGTGCCTGTGGCTCACTGGAGGGGAGTGTGGTAGAGACGGAGGTAGGCAAGGGAGGAGAAGGATACAAGGAGACTGACCGGGCAGGGGTCCTGCATGATTTCATCAAGGATATCTCCTGCCTTGTCACTATAGACGATGATACTTAGAGGGAAATGCGAGCAATCTAATTGTACATGTGCAATACAAGGACCCAGCATATAACCCAGGCAAAGAGGACAGCCATTGAAGTCTGCAAATGCCAATTTCACAAAGGAAGAAATGGCCATTCTTTTCTTTAAAGTCTACAGTGACTGTTTGGGGGTAGATGGCTCAGTGGGCAGGAGCACCTGCTTTGAAAGAAAGAGGACCTGAGTTCAAACCCCTAGTGCCCACATAAAGGCCAGGTATAGCCATATGTGCTACCCTAGGGTGACCAGCCAGACCCTCTCCCCAAACTATTTCAATATTAATAAATGCACATCAATAAGCTTAAAAACCCAGCGCCCCTAACTCTATAATCTATGTAATTATAGAACTGAGCTATACCCTACTCAAAACTTTCCCTAACTGGAAGAAATGGGTATGTGGGTAGAAAGGCTTTTTAAAATTCTTTCTCTTATTTTTGACTTGTGAATATAGAAGCTCAGCTGACACCTAAGTTTTAGAAAAGATTTATTTATTTTACTTTAAGCATCTAAGTGCTTTGCCTGCATGGACGCTTGTGCACCATGTTCATGCAGTGCTCTCAGAGGCCAGAAGAGGGCGGCAGATCCCTTGGAACTTGAGTTAGCGACCATAATGAGTCACCAAGTGGATGCTGGGAATTGAACACAGGTCCTCTGAAGAGCAGCCAGTGCTCTTAACCATGGAGCCATCTCTTCACCCTCCAACCCCCCTCCCCACACTTATTATTTTCTTTAGACAGGGTTTCTCTCTGTAACCTTGCTACATAGACCCAGCTGGACTGGTTCTCCTTATCTACCTGTTTTTGCTCCGCGAAGGCCAGGTTGCAGGCTGTGCCACCATGCCTGCCTCTGCCGTCTAATCTAAGCCATGAAGATTATAGTATAATAAAAGGCTGTATTTAATTCACGGCAACCCTGTTCCCCACCCCCATTCTCTCGCCTTGCATAAGACAACTGCCCCCTTTACGTCCTTTAAGGAAATGGAGTGTAAATTTCTTTCCATGGCCTGAATATTCTTTGAAGAATGAAGAAAAACAAAACATGCCCATTTACCCCCTCGGAAAATTAGCTAGACTGTTTTTATGAATTGAAACTCTTAAAATTAAATCATTTTATTTGAAAGAAGCCAGAATACACATTTATTCCCACATTTCCAGCTTCTTGGTGGGATAGCGGGCATTTCCAAAGATTCCTCAGGCCAGAGCTCACCGTGTCTGGTCTGGAAAGCCTGTTTTTCAAGCCTGCCCTCAGTTGTTTATGGAGAAATAGGCCTTTCATGGCAAATGGAAACAGACCTTGGGTCAAGTTCCATGTCTTTGCTCTATAATTAGAATGTATTGAGTGGGTGTTAGGGTCAGGCAGAAGAGCACAGGACTGGCTGTGCCTCCGCAGAACTCAATCGGAGGCAACCTCCCTATGTATGTGGCTTGCTCTATTTTCTCACGAAACTGGGGACTTTTGCAAGAAAGGCAAGAAGGGCCGTGCCTGGGGTTGATGTGTGCTCTTGCTTGGCTGCATCTCGTACTTAAACAGGAAGCCTTCCACCCCATGCCATGACAGCCCGGCTCTCTGTTGCCCTGTTTTTGTTTCCAGTGGTAACAGATGTGCGAATGGACGCATGAATTGCTAGGCCGGTGTGCGCAAGGGGGAGCGGGTGGGTGGATGGGTAGTTAGTGTGTGTGTGTGTGTGTGTGTCTTTAACTTTGAACAAGTTCTGAAAAACTAAATTGTGCCTCTGACCTCTTCTTACAAGCGGACAACTTCCTACCCTTTTCTTCCCAGAATTCCTGTCCCTAGGACACTAGAGTGGCCAGGCCCCTCTGTGTTTCTGAGGGACAACTCTCGGGGTGAGTCCTAATTGCCATCACCACGGAGATGGGGTAGGAGAAGAAAAGGCTGGGGCCCAAGAACACGGTGTTTCTGCTGGGGACTCAGGTGCCAGCTCTCTTTGCCCTTTGGAGGAAGTAAATAGAATAAGTCCCTGTCCTCAGTCCCGGGAAATCTGAGCAGTTTTATCCTGCCAATAAAAGCAGAGATTTTGCTCGGCTCGTTCCATTTGTTCACGGGTTTATTTCCTCCTTTGTTTAGGTCTTAGGTCACACTGAGTCCACTTTCAAGGCGACAACCTTCTGGAATGCAAGGCTTGGCCTTTATTTATCATAATCCCTCTTCAAGGCCTGAGGCAGACTTGTGTCATTAATCAGAGCTCAACAAACATCAGAACAAGCAAATTCTCTCTTACACCACCACGCTTCTTGAGACCTCCGCCCCCAGGACCGGAGTGTGTGTTTACGTGTGGTGTGTAGGTAGGTGGGTGACTCGGGTCCCTGCAGCCTGCCTGGCCTTACAGTGAGGAGAGAGAGGCCAGTGTCGGGTAGTAACTAGGACCAGAGAGTGGAGAGCGCCACAGACAAAGCCCAGGGCTGTTGAGTTAGTTAATCAGCTCAGTGTCCTGCCTTAGCCAGCGAAGGATTGTACAAGAAATACTTTTTGCTGGACTTGTTGTCAGTCCGTTCTTGAAACTGGCCACAAGGTGCCAGAATCCTTACTTGGGACATTCCTCCTGCCCTAGTCTTTGAGAGGGATTGGGGCGGGATCCGACGTGCGTCCCGTTGCCTGCCACAGTTTTTGGGGCTCATCTTTTGCAGCTCCTGAAACCCCAGAGGCTAATATTCCAGGGTCATGTGGTGGCCATATTGACTAGTGGTGGCAGGGAAGAACAGCCACCTGCCACACAGAGCCCATGCCATGCTTGGGCAGGGCTCTAGAACAAAGGGCTTGGGTGAGGTAGGCAGCCTGGGCTGTGGAAGAGAGGAAGAGTGTGAAGGCTGAAGAAGTCCATAGCAGGTGTGGCTGACCTAGGGACCAGAACGGCTTCCCAGAGCTCCACTGAAGTGGAGATGAGGGAGGGGGATGAAGAGGTGGCAGTAGCCTTCGGGGGCCACAGAGGAGCTGGAAATGGTTGGGAAAGTTTTCTGTTTTGTGCTGGCACTGCCGAAGGGTCCGGTTCAACATGTCAAGCATGTTGTAGAAGCCGGTCTACAATTCTCCCTTCATCCATCTGACATTAAAACATGCTATAAACAACCCCTTTGGTACCAGGGAAACCCGCGGTAGCACCATCCGGCCCTAGAGCAGGGGATGAGACTCTGACCTCTAAGCCCCCACCCCAGGCTCCAAGGGCTCTGAGTTCAGGGTTAACGTCATTCCAGGGAAGGGAGCATCCCAGGAGTCCCGTGTCTGGGATGCAGATGGCAGCCGGGGTGCAGGGTACACCTGGAGTGTAGAACCCAGTCCCTGGGCGGAAAGACCGTCTGGGAAACTCAAGGGAGCTGTGGATGGTTCCTCATGCCACCCTCTCCCCACAGAGCCTGCAAGAAAACAGGAATAGGGACAGTTTCTGAGGCTCCGGGGTCTCCCGAGTCTATTCCACATCCCTCTTCCTCATTAAGGATTATTTCTTTGCTCCCACAGGTTCTCCCATCCCCTATCCAGAAACTTCTCTAGAAAGGTTATTCCACCGTCCATACAGAAACAACTCTAGAGTGTTAGTCTCCCACGGTGTCTCCCTGGGGCTCTGCCTCAGCTTCCCTCCCAGTGTGCATCTGAGTGATCTGTAGAGCCAGGAAAAGGGGTGTGGTTATTCTGTACCCCAAGGCCCCACTTAGCAGAGCCCAAGACACCAGCACTAAAAATCAAAAAGAAAATTCCCAAGATTCCATATAGCATGAAATTGATTTAAGAAGAATATTGCAAGTCACCGTGGCCAAATGCCTGTAACCCCTGCCCTGGGGAGGCTGATAGAGGAAGAGGCTGGATTTCAAGGTTGTCCCTGGCTACAAAGATGAGTTAGGGGCTAACCTGGACTACATGAGGCTTCATCTGGTCAACCACTCCACCAACCAACCCGCCAACCAAAGCAATAAAGACAATTCTAATACGCATTCTTTGTCTGAGGCGTGAGGTGGCTTTTCTGGCACCAACTGCCATTACACACATTTTATGGGCAGCGCCAGCCCCTGGCAGCATTTCTGATTCGTCCAGTCTGACTTGCCTTCTCCTTTTCTCAAACCAAAGGGCCCTTTGCTCTTTACCAAACAATTTAGGCCTTGTTCTCATTTTTCACTTGGGACGTTGAAAAAATGCCCTCAGAAACAGTTCCACCATTCAAAAAATTCCAAATATATCCGCGAGCTTTTATTATTCTTCAAGATTACAGGAATTTTCCTGGGAAACTATTTGAGTCTGGGTAGAGCTGCCGCCTTTCAAGTCTCCTCTTGCTTTTTGAAATGCGTTTTGGTAAATTGAAGGCTCTGAACTTACATTTATTTATTTAGCCAAATTTAGTCCGTCTAAATATGCTTTGTCATTAAAAACCCCCCGAAGAAAAGGTCATTTCGAGCCATCCTCCTGAACCTCAGCGTGGAAATTAACCGGGCGCGATATTACAGTGGCCATTTGTTTCCTTTGGCGTTAGCTGGCGTCGGCATTAGAAGTTGGAGACGGCAGAGCATAAAAAGCCATCTTTGGGCCCAGAAAACCACACTCCACCTTCTGGTCCTGACTCTGTCCTTTAGACCCCACAGTGTGCCAGATTCGGAGTGACTTTGTCTTTGTACTGAGGTACTCCTCCACGCAGATGAGAGCTGAAGGTGTTGCCACCGGAACGAACGCTTGGAGGTTGGAGACGCGGGTGCGGGTGAGGGGCTCTGCTATGCTCACTTCTTCCCTGACATTCTGGAGAGGAAAATGGTCTCCTTGGTGTAGTAGTAGCCTTTCCCAGATGGCAAGTGTCTTTACCCCACAGCACTTCTCTATCCAGTGATCTGCCCTGCCCAGACACAGCTTGAGCTCTGGAAGCCAAACCTGGCACTGGACTCAGCACACAGTTTCTTAGGACACAACAGGGAACCCAGGAAGCGCGCGCGGGGGTGGGGGAGGGAACTTTGTCATGGCTTCTCATGGGACCCACAATACTGCTCTGGCTTACCAGGGCGAGCCCATATGGAGCAGTGTTGGAGAAACCTGTGAAAGATGTAAAAATGGAGAACGAACCATCTGCCCCCCTGACCCTGTTTTATTGCCCAGAGGGACATCTGCCTGGGTCCCCAGGCTCCTCCTATGTGCTCTTGTTCAGTGAAGCCTGACTTCGTTTGGAGGGAAGCTCACAGGTTTGGCCTCGGTCTGAGGTCAGGGTGTCTTTTTCCTTTAACAGCTGTGCACCCCCGGGCCTTTCCACTCTTCTCGACTGTAAAATATGGATAATAACCTTCTCTGCGCTTCTTTTGGGTGGCCCTAAGGAAGCACGCGGGTGATGGCTCTGAAACCCTTTGGTAATCTGTGAAAAGGTCTGAGTTGGAGGTGGCGACATTAGGCCTGTCTGGGGCTCTGTGCTGAGGTCTGTGCTCTCTAAAGGTGCCCAGGCCTGCAGGATCTGCTGCTTTAGCTGAGAAGGGAGACTGTATGGTGACTGAGGACTCTCACCGCTCCATGCACCATGTTTTACCTTGGGATGCAGCCCGAGGCAGCCCACCTCTCTTTGCCTCAGTTACTCCCTCTGGAAAATGGGTCACACACTGGGTTAGTTCAGTGCCTATTAGCATCACAAAATAAGATACTTAACTTCCTGGGTAATTAGCTGCTAAAGAGGGAAGAAGCTAGTCAGGTGATATAAGCCTGTAATACTAGTGGTTCAAAGGTAGAAGCAATCAGAGGGATCACTGCAAGTTCAAGGCCAGACTGGGCTACGTGGCCAAACCCTGTCTTCAATTTAAAAAAAAAATGAGGAAAGAGAAGGGACCTTGTGGAGTCTGTGGGAAAACACTCAAGCAGGGACACTTCTTTTCTCATAGGCCAGCTGATTACCCATGGTGCACAGAACTATGAGGGGTCCTTTCTAATCATCTGTGTTCCCTTCTTGTTGTCGATTGTGTCCTGAGCAGCCCACGGGGAACCTTCTGTCACCTGACCCTTGGCTAACGCGACTCTAGGAGTTGTCTCTTACCCAGGACCAAGTCATAACCAGCGGTGTGATAAGGAGCAGTGAAAGATTAACCTGCCACATACCTGAGTAAAGTCACAAGGGGCCTGAGGTCAACCTCGCCTGACTCACGTACTCGGTGGCTTCCCGGCCACACCTGCGGGCAGCATCTGGACTTGGGTCGTGCCAGATGTGCAGCAGACGCTGGACAGGTGGCTGGAGTCAAATTCTATATAAAAATTCACTCATTCTCCTATTCACTCACTGAATGAAATAAACAAAAACCATACTAACTGAGCAGGAAATTACAATGGCCGCTACTTTCCCGTTTCCCCTCCATCACTGTCCTTCTGCCTTATTTTACGGCTTCTTCTTTCCCTGGTCAATAGCTCAGGCTATCCCATGACTGCTGGGTCTACTTTAGGTGTACATGAACTGTCTTTGATATACAGCTGTAAACATGTTCAGCCTAATAATAGAGTTTAAATGTTGTCCATAGAATCCTCAGGTATCTCTCTTTTCCCCAGCTCAGGCCTGACTCAACTGCAAAGATTGCATGGGTCCTGCTTCTCACTGGCTTTTTCTAGCCCCCGAGACAGCACAAAGTGGGAAGAAGTGGGGGTGGGGAGATAAAGCCTAAGTGCTTTTTTAAGTAGCCATGACTGCTGTAACCAAGCCTTTAGTGTCCTCATGCTGGGGAGCTGAGTATTTCTCTTGTAAGGCATTTGGTAGGCCTGGATCCTGAGCCATGCAGTGTCTGGAATCGGAAGAATGCTTTCTCTGGCCAACTCAGAATTCCCCTTCGACTCTAGTGCCAGTGAGACTCCCCGTGTGGCCATCAAATGCCAGGCTTACGTCACTGTGTTAGCCAGGGCTCATCAAGATGACCCAAGCCCAAGCACAGGACCCATGTGGCTCCTGGTCGTGTCCGGTCTTTCCCAGCAAGCTCGGAAGCGCAAGAGCTTAAACCTTCAAGACTACATCTCAGCAAATACCCACCATGGAGCGAGACCTTTCTAGATTTGCTCCTAGCTGATTTTCCCACTCTCTGGGTAGGAGAAACTATCCCTGTTGGCTCAGCTGTGGGGAGCTGTTGCATGATTATTCCTGGGGAGTTATGAACTAATTTTTATTCACCAGATCGGCACTGATGTCAAAGTCGAGCTCGATGAAACAGGTTTATTGGAGTTAACTGCAGGGAAGTGGGTGAGACTTCCTGCCGCATGGAGGACTCAAAGGCATCATGGGAAACCCTTCCCTAGCAAAGCAGATCCCTGCATGAGAGGCAGATTACTCCACTGTGGCTAACCCCCTCCACCAATTGTTAATGCTTACACAACCGTGGAGGGGCCTGGTTAACCCTGTAGCTTTCCCAGCATCCTGGGTTGTGCAAGTCTCCTAAGCTTTTTGCGCTTCCCAAGCCCCATGAGCCTCCTTCCTCCCTTTCTGGGGTGTTGTAGGTTGGAGGAAATAGGTACATGACACGGACGTGTTATTCCTCGCCTCAGAAGGAAAAGAAAGGTGCAACAGTGCTTCCTGGGAATCCTTTACCGTCAGCCACAAGCTCCAGCTGCATCCTCTCTGCATGTCAATCCCCTGCTATACCTGTATGTCAGTCCCCTGCTGTATCTGCATTTGGTCCCCTGCTGTATCTGCATTTGGTCCCCTGCTATATCTGCATGTCGGTCTGCTGCTATAGCTGCATTTGGTCCTCTGCTATGGCCAACTCTTGTCAGATCCCACCTGAGTGGTGAGTTGCATCTCTCCGCAGGATGGGGGCCAGTCACTAGTTGCCCATCTCAGCTCTGAGCATCAGCAGAAATTCTCAGGCGACATTAAAAAAAATCCAACTTTCTATTATTTTCTCATTCATTTATTCATAATATTATTCAGTATTGACCCTGTGCCCAAACTATGCCAAGATACACTCTAAAGAAGAAAACCTGGCAAAGACTTTAGCTCCACTCTGACCTCTTCTCTGGGTGTGCTGGGGACATCACTAAGGGCTGGTCACTCGAAACCTGTTAAGGGCATTCGGCTTGGGCCATGAATGGTAACACACGCCTATAATCCTGGCATCGCCAAGGCTGAGGGAGGAAGATCCCGAATTCAAGGCCAGCCGAGGGTCCATAATGAGACTCTGTCTGCAAAACCAAAGCAAACCTCTAACACTCTATTGGCCGGAGCTCAGCTTCTCTGCACTGGCGCGTACCTGTGAGACAGACAGACAGTTGTGACTTCACACATGGAATGATGGCCCCAAGTGCTCAGCTGCCACAGAGTCTTTGAGTCACTGACAAGCTAATCATCTGAATTTAGAGTCGAGCATATTTGGCTGATAATCTGATTCTTTAGCAAGTACAGACTTAATTACGTTTCTATTTTAATGCTAAATAGACACTTTTTAACAGGGAGGATTCCTCTGTGATCAGAGAATTTTCTAGATTGGTTCCATTCTGTGACATGGCTGGAGTCGGAACCTTTTTATTTTGTTTGTTTATGCGGTAGTTCATCCTTTTATGACGGTGGTACTCATATACCTGTGTGGGAGGTCTCTTCCTTTTGTAAGTTTTCTTTTATTAGATTGGATTTCCTTGAGATTTTCCTATTTTATAAGTTCATAGCTATCTTTCTGCCTCAGCCTCCCAAATGCTGAGATTAGAGGCACATGCCGCCATGCTGGGTGACATTTTCCCTTTTATTCCTTGCCCAAAGTTCCCGCTTTCTTGCCTTGAATGGATGGATTATTTAAATATGCAATTTAGCTTGAGTTTTGAACAATGCTATGCTTTAAAATCCCACACCCATTTTCAGAATGCCAACCACAGGCATACAGCTTCCAGTGTCTGCCTCATTGAAGTGGGAGTCTAGGTTCTTTGGTTTTGTGAAGATTTTTTCTTTCAATCTAACTAAACTTTAGCATAGATGAAAAGTTTCTACCTTAGCCAGGCATAGTAATGCACACATATAATCCCTGCATTTGCGAAGCGGAGGCAGGAGAATTGTCTTGAGCTTAATACCAGCTTGGGCTAAACAGTTAAGTTTCAATTAAGCGTTGGCTACAAAGTGAGGATCTCTTTCAAAAAGCAGACAGACAAACAACCACAAAAAACAAACCTTGATTTAGTGCAGGAAGAATCCATAGAATCTGTTGCCAGATATTGCATTTATGAAGCGTTGTATTCTAACCTTAGCTCCCTAATGTAATAGATAAACTTGGTTAACCTCATAAATATGATTTGCAAGAGCAAAGACATCTATCTCCCTTCTTCCCCTATTAAGTCTAATTTGCATACCAGCGCACAGTCCAAGTGCTGGCAGATATTTGAAAGGGAATCAAAGTATAAGAATAGCTGCCTACATGAAGATGTGTTTCAAACCAACCCATTAGTCACCTTCTTTCTGAAAAGCAGAAGGAAACAGGCACCTAGCAACAGCAAGCTGTCGCTCAGGATTAAGCAAAGTCATTTACAGACAGAAGCTTTCGCCCTCTCCTCTGGGGGGGGGGCAGGCTTGGACAGTTAATTACGCAGAAGACCCTCACTAGGGACTTGCCTGTTGATCGTCCATATTCATGGCCAACGGCAGTAATGGCAGCCCCAAAGGATGGCTTTGCTGGGAGAGCTGGTAGGGCTTCCTGGGAGCCTTCCAGAGCCCGCCAGGGCTGTCAGACTCCAGGCTATGCCTGCAAACCATGAAGGCCACATGCCTTTCCTCCCTTTCTAAGATGAGTTCTCCTGCATGCCTAGACCACAGAAGCAAGAATCGAACACTACCTACTCAGGAGTCATCTCCCTCCACCAGCTATGAGGATAGCATCAGAATATAGCATTCATATCTGCACCCAAGCAGACTGAATCTTCAGAAGGGTCTTTTCACACCAGTTAGGACAAGTATGGAACTACATTCAAAAGTAGTAATGAAAAGAAGGAAGCAAACATCTGGGTGGGGAGATTTGAAGTCCAACATCTGGATGGAAGAGTTTCTCGGAGGAGCTGAGCATGTGTCTGCATCAGGTCAGTGCAGTGGGGAGCTTTTGTCCCTCAAAACCATTCTGCTGACATTCACTGATCACCAGCCAATGTAGGAGCTCAGACTGGAGAGCCACGGCCTGGCCCCCAAAGGCAGGGAGCACAGTGCTTCGGGAACATCCTCAACGTGGGATGTCTGTGGGAACTTGGCAGTAGCAGAGATGCACACTGGATCAAGTCAACCTCTTGCCTTCACATCTGGACCTTTGGTTAAGCAGAGGAAATCAAGCATTACAGGGCAGATTTGCATGTAGAAGGCCGCTCATGCTGGAGGGGAGGTGACTTTCCTTCTCTTGGGGGAGAGGGAGGGAAGAGAGAGAAGGAGGCAAACGCTGGCTTACCCAAGAAGTTTATGAATGTAATTACAGCCACTGAAGGCAATTAATTTCACATAGCCATATTATATAGAAACTTTGTATGATGATGAAAAATTATACGGTGTCAATAATAATGAACTAAGAGCATTTTAAATGGATGAATTGTGTGTTATCTGGATTTATTTATTTATGCCGGAAATTGAACCCAGAGCCCCACACATATCGGGGAAGCATTCTGTTTCTAGCATGGTATCTAAATTGATGCCTCAGGAGAGCTGTTGATCATAGTATCGATGCTAGGCATGATGATACATGCCTTTAATACCAGTACTTGGGAGGCACAGGCAAGAGGATCTCTGATTTGGAAGCCAGCCTGGTCTACAGAGTCGGGATATTCAGGGCTACACAGGGAAATCATGATTCAGAAAAACAAACAAACAAACAAAAATACTAACAAAAAAACCAACGGAAGGAAGGAAGGAAGGAAGGAAGGAAGGAAGCAAGCAAGCAAAGGTACCCAGGCACATGCATGTGTGTGTGTGTGTGTGTGTGTGCATGTGTGTCTGTTGGAACGCATACACACTGTTAACGTGGTTTACAGTTTCCTAGTTAATTCTCTCATGCCGGAATCATCAGAGGGATGACTAGGCTGGATGGTGGGGAAGGGTCACCTCTCTGCCATTATCACTGGTGCTCAGGAGAGAAAAAAGTACGGTGTGATATGCACTAAATTCTACCGCAATATTACAGCTTCGTACACTTCTGTACGGAAGTCACGATACACTCTGTTCACTAAGCCGGGGTGCTTGAGACCCACAGTAGTGCCCAGGAATGTGGGTATTTGAGGGTTATGCTTTAGTGCTGGGGTCTCTCTTTTCCTGTCTGGGAGGCGGGACACCGCTCTCTGTAGGTAGTAGGAGAAGAGGCCCATGTGACAATGGCGTGTTGATCATATATGCTGCAGTGAAAACAGAGAATGACATTTAAAGGAAGAATAAGGGTTGCAACAGGAGACTGTGAGATACCGAGGAAGAGGAAGGTAAATGGAGGGCTTGGTTTGGATACGAGATAACCAAGCTAGGCAGGTGAAGGGAAAGACAGGGCCCTGGGCCTCTGTAAGGCTCCCAAAGAGCAAATGTGAGGAACCGTATTTCCACACAACCTTGCTTCTAGTGTGGTTCACTGTACCAGGGGACTTCTGACAGGAAACTTGTACCCTGGAGGCCACCCAAATCCCCACAACCAAGGAGCTAGATGCGCAGTCACTGGGATAGTTAACCCTGCCACGATGAAGCCACCAGCTGATTGTGTAAATCTGAGGAGACAGAGGGCCACCTATAAAACAGTTAGAGGGCTGAGGGTCGTGAAGTCGGCCAGTGACCTGACAGCTTAGCCAGTCAAGGTCAAAGGTCAAAGCTGAGTTCAGAGATGCCCAGAGCATCTTTAACCACCCCCGGACTGGGCAGGCAGCCTCTGAGCAACACAGGAACGTCTCCCTGGTTGGTCACACAGAGAGCGTGTGGGCCCTTCATTGGCTTGACTCACAACAGCCAGAAAACTAACCAGTTTCAAAAGAGGCTATCTCGGCTTTTGTTCAGTTTTTCTGTGAGACTCATGGGCAAAGGAAAGCAAAGGCCTTTCCTCCCGGGGATCTCTTTTAACCTCTAGCAATGCTTTTCATCATTCCCGAATTCTTCCCTTTCCCCTCCGTTCCCCACTTGGCCCTCATCATTCTTAAAGATGCTGACTTTCGCTTCAAGTACGATGTGGGAGTTCCTCCGCATGAAACCATGAACCCCACCTCCAGCTTGATCTTGGACGACAGTTAAATCCAGAACCTTAGGTACTTGGGCCATACGTGACTGGGTTATGAAAGGTCCCGCTGCCATCAAAACTACCCCCAATGACCTCTGGAGACCTTGACGGGTCAGGACCCGAGCCTCTTTGACCTTAACACGCAGATGCTGCCCTCTCCCTGGAACTGTGTGAGGAAAAATGCAAACAGAAGGAGGGCAGCGCTCAGGAAACTGTGACTCACTGTCTCAGTGAGAATGTTTCTGGAAGCGCACTTAAAGAAAAAAAAACCCATGGTGGGGGCAGGGAAGAGGGAACCAAGGAAGCTAGGGTTCCCCCGAAACTGAGGAAGCATGAGGGTAAACCAATCAACCCCCACTTCCCTCCTGGCTTTGCCTTGCAAGGCCCAGCATGACTGGTGCGTAGTTCCCATGGTTTCCCACCAAAAAAAAAAAAGCCACGAGCCATGAGCCCAGACTTTAATATCATGTCCTCATTCAGCTGGTTCTTCCCGGACTGGGTGTACACTCTCAGGTCAGTGAGTCATGAACGTGACCCGGGGTCACAGAGGATGAACCTGGCCATGGCAGTCCTATGGGTGTGAGCGGGGCAGGTACTGGATGAAATACCCTCTACAGTCCCCATGGCAACATCGAGTGGTGTGATCCCCACAGAGCCTCGTCCATAGTGCCCTGCTCGGCAGTCTTCTGTGGGTTCTGTGTGGGCTCTGACGATGGTCATGGCTGGGCAAGGTGCCACGAGAAGTGAGCGAGGCCAGAGCTGTGGACTAGCGTCTGGGGACCTTCGGGCGGGGAAGCTACTCTGTGGACCCTGGGGAAATGGTGAGCAGACACTAACCAGGGTGGGGGCAGTTCATAGGAAACCCACAAGCTGGTTTACACACCAAAGCAGTGGTTCCAGCAGCTTTTCTAGATCATTCCACCCTCCCCGTCATGCTTCCCTGGGAGTCCCCACTGTCTCCGGCTCCACCCAGAGAGTCTTGCTTCAGGAAGCTTCCAGTCTCCTTGGGAAGGGAGAGGGGAGGTATGAACTATGGGTTCACCACCTTTCTTTCTGTGCTTAAGTTTGCGGTTTTCCTTGCGTCCCCCCCCCCCCCCCCAGCCTTCTGAGCTATGGAGTGAGCAGGTGTGGGGAGCCACTTCAGAGAGGCTCCAGCCCCATCCTGGAAGCCTGCGACTCCTCTGAGGCCAGAGTACTGGGCAGACTTCCCTGGGGCTGGCCTAGCCTGTTTGGGATGTTGGGGGGCGGTCTAGGTCAGGCCTCCTGGTTTCTTCCGCGAGAGTATGCTGCTTCTGTAGCCACACGCAAAACATGGGATGCTGCTGTGGACTGAAACAGAACGGGAGCGGCTCTGCCAGCCTTTCGGAGAGGGCAGCACCAGACTCCAAGCTTGGGCTCCCTCCTTACACGGTGCCACCCTTTGCCTTCCTTCCAGTCACGTCCTGTCAAGCACAGGTGGGCTAAGGTTGTCCCCAGGGCCCTTTCCTTATCTTTAGGAGATGCTGACAATAGGAAGGACGTGTTGATTAAAAAGAAGAAAACATTCAGCAGACCCAGGCCTTTTCCTGGGCTGGGCAAACTTGTGGGTTGTCTCTGCAAGATTCAACCCTTAAAGATCAACCAATAAGAATCCACAAAGCTGGGCTAAGGGATGGTTGGTTCCATGGTAAAAACACTCGCTGAATAAGTGTGAGGACCTGAGTTCAAGAACCCGTGAAAAAGCCAGTGTAAGTGTCCCTAAACCCAGTGCCCCTGTAGGGACATGGGGGGCTGGGATGAGAGGATCCTAGAAACTCACAGTCACTGGTATACACACACACACACACACACACACACACGCGCGCACGTGTGAGGAGGATGTAAGGAGGTTTACCTTGCTGTTTCCTTGCTGCCCTGGATGCAGAGGGTGAGCAGGAGGCCCGGGAAGGGTCTGGTTTGAATGACACGATCGGATGGGGGTGCTGAAAATGAACAAAGGTGTGAATCACTCCACAGCTGCTCCCCCTGGCATCTATTGTGCCTTTAAAATCTGTGAGCATATGGGAACGGCTGGAAGCATGGACGAGCAGTTGGAGACGTGTAGACGAAGGGAAAAAAACCAGGCACTCTTATACCCCCGCCCCATCTTGCTTCTTGGCAAAACGCTGGCTCTTTGTGCTCCTGAATCTGAAGGAAGTCCAGGGCAGCATGTCCTCTTTCCACAGCCCATGCCCTCAGCTCCCAGTTTCCATCTCACAGCAGACACGAGGCTTTGGTGGCCGCCTATAGCATTTTTAAATACTGTGCCTTCTGTGATTTTTCTTGGTTTTATATGGCTGATGGAGCACTGGAAACGTTAGGAAGGCATCTGGGGTCTGGGGTGACAGTTGGGATTTGGGCCAGGAGCAGTGTTCTAGTTTGCATCTATTGCTGTGATAAACACCGTGACCGAGAGTAACTTAGGGAGGAAAGGGTTTTGACTTCAGCTCACAGCTGAAGTCCATCGCAAAAGAGAGTCAGGGTAGGAACTCAAGGCAGGAATCTGGATTCAGGAACTGAAGCAAGGCTGCTTAGTGGCTCACTCAGCCTCCTTCTTCTTCCCTCCCTCCCTCCCTCCCTCCCTCCCTCCCTCCCTCCCTCCCTCCCTCCTTCCCTCCCTTCCTCCCTTCCTCCTTTCCTCCCTCCTCTCTCCCTCTTTCCCTCTCTCCATTGCCCCCCTCTTTTTCTTTCTGTCTCACTCTCCCCCCCCCACCAGATGGGTTCTCCTGGCTGTCCAGGAGATCACTTGGTAAACCAGGCTGACTTTAAACTCAGGAATCCACCTGCCTCTGACTCCTGAGTGCTGGGATTAAAGGCGTGCACCACCACCGCCAGGCTTTGGCCTCCCATCTTAGACAACCCAGGACCACCCTCCCAGGGATGACACTGCTCAGAGAGGGCTGAATTCTGCTCTATCAACAACTGATGAAGATGTCCACAGACAAGCCATGAGCCAATCTGATGGAGGCAATTCCTCAGCCGAGGCCCCTCTTCCTAGGTGACTCTATCTAGTATCAGCTCGACAAAACACTAACCAGAACAGGTGACGTCTCGTTCCAGCAGGAGGTGTCCTCTGAGCGGCTACTAGATGCCCATTCCCGCCTGTGGTCACCCAGAAAGCCCGCTGTCCCCATTTCTCTAGGGCCTTGTGGCCACGGATGCGTGTGTGTCTCTAGACTGAAGCCGATGTCTCCGCCCCTTTACTTCCCCCACCATGCTTGTAAGATTCTGATGTTCATGTCTAAGTTATTGGCATGTGTCTCCTATCTAGCTCAGGAGTGGCTAAGCCGTATCTCTGCCACCATATGCGTTCATCTTCTACATCCACCGCCAGGCACTTCATCAGGAGACGAGGCCACTGGTTCTCAGGCCACTGTCTCCTTCCAAGTCCTCTCCTTTCCGTCCACGTCATGTGGGAACCAGAAGTGTGGAGTCCTAGGTTGGATTCACGGGTCCTCTGAGGCTTCCCCAGATGCCTGCCTTTTTCCCATCAGAAGTTCTCACGGAGGGACCAGTCCAGACAGCAGCAGCTTGCCTGAGCACATCTCTTGAAAGTCCCCGCAGAGAGCGCCGGTTTCGCTTTCTGTCTTGGTCACAGCTGCAACTCTATTCAAGTGGGTATGTTCTCAGGGAAGTGACTATTTCTCTGCCTCGAAAGGAGAACTCACTGGCTGGGGCTTCTAGGCAAGGCTGCCATGCCTCTGTCCTCACGGCCGTCAGGTGTCATTGGTGAGGAGCTGTCACAGGTATGCATCACAGGTATACCGACACTATGAAGCAAAGGCTAAAAGGAGGGAAGATCTTCTTGAGCCAGTGTCAGTGGATGACCAAGCCTATATTCCTCATGACATGTGTGGAGGCCAGAGGACATTTGGGGGATCAGTTTCTCCTTCCACCACGTAGGTCCTGGATCAGACTCGGGCTGTCAAGTTTGGTGGCAAGTGCCTTTACCTGCTGAGTCACCTTACTGGCCCCCATGATCAAAAACTACTCCTCACTGAAGGAACACAGAGAGGACGGCTGGGTGACTGCTCACAGGCCTTAGAAAACAATGGCGCTCTTACAAAGCTGCACTCTCAGAGATTCTTCCCCAACGACAAACCCTCAAGCCCACCCTTGGAGTTAAAGACTCTCTTGGGTGTTCCCAGACTTAACCGCTTCAGTGGAAGTGACCTCCCAAACCAACCAACTTCTGCCCTGGCAACGGTTTGGTAAAGGAAGTCATCCCATTTGCTGTGTGGTAGATCACCTGCAGAAGGTGAAAACCGGCTCCTGTCCCTCGCATGCCAGTTCTCCAGCAGCCAGCAGCTGAGACCCTACTTCCTTGTTCAAGCACAACTAGGAGCAGGCAATCAGAAAGGGAGCTCAGGACAGACCATGCAACAGCTGCACCCATGTCTGCTTGGTTTTGCTGGTTTGTTTGTTTGTTTCCACAAGACCATTTTTATTTTAGTAATATTTATTTAGCATCATAAGTAAAGTTAAAAAATTAAGTATTTACTGTCAAACACAGAGGAACATAGAACATAAAACGAAAGGGAAAAATAGCGTAGCTGGGCACAAATGCCTTGGAAACATGGAAGACAGCAATATCCCAGTAGCTGATATTTTCATGGCCACATGAGATGTTTGTTAGCTATCCAAACTGCTTGTTCTATTTATTTATGTATTATTTAATTTGATTTCCCGAGACACAGTTCCTCTGTGTAGTTCTGGCTGTCTTGGAACTCACTATGTAAACAAGGCTAGTCTCAAACTCACACAGATCCACCTGCCTCTACCTACCAAGTGCTAGGATTCAAGGTGTGCACCATTACTGTCTAGCTGAGATTTCTTGAATTTGGAAAAATATATGTGGTGTAGGAGTTCCTTCTGTTTGTGTGTTTCTTTCATTGGTTAATGAATAAAGAAACTGCTTTGGCCTAGTTGATAGGGTGGAACTTAGGTAGGCAGAGAAAATAGAACTGAATGCTGGGAGGAAGAAGGGCAGAGTCAGGGAAGCCATGGATCCTCCATTAGAATCTCTGGTAAGCCACTGCCATGTAGCAATACACAGATTAATGGAGATGGGTTAAACTAATATGTAAGTGTTAGCCAATAAGAAGTTAGAGCTAATGGCCAAGCAGTGTTTTAATTAATACAGTTTCTATGTGGTTATTTCTGGTGTAAGCTAGCTGGGTGGCCAGGACAAACAAGCAGCCTGCTCCTACATGTATCTTTTTCTTTTCTCTTTTGATTTTGTGTTGTTTCCTTCCCTTATTCTTTTTTCCTCTTTTATTGAACTTAGATTCTTTTCTCATACAATATAATCTGAATATAGGTTCCCCTCCCTCTACTCCTCCAAATTCCTTCCTGCCTCCTCTCCCATCCACTCCCTTTAAGCATCTCATAAGAACAGAACAGGTTTCTAAGAGATAAGATAAAACAAAAAACATCTCATCAAAAGTGGACAGGCCAAGCCAGCAGAAAAATAAAAGCACCCGAAGAGAAGGCACAAAAACCAGGGACCTACTCGTTGCTACATTCTGGAGTCCCATAAAAGTACTAAGCTGGAAACTATAATATATATGCAGAGGACCTGGTGTGGGCCTGTGTAAGCCCCGTGATTGCTAGTTCAGTCTCTCTGTGTCCATATGAGCTTTGCTCAGATGTTTTAGATGGCCTTCTCCTGGTGTCTCCCATCCCTCCTGTCTCCCAGGTCCTTCTGCCTCCTCTTCCACTGGTTCCCTGAGCTCTGAGGGGAGGGATTGGATGGAGACATATCTCACTTAGAGCTGTGTGTTTCAAAGTGTCTCTCTGTGTGTAATGTCTGGTTGTGGATATTTGCGTCTGTTCCCATCTGCTGCTTGAGGAAGCCTCTCTGATGATGGCTGAATAGGGCCCTGATCTATGAGTGTAGCAGAATCTTATTAGGGGTTACTTCTGTTCCTTTCCACTGTATTAGGTTTTCCTGTCACCCCCTCAACCGCCCCTCAGTTCTAGCTGACTCTCCTCATTCCCTGCTTCAACACTCTCTCATCTCCTTTTTTCTACCTGATCCTCCTGGTCATCCCCTCCCTCCATCCCACCCATAAAATCGATTCTTTTTTCTTACCTCCCAGGGAGATCTGTGTCTCTCCCACTCAGTCCCTTCCTCTATGCCTATCTTTTCTGGCTTTATGGATTATAGCTAGATTACCTTTATTTAATAACTACTATCCATATATAAGTGAATACATGCCATATTTATCTTTATGGATCTGGGTTACCTCATTCAGGATAATTTTTTTTCTAGTTCCATTCATTTACCCGAAAATTTCATGATGTCATTTTTTAGACAGCTGGTTAATATGCCATTGTGTAAATGTACCATAATTTCTTTATTCATTCTTCTGTTGAGGGACATCTAGATTGTTTTTAATTTCTGACTTTTATGTTAATAAAGCCACAGTGAACATGATTGAGCAAGTGTCCCTGTGGTAGGATGGATCATCCTTTGGGTATTTGCCCAAGAGTGGCATAACTGGATCTCGATGTAGATTGATTTCCATGTTTCTGAGAAACTGACACATTGATTTCCATAGTGGCTGTCGAAGTGTGCATTCCTACCAGCAATGGGGGAGTGTTCCCCTTGTCCCACATCCTCGCCAGCATGAGCTGTCACTTGTGTTATTGATTCCAGTCATTCTGACAGGGGTAAGATGGAATCTCAAAGTAGTTTTGATTTGCATTTTCCTGATGAGTCATTGAGTTTTTGAGGTTCTTGGCAAGAGTATTATGAGGGGTTATTTACAAGGAGCAAGGGTACCCCAAAAGTTGTGTCCCCAGAGGGCCCTCCCAGTGCAGATGATGCTGGAAAACTGCATCCCTGAGGCACTGAGCAACCTGCGGGCAGCTCCACACTTCAGACATCTCTCTTCCTCTTCCTGGTGTTCTTGTCACTCTCCAGCCCTGGCAACTATCCTCTAGGGGCTGGAGAGATGGCTCAGGGATTAAGAGCACTGACTGCTCTTCCAGAGGACCCGGGTTCAATTCCCAGCACCCACATGGCAGCTCACAACTGTCTGAAGATCCAATTGCAGGGGATCTGACATCTTCACACCAATGCACGTAAAATAAAGTTAAAGAAACCATAAAAAAAGAAAAGAAACTATCCTCTCCATTTTATACTGTTGGTAGAGGCCCTCAAGAATCTTCCAAGTCTCTGCTCTTCCAAGATATATGACCTTTTGTTTATTTCCTGTTCAACCCCCGAGGCTCCTGAGCCTGCCTCTCCTTATGGCCCAAATATTTCAATTTGGAGGGAATATTGCAGTTATGAAGAACATGCAAGCCATAGATAGCCATGAGGTCAGTGCTGATTTGAGGCACTCTCTTAGGCTACATTTCAGAGTGTTTTCAGCCTGTGAAGTCCCTTCATACCCAATAATGATGAAGTCACAGTGTGGGAATTTGGGTAGCAGCAGGCACTGCTGTTTCTTACAAGGCCAATTGGTGTGGGACAATTCTGTATTCTGTCAACTATGTTTTAAATAAAAGCTGATTGGCCAGTAGCCAGGCAGGAAGTATAGGCAGGACAACCAGACAGGAAGTAGAGGTGGGGCAATGAGAACAGGAGAATTCTGGGAAAAGGAAAGCCCATTCCTCCCCAATCCTGTCCCAACCACAGAAGAAGGAAGATGTGATTACCCTGCTGAAAAAGGTACCAAGACATGTGGCTAACATAGATAAGAATAATGGGTTAATATGTTATAAGAGTTAATAAGCAACGTGAGCTAATGGGCCAATCAGTTTATCTTTAATACAAGCCTCTGTGTGATTTCTTTTGGATTTAATGATTGTAGGAACTGGGCAGGATAGAAACCTCAGTCAATAGCCAATGTCCACATGAGATCTCTAAGGCAGAGTAAGAGTCAGACCTCAGTAGAGGGTCTTTTACAAAGCTTGCTTCTCCCACCTCAGGCAACCAGCTCATTTGTTTGGGGGTTCTTCAGATGGAACACGGGACCCTGTGAATGCTAGGGAAGGGCTCTACCACTGAGCTTCAGCCTACTCAGTCAGTTTTAGGCACACCAGTATGGAGATGACACAGGTTGTTGATGGCAACTGACCCTACACTCTTGCTCTTTCCCACTTGGGTAAGGTGAGATGCTGGTCAATGGGAGGCAGAACTCTATAGAGACAACTGTGTTCTAAAGGCCAACATTCTATTCCGAGAGCCCCCTCTGCCCTGTGGATGCCAACTGGCCCCGAGGCTCTTAGCCTATCCCCTCCCTCTGCACTTTGCTCCTTGGATGCACCTGCTCTCTTAACCTGTGTGCTCAGTCACAGGACATCAGCACCAGAAAAGCCTTCAGAGCTTGCCTCAGCCGAGCCAATAGTGTGCCTGTGGATGAACTGAAGTCTGTGAGGCATTGAAGATGTGTCTCAGATGACAGTGCTGGTCGACAGCCTGCCATCGAGTCCTGACCCTAGAAGATCACATTCGTCATCGGGAGAATGTCTTAGTTAGGGTTTCTGTTGCTGTGAAGAGACACCATATCCGCGGCAACTCTTATAAAGGAAAAACATTTAATTGATGGGGGCTCCCTTACAATTCAGAGGTTCAGGTCATTATCATCATGGCAGTGAGCATGGCAGCATGCAGGCAGGCATAGTGCTGGCTACATCTTGACCAGAAGGCAACAGGAAATGGGCTGAGTGTCACGCTGAGCAAAGCCCGCCCCCACCATGACACAGTTCTTCCAACAAGGCCATACCTACTTCAACAAGGCCACACCTCCTAACACGTCCACTCCCTATGAGCTTATGGGAGCCAATTACATTCAAACTACCACAGAGAGATTAAGATTTCTTCTTCTATAGTACTTACAGCTTACAAGCTCCATGCTAAGACCTCCAGCCTAATCATTCCTGTCTTATACATGGAGAAAACTGGGAACGGAGATGCTAAGTAATTTTCCCAAAGTCACAGTAAGTAGCAGAGGTGGAGCTGAGCCCTGTGAATGGGCTGTGTTCTGGTCTGATGGTCCATTCTCCTTTATTAATGATGTACACGATCAATCGTTGAGAAACTCCTTGGCTAGAGGAATTCCGGCTTTGATATGGCTAACATCTATAGGAGCAGATGCCAAAACAGGCTAGCAACAGGTGTGGGCCCAAGCAGAGCAAAACAAAAATAAACTCTATGGTTAAATAAATTTGCAACGTTGTATTTCACTAACGTCAAAATAGTTCCCTTTACAGAATGCAGGACTTTTAAAATGCTAAAAGACTCCGTGAGTCAGAAAGTTGTCATCTGTGAGTCAAAAGCCTTTCACAATGTTTGAGATCCCAGAATCCTTTGCAACGCAGCCATGTCGTCACACATCAGGTGGTTTCTGAAATACTCAATTAGGAGGTAAGAAGAAAACCATAAAACTAGTTTTGACCTCAAGGACCACCTCAAAGTGGCTCAAGGGTTCCCAGGATGCTCTAAACGAAAAAGGTTAAGAGGCAGGACTTGAGCTGTAGCCCCACAGCAAACTCAACTTGCCCTCCACTCACAGCGAAGGAGAGGAGGAAGAGAAAGATATGCCTTTGTGTGTTCCAAGAGCAGTTTCCTGTTGTCCTGTTTCTTTATGTTCTTTATCCCTCTTGTTTATTTTTAAATACTTCATTGCTCCGTGAAAGACCCATGTAGTTTAGTCTTCTGGGAAGTCTACACTCCTGTGAAAGAGACACATTTAAATCTAAGTAAACCTTATTTTAGGAAGACTAATGACTTCACTCCCTGTGGGCGGGGGTCACCCCTCTCTGAATATTTATTGGTACTTAATGGTCTCTGGGGGAAGGAGAGAGATTTTCTTCAGTGATGTAACCTGCGTTCCTGTAAATAACCCCTCACCCACACCCCTAATGAAACTCACTGGGCTATCAAAAAAAGGAAAGAGAGGGGGAAAGTAACAGAGAAAGAAAGGAAAATGAAATCAGAAGAGGGACCAGGTAGAAAGGGAAGGGAAATAGGAGGGAGGAATGGGGTGAACATGATAAAACACATTTAGAGTATGTGTGAAGAGCCACTATGAGACACACTGTTAACATAATCAACAGACCCAACGTAAGTGCATTATATTGGTGCATTGTTATACGGTGCTTGATCGGGCTGAGAAAGTCACCCACATCCAGCAGAGGTTACTATTGTTTATCCCGGGTGTAAATGTCCCCACAGTGAGAAAGAGAAGCCAAAAGAAACCCAGTTCTAGAGACAAGTCTCAACTGGGAACTCCAACTGACTGTCTTAACATCTCTAAATGTGGGTGCCTGATCCAATGATTGTGGTAGTTTGAATGTAATTTTGAATGTAATTGGCCCCCATAGGCTCGGAGGGAGTGGCATTATTAGGAGGAGTGGTGTGGGCTTTGAGGTCTCAGATGCAAAAGCTAGGTCCAGTTCCACTCTCTTTTCCTGCTGCCTGCCAATCTGGATGTAGAACTCAACTGCCCCAGCACCATGTCGGCCTGCGGCCTGCGTGCTTCCCATCATGACAATGAATGAAACGTCTGAACTGTAAGCCAGCCCCAATTAAATGTTTTCCTTTATAAGAGTTTCCTGTAAGACCACAGTTTCCTATGGTCATGCTGTCTCTTCGCAGCAATAGAACCCTAACGAAGATGAGGATATTATCTCCATCTGTCACTGTCCTTTTATTTGGAAGCCTTGTGTGAGGTGGCTCTCTGCTCTGCTCAGGGCTCTCTCCATGGGGACGCTCTAGCTGATTGTCCCAATGGGGCTACTCCATGCTCTTGGAGGATATTTGATCACACTGCAAACCCTGAGTTTGTATTTGTGTTAATTAAAAAAAAATAACCTTGGGTTAGGAGGCTGTTTTAGTAACTAACCAACAGAAAGCAATCACGGAATCTCAGAAGGCATCCCCGGAGAGATAGAAACAGGAAGTAGTAGGGTGGGGTTTGGAGTGGTGCAGGGCTTTTGGTTTGATGAAGCAGAGGCGTGGGTCTTCCGTGGAGACCAGCAGGGAGAAAGGGTTAGCTAATGGCTATTCAGGCTCTCTGAATTCACAGGTTTTACCCCAACCTTTGAACTTCAAGTCTTATTTATAATTAGAATAATAGAGATTTAGTTAAAGTTACCTTTGGTGGCAGCAACAGGGCGTGTCTGCAGGAGCAGATTTTTTTGACAGGCTGCAACCTGAGCCACCAGGCCATTGCTAGAGAAGAGGCTGGTAACTGCAGGGTTGCAATTGCTGGCTGAGTTAGCAGCAGATAAAGGTGCAACCACTGTCAACGTGTGCCCCACTTTGGGTGCCATTTGTAGTTGCTTTTTCTTTGGGTCTCCAGCCAAGAAAGAGAGATTTATTATTAATTATGAATGCATGGTCTTAGTTTAGCCTTGTCCCATTGACTCTTTTGACTTAATTTGTCCAGTTATTTATCGTATTTTACCTCAGAGCTGTTTACCTTTCACTCTGTATGTCCTCCTTTCCTGCTTCCTCTGGGTCTGCCTAGCCTCTGCATTTCCCTGGCATCTCTTTTTTTTTTATCCCCTTGAACCTAAATTCCTCCTACTTACTCTCCCTGCTTGGAAATCCTGCCTGTACCTTAAGCCTTTCTATTTGCCATTCATCTTTTTATTAGCCCAATTGGGTGCCCTAGGAGGGTGAGGTACAACAATGCATCCTTGCATAGTTAAACAAGGGCAACAATCTTTTAAATAAATATTTAAACAAATAGTTTAAATAGTTAAACAAGTGATCTGCAACACCAGTCAATTTTTGTGGGATGTTTGGGCATCTGATTTTATGATGTTTTGCCATCTATCTATCTATCTATCTATCTATCTATCTATCTATCTATCTATCATCTATCTATCTATCTCTTGCTATTTATTCTTTTATTTTGGTTGGCTGTGTACTTAATAAATTCATTCATTCAAAGTCAATATATGGCCACCCTAGATCATTCTCTGGACCACACAAAACATAATAACAAATTCTCCTCTATCAGTAGTTTAGAAGCCAACCTAATATTTAATTCATCAGCATATTACTTATTTGGGTAAGACAGTGTCTTTCCAGAAAGAGACCTTGATGAAGACACAACTTCAATAGGGGAGGATGTAGACACCTTTGGTTATTCCCACCACAGGATGTGAATGAGCTCCCCACAGATAGAGCCCCCACAGAGGCAGGTGCTATTCAGGGACAGATACGCAGGGTAGGGGTTACATCATGGGGTTCTGGAAAGCTGGGTACCCTGGTAAAAAGTAATTGGGCTTCCCTTTTAGGGAGGTGTCCAAAGATAACGTTTTATTTATGCGAGAGTCTTGTTGTGACCCGTCCTCGATCCATGGTCCTGGGATGTTTATACTAGACCAGAGGACCTTGACTTTGGCTTCACAGCTCAGTCACAGGAAAGGAGGCATTTGTGGCTCTGTGCTGGCACTGAACAACCCAGCTGGGCAGAGCGAAATGAGAAAAATGACTCACACTTCAGGCAGGGAGCTGGCTTGGAACATAGCTCCTTACCCTTCGTTGGCAGGCAATAAAGGCACAAGGACCCTTTGGCCAGTACTTTCCCCACTCTTCCACTTTCAAACCCTCAATGCTTCCTCCGCTATGGCCACTCTGGGCTGGAGACAATTCTTCTTACAGCACTGAGATAAGACAACCGACAGTGGTCTGGCGGGTTCTCAGTGTTTCCAACACCCCTCCGCCTGTGTCTCTCTGTCCCCCTTCTTTCCTAATGCAGAGTGTGCATCTCCTAAGCAAGGTCATACCAAAACGTGCCTGAATTCTGACGGGCAGCTCTAACTTCATTCTAGATCCATGGAACCAGAACCTCTTCAGTGGGGCCTGGCAATTCATTCAAACCTGTTCTCCAAGAGATTCTGAATGGACAATTGGGCTCAGCTTCCCAAGTGGGACATGACCCTCTGTGAAAGTGGTTCTCAACCTGTGGGTCACGACCCCTTTGAGGGTTGAATGACTCCTTCACAGGGGTCACATATTAGACATCTGGCAATCTGATATTTGTATTATGATTTTAACAGTAGCAAATGAGAGTTATGAAGTAGCAGCAAAGATGATTTTATGGTTGGGAGTCACCAGTACATGAGGAAATCATTTTAAAGGATCGCAGCAGTCGGAGGGTTGAGAACCAGTGCTCTATGGGGTTATGCGTCTAGATGCAGGAATCAGAACACATCTGGCCACAGTAGCAGGTTTCTGGGCATGCAACAACCATTAACTCACAATCAGATGGGTAACGAATCCCAGGCGTGTCTAGCAGCACTCACCTGTGCTGCATCCTACGTGGTTCTTGCAGCCTTGGCTCTGAATGCACACCTCGAGCACCATGCCCCTCGCATGCCCTCACACCACACAGTGCCAACAAATGCTGCCCGGAACACCTCAGCTCAGATGCGAGACCATTGCATGCCAGGAATTGCAAAGATTTTACTGTCTGGACAGTTCTGCTCCTGCAGAAATGGAATAGCTGATTTACAGTCAACAGAAGCTTTACATAAATTCTCATCGTCATTCCGCAGGTAGAAACTTCCCACCCGCACACACACCCAGGCCTCTTAGCGCCTGGCACTACGTAACTATTCATTTATTTACTTGCTTATTCATAAGCAGGGCAGGGACTTTAGCTGGTTTGTTCTGTGTCTCCGGAACACAGAATGCTCAACTCCTCCTTGCAGTGTTGGATGGTATCCCCCATTTGAGATGGTCACTGGACATCTTTTCTGTGCTTCTCCAGAATATAAGCAGGGCAGGGACTTTAGCTGGTTTGTTCTGTGTCTCCGGAACACAGAATGCTCAACTCCTCCTTGCAGTGTTGGATGGTATCCCCCATTTGAGATGGTATCCCCCATTTGAGATGGTCACTGGACATCTTTTCTGTGCTTCTCCAGAATATAAGCAGGGCAGGGACTTTAGCTGGTTTGTTCTGTGTCTCCGGAACACAGAATGCTCAACTCCTCCTTGCAATGTTGGATGGTATCCCCCATTTGAGATGGTCACTGGACATCTGTAGACGGATAGCAAGAATGGCTGAGCTGGACAGCGATAGCCTCATCAGCCCAGATGAGGACACCAGTTTCACCAGTTGAATTCTGAACATTTGATTCATTTCTGGGGAGTCCATTGTCCTTTTTCACTCTGCCAGTGAACTTCATCTCAACGACCTTGTCCTCAAAGTGACCCGTCCACTTAAAAAAATGGTCTTGCCAGTGTTTGATGAGGTCCTACTTGAAGCTTCAGCAGATTCTTGCTCACATGACCTTCAAAGCCTTGGAGAGCTGCTGCCGTGCTTAGATCTTACTAGAGCCAGTGGAAAGGAATGTATCCGTTGGGTTCCACTCTTGCAGAAATGCAGAATGGAAACAAAGAAGCCATGACAAGTGAAGGCAGGGGCCTGCAAGACTGTTCAGTCCCAGAATCCTCTGGGAGGGATGAGCAAGAATAGCAGGTTGCCCAAGAGGCACTTCTTGTTGGTAACCCTGCTTTCTGACCCCAGCAGTGGGGAAACTCGTTGGAACCAGAAAACACACAGGCTTGGTTGATGAAAAGCCTGTTTATCCCTAGCACACTGGACACTTTGTTCAGGAAGTGTTCATCCATTTGGAAATGTTGCCCTTGTCATGGTGCCAAGGTCAGTGCCTGCTGAGGCTATCAGCAGTGTGTGTGCCAGCTCTGGTGGGCATTTTATGAGGTGTACGGCTTCCCCAGGAAGTGACGAAAGAACAGGGGATAGCTAATGCGTGTTTAATGCTCTCCCCACATGCAGTCATGGTGGGACATTATTGGGACTTTAAGAGGAAAAGCGTATTTTAAAAAACCAAGCAAATAGGTTAGAGTACAATGAACTGCTTTAAAAGGGGGTTTTGAGTGGCACCGGCTCACTTCACAGTTCTCCACAGACTCTCGGTTATTATAATAGACTCATCTTTGCTAGGCACTGGACAGCGTTCAGAAATGTCTGTATTCATTCTCTACACTGAGGCTCAACTCGTCCTTGTAAGGCAAGGTTGTATGGTCCCATTAGGTGAGAAAACAGACTCTGGAAACTGCAATGGCTTGCATCCAACAAAAGTCTCAGAATGAAACGTGGTGGAGTGTACAACAACATCCAATCTCTCCCGGCCAGATTTGATGTGCCCGTCGCTGTCCCATCATGTCGAACTGGACAGGTAGGGGTGGATGTGTGGAGGAGAAGGGTCTCACAGCTGTGAGTGTGTGTGAAACTGTGTTAGCTGTGCCTTCCATGTGAGCTGACCAGGTGATAAACACACTTTCTCTCTTTCTCTGGCAACCTTGTGGAGAGGAGACCCCGCCTGCCGAGCAGACAATGATAATCCCCCTTAGTGTGGTGGCACCCAGGGAGGCCAGCATCCCATGCAATAGCCCGTGATGCTCGGAGGGGACTGTCCACCTGGGGCTGCCCAAGAGTAGCATTCTAGGGCCAGTTCCTCTGGATGGGCCCACTGTCGACACAAACAAGCAAAGTCTGTAGTCTGTAGAAGTGGTCTGGTCATGTCTGTCCCCCTCCCCTGGTGGGGACACATGGCCACATTTTATCACGATGTGACAACGCAGGCTGATCAGGTGTGGGAGTGCCAGAAAGCTGAAGAGTGTAACTAATGATGATGAAAGACATTTTTCTGGAAGACCTTGAGACTATTGGGAACGTTTAGCTGAGAGCTCCAAGGTGAACGGACAGAACTCTGGGGGCTGAACAGCAACTGTATCCAGACCTGCATTTGGTCTCAAGCCTTTCTTATTCTTAGGGTCTGAGAAAACTAGATACACATGTTTCAACTGCAGGAGATCTGGGTGCTTTCATTGCCTGGAGGTGCCCTAGGACAAGAATGAGCAAAGAAGTCATCACGTTTATGGGCTCTCCTGCTGGGCAGGGGCCTAGTGTCAGGGCCCCTGGGGTCATGTGCTTGGCCCTTTGAGTGCTGTGCTCTGTGCAAATGCCTGCTAAGTTCACTGGCAAACTGGTAGACAGTGAGTGCTGGGAAATCAAGGTCTTCACCAGGCTACCCTACAGCCTGGGCGGGGGAGTGACATATGGAACCTTCCATAGAACGTGTGCTCAACAGACAGCTAGAAAGCCAGCTGCAGGAACAGAGAGCTAGGCTAGTGGGTGGAAGCCAGAGCGGGGAAGGTTCAGCTGGAACAAAACAAGACAAAAACCAAAAAAACAGGACCAAGAAGCCATGCAGAGTGGAGAGTTTCTTCTCACCAGATGTGCTGGAGCAGCCTGGGCAGCTGTGGGGCTGTCTGTGCAAAGGGAGACTGATACTAGAATATTCTATGGGTTAGCATCTTATAATAATAATAAAAAAAATCTATCAGGATGTCTATACCTTCACCAAGAAGCCAAATCAGTGCTCAGAGATGGCTCGGTGTGTAAAAATGCTGCTGTCCAGGCCTGATGAAGTTTTGATTCCCCAGCACCCACATGGAGGATGGAGAGAACCAATTCCTACAACTTTTCTCCTGATTTTCATATGTGTGCTATGGCATGCCTGCACACACGCACACACACGCACACACACACACACACACACACACACACACACAGAGAGAGAGAGAGAGAGAGAGAAGTATGCACACACAAAAATAAATGAATAAATAAATATTTTTTTAAGTTGAAGAAAGAAAGAAACCGTACAAGTTCCCTGCCAGGATTTCCTATATGGGCCAAACTAAGGCCACATATTGAATACATTTTTTTTCTTGTTTGCTGCTGGGGCTGGCTCCCAGGGCCTTGTGCAAGCGAGTTGCTCTAACACAAAGCTGCATTCCTCAGACCAAATGGCATCTTTAGTCATCCTGCCCAAACCACCTGTTTCTAATCTGCTGCGTGAGTCCTGTTGAGAGTGTCCATGAAAAACCCTAGCTCTCACCGCAAAGGGGATAAGAGAGAGTTTATTCTGGATCCAGCATGAATGACCATGGCTTGGACACAGAGTCTCAGGGTTTGTGTTTTTGTTTTTTTTTTTCCAAACTCCGTGTTCTGACATAGCAACTGTTCCAGGAAGTGTTACAGTAGTAGAACGAGGAGAATCATAAATCAAGATAGTTTTCACTCACATTGGAAGGCAGGTCCCGGAAAAGCAAGGACATGACAGCCGCGGGCCTCGGACACGAGCTGGAGTCATTCTCAGCCTTTTGTTTGGTAGAAGACACTGCCGCCCATACATTCCGAAGATTTACCTAATAGCCACAGAGCAGCTAGGCTACGTTCAGAAGGGCAGCCAATGACTGTTAAAGAGGCTAAAGGTTGGCTCAGGACTTGGAACGTTCCAGTCTCTCCATAGTCACTGAAGTCCCAAGCAGTCCGTGGCCAACCAGGTGCAGCTTCTTTCCAGGACTGCTCATCCACAAAAACCATAGTTTGACTTTTTTTTCTACTTTTTCTTTTCTTTTCTTTTTTTAAGCAGACTGGATGTGAGATTTATTACTGAACATGTATTGGTAGGGTACAGGAGAACACCGTGAAAGCCCTCAGGAGTGTAGGGCTCGCCACTTGTCCAGGGGACCACGATTAGGAATATATTTGACTCCACAGCCATCAGGAATGAGTCGCTTCTCAGCAACCATGTCTTCAAATTCATCTGCATTAAACTTAGTAAAGCCCCATTTCTTTGGGATCTGGATCATCTGGCAGCCAGAGAATTTGAACTTGGCTCTACGAAGAGCCTCAGTCACATGCTCCTTATTCTGCAGCTTAGTGCGGATGGACATGATGACCTGGCCAATGTGAACCCTGGCCACTGTGCCCTGGGGCTTCCCAAAGGCACCAGGCATGCCTGTCTGGAGCCTGTCAGCCCCAGCACAGGACAACATCTTGTTGATTCGGATTACATGAAAGGGGTGAAGCCTCACTCGAATATGAAAGCCATCCTTGCCACAACTCTTTACCATGTATTTGTTGACACAAATACGGGCAGCCTCCAGAGCTTCGGAAGAGAGTTGTTCATATTCATCTGACACCATGTGGCCACAAAGCAGGAATTCATCAACTTTTGCCTTCTTCCGTCCCAAGTCAAAGATGAGGATTTTAGCATCAGGGACACCTCGGAAGAAGCGAGATTTTGGGTACGGCTTGTTCTTACAATACGGGTAACACCGGGCGGGGCGGCGACCCATGATGACAATAGGACCGTCGGTAGCGCGCCAGAGGAAAAGAGCTCAAAATTTTCATTCTTGTACCCAACCAGCTGCATATTTTATCTGACGAGTCCTTTAAAACTGTCTGTTCCTTTGTGCACCAACCTTCGACCCAGCCGAACATCCATAAGTCAGGCACAGTGCTGGGCTCTGCACGTGTGTTGTCATCCAGGCACCTGGTCTTACTGCTTCCAGCCTGCATTCTGCACCTGTTCCAAGAGGGATGGCTGCTCTTCCTGGCTGCATTCCACACCTTTCTCCTTCCTCTCCTCCTTGTCCATCTACCCTTTGCTGAAACATTGCCATCTTCCTGTTAAATGCTGTTAAAACCTATACTTTCAGTCTGCCAAACCCAGGGCCCTGTCTTCTCACTCAACTCTTTCGGCTGCTGTGGAAGGAGGGAAGATTCTGGGAAGGCGCTTCCCTGTGCCACCACTTCCTGCCACTGTGACTCTAGACATAATCCCGGAACTCCTGTGCTGTGCTGGCTCTGGAGCAGAGGAGGAGGAGGGGGAGGAGGGGGAAGGGGAGGGAGAGAGGAGGAGGGGGAGGGGAGGGGGAGAAAGGGGAGGAGGAGGAAGAGGAGAAGGAGAAGAAGAAGAAGAAGAAGAAGAAGAGAACCCTTGAGTGGTTTTGTTGTAAGGAGGGACCGACAGGAAATTTAAAGCGAAGTCTTGTGAAATTGTGAAATGTCCTTGACTTCCTGGGGTTAATTCTGAGAGGATTCAATGACTCTTGGAAGGATTAGGCCAAAAGGCTCCAGGGAAACTTCTGGGTTTTTGTTCACCTCAGTGAAAACCCTTGAGAAGTTAAACACACACACACACACACACACACACACACACACACACACACACGTGCACTTGGGGTGGGGCCAGAGCTGGGACTGACTGATCTGTCTGGGCTGGAGGCCATGGTCTTCAGAGCACAGATTACAAACATATTCATCATCTGGAGCCCAGCAAGTGTTCAAAATAAATAATAAAAACAAATCAAAATCCTACTTTGTAAGATTTCTTTAGGAGAAGACACCATCTTCAGGCATGTCACCTCCTTCCTGTTGCCTGCAAAAGGTTAAGACGACACTACTAACCCTATTTGCAGCTGAGAAAACTGAGACTCAGTAGCTGTGTAGCGGTGTGACTTTTCCAGAATCACAGTGGTACAGGGAGGAGTCAGGCTCCCATTGTGGCCATACCTGGGGAACAATGGCTATCTTCCCTCCTGCTCCTGCGCTTCCACACCTGGGGAACAATGGCTATCTTCCCTCCTGCTCCTGTGCTCCCACACCTGGGGAACAATGGCTATCTTCCCTCCTGCTCCTGCACTCCCACACCTGGGGGAACAATGGCTATCTTCCCTCCTGCTCCTGTGCTCCCACACCTGGGGAACAATGGCTATCTTCCTTCCTGCTCCTGTGCTCCCACACCTGGGGAACAATGGCTATCTTCCCTCCTGCTCCTGCGCTCCCACACCTGGGGGAACAATGGCTATTTTCCCTCCTGCTCCTGTGCTCCCACACCTGGGGAACAATGGCTATCTTCCTTCCTGCTCCTGCGCTCCCAGTCCTGCCAAGACAGCAGGGAGGCAGGAGCAAGAGCATGCGTGGACAGGGCCATGCTGCGATCTGCAGAGTTGTGTCCAGGAGACTGGGGTACAGGACGCAGGGCAGACTGAAGTCCAACTGTGGACCAAGTGTTAAGATGCCCGGGCTTGTGCGAAACGGTCTCATCCCATTCCCGGGCCTCTTTTTTCATGACCATAACAGAATGCAAAATACACTTAGTCCTTGTGTCTTTAACAGTCTCAACACTGTCCAAAGTTTCTTCTGAGACACAAGGCAATCTCTTTACTGTAACCCCCGTGAAATCAAAAAACAAATTATGTACCTCTGACATATAATGGTATAGAGTATACATCACTTTCCCAAAATGAGTGAATGAGAGCAAAATAAAAAAAAACACTAGATCAAAGTAAAACTAAAACCCAGCAGGGCAAATGTCAAACCCTGTGGTTCTATGTCTGGCGTCAAAGAACTCAGTGGGCTCCATGGCCCCAGCTTTACTACCTCTGACATACATTTTTTTTTTGGGCTGGTTACATTCCCTGTTTGCAGCTCTTTTCGGCAGGTATATCACAGCTCTGTCTTCTCCAAAATCTTAGGGTCCCCACTGTCACCCAGGTTTCATTTTCACACTTCACACAAGGGCCACTTACAGCTGCTTCCCCCTTTTTGGGCTGTCACTCAGGGATTCCCCCGCCACTTGCTACCTGGCCTCAGTGGCTCTCAGAAACCACAGAACAAGAATCCACGGCCCCTTCACTCTTCCGTCTCTCACGACTCTAAACCCAACACCACGTGTGAACATTGCCAAGGTCCCTCTGCCAGCTTGGGATGAACCCTCGCTCTCTTGAATGACAGTAGCAGCAGTTTCTGTTCACAGTTTCTTTCTAGGACAGAAAGCCCTTTAAGCCTCTTCCTTTCCCAAGCTGGAGGCTTACCTGGGTGGGGCTCTGAGGGGAGCTTCACTGGGGAGCTTCCAGTGGAGAGCAGGCCTCCCCGCTAATGGCGCTAATCTCATTGACAATCACAGTTTCTCTTCCAGCACAAGACGTAAGCTTCCTGGTGCTCCTTCCCCTCTCCAATCTGTACATAGTGCTGCCTTCTGCTCCGCTTGCTCTTTTTTATGGCAAGCGTTACAAGGAGCAGCCACCAGCATTTGGTGTCTTAAAATTTCCTCCACCAAAGAAATCTGTCCCCTGCTTCTAATTCAGTCTCAGACTCTTAGATGGGGGGAAAAAGGCAGCAAGTTGTTGTTAGAGTCCTTGCTTTCTCAGAAACCCCTTGAGCTAGGCCTCTGCGCTCCTCTCTGCTCCCAACACTAAGGTCACACAGCATCCTCCTAGCATGGCCCTGGAAGCAAGTGCTGCTGGTAGCTTTCAGCCACTTTCCAGTCCAAAGTTCCAAAGTCTTCCACATTCTTCTCAAAATACCGTGGTCAGGTTCCTCAATGATAACCCCACTCCTGGAACCAATTGTATTATTAGTACACACACACACACACACACACACACACACACACACACACACACCACTTCTCACAGCTATAGAAAAGTAATAAATATATTTATATATAATATATATAATTTTTGAAACAGTGTCTTTTTATGTATTCCTGGCTGGCCTGATATGTAGCCCAAGCTGGTCTTGCGTTCTTGACTGCTGGGGTTACAAGGGTGTGCGTGCATATCTGGCTACTCATGAAGTAGGAGATTTTAAGATCACACATACCAGCACTTAAGAAGCAGAGGCAGGGGATTGCAGAAAGTCCGAGGCTGGTGTGGGCTAACATAGCAAGATACTGCCTAATATATACACACATATATGTGCATATGTATATTTCAACTTTGTTATGTGGTCTTCAGGGTGAAGTCATTCTTTTATAGAATAAGGACAGGAAAGCTTGCAAGGACTTTTTGCCTCTGACGGATGGACACTCAGGTGCAGATGATCCCCTCTTAAGAACAGCTATAAAGGGGCTGGGCTGTATCTCAGTTGTAGGCACTTCTGCCAGCACACACAAGACCCCAGCACACACAAGACCCTCCAGTTGGTCTCCACCACTGTAAGAAGAAAACAAAAAAAGAACAACTGTCAAAGCGTAGGAGTGCTGCTGTTTGGTAACATGGGAAAAACACCCAGGCAGCCAGGACTGAAGGGGCGGGTCCTGAGAAAGGTACCCAGTTCCAACAGAGAGCCCAGATTTTTATTGAAAGTAACAAGCTAATTTTAAAATGTATGTATTTTTAGGAAAAGGCAAAAGCCCAAGAATAGCACAGACCATCCAAAAGATATAAAACCTTTATCTTTCTTTTTTCTTTTGGTTTTTGGAAGCAGGGTTTCTCTGTGTAGCCTTAGCTGTCCTGGAACTAGCTCTTATAGACCAGGCTGGCTTTGAACTCAGGTCTCCTGCCTCTGCCTCCCGAGTGCTGGGGATTAAAGGCGTGTGCCGCCATACCCAGCTTGTAAAGACTGTTTCCTAACACTGAAAATGTGAAGGCTTAGCCTGGTATTGCCTCAAGTATAAACAAGTAGACCAACAGAGTAAAACAACCCCCACACAGGATAAGACATTTGGTTTTCAATAAAGGTGCCAGCGCAGGGCAATGGGAAATGATGGCCTATTTGATAAATATTATAGAGTTGATGGAATGTATTTATTTAAAAAAAAACCTATGTTCCCACCTCATATAATGTACAAAAATAAGTTTCAGGTAAGTTATGGACGTAAACGTGAAGAATAAACAATAAAGCTTCCAAGTCATAACGTTAAGGAATCTCAACAGGGTGGTGGTGGCACACTCACTTGGGAGGCAGAGGCAGGCAAATCTCTCAGTCTGAGGCCAGCCTGGACTACAGAGTGAGTTCCAGTACAGCCAGAGCTGTTACACAGGGAAATCCTGCTTCTAAAAATAAAAATAAATAAAATACAAAAAGAATATCTTTAGAGGCTGAAGAGACAGCTCAGGGGTTAAGAGCACTGGCTGTTCAGGCAAAGGACCTAAGTTCAGTTCCCAACACCCACATGACAGCTCCCAGCCGTCTGTAGCTCCAGTCCCAGCTGATCTAATCCTCTTCCCAGGCACCAAGCATACATAGCATGTGCTGTGCATATGTAAATACAGGCAAAACCGTCATAAATTAAATAAATGTTAAAAAAGAGTAACATCTTCAGGAGCTGGAAAAGCAGCTCAGGGGCTACGAGCCCTTATAACAGGTGAGAGAAAGAAAGACGTTTCTTTAATAAACCAGAAAACACAGTATCTTAAAAGAAATGGTAAATTAAGTTACATTTAAAGTATGGAAAAATGAGGCAGTCAAAACAAACTTCTTTCAAAGCAAAATATTAGTTCATTGTAAGAAACTACCAGGCAAATGTAAACAGCACATGGACAGAGAGAAGTGATTTGCTGTTTGACAAGGGACGTGACTGGAGAGACTCTCCACGGTCTTTAAGAGGGCTGCAGACATCTCATTAGGAAAAAGAAGCCAAAAGACTTCACCTCCACTCCACACAAGAGGGCTTCTAAACGGCAAAGATAGAGTCCGCGTTTGTGAGGATGAGGGAAATAAAGGCAGCCGCAGGGTCTGAAGTGGGTTGTGTATTCCAAGCGCTCACCCACCGAGGGGGATTTAAGTGGGCAAGCAGATGAGAAGGCAGCTGGTGGCGTGGATCAAGTCAATGCTTCCTGACAAACTCCACACCCCTGGGTGTTGAGCCTAGCCGGCATTAACATTTTCCTGGAAGTTTCTCTTTGTATCAGTTTTTATTTTTGGTTCCTGAATTTGTTGCTTCATAACTTACTTGATATCAATAGTAGCTAGATTTTCATCTGGCTTATACCTTTGGCCTTCTAGAGCACTGTCTTGCCTGACGTCCGTCGCTTTAACAAGCAATCTGGTTTGACTTAGGGAATACCAACCCTTCCCCTTTTCCTGGCTACTCATTTTGTAGTTTTGACAGTTCAGTTCCCTTCTGGTCAGCAACAGACCTGTCTACTCATGTCCCACCATCGGCAACTGAGGACCCCCCATTCATCTTCATCGCTATGGCTCATGTCTCTCGATGACTGGCTGGGGTAGGTCTCACTTCTTTTCTTTATTACATCTGGCTATGGGGCAGAATTCAGCAAAGTGATCTGGACACTTAGCCACCAGATTTTTGCCCAGCTCTTTTCATTTTAATGTGCACAAGTTATCTCAAGGTTCCAAGCCAGTGCAGGTTTATATGACTCTTGGGAGAGTTATAACTAAGTGTTTCTCTCTCTCTCTCTCTCTTTCTCTCTCTCTCTCTCTCTCTCTCTCTCTCTCTCTCTCTCTCTCTCTCTCTCTCTCTCTTTGTGTGTGTGTCTCCCTCCCTCCCTTCCTCCCTCCCTCCTTCCCCCCTCCATTCCTTCCTTTTGTCTTCCTTTGAAACAGAGTGTTACTTCTTTGCCCAAGCTGGTCTTGAACTCACAATGTAGTCTAGGCTGGTCTAGAACTTAAGATCCTCTGCCTCAGCTTTCTGCATGCTGAGGTGACATGTGTGCACCACACCTGGAAAATGTGCTTTCCTTCCTACTATTCCCAGCCTGTGATCGCCTCCTGACATGTTCTCTCTCCCTTCGACCTGCCTAAACTCTTGCTGTACTCAAAGTCCATCTGAGTGCCCACTGCTAGAGGAAGCCATTCCTGTTGATGCTGACCCTGCATAACCCCCCCCTTTTCATTTATGCTCAATAACCCCACCCCGGATTATCTTGGCTGCAGATAATAGAAAGCAGTTAAAAATAGCTTAAGCCAGAAGGAACGTGACTCATCCCAAGTCCAAAGGGTCAGTGATTTCAGGGTTGGCTAGCTCGCAGAGTCTACTGTGTCATTAAGGCCCCACGGTTTTCCCGCCTTCCACTCTGCCAACCATTGTTCTCTTGCTGGAGAGGCAGTAGCTTCCCAGTGTACCCAACAGCTGATGAGAAAAGGCAGTGGGAGTTTAAACAAAATACAAACTTTAGACGTTTTCTTTGACGTTTAATGATGATACATAGTTCGAAGACATTGTGACATTTCTGTACATGTTACAATGTGCAGGAATCATATCAAGGAAATTTGCATATTCATTACCTGAAAACAACTTCAATGTGTTGGAGTCATTCGAACTCCTCTTGGCTTGCTTTTGTTTTTATTTTTGTTTATTTATTTATTTTGAGACAGGGTCTCACTCTGTAACCCTTGCTTGACTGGGACTCACTATGTAGACCAGGTTGGCCTCATTTTTCTCAGAGATCCTCCTGCTTCTGCCTTCCAAATGCATATACCACTAAACCAGAGATCTACCAATACTTTTTTTAAAGGTTTACTTTATTTTAAGTTACATGTCTCTCTCTTCGTGTATGTACACATCTGTGGGGGTCCTCCCGAAGACCAGAAGAAGGTATCAGATCCCCTGAAACTGGAGTTACGTGTGTTCACGATCCTCCCAGTGTGAGACCTGGGAAATGAACTCAGGTCCTTTGCAAGAAGGGTAAGCATCCTTAGCTGTCGAGCCATCTCTTTGTCCCTCTGCTGGCCCTCAGTAACTATGGTTGTCAATCACAGTTACCCCACTATGGAACATTAGCGGCTGCTCCTCCCTCGAGGCTGGCTTCCTTCCCACCTTTCTCTGTTGCGTGATGGAGTCTCGTGTATCTTAGGCTGGCTTTGAATTCCTGGGGTAGCATAGCATAACTTTCAACTCCCAACTCTCCTGCCTTGATCTCCCGGTTGCTGGGATTACACCGTGTCATGATGAGCTTGGCACATTTTGAAGGGAGAAGGCAACTTTGCTAGAAGCCTCTTACCACCCATCCATCGGCCAGCATCACGTCCACTTTGAATCTCTACACTGAGAAGAGAAAGGAAATTCCAAATGTAGCTTGAGCAATGATCAATTCTGCCCCCGGATCGGGAGGAGAAGGACCTTCACAAAGCACACAGACAACCCAGTTTCTGCCAGAGTGGAGATCTGCTAATTACACATCAGGAAGCGTGGACATGGGTGATCAGTTGTGAGAGCACTGAAAACTGATTTGATCCCCCAGGACTTTGCCACTCATGGCTCCATCATCCTTGTAAAGCCCTTGAAAGCTGGTCTAGGTGGTAATCATCTTGGTATCTCTTTCACAGACCAGCCCATGGCCAGCATTTGATAAATGTCAACCCAATGGTGAGTAAGTGGGAGGATAGCATAGGATGTCCACTTAGTGGGGGAGATGAGAGGAACCATCATGGAACTTTGAGAACTTTGAGAACCATGAGAACTTTTAGAACCTTCATGGAACTTTTACATCAGCTTTAGCAGAAGATGCACAAGCCCCACATCACGGAAGGGGTTGCTATGGCAGCCTGCCCCAAAGGCTAAGGCTGGTGAGGCTGGGAGCTTCAGAAGCCAGCTAGGTCTAAGGACAGCCAACCAGCAAAATAGTCTTCCGAGGAACCTCACTGAGACTTTCCATCCTCGCACTTCCCAGATATTTCAGGAATGGGAATATCCTGGGCTGGGCATTTAGCTTAGTTGGCAGAGCTGGTCTAGTGTGCATGCCATCCTGGCTTTGATCCCTGGCACATGGTGGCACGCACCTGTAAAACAGCATTTTGGAAACAGAGGCAAATGGATCAGAAGTTCAAAGTCATCTTTGGCTACATAGCAAGCTCAAGTTTAGCTGACCTACACAGCTAAACTGGGCTACAAGAGGCCGTGTGTCAAAACAAAGCAAAAACCAAGAATTGGAATCACATTTGTTATTAGCCAATAATCAATATAGTCCTCCTTTTATATGTTAGTTACTTCTTACAAAATGCTTCAAGTACCAGTACAGTTTAAGGACCTACTTTGAGAGCTAGTATAATCATACAACTCCATGTATGTCTGTATATGGATATGATTGCATATGTGATGATGATGTCTGTGTGAGAGATAGGCAGACAGACAGACATGACAGATAGGTAGACAGACAGACAGAAGATAGGGAGAAAGAGAGTTTGCTTAGACCCCTGTGGTGAGCAGAGAGACAAGATGGTAGATTTAAAATACGTTTATTAATTACTTTATGCTTCTTCAACAGAGTTCGGGTATATTCCCTCTTGAATCTGGGCCTGTCTTAGTGGCTGGTTGATCCAAAGGATAAGGAAAGGTTATGCTATGCGTTCTGACATACTATCAATGACAGCGCAGCTGCCCCCTGTTCTCTTGGGGTCTTGATCTTCGGAGCTCTGAGTTACCATATTAGAAACCAAAGATGGTTACGGTTGGAGGAAGTCCGGCCTCACCACGAGTCCAGGTGCAGGTGTCCTTGCTAATAGGCTCAACTAACATTGCCACCAACAGTCACCAGCAAGCACCAGATACAAGTGATGATGGAGCACACAAAGTGACGAAAGCTGCAGGATTTCCATGATGGGGCAACAGCAGGAAATCCAGTAGTTCTGTTGGGAGTCCAGTGATGACGGTGGGCCAGAGGCCTCTAACCAGACCACCTACTCATCGCCATGGACACTTGCAGGTGGGGCTGACTGGACAAAAGGGTACACTGCCTGATACACCCCAGGTCCCAATGCCACCAGGACGAATGAAGAGGTGTTGGAAAGCTGGAGGAGTGAGGTTGTTATTTTGTTTGTTTTGTTTAACTAATTGTGGGGGGGAGTCCTTCAGGGCAGATGGTGCAGGAGTGAGGGGTAGATATGGAGGGACAGGAGGATGAGCGGGATTGGGGTGTACAATGTGCAATTTCCAAAGAATCAATAAAGAACTATGCTATTAATAAACAAAACAAACGTGTCTTGAAGTTTTGGATTGGCTCATTTACACAGCACAAGGGCAAAGCAGTCAACTAACCAAACAAACAAAATTTAGCATCCTTAAAATCAAATGAATTTGAGTTTAACACAAGATGAGAGTGTGGTATTTTATAATGGCAGAAGTGTCAACCACGGGAAGATCTAAAAGCTGTGAACAGGTTTGGAGAATGATTACATAGCAAAGTCACAATGAAAAAAGTCAATAAAACAGAACAAAAATGCCTACGATGAAAATTACAGAAAATAAAAGGAGAATGAGAAAAAATACTAGTGATAGAAGATTTTAATTATTTGATATGAGACTATGAAAAGTACAGAAAAATGAGAATATTGGTCACCAAAATAGCATAATAGATAAAAATGGGTGTGGGTTGTACATCTATAATCCCAGTTACTCGGGATTATAGAAGGAATCTTGTGAGCCACCCTGGAGTACACGGTGAGATGCTGTCTCAAAATGCAGGTGCACACACACACACACACACACACACACACACACACACACACTGCACCACCAGAAAACCATCTGAATATAGATATACAGATGTCAAAATGCCGCGTCAGAGAATAAGTCTTCTTTAAAGTATTCAGGAGTGAGAGAAATGAGTTGAGATAATACTTCCTTAACTCTCAAATTGGGGCACTTGTGCAGCTTAGACCCTCTGGCCAGGAGCCCAGTTGGTGGAAGTGTTTGCTATGCAAGCTGGTTGACCTGAGTATCTGCAATCCCAGAATTCCTTCTGTGAGATAAAAGGGAGAGACAGGAGAATTGCTCGGAAGTGCAAAGGCCACCCAGCCTTTGCAGCAAGTTCATGTCTTGGTTGGATTTTTTCAGCTTGATGCAAACCTAGACGTATCCAGAAAGAGGGAATTTTAATTGAGAAAATGTCTCCATAAGATTGGCCTATGGGCCGGGCGGTGGTGGCGCACGCCTTTAATCCCAGCACTCGGGAGGCAGAGGCAGGTGGATCTCTGTGAGTTCGAGACCAGCCTGGTCTACAAGAGCTAGTTCCAGGACAGGCTCCAAAGCCACAGAGAAACCCTGTCTCGAAAAACCAAAAAAAAAAAAAAAAAAAAGATTGGCCTATGGGCATTTTTTTGGTTAGTGATTGATGTAGAAGGGCCCAGCCACTGTGGGCAGGTCCACCCCTGGGCAGACGGTTCTGAGGTGTATGAGAAAGCAGTTTGAGCAAGTCATGTGGAGCAAGTCAGTAAGCAGCACTCTTCTATGGCCTCTGACTTCGGGTTCTTCCCTTCCAGCCTTGACTTTCCTCAGTGATGGAGTGTGCCCTAAGATACAGGCAAACACAACAAGAAAGACCATGCCTCAAAAACTCTCAAAAGTTGTTCCTTGTCCTACACACACACACACACACACACACACACACACACACACACACACAAGTAGATACAATTTTAAAAGTTTCTAACAGCATTTCCATAAAACTAAGAAATTCTTTTTCAGCAAAGCAACTAGAAAGCATGGGTGACCTGCACAGTGGTGGCACTGAGCACGCGCAGGCTCTCCCTACAGTCACACTGCAGTCTCTGAGCCTGAAGTCCCATGCGGTCCCCCCTCCTACTGCAGTCTCTGCGCCTGAAGTTCCATGCGGCCCCCCCTCCCCCCAACACTGCAGTCTCTGCGCCTGAAGTCCCATGCGGTCCCCCCCCCCTACTGCAGTCTCTGCGCCTGAAGTTCCATGCGGTCTCTCCCCCCCCCCCACTGCAGTCTCTGCGCCTGAAGTCCCATGCGGGTCCCCCCCCACTGCAGTCTCTGCGCCTGAAGTCCCATGCGGTCCCCCCCTCCCCCCAACACTGCAGTCTCTGCGCCTGAAGTTCCATGCGGTCTCCCCCCCCCCCCACTGCAGTCTCTGCGCCTGAAGTTCCATGCGGTCTCCCCCCCCCCCCCACACTGCAGTCTCTGTGCCTGAAGTCCCATGCGGTTCCCCCCCCCCCCCACTGCAGTCTCTGCGCCTGAAGTCCTGGCCTTTTGAATAGCAGTGTGGGAAGAGTTGAAGGCCTAGGCAGTGTAGAGAAACCTTTATCAAAAAAGCCCAGAATGTATGGGAATAATCAAGTCAGTGCTCAGAAAGAAATCCATATCGAGAGAAAGAGAAAGAGAGAGAGAGAGAGAAACAATAAAAGTAAATAGAATGTCTACTTGTGGAAAACAAATAAAATTCAGAGAGATGGAAAAGAAAATCTGATTAAAATACATGTTTAACTTCTTACATTATAATTTGGGAAAAGGGTAGAACTTACGAAATACAAAAACATAATTGATTTAATCAAGAAAACCATTAGGAAGTTTGACTACACAGTATTTTAAGAAATGAAGTTGAAGGGATCATAGCTAGCTGCTTGCTAAATGCTTTTTATATAAATGACAATGGATTTCCTAGAAAAAATAACTTGCCCAAAGTGGTCAGAACAGAAAGGAAATCTAAACAGATCAATGAACATGGAGGAATTTGAAAATGTTATTAATAACCCTGCCCACAAGAGCCCCCAGTTCCTTAGGCCAATTCTATGAGCTGTTTTAGGGGCTTGTTATTTCAATGCAATTTAAGCTATTTCCAAACAAAGGAAAAAAAACGAAACCCAGTGTTACAATGATATTAAGACCCAATGAGAAGGTTAGGGCTCAGAAACAGGGTAACTGCCTGGCATGTATGAGGCCCCATGCTCGACCCCAGTTCAGAAGGAGAAGGAGGAAGAACTCTAGGCAGGAGCTGATGCAGAGGCCATGGAGAAGTGCTGTTACTGACTTGCTCCTCATGGCTTGCTCAGTCTGCTTCCATATAGAAATTAGGTCCACCATCCCGGGGATGGCGCCATCCATGATGGGATGGGTCTTTCCACATCAATCATCAATCACTTAAGAAAATGTCCTACAGATTTGCCTACATGTAGTATAGAGGCATTTTCTTAAAATCCCTCTTTTCAGATGATACTAGCTTATGTCAAGTTGACAAGAAGCTAACCATCAGAAATGGAAGCAAAAACATATAAAAAACACAGCCCAGTTGCGTCTGTGAATATCGAAAATCCAGAATAAAAAGTAAAGTCAGAAAATAAATAAAAATATGTACTATTATCATTGTTATCTCAGAATGTGCTAGAAATGTGAGCTAGCGCAATTAACTCAGAGGGGAAATCAGAGGAATGAAAACCCAAAGGTGGGAGGTAAAGCTGTCATTTCTGTGGGAGGCATTGTTTACCTAAAAAACAACAACAAGGAAATTGGGCAAGTATCTATTACGATAAGAAAGTTTACCTAAGAAGCAGGCAACAGAGCCAACATTAGGAAATTAATAGTCTAATTATGCAGAAACAATTACCAATTAGACTACGACAGAAGAGAAACCACACAGGAAGAAAGAATAAATTATCCGTAGCAGAAGGAAAGTCATGTCAGGCTATGCAGAGGAAATTTAAAAGGCAAATGAATCATTTCAGCAGTGGATGGATATGTCGTGTCCTTAGACTGCAACAGTCTACGGCGCAAAGATGGCTTCTCCCGGGCTAATTGTCCATGTATATAATGAAAAGAGCAAGATTTAGCAGGGCGATAGTCATAGGAAAAGTTGAGGAGAACTTAATGTTGCCTGGTGTGGAAATAGTTAAGCGAAACTGTGGAGCCATAAGAAGAATGAGGGGTGATCCACATAGCCAGTGTCTTAGTTAGGGTTCTATTGCTGTGAAGAGACACCATGACCACGGCAGCTCTTATAAAGGAAAACTTTCCATTGCTGCTGGCTTACAGGGCAGAGGTTTAGTCCATCATCACCACAGCGGGAAGCATGGTGGTGTGCAGGCAGACATGGTGCTGGAGAGGTAGCTGAGAGTTCTGCATCCGATGTGTAGGTGTCAGGAAGAGATCGTCACAGTGCGTGTGGCTTAAGCATCTGAGACCTCAAAGCCCAATCACAGTGATGACTTCCTCCCACAAGGCCACACCTCCTAATAGTGCCACTCCCTATGGGAGACATTTTTATCCCAACCAGCACCGTGTCTTCATACTGGTGTCATAGCCACAGAGCAACATAAGAGGAGGCATGACGTAGAATAGGGGCACAGAACCCCACTTCTGGGAAGAATGGTGATCAGGCAGTCAAAGGGGGAGAACAAATTTCCTTTTGCCAGTGCTAGGATTACATGTGTGTGCAACCACATTCAATCAGGAAGGAATATATGTGTGTCTGTGTAAATAAATGTGCACATAATATGTATATATATGTATACACATACATACATATATATGTGAGAACATATATACATGAGCATATATACCATATATTCTAATATAGTCACATGTATGTGTACGCATTTATATATTTACATGTATACACAAATATATAGATACACACATATACATATGAACGCACACATTCATGTATATGTGAATGTATATGAGAACATATATATGAGAATATTCTCATATATATCCACATATATGTGTGTATATATTTGCACACACACATATATACATACATAGATGTACTTATGTGTGTGCATGTGTATGAATATATATATTCTTACTATGTAGCTCTGACAGGTCTGGAACTTGCTAGATAGACTGGGTTGGTCTCGAACTCACAGAGATCCTCCTTTCTCTGCCTCCTGAGTGCTGGGATTAAAAAGCATATGCCACCACTTCTTTTGGGAATGAGTGATGTTTTGTATGCCTAGCACTGTTAATGCCTGGCTGGAGGCAGGCTACCCCAGGGCAACCTCAGTGTGGAAGAAAAATCCGTGTGGATTCTGAGTGCAGAGCGGAAGATGAATTCCTACGGATCCCCATCACCACTATTACCATGCCCCTGCTCCTGCTGCACTGCGTAGGGCAGGGCTGCCACAGCAGGGGCTGCTCTCAGTCCCCTTCCCTGACACTGGCGAACGCCACGCCTGGGTGCCTGGTGCCGCTTACCTGGGTTTTGCGGTTACCGCGAGTGTAACTTTTCTGTTCATAGCAGCTTCTCCATCTGTTCGTTCCTGCAACCATCAGTCCTTACTAAATGCTGTGTGCTGAGCTACACACTGCAGACACAAAGGGGGGCCACACAGATGTGGGCCCAGGAGGATAGGCCTGTCCCATGAGCAGACAGATGTAACCAAATGACTAGCAGGCAGCCCACTGTGACCCCATGAACGCTCTAGAGAAAAAGTGTAGACATCCACCACGCATCGACCAGTCTGTGTGGTTGGGGATGCCCTATGAGCAGTGAAATGCTCAAAATAATCATGGACAAAACAAGCATTCACCCCAGGAAGGTGACAAAGTCTTTGTCATTCTGGGGACTGGGGCTAAGTTCACCCTGCAGTTTCCCTCGTCTTTGGAAAATTTGATACCCTGGCACGTTTTAAGTCCCTCACGTAAGTCATTAAATGACGTCCGGAAGCTTTGTGCCCGTTTGCTTCGATCCTCGGGTCACTGCGGCTGGCGAAGATGACTGATCACTTTCCTCTAATTCGCCAATTTCGTTCGCCAGCCTTGGCATTTCCTTGTGGCCGCACACCAGTCTTTGAACTCCAGAAGAGCAGAACATTCTTTGTCCCCCCCCCCCCCTTTTCTTTTTATTAGTAAAGCTGTTTCTAGTCCTAAGTGACAGGGCTCTCCTTTCTCAGAAGCGAGGCAGCCGTGCCTCGTGCGTGTAGGGCTGGGCCTGGCACTCCTGTTTATTTGATTATGCTAACATGGTTTGAATTCCATTCCTTCCAACAGTTGCTGGCCCTTACTGACTGGAAACCGTCTGCTGTGCTTTAGAGGAGCTAGGGAGGATGTTGCGGGCAGTTCAAGGATCTAGAGAAGGTTGGGCAAGTGCTCGGCACGCATGGAAGACCGGCTTGTACACAGGCACTGAAACCCGGGCTTCCCAGAGCCGCGGAGCACTGAGCAGCCCGAGGAGCCTGCGCCAGAGGGCTTGGCTTATGAAGGAGGTGAGGTGGAAGAGTTGAGGACTGACTAGGACGGCAGGAAATGGACAGAGAGCGGAAGCCAGGGAGACACAGAACATGGCTGGTTCTTAGAGACTCATGGAACGACTCCGGCGGGAGGTGAAACGGTTCTGTTGGATTCATGTTTCGGCAGCTCAGACACCACCCTAAGGCTTCATTCTATAGATTTCAGGGAATTGGTGATGCTTTTAAGTAGGTTTTTTCCATTTTTCAATGTTAGAGGGGCAGATCTGAATTCCTGGAGATTGGCTTCCAAGGGAGAGAACCTGAAGAGTCGGCATGTTCTCTCACGGTGTGGTACATCTGGGATAAAACATGGAACTGTGGCTGGGAGGGCTTGAGCCATTCAGTCGAATCCACCATTCACCCGTTTTTAGCTACCTCACATCTACAGCTCTCTGAGGTGTCGGGGCCGCGGGATGATTTCCTCTGACATGTGTTATTATGGACACTGAAACATGGACCTTCCTGATCTCAGAAATGACCAGCTCTATCTTGAAAGTGAGGCGGTCTCTGCTCCCTTGTTGGTGGTTGTCTTGAGGCCACGTTGTAGGACAACTGGCTCACCTCACTGGCCTTGAGCTACCAGACTGCACTGTCTGGGTCAGGAGAGACAGTCGCCCCGAGGGACAGGTCAGTTTTGATCTCTCAGAAGCACAGCCAGTGAGTCCAAGTGTGACAGAAGTGACCAAACAGATGGGGCAGGGAGTAAGAGGGTGCCCAAGACTCCCCACCACATACCAGAGGACCCAAGGAGATTGCTGTCTGCATCACAGTCCCAACAGAATGCCTAGGCTGGGGTGGGGCGTGGCTGTTCTGTAGCAATCCTCTTTGTCTCTCTGTCTCTCTCTCTCTCTGTCTCTCTCTCTCTTTGGGTATGTCTTTTCCTCACTCCCTTGGTTTTCATTTTTTGGAGGAATATAAATTTGGAGCAGGCTGGTCACCAGCTACTTGTGATCCCAGAATCCATGTTGGAACACTTAGCCCAGTGTGTATCTGCTTTGTCCCAAAGCCTGGATGACTCGCTGAGCCTGGTGGGGGTGGTGGTTGGGAAGGCAAAGATCTAACTGGAGCCCTACTTGTTGGCCAAAAGGCACACATTGAAACAGACCAGGCCACCCTCCCCTTCGCCAGCGTCCTTTACAGGTGAAAGACTTGAGATCTGCCCAGCACTGGTTCCTTTATTGCTGAGTTGGTTTTTATAAAGCCTGAGGAAGCATTCCATGAACTTTTCAGTCAAGCACACTCGTGAGGCATTTCCACGCACACTAATGATTTAATCTCCATTTGGCTCCACTAACAACTGGGGCCAGACAGGCAATGATGTCAACTTAAAAACCCACGGGGCAAGTTTGCCCCAAAGGGCCGGGAAAAGCAGAGGTGGCCGCCTTCTCTTCAGCTCAGTTTTCCTTTGGCTATGCCGTCCGTCTAGAACCCTCTGCAGTAGAGGGAGGAGGATTCATTCACGTGTACCGATGAATGTGTGTACACACTCTCACCTCATCATCTGTCTGAATCTTGTTGAGTAGTTGCTCTGGGGGAAAGGGGAGGCCAGGGCCTTATTTAGGAGAGAATGCCCCTTTGCAAATTCTGGGGGAATGTGTTGGCAAGGAAGGGAGACAAGACCAAACAGGGGACAGAGGCTTGCTCCAACATGAATGACTTTTTACAAACAAAAAAATTTGCAGGGACTCTCATTTTATTTATAATCAGAAATAGTTGGCTGTTTAGCAGTTCTGCAAGAGAGACCCCAGGGCAGCATGTGGGGAGCAGGCATGGCCCCAGTCCCAGGTGATGTTTCTTCTGTCTTCTGACACTTGTTCTAACTCAGTCTCTGTGTGCCCATCCCCCCTTCACCACTCCCTCCCCCCCCCCCCCCCCCCCCGCTTGTAAGCTGGACACTAAGGGGAGGAAACATTTACTATTAGGAAACACTAAAGAAGTAAAGGGCACCTATGGCCCCTCAGAGAGCTGCGATCCAGGAATCAGGAACGGTGAAGGGTGACTGCCACCTATGGGCCAGGTTCCAGGGAAGTCCACACGTCAAGGAAGGCCTTCCAGGAACGGTTGGTTAGTCTTTCTGCCATAGATAAAAGCAAGCAAACAAAGCAAAAACCTCATGATTCATGACAAGCAAACATTTTCTTCCTGATTTGCCAGAGTAGCTTTCCCGCAAGCGTGCCATCTTTGAAGCTAAGAAATGTACTCACCTCTGGACCCACCATCCGAATTCAACCAACAGATGTGGCCTGGGGTCCAGCTCAGTGGGTAGGGCACTTGTGTGGCTGCTCAAAACCTTGAGTTTCATCCCCAGGACAAAAAAAAAAAAAACAAAAAACAAAAAACAAAAAACAAAACCAAAAAAACGAGCGTAATCAAGCAGATGTTCTCCGCTGTCGGCTGTGAGGCGCCACTGTGGACCCTGGTCCGGCCCAGCACCTAGAATTTTATGGCTGCTTGTAGAAATGAATCAGAGAAATATTCTCTCACTGCACCATCCAGCTAGAAAAGCAGCAGGAGAACTAACGACCAGGCAGATAACAGACCCATGACTCTAGAGTGTTAGGGTGTGAGGGCGGTGGAAAATGGGACGGGGGAGGGGTGGGGCGGTTGGACTCACAGATGGAAGTGGAGAGGAACCTCACACACAGCAGAGCCAATGGGCTGGGAATTCCGCTGTGCAATGACACCGGCTCTGCTCCCCAAGTGAAAATGAAAAGTCAGAGGGTTTGAGCTTGGGTGTGGGTAGATGGAGGGCTATTGTGTTACAGTGGGTCCAATAAGGCCATAGCACAGCCCTTTGTTATTCGAGATCAGTGTGTTCATGTACAGCACACGCCACATTCCCACTGCCTTCCATTATGAAATCAGATCTGCCTCCACAATATCTACACGACACGGCATTTTGAATGATTAAGCCGCCCAACTCTTGTTGCAGGGAAGGGGGAGATCCTAGTATTTGGATTAGGGAGTGGTTCTAGTGTTTCTTCATATGTATGAGTCTGTGCAAACGGGTACATGAGTTCATGTGTATATGTGCACATTATGTGTGATGGGAAAATTCAGGAGGATGCTGGGTCTGTTCCTCCAAGCCAAAGGATTTAGAGGCCATGGCCAGCATCACAGAACATAGAGAAAGGCTCATGCGATGCAGGGAAACAGCATCACAGACTCATAGAGAAGACCAGACACTAATCAGAGCAGGAGCTACCAGGCAGAGCTCGGCTCCAGAGCCTTCTATAGAAGACAGCGGGTAAACTTAGTGTACCAGGCTTATGGTTCTGGTGAGCACTGAGAGAAACCCGAGAATGTGTCCTCTGGAAGAAGAGAGGGGCTTATCTGGTACAAGTCAGACTAGGCATCCTGCAGAAGATGACAGGAGCTGGCCATGCCCAGAGCCCTTCCCAGAGCCCTCCCCAGAGCCATGCCCAGAGCCCTCCTCAGAGCCATGCCTGGAGCTCTCCCCACAGCCGTGCCCGGAACCATGTCTGGAGCTGTGCCCGAAGTCATGCCCGGAGCCCTCCCCGGAGCCGTGCCCGGAGCCGTGCCCGGAGCCATGCCTGGAGCCATCCCCGGAGCCGTGCCCGGAGCCATGCCTGGAGCCCTCCCCGGAGCCGTGCCCGGAGCCGTGCCCGGAGCCATGCCTGGAGCCGTGCCCGGAGCCGTGCCCGGAGCTGTGCCCGAAGTCATGCCCGGAGCCATCACCAATTGCTGAAGAAAGAGACTAACAGGCAACACCAGAAACCTCTGGAAGTCCTTCAGAGTTTTTGTACAAAAATTGTGCCCAGTTCTCATGTAGACCTCAGTTATTCCCAAGGGTGGCCAGGGTGTAGCTCAGAAAAAAGTGCTTACCCAAGGCTCTTAGTTCAACTCACACCTACAATAAATAAGGATGCAAGGAAGCATTTATGATGCGTAAGTTCAAGGAGTTCTCTAGACCATGTAATGTTAGGACAGCTGGATTAAAGGTCCTCACTCCTTGTCATGGGTGTGCATCGTAACCAGGAAGACTTGATCTCTTGACTGTGTGCTCATAGTAACATGTACTATTGTCTCACGAACTTTAAACTTTATATAAATTGTGTTTTACTTTGTTTCATGTTAGCTCGCTATGCACACTGAATATGCCCATATGGGTGACATGGATCTGGCTCACCCAGATTGACTACCCAGGGTTGAACTGCGTGAATAACCCACACTGTATCTCCCCATTTCACGCCTCTGGGCCAAGTGACTTGCTTTGGCCTTGAGGTCTTACAGAGTACTAAAAACATTCTTTTCAGTGTGCATGGCTTTGGACACATGGAAGTGGAATTGTTGGTCAGCCATGAACTTCCACCCGTGCCCCTGTTCCTCTCCGTTGCCATCAACTGTTGGTATTGTCTCACTTTCCCCCTCCTATTGTATCTGCAAAGGGCAGAAGAGGCAACAGGGTCCCTGGAACTGGAGCTAAGAGAGTTGTGAGTCACCTTGTTGGTGTTGGGAATCAAACCGAATATGCCCCCACACACTTGTCCCCAGGCCAATCTGATGGAGGCATTTTCTCAACCAAGGCCTCTTCTTCTCAGGTGGCTCAAGTTTGTGTAAATTCGACAAAACAGTGACACATGAATCTGATTTTCTTTCTTTCTTTCTTTCTTTCTTTCTTTCTTTCTTTCTTTCTTTTTTTTTTTTTTTTGGTTTTTTAAGACAGGGTTTCTCTGTAGCTTTGGAGCCTGTCCTGGAACTAGCTCTTGTAGACCAGGCTGGTCTCCAACTCACAAAGATCCCCCTGCCTCTGCCTCCCGAGTACTGGGATTAAAGGCGTGCGCCACCACCACCTGGCCTGATTTTCTATAGTTAGAACTAAGCTTAGTCCAGGGGACTAGGGATGTGGCTTAGTTGTTAAACACTTGCCTGACAAGCTAGAGGTCTTGACTTCCATCCCCAGACCCAGAAAAAAATAAGTGAAGAAAAATACTATTTGTCAAATGCCCAGCGCCATTGGTTGAAAAGCCCCCTGTTCTCTGATGATTGGAAATGCTGCCTGCCGCATTGCAAGCTCTGATTTCTAAGTGAGCATTTCCACATTCTTTTCAGAAAATACCCCACGATTCTATCCACCCACATCTGCCATCAGAGCAGGTCTATGGCTGTAACTTCGCTGTAACTTCTGATCTCTGTCAGGTTGATTGCTTTTCTGTGTATCCTTGCAGAATTGCTTTGGCTGCTTCGGGCCTATTGTTCTTCTGAATGAATTTTCCGATCTTATTAAAGCTGGTGGAAAAATTCCTCAGAGATTTGGAGCGAAATGTATTAAATTTGTAGTGGACACTTAGGAAAACGGGCTCTCTTACTCAATCCCCTTTCTTCGCATGAACAGAACGCATCTCTCCATTTATGTAGGGTTTCTTTACATCTTTCAGAGGAGTCTAGCAGCTTTGTCCGTAAAAGGTTTTTTCCCATCTCCCGTTAGAGTTTTGTTATGATGGTCTTCACAGTTTTTTAAAAAAGAGTGTTGTAAAAGTCATAGCTTTTAAACCTCGCCCTCACTCCAAGCAGTTATCCTTCCGTGTGCAGAGTTCAAGACTAACAGCCGCTCCCCTGTAGGGCTCTATTCACCTTGAAGAAGCAGAAGCGGAGGGTTGTTTTCTTGACCTGACCCTAAAACATCTTTCATGGTGAGATGCTAAGAGCGTCTCATTTAAAGTCACACGTATGTCAAGGGAAAAGATTTGAATGTAATCTTATTCTAATTTCCAATAGCAGACAGAAAAGGCAATAAAAACAGCATATAGCTGGGATTACTTAAGCTAAATCGGTCTTTTAATTTAAGTCTGAGTCTCGGGCTTTTATTCAGTCTGTCTACTGTGATTTGGGTTCTGTGATGGGTTTATTCTTTCATCTGATTTTGTGCTTTCTATTAAATCTGTTTCCGTTTCTGACTTCTTTGAATCTATTCAATAATTGTGTTTGGTTTTTGTACTTGTTTTTTTAATTTGCTAAACTTACTGTTCAACAGTCTTGTAGCTAAATAATACCTGTATGTTTCTTGCAAACAGAACAAGGCGCTTAGAATGGTTTGTCTCTAACCACCCTTTCCTGCATGTATAGCTGTTTCTAGGGTTTCTGTTCTCTGTGGCATGACCTCTGTTAATGTCATGGTTTCTGTTTCATGTAGCCAATGCTTATTTAGATTTGCCTGTATGTTCAGTATTTTAATTCTCCATCGCTTTGAAAAATCTTTATTGGAGCTGAGTGATGGTTTAGCAGTTAGGAGTTGTGGAGGTCTGAAAGAAAATGGCCTCTACAGGTCCTATTAGAAAGTACGGCCTTTTTGGAGGAAGAGCATCATTGTGGGGGCGGGCTTTGAGCTCTCCTATACTCAAGCTATGCCCGGTGTCACAGTTCATTTCCTGTTGCCTGAAGATCAGGATATAGAACTCTCAGCTCCTTCTACAGCACGATATCTGCCTGCATGCTGCCATGTCCTGCCATGATGATAATGGACCGAACCTCTGAAATTGAAAGCCACCCCAACTAAGAGTTTTCCTTTATAAGAGTTGCCATGGTCATGGTGTCTCTTTACAGCAACAGAAACCCTAACTCAGTCAGGCGTGTTTGCTGACTTTCCAGGGGATGGAAGTTTGAGTTCCAGTACCTGCTCCTGGCCCACCACAATCACCTGTAACTCCAGCTTCAGGGGATCTGATGCCCTCTTCTGGTCCCCATGGGCACTTGTGCGTGAGCGCATGCATACAAATGTGCAAACATAAATAAATAAAAAAAATCTTTTAAAAATGATTGCAGCTTCTTTATTGAGTTATAATTTGCATACAGTTTATCCACCTACACATGCAGTTCAGTGGTGTTTAGTATGGTCAGAGTTGTGTCTCAGTCTATAAAATTAACTTGAGAATATGTTCATGAGCCCTAAAGGAACCCATACTTAAAAGACACTTCGCATCTTCTCAAGTCCCCCCACCAAAGACAGCCACTGATTTTGCTCTCAGTTCCAACAGATTTATCTGGTTATTTCAGAGAGGAGAATCATACCAACAGGGTGTGGTGGCACACACCTCTAATCCCAGCATTTGAGAAGCAGGCAGATCTCTGAGTTTGCGGCCACTCTGGTCTGCATAGTGAGTTTCAGGGCAGCCAGAGCTACATAGCAAGACTGTGTCAAACCAACCAAAGTGACCCCGTCCCAAAACCAAATAAAAAAACAAAAAACCAATAACAAAATACCCTCCTCAGAAAACAAACCAGCAAAAGAAAAGCAAAACACAAAAAGAAAAGAAATAAAATCATACAATAGAGGGATTTCTGTGTGTGCTCGTGCGTCTGTGTGATTGACTTTTCTCATCTAGCATGTTTTCAGAAGTCATCTGTACTTCAGCAAGACTTAATTTTTTCTCATTGTAGTGATAAAATGCCCCAAGTAAAGCAACATAACAAAGAAAGAGTTAATTTTTACTTGCAGTTCTAGAGGTCCACAGCCCATTGTATAGAGGGGACCACAGACAAAAAACGGCATCTTGGCTAAAGCAGGAGTCTGGTTGGTAACATGATCCCAGTGACCAACTTCCACCAGTGAGGCTCCACCTCCCAATGGCTCCTTAACCTTCCCAAACAGCTGAGGACCAAGTATGTAGACAGGTGAGTGTATGAGGACATTTCAAGTTCAAAGCACAAAATAGCACGTATTCTACCTCATTCCTTCTAATACGGAATGGTATTTACTATATAAACTTACTATTGAGGTATTTCTACTTTTTAGCTGTGATGAATAATACAATCACGAACATTAACTGGTAGGTTTTGTGGACATGTGTATTTCACTGCTTGGGGAATATACACAGGAGAGGAGTTATTCATTCAAATGGCAACTCTCAGCTTAGCCTTTTGAGGAACTGCCGGATTGGTTTTGACACGACACATTCTTTCTCATTGCAGTCAGTGCATGTGAAGTGATATCACATTGTGGTTTTGGTTTCCATTTCCTTAACGACTAAAAATACAGTGCATATTTTCAGGGTCCAGTGGCCGTTTGTGTATTTTATTTAGAGATAAAGTGCTCCCTCTTCCCTCCTCTCCTTCCCTCTGCTCCTCTCTCCTCCCCTTCTCTTCCCTCCCTCCTTTCCCTTCCCTCTTTCTCCCTTAAAGACAGGTTCTCACTATGTAGCCCTGCCTGGCCTGGAACTTACTCTGTAGGCCAGGCTGGCCTCAAACTCAACAAAGAACCACCTGCCTCTGCCTCCCTAATGTTGGAGTTAGAGGGCGCCCCTTTGCTTGTTTATAAACTGGACCCCTTGTCTCTTTCATATTGCGTTGTGAGAAGTTTCTTTTGCTGTTTCTGCTTGTTGATTGGTGGGAGTGGGGGCTGATTTGGAGGTAATGGAGAGGGAGGACACAGGGCCTTGCGACATTCAACAAAGCACTCTTGGTATTATTTATAAAGTAATAAAAATTATTAGTTAAAAAAAAAGAAAACACTCTACTGCTGAGCTCCACCCAGCCTCAAGAGTGAGTCGTTCTTTCCAAATTTAATCTGTGGGACTGGAGGCGTGGCTGAGTGAGAAAGCACGTGCTACATGTATGAACATGAAGATCTGTGTTCAGGCTCCCAGAGCCATGTTCATCTGGACACAGTAGCACAGGGCTGTACTCTCAGTGCCCCTCAAGGGAGATGGGAGGTGGAGCTATGGCATAGGAGGTCCTTCTGTCTATGTGTTGCTTTCATTAATGAATAAAGAAACTGCCTTGGCCTGTTAATTGGGCAGAAATTAGGTAGTGTGTGTGTGTGGGAGACGGAACTGAATGCTGGGAGGAAGAAAGGCAGAGTCAGAGAGACACGATGGATCCACAGCCAAAAACAGATGCTGGGAATTTTACCTGGTAACCACTGCCACGTGGCGATACACAGATTAATAGAGATGGGTTAAATTAAGATGTAGGAGTTAGCCAATAAGAAGTTAGAGCTAATGGGCCAAGCAGTGATTTAATTAATACGGTCTCTGAGTAATTATTTCGGTTCTGAGTGGCCGGGACGAACAAGTGGCTCCTTGCAACAGAGCTAGCTAGCCTGACACACACATTGGTGAGCAACAGAACTTCAGGCTGCCTCTGGCTTCCCCATGTGCAAGAGAGCACACACACACCTGCACTTACACATGGACACACTCACCCAAAATACCCATGCATTTGCACAAAGACTTCTTAAAATGGGAATAGAAACGTCCCTTTGTCTCTGTCTGAAAATTTTTTAGAAATTTTCCTTTACTGTCCATTCATTCTTGGATTTGTTCTGACACTATACATCTCCAATTATACCTTTTCAAATAGAGAATAGCCCTTGGCGGCTGGGATCTTTTATGTCGATCTTCATTATACGATTGGATTTATCCAAAGGGCTGATCTCTAAAAAGAGTGGCTGTGAAAGACCATGTTTCTTGCTATCATTTTCTGTCCCCCTTCTACTTTAAACTTGACAGGCCATTGCCTCTCACCATCTCATGTGCGAAACTTCCAGTATCGAGCAGGTGGCATTATTTTTGAAGGTTGTAGGAAGTTTAGGAGGTGGCGCCTACCCAGAGGAAGTAGGTCACAATGGGGCATGTTCTTGGGGGCTATAGGTTGCCCTGGCCTCTTCCTGTATCCTCTTTCTGTTCCCTGTCCACCCTGAGATAAACAATCCCTTCCGTCCCACATGCTCTCAAGCGAAGGGCCTCACCATCACAGGCTGAACCTCTGAGACATAAGGAAACAATTGGGTTGATTTTTTCCATCATGTAAAGAACAAACCCGCTAGCATTTCTATGATGAAACAAAGATGTGGCATGCATCAATTGCTTCTTGCAAAGCCTCTTGGAAAGACACGCTGGGTGATCACAGACCTCGTAAGATCAGCAATCAGAACTTATTCTTGCTTGGGCGCCATCACATGAGCCTCCCCATGAAGTGTCTGCTATCCTTTGACTAGTGAGGTCTCACTAGCTCCCTTACACTGTGGTCTGACCTCCCTAAAACCCACCGATTAATAATTAATTCAGTTTATGGGAGGGAATACTTGCTTGTGGAAATGTCTGTGGTAAGTGATATTTCACGGCTTTTCTTCTACCTCATTCCCTGTAGACAGTTATTGAAGGCTCTATACAAACCATTCTGGGGCGCCTTTTCGTACTTCCTTCTAACATAAAGTTGATCTGGAAGGCACACACTGCAGAGCAGTGGATCTCACTCAACCTTCCTAATCCGTCAACCCCACAATACAGTGCCTCCTGTTGTGGTGATCCCCAGGCATAAAATTATTTTCATTGTTGCTTCCTAACTGTAATTTTGCTACTCTTAAGAATTGTAGCCAGCCTGGTCTACAAGAGCTAGTTTCAGGACAGGCTCCAAAGGTACAGAGAAACCCTGTCTCATGAAACAAAACAAAACAAATAATTGTAATATTAAGCTGCAGGTGGTGGTGCACACCCTTAAATCCCAGTACCCTAGAGGCAGAGGCAAGCGGATTTATGTGAGTTTGAGGTCAGCTTGATCCACAAAGTGAGTTCCAGGTCAGCCAGGGCCAGACAGAGAAAACTGTAATATAATCTGATAAGCAGATCGTCTTAGGCAACCCCTGTGAAAGGGTTGTTTGTCCCCTCAAAGGTTTGTGACCCCCAGGTTGCAAACCACTGCTTATAGACAAGCACTGCTGCAGATGGGCCTTGAGGACTCCTAAAAGAGAAATGCTTAGAAAATTGATTCAATCAAAATGGGACTGTTAGAAACATAGGTTCCCTGTAATTTTTCAAGCCAATATATTTAATTCTGTCTGGCAGAATGCTCTAAATTGAATCTCTATTAGATGGATGAGCACCTTGGAGCACCGTGATTCACTGAGATCCTGCTGTGGGCACAGTGTCAAACTCTGCCCTCACTAGGCTGTCTGTGTGGATTCTTTCCCTTGCAGTCACGACGGGAATTGGGAGTTTTCTATAAGCACATTTTAGTGACGGATGCCCATGTATGTGTAGCGCATTCGGATCTTTTCCTTGGAGGGCCATGAATAAATCCCATCTTTATAAAACAACACTACTTAGCCTGTCCCCTGCAACACAGGCCATCGCTAACCACGTACAGAATGGTGACTCCATTGTGTGTGGATATGGGTAACAATCACAGTACACATTTGTCTCATAGCCCCTGATCCGGATGACATGCTAAGCCTGTATTAACGCATGTTTATACATTTCTGTACATGTTAATTTAGCCTTTACAATAAGTGTTATTGGCCTTCTGAGCAAGAACAACAAAGCGGAGCTGTTGAGCACCCTTCTTAGATAGATGTCTGCGGCTGGGAAATAGGACAGTTTGAGGCACCAGGCAGCTATGCTTGCCTTAATAACTCCATCGACAACAATTTTGTCTACCCGTCCTTCCCTCTTTCTCTTTCTAGACATTTACTGAGTACTTTGGAGATAAGAGGGGAAAGGGAAGTGCATTAGCTTGTCGGTACTATAAGAGAATGCTGGAGACAGTCAACTTAGAAAGAGATAAGGTTCATCTGGGCTCACCATTTGGCAGCCTCAGCTCCGGACTGAAGAGACAATCTGTAGTCCCCTTTAAGGGCATCCCCTAGTGACCTGAAACCACCTACTAGGTGCCATCACCACACATCAGTCACCATGCCTTTAACGCTTGACTCTTTGAGGGACAAACGACCACAAGGAGAAAGGATTTCTTTGTGTGAAACCCTGCATTCAAAAGGTCAGGAAACAGGTTCCGTTGATGGCAAACAGTGGAGACCAACACGACAGGGGTCACAGCGAACCACATTTCAGGGAGCTCATGATGGACCATTTTCATGCCTCCAGCCTCTCGCTCACACACCTGGCCTCTAACCTCACCTCTCTATGCTGGAGACAACTTGCCTTGTGCCTTCTCTGTGTTCTCTGTCACCTTGTCAGCCCTTGTTTCACTTGGCCACAGTTCCCCATAGGGCATTCAGCATAATGCATTTTAAAAAATAGTAAAATTTTCGTGTTTATGCCTGTGAGTGTATGCCACTCGAGAATGAGTGCCCTTGAAGTCCAGAAGAGAGTCTTCCATCTGCCAGAACTGGAGTTACAGGCAGCAATAAGCCACCCAGTGTAGGTGCTGGGGACCAAACTTGGGCCTTTAGAAGAGTAGCAAGTGCTCTTAACCACTGAGCCATCTCTGCAGGCCAGCATAGTTTGTTTTAACCACTTACGTGAAGGGATTTCACTCCCTAAGGTGAGAAAGGAACAGACAGAGCATTAAACCAGATCTATTTAGATACAGATAAATCATAAATATCTTGAGGGATCATCTGGAAAGCCTGAACTTTAAATAAACATTCTAGAAAGACCCCCTTCCCCCAAGGCTAGGTGTGTATCCACAGCACTCAGGAAATTGAGGCAGAAGGACCAATGGAAGTTTAGGGTCAGCTTGAACTACTTTAAGATAGCTGGATGCTATCTCTCGGGAAGACCAATAAAGCTCTCCTTGCTTTTCATGTGGTGAGTATAAAATAAAAAAAAAAAACGAGTCTAATAGTCTATGTCAGGTAGAAACATTTCAGTTCACAAAGCTAGCACAGCGGTTGGGTCTTGGCTCTTCTCCCTTCACCCACAACCCATGACCTTTGCCAGGTGGCTCACGACCGTTCAGGGTCTTTGTCTTTAAGGTTAGATTGACTGGCCATGTGTGGTAACCAGCTTGATCTAGATAGCAATTTCCAGGCCGATTAAGGCCACAAAGTGAGACCCTAACTCAGAAAGGAAAGGAAAGAACACCTGATCTTCCCAGAGTGACACCCTTCTCTTGTTGCTATTCAAAAACCAAAGGAAGGGACTGGAGAGATGGCTCAGCAGCTAGGAGCGATTGCTGCTCTCCAGAGAGGACCTGAGTTCAGTTCCCAGCATCCACACAGCATCTCACCCCTGTCTGTGACTCCAGTTCCAGGAGACCTAATGCCCTCTTCTGGTCCCCATAAACACTAAGCACATAGTGCATAGACACACCCTCGGGGGGGGGACCGTCATTACACACTCACAAAAGGAAGCATTTTATGTAAATTTATTCTAGAGAACTTGCAAAGATTCTAACTCAATAACATTTTGCAATATATGCACATAATTAGAGGATAAAAGACCATAACATCCATTTGTCAAAGCTCATCAAATAATCCTTGTGCTTAAATGGAAACAGAAAACTGGTTAGGATATTACGCACAAGTTCATCTCACATCCCTGCCTTCTTGTGACCCCAGTCCCCCATCAGGATCAGCTCAGCTAAGGCTTTTGTGAGGGTGGAGAGTGGGGTGGGGTGAGTCCTTCCAGAACTATCACCTGCACACATGCGTCTGTCCCGAGGGACACATGGCAGCATGTGGACACTGTCTTTGCTTATTTTGGGTGGATGTGTGGATGGCTGGTATCTATGTGTGCACGTGTCTGTCCATGTGTGTGCATGTTCATGCATATGCAGGTGGCTTCCTCTACTGAGTTCTATCTTGAGTTTTGAAAAAGGATCTCTTGCCAGCCCTGGAACTCACCAACTGGGCAGGTTAGCTTGCCACCCAGCAGCTGCCTGCCCAGCTCCCCAGCTTTAGGATTACAGGTGTGCACCATCTCACTGAGCTTCTTCATGGGTGATGGAGATCTAAATTCAGGTTCCCATGCTTGTTTGGCAAGTCTCCTCAGTCCCTCATCTATCTGTAGATGAAGATTTGGCATTTGTCTCCCAGTCACCCAGGCCTGAATAATCACACAAAATGTATTAATTATAACACTGCTTGTTTGGCCAATGGCTTAGGTGTGTTTCTAGCTAGCTCTTACATTCTAAATTAACCCATCTCTAGTATTCTATGTATCACCATGAGGCTGTAGCCTACCAATAAGGTTCTGGCATCTTTTTCCTTTGGCAGCTACCTGGCATCTCCCTGACTCTGCTTCTTTCTTCCTCTATCTCTGCTTGGGTTTTCTGCCTGACTTTACTCTGCTAAGCCATTGGCCGAAACGGCTTCTTTATTAACCAATGGTAATAAAACATATTCACAGCATACAGAGGGGAATCCCACATCATCTAACCCTAATTAAAAACGAATTAGTGTGTGTGTGTGTGTGTGTGTGCGCGCGCGCGCGCGCAGATGTACATGTCAAGGCACATGAGTGGAGGCCAGAGAATAACTTTTAGGAGTCAGATCTCACTTCATAGTTTAAAAATTATAAAAGAAATGTTTGATGCCCAGCACCATGTAATTAAACTCAGCTTGACATGCCACATTTTATAGCCCCAAAGATATAGCTAATATTCCCTCAAAATGAACAGGAGTGGCTGAATTTGCTATGCATTTTATACTTGTTTTTACCTTTGAGCTGGAATTATTCTATCAATTAGCCATGGGGTTTGACTATATCCTTTTTTTGCTGACGGGCAAGGTGGCTGAGCTGGGGGTCTGTGCCCAGAAGAGTGTGGCCCCATTGGCTATTTAAAACCAAGTTGGACGATATAAGCAAGCAGGGCTGAAAGGAAGGAGAAATCTTGTCAGCTGCATTATTTACAGGGAGCTGGGCTGAGGCTAGGCAGAGAGGATGGTCCTGCCACCTGTACAGAGCCCAGCTCCCTGCACCTCACTGCCTCCCCAGCACAGAGAAGAAGGGGTGGCCATAGAGGAGCATCTGAAGCAAAACTAAGTGAGGATGGGAGTAATAATACTTAATTATTTACTTATACAATATGCAGGCAGATATAGTTAATGTTCATTTATTTATCTATTGTGTGTGTGTGTGTGTGTGTGTGTGTGTGTGTGTGTGTGTGTGTGTGGAGGTGTGCATGTCATGGCGCACACATGGAGGACAGAGGACAATTTTCAGGAGTAGGTCCTCACCTTTCACCCTTTGAAGTAACCCCCTGTCTTGTTTCTGATGTTGCTCGTTGCACTCCAGACTGGCCGTCCAGTGAGCTCCTGCCTGGTTTTCTATCTACCTCCCTGTTCAAGGCAGGAGTGTCAAGGTTGCCAATGTGCCCCTGCATCTAGCTTTTCATGTGGGCTCTGGGGAGTCAGCCCAAATCATTAGGACCACCAGTGAGTACTTTAACACAGCAACTAATGCTGGCAGCCTTTGGCTCCAAACCTGTCACCTACCATTCAGAACACACAGACTGGATGGCAAGGTGGCTATTTGGGGGGTTTGTGGCCAAGAGAATATGGCTTATATTTTTTGTTTGATTAGATTTTCTCTTGTTGCTGCCTCTCTGCTTAGCGGATCTCTACTTAGATAAACACGCTAGACCTGGTCCAGTGTGCACCGACTAGGGCGTCAGAGGAAAGGGGCTGTCGCCAGGTCCCTGAGAAAAGAACTGCTTCTGCTTCTCTCTCTGGAAGTGTGCTCCCCATAAACCCAAGTGAAATTTTGCAGGCCATTTCGCAGCATGAGCAAATTCTGTGGCTCAGGAAATGATGCCGAGGCGCTTGCTTGAAAATTGCAAGATGGTCTTGACACAGCACTGGCACCGGATATGTGACGGGAAGTGGCATGGCGAGCAGCGATAACAGTCCCTGTGGCCGGACCAGGCGCCGGTTTCACACCCCAGCCTGGGTCCCCACAGCAGGAGCAGAATCTGCGCTGAGGCCGGAGCCTCATCACACAACACAGTGGGGCTGGGCGGAAATCTGGCTGTGCTCCTGAGGGGCCAAGGGGCGGGTAGTGAGCCCAGTGAGCTACCAGTACACACTTGCGAAAGCTGTTCTGCTTGCTTGGTTTTCTGCTTCGCTCATACCTACTTTCCCAAAGCACCTCCTGGGACTAGAGCTGGCTTCGGGACCAAAGAGGATGCAACATTTGTCTTTAGTATCTCCCCGGGGAAAAGCTGCGAATGCCACATACACAGGAGCTCATCCAAGTTCAGTGGTGACTGCTGTTCGTGACAGGGTGTTAATAAAACCGGAGTGCCACAGAACCCGCAGCCGTCTGCTTAGGAGGTGGCTTTTCTTCCAGATGGCGATCGCCTTTACAGCAGAGAAGGGCTTTCCCACAATCTTCGGTTTCCCACAGTGGTACTATGCTCAGAGACAAAAGTTCTCAGTCTGGAGAGAGAGCACTGGCTGTTCTGGCCGGGGACCTCAGTTCAGTTCCCAGCACTCACACAGGGGAGGGGGAAGGAGCGGAGTGGGAGGGGAGTGAGGGCAGGAGGGAGCTGGTCTCTCAACCTCCTGTAATTCCAGTTCCAGGGGTCTGATGCCCTCTTCAGTCCTCTGCAGGTAGCACACATCCACATTCAGGCAAACACTCATACACACAAAATAAATACAAATAAAATTTCTAAGTGAGTAAATTCTGAGCACACTGGAAGGAGGTTTTCAACCTGAGAGAGTTCTTGGGTCAGGGTCACAAGGAAGTCCTCTTCCAAAGTCTAGCACTAGTATTATCCCAGGCTTCGCTGGCCCCATTATTTCAACAGCCCTTTTCGGAGAGAGAGAGATGGGCTAGTCAGAAACTTTTGCCACAGTGGGGAGGGGACACATGCTGATGACAAGGTTTCAAAAGGGTTGTTCCATTTGGTTTGCTTATTCTACAGTAATCTTCTTTAAGGAATAAGAAGGCAGCAATTAATATTATTTTGCTGTTAATAATTAATATTATTAAATTAAATTAAAATTAAACTCTTTCGGCCATCTTGGCGCCTCTGTGGAGGCCTGCTGGGAACAGGACTTCTAAAGGACAGTATGTCTGGAAGGCTGTGGTGCAAGGCCACTTTTGCTGGCTATAAGCGAGGTCTCCGGAACCAGAGAGAGCACACGGCTCTCCTTAAAATTGAAGGCGTTTATGCCCGAGATGGAACTGAATTCTACTTGGGCAAGAGATGCGCTTATGTGTATAAAGCAAAGAACAAAACAGTGACACCTGGAGGCAAACCAAACAAAACCAGAGTGATCTGGGGGAAAGTAACCCGGGCCCATGGAAACAGTGGCATGGTCCGGGCCAAATTCTGAAGCAACCTTCCTGCAAAAGCCATTGGACACAGAATCCGTGTGATGCTGTACCCATCCCGGATTTAAACCAATGAAAAGTAAATAAATAAAAGTGAAAAAAAAATTAATATTATTAAAATAATATAATTAATAAATTATAATATATCATAAAACATATGATAATAAATAATTATATAAATATAATTAATATATTATTAATTAATATTATGCTGTTGCCACTGTAATTTTAGTGAGAATAGAAAAGCAAATATATTCTTTTGTTTTGTTTTTTTTTCCCCCCAAGATGGGATTTCTCTGTATAGACCTGGCTGTCCTAGAACTTGCTCTGTAGACCAGGCTGGCCTCTGAACCCAGAGATCCTCCTGCGTCTGTCTCCCAAGTGCTGGGCCTAAAGGTGTGCACCACTATGCCCTGCTTAGGATAGCAGACAGATTCGAACACTCCTTTAGCCAACAAGTCTGACATGAACTTTAAAGAGATCACAAAGGGTAAGTGTCACGAAAGGCCCAGTCTCGGCAGTGAATGACAAAGGAGTTAACTACAAGCTACAAAGCTAACAGACAATGTCTCATCTACACGAGTACACCAGGGACCAGGGCAGAGAAAAACCCTCATCTGTACATAGATAGGGTCTGTACTTGAAGATACTCAACAGAAAGTGAGCGAAACAGATGTGTCTACAAGTAATGCAAAGACACAGTATGTACGTGCTAATTGTCACACGTAAACTCCATACCAGATTGCTGAGGAGCGTGGTGAGGGCGAGACGCTGGGTCGGATCTCACCAGGTAGAACTGGAATGTTCTATATCAGTGGCTCTCAACCTGTGGGTTGCAACCCCACTGGCAAATCTCTGTCTCTAAAAATATTTACATTATGATCACAACAGTAGCAAAATTACAGTCATGAAGTAGCAATGAAAATAATTGTGTGGTTGGGGTTCAGCACAAGATGAGGAGTTGTATTAGAGGGTCGCAGCGTTAGGGAGGTGGAGAATCGCTCTTCTGTATGATCCTCTGTGGCCTCCAAGCAACACTCAATGGACTAAGAGAGCCTTGAAGCAAGAGAGCTAATACAGATGGAACGAGAAAAAGACTGCTCAGCTGTGTGTGAATTCCTGTGGACGGGGTTAAAATATATATATGCATAGTTATGTTTTTAAGATTCCAAGACAGACGGGGTTAAAAATCCCAGGTCAGAGCTGTCAGTGAGTGTGTATTATTAAATACTTACTGTCTCCCTAAGGGAACATGATTCTTTGCTGTGCATTAATACCGGGCTGGTCACATGACCTACTTTGGCTAACCAAATGAGAGACGTGACACTTGTCTCTGCCATGAAGAAGTTTTTGAGAGATACCGTTACTCCTCCCATGTTCTATTTTCTACCAATAACCAGCGAACTGTCAGATTCAAGGGCTCTTACAGCCTCAGTGTGGGCCCTGGCAAAAGGACAGCTTGGCACAGAGCCAGGGCTGGTTCTCAGTAGAAACACCATTGGTGTAAGCAAGACCTAAACCTTTGTAATAGCTGCCAGTTTCTAAGCTTTTTGTGTAGGGAGCAGCAGAAGCCCTCGGTCCTGTTGACTTGGCATGGCCATGTTGAGGATACCAGACCCTCAGACCTAAGCAGAAAAGGCAAAGCCCATGGGGTGTGAGGCTGACGGGGCAGAGGATGGCAAAGACTTCCGTGAGGGTCTCAGCGCAAATATTGGTGGTGTCTGCAGAAAGGGACCGCCACAGAGTTCTCCCCCCCAATATTTATGCCCCGAAGAGTGACCTTCTACAGAGAGTGCTCCTACTGAGGTTGGCTAAACCTGCCTCCCTGTTCCAGCTGTGTCCCATAAACCCCGCTGCTCTGTTTGTTTGTAATAATTTCACCTCCTTGCTCAACTCTATACAATAAACACCAGGAGTTTCCGGGGTTGGGGTGGGGTGGCAGCTGTGGCTTCTCCACCTAAGAGCCTAGTCCACCCAATTCCTAGCATTTCTATCTTGTGTCTGTGCCTGTTTTCTTCATTCCTTCATCCCTACCCTTTTCAGTCGAGTCCCTGGAAGGTGGGTCAAGAGCTCAGAACTGTTACCTGATTTGCAACTCAACCTAAGCTAACTGAACTCCACAGCTCTGGGATCTGACTGGACCATATCAAACTTCAGTTCCCTTGCCTATGACAGGGGCTAACATTTGTATTTGTTTCAGGGGACTGAGTGACCATTCTCAACAGGGAAAGTTAGGGTCAGTCTTGCTGAGAACTTACACTTGGTCATAAGGCCTTGGGAAGGGGCAGGCTGTCTGGGGATGCAAGGAGAAAGATGTAAACAGAATTGAAGCAGAAGCATCCCTGTGTTTAGAGGAAGAACAAGGAGGCAGTTGTGGTTGGAACAGAATGAGCAAGGGGGTCAGTGGTGGAAGAGTTCAGAGAATAATGATGGCGCCGTGAACTGATCATGCAGTTTATCCCAGGCTACTGCAGAGACTGGCTTTTATCGCAAGACGCTTTTCAAGTTTGATTAGGGGAGTAATGTGATTTATCCTTTAAACTGGCCTGTCCAGTGTCTGTGTTGGGAGCAGACTGGTGAAGGTCTAGGGCAGGAGCTAGCAGAATAGAAGGAAAGCTACTGAAGTGGCAGGTGGCCTGGGCTGGCATAGTGGCACTGGCGAGATGAAGAGAAGATTGTGGTGGTTTGAAAGAAAATGACCTCCAAAGGAAGTGGCACCATTAGGAGGTGTGGCCTTGTTGGAGTAGGTATGGCTTTGGTGGAGGAAGAGTGTCACCACGGCAGACTTTGAGGTCTCATATATGCTCAAGATACTGCCCAGGGATAACAGACCACTTCCTGTTTCCTGCAAGATGCAGGACTCTCAGCTACTTCCCCAGCACCGTGTCTGCCTGAATGCTGCCATGTCCCATGATGATAATGAACTGAACCTCTGTAATGGTAGCTGCCACTTCAATTAAATGTTTTCCTTTGTAAGAGTTGCGGTGGTCATGGTGTCTCCTCACCGCAATAGAATCCCTAACTAAGACATGAATAGACCCTTAATGTATTTTGCAGTTGTAAACTCAATGTAATGAGTCCATGGACTTATTGTGGCACATGAGGCAAGGGACCCAGGTTAAGTTTGTGATGTTGACATCAGTAACTGGGAAGATGGAGTTGTGAGTGGCAAGGAAGGACCTCAAGAGAAGCAGCATGGGGTAGAAGAAGTGCTGTTTTCATCACGATGATTTTGAGACGTTCTTAGACGTCCACCTGCAGATGTTGAGTAGCGGTTGGAGTGTGGGCACATAGCCTGGGAGTCATCCAGGCTGGGCGCTTAGCACTGAAGCTCTCAGCACATGGGTGCTGTTGGGGCTGCAAGAAGGGACTGGAACCATCTAGAGTCAGTACAGGGAGAAAGGGATCGTGAGGAACGAGTCCCAGGGTTCCTGGCAGGAGAGCAGGGGTGAGAAAGAGCAGCTAGTGAAGGAGAATGAGTGAGAAGTCATGGGGGAGAACCAGAGGTCAGCGGTGTCCCAGAGATAAGGGAAGAAAGTCTTCCAGGGAGGAACCACATTGCTGAGTGAAGGCAGGTAGACTGAGAACTACCTGCTGGACGTAGCTACGTGGAGGTCACTGGTCCTGACAGGAGAAGTATAGGTGGGTGGTGGAAAAGCCTGGCTGACTGGAGTCAAGAGAAGTTGTAGATAGTGGAAGAATTCTGCTACAACAAGACCAGGAACATCGAGTGAAACCAAGAAAGTTCTTCTTCTTCTTCTTCTTCTTCTTCTTCTTCTTCTTCTTCTTCTTCTTCTTCTTCTTCTTCTTCTTCTTCTTCTTCTTCTTCTTCTTCTTCTTCTTCTTCTTCCTCTTCCTCATCTCCTCCTCCTCCTCCTCCTCCTCCTCCTTCTTTTCTCTCTCTCTCTCTCTCTCTCTCTCTCTCTCTCTCTCTCTGGATCCTGGTCTGTATGGATGGAAAGAACCCATGAGAGAGGCAAATTCAAGTTGCAGGGGACACAGAATGTTCTGGTGCTACGGATTTGGATCTGTGAAAAGCTATAGAGTCTGTTGTACAGGCAGAGAATGGCATTAGAAAGGTTCCAACACTTAGTAAAGAGGAAAATGTCTGTGTGGGAGGTGGGGATGGGGAGGGATGGGAACCGGATGCAGGTGCAGGTTGTTTGCAGCAGGCACAGGGTGGGGATAAGGGCATCTGTTTCTGCTGAGTATCCACCCCACCTTGGGAAATACAAAGCAAATTCATCAGCTGAAAGGTGAGATGGAGATTTGAGAAGGAAGGAAAAGGTTTGAACTAGTGGGCCAAGAGAGGGAGAAGGGGATGGTCCAAGGAGGACCAGCACAAAGATCACAACTCAGTGGCCACAGAGAGCAGTGAGGTGGTCGCCACCACTCTCCATCCCCGGGGAGAAAGGTTCAGCATGGCCATGGAGGTGGATCTACATAACTCAGATGCAAAGAAGTAACAAGTGTGGATTGCTTCAGGAGCTGAAAGGTACTTGAGGAGAGATTTCTTATTTTGAGAAATGAAGCAGAGAGATTCATTTGTTACCCACTACCGTGTAACAAACTCTTCACTAACAGCTACTCGATTGAAGACAGCATGCATTTATCACCCACTGTCCCAGTGGGTCAGGAATCTGGGCAGAGCAGAACAGGACCCTCCTGTGTGTCACAGATCACAGTTAGGGGTCTCGGAACAAGGCTTGTCTGCGGGTTCCTCGTTCGAGGACCAGTCAAGGAAGAACCCACTGCTGAACTCACACAGTTCTCAACGGGGTCCAATCTTTGTGTTATTAGACTAAGGGCTTACCCCCTGCTGTGGTCAGTTGCTCTTAACTCCTTGCTAGCTGGTCCTCCCCATGTGCTTATTTCATCAAAGCCAGCCAAGGACAGAACTGATGAGCTGGCTAACACAAGGAAAGTCGCAATCTTTGATAAGAAAATCCTGGGAGTCATATTATCTTAGCTTCTATTACTGAAACAATGCATCTAAGAATTGTCAACTTATAAAAAGGAAAGGTCTATAATTGTTAGGGATCAAGGCTTTGTTGGTTTCTGCCAAGGTTGGCTGGTCCTGTTGCTTTCGGATTTGTGGTGTGTGTGGAGCAAAAAGCCCCCCCCCCCCCGCTCATGGCTAGACTGTAACGGCAGTGGAGGAAACCAGGGCCTTCAGTCCCTTTCGATGGCACCACTCCAATGTCACCCCTTAGGAAATCCCATCATCTCCCAATAGTCCAGACTGAGGACAAAGCCATCAACACGTGGAGACACTATTCTAAAGAGCTCTCATTGTCCACTTGACCCAACCTAGAGTCCTCTCAGAAGGGGATCATCTGGGGGCCTGCCTAGATCAGAGTGGCCTGAGGCCATGTATGTGGGGGATGGTTTTGATTATGAATTGATGTATGAGGGTCCAGCTCACTGTGGGTGGCGCCATTCTCCGTCAGGTGGTCCTGGACCAGTAAGAGTCTGTTACACAAGCAAGCCAGCAGGCAATGTTCTTTTGTGGTTCCTTCTTCAAGCTCCCTCCCACGCCAAATTCCCTCAGTGATGGACTGTGACCTGAGAGTTCAAGCCAAATAAATCTTTTCCTCTGCAAGTTGCTTGTGGTCCAGATTTTCTTTTTATCACAGCAACAGAAAGGAAACTGGAGTGGATACTTAATACCCAAAACTAGAGCAGAAGTCGCCTTGGCCGATTTCTAGTAAAGCCACAATATAGGACACAGTCGCCCCCCCCCACACACACACAAAGAGGAAGAATTTCTACAAAGGTGCAGATAAAATACAAAAGGCAGAACAATTTGGAGCTATTTTAGAGTTCGTCTGTCACAAAGACAAAGAAACAAAATGACATAGCCTAAGCAGAAAGACGGGAAACTGAGGTCGTGAAACACCACAGAGAGACCCCTCCTGTTGAGAGGGGAAGCAGGGTCACTCTTGAAGGGCAAGAGCATCAGAGGACAAGCAGAAGAAACCGGTCATGTCGAGAAGTGTCTGTAGGTGAGGCGGGGCCGTCATGCCCAGCACTGAGGGCCTGATGGATGAGAAGGTGTGTGTTCCTTCTGAGCTGATTGGCAGGGAAGCGCTTTGCCCTAGCAAGAGAAAATGCTCTGCTTTGAGCTGGAAAACAAGTACATGATCGAGGGCTTGCTGGTGACTTGAGGAAAGGAGGATGCTGGAGGCCAAGAGTTCCGGTGACAATAGTGTTTTAAACATGTGTGTTAGGGTAGCCTGTTCCTAGGCCACCATGCTGCAGTCGGGTTCTGACCAGTCCCAGACAGCCCCTGCAGGCACACAGCAAGACAGATATTCTTTCTGAGTGCCCAAGACCCACTAAAGTTTCTTCCCCTCTTCCGGGTGCCTTCTGCTAGTTCCTTAGGCTCTTATCATCCTTGTCCCCCCAAACCGAGGCCTTTGGTCCCCGCCCCACACCTCCATTTTACCCTCTACTCCTTCAGCTACAGTGTCTGTTCAGTATTTCTCTTTAGCTCCTTTGCAGACACAGCGTAAAGAGTGTGTTCTTGGCAAATTAATTTACTGACTAAGTTTACAACTAGTCGAGAAGATTAAACTGCTAAGTAGAAGCTCATAAGATTCCTTTGTTAAGAAATGTAATTCTTATTTTTCAGTATGAATCGTTATCTTTTTCTCGATCATGTGGCTTCTTCAGTCTTTTATTGCTTCAAGAATTACTTATTTTTATTTTATGTGTTTGGCCATTTTGCCTGTATATACATGTATTAGATGTACGCAGTGCCAGCAGAGACCAGAAGAGGGTGTTGGATCTCCTCAAATTGGAATAAAGGTAGCTGAACCGCAGTGTGGGTGCTAGGAACCGAACATGGGTCCTCTGCAAGAGCAGCCAGTGTTCTTAACCACTGGGTCATCTCTCCAGGCCCTCTCTTCAGTCTTTTAATGGTTTAGGGCTACTCCAATAAGAGAGAATTATTACAATTGCCTTTGAAGGATATCTCTTCTAGCAAAGACTTAAAATAATAATCCCGTGGGAAGGCTACAGGAGGATGGAAGCCATGCATGTAGCTGACGAGTGAGAAGTATTTTATTTAAAGCTTAACATCAATGTAAAAATGTTTCCTGCTTCATAAAAGTCTTAGAGAAAGGATCATTATTCCCACACGAATAGAGCGACATCGTGTCTTTTCCATCTTGATAACCCTGCGCACCCAGCCCACGGTGAGCCCATAGCTCTTCTTCAACATGCATTTGTTAAACCGAAATGAGCTGATCTTAGGTAAGACATTAACAAATATGAGTCATCCTCGAATGACGTCAAATGAGTGAAAATTAGAAGAAATCCAGAACACTAGAAAAAATTAGGGGTCAATTTTAACATTGGGAGACTCACTACTGTGGGGACCTGCTCCTCTGGGGACCTGCTCCTGTAGGGTCCCGCTCCTGTGGGGACCCGCTCCTGTGGGGACCCGCTCCTATAGGGTCCCGTTCCTGTGGGGACCCTCTCCTGTAGGTATCCGCTCCTGTAAGAATTTTGCTACTGTTTATACTACTTTCTGAAAACACAGGATCAGAAACTTGTTTTTAAGATAAAATTTTGGGTTGCAATACTTTAGACAGAGAACTAGGGAAGAAACCAGCACTTACCTACAATTCTCCCAGGAAGAATTAAGGTCTACTAACCTTTTCAGATTGAGGGAGAGGAGATGGCTCAGTGGGTAAAGTACTTGCTATCCAAGACTGAGAGGTAGAGTTTGGATCCCTAAGTCAACATAAAAGCCAGAACTAACTCCAAGAGGCAGGTAGCTCCAAAGGACTTGCTGGCCAGGCAGTCTAACCAAATCAGGTTTTAATGAGATCATGTTGCAAAATTTAAGGTAAAGAAGGATAGAAGACACCCATTCTCAACATTCTCTGGGCTACACACACACAGAGACAGGTGCAAGCATGCCAACACACACATATAACATACACATGCATATACTATATAAACACACACACAGAGACATTGGCATGCACACTTGGCATATACACTTCCAACGTTGTCAGTATTTTTAAACCCTCCAATATGCAATTATGTGCTAAAATATAAGCAATATGTCAGGCTGTGTGTGTGCATATGGGTACATAGGAAACTTGTATATATGCTCACATGTGTGGTGCAGAACTTGCCCATCCCCAGAGTTTCTGCAGTAGGAGACCGGCATTATTATTGCTGGGACGATAATAGAATAAAGAAGCCTCTGTTTTACACGTCCATGTACAGATGCGTGACTCACATGATATGTTTTTAAAACCATCGAAACCAGAAATGAATACACAGCCATGGGGAAAGATTCCAACCTGACCCTCTGGCTCCTCCCAGTCTCTGAGTGTTCTCTCCAGAGATGGCCAGCATTGCCAAGTCCTGAGAAGAGTCCCAGAAACATCATCTACGTATGCAAATACACACTCTCGATTTCCCTATGCAGACGGCAACATATGATGTATACTGTTTGGTCCTTAAGCCTGGCGTTTCAAAACTGATGGAAGAGCTTTTAAACAGCAAACTGCCTGAACATGCAGTTAGCAATCAAGACCATTTTTTTTCTCCCCATAAGCTCAGACAGTTAACCTAGGGCAATCACATACAATGCTCTTCCTAGCTGGATAGGTCCCTTCAAGTCGCAGGTTGTCATGTTACTGCTAGACAGTTAGTTCCTGTTCAGTTGAATTTACTTAGTTAAGATGCCATCAGAAAACTCTTGATATTTTTGGTAGCTAAAACAAAATCCTGCAGAACATAACAAAATCAAACAGAGGGAAATTTGGGGCTCAGCTTAAAATACAGCTGGGCAAGCCCACACTCAGTTGCTGGAATAAGAACCAGCTGGGAGGGCTAAATTTAGCCTAGAGCCTTAAATATGGCCAGTCCTGATGTCCACAGCCTCCAGGCAGAGATTTCTGCCCCAGCTCCCAAGTTGGATCATTTGCAGAAAACGCTGAATTTACTAAAACATCCTAGTCAATCTTCTGTGATCTTCTAGGCTGTGAGAGGTTTGATTTCAGGGATCAATAGGCAGACATTATGATTTGTCATGTGGGGGCTGCAGAGCCCAAGGGCCAGAATAATGCCAGAGAGTGGGAGAGGCTACGCAAAATCGTAATGTCAATTTTTAATTTTGATTTTTAGAAGAGGCTAGCTCAGACTTGAATGGGTCTCATGAAGATAGCTGAAAGGCAAGTGGAAAGTGGGCAGATTTATCTTCCTATACGTTCCCCTGGACATATGCCAAGGGCCCTCTGCTTAGGGGCTACCCCAGAGCCCAGGGGAGAGATGCAGAGGACCAACCTCCCAGCTGGGCTCCTCTGATTTGATCATGCAATAAGCCTAAGGGAGGAGGAGCATGACGATCCTATAAGAATATGGCATCTCCCCTGATCCTAAACAGAGCTCTAAAGAAGGCCAGACCACCCTCCTGGGGATCCCCATGTCAGCTTCCCCCAGAAAGGCACATGAGATAGTTGGGGGCACTATTAGGAAGCTGTACTGCCTTCAGCCCAGCTGAGCAGTGCACTGACGGGGAGAAGAGGACTTCTGACTTCCTACAGACGCATGTGCAGAGAACATATCCGCCATGGTCCTTGTGCCCCCCTGCTCTCTGGGTAGTGACAAAGAGAAGTCAGACTGTGGCCCGTCAACGGAAGACACGGTCAGAGGGTGGACATGCTGTCTTTAGGGCTGCTTTGGACTCTATAGTGAAGTTGCTCCCTCCCTCCTCTGGTGCTGTCTGGAAAGGCAATTAGTGTGGTGGGGTACGGGCGTCCCAGGCTGACGGTGGTCAGGTGAAGATGGGAAGGGGCTGCTTGCTTCCTGCTAGTGACTTCTAAGCTGTGGCCAGGCTGTTCTGCTGTTCTGGCCTCAGCCATCTGTGAAAGCCTGGAGCAGTCTTTCTGAGCTCGTCTGGGAACCCAAAGGCCCTCCCTATGGATCTGAACACCATGAACTCTCTGTCATCCTGGGTACATCTGAATCCTTGCCTCAGTGTCCTTCTGGTTCCCAACCTGGCTCCCAACCACAGCTTTGGCTACCAAAGCAGTTTGCTCTTGGCATGTTAGGGTCTTGGTGAATTCCTTGGCTTATGGTGACAGAAGGATCCCCACGAGTACAGTTCAGACCCTGTCTCCCACATCTAACCATGCACAAAGGTCTAGGAGTTAGTATGATACTTATCTATACTAGGCTTAGCCACAGCGTGTCCAGAGCTTCTAGAGATGTCAGCACAGGCTGGGAGTCCACTGGGAGGGGCTTTAAGGAGAAAGCCAGCTAAAGTGTCCCTTACCATCTCCCAAGGTCAATCTGTGTCAAAATTACTCAGAGAGGGTCTGGAGAGATGAATCAGTGGTTAAGACTACTTAGGGTTCTCACAGAGGACCTTGGTTGCATTCCCAACACCACATGGGGGCTCACAACTGTCTCTAACTCTGGCTCCAGGAACCTGAGGCCTTTTCTGACTTCCCAGGGCATCTGCACTGACAAGCACCCTGGCAAGCATTCACACAAAAATAAGTAAACAGATCAGTACTTTTAAAATTACCTGGAGGCTTTGTTGAATGCCCTCCCCTGGGCCCGTGCCCCCAGTTTGGGCTTCAGTGAGTCTGGGGTGTAGCATGTTCTCAGATGACAATCACTACACACATTCACACAATTTAATCTTTCTGTCCTAAATAATGTGGACTGGAGACCACGACAGACTCCATGTGTCCCAGGGTGAGTCGGCTTAGAAAGAATCGCTATTAGCTTCTGCTCTGACAGCTAAGAGGAACTCTCATCACACACACTGAGCAGGAGGACTGACAGTTCAGTGCTGAGGGCTCGGTACCCGCGGTGTCTGCCAACGGAGGAACTTTTGGGATATGTATGGGGCCTAGCAGAAGAAAGTTGAGTCATTAGGGGAACATTCTTAGAAGGAAGACTGAGTTCCTGAAGTCACCTTCTTCCCTTTCTTAAAATGATGAGGTTGCAGGCCTGCTCCGCCGTGGGCTCCCTCTGTGACGCGCTGCACACCCACAGGCCCAGAGTAGCCACAGGCTGAAATCGGAAATCCTGAGTCAAATTCAACACCTCCTCGAAGTTGACTGTCTCTGGGGCTCTGTCACAGTGTGCGGAGCTGACTGACAGGGCCTCGGGGGTGTTTTCTCTGTATCATTGGACAGGAGGACCTCAGGCTGCAGACCCAGGCACTTTCCCCCTTGGCAGCCTTCCCTGAGTATTATCAAAAGGGTAGAGGGGCAGAGCAGGGGCCCCTCTTCATCCTGAACGGTCTCCAGCCAACAGGGCCTCCTTCAGGAACAATGTCTATAAGTGGGTATAGCAGTACACACTCTGAGGAGGCTGAGGCAGGAGGATTGCTGCGAGCCTGGGGCTGGTGTGGGTTATATAATGAGTTCCAGAAGGAAATCTGGTGTGATGGGGCAAGGCAGTGCAGAGGTTCCTCCATCTTGTATTCTTGCTGAGGCCAGAATCCTATGGAAAATTATCCAACTCTATCCTAGGAATCCACGGTCAAGGCTCCTTACCTAACCACTTCATCTTAGTTTATGTTAAACTCCCTGCTTGGGTGAAGCAAATCCCCCCCTTACCTGCTAGGAACCTCCCACTCCACCCTACCTCTACCCCACATCCCACCGTAACCCCACCACCCCTAGTGCTGAGCAAGATGCCAGGACAACATGATTTCTGCCTTCAAAAAACCCTGTTTTCTGGACACAGCGTGCTCTACTTGGGATCCCAAATACCTGAGTGTAATCCCTCTGACTGTAATAAAGACTTTCAATTGGCTGTAAACTGAGCCAGAGTGCTCCTCTCTGGTGGCCTCCCGGTTACATCAATATCAAAACAAAGCACCAGGAACTCCCAAACTGTGAATTATTTCTACCGGTGCCATAACCACCTCCGGTGAACGCATGAGATTGTCTTTGTTCAGGAAAAGGCTGCCTCCTCGGCCCTGAGTAAACAGAAGAAACCTGCTTGCTTGCAGAGGAAGGATCCATGGTATCGCAGGCCTAACTTCAATCCCAGCAGGAGGCGTGGCTTCCCCAGTGGCTCTTCAGTGCTGCCCAAGGAGAACATGTGTTCCAGATGTGTACGTCTATTCCAGATGTGTATGCATAGCAGTGAAGGAGGTACCTCCTGCAGGGTCGTCTGTGGAGGCGGGACTGTATCAGCCAAGCAGGGGCTGTAGGATCGCCTTCTGAGAGAGCCCTGGGTGTGGATTCCACATTTGCATTCTCTGAACATTTTGTTAGTGTTTCAGTGGGTTACCACTCTCCAACTTAGGGTGCAAACGCTAAGAGAAACTCCTCTGTCACCTCAGCATTAACATAAAGGGGCTGGAACCAGATGTGGTCCCTCTCTTACAGAAGGGCGGAGTCATCGCCTTCCTTTCTTCCTAAGTGGGGCCTACCTTGCTTGTCTTGATCCCATAATTCTAAATACATACCTTGTCATACAACTGAAGGTATTTTAGATCTTAATGATTTCTTGGCACCAAAGTTCCTGGCCTGACTTCAACTCTCTTATTTCTCTTCAGACTTTAGGATTTTTTTTTTTTAAAAAGCACTGCTAATAAAATATCTGTCAGGGAAGTTATCATTTAAAAACCATCCTTTTGCACAGCGAGGTGTTATTTTATGGGAAAGCACAGCTTGTATTTTGGGGACATAAAATGCTGTCTCAAGGGGGAACAAATGAAACAACTTCTAAACAAGAATTCCCAAGAGAATCAGAAACATTGCTTCCTTCCATTTAGACTCCAGAGAGTCAGGGAAACAACGTGGAGGCTATTCCTGACACGAATTCCATAGTGTAAGCAAAGCTACCAGACAGCGGGAAAATTGGGGAAAATAAAAGGAAGCTTGTTGCGTAATGATACTATTGAAATGTCAGGGCTCTTGGAGGTAGATCTGAGCAATCCAAATGAAAGCCACGAGGTTAAAATGTCACCATGCTGTTTGGCTTCTGGTCGCTTGTCTCCATGACACCAGCTGTTTACATGCTTTTGGAGGCAAATCAAGGCCACAACAGCCCCAGAACTCAGTTCCCTGGCTGAACTGAGGGTTGGTTCCTCCTTGGTTTGCTGGAGTATAAGTTGTCATTTAACATCTCTCTCTCTCTCTCTCTCTCTCTCTCTCTCTCTCTCTCTCTCTCTCTCTCACACACACACACACACACACACACACACACACACACACGAACTCTTTTGATGGTCTCATCATAAGCAACTTCAGTCTGGATATACTTGCTAGCTGAAAAATATTTTGTTCGCTTTTCAAACAGGGTCTCATGTATCCCCAAACTAGCCTCAGACACACTGTTAGCCAAGGTTGACCCTAAGCGTCTCTGTTCGCTCTGTTCCTCCAGCTTTCACCTCCTAGATGCTGGATTACAAGCATGCACCACCGTGCCTGCTTCATAAAAAAATCAGGGCTTCATCCTTCCATCAGAGAAATGAAAATCAAAACAACTCTGAGCTTTCATCTTACACCTGGAAGAATGGCCAAGACCAAAAACACTGATGACAACTTATGCTGGAGAGGATGTGGGGTAAAGAGAACACTCCTGCATTGCTGGTGGGAGTGCAAACTGGTACAGCTCCTTTGGATATCAGTTTGGCGATTTCTCAGAAAATTAGGAAACAACCTTTCTCAAGACCCAGCAATACCACTTTTGGGTATATATCCAAAGGATGCTCAATCATACCACAAGGACATGTGCTCAACTATGTTCATAGCAGCATAATTTGTCATAACCAGAACCTGGAAATAAGCTAAATGCCCCTCAACCACAAAATGGATAAGGAAAATGTGGTATATTTACACAATGAAGTACTACACAGCAGAAAAAAATATGACATCTTGAAATTTGTGGGCAAATAGATAGATCTAGAAAACATCATATTGAATGATGTAGCCCAGACCCAGAAAGACAAGTATCATATCTATTCACTCATAAGTGACTTTTAGACATAAAGCAAAGAAAAAACTAGCCTACAATTCACAATCCCACAGAACCTAGACAACAAAGAGGGCTTTAAGAGAAACATACATGGATCTAATCTACATGGGAAGTAGGAAAAGACAAGATCTTCTGAGTAAATTGGGAGCATGGGGACCATGGAAGAGGGTAGAAGGGAAGGGGAGAGGAAAGGAGGGGAGCAGAGAAAAATATATATCTCAATAAAAATAAATTTTAAAAAGCAGAGCTTCATGTATCCTAGGTGAGCACATCAGCAGTGGGGATATATCCCAGGCCAGGGGCGTCCAAGATCAAATAAGAACCTTTTAGCTGCTTCTCAAATGCCTGCATGGGTCTCAGCATCCTTTCTGAAGGGCTTGTCTGCCTTCACGACATCCCTTCCATTGTATCCTGATTGCATCCACTTTCTTTTCCACTCACTTCCACAGAGACCACTTTCCTGCCATATTGTAGGCTGCTGGAGACAAGAGCTAGAGCTGAGAACAATACCTTCAGACACAGTTACAACACTTAACATTGCTGGGAGACGGGACACAACGAATATGGATATATATGTCTGTATATAGCCCTGGCCTTTCCTAGAACTCACTATGAAGATCAGGCTGGCCTCAAACTCCCAGAGATACATCTGTCTCTGCCTCCCGAGTGAGCGCTGGGGTTGAAGGTGTGTGCGACCACGAGAAATTATCAAGACGTGTGTGGGGCTGGTGAGGCTGCCAGTAGATAAAGTCCTTGCTGCAAAGTCTGGATCCCCAAGTTCAATGCCGAGGCTCACATGGAGGGAGGAGAGAAGGGCCTCCTGGAAGCTGTGCTCACCCTGGCACTTGTCCGTGCACTCGCCTGCCACACACACAAAGAAATGCAACATTGAAAAAGACATATACAGCCAAGCCATCCATGGAAGCTGTCCTTTTGACTCAATCTTCTGAGTTCTCAGAGACCCCACGACCTACAAAATAACCCGAATGTTCGACCTTGGTTTAGGACCAAACATTTCGGTGAAGTACAATCTTCCCACAGTTTTGACTCGCTTTCTCTAGTTTTAATTTTTATGAAGTGAGACATTAACTGAAGCAAGGCCGAATGAAACAGGCCAGTAAACCAGTTCAGTCTGGATTAGAAAGCATCTAAACAGAGCAAAATAAAACAAGGGACTGACTTTTGACATAAGTCAGGAACATACTGAATATCCTTGAAGATTGTTTTCCTATTTAAAAGCAAAGCTCAGGCCAAGTGTGTTGCCACTCACCCTCCACCCGAGCACAGGGACAGCCGAAGCAGTAGGATCACGAGTTCAAGGCTCGCCTGAACTATACACTAAGACCCTTTGCAGTCAATAAGGAAAGACAGCCTGTGCCTCACTCTTCAGCTAATTTGACAAAGGACACCCAGCAGACCCTGCTCTTGTCAAATAAACATGTGTACTCCTGCTATCAAAAGACAAGCAAGAGGCCTTATTTATTTTCCCCACCTCATTCCCCAAAGGATTCGAGTTGGCTTTATTCAAACACACACAGAACAAACTAAACACAGGAAAAGCAGCCAGATCAAGAGAAAACAGGGATGGCTAGTAAAAACATTGGGAGGGGGTGGTAAGGGGAGATGCTAGCAGGAAATCTATGAATGTCTAAGTTTGGATCTGAATTTCTTGAGGTCAAGGCAAAGACAGCAATGTGATTGGCTATGCATTTCATGCTGGGACCGAAGATCTAGTTCCTCCAGCCTGTGTGTCAGAGTCACACCAGATCTCAGCAGTTCCCTTTGTGGAGGGGGTTTAGTCTATGTATCGAGGGACTCCTCAGCTGAACCATGCCCTGCATCTCGTAAGACCAAGGCCTGCTCTTTTGTTGAGCCAACCCAGAAGGCCTCGCCGTGTTACTCAGGAGGAGACGGCCCCTTCCCCATGGCAGCATCCATGCAAAGATTTAGTCGTGGACATTACAGTTTGAGTTGCCACTACAAAGACCCTGGAACAGTCTAAAAAGGCAGAACAGTCCACCACTCTCTGCACAATAAACATCCGTCCCTATCTGATTGCCAGAAACCAAGATGCTCCCCAATGCCTAAGACCCCATTTGGCTTCACTAGACTCCTTTTCCAAGTGCCCCAGGCTCCCAACCCCCAAGGATGACACATGTGTTTCTTAGGTGGCTGTCATGGAAAGCTAGGAGCTAAACCATCACCATCTCATGCCCATGCCTGATAGTCAAGCCTCCCAGGGACAGGCTCTATTTCTTATGAGTGACTTTTCAACCCACTTAAAATCTAATTAACTGACCCGAGGACTGATTGATTAACAGATTGTGTGCAGAGCGGAGTCAAAGATGCTCAGACCGTGGCACTACCTCTGTGTCCCACGAATGCCATTTAGTAACAGCTTTGCCATCCATCAGAGGCCAAAGATTTTGTGAGTTGACCTCCAACTTCTAGAAGTGCACAACCCTTGCCCTCTTCTGTACAGAACACGCTGGAAGCACTTAGGGTTTGCTCTTTGAGCCTTGATTTTAGTTTACAATGAGGAACAAGGAGGTGAAAGCAATCGGCAGATGGGGATATTTTCTCTTCCCTCCTTCCCACTCACCCTTGCTTTCTCAACCCCTTGTCAAATATAACTACTCATTTCATGCTTGAAATCATATGTTTCAAGAAAGGATGTTTCTGCCCACCCTGCCTATAGCAAGGCTGTCTTTCTGGGAAGCCCAGAGCAGCAGCTAGAATGTTACTCTACTCTCTGCCTTCTGCACACATCTTGCCTATTGGTGCCTTCTCATAATTAAAGCCGTCAGCCTGTGGATAAGCAGCTGTGCCAAGGAGCTGTGGGCATCTTTGCCCTGATGATGTGGCCATGTTCTGTCCTGTATCATTTAGCAGCAGTCAAAGGAAAGCCCATTCTGAACTCAAAGAGTCTACAAACTTTCTTGTGTCGATGCCAAAACTGTGCCTTCTCTTGCTGGGTACAGGGTTTGTGAGGTTCATCTACACGGTCTGTGGTAGTTTGAATAGGTATGGCCCCATAGACTCGTCTGTTTGAATGCTTGGTCCATAGGTAGCCTTATTGCAGCAGGTGTGGTCTTGTTGGAGAAAGTGTGTCACTGTCGAGGTGGTGGGCTTTGAGGTTTCAGAAGTTCAAGACAGGTCACTTCCCACTGCCTGCCAATCTGGATGCAGAAGTCTCAGCTCCTTCTCGAGCACCATGTCTGCCTGCACGCGGCCATACTTCCCGCCATGATCATAATGCATGACTAAAGCTCTTAATGGTAAGCCAGCCCCAGTTAAATCCCTTCCTTTCTAAGAGTTGCTGTGGCCATGGTGTCTCCTCACAGCAATAGAGACTGTAAGGCTGGTGAATCATCCTTCACCCATTATTGCAGAGTACTATCACTCCATTGTAAGAATACATATTCGGAACTGCTCTGTGGCGCACACCTAGCTCTTGGGAAGCAGAGGCAGGAAGACCTCTGTGAGTCTGAGGGCAGCCTGGTCTACATAATAAATTCCAGGCTAGTCAGGGCTACACAGAGAGAAAGACCCTCTCAACAAAAAGGTGGAGGAGATGGAGAAGAAGATGATGACAATATAAAGGATGCATAGTCAGCCTCGTAATTCCTTGTGGGATCAGTTCCAGGATATAACACCTCCACACGCACACCCATTGATACTAAAACCCAAAGACATTTAAATCCCTCATTAGATGGCGTAGTAGTTAGTTTACGTCTAACCCATGAACTCTCTCACCCATATGCCTGAAGTCATCTCTACAGTATGTATAATACCTAAAGCATTGTAAATACTATTCAGTTCCTATATTGCATTGTTAAGAATAATGACAAGAAAAGTCTGGTTATATTCAGTATAGATATATTTTTTCCTAATTGAAGAACTTATTTTCAATTATGTATATGTATGGATATGTCCATGTGAATGCAGGTGCCCTCAAAAGCCAGAAGAGTGTGTTAGATTCCCCTGGAGCTGAAGTTATAGGTGATTGTGAGCTGCCAGGAGTGGATATTGGGAAGCAAACTCAGGTTCTCTGCAAGAGCAGCAAGTGCGCTTCTCCCTTCCGAACACACCTCCAATTCTTCCCAAGTTCCTCTCCGGAAGTCCCACCTATTCTCTCCTGCCTATTTATTGACCATTCAGCTCTTTATTAAACCAATCAGAAGGTACCTTAGGCAGAAACACATCTTCACAGTGTACAAAAAGCATATCCCGCTGGGCGGTGGTGGCGCACGCTTTTAATCCCAGCACTCGGGAGGCAGAGGCAAGCGAATCTCTGTGAGTTCGAGGCCAGCCTGGTCTACAAGAGCTAGTTCCAGGACAGGAACCAAAAACTACGTAGAAACCCTGTCTCGAAAAATATCCCACACCAGTGGCTTTTGGGAACCCAGGTCCTCTGCAAGAGCAGCAAGTGCTCTTAAGTGATGAGCCATCTCTACGGCCCCTCCTAAATGGTTTTGATCCTCGCTGGATTAAACAGGCAGATGCAGAACCCACGGAAATCGAGGGTTGGTGGTGCTACAATTACTCATTCTCCGGTTGCTAGATATTGAGCTCTTCCAGCTTATGGCTTTTGTGGGAAAAGGTTGCTATGTGCAGTGTGTGTGTGTGTGTGTGTGTGTGTGTGTGTGTGTGTGTGTGTGTGAGTTTTACTTTGGGTATAAGTTTTCATTTTTTTCTAGGAATTCCTAGGAATAGAATTGCTAAGTTGGGTGTAGTTTGTTTAGTTGTATTCGACGATGTCTGTGATGGTTAATCTTTACTGTCAACTTGACTAGGTTCAGAAGTACTTAGGAGATGGAGGCGCACCTCTAGGTATGTCTGTGAGCGCATTTCCAGAGAGTTAACTGGTGGAAGGGGACCACCCCATCTGCTGGAGGCCCGGACAGAATGAAGTGGGGGGAGAAAGCCAGCAGAGCACCTCATCCAGCTCCACATGGGCCACCTGGCTGCGCAGCTCTGTCCTGCGGTGCCCTTCTTGCCACGATGGAACAAACCCTTTGAAGCTGTCAACAAAATGATGCTTTAGCTCCTTGAGTAGTCTTTTCCAGGGATTCTTGTTACGGGGATAAAATGTAGCCAATATGCTACCAAACCATTCCCCAAAGTGGTCAGACTGTTTACAATCCAATGTTTACCTTCAACATTGTGCATTGTCACACAGTAATTCAAGTCACTCCACAGCCTTACAAAACGAAGCTTTATCTTTTGACCCTTAGCTATTCTGATGGATGTATATACAAGGGATACTTCCAGCCGCATTTTAAACCTGCAGACTCAAAAATTACATGGATGATCCATTTCTGTAAAGGTCTAAAAGTGAAAGGTAACCAAGGTGAAAAACTCAAAATAGAAGCTGCCTCTTCGTGAGTCACGAGTAGGAAGAAACACAGGGAGCTTTGTGGAGAAATAGAGGTGTTCTATATCGCAGTGGGGTATGGGTTACACGGAAGTATTCATTTGTCAAATTTGCATTAAGATTCATCCGTCTTCGGGAGCAGATGTATAACCGGGAGGATGTATAACAAATGGAATGGGAGTGGGCAGATATGGATCAGACGGGAATGGAGGACACTGGCAATTGTTAAAGCTGGGGGTCAGGCCAGGGTGGTTCATTATCTCTTCTATTCACTTTGTATGCACTGAGAATTTTCTATAGCGAAAGCTTTTAAACTATAATTGCCAATCCATAATTCCTTTTGACTACAACAAGACTCACGGAACATTATCTAACATCCTTTATTGGCTCTAGGTTAAAAATGAGAAATTAAGTGGCTCATGCCGTGAATCTGGCTCCCGAGTCTCCCCTCGGTTCCTGGATAGCTTTCATTTGAAAGTCTTCAGAAGTGGAAGAGGTCGACGCTGTAATGTGGGCTCGGTCGTGAGCCTGGTAACTCGTGATTCTTCAGAAAAATAAAGATTTTTTTTAATTTGAAAATTCATGAGCACTCATTGTTAGCAAATTGCATGAGAATAATTTTACATCCAAAAACATTACATTGCCTGATTTAAAAACAAACTTAGCTACACGTTTATAAATGAGTAATTTTTTGTATGCTTTACCACAATATAAAGTGTAAGTATGCACTGGAGGGGGGCTCCCTAGTTAAGAATGTGTTATTGCTCTTGCAGAGGACCGGAGTTCAATTCCCAGCACCCATGTTGGGTGTCTCACAATTGTCTTCAACTCCAGTCCCAGGGGAATCTGATGCTTTGGTTTCTATGGATACCTGCATTCACATGTACTTACCCATACCCCCCACCCACCTATAATCCCCACCTACTCATACTCTCAACACACACCTACCCCCACCTACCCATACCCGCCTCACCTATGCATACCCCCACCTACCCATATTCCTCTCACCTATCCAGATCGCCACCTACCCATACCCCCAGTTATCCATACCCCCCACATACTCACACAAATAAAAAAAAATAAAAAAGGAAATCTTTAAAATTTCAAAAATATATAAGCAACATAAACTCCCAGATGAAGGAATGAGACATGTTCTCCCACATCCCAATATTTATTTTCCTTGCCCCAGCATGCCACATTATACCCATTATTGTAGTTCCCGGAAATAAAATACCTCGAAAACATATTTCAGATGATTGTCTCCAAGTTCCTAGTATGCAACAACCCAGGCACCAACATTACTTCACGTCCATAAAGACAAGTTTTGTGAACAGGTGGTTCATCTGTAAACATATGAGAGTTAATTGTTTGGTTTGTTGGTTTTTGTTTTTTGGGTTTGTCTGTTTGTTTGTTGAGACAGGGTTTCTCTGTGTGGCCCTGGCAGTGCTGGAACTCGAACTGTAGACCAGGCTGGCCTCAGAGATTGACCTGCTTCTGCCTTCCGAGTTCTAGGATTAAAGTTGTGCCCCACCACCAACTGACCAAACAGCTGTTTTCTATCAACCTTTAAATTCCATAATTCAAACACCTCAATTTCAATGGAAGGGCCAGCAAGAAGAAACAGGATGGAAATGATCCTGAGAGAGAGGTGGAATCTTAGGATCGAATCGTCACAAGGTTCTAACTGAGGTTTTCTTCGGGGCTGTGAGCGTCTATCCGGGACCCTCTCAGGCTGGACTGCTGTAGCAGTGTTTTGAAATTTCTGGTTGCTAAGAACTTGGTGGCTTTAGAATAAGAGCCAAGATGCCGCAGGGCAGTTTCTGGCACCAGACATCTGAAGCAACCCAGTGGGTCAGTTGAGTACTCGGCCACAACAAAGTGTTCGGTGATGAAGAGGCGCCACTGTTTTCTTCTGTGAGTATAGGGGGTGCTACGATTTGAATTCAAGGCTTCATGCTCACTAAACAAGTGTCTACCGGTTAGTTACACTCCAGGCCTGACACCCCTGGTTTCTATCCTTGAGTCCCAGGGTTGGAAATGACTGAACTCGTGTCTTTTTATTTTTAAATATGCTTACTTCTTTATCATGTGTGCACACACGCACACAAACACACACACACACACCATGGATTTTTATGTGGAGGTCAGAGGACAACTTGCAAGAGTCACTTCCCACCTTCTACTGTGTGTGTAGGTCCTGGAAACAGGGCTCCGGTTGTCAGTTTGGCAGCAAGTGCCTTTGTCTGGTAAGTCATCTCACTTGCCTGGACCTGTCTGCTCCAGGGATTCAAGAAGTATCTGCTAGCACAGCGTCCTGCACCGTCCTTGTCAGGGAAAGGGCATGTCCTCACCTGTGAACTCAATGGAGAAAATAAAAAGCTAATACGAGGGAGAACAGTTCCAGGGGGGTGTTCCGCATGGAGCCCCATTTCCCCTCCATTTTATTCTCACTTATAATGAAGGTGAGTCTCCTCCAGCCCAAGAAGATGCTCCGCTTTCTGTTCCTAACACAACTGTATTTGCAGGACCAAACCTGGAGTGGGCAAGACAGCGTGCATTGTTCTGCACGTGACAGGAAACTTGAGGTCAGAAATGCGTTGGTTCCCATAAATAATGCTTAGGTGGGAGGGACACAAGGTGGCTGAGTGTGTGGCCAAGGAACGCCATCCAATACCCAGAGCAGCCAGGTGTGGTGGCACATGCCTTTCTCTAATCCCAATGCTTGGGAAGCAGAGGCAGGTAGACCTCTGTGAGTTTGCAGCCAAGCCTGGTATACATAGTAGGTTCCAGGATAGCCAGGTCTATGTAGAGAGACTCTGTGTCAAAAAGAGTAATTCCAGATCCATTTCACCTTTCTGCTCTGCCATTGTTTCCCAGCCAGTCAATAGCTGCCCAGGCTTCAAGTCCCCACATATCAGCATCCAGAGGAGAACAAAGGGGTTATTGTGTCTTGATGTCTCTTTTTCATAACTAAGAAACTTTTCCAGGAAATCCCTCAGTGATGTGTCTGCATGACTCATTGGTCAGAATTGGGCTTCATGCTTCTTTCATGAGTTACCATCAAGGAAAAGGGAATTTCCATAGCTGATTTAATCAAGACAGCTAGAAATAGAGCCAGCCTCCCTAAAAGCTCATGGCCACAAATGGTAAACCAGACAGTTGGGTGAGGTTTTGTTAGCAAATAATTGGCATTTGTCGTTTTTGTGGTTATCTAGATTTGAGGGCATGTTATGAGTCTCGTTCGCCAAAGATGGAAACAAGTCTCAGAGCCTTCCAAGTCAAAGGAGGCAAGCTTCGTGTGGAGTGTTGGACTTCACCAGTTAGACACAAAACTCAGCCAAAATGAGGCATTGGGTGCCAGGCAGAGGACTCTCTCTGGTGACCGTGGAGGGCATTGCAGAAAGAGTCAGCCCCAGAATTGTGCTGCCCTGCGCACCGCATCTAGGCTGCAAGCAGCGAAGAGCTCCCACCTCCTCTGGGAGAGTTTGGGTACAGTTTCAGTTTATGCAGGCATTGAGCCCATTTTCCAGCCTTCTACGGGATTTAAAGCTTCCCGTCCCTGAACAAATCTCCTTCCGGTTTCAAACAAATCTCCTTCCGGTTTCCACAAACCCAGGTGGATTCTTTTGTTCATCATTAGGAGTTCTGCAAGGCAAAGTGAGGAACGTTGTGTTTCCAGCTGAAGAGGATCAGATGTGTGCCTTAACAAAATACCGACGGTGCGTGTTCTCCGTGGTACACTGCAGTGTACCACTGACAGAGAACAGAATATGCCGGTTCCCCGAAGCTGTTCCCTGGGGCCAAAGACAGCTTCCTCCCCTCCGATGGTTCAAACACCCTTTCTCTGGAAGCCTGCCCTCCCTGTCCCTCTCTCCCCCAGCATTTCCACCAAATACCTTGGCACATTCAAGCATCCTATACCCCATAATAGGTGCAATTTAATATCATTTTGTTGTTAGACAGACCACTGGATGTGGACCTGGTAATTTAATATTGTTTTGGGGGGAATCCCAGACCCATGTGGTTAAACCTAAATTTAAAAGCTTTCCAATGTGAAGGCTGAATGCACTGGAATTTGTCTCCTCTGACAGGTAACTAAAAGGCAATGTCCTGTCCCTGCAGTTTACACAACAGTTTATGGAACAGAAAACATGGCAACATTGATGCTACTTTAAAGAATGGAAGGAAACTTCATTTCTGATTCTACGCTTCTTAGGCGTCAACAAAGCTACCGGTGGGTCCCCTTGAACCTTGCATTATTTACTGTCTCGGCTCATAAGGTGGATATAATATCCTACGCTTAAGCCATCTCCCTTGCTAGCTATGCAGGAGGCCTCTGGCTTACAAACATTGTAAGGTTTGTGTGGTATTTAACAGACACAAAACATCCTGCTTTTAGATCATGGGTTCACTGATGCCTGTATCAGCATCTCAGGCTCGGCTCACTGTGTAGATGCTGCCAGCTAATCCCTCCCGTTGCCAGAAGTGGGGCATGCTTGATATACTGTCTTTAAAAGAAGGAACGTGCACCTAACTGCTGTTTCATTTTGTAGATCTTAGATATTGAGGCTTTCCTGTGGTTCCGGCTGTGAACACTCTCTCTTCCAATACTCTCAAGTATTGACCCCATGTTTCTCTGCGATTCAGAGCTGGCACCAGGCCGAGGTGTGGGGGTGAGAGTGTAACACACAGAGATGCGCACATTATCAGGGATGTTCCAGAAAGCACCCACTGTGTGCTTTCTCAGGGGACCGTTTTTTAGACCAAGTTAACCCCTTTAGAGGGTTATTATACTCGGTTGTCCTAATTATGACCGGAAGACCTGAGGGTGGGGATTTCTTCCTTCATCTGAAAACTGCCAGATACTTTATTTCAAATCTTACAATTGCTGCGGGATGAAGATGACCACCAAATCTGTGCAGGTGTGAGCTGTCGTCTTGACATTTGCAAACTGTGAGATAGATAAGCCTTACCGCAGCTCGTCAGAGTCTGCGACTTCCCTGGATTTTAAGCAGATAATTCCTTCTTTCCCCTGTATTTTCTCTGCCGAAAGTATAATCAGTAACTTAAAAAAAGTAGTCACTCAAAGATTATTTATGTCTGGCAAACATAGCTCAGTTTGTAGGGCCAGTTTAGTTTCTCGCAGAAGACTGGGGACCTGGAGACAGAATGTGCTTTTTTTGAGCTGCGTTTGGGAAAGGGAATTAATTGTAACTCTTGCTCTGCAGGCTGTGCCTTGTGGGAGAGGACAAGAAGTCACAGAAATATTCTGGGGCTCCGGGCAGGCATCATGAAGATGTCGACACCATGGCCTTTCCCCCCTAGCTTAGCAAGCAGCTTCTCTGGCTACCAGGTGAACCCAAGAGGCCATTTAATGGCTCCTTTTGGATACCCGTCTTCGTGGTGCCCTCTGGTGGCCTTAGACACCGCGGCTGCTGCCTCAGCAAAATTGGACCTTGATGGGATGTATCTAGAGTTATCTTTCGCTCACATCGTTGTGGCCCAGGTGTCTGCAGACACTGCTCCAGAGGAGGGGAGTGGGTTTGTTTCCTAAGCACACAGCAACGGCCATGCCGCCTCTCTCAGTAGCTGACACACGGGGAACCTGATGGCCTCTTTCCTTGAGAACTGCTCTGATTCTCCGTGCCCTGCGTCACTTAGGTGACCACGGCATGTCACTGCCTCAAAAAGTATTTCTATAGTTTTCAGCCCTGGAGACTAGATAGACCCAAATCAAAAGATGAAGCTGAGCTGCTACGCCACGTGTAAGAGGGAATGCAAACTGCATCACCGGCTTACAGGTAAGAGCGGAAACAGCAAAACCTGGAGAAGAACGCAGAAGAGCCTTGTGACACTGAGGCAATGGAGCCGTGGGTCTGGGGACAAAGGCATAAGCAATGCACGGGGGTGGGGATAAATTAGGCCCCAGAGAAGTATGACCCTGTAACATCAAAGGACATACAAGCTACAGAATGGGAGACTCGGCAGATTGCACATAAGATGCTGTGTGACTTCCCGTGGACAGTTACATCCCCCCAAAGTCCCCTATAGCAGCCAGCAGGATAGGTAAGCTGCATCCTGGAGCCTGCGGCCCAACTTATAGGCAGTACCACCAAAGAGCCTCCTCTCCAGAGCTCTTGCTCAATGTTTTCATCACTGTGGAGGAATGTATGTTAGTCTCATCGCTTTCTAAGCTTTCCATAACTTCCACAAGCTTTCTAGGCCTTTGAGCCTCTCTCTCCCTGCCTCTCTCCAGGAGGGAATGTTTCAATTTGAAGGAGAGAGATATATAATATGTACAAGGGGTCTAAGGTCCACAATATATAAAGAATTTTATTTTCTCAATAACAAAGGAAAACAACTAAATTTTAAAATACCAAAGCACGTGGTTTCACATTTCTCCAAAGAAGATGCGTATGCTGACATGTATAAGAAGGGACGCTGAGTATCTCTTCTCACAACGGAAATGCAAGCGAAAACCACCTTCACACTCACTGGGACGGTTATAATCAACACCAGGAATTAGAAAGTACTGTCCAAAACACGGAAAAGTTGCAACATTCATTCCTTGCTGATAAGAATGTAAAACGTGCCGGATGGTGGTGGTGCAAACCTTTAATTCCAACACTTAGGGGGCAGAGGCTGGTGAATCTCTGAGTTCGAGGCTTGGTCTAACAGAGTGAGTTCCAGGAGAGCCAGAGCTACACAGAGAAACCTTGTCTTGAAAAACAAACCAAGAATGTAAAAATGTGAGCTACTTTGGAGAAGGGCTCGATGGCTCCAAAAGATGCTAAGTACAAGGGCTGCCAAGATGGTTTGGTTGACGGAGGTGCTTGCTACTAATCCTGGAAACATGAATTCGATTTCCTGGAACCCACGTGGTGGAAGTGGAGAAGTGACTCCTGCCATTTGTCCTCTGATCTCCACAGTGCCCACTGTGGCACTTGGGTGTCCCCTCCACATATACACAGAAATGCACATTGAAAATGTCGTGTTGAGAATGGTCAGGAGTAGTGAGACGCACTTGTATCCAGCACTTAGAAGGTGGAGGCAGGGAAACTACAAGTTAAAGGCCAGCCTGGGCTACACAGAGAGAACCTATCTCAAAGCAAAAGAACAACGAAACAGGAAATCCTCCAGATATCTTCTCTGTTTATTGGTTGTGAGACTCCCGATTCAGAAGAGGTCAGCTTATGTTCTCGATGAAGATATGCCACCCAGGAGGCCTTAGAGTTTCCACCCTGCCCTGATGCATTAGGCCACACCCCTTTGATTCAATCACCTTCCACAGTCATCCATGTTCCAAAGCCAGATTTTTGTTTTAGGGAAAAAAAATGGAGTGAGAGCTGGCTTTGCAGGTAAAAGGGATGTCATCTTGTGCACCGTGGGCTTCCCAGCTGCAGTTTCCTGGTCAGTGAGAGACTCTGCACCAGGAGAACTAAACAGAACATGATAGAGCAGTAGACTGGACGCCCTCCTCTGGCTTCCGTGTGTGTCTGCGCGCACAGGTGCACACCTGCGCAGTGAGAGTCTGGGCGCTCAGTTTGACAATGGCCGTGTAAGGCTCTGTGCAGGATCTATAAGGTACTCTCAGGCTCAGAAGAACACGCCCTCCTACTGAGGAGCAGACAGTAGAGAAGTCCAAGGAAGGACAGCCACAGGAGAGGCAGGGAGGAGCTGGAGAGATGGTAACTGTTAGAGGGTGGTGACCAACTGAGCACACGTGCCCTGTGGAGGCCATGGGGATTGGCATTGCCAGGAAGAACTACAGAGATGGGGCAGGCAAAGGGATGTGGTGCTGCCCACGGGGCCATTTCTCCTTCCTCTCAGTGAAATGCTTGTTTGGTTTTTGTTTTCTTGGGATACCCTCATGTTTTATAAGGAGCATGACCTAAATTGACCTTCCTGTCTGCACTTCTCAAATGCTGGGATTACAGGTATGCACCAGTACACCCAGTTTGGGGAGAGTCCTGAGATCGTGGCCTGAGATTCTGGGAAGGTCCTCCCACAGGGCACTGTCCCGTTCAGCGTCTTGCCTGTAGCTGACCATGACCTCGGTCAGGGTGGACCTGCAGCGGCTGCTGTCTGGACCTGTGAAGCAGACCAGCTGCTCTGAGATGTAATCCAGCGTCCAAGAGCCTAAGCCACTTAGCTCCAGGTCTGGCAACTGAGAGGGGGGCATGTCATGGGATGGACAAAGGGTCCAGCAAGAACCTGACCTTTCCACTTAGTTAGAGGTCAGAGAAAGGAGGCTCCGACAGTTGGGGGGAAGGTGAGCTGCAGCCCCTGACCGGAGAGGGGCAGGACCCCAAGGGAGTCCCCATTCCTGCACTAACTATGCAATGATACCAAGAGATCCTTTTCAAAGTTTGAGCTCTCAACATCAAACCAAAAGCAGAGACAACGTTCTGTTTCCTTTCCTGACCTAATAAAATGTGTCAGAACCACTATCCATTTCAGCAACCTCCAAGTGTGTGTGGGGGGCGGGGGGAGGTGCCTAGAAAGCATCCGCTCCCTGAATGACTCTGTGCTGAAATTCACTTCCCCTTTGCAGTTCGGGCCAGACGATTGGCTCTCCGAGGCTCTGAGAGAAACTGTTTTCTTCACACCCCGTCGCGAATAGGCGTCCTGTTTCTTTCTGTGATGATTGCGCTGTGTCTGCATCACAACTTCGCTGACACGGGAAGCGAGACAGGCTTATTTTAAACTTTGTATTTTGAGATCGCGGTAGACTCCCATTCAGTTGTAAGAATAACAGACAGAGGTCCCTAGAGGCCCCACCCTCCATTTGTCTGGTTCCCCGATGGTGAAGGCTTTCAGGGCTCCGATGCACTCACAGCCGGCAGCGTATCGATTCCTCGCCAGATCTGGGGTTTCTCTGTTTCGTGTACGTTAAGTGTGTGTTTAGTGCTGTGGACACGAGCCGCTCTGCGCTCTGCTGAAGAGAAAGTCCTCTGCCAATCACTTCAGTGCTGATGGAGAGGGGCTGCTATTTGTCTTCTTGTAGGTGATACGATGCCCTCTTTAGCTAATATCTTTTATTCAAATAATACAAAATATTACATGGCTCTTATGCCTTTGAAGATGTGTTTAGTAGCTTTACATCTCTGACCCGGGATCTACTAAGATCGCCTACACCTCCAGCTGGACTCCAATGTCCAGTGATAACAGTTCAATACAATCTTCCTTTTCTGGAGCTAATGCACCCTCTTGCCATGTTGTTGAGACATTCTTAGGTGTTCTGGTTTGCTTTTCTGCTCTGTGATAAACACTCTGAGCCACACAATTGGGTGGGGTGATCGTTTACCTGAGGCGTCTAGGGGATACTCCATCACGGAGGAGAGTCAGGTTAGGAACTTCCGCAGCAACTGAAGCAGAAACCAGGGAGGAGCCCTGGTCCCTGCCTTGCTTCCTCCTGCTCAGGCTCAGTTGTTTCCTCCCACAACCCAGGGCCAGCTGCTCAGGGTAGGCTGTGCTCTCCCCATATCTAACAGCTAACAAGAAAATGTCGCACAGACAGACCCACAAGTTAATCTGATCAAGGCCGTTCTCAGCGAGTTTCCTTCTTCCCTCTCGCCTGTGTCATTTGACAGCTGGAACATACTAGGACACTGGGATGAATGTGATCATGCCAAGCAGAGGCAAAGTGTCCTTGATAACCTCTAAACTATGGCCGCAGTCTTCTTTGGGAGTCCTTCTAGGGGCAGTATGACTGTCTTCACTCAAGAGTACCGGTGGACACGTCTCCTCTGCAGCTTCAAGCCCGGGGGCTGCTTCTTCTGTACTGCCAGGTACTAGAGGTAGTTCCCACAGGTCATTCTGCACACTGGCGCCATGTACACAGCACAGGGGTCTTCCGTCTTCCCGTGTAGCCCGATGGTCAAGCTTTCCCTCCTCCTGTTCCCTCTTGTTTGGTCCCTCTTCTGGCCTCATTAAGCCACTACGTTTTCCAGGGGAGGATCTGGCCAGTCTACACTTCTGAACTTATGATCTGGTTCCCACATCTGACCCACCTCCAAATCTAGTAGCCTTCAAGCCCTGCTCCAACTTACAACCCCCTCCAGTCAGATCCCAGCGCTCAGCCACATTGTGCTGGCCACTTAGTTCAACCTCCAGATCTCATCGTAGCTGCAGCTGCTATGAGCTCTCAAGGTCTCCTGCCTCCCAGCCCATGACGCTTTCCACTGACCACACCTGGTTCTTCCCTTGTCAACCCAGCTCTGTGCCCTTGTACAGCCTTCTTCAGCCCCCTCCAGCCTCCTCCAGCCTCCTCCAGCCCCTCCAGCCTTCCCCAGCCCCTCCAGCCTCCTCCGGGCCCCTCCATCCTCTAGCCTTCCCCAGCCCCCTCCAGCCCCCTCCAGCCCATCCCAGCCTCCTCCAGCCCCCTCCAGCCTCCTCCAGCCTCCTCCAGCCCCTCCAGCCTTCCCCAGCCCCTCCAGCCTCCTCCGGGCCCCTCCATCCTCTAGCCTTCCCCAGCCCCCTCCAGCCCCCTCCAGCCCCTCCCAGCCTCCTCCAGCCCCCTCCAGCCTCCTCCAGTCTCCAGGCCACCCTGCTTCTCACGTTACTTCTCCTTTGGCCGTTGCCAGACCCCCTCACCCTCTATGACTTCTGTTCTCTGGATCCAGGAAACCACAGAAAGCAGATGTGGGGTGGACCAACCAGGTGCAGTGGGAAATCGAGGCAGCTCAGAACGTGGCTGACACTCTACTTTTTCCTTTCTGCAGGCTAGCTGGGGTAAGTTCCTTCCTGACACCCTACCAAATGACCAATGGCAAGCCAACGCCCTGAGTTCCCTGAATACAGGATCACCCAAAACCATGGCACGCAGTTGGGGGAATGCAGGGAGGGGTCAGAGAATGGCAGTGGCCTCCTTTGGGCAAACTTCATGCTCCTAGGATCATAGCATCACTAAGCCAGACATGAAGCCAGGGTCTTCTACTTTTCCCACGTGTGTGTCCAACAAATGAAGAAACTAAATCTGCTTCCAGGCACATGAAATGGCAATAGTGGTAGTTTAGGGTTGGAAAAATTACTGATTGAAAGTAAACAAAAGTCTTACCATGTGGCCTATTGCATACAAGTCCCCAAGAAACATTTGTTATTATAATAAGATGGAAATGTAGGCTGTCATGCCAACTTTGGGGACAAGGGTGCTCAAAGGTCAACACTGAGCACTCTTGGGAAAGGTGTGGAGAACTGGGCACAGGCTGGCTTTGGAGAGGGAGGGCAGAGGAAAGAGATGGCTGGGGTAGGCTGTTCACCAAGGATTGCACCACAACCCTAAAACGGGGTCTTCGTTCCCGAGTCTTTCAAAATTGAGTCCCTCTCTGTTCCCTCTGCTCTGGAAGCTAAGGTTCTCTCAACAGCTCTGCTTTAAAAGGCTCAGATCCCAGGGTTGGGTTCTTCTTGCAGGCTGTTTCCTCAGCAGCTCTAGAAAAAAGCCACGCCCCCATCCTGTACCTTTCCCCCCTCTCAGCAACTAAATCAGAACGTCAGGGTGGGTACTGCACACAGGTGGGTTTTGGAGTTCTGCAGATGTTTCCACATCAGCCAGTGCTGGATGTCGGGAGACCAGTGACCATGGTGTCTCCTCTGGAGTCAGAGTTAGACCGGAGAGCCATGGCTTGCCACGGTGCCTTTTAAAGGTCTGTTCCCATTAGAACAAGCCCCCCCCCCCGTTGGAATCTCTAAGAGAACTGGAGGCCCTCTTCAGTTCACCCAGACCACGGTCACCGTCAATGCCGTCCGTCTCACACCTGGCACCCCGTTGTCACACTGAAGAGATCTCCAGCCTGCCATAGGATACAGCAGCAGGATGCAATGGAATTGTGGCCTCTTCTCTCAAAACCCAGGACTGCGGGCTGGAGCAGTGGCTCAGTTGGCAGAATGCTTGCCTAGCACAGAGTAGCCCTGCGTCCTTTTCCCAACACATACGAACAGCATGTGGTGCGTGCCTGTTAGCCCAGCACTAGGCAGTTGGGGGCAGAAGGATCAGGAGTTCCAGGTCATCCTTAGCTATGTAGTTCAGAGTCAGCCTGGGATAACACGAGACTGTCTCAAAAACCAAATATACAAAAACTAAGGACCCTGACTGCCATAGTTTAAATCTTGAATGTCCCCCAAGGGTCTGTGCTGATGTTGGATGGAAGTGGGACCTAGAGGACAGAAGTTATGTTAAGTAGGGTCTATACTCTTGAAAGGGATATCAGGACCCTCTCTTCATCCCGGTCCCCTTTGTTTCCTGGCCATCACAGGGCAAACAGGCCTCCTTTGCCACGAATTCCCATCTTCCCGTCTCTCTCTGCTGCCTCCTGGCCATCACAGGGTGAGCAGGCCTCCTCTGCCAGGAGTCCCCATCTTCCCATCTCTCTCCGCCTCCTGGCCATCACAGGGTGAGCAGGCCTCCTCTGCCATGTGCTCCCGCCGTAATGCACCATGCAAGCCCAAAGCCACAAGGCCAAGGATCATGGAACCTGTCAGTCTTTAAAAAAAAAAAACCTTTCCCTCCACCTCCAAGTTGTCTCAGTTATCCGTCACAGTGTCAGAAAGATAATGCAATCATCATAAGAAATCAGTCTTATAAACAGGAACCTCATTAATGTGTGCCAGAGGTTGGCATGGGGGCATGTGACTCTGGCCGATGAAAGACGAGAATAGTGCTGAGGGGAGCTTCCGGGAAGGTATGCGTGAGTGTGTGCGTGCATGCATGTGTGTGCGTACATGTGTGTATGTGTGTGTACATGTGTGTATGTGTCTGTGCGAATGTGCATGCATGTATGTGCATGTGCGTGTGTGTTGCTGGGGACTGAATGAATTCAGGGTCTTGTGCCCCGTAGGGCAGTGCTCCTTCAGCTCATGGGATGTTTCCCTTCCTATTGTCCTGATGTAGATGAAGAGGGTCCATCTACTTCTCTTCCCTGATTCTGGATGCTAAAGATTGAGAGTGTACAGCTCAGTGATGCCACAGCCACCTGTGACCGTGTAGAGAGCTGTGAGGGACACGTGCTAATCTCTGAGCTGCAGGACCCACACTGAACCCGTCCGCTTCCACATTCCTGCTAAGGGATTAGTACACCATGGGCTTGGTGGTTAAGCTCCTTTGGGTAGAACTGTGTTTTATTTGCAGGTGGACACTTTGAAAAGATCCAGACATGGGCAGTAATGTCTCGCAGGGGAGTTGGACAGACTGCTGTCTTCTGCTTGTCTTCAAAGGCTTCTTTTAACCTGGCTGAGGCACTGTAGCCGGCGCATAGGATGAAGGGATGAAGCTTTTCATGGAGTCCTCCCGACTCCCCAAACATTGGGACTCCCTCCAATGAAACACAGATTAGTTACATCCTTTGGACTCGCGTGGCCACGGAATGGACCCTTCCTCATTAGTATTGTTGCCAACTGTTGGCGCTCTGTGTGCATGTGGTCAGGGCTGGCCGAGATAACGTGCTATGGTGGAAAACTGAAGTGATTCTCGGATGCACCAACAAACGCTGAGCCCCATTTGTCCTGTAACTGTTGGAGCGGATGCTTTCGGTCAGCTCTAGCTTTCTGTCTATCAAGCTCCATGGACTCATGTTTCACCACATTGTCCAGTTTTATCCAAGTTCATTTAAATGCATTTGCGCTCTTGAGTTTGTATGCGAGGATTGTGCGGGCTATCAGTTTGATGAATTCTTTACGGGGACTGTGTGATAAATATAATTAAAAGACTGAACATCTTGAAGAGAGTACTAGAATTCTAAGTTGGCAGTCTTTATTCCTTGCCAGACATTTTGTTCCTGAGAGTCCCATCTCTGCTGAAGTCAAAAAAGTATGGCAAGGAAGGAATTGGAATGTTAGTGAACTATTTATTCAATTTATGTCCTTTCAAGGATATGCCCACTAGGTAAGTCAAAATAAGAACTAGGTATTAAGTACCAGGTATGTGCGGTGTAAACTCTAAGCTGTAAAATCTCATTAGCATCTGTAGACAGACTTTCAGGTCTCCCCCAATCAATGATTGGTACTAACTTTGAAGAGAACCGTATCTCCTTGTTTCTTGTGGAAACAAAGGCATAACTTGTCCCCAACGCAATGTGTTTTCTGACTTCCATTTTGAAGTGGTTTAATTCAGCAGTTTCCCCCTGCTATCCAGTGTATCTCTGCAGGCTATTGTTTTTTGTTCATTTAAAAATTTCAAAGTCAACAAAGAGGATTCAGACGACCCAGACACTCCGTGTCTTTCCCACCTTTATGAGGGTTTTTTCTTTACATTATTTTACTCTCTCTTTAAAGACTTTATTATTTTTAAACTATTTTTCTATGACTGTCTATACCTCTTTCTAGTTATTGGCCATTCAGCTTTTTATTGCACGAATCACAACAATACAGTTCCACACAGTGTACAAATTTTCCCATAACAAGTCTCTGCACATAAAAGCCACCTACAAGTTTATATTCTTTTGCAGTGTGTGTGTGTGTGTGTGTGTGTGTGTGTGTGCATGCACACACACACACACACACGAGTCCACATGCCTGTTCCCTGGAACTGGAGTTGCAGGTGGTTGTGAGCCGTTCTATGTGGGTACTGAGGACCAAACGCTGACGCTCTGCAAGAGCATCAAACACTCTTAACTGCTGAGCATCTCTCCAGCCCTCCTCTCATTTTCATATCAGAGACATCACAATATTACATTAATTTTCCACCTACATAATCCTTTTGGTAACTCAAATTCCAGAGGCCAGGGGAGCATTTCCAGGTGAAGATTCTAAAGTTCCTTTTGATGCCCAGAGCCCACCACACCTACCTAGGGAGGATCTCCTATTTCTGTGGAGGAGAGGCGCTGGCCTCAAAGCCTACATTCATGTCTGTACCATGACAGCGCAGCTGACTGGACTCTGACACCAAGAACACCAGATCGCATGCTCTTACCTCACCTTCTGAAGCTCCGATTTCGAATGCAAATGATGACCCTTGGATTAACCTTTCAGGATTATCGTAAATGCTGGACGAGATGACAGAATGAAATGTTCCAGTGGAAATCAATTTGGAAACTATAAAGTATTCTAAAATGTCATATACTTATAATTAATCATTTCTCTTTAAGGACTATAAAACATATTGGTAGCTGTGTAGACTCCCATTAAACAGCCACCAGATACCTGGAGGAGCAGCTATGTCTGCCACACAGTCCTCTGCTGCGGCAGCCTAAATATTTTCCCATACACAGTTTTACAGGAAGGAAAGCTATATGGAATTATTTATCCAAGCAAACGTTCCTATAATTCTGCCTTTGTCATTCTTTCAGTTATTCTAACTCGTTTGACTGACACGTGGCCTGCTGGGTTGACCAGCTTCATATTTCAATGGTATGCCTACACGGTCTAGTTTGGACCACCATCCTAGACACAAGACCAGAGCTAAGTGATATAACCAGCTTGTTGTTGTTGATTTATTTGTTTTGTCTTGTGAGGAAAGGTCTCCCTCGGTAGTCCAGGTTAGTCTTTCTTGAACTTGTGGTAATCCTCCTGCCTAAGCTTTCCAAGTGCCGGTCTGTGTCTAGTTTTCAATGGATATGATAATTTTGTTTGTTTTTGTTTTTCGAGACAAAATTTATCTGCATAGCTCTAGCTGGCCTGGAACTTGCTCTGTAGACCAGGCTAGCCTCAAACTCAGAGATCTGCTTGCTTTTGCCTGAGTGCTGAGATCAAAGGTGTGTGCCTCCACTGCCTGGCTTAGAAATGGTAACTTTATAGTTAGTCAGCTTACTGCAACTTTGGGAAGGCCATAGTAAACCCCAAATCTGAGGTGAGGTTTAGGGAGATGAAAAGCTGTAACACCCAATTCTGTGTTACACCCTCGGTACAGTTCGCACGCCACTGTACCGTACGCGAGTCGGGCAAGGGCCTGGAGAGTGAAAGAACACACAAGGAGACCAGGGTCATTCGAAAGAAGATCAGCCGAATGCCAGTTTATTTAGATTTGGGGAAGTCCTTATGTACCTAACTGCTGCACAAGGATCTCCACCTAGGCAGGTGGACAATGGAGTCGATGCCCTACAGCTAATCACCAGGCGGGGCAGGGAGAACACAGGAACAAACAGGATGCTTAGTTAGCTGACCAGAAACTGTCCTCGTAAATGCACCCCAGGAACAAGGGCAAACCCGGGCCCTACAAAAAGCAGTTTGATACATTTGAAGTTTTCACCTGACATCATCTAGAGAGACGTTGAGGTTGAGTTACTATCAGATTACCAGTCATTTAGCAGCAGAAAAGTCAGAATCCCCTACTTCTCTCCACCTAGGGTCAGCTAAACAGCACTGCATTTTAAAAGGCCACCAAGAGACCCAAATGGAGCTATATTTTACCACATCTCACAAACTGTGAAGTCGAAACACTAGTTGAGGCTTCCTATGCAGCAGGCGATGTCCTTTCCCGCATCAGAGTCTGGTGACTAGTAAACGGGACTTCATAGGACAGGCCCTGTTGAATCGCTAATGGGGACTTCAATCCCAAAGAACATGAATGTTTCGTTTGGGGTCCTAAATTTTATCACCAACTGAGTTTTCATTGTCCGTGGCGTGGGAAATCCTCTTCAGCTCTTGGAAAACATTTTTTCTTTAGTTCCAGGTGTCATTTCTCATCACGTGTACTATGTTTGCAGAATAGATGTAATCTTGTCATTCTTTACAAGTCACTCGGCACCACGGAATACGGCAGTTTCCCAGTGTGGACAACACTTGCTCTGATAATCCCTATATCTAAAACCATTGTGTAAACCTAGAGTTTATGCCTCGCTTGTATTTCACAAGATCACCTAATGATAGGAGAAAACAGAATTTCAACTAAAAACATAAACATGGGACTCTTTTACCCCCCTTCCCCTTTGGGCCTGGGCCGTAGTGATTGGCCCCAGGAACCCTAGATTTTAATCGTTCTGGCGCTCACCTGATCTGACCTCGGATCCCTAATTGCTCTGTTGTGCGCTTGCTCTGTAAACTGTTGAGTGCTGCACAAATGCATGGAGTTAAAAATATCCAACAGGTTAGTACTCATTGCTACAGCGCTTTATATTTATTTTGTCACAGCCCAAGCTTCAGCCAAACACAGGATAGCACCCCTCCCCCCGACACACACACTTATGTATAATGGAGGGAAGGGTAAGGAACCGGGACCAGGAGGATATTGACATCCATAACCAGAAACGGATTCTTTCCCCCAAACATTAAATTGAAATTGTTCCTCTGCCTGTTGATAATAAAGGTCCGGGGATCACGCGTGTAGGAGCAAACTGGTTGAATATATTGTTAAAGTCAAAGAAGACTCCCCCTTTCCTACCCTCGCCTTTTCTCCGTGGGTATCGTCCCGCGGGTACACCCGCACCCACCTTCAGCTCGCCTGGCACTGCCACGCATGCGCAGCAGGATTGGCGCAGGCTCAGTAGTGGAGAGTGGGGCAGGGCCGCCCTGGGGCAGGGCCGCCCCGCCCCTCCCTGCCTCTGTCGCCGCTGCCCTGCGGATACAGAAGGACCAGCTGATCTCCCTCGGCCGCTGTCTGTTTCCAGCTTTGGGCTCAGAGGCTTTGAGTGAATCTCGGAGTTCCCTTCTCAGCACCAACTCCAGCGTGTTCCACATCTCTCCGCGCGCTGACTGCCCCGCCTGCAGCACAAGGTGGTTTGTGTACGGTTACCATGGAGACGCTAGCCTGCCTGGCAAAGGCAGTGCGCGGGAGGGCAGGAGGGTGAGGTGAGGATGCTGGGGCGCTCGGCCCTAACCTGGACTGATGGAGGAGCGGGCTTTGCCCGGAGTGAGAGAGCCGCTGTGCGAGCGGGAGGTGAGGAGTCCCCCGCAGGTTCACCAGGGACCCCTCCTGCTGTTGTTTTGTCTTCTGTCTCCCGAGAGGGTCGAGTGGTGCTGCTGCATACTCTCAGGTCCGCACAAATGTCTCATTCTGTAATACTTAGCAGTCGCCTGGACTTAATAACAGGAGTTCAGTAACACCGTAACACCGGTTGAATGAGAAGAGAGTGGTAGACTAAGGGGTTTTGTCTAGGCAGGAGACGTAGCCAAGGTCACACAGAGCAAACGTGGACTTTTCTAGGTAATGGGTGTGTCCTCAAGAAAGTGGAACAATATTAATTACATCCTATGTGTACAGGATGCCTCTTGCGACCCATGCCACGAACACTACAGCATGTCCTTCCATCCCATCCCGACTTCAAATTCTTTTAACTTGGTATAAAAGCAAGTCACACCATTTGCATCCCATTTTGTGAATCTCTAAGGTTCTGACTCACAGTTGGTGTTGATTTGGTATATCTGACATTCAGTAAAGCCATTAGTAAAAGCTGTCTGTTTTTTATCAAGGGCAGTACTCTCTACTTGAAAATTTAAATTTATGATATACATAAAAACACTGAGCAAATGCCATTCTATTTTGGGGTTTCTCTTACTAGTGAATATTTTCACTCACAAGGAAGTTTTCCTGGCTCCTCTCTATCACATAGCCCCTGGACAGTAGTTCTTAACTTCTCCAAGGGCTAAACACTGTGATAAAGCATATCGGCCATCTCACGCGACACTAAAAACCACATTAAGAGGCAGTCACCGTGGTTTTTACAGACAAAGACACAAGTGTAGATGCTCAATACCCTGCCCAAGGTCACAGCGCTGTGGATCATCAGAGGACTTAAACACTTGCCCTGACATCTAAGTGCTTTTCTCACACCTGTTTGGATATGCGTGTTAACACCAAAGTAATTTCATCATGGAAAGGGTCCGGTGTGTTTGATTTGCTGGGGAAAGGGAGTGAACCCACCCACACTGATTTTGGCAATGTTGATAGGATATCGCCACGCTTAGCATGAAATATCTGGTTTAGGTGCTATTAGTAGCAAAAATAAAGATAGGGTTTTTATTCTTGTTTTATATGCATGAGTGTTTGCCTATATGTATGTATGTGCACTGTGTGCATGCAGTGCCCTCTGAAGCCAGGAGAGGGCATCAGATTCCCTGGAACTGGAATTGCTGCCGTGTAAGTTTTTATAATTTAGGTATAAATTTATGTAAACAATGACTTTGAATTTCTTTCACATCAATAAGAAATATTTTGTTTTTAAAAAATAACACACGGAAAAAAAAATAACACACGGGGCTGGTTAAGAGCACTGGTTGCTCTTTCTGAGGACCAGGGTTTGCTCACCAGCATCTATATGGTGGCTCACAACCACTTGTAAATGGAGTTCCAGGGAATTCAGTGTTCTCTTCTGGCTTCTGTGGGCACTGTGTGCATGGGTGTACTGGCATAATCACAGGTAAACTACCCATACACATTAAAACAATAGCAACAATCAGTTCCTATTTCGGTTTTCCTTCTGTAGATGGGATCCTTTTGGGATCCCATTGGATACCACAGACTGAAGACAGTGTGATGTGAGACAGAATTTAGCTTCCCTCTTCTCCCCTGGCTTCTTCTGAAAGGGCTTCTGGCCTCTCTCTGACCCCTGTAGGTCTGCCTACTCCATGTTGCCTTTGGTCTCTTCCTGTTTTCTCACGTACCTAATCCTTCTGTTCTCAGTGCCCATTGCTGTTCTCACTTTGAAGTCACTGCCACTCCTGAATCTCAGACTTCCATACAGGGCTCATTGACTGTAGCATTTGTCCAGTCCCGTTCTTTAGGGCAACTGGAAAGAGAGAAGGAGCTATATTTGAACTTACGTTGCCACAGAGCCTCACAAATCAGATGCCAGTGTGAACACCAATATACCTTTATCATCTACCACAGTGGATATCTCCGATTAAAGAAGCCTTGTAACCTTCATTCTGGGAGTTTTTATTTGAGGTGTGCATAGTCTTCAGTTATGCCACTCTGGAGGGTTGGAGTTCAGGGTCCCAGGGTTGGGAACAACCCCAGAGAATGTGCAGTTAGTTCTATCACTGGAAATACGTAAGACAGAGACAGTTAGGGACCCTATGGAGTCTGTATAAAGGCCACTAAACTCAGCCTAAAAGTGTGGGAAAGGCATGCCCAGGAAGGGTTCTTGAGGAAGTGATTCTCAGGTAGCATGGGAGGAGTAAGAACTGCCCAGTTTTCTCTTCTCCCTTTTCTCCTTCCTGCCCACCCTTGCCAAGTCACAAGTCACACCAACCTTCAAGTTCAGTCCAGGCATCAGCTTGTGCCTTGCTTCTCCCTGACATGTCGCTCTCCCTCTGATCCCCATCCAGGCTTCATCCTTGGAGCCCTGCTGGGCCGTGCACAGCCACACATGGTCCGGATGCTCTTTCTTGGCTTACTCACAGTTCTCTCCTCTGAGGCCACTGTCACCTGCTCAAAGTCAGCCCATTTCCCAGACCCTAGCTCAAGCGCTTCCTCCTCCATAAGCTGCTAGGTGCTCTCTCCTAATAGGAAACATTTCATTTCCTGTTGAGTAATTGCATGGCCATTTGTGTCAGTTTTCATTGTCCCCTCAATTTCTTCTTGATAATGAAATCAATTGGATACAAAAAAGGCTGGTACTTGGTACATACTGAGAAGGCTTCCCTTGTAGGGAAAACATCTCCAGTGTTTTTATACCAATAGGCAAGTATTGCAACCCCCAGCCTCCAGACATGGCCTCCCATCGAAGTCTAGAATAGCTTGACCAACAGTCCTGGGCATGTAGCATAGCTTTGCCTTCACTATTGCTTTGAGTTTATCTACCTCACAGGAGAGTCTCAGGATCTGGGAAGGCGATGTACTCAAGAGGACTTGGCCCATTGCTTAGTATTAAATACTTCCCTGACATTAGCGATCCAGCTGGCTTAGCAGAAAGGCAGAGTTTTATTGTTCTTTGTGCTCCCAGGGATCTAGGAGGAGGCCTTTACCTGTAGCAAACATACTGCCTTTGTTCAGTTGGTCACTCTAGTAGAACGAACCTGCTCCATTGCCAGAAAGGCTGTGCAAAATTAAGATTTCTGTAGTGTGATTATGTTATGGCCTGGCATGCCTTGTTGTAAAATAGATGTTCACACTCTTTGTAACTATTTTTCACATTGACTAAGCCCACTGATAATTTACAACTTAATAGATCACAACTTGTAACTCAACCACTGTAAAAAACCCAAAACGAAACATCATCTTTATCAAAAAGAAACATAACTGTCACCAGTTTTGCCATACTAGTGAACGTTTCTAAGTTTGATTTAGCTAATAATTTGTTAGCATTGATATAATAACCAGAGATAAATGGTACAGGTCGTATTATGGTATATCTGTCCACGGTGTGCGTGCAGTACCCAAGCAGGCCAGAAGATGGCTTTGGATAACTTGGGACAAGCATCTCAGACATTTGTGATACATCCTATGGGTGCTGGGACCCAAACACAGGTCTTCTGGAAGAGCCGCCAGTGCTCTTAACTGCTGAACAGCCCCCTCACACGTTTTTTTTTTAAAAAATCTTTTACCTACATTTATTTTCCCACAGATATTTGGTCAGTCTAATTACCTGTGGAAACAAATATTTTACAGAACTCTTAGAAAACCGCCTGAGCCAGGCGTTGGTGGCGCACGCCTTTAATCCCAGCACTCGGGAGGCAGAGGCAGGTGGATCTCTGTGAGTTTGGGTCTACAGAGCTAGTTCCAGGACAGGCTCCAAAGCCACAGAGAAACCCTGTCTCGAAAAAACCAAAAAAAAAAAAAAAAAAGAAGAAGAAGAAAGAAAGAAAACCGTCTGAGTTCTTGCTCCATTGCGCTGTGTACTTTTGGATGCTAACTGAAAACTAGCAGAGAGGAGTGTGGGTCAGGAACAAGATGCCTTTTTACTTCCCAGAGTTCTCTGTTGAGTCTGTATTCGTTTTGCCTGACTCCCTTTGGGCATTGCGGGACTCGCTAGTGCTATGCAAGGCCGAAAGCATAGACAACTTGACTTAGTGTCTAGAAAGAAGCCTTTTTATTGTATAGAAACTTCTAAATCACACGATTTCAAGTCACCGTAGCCTTTTCCTTCCTTTTGTGGTGGTGAGGGTCAGAATCGTGGCCTTCCATGGTCTAAGTGCACAATCCACCACTGTACCACACTCCAGGCTTTTCAAGGAGTCTTTCTAAATCCAGCCAACTGCCATGACCATGTCTGTTGTGAGGCTGAATTTATAGATCAAAACTATACATTAATATACATGAAATAAAGCAGTATGCAGGTGTATGTGCACCTAAGGCATTTTATATATTTTGAAACAAATCTCATTGGAAGTTATTGATAATCTAACCTCGTCAGAAGTGTTAGAAGATGTCTTAGGCCTGCCATAGTTTTTGGTAGTTTTGTTAATATATATACATACACATGCACACATGCATATACACACATAATTCTGGAGTCCTTGTTTAAACTCAAAATCCTGACTAGGAGAGCCTCCGGAGAACTGCTCAGACGGTGGCTGCCTCTTCAGTGAGGTGCCTGCTGCTGTGTATGTGCAGAATGACATTGTTTGTCTTTTCAGAAACTTGGGGGTGGAGCTGAGTAGAGCTAACAGAATGTTCCTATCTGTTGCTCTGCAAAAGCTCAACGAGAAGGGTCACACATAGCAAATTTCTCTGTCTAAGGAATCAGTTGCTTATGGAAACAGGATCTTTTCTGTCTCCTTGCACAGGTCACGAAACATTTTCTTTTTAGAAGCCAATCTGAGGTTGGATGCTGAGGCCTGAATAATGGATAGGCCTCTGTCTCTGAAACACATTTGTATAAGGTTGTTTTTTTTTTATTTTTTAGGATGAAAAGTTTTGCTAAAATAATATGTTGATACCATATATTACTTAGAATATGTTTTTAAAAATCTGGACCATTGTTAGGTTAGGCTGGACTCTGTATGTAACATTGGACCTTTATCGAGGTAGGCTGGTCTCTATGGACCATATTGGACCATTGTCGAGTTACATTGGTCTCTGTGGGCACACTGGACCATTGTTGGGTTAGGGTGGTCTCTGTGGGTCACACTGTATCATTGTTGGGTTATGTAGGTCTCTATGGGCCATGTTGTACCATTGTTAGGTTGGGTTGGTCTCTGTGGGCCACATTGGAACATTGTTGTGCTAGGTTGGTCTCTGTGGGCCACAATGGGCCATTGTTGGGTTAGGCTGATCACTGTTGGTCACATTGCCCTTTGAGAAGAATCCACTGTCTCATGGCCCTGCTGCATGGCTGTAAGTATTTGATAGGCTGGGAAAAGAATACTAGATATTAATGTTTGGTATTTATCCACCATGGACAATATCTTAACTGAAGATGATGTGAATTAATTCATTAGGAAAAAAATTAGACAGTATGGGAATGAGCCATTCTTGAGGGTTTGTTGGGAAAACAAATGCTGTTTGGAAGGATGCCCCCAGGCTCCAGTTTAACCTATATAAGCCCTTTGTGTGGGGGTGGTAGGGAAGGGGACAAAAACTTAATTAAAACTTAATAGAATTCTCAAAGCTTTCAGGTAGGTTTATGGATATGAGATGAAGTCTGGGGCTGGGGCTGGGGTTGGCCTGGGGTGGGGAATGGACAAGGTTGGGGCAGGCCTGGGACAGGGTCCAGTCTCAGTAGAGGAACATTTGCCTGGCAGCAGTAGGCCCTGGCTTCTTTGGCTCTTTCGTGTGTGTGTGTGTGTGTGTGTGCGCGCGCACATGTACACACGCTACATGCATAGATGCATATGCGTGTGCAGATACACTTACATGTGGGGCATGTGTGAACCAGGGAGTTGACATGAAAATATCAATCATTTCTGCACCCTCCTTTTTGAGATCGGGTCTCTCACTGAGCCTAGAGGCTGCTGTTTGGGGGAGTCTGGCTGGCTGGAGAGCTTAGGTTGGCTGGCCTCTGCCTTCCAGTGCGCTGGAGCAACAGGCGCAGCTGCATTCCCAGCTTTTTAAGTCGGTCCTGGGGATCTGAACTTGGTTCCCCCTGCTTGCTCAGCCAGCACGTAATTCACCGACACCTCCCCAGGCCCTGTTCGTGTTTATTTTCAGGCATGTATAGAGGAATAGCTTAGTATACGGATGGGTGCCTTTCTGTCTAAAGTACCAGGTTAAGGAAATAACGCGTGTTTCTTGTATCATATATCAGCAGGGCATGTGTCTGAAGACCGTTTTCATTTGAAAGGAAAGATGTTGTCATCCAGTGATCAGAAGTTAGAGAAGCTGGATCCCTTTCATCGACCTTTGATGTCCAGGCAGAAGACCAGCGCGGAAATCATAAGTGAAGCGCGGAATGCCTTAAGAGCAGTTAGAACCCAAAGGCCCTTCACACCCCGGGAAGACCAGAGGAAGCTGTTTGGGCCTGCCTCATCCAGGACCCCAGAAAACAGACCTCCCTCCTCCTTCAGGTGCTGATGCTTGGCTTTGGTGGGCACACAAATATTTAGGCCACCAGATTAGTTCTCTCTATCCTTCTCCCCCTTAACGCCTGCCAGTCCTTGATCATCTTGCTGTCTCTAAAGTCCTATGTTCCCCAGGACATCATATAGCAGGCATCATGCCCATGAGAGCCCTTTCTAATTGGCTGCTCTCACTGAGGAATTCGAATGTATTCTTCCTCAATGGTCTTTCATGGCTCGGAAGCTCATTTCTCTTTAGCACCCAATAAAGTTGCATCATCTGATTGCACCATAGTCACGCCCTTGAGTTTCTTCCTTGAGTTTCTGTTCCCACATTCCATGTCCATCAATGCTCTAACTCCCAACGTGCATGCTTTTGGGGAGGTACAAGTTCGCAGATTCTTTGGGTTGCCAAGGACCCCACGGCAGGGGCAGATGGTGAGAATATGTTTGGTCTTATAAGAAAGCACCAACCCGCCTTCCACAGCGGCTCTCCACTGTGCGCTTCCACAAGCGTTAAGTGAGCATTGCCAGTCTGCTGCCTTCCCCGCTACCTGGACCCTGACTCCTCGGGAGGTGATTTGCATCTTTTCCCGGTGACGTGATGCAGAGCATCTTTTCATGCGCTTGCTCGCCATCTGTGTGTCTTCTTTGGCCAGGCATCTGTTTAAGCCCAGTTTCTAAATTGGGTTGTTTGTGTTCTTGTTGAGATTTAAGCATTCTTTGAGTAGCCTGGATAGCAATCTCTTATGTTATCCATCTTTTGCAAGTCTTTTTTCCCACCAGACTTGGGCTTCTTACGCTCTTAAGTGCCTTCTGTGAGCAGATGTTTTTAATTTTAGCATAGTTTGGCCGATCAGCTTTCCGTCCTGGGGCATGACGTCACTGCTGCATAGAAAAGTCATCACCTGACCCAAGTTTAGCCTGACTCTCTTCTGTGCTATCTTGTAGAGATTTTATCGTTTTGAGCCTTATATTTGGCTCTCAAATTGAGTTTGAGCTCATTTCTGAGGTGGTTGTGAAGTCGTGCGTGCGTGTGTATGTGTGTGTGTGTGTTGGAACGATTATCTCTCTGCACTGCACGAAGTCACTAACTTACAATGATTCAATGTATAAAGTTCCATTTTATGACATGGAAGTGCTGGGTACTCAGGAGAAACTAGACTTTGTCTTTTGATATTCTCCTGGGCTCGCCAGTGCAGCGGGATGCACTCTTACAGTGCTGGGCAACAGTAGCAAGCTGCAGCTTCAGATGGGTCACCAGGTCCTGAGAGTAAACAACTCAGTCTGTAGTGTGCTGCGCTGCCTTGATTCGCTCTGATATCCGTAGGTTAGATGAGCTAAGTATATCTGACTTAACAAAATTTTCAACTTAGGAGGTTTATAGGTCTCTCACTCCTCTCAAACCAGGGAGTACCTGCAGCCTTTGCTCCGCCGATGGCCACCCATTTAGCCATATGCTTGCAGGTCTGTTTCTGATGATGCTTCTAACAACGCCCTGTTGCTGGCTTATGGTGTGCTTTGAAGCCCAACAGTGTCCCTTCTACCTTCGCTCACTATTACTGTTACTATTGATTATTCTGGGTCTTTTACCTCTGCATAAACACTTCCGGTTCAATTTGTTGATACAAAATAACAACTGGGACTTTAAGATTGCATTGATTCTGTGTGTAAGTTGAAAGTTGGAAGCAACACTTTAAAAACTTCATTATAAATAATGTTGCAAAAAAGGTAACAATGCAACAATATTATGTGTTCTGTGGGCAAGAATGGTCTGCCTTTCCAGCAAGTTGGTGCTCCTTTAGTTACTTTCATTGAGTTTCCTCACAGACAATGTATGCTTCTCTAGGTTTAGAATCAAGCACCACTTGTATTGCATTTTCATCTCGGTTGCCACCTGTCTATCCATGTAGGGAAACTGACTGTATTAATCTTGTATGCTGCCACCCTTTATTCCAGGGAGGCCGGATCTTGTCAGTTCTTGCAGAGAAGATAATGCTTTCAGCAAACAAAGTTTTGTTTTTTTTTTTTGTTTTGTTTTTTGGTTTCTTCATTCCCGATCTATCTGCCATCTATTTCCTTTTCCTGCCTTTCTGAAGTAACTGTGACTTCTGGACATTGTTGAAAAGCAGCTGTGAATGGGAATGTTTGTGGATACTCCTTATCAAGGTAGAAAATTCCCCTTCTTTTCTAGGTGTGGTTATGTGTGTGTGTTTAATGATAGAATCAGAGGATTTTTCTTCAACTTTTTAATATGATAGATTATATTTATCGATTTTTCAAGACAATTTTTTTGAGTTTGATTTTTGACCAAGATTCCTAAAGATAATTTTAGACACCGAGTAAAGAAACTTACTTTGAAATGAAATAGTTAATAGTGACTGTCATATAAAGTTTATAAAGTTATAACAAAAAGGCTTTAAAGTATATATATTTCTATTATTATTATTATTATTATTATTATTATTATTATTTGGACAAAGCATGAGGTGACCCTGCTGACCTATAACTTGCTGTGTAGTCAAGAGTGATTTTGAACTAATGATCCTCCTGCCTCAACCTTCTGAGCACTGGGATTACAAGTGTCTCCATACATTCAGTTTTAGGCAGTGCTGGAACTGAACCCAAGGATTTGGCAGGCCAAACAAGCAGTCTATATACTGAGCACTGAGTACACTGAGCACTATACATGCTGAGCACTATACATGCTGAGCACTCTACACGCTGAGCACTATACACGCTGAGCACTCTGCGCTGAGCACTCTACGCATTGAGCACTCTGTACACTGAGCACTCTGCACACTGAGCACTCTACACCCTGAGCACTCTACACACTGAGCACTCTACACACTGAGCACTCTACACACTGAGCACTCTGCACACTGAGCACTCTACACACTGAGCACTCTACACACTGAGCACTCTACACACTGAGCACTCTACACCCTGAGCACTCTACACACTGAGCACTCTACACGCTGAGCACTATACACGCTGAGCACTCTGCGCTGAGCACTCTACGCGTTGAGCACTCTGTACACTGAGCACTCTGCACACTGAGCACTCTACACCCTGAGCACTCTACACACTGAGCACTCTACACACTGAGCACTCTACACACTGAGCACTCTGCACACTGAGCACTCTACACACTGAGCACTCTACACACTGAGCACTCTGCACACTGAGCACTCTACACACTGAGCACTCTACACCCTGAGCACTCTACACACTGAGCACTCTACACACTGAGCACTCTACACACTGAGCACTCTACACACTGAGCACTCTACACCCTGAGCACTCTACACACTGAGCACTCTACACACTGAGCACTCTACACCCTGAGCACTCTACACCCTGAGCACTCTACACACTGAGCACTCTATACACTGAGCACTCTGCACACTGAGCACTCTACACACTGAGCACTCTACACACTGAGCACTCTACACACTGAGCACTCTGCACACTGAGCACTCTACACCCTGAGCACTCTACACCCTGAGCACTCTACACACTGAGCACTCTACACACTGAGCACTCTACACCCTGAGCACTCTGCACACTGAGCACTCTACACACTGAGCACTCTACACACTGAGCACTCTACACCCTGAGCACTCTACACACTGAGCACTCTACACACTGAGCACTCTGCACACTGAGCACTCTGCACACTGAGCACTCTACACACTGAGCACTCTACACCCTGAGCACTCTACACACTGAGCACTCTGCACACTGAGCACTCTGCACACTGAGCACTCTACACACTGAGCACTCTACACACTGAGCACTCTACACACTGAGCACTCCGCACACTGAGCACTCTGCACACTGAGCACTCCACACACTGAGCACTCCGCACGCTGAGCACTCTACACGCTGAGCACTCTACACACTGAGCACTCTACACACTGAGCACTCTGCACACTGAGCACTCTACACACTGAGCACTCTACACACTGAGCACTCTGCACACTGAGCACTCTACACACTGAGCACTCTGCACACTGAGCACTCTACACACTGAGCACTCTACACACTGAGCACTCTGCACACTGAGCACTCTACACACTGAGCACTCTACACACTGAGCACTCTGCACACTGAGCACTCTACACACTGAGCACTCTGCACACTGAGCACTCTACACACTGAGCACTCTACACACTGAGCACTCTGCACACTGAGCACTCTACACACTGAGCACTCTACACGCTGAGCACTCTACACGCTGAGCACTCTACACGCTGAGCACTCTACACACTGAGCACTCTATAGAGTTGCATTCCTGTTGTTTGTATATTTTGATTTTTCATGTAAGACCATGTCTTATCATTACCTCAGGCTAGACTTGTGCTCATTATCCTGCTTCCGTGTTCTGAGTACTGGGTTACACACAGGTGCCACCACGTCTGGCTCATTATTCAGTGGTTTAAGTCTTCCTAAAAGTAGTAGGAAAGTGGTTAACAGTTTTGAGTGTTAGAACCCGCTTAAACTGCCTTTTCTCAACGCACCTGCATTGTTTTCTGGCTAAGAGTGCACTAGCGTAGACTGGAAGCAGACGTCCTTCACATACTAACCCTCTGCACCATCTCTTCTGTAGCCTTCATGCCTCCAGCTTTGAGTTAGCGGATTCCAGGCCTATCTCTGGCACCCGTCTCAGTCCCCTCGAGCTGGTGAGTACCTTCTGTCACCACCGCCGTTAGGACATGAACTTGGCCGCAAATACTAGGAGTCAGCACTTGTGTCCCTAAGGATATTATCATGTAGACCCAAGTGTACTAAGAATTTAATGTGACTGCCGATGCCTTTACATTTTTAAATATAATGCTTAATATCTAATGAAATGCCCCTGTAGCGTACCTGTAATTTTGTAGTAAAGAAGAACTAAAGTCATTTGCTAGACAATATTTCATATTTTTGTTGTTTAAAAAGTTGTTATTTTATCTTAATAATTATCTATAACAAAATTGTATATTTATATTTTAAATATATATGTACTTTATATAGCCATACATGCATGTGTGGGTACTTTAAAAATGTAAATTATACATATAAATGTATATATATATATTAAGAAAGGGAGAGAGAGAGAGATGGAGACCAAAAAACCAAACAGAAGTCACTAAAAATAGTGTCTTTTTATTCCCCTATTCTTCATTGTCCTTGGCCCCGCGGGTTTCTTATGGCGCTTCCTAGACGGCTTCGTCAGCTGCTCTTAGGGAGAACTTCCCAAGAAGACCCAAGTGGTTTGTGCTTCTGCCACCATTCACCAGATGCACCCCCTCTTCCTGCCCTACTACTGTTCTCACACAGATGCACTGTGGGTTTGCTTAGTCCAGCTTTCTACCCATTCACAGCTGACCCTTGAGTCAATAAGGGCTCATAAGCTGACCTTGAGCTAATAGTCAATAAGTTAACTGATGATACCCGCTTCATCTCGCCTGTATCAGTTTGTGCTTCCTTCTTGATATCAGCTACCTTGTGTCTTTAGTTTTGGATTCGTTCTATTTCAACCTCAAACTGCCCCCCACTCATCCAAATCATCTTTTTGTGTTTGGGGACATGGGCATCATATCAAGTCATCTCACTGGGAGAGCTCTCCAGATGTGCTGTCTCCTGCCTCGCTCTGGATACCTGGTCCTGCTATCCAGATGTACTGTCTCCTCCCTCGCTCTAGGTGCCTGGCCCTGCTCTCCTTCACCATCATCCTGGGAGGCACCTCCTCCTTCTGCAGGAGCTCTCCTGTCTCCTGCATCCCTTCTCTGTGGTGTGGGCCGTGCTCTGGGCCGAGCATTTTTCCCATAAAAAGGGTGTGTGGGGAGTAAATGACACGACACTCGATTCCTGGTTTTCTTTTTTGAAAATGGGTAGGATTTTCCTCCTTGTCCCCGGTTTTTCTGATTTGCTTTTTATTGCTATGCTAAAGCCCTGCTTAGGGAAGAAAGGGTTAATTTAGCTTATAAGTTATGTCATCAGAGGAAGCCAAGGCAGGAACCTGGAAGCAGGAACTGAAGCAGAGAGCCTGAGGAATGACGCTCGCCAGCCTGCTTGTTCTCTATGGCCTCGTCCACCTCTCTCTTCTCTCTCTCTCTCTCTCTCTCTCTCTCTCTCTCTCTCTCTCTCTCTCTCTCTCTCTCTCCTCTCTCCTCTCTCCTCTCTCTCTCTCTCTCTCTCTCTCTCTCTCTCTCTCTCTCTCTCTCTCTCTCTCTGCCTGTTGTGGGCAGGCTTGTGGTTATCTCTGTCCACCCAAAGTGCTCTGGGGTGAATCCGTAGCTGTGCTCTGTGTGCCCGGGCCTCATGCTGCTGCGTGCTGGTAGTTTATAACCCACTTACTGGGTTCATTTCTGTTTTCCTATATTTAATTTCCAAAAGCTCACTTCCCACAACCTTTAATTTGTATTTTTAGGTAGTATTCTGTTGTTTCATGGGTGTAGAACTTTAGATATAATTTGGTGGTTTTCAACTGGGCTCTCCCTGTATAGCCCCTGCAGAAAGTCTAGTTTGTTTTGGTCTCTGGCTTTCATGTTAGAGACCCTTCTGGGACCTGGTACTGGGTTTTGGCATATGGCTAGAATTGGGTCTACGGGTGGTATTAGCCAACCCTGCCACTAAGGCAGTCTGGCTGGGTCATGTTGTTGATTAGGGCCCAGCTCTTCACCAGGCTCTGTTTGAGATGGCAAAGTCTGGTTGTTGACGCTCAGAAGCCAGCGGAGAAAGAAGGTAGGGACTCTCAGCATTTAGTATATCGATACTCAGTTAATAGTCATGCCATTGGGGCGTGGCAGTCCAGTCCTGGAATCCCAGGGTTTGGGAGGTAAAAGCAGGAGATTTCTAAGTTCATACCAGCACATACATAACACACTGGAGATTAGACTGTTCAACATAGACAGTGCTTCAAAAACACATAAATAAAAAAGGAAAACTCAGTTTATAGTAAGTTCCTGATACTTATCAATCAGGGCCTATTTTAGAGGACCCTTACTTACTGACCCAGTTGGAGAGGCCAAGTTTAATCCTCTCTAGTCAGTAAGCCTGCCTCCTGAATGCTTGACAGCATTGGCAGGGCAGGGAGAGGGTGTTACAGAAAACCTCAACCAATTTCGTCTTTCAGGCACCTTTCCCATAGACCTCTGCCAGCGTCTTAGACTTTCATAGAGATGGGGCCTTGGTCAAATTGCTTCTCAGTTTCTATCACTCTGTGTGTGTGTGTGTGTGTGTGTGTGTGTGTGTGCGCGCGCGCATGTGTGCATGCGTGTCTGCTTGTGGGTGTATTTGTGTTGATGGACTGTTAGAAAGGAAGGTGCAGCCATTGTGATGCTTCATCCGTAGAGATGCGTGTGGGTGCGCATCTGGTGAGAATCCTAGGCAGTCTCCTTTCTGTGAACTGACACCACAGCTCAGAAAACACATCATTCCTCCACTGTATCACCAGCCTGTCTCCAAATGGCCCCAGTTGTCTCCAAATATTTTTTAAATACAAATTGGAATATCCGTGAGGAAGATCATAGTTTCCTTATGTTGCAGAGGATAAAATAGGATCTCAGAAATTATTTGCCAGCTGCTGTTGACATATGACTCTGATGCCTGCAGTCTTGGAAGGCAGTTGGACATATTACCGCTGACTTGGAGAAGTCACTCAATTGGGGTACGCTTGCTCCTAAATGTCTCTTGAACATGGTACTTTTTACACGGGCACCATCGCAGGGCTCCAGGATGAAGAGACTAGATGAGATTGGTTCTGTCTCTGCTCTGGGTCTGTGAAACCCATTTCTCTCTTTCAGAATGCTTGAGTATGATGTTCAAAGGAAAAATAGTCTAAGAAATTTTATATGAAGGCTGTTTTCAGCTTAAATGGTAATGAAAATTTGAAGTTGCCAGTCAGAACATCCTGAAATGACCTTGTGCTCCCTGCCCTCCGCCTCCTTTCTCTGCGTCACTGCACCTTTTCAAAAGAACATTTGCCTGTAGTAACCACTCCGGTGACAAGGACAGGAGTACATTGAAAAATCAGAGTGGCAGGCGACAGCATGGGGAGGAAGAAACTCCTGGCGAGAGGGGGAGGAGGAAGGGGAGCACCCCATAGCTAAGGAGCATCTTTGCTGAAAGTATCTGGAAAGAATGAAACAACCCCCTTCTGGGTTTGGAGAGTTTCTCAAACGCTCTGCCGTTTAATGCTTCATTAAAAATACCTAGCAGTCGGTGAGGAGAGACCCGAGAAGCCTGCTGCTTGAGCTCCTACACTGACCACATCACCAAAGCTCTTAAACTCTCTATTTCTTCTCTCCTGGCTGGCCTATGCCCCCACCATACCCTCCAGAAAGCCAGGGGATGCTCAGAATTGAAACAGCCCGGGCTCTGGGAATGACCTAAGCCGGCATTGTTGGGCCGGGGTGCCCAGGCTTTGGCACTGACCTGACTGGCTCGGGAGGGTTCCCGACAGCACCTGTAATCTTCTAGGACAGGGAAAACACTATAATTTGTTGCAGCTTCCATTAATGGTCACACCTGCCTGCTGTGTTGAAACCTGGCTCCATCTTTCTCCTGGCTCAGCAGCTCCCTGCTTCTGCAGCAGCTCTGGGGAAACTGGGGGGAATTTCTTCCTCTTCTTATTCTTCTCCAGTCAATGGCTTTCCGGTTTGCACACACAGAAGTAACTGCTCGTTCAGTGGATTGAACAAAGCCAGTGGAGGCATGATCGTATGAAAAACGGTGCCCCTGACATCATCACCATTGTAGCCAGTGTCCTTCTACCTCCTAAACGTACAAAGCCCAGTCATTTCAGCTTTAAGTATTCTTAATCAGCTTTGTATTGACACAGAGAAAAGGCAGACATCGTGGAAGCGCAGCTAATACACTTTACACTAATTAGCCCTCAGCAGCCAGACATCTAAAGGATGGAGCAGACACTACTAACACCATCAAAGGCAGTGCATGGTCAGGAACCCCAGCCACTGCCCTCACCCCCGGGGCAGCACCATGCTGACTCCTACCAGCATAGATGACTTTGTCTTCAGTATTTGACAAGAACCAAGGTGCATGTGTTGGGCAAGCGAAACAAAACTTAAGTGTATTTAAAAAGACAGGACTCCAGTGTGCCCTGGGAAAGAGACAATCCAGGACAGGGAACGTGCAGTGGGTATGTCACACAGTCTTTCTCTTTCACCACTTCTGAAATGCACAGTAACGTTATAGTCACGGTCACAGTGTGTCGAGTGACAAGAGAGTCCCAGGAACCTGTGGGGAAAGTTACAGGGGTGAACATGCACACAAGGCCATCACATCTCAAAGAAGATGGGGACTTAGAGAAAGAATGGCTTTCTAATTGTCAAAGGTCTTGTAGTGTGTATGCATACGTGTGTGTGTGAGTGTTTGTGTTCATGCCTTACAAGTTCCATCATAAAAAACTTTCTGAAGTGGGATCTCACCGACCTCTTTCCTGTCTTCATGTAAGGGAGGGCAGACCCTGCCTTCTGTCTGGGGATCTGAGAAGTCAGGGCAGAAGTTGGTCTGGAAGATGAGGCTAGGGTGAGTAATGGCCAGCCAGAACCCTTAGACGCTCTGCTGACTGTGTCTCCTATAGCTCTTGGGTTGTTCAGGGGAACTAGTTTGTGAGCCCTCATTCAGAGGACTGAATCATCCAGAGCTGTTTTAGTTAGGGTTTCTGTTCCTGTGAAGATACTCCATGACCACAGTAAGTCTTATAAAGGAAAACATTTAACTGGGGCTGGCTTACAGTTCAGATGTTTAGCCCATTATCATCATGGTGGACGGACAAGGTGTCCTGAAGGCAGACGTGGTGCTGAGAAGGAGCTGAGAGTTCTACGTCTTGCACAGGCAACAGGAAGTAGAACTGAGATACTGGGTGTGGCGTGAGCATATGTGAGACCTCAAAGCCCTCCTCCACAATGACACAAGGCCATGCCCGGTTTGAGCCTCAAGGGTTAGGCAGTTATCAGTTGCCATTGCAAAATCTCCAAGCAACACAGCTAAAGAGAGAGTTCTTTCAGCGCACAGTTTCTGAGTTCTCAGTCCACAGTCACTTGGCTTTATTGCGTCTGGGCCAGGCTAAAGCTGAACATCCCGACGGGAGGTACATGGCAGAGGAATGAACTCTCTTCATTGCCAACAAGAGACTGAGAAAGAGCCCACCTGTGCTAGCCTGAGCCCCTGGCCTGTGGGGTGGTGCCTCCCACATTCAGGACAGGTTTTCCAGTCTCACAGGCACAGCCAGGAGGTCGCCCTGTTCAGTGCTTTTCAGTCCAGTGAAGTCAGCAGGCAGGTTGACCACGCCTCCAGAAGGTGTCAGGGTCTTTTGAGACAAAAAGACTGCATACTGACCTTCAGCACCGAATTATGCCTGCATCTTTTGTCTTTCCTGTTTATACATGGAGTGTTCATTTCCTGAATTCATCTCTTTACTCTCTCATACCACCAGCTTCCTGCACAAGTCACATGCTTAGTATTATTTTGCAATGGACTGGCGATACTAAAACGTAAAGGGGCAGCGCTTTACACGGGTCAGCCCTATCAGTGTGGAAGAATGAGTGAGAGGCCGAGTCTTTGCTCAGGCTAGACCTTGACTTGGCTTTGGAGAACGATTAAGAGCAAATGGGAGCTAGTGCGGTACTAGGCAGGAGCAGCGCACAAGGAAGGGAGTAGCCTTACTGAGCCCTTAACTCCTGTTCGGGAGCTAAGGGTTTGTGTGTAGGGTAGGCTCCTGCTGAGTCACAGCTGAACAAACTCAGAGGTAATGGCCTCCCAGGTCACAAAGCCAGGGAAGACACCCTGTTCCCCGACTGGCCTTGTCCACCATGCTGAATATCTTATTTACCCTTCTCCCTGCCTTTAAAATAGTTCCTTTTCTGAAATTATTTGACTGATTTTTACTTTGCTATGGTTTGTAAACCAATTCTGGATGCAAAGGGACAAGAGGAAATAGGAAACATTTTAACGAATATCATCATTTTGATTTTTTTTTGTTTTTTATTTGTTTTGTTTCATTTGGTTGCTTTTCAATACAGGGTTTCTCTGTGTAGCCCTGACTGTCCTGGAAATCACTCTGTAGATCAGGCTGGTCTCAAACTCACAGAGATCTACCTGCCTTTGCCTCCTGAGTGCTGGGATTAAAGGCGTGTGCTACCACTGCCCAGCTTCATGTTGAAATACATTCTTAGCAGAACTCATACTATGAGTTCCTATGCTCTGTATGAGTATTTGCGATGATTGTGACCTCAACCATCCTCACCCCCAAATTATCTGATAAGGATTTCCCACTGGGTTTTTAAAAGATTTGCTGATTAACTTCTTGGGTAGAAGTTTTTCTTTCATGTCTTGCAGAAGTGACTGAGCGCTCTCCCTCCAGTGTGTCTGGCTGTTGTTTAGAGGCCCTTGCTGCTGCATGGCTGTTCTTCCTAGGCAGATAACATTGGAAGCAGGGTCAACAGGGCAACCAGACCACACCGACACTGGGAGCTTCCTGCTTTAGATGGAAACCACAGACCTGTGGGAGTTTGCCCGCAGGGAGCTGTGACTGTCAGAGCTTGATAAAAACATATCTTAAAGATATTTAAAAAGAGGTAGAGCGGGGGGGGGGGATGCATGCCTGTAAGCCCAGCACTTGGCCCATGGAGCAGAAGGAGAATTTGTGAAATGCTGTCTCGAAAAAAAAATAATAGGGCACAGAAGAGCTGGGAAGATGGGCAGATGGATAGAACGCTGCTGCATGAGTGTGAAGATGCGTGTCCTGATCTCTAGCCCCATGTACAACCAGGCTTGCTATCCCCTGCTGTAGCCCCAGCTCTGTGGGGCAGAGATAGGCAGATCTCCAGGGCTTGCTCAACAGCCAGCCTAGCCAAATTGAGCTCCAGTGTCAGTAAGAGTCCCTGTCTCAAAAAAATAATGTGAAAAACTGAGTGAGTGTAGGCAGAAGTTTCTGTCCCACCCAGCCCCATTGCCATACAGCCCCAAAGAAACACACAGAGGCATATATTAATGATAAATTGTTTAGCCTGTTAGCTCAGGCTTATTACTAACTAGTTCTTACTACTTAAATTCACCCATAATTCTTGTCTATGTATGTCTAGACACATGGCTTGGTGCCTTGTCTCAGTAAGGCATTCGCATCTTGCTTCCTCTGTATCTAGCTTGTGACTATATCTGGCTTGTGACTCTGTCTTGCCTCTTCCCAGAATTCTCTTAGTCTTAATCCCTGTCTATACTTCCTGCCTGGCTACTGGCCAATCAGCGTTTTATTAAACTAATATGAGTGACAAATCTTTACAGTGTACGAGAGCATTATCCCTCAGCAACTGAGGAAGACACCTTGAGCTCGACCTCTGACCTCCTTGTGTCCTCACATGGGTGAATGTCCTCAGGCACACATATGTGCTCACACACACACACACACACACACACACACACACACACACACACACACACACAGAGAGAGAGAGAGAGAGAGAGAGAGAGAGAGAGAGAGGGACAAGCAAAAACTCCTTAAAGGGGTTGGAATTTTGACAATACTGTTAATTTTCTGGAGGGTATCTGCATCAGAATTCTTGAGACATAAAAGGAAGCATTTTTATATAAGCAGTATAATATAAATTTTTTATGCTTTGTCATTCTTTAAAATGAATCAAAAATTTAGGTATCCTTACAACATGCTTTTGTGGAGTCCACCGTGTGTTCAGTGCTTAGAGTACACATCAGTGCCCAATAGATGCCAATAAATGTTTTTCTTTTTTTTTGTTTTATTTTATAAAAAGGGTTTTTCTCTGTAGCTCGGGCTGGCCCCAAACTTGAATCCTCCTGCCGCAGTGTCCCAAGTGCTCATTAACAGAGCTAAGTTTCCACATGTAGTCCAACAAGCGTTTTCTGAACTAAACTGCGCACAACACTGTTGTGGGATCTCTGCACATTGCACTAAGATACATTCACTGTGATTGGTGAAGAAAAGCTGAATGGCCAATAGGTAGGCAGGAGGTATAGGTGGGATTTCCAGGAGAGAAAAGAAGAGGAAGAGAATCTAGGTTCACAGGAGACACCAGGGGATGTGGAGAGGAAACAGGAGGTGCAAGATGGAAGAGAGAACACTATGTGATAGAACATAGATTAATATAAACGGGTTAATTTAAGTTGTAAGAGCTAGTTAGGAACAAGCCTAAGCTATAGGCCAAACTTTCATAATTAATAATAATAAGTCTCTGTGTTGTTATTTGGGAGATGACTGGCAGGACAGAAAAAGATTCGTTGCACAACACATTGCAAAGCATGCTGAATGCATTGTATTTACCATTACAGTCTCTTGCACAGATAGCTGTTTGCTAGAACAGGTAACTTGGATTTTATAAATCAAATATGTTAAGCTGTGTAGCAGTACTGCCCATAGGATACACTGGTAAAACCAAAAAGTGTATGTGTGTGTGTATTTATGTGTGTACCTGTGTATGTGTGAGTGTATCTGTATGTGTATGTCTGTTTATATGTGTGTACATGTGTGTGCATGTCTGCATGTATGTATGTGTGTACTCGTGTGTGTATGTCTATTTATATACATATGTATATGTAAGTCCAAGTGTGTGTATGTGTGCGTGTATATGTGTGTGTTTGTGTACATATGATGTTAAGTAAGATGGACCAATGAGATGGTAGACCCAGAGGCTACAGTGCAGTCAAGCACTGGCTAGCAGAGGCAGGGTCAGCTCCAGGGTGGCGATGGTAAGTCTTATTTGAGACACAGAGACTCATGCCAGTGTTCAAAACTCTCTTTGCAGAAGCCCAGAGCTCCAGCATCTCCCGCCACAGAGGAGGATGCCCGCCTCTCCTTCCCTAAACCTCCACCGGACCCCGCCAAGATAAGAAGAATAAGCGGTGCGCGCGCACGCTTCTACAGGGCTGCGTCCCAGGGAACGCTCCTGCCCGACAGAGCCCATGCTGTCGCCCACTGTAAGGCAGTGTGACATCCTGCAGACTCAGACAGGCATCCTGCTTGAATTTGCACAGAAAAGCTATTTTTTTATATAATTTTTCCTGCCCCTAGATTCATACATAAACTTAGACTTTGTTAATATTGGCCACATAGTAGCTAAGAAAATGATTTATGTATTTCTCTCCAGCGATGTGTAAAGAATATCTAAATTCACTACGTTAAAACACAAACATTACTCTCGTAAGAAGAGAATATTAGAGTAGGTGTTTTCAAATGAATGGCTCACATAGAAAAAAGAAATAATTTTTAGGGTAGAGTTTTTGTTTTATTTTGGTTTTGGGTTTTCAAGACAGAGTTTCTTTGTGTAGCTTTGGAGCCTGTCCTAGAATTCGTTCTGTAAACCAGGCTGGCCTTACAGAGATCCTCCTGCCTCTGCCTCTGAAGGACTGGGATTAAAGATATGCACCACCTCCATCTGGCCTAGGGTAGAGTTTTTAAAACGTTGTTCATTCATTAGAAATTAATGAGAATTGGGCACTGAAATGGCTCAATGGGTAAAAGTCCCTCCCACCTAGCCTGTCAACCTGGGTCTGATCCTCATAACCCAAGTGGTGGCAGGAGAGAACCGACTCCCGATGGTTGTCCTCTGACCTCCACACCTGTTCCCTGACCCCCTGAATGTGTGCACGCACCGTAAATACATCAAAATATAAAAAAATAGTTCAAAGAAACGAGTGAGGATTGTGAGTCTCGTGCTGCTCGCCAGCACCAGCTTTAATTGCTTTCTGATCCTTGTGAAGATGTGGACTTGAGTTGAATGGGACTTTTGTTCTTGCTGTACCAGCGCTGGCTGTGTGCCTAGACCCACAAGTGGAGGACAAAGATGCCACCATGTAAGGAGTGTAGCAGGTGGATCAGACTCTCCCCAGGCACACTGCAGGCTCCCAAGGGCAGGGATGGGAGGAAGGATTGGTGGGATGGCAAGAAATCTGGTGGATAACTCTAACATTGAAAGAAAGAAGTAGAACAGAAGAAGTAATGAGAGCCCTCAGGATCTGCAGGGTGCAGGCCAAGGACTGGGTCAAAAGATTCCAGCTGTTGAGTGAGTGCAGTCTGCTGTAAGCTGTTTCTTACGGCCCCTGCTCAGCAGGGTAGAGAGCTGTTTCATCCTAAGTGGATTGAACCGGGCCTTCCTCGTTAGGGACCCATAAAGAGGGGTTGGACCACCATGACCCAGGTGGTCAAAAGCATCCATCTGGGCTACACACTTCCAGCTGAGCATCCGACTTGTTTGGATTGGAATCTTTTCTTTTCATTGCCAACATGTAGATGGTAGCAGGATGGAGGGGGAGGAGCCAGGTTTATGTCTTCCTGTAAAAAAAAACCCAGATCTGGAGGGACTGTGTCTTCCCTAGGAGAATGGTTGGAGCTCAGTGGTGTCGAGATAGCCTGGGATAAAATCAGCAGGTCCCATGTGGCCCCGGGTTATGTCAGATATTTTCCCATTGGTGGTGGTTATAGAGGGAGAGGTCCTCCCAGACTGCGAGGAGGATAAAAGCATAGCAGGGAAGGGAGTGACTGCACGTTCTTCAGCTCAGGGGCCGTGTGAAGGTGCCTTGAATGGCACTGAGGCAGCCATGAGCAAGCTGTGGTCAGAGTGTCCATGGTGAAAGGACAGGCAGACAGAGAGGCCCTATCCTGGGGTGAGTTCAGGAGCAGAAGATGGTCAGCCATGGGGAAGGTGGGGGAGCTGGGGCTGGAGGGCCGTGAAGATCCTGGGAATGAGGACAGTGGCCCTGACTTGATTTTGCCTGCCAAAAATGGTCAGGACAACAATCAGGACAGCGACAACATGGCATCTGGTTTTAGCTGAGCAGCGCATCTCAGCTGTAACTGCGTGAGAGCATCAACTGGGTGGGGAACTTCAGGCTAAAGGATAGAAATGATCCCCAAAATATAGTCTTTCTGGGCACTCGTCCCGTCATCCTGCTTCTTGGGTCCAGGGTCAGGTCGTCAGACCAGAAGGGATGGGAAACAGCAAAAGGAAATGCCTTGCCAGGATGAGAAGGGTCTCGGGAGCTGGGGGTGTCTTCCAAATGAACATGTCTGTACCTGAGTTCACTGCTCACGTCTTCCTGCTGGTGTGAAGGGGACCAGGGAGAGAAGCCTTCCCACTGTCCTTGTCCTCAGTGCTTTCCCCTCCCTGCTTCCTGCCCCGCCTTGCTGTGCATCCTGGCCCTGGCTTGAAGGCCTCAGTGGCCCAGTCCCTGGCTGGAAGCCAGCGCCTCCCAACACACTGCGGTGGGTCTTCCTTCTAGCTCTTTACCTGTTCTGTTTGGCCGCAGCCCATATCTTTGACTTCTGTATCTACACTCAGGAAATAATGACAATAAGAAGCCATTGTCATTTAAAAGGGCATCTCAATTTTTAAAAATGAACTGGAACTGCCCCAGCCTGGAATCCCTGTCATTTATGCAGGAGCAATATTCTCTATTGTCTAGAAAAGGTGCTTTGTAGGGTCCCTGAGGCCCCAAAGCCATCTGAGCCTGGAGACCTAAGGTGTGCCTTTCCCTGGGTGTGAAGTCTTTCGTAACTGACACCCCATGGGTGGAGCTTGGGTGTGATGACTTAGAATTCTTGGGTTGAGCCTAGGGAAGGGACAGAGTCTTATGTGGTCGCCCTCATAGGTACACTTAGTGTAGAAGGCAGGTTTGACTCTAGAAGTGGTGAACAATAGCTGACTCCTCCCATCCTCACCCCCAGTTATCAAACCAGAGGCCCCAGGGCAGACGCCACTGTATCCCAGTCCCTGTCACATTTTCCATCACCAAGCCCATGGACCGAGTCTGTATCCTTCTTTTCTGCCACTCCCAAAGCCTTTTCCACCTCCTGCCTCACCCCTGCCTCTCTCCCTTTAGATTTGTCCTTAGCCCTTTAGGGGGTTGCAGGATTTCAACACAAGACCTTGGGAAGTGTCAGCAGGGCGGGGAGATGCCAAGATCCTCATGGCTGGTGCTGCCAGCAGACACCCTACCCCTTTAAGCCCGAGGACCATGAGACATGAGCAGAGTCTGTGTCCCATTGAGCATTAAGAGGCTCGGAAGGGAACACATCAGATAGCATCACCCCTGGTTCAAATCCTTCAGAGGACCTCTGTGCCTCCAAGAACGATGATCACACTGAGTTCCAGAAAATTCCAGAGGATGCTGATGGTGAAGCGTTAATAGCAGTTCCGTGGAAATGTTCCAGAGTTCAGGCAAGTCAGGGAGGCGCTGTGCATCCTGCCGCTGTGCTTTCTAGAGTGGGGAGAGAGCTATTCTGGACAGGACAGAAAGCCAGACGTGGCCCATTCACTCTGTGTTCCTCCACTTGACCAGGCCGTGAAACCTCTCAAGAACTCAGCTGGGCAGATACTAGCTGTTCTAAAAGGCAGAAACTCTTTTTCATAAAGGCCTGGACTGTAAATATTTTAGGTCCTGATGGTCCATTTCATCTCTGTCCAATATATTCAACTCTGCCACTATAGTGTGGAAGTAGCCATTGCTGATTTATGACTACTGATTTTCATACCTTAATACATCATTGTTCACTTGGTTTCCCCCCCACCCCACCCATCCAAAATTATAAAATACCATCTTTATTTATCAAGGTATTATAATACATGAGACGGAGCATATTTCCTGGCTTCTGCCTAAGGGACTGGAGTCCCAATTCCTTTGCAAGCACAGCTGTTGTGATCTGGCTCTAGCCTAATACATCCCAGGCCCTTGCCTGTCTTCCTGCATCCTAGGAGTTACGAACCTCGAAGCCTGTCCACCAGAAACCCACATCTCTCTGCTAGGTCCGGCCCGCTCAGAGTTTCCACAGCTTCCCTAAGCAGTACCGCCAGCACCCCTTCCAGCCCCAACAGTGCACCCCAGGAGCCAAGCGTTCATTCAGGCACCCCTTCCAGCCCCAACAGTGCACCTCAGGAGGTGCCATTGTATTATTTGCTGGGCTCAGTGCAAAAGACAAATTTGGAGAACTTTGTTTAAAAATCAACAGTTTCAAGGTGACAATGGCAGAACACAATACTGTTGTGGTCTCCTCTGGACGATCAGTGACCGTGGGTCACGTGGGCAGCACCTGCCACGTAGTGTTCCTTCACAGGTATGTTAGTGAGTGAAGAAAACGCAGGAGGCAGAGTGAGGGACTGAAGTGGTTTATAATCTAAACCGTGTGCCCGGTAGATTGGAAGCACGGCTGGTTACGGTGGTGTGGTAGATAGGCACAGGCCAGAGGATGGGCTCTTGGCTTCCGGGAGTGTAGCACTACCCTAAAGTTCTGAGTGAGCCAACACCATACGCGTCACAGTACAGAGCCCTATCAATTCATTCTTACCCTGTGCCGGATATGGAGGTGGCTGGAGAAGGTGGGGGAGTTGAGAGAGATGAACACCACTCAGCAGATGCTCAGGCGGTTGCCCTTGAACCGAGCCCAATGGACTTGAAGTCAAAGCCCTGAGACAGGGAGCTGTAGCTGGTGCCCTGGAGGCTCCATTCTGGCTCTGATGCCCATGGGTCACTTAACATCAGTTTTCAGGTCTTCATTTCCTCTTTTCAACCAACCTTTGCCGCTCCTATGACTTCCAATGGCGATGTTGGAAAGCAGGGGCAGGTGGAGAGGGGCTTAGGTTGTCATTCACTTGCCTTGTTTGCTGATTTCTAAGTAAGTACAGAAAAACTCGGAAGTGTTTTCCTACGTGAAGCTCGCTTCTTCCCAACCCTCACCCACGCCTCCCTTTTGACATGGATTCGGCTGGGGCAGGTGGATGACAAGCTACTCCTGACGTCTGGTTGCTGATAGGGAAGTTATGTTTTTGGTATAAGATTCTGTGTTCCTAAGCTCAGCATGTGTTCCATCTCGGAGGTGGGCTGAGATTTTGCTAGCCTATCTGCCCCTCTTCAGGAAGCCTTCTCAGTGGGTTATGTCTGCACGGCCCTGGGACCTGGGACCCTGGGACCCTGAGGCTGGCCCTCCTCCTCCAGGGCTTGTCTACAGTTCTTCTTCCACCACCCTGGGCACTCCCATGCCTCCGAGCCCCTGCACAAGCTGGTCACCCTGCTCCAAACACTCATGGGTGTTCTCTCATGGGTGTGGGTGCTCACCTTCCTTCCCTAACACTCTCCATCCCCCATTAAAGCTGCTTTCGGTCTCCTCCTCGGTCCCCTTCAGCCATTTCCACTTCTCTTCTGCTTGTCACTTGTCCTTATTAAACACACTGTGCACTCTGTGACTGTGTGCTCCTTATAAAAAGGCCCAAGTGAGTCCTGTGCATACAGAAGCCTCCACCGCTGATGTACCGCTTGCCTTGGTACTCTATTAATTATATTAGTGTTTTTGTTATTTGGTTGTTTGCTTGGTTTTATTTGGTTTTTCCAGATATGGTTTCTCTTTGTAACAGCTCTGGCTGTGTTTTGGGTTTTATTGACACTAAATCTCTTGTAAGCTAGGCTGGCCTAGAGCTTACTATGTTGTAAAGGCTGGCTTTGGACTTCTTAACTTCTTCCCTCTCCCTCCCGATTGGCTGAGATTACAGGTGTCTAGGAGTCCTTCGTGGGATGCGTAGTTCATAAACTTAAGTGCCTGTGTTTTCTTTCAAGTAGACATCAAGCCAGTAGAGTTAATATCCTGTTCCTTCCTTATCCACAGAAACGATGGTGCCAAGACTAAAACTGTAGTAGAGTATTTATTATGTTCAGAGAGGTCTTGACCATAAAACCTCCAGACTTGATTACAAGTCATGGGTAACTTTTATACAAATCCATCGACTACAAAAAAAAAGCATTAGAAGGCAGCAATTCCTGAAGTAAGAAATGTGCTGAGAAAAGATCTTGCTATTTCAGCAGAGACCACGGAGGAATCCAAGGAGACTGTTACCGCGGGGACGTCTACGGCAAAAATAAATGGGACCTATTTAACAGCGTCACATTCCACGGGCCATTTAGAGAGTCATCCAGTCCGACTTACTTATGACCAAGGTTTCAGAGTAACCAAAGAGCAAGAAGCTTTCGAGGAACCATGTCCACCGTCTCATCTCCAAAGCCGAGGGTCAGTATTCTCGCCTGTGGGTTTTGGGGGGAGAGTAGCTGTTGTCAGTCAACTGGCTCTATCTGGTGCAGACTGATTTGTTCCAGCCCTCTTCTATAGGCGTGGTTTTTAGTTAATGCATGGTAGGAGTGGGCTTTTTCTCCTCGTGGTTGAATAGGGTTGGCTTTCCCTTATTCCCAGTTCATCCTTGAAACCCTGCTATGTGTAGAAGCCGGGACAACCCTAGGGCTGTCAGATGAAGGTGAAGGTGGATGGTTTCAGCTAGGCCCCGAGTGACAGATGAGTAAGGAAGGTTTCTGTCTCTGTAGTATTTGGGGTTCTTGCTGGGCCTGGGGTCCCCCCTGACCACCTTTTGCTTTAGTCCACTGCTGTAAATTCCACAAGAGTAGGCACTTATGTTATTCTCCAGTAGACACTTGGTTTAAATATATTTATTGTGCTAACTAGTGGCTAACACAGGAACACCCCGAGGGATGGGTTTGCCCCTCATGCCTGAATGGTGGGGAGTGGACTTTATGTATCATTCTTAGATAGGACTTCCCAGAAGCTCTTTCCTACCACACTGAGGGGTAGTGGAGGGAGAAGCCTTGTGTGGGCTTCATGCCCATTCCTACCACGGTGATTTACTAAAACCTTAGGTCTAGAGGTCGGAGGAGCAGAGAGAACAGAGGACAGGCCGTGTCCCAGCCCTGGTCAGTACTGATGCTAAGATAAGCAGGCTTACTCAGTTAAAGATTCTTCCCCCTTTTTTTCTAGAACTTTCCATTGGGTCATCATGGACAAATGCCCAGTTCAAATTTGTTTAACAAGATTAAATTCCACTGGCCATTTTAGGCCCCGAGTCCTTGTTCCTCTCATTTTAGATTCTGGATCTGATGCTGGCTCTTCCACACGGACCACCCCACCCCCACCCCCGAAGTGGCCACTGGCAGCTTGTTCGTGTAGCTGAGCTGACCTTGTCAGGCTGACACAGCCTAAAGAGTGTCACCCAGAGAATTTATAGTAGGCAACCTAGAGGTCCTTGTGATGCTGCTTGGCTTTCAGGACATCTTTCAAATTAGGGGAAAGATGACATATCGCCGTAAGTGGAAGAGAACAACTTCAAATTAGGACTCTGGGAGCCGATCAGGAGGCATCAAACGGGCCCTCACAGGCAGGCAGTTCCTTTCCCAGTGGTGACATGCAGGCTGTGGAACTCTGTGTCACCCCGGCAGGAGAAGCAGCAGGGCTTGTGCCCCACAGGAAGTGAGCATCTCTCCCCTGCACCCATCCTTACAGTAATGCGAATTGACTAGAGACAGGCAGACAAGAGCGAAGCCATTTGTTTGTTTATTGCCATGAAACTTCAGATGTTGTGAAACAATCAGACAAGCCAGGGTTCGCTATGCCTTGTCTTTCTGGGACAGCAGGGACATTTTAGTGACATACTTTATCCCACAAACAGCAAAGGACAAAGCCATTAGGGACCTGGGCAGGCCCTTCCTCCTGTCTGTTCAAAATGCCCAGGCGCTGGCAGCATCGCTAATCATCCTCCCTTTGTCTCATGGGATGGTGGTGTGGACTTTAGAGTTTGCCTGAATCAGCCTCTGCCTCCGTCCGGCACTGGGTGGAATTTTCTGAAGAAATGCCAACAGAAAAGTTTATATAGTGGGGTGAAAGCAAACGAGAAAATGGAAACTCTTAGCAATTCTCTCATTAATTACGCTTGTGAATCAGCCCGGGACATTCAATAATTGTTTCTTGTAAACATTTGAGTGACTGTAATTCCAAGAAACGGCCTCCACTGAGCAGTGGAGTATTCCCACGTTTGCCGGGTGCGTCCTCTCCTTAGTTAGCACGGTTTTTGTTTTGTTTTGATCCTAATCCTGAGACTGTAAAGTAGAAAAATGAAGAGTCTCGTCAGTGAGATGAGCTGGCAGGAGCTGGTAGATGGGGGTGGGGGTGGGGTGAAGAGTGGGCAGGGAGTGGGAGAGAAGGGGAGTGGGGGGAGTAGGGCGAGGGGGAGGGGGTAGCTGGGGGCTGGCGCTGAGTGTGGGCTGAGGAGCAATGTGAGTTCATGGAAGGACCTAGCAAAGGAGGACTTGCTGGCTCCCTACTTGGGGTCCTCCAAGCTTCTCCGGTTCAGGAGAGGAAAGAACCGTTTATTTCAGCAAACTCGCATTGATTTGTGTGCCCTGGAGTTTAACATTATACTTATTATGGGGTAGGGGGGTAACCCATTTGCTCAGCAAGGTAGCATCAGAAAGGAAGTGACGAAACCCTGACAGAGAAGCTGCTCACACACACTCAGGAGGCTGTCGTTGTCATCTGTGTGCGCCGGTTGCTACAGTCTGCACGTGGCTGTTCTCACCCACACCCCATGATCTCCTACTCTGTCACCACAGGGATTGAGCTCAGGAGAGCTGGCATTTTGTCAGAGTGTGCTGCCTGTCTCCACCCATCCATCCTTCCACCCACCTATGGGTGCAGCCGTGAGCCCCTTTATGTAACGCATAAGTACTTAAGTGTGTAAGTGTGTTCCAGTCAGCGTGGTTTGGGAACGAGGGCAGCTACATGGATGTCACACCCTGGGTGGTGGATGGCTGTGACCAGTGCTGGCTGTCACTGGGAGCAAAGTTCCAGGGTCTCTCCATGACTTGATTTAGCTGTACATCCTTGGCAAGTCACCAGACACTCCCAAGGGCTCTGTTTTGTATTTGATGGAAATGACTGCCCCCTTCTCCCTTCTCCCGTCTCCTTCAGGCCTCCGCTGCAGGCTGTGGAATGGTGACTAAGGCTTGAAAGCCTTACTTGTAAGATGTCAAGGGCCTTTGGTGTGGTGGGAATGCAGCAAATACTGCTTTTAGGGAAGTAGAAGCAGGAGGCCCGGGAGCATGGCTAGTCTCCCTTGTCTGTCAAGCTGGAGGTCATCCCAGGCCATTTTAAGCCCTGTCTCCAAAAGCAGTGAAAGGGAGAAAGAACAAAGGAAGGGAAAGAGGACGAAATAAAAGGAAGGAAGGAGAGGCGCCTGGTTAAAACAAACAAAGCATACAAAAAAAAGTAACAGCAGCAAAGATTTAAAATGTCAGTGAAGCAATAATGGACCCAACCCCGAACAATTAAACATGGACTTCAGCTTCCCTATGGAGAACTAGCCGGCTTCCTTTGTAGATGGTACATGCTCGGGCTTTGTTTGAATGAAAGCTGCCCGTTTCTCCCTGACCTGCCTTTCCAGGGCCAGCTAGTAGGGTCCGCCAGTGCCCAGCTAACTGAGCTCACAGTCTAAGTAATAAAGGCTGTCCGGACTCCCTGGGCTACATCAAGGCTTTTGAGGAGAGTGGCCTCTCTCCGGGCCCTCAAGTTGGGAAGATCATGCTTCCCAGGCCCTCAAGTTGGTCATCTACAGCTTAAGATGACCCTTTCACAACCATGGAAAGGGAAGTCCTACAGGAGCAAACAGAGCCAAGGATGGAGACAGCCGTCAAGTTCAGTGACTGTGAAACTTCTAGACCCAGCTCTACCGCAGAGCTGTTGTCACTGCCAAGATGTCCTTTTTCCTCTTTTTACCTTCCTTCTTTTCTTGGGTCTGTGGTGATGGTCAGTTTACGTATCCCAGACTAGGTTTTCAACTGGAACATAACAGTCTGAAATTTCCAGACTGTATGGAAGCTAGATGAAAGCAAAAAGATTGAGGGGCGCAACACACCTCCTCAGCCTCTGAGAAAGTTTCCTTAGAAGTCAGTCTGTTTCTTCACCGAGGTGCTGGTGATGAGATGTAAAGATGTGGGCGGCCTCAAGATAAGTGAAAGACTCCACTCAAGATACAGATCATGAAATGACCGGAGGGTGGGGTAGATCTCAGGGTGACATACTCTTTTCATCGCCTGTGAGCAGAGCGGGGAGGGGAGAGGGAGTGGGCGGATGGGGATCAAGGATCAAGGCTGGTCTCTCTTGTATGCCAAGCTGCTTTAACAAATTAGAATGCAAAGACGCTGTCTATCATGTAAGAGGACTCGCATGCGCGTCAGTGGTTGCTCTGAACACACCAGGGGAGTAGACCTTCCCAAGTCTGCAAAGGAATGGACCGGCTGTTTAGGGTTTCAGCTCTCGACCTCTCTGGATTCTATTCAGCCTCAACAAGTAAAGACATATCATAATATAAAGATACTTATAATAATATAAGGATAAGAAGTCTCCTAGGACTCGAGCGTCGTCAGGAACTAACAAAGAGAGAGGAAGAAAATGCATCCCGGAAGAAAGGCACCCGAGAGTCTCAAGTGTTCACGGAAAGTATGGATGGCTGGATTGTTCTCTCTTTAGGAAGGTGTTGGGCTCTGTGGGGTGCAGAAAATCAAATTGGAGCTTATAAACCCTCAAGATCAAAAAACAAACAAACAACAACAAAAGGCAGTGCTCAAAAAAGAAGTGAAAGAGAAATATATGAACAGGGAGAGGAAAGACATTTAATTAGAATAGAAGGAGCTAGAAGTGTGAGCTGTTCTGGGGCAGGCCAGAAGAAATCACAGAAAAAAATCGGAAAGGATAAAGCTGAGAGAATGAGTGGGGAGACTGAGGAGCGAGGTAGAAGGAGGAAACTTGTGTTTTGGAAGAGAACCCCCATCTCCTCTAGGTCCCTTCCTAGCACGGACTCACTTGGAACTGGGGACCAGGCATTCTTCCAAGTTATCTACGTATTTCCTCAAAGTTTGCAACAACCCATGAAAAGTCAGAGCTAATAAACAAAGAAATGAAAAATCAAGATATATTAAAAGATAACTTTCTACAGTAAAGACTTAAACACAAATAGACAATTGGCGTCCCAACAGAATCTGCTATGGAAAAATTGACAATACGACATTTCGAGCAGCGCTCACACTGGATACACTCTGTAGATCTTGGTTGGGTGAAGAAAGCATCCGGTGACCACTCAGGTCCAACAAGCAAGCCACAAGAAAGGAGAGAAGGGCAAACTGCGCTCCGGCTTTAGCTGAGCATCTCTCGGTGCCAGGAGAGAGAGGAGTTTAAAGAGAGAGACCAGGATTGTACTGGCAGTCATCTGTCCTTTGTTCAAAGGACAGCAAGCTGGGAAGAGTATTCATGCACTTTCTAGAAAATTCTTAGACAATGGAATGATGAGTCAGAATTCAAGACTTCACATTGAAAAGGATTTGGTAAAAGCATCCGTGGTAAGTTTATTTTCACATCATGAAGACGGAACAAACCTTGATGGTTTCAGAGCAGAAACCTAAGCAGTGTGGTCAAATACGAGCACCCAAACCCCCGTGTGGGAGGAAGTGTGACTGCGAATCTCGCCACTCGGGTGAGAAGCGGGTTTCTCAGACTGACGTTGAAATAGTTTCATGGTGATGCTTTCAGCGTCCCAATGTTCTTCGTTAGTTTTTTTTCTTAACTTTAGAGAGATCTTTTAAAAACTAACATCTCTTGGGAAGATTCATTTTCTCTGGAGCTCTGCAGTTCCTACAGTTTCACATGAATTTCTGTCTTCTCTGTTTAGACTTTCTCAGTAGAATAATATATATGGTATTATTGTATCTACCCACCTACCCTCCCTTCTGGGTACACTTCTGTTCTTTCCTTCATGTGTGTGCGCGTGCATATAAAATGTACCTGTAACAATATTTACCATATAATAACGATTTATTTCTGGCTAGTGGGATCTGGGAGGATTTTTTTAAGACTTCTTTGTACTTTGGATTATTATTGAACCTTTTCAAATAATAGATGTTATTTTATTTATATCACACACACAAAAGAAATGAAGTCGTTATTCTTTGAAGAAGGGTAATGTGACTGAAATGGCTGAAGAAGTTTCCACGGAGGGAAGACAGGCATGGGGCATAATGGTTCTGCAGCTGCCATGCTTGTCACTTCCCCACGTGCTATGTGAGGGTCCTGAGGTGACAAGCCTGACCTTGAGGCCCCTCCAGGTGTGTCTCCACACTGGTTGCTTAGGTGTGGCCTTGGGTGCACAAAGAAGCCCAGCCCCCCCCCCAGGCTCAACCCCACCCCCTCTCACTGAGTTTGAGTCAGAAGAGGAAGGGACTAGCACCCCCTGATGGCGACATTCCAGAATTGCAGTCAAAGTGTCAAGACGGCAAGGTTTAGCAGAGTCGTAAACCAAAGCCCAAGTCTTGCTTTTGAGGGTGAGGTTTGTTGGAACTCAGCTGGACTCTTGCATTTGCAGACTCTCTGTGGCTGGGGTCCCTCAGCAGCAGCAGGGCAGACTCTCTGTGACTGACAAAATCTAGACTTTTACCACCTGATTTCATTCAGTATCCTCTTGGAGCCAGTATTAAAAATGAAATGTCCTTTTCTTAAGACAAAGAAAACTTCTGTTCATAGTTTGCACATTTGCCTTTTCTTCTAATCATTCTTTAAATTTCCCCTTTCACTTTCTATAGATGTAACTTTTCCTAAAATGGACTTTTTCTTAATTCTAAATCTAATTAGTAGCCTGGCAATGGTGGCTCACGCCATTAATCCCAGCACTCAGGAGGCAGAGGCAGGCAGATCTCTGAGTTGAGGCCAGCCTGGTCTACAGAGCAACAGCTTTGGCTACACGAAGAATCCCTGTCTTGAAAAAGCAAAACAAAAATCAAAAACAAAAGCAACCAAATCTAACTAGTTATTATTACCCATATTATTTTATTACTGGTACAGCCAAGGAGCCAAACCTGTTTGTCTATATGCTTTAAATTATTTTTTACAGTCCTTGAGTTAAAAATGGTTTAAATATTTAAAAAATTTTAAAATATTAAAGGATTATATGTACATATATATACACACACACGTGTATAATTTATCCTTGACTTTGCCACTTAGCCTCCAAATTATAAATGTATAAAATACTAGCTGTCCCTTTAAGAAAACATTTGCTGATCCTTAATTGAAGAACTGTCATCATAACTAGAAGAACGGTCATGAATTATAGCAAAATCTATACTTTTGAAATATTTTAAAGAGCTATTATTTTATTTCCTTGGGGTATTTATGGTCCCGCAGTGGATGTGGTCGGGATGATTGATTGTGCCATTCACCATGCGCTGCAGGAATGCCGTCAGTTTTGTATAGCATTGCCTGCGACAGTTGGTTCTAATAGTTCAAGTGAAACGTAAGACCTTTGTCAATGACAGGGGCCAGGAGACTTTACATCCTGAAACAACGGCGGCTGCAGAGGAGAAGCCCCAAGAAAACCATGTGGAAATTTCTGTTTTCTCCATGACTTTAACCTATAGCCAGGGCAGAAGCTGAGAGCATTGCTGAGTCGGACAGCCCAAACCTTGATGACACCTTTCGTAAAGCCCCCACTGCGGAGTCACCTTAGGTCGTGTGAGCCAGTGAGTGCCACCGATTCAGTTTCCACTTGTAGACTGATGTCCCAACTAATGAAACGTGGCTTTCTTCCTCTGAAAAGAATGTCATAGAAGAGCCCAGTGACTAATTTCCAGAATTGTTTTATTTGGGCACATCAAAAAAAATCATTGTGAAAAATTTAATGATGCTGTTTAATAACACGGGGCAGGAAGCTGGGAAGAACGGTTACTCTGCATGACTGAGTGCAGACATAAAGACATCTGATAGGCAGGAAGTCACTGCCGATACGAGGGTGGAATTTAATAACGTGCAGAGGTCGGAACTGCATGGGGACGTCTGCCTTGGCTGCACGTGTAGGCAGAGGAGTTGACTGATGTACCGGTGGGATGCGACCAACAAGGCTGCTGTTGTGGTGTCAGGCACTGAAAGAGCTGCGCGGAGCGGAGCGAGGGTCCCTTTCCAAGGGATATAAACAGCAGACTGTAAACAAATGGTGCAGCAAAAGTGTGAAGATCCACCCGGGGGGGGGGCAGCATTTGAAGGGCTTAGGACAGAAGAGTGAGCAGTTAACTAGCACAGATCATTCCGTCCTCCCGCAGCCTCCTGGTGGGGGCACCATGATTCCTCCTACCCCCTTCTGTACAGATGAGGAAACCTACTTGTAGCAAAAACTCTCTGACAGCCACACAGCTTCGAGGGGGTGTAAGCCACAGGGACGAGGGCAGCAGCTCCAGATTTTTCAAGTATTTAAAGGGTTTCTTGAGGGGAAAGATGCAAGTTTGTTTCCGTCAGCAGTGCATGTTTTGTGGTACAGGCAGGGTCATCTGCTCCTCCTCAGTGAAGGAGGGGTGTTCCTTCCCCCACATTCTCCCTCTCTGTGAGACAGGAAACACAGCTCACCTTGAACTCACCGACACCCTGATGCCAACTCCTAAGCCGTCCAGCCCATGCAGCTCTGACTTTCCCTTGGTATCTGTCTTTCTTGCTCACGCCTGTGCAGAACTTTAGCAGATGCGGACACAGAGCTGTTTGCCTTGGCCAGACAGCACCTCTTTCCTTGGTCCCCAGCGACTGTGACCCCGTGCTCCGTTAGGTCCTCTTTCCAGGAATGAACCAACTGCACAAACGTCCATTTCTTCCCTCCTCCTGATGCCTGTGTCCTTGCAGGGAGCATCCTAGAGGCCTCGGTCTCCGGCTCACAGCTACTCTTCCAGGACTCTGGTCCCGTGTGCCCCTTGGAACCCTTTCTGATGCCGCGTCTTTGTCCCACCTGGCATCAGACGCTGATTGTTCCTCTAGGTGCCTGTAGACTCAAAGAAAAACAAAAATAGTACAGACAACCTGCTAAGTTCCCTCAGTGTGACACCTGACATCCTAAGCAGAAGTCTTGCCTTTGTATGAGGTCAGGGAGCCCTGAGCCAAGTAGGTTTCCAAGGTCATGAGACTGTGGCTGTTGACCCAGGATGTGAACTTAAGCTGGGGGAGGTGTCCGTCCTCTCAGTGTCCAGCCACAGTGATGACCATGTATGGTGGTGGTGAGTCCAACGCCTCTCTCTTTGTGGGAGCTGGGGACAGTACTGCCAAACATGTGCACATACGGGGTTTCCTCATGCTCTTCTAAGAGTGAGGCTGCACAGGTGAGGTGTCATGGAGCCGGAGAGACTGGACAGGTACTCAGGGGCAGTGCTGTAAGCTGCAAACTGTCTTGATAATTTCAGTGTGTGTTCAGAACACACACACACACACACACATATGCAAACACTTGTATACACACATACATCATATATGTGAAACTCTTGATATTGAAATTTCAGGCTATAGCTAGAAATGAAAAATACAGTAAATCCCTTGGTTTTCCATCCCATTGAAGGTTTTTTTTTTAATTTTAAGGTTTTATGCATTATAATGGTGTGAGCGTACATCGTAGCACACATGTGGAGGCCAGAGGGTAAACTGTGGAGTCGGGTCTTTCCTTCCACCTCTACATAGCCTCGGGGAATCAAGCCTAGGTCACCTGACTTGCCGGGCAAGCACCGTTTCCCTTTGAGCCATCTCGCCGGCCCTGTTTTTATTTGCATATATTAATTATAGATAATAATGGGTTCCGTGGCCCTGATAGCTATATCTGATGTATTTTTGTCATCTCACCTCCTTCGCCCTCTCTTGCCCCCTCCCACACCTTATACAGATATAGAAAAAGATAATGCCCTCAAGTCAACTATAGCTGAGAAAAGCTGCAGCTGGGTAAGCACACACAAAGTCAGGCACCTCCATGACAAGCCAGGCCCACTCTTGCTTGGAACTCAAGATGCTTCAAATCTAGGGATTTGTTTTAACCTTTAAAATATTTCTATGAATATTTTTAGAGAATATTAATTGAATTAAGTTTTAAAGTGGGACTGGGATATACCATGATGCAATGGGAAGAGCAGTGGGTTGAAAATTAGAAGCTCTGCATTCCAGAGCTGACCCTGTTGTGTGACCTTGGGCACATTGGGCTGGCTTCAGTTTTCTAACTCGGTTTCGTGTTGTAACAGCGCCCTCTTGTGGTCTATATCCTTAACCATTTTCCCCAGTCAACTTTGGATTTATTATTAATATCATTATAATTATTGTTATTATTACTATCATCATCATCATTATTATTATTTTGTTCCGTCTAGTGTTATATTTCATACTGTTAAGTCAATAGACTTGTGCTCTTGCAGATAAATGTTAGAAGGCAAGGTAGATTAAAGCAGACAATTAAACACCATCTCAAACTATTGCAGTTTATAAAAATAGAAATATCATTCTGTTTCATTCATTCCTCCTAGGGACCAGGGGAAGCGGCATGCCAGGGCCTCCTCATGTCCTAGCAGCTCAGACCTGAGCAGGCGGGAAACCAGATCAGGTAAGATACTTGTGTGCTTGGCCCTCAACATCCTTTACCCTCAGCATCCTTCATCCTCAGCATTCTTCATCCTCAGCATCCTTCACCCTCGGCATCCTTCACCCTTGGCATCCTTCACTCTCAGCATCCTTCACCCTCAACATCCTTCATCCTTAGCATCCTTCACCCTCAGCATCCTTCACTCTCAGCATCCTTCACCCTCAACATCCTTCATCCTTAGCATCCTTCACCCTCGACATCCTTCACCCTCGGCATCCTTCACCCTCGGCATCCTTCACCCTCGACATCCTTCACCCTCGACATCCTTCACCCTCGACATCCTTCACCCTCGGCATCCTTCACCCTCAACATCCTTCACCCTCAACATCCTTCACCCTCAACATCTCCATGTTGTTAAGGCAATGGGACTTGTTTTTCAAAGACAAATGTCAGGTGGAAGTCATAGGCTGTTTAGGGGGGTCTCGAGTACCATACTATGTTCTGATTAACAATTCTCTGTTCATCAACTTCAAAACCAGAACCAACTTGCTCAAAAACCAACATTTATTTCCTAAGTTTTTATTATCTCTCTTTGGTCTTACCAGTACCCAAGTCTGATGCCTTCAATGTGGATAGATGCTCACAGAAATTCCAGAGTGAAAATATCTGGAGGATGGCCAAACTTGACATTGGTGGAACTCAAGTTCAAAAACACTGCCCATTTATTCAAGTGAAACTATAACATTTTACTATGAAAGTCCTTTGGGAGCTTGAGGAAATAGACCAAGGGCTAGAAATGGAACAAACTGTGGTAGTGAGAAGTGAACCAGTGGGCATTTGTAACATTGACTGGAGTCAATACAGGCAGCGGATGAAATGTTAGTTATGGGAACAAGAATTAGGGATCTCTGTGCCACGTCTGGCAAGACGAAGTTCCACCACACCCATTTTGATGGCTAGTGACCCCCAAGTGGAAGAATATGGACAGGGTAGGCATAAAGAAGGCTTCAATGTTACAAGGTTTTAAGTCCTTAAAATAAAGAAAAAGATTCATATGAGGCACAATGTCAATATTGGACCAAGCTGGTCAGGGCTGCACAGGTGCTTGCTACATTCTTTATTATTTTTGTTCATTCATACAAAAGTTTCTGTCTGGATGGATGATTATACATCTATAATCTGGACATTTTGGAATCAGAGGAAGGAGGATTATGAATTGAAGCTGGGTTGAGCAACACAGTAAGACTTTGTCTCAACAAAAATAAAAATGACGATAAAACTAGCACTGGGTGAAGTGTTCTCTTCAAATTAGCTTCTCCTCAGGAGGGAGGCTCTTCATGGTCACAGGGAGTGAGTGTATCCAGAGCTCAGAAGAATCTAAGCCCTTCCTATTCCCAAGACAGCTGTTGCCAGGGGCTTTGCATCTGCACGCTAAAAATAGCAGCCGGTCCTAACATTGTGTCGAGCTGTGTCCAAAACTCAAAGCTGCGGTTAGCAACTGTAACCACTGAGGCAGCAGAATCTTCAAAAACAGGCAGTACTTCTGCCTGACTTACCCAATTTCCTGTTGAATCGTAATTTTATATTTAGCAAACTGTGAGCCTAGATGAAAGTGTTTTTTTTTAATTTTCAAGTTGTTCCCTAAGACTGAGACCAAGTGTGTGAGAGTGCATGTGCACGTGTGCGTGCGTGAGCGTGTGTGTGCGTGCGCGTGTGTGTGAGCGTGAGTGCACATGCTTCTGTTTCTAGAATTATATGGGAATAATGTCTAGAACAGAGGTGGTGGGGCAATGAGGACAGCATGGGGATAAAGAAGTGACAAGACCATAGCCAGATGCGACCACATAATTGGGGATTCCTGAGAAAAGACCACATAGTGTGGCTGACTTCTCAAATGAGTCTGGATGGTTCTGGAAGGGTCCTAAGGAGGTAGCTAGCCTTTTGTGATTTCTGACTCACCTTTAGAATCCCTCTCTTTCTGGGTAAATGTGTTGTCTGATCTCTCTCTTCCTGAGGAACTAGTTGCTAACTGTGCTTTCTTGTAACTGTACACGGAAGAGCACACCGCACAGGTGTTTGTTTGTTGGGTTTTTGTTGTTGTTGTTTTGTTTTTGAAGACCATACAGATTTAAAGCCTGACTTTCTAGTCATTTTTGGGTTTTGGCATGTGGGAGTAGGTTCATGTTACCATAGATGTCACAAGTCCATGTTGCGTGTCTTTTTCTGTCACTCTGCACCTTATTTTTTGAGGCAGAGTCTCTCACCGTACCTGGAGCTCATATTTTGGTTACACTGAACTGATCAGGAAGCTCCCAGGAACTGCCTGTCTCTGGGTTGTGGTGTACAACACCATGTCTGACTTCTTATCAGTGTTGGGGATCCTAACTCAGGTGTTAGGCTTGCAATCATAAGTACTTTACCCACCAAGCCAGCCCCAGCCCCCCTAGTAGATTTAAGTGTTTCATAAATATGTCAAGGACATTATTAATACTGACTTATCTATCAACTTCTGGGTTGTCATTTGCATTTGTAAATGCTGATTTTGTTTATATACTCTGATCTTTAAATACCTTAGTTTACCTAGGATTATGAGCAGCTATAGTTTTAGACTGCTTGAATATTCATATTCACTTCAGAATCATATACATGTGTTTTATTCAGTTCAGGCATATTCAAAAATCCAAAAGGCTAAGGTGGTGGTCTACAGCCTTTTAGCTCCCGTTCTGAAAACTTCAATGTTCAGAAACTTGGAATATCTCTCAAACACAGGTAGTGGCAATGGCAGACCTGACCAGAGCTGCAGTGTGAGTCCTGTTAGTGTTAGTGTTCATGGACGGCGCTGTAGGGACTGCTCCAGTGTTAGTGTTCATAGACAGTGCTGTAGGGGACTGCTCAAGGAAGAGCCTGTTGTGAACACTGCTCCCTTTCTGAAGTTCAGGCTTTTCTGAATCCTGCCCCACACCTGGCCCCTAACGACAATTCGGTTTTGCTTTATAAAGTCTTGCTTATGGGTTTGATAGCTTAGCCAAAGTCTTCCTGTTTAGACTACATTGTATCTTTACCATTTAACCACCGTCTAGTTGTCAAGAATTCCCCGTTTGCTTTAGTGCTCCAGGGTTTTCCCATGCTCAGCTTGCCCAGCCTACCTGGACATGAGCAAGGTTTGATTTTTTTAAAAAAAAAAAAAAGCCAGCACACTTGCAGCAGAGAGTAGACATTCCCAGAATGCACTGGGATGGGTGGGGCATGGGCCCTGGAAGGCAGGAGTTAATTGTACAGCTTCCCTGCTTTCCTGGGAAATATCAGTGCTTGTGTGTGGGGGTTTCCTGTTTGGTGGCTTGAAGATTCATTTCGAACACTGCTTAATTCAAATTAAAATTTAAACCCAAGCCACTGTGGGTTATCCACAGAGTTTTCTATGCTCTATAGAGGTGGTTGAGAAGAGTTCAGTGGTTTTCTTTTATTTTAAGACTTACTTTTATTTCTGTGTTTATGTATGTATCTGTGTATGGGTATGCCTATATGTAAGTGCTGAAGTCCAGAGGAAGATGAAGTAAATAAATAAAGAATTGTAAAAATCATAAATAAATAAAGATGGTTGTGTGTACAGAATCTTCTGATTGCTCTTATGATTTCCAACAGCTCGTATAGATTTTTCCGGTGCCAGGTTAGGGGCACAGGAGGCAGACGTTAGAGGAGGAGGCTGGGGAAGGCCTCCGTGTAGCCGTGCCCCTCCAGCTCTCTGGTTGGTGACTTGAGATACTGCTTGTACAAGGTGAATCCTGATATGCCACTTTCTCTGCCAATTCTCTTTCATACATTGTTGCCTTTTAATCTGTTGGTTTGCAGTGGAGCTGAGCGGTAAGAGTGGAGGCGTTGTATGATCTTAGGAGGGTGATTTAGCTTCTGCCTGGATTCCACTTTTTCCATCTTCAGAAGTAAAACACAACCAAACAGCAGCCTCAGCTGGGTGTGCCAGCTCACACCTTTGATCCTGGGAGCCCAAAGCAGGAGAACCACTCCTGTGGCTTGAGCTACATAGATCCAGGACAGAGTAAGAGCTTGTTTCAGAAGCCGGGGGGGGGGGGGCACAGAAGAAAAGTGCATCCCATAATAGTCCCTCTTCTGCGTCCAGGATGCAGTCAGGGGCAGCACCGCCCCCTAGAGTTTGTGCGGCACTTGGTGGCATAGAGGTGACACACATCAGCTGTCACCCATTTGTTTAGCCAGGGAAAGGAAGTTCACAGAGCTTCACTGTCGCCTGATGTGTGGCACTCTGGCGGAGTTTTGCCTCTGCTGTGACATTCAGCTTTTATAATCCTAAAGCAAATATTCTCCCCTTTGCTGATGAGGAAACGGGCTTGGGAAGAGTCTAAGCTAGATAGACAAAGGTCACCGTACAGGCCAATAATAGAGCTGGGGTGGGGAACAAGGCATCTCCCCTACCCCGGGGAAAGCATAGCATTGGTGGTACTTCCTCTATAGGGTCTGTTCCGAAAGGGCTAAGATTTTCATAAAGTGGGTTCAGCTTTTAGTCTTTATGTCTGTCTGTCTGTCTGTTGGCCTGTCTGTCTGTCTGTATGTATGTGTATATATACATATATGTGTATGTAGCTGTCTATGTTACAGAGGGAAATTTTTAAGTAAAAAGTAACTTAAGCCAGTTTGCTTTCCTGTGGCCAGCAGCCTGCACAAAGCATTCTGCTCTATGAAGTATTCTAATCCCTCTTGTAAGTTCTGTTTTTATGAATTAAATCATTTGAGTTTTCTTTGGGGTACTTTGATGAGAAGACCCATGCTTCCCCTTAGAGTTGGGGCTTAGGGTGAAGTGAGATTTGATTCTGTTCTTAATTCATCTCAGCGACGCAGAAGAGCGGCCTCTGAGTGTGCCCTGTCACCAGTCCCTTTTCACAATGCCCTTTCCTTCTCCGGATTCCTTTGCAGCCTCAAGAGCCAGCTTACAGGAACAGGAGACAGAAATAGAAGTAGATGAAGTCTTTTGGAAAACACGGATTGAACCGATTCTGCGTGAATTAGAAGAGGGTAAAACAACAGTTCTTGTTTTAAATCAAAACTTTGCATTTACTTGCTACTCCCCATCGCCCTGATCTTTGCAGTGCACTTTGATGATTGTTTCTGTGGCTATGTTGAGAACCTGCTGTGCATTTGCTTGCCCTGTAAGTCTGTATAGTAAATACTATGAAAACCAAATTGTTAGTGAGTAAAACTATCCTCGGAATATACTGGGAGAGCCAGCTTCCAAAACTCCACAGTTGAGCAGGTCATGCATCTCCTCTCCCTGAAGAAGCGCTGTCTGTGTCTGCCCCTTCAGGGATACTGTCGCATTCTAGAAGGTCAGGAAAAGCAGATCTCTTGAACTGAGTGGGCCACACAACCTGGACAGCAAGAGCTGTGCGCATGGTTTTGTTGATTCTACTCCTGAGGCTAAGTCCCTCTGTCAGGGAGGCCACTCACACAGCTCAAGAAGTGGCCTGGGATGTGTCCTGTCCAGCATTCCAGTGGGCCACAGTGAGGCATTCCTGGGAGGTTATGGGGAGCTGCCGAGAGGATGCTGCCCGACCTTTTCAGAATTCCATTTAGAAAGGTGAACCAGAATCCTCTGGATTCTTGGTCAGAGCCACAGAGCAATCCCCATGCTTAGTACCGTGTGCACGGTGGTTCTGGCTAGGCTGTGCTCTCCATGGGTGGGTTCTCCGGGCAGGTTTTCTGGTCTCGGTGCTATCAGCAGGTGCTTGGTGCTACATGTAAACTCTGTAATAAAAGATGAATGAAGCCATATCACCTCCAGAGCCCTTTGCCATTCCAAATCTTGCCGGGGGGGGGGGATGAACGTAACAGCATTTCCCCGCTAGAGTTGCTATTTTCACCTTCCTGTTAGCCTGGCCTGTGAAGTCTGGGCTGTTGCTTCAGGAAAGGAGTGCAGATCAAGTGAGGAGGGTTAGAAACCCCATCAGAGGCCTTCAGGTTGCAGGCCTGCCTGGAGGGCAGATCTTCCCTCGGTGGGGTCGTCAGTAGACACCCAGCGCTCTGCCCACCAGTTACCATCGAGCAAACTCAGGACCTTGCTGAGATTTAGGGTGTGAGATAGCAGGCCTCTGGGAAGCTGTGCTTCATAGCTGGATTTCAGCCTGGGCTCCACAGCAAGAGCCTGTGTCAGAAACAGAACCCGCAAGCAAAACAAAGAAATATCACATCTTTGTCCCTAGACAAATCTAAAACCAGCAAGCATCATGAAGCCCAGTTTCCCTGCCACTGTGCGGTTCCTTTAATTCGCTAAGTGGTTAATAGATTAGTTAAAATAGTTAATAGAAGAATTAAAACTCCCGTCTGCCCTCTCCCATATTCCCCAGTACTGGCACTCCGCACTGCCTTATGGACTCTCCCTGTGTTCCTCTTTCTCTGCCCCTAGTCACCCTGGTTTTTTCTTTTTTCTTTCTAGAACTTTTTGAGAACACATTGCTAACATTTTCAGGGTCAGCCTCCACTACATAATGAGACTTTGTCTCAAACTGAAACAAAATAAAAACAAAGAACCCCAAATCTTAGCTACTTCGGCCTTCGATTTTCTGTCTGTTAGCGTTAGAAGCAGGGTGTTCTCTTCCACATCTGACCATACAACATATTACAAATCCCGCCTAGAAGCAGGGTGTTCCCTTCCACATCTGTCCATACAGCACCTTACATATCCCGCCTAGAAGCAGGGTGTTCCATTCCACATCTAACCATACATACAACACCTTACAAATCCCGCCTAGAAGCAGGGTGTTCTCTTCCACATCTGACCATACATATGACACCTTACAAATCCCGCCTAGAAGCAGGGTGTTCTCTTCCACATCTGACCATACATATGACACCTTACAAATCCCGCATAGAAGCAGGGTGTTCTCTTCCACATCTGACCATACATACAAATCCTTACAAATCCCGCCTAGAAGCAGGGTGTTCTCTTCCACATCTGACCATACATACAACACCTTACAAATCCCGCCTAGAAGCAGGGTGTTCTCTTCCACATCTGACCATACATATGGCACCTTACAAATCCTGCCTAGAAGCAGGGTGTTCTCTTCCACATCTGACCATACAACACCTTACAAATCCCGCCTAGAAGAAGGGTGTTCCCTTCCACATCTGACCATACATATGAAACCTTACAAATCCTGCCTAGAAGCAGGGTGTTCCCTTCCACATCTGTCCATACAACACCTTACAAATCCTGCCTAGAAGCAGGGTGTTCTCTTCCACATCTGACCATACATATGACACCTTACAAATCCTGTCTAGAAGCAGGGTGTTCTCTTCCACATCTGACCATACAACACCTTACAAATCCCGCCTAGAAGCAGGGTGTTCCCTTCCACATCTGTCCATACAACACCTTACAAATCCTGCCTAGAAGCAGGGTGTTCTCTTCCACATCTGACCATACAACACCTTACAAATCCTGCCTAGAAGCAGGGTGTTCTCTTCCACATCTGTCCATACAACACCTTACAAATCCCGCCTAGAAGCAGGGTGTTCCCTTCCACATCTGACCATACATATGAAACCTTACAAATCCTGCCTAGAAGCAGGGTGTTCCCTTCCACATCTGTCCATACAGCACCTTACAAATCCTGTCTAGAAGCAGGGTGTTCTCTTCCACATCTGTCCATACAACACCTTACAAATCCCGCCTAGAAGCAGGGTGTTCCCTTCCACATCTGACCATACATACAACACCTTACAAATCCTGCCTAGAAACAAGGTGTTCTCTTCCACATCTGTCCATACAACACCTTACAAATCCCGCCTAGAAGCAGGGTGTTCCCTTCCACATCTGACCATACATACAACACCTCACAAATCCCGCCTAGAAGCAGGGTGTTCTCTTCCACATCTGACCATACATACAACACCTCACAAATCCCGCCTAGAAGCAGGGTGTTCTCTTCCACATCTGTCCATACAGCACCTTACAAATCCTGTCTAGAAGCAGGGTGTTCCCTTCCACATCTGACCATACAACACCTTACAAATCCTGTCTAGAAGCAGGGTGTTCCCTTCCACATCTGACCATACATACAACACCTTACAAATCCTGCCTAGAAGCAGGGTGTTCTCTTCCACATCTGACCATACAACACCTTACAAATCCTGTCTAGAAGCAGGGTGTTCCCTTCCACATCTGACCATACATACAACACCTTACAAATCCTGCCTAGAAGCAGGGTGTTCCCTTCCACATCTGACCATACAACACCTTACAAATCCTGTCTAGAAGCAGGGTGTTCTCTTCCACATCTGTCCATACAACACCTTACAAATCCTGTCTAGAAGCAGGGTGTTCTTATCCACATCTGGCGGTGACCGTCCAACACCGTACACATCTTCCTGCCTGCTGCTTATTGTCCCATGATTTCCTCTCTAGAAAAAGAAAGCCCTTGGATCATACGTTTCAGTCACCGGTCACAGCCCTTTCAGGATCCTGAGACAAGTGAGAAAACGTGGCCATTTATTACAGAGAACATCCCACCCATCCGTTTTCCTCCTCTTTTCTTATGCTGAGACCCAGCTCGGGCCTTTGGGGGCAGGAATAGCCAAACACACTGCATTTTCCTCGTGTACTATGGCAGGAGGCCCATGTGCTGACCTTTCCCTTACTGGAAATGTGAATTTTGATCATTTGGGTCAGGTGGTGTCTGCTGGGCTCTGGCTCTGTGTAGCTGCTGGGCTTCCCTTTGTGGTTAAGCAGTGACTTGGGAGGCAAAGTTACTTGGTGACCCTGTTACTGTCTCACCTGGAAACTCTTAACCAGCTACAGCTCCTAGAAACATCTTCTGAGGCCTCGTGCCTTTCTGTTTTGTTTTGCTTTGGCTTCTTGAAACACCCTCCGTAAGTGGCCCAGGCTGACCTTGAACTTGGCCATCCTCCTGCCTCAGCCTGTGGAGTGCAGTACTCCAGGTGTCTTTTAGAACTATTACAGCCAGTTGACTGAGCGACACAGCTTACTTGAGCAGTAGCTGGAACTCTGACCCTTGAGCCTTTCTTCCCAATTCCTTTGTAAGCTACAACAGCCTTGAGTAGAGCCCAGGCAGCTGAGAGCAGCTCAAAGCCCTGGCTAGTGAGGAGGCAGCCAGCCAGAGGAGAGAAGTGCATCAATACAACAGAGGTGCTTCCCACAGCAGAGCCCAGGTCCCCCTGTGTCTCAGCTTGGGCTAGGTCATTTCCCACTGGCTCTCTATTCAAGAGCATGCCCTAGAAGCTTTGCGAGGTACTCGGCTATTGAGGTGTAAGCTTTTTTTTTCTTAGATGTTATTGTTGAAAAGGGCTAAAAATGGCCTGAGTCACTTCCTCTTGCTGGTGCACACTTCCTCCAGGTCAGCGTCTGAGCTCACATTATGGTATTTATTTAAGATCGGCTTCCCACTTTTAAGTTTTATGATGGGGTCTATCAGAGGCCATACTTCCCAACAGAACATGCTATACCTTGAGTTCTTTTCTTTCCCCTTGTGCTCCCTTCCAGCACGGGGTTTCTTTCCGGGTTAAACTGCTCTCAAAAATCACTGCCTTCAGAATTGCAGCTCCAAAACCAAATGTTCTCCTCTCCCTCTTTCCTAACTAACATCTTTTTAAAAGTCCCATCTTTGATGCTAATGGTGGATGCCATTACATCTCTTCCCCGAGACGACAGTCATTTTGAAAGGAATATACCGTTGTTTGTTATCAACAGATATATTAGGAGGCAAGCTCGTTTGAAGTGAAGTTGTACATGTTATTCTTGCTCTGCCATGCGGGGGTGCCCATCAGGCACACTCACAGCATCTATCTGTGTGTTGCTCTGCCATGCAGGGGTGCCCATCAGGCACACTTACAGCCTTTCTTCCCTATCTGTGTGTAGCACAACCCACCTACCTATTCACAGGTGAGAAATCATTAGCCCTGCAGGGCAGTATTTGTTCCTTTGGAGTCAAGCAACTTGTTTGAAGATGTGGAGGCAGGAATGCAAATGGCGTGCCTCAGTGAGAATGAAGAAAGTCCAGGTGGCGGGCACTTTGGAAGGAGGACAAAGACAGGCTTTGGAAGGCGCTTGTTCTAGATAAGCCAAGTGACTGTTGAGTAACTACGTTAACCTAGGGGATGGAGCGGAGAGATGAAAACGGTCAAGTAGGCGGGAGTGATAGGAGGAAGGAGACTGGCTTCTGGGAACCTGGAGATGTCTAGGGGATGTGTGTCCGGCATATCTGAAAACGCATTCTCTTTGCTCTGACAGAAGACGACATTGAAGCAACGTGTGCTGCTTGCACGCAGCTCCATCACACCTTGGAGGAAGGGCGCTTGCTGGGAAAGAAGTTCAGGGGAAGAAGTGTCCTGCTGAAGACGCTGTATAAGCTAGTGGATGCTGGCTCAGACCCGCTCAGCCTTAAACTTGCAAAACTCATCCTAGCAGTAAGTTTATCTTTCTCTTGTTCTAGCAGACTGCATCCCATCGGTGCTCTGCCAGATGTTGTGTTTGTAACATGTTGCAAAATGATGAAAATGCATTGTGTCTGTTTAGACACAATTAAGACAGTAAACTCACACCCCAGAACCGGATGAAAAAGTGATTTCTTAGGAATAAAGCCGAGCACATAGGGAAGATCCCAGCAAGCTTTAGTCCGCACTGTGCCTAGAATTTACTTTTAAAGGAAGATAGAGAAAAGGAAAGTCCAGAGAGGGAAAAAAAATTACAACAGCAAACATTTCCAGTCCAATTGTTCAAACAACTAGATCAGGCAGTTCGGGACAGTGCAGGCTGTTGTTTTTGCCCTGTGGTTTCTGCTGGGAGCCCAGCATTGTCTCATGATTTAAAATAAAGGCAAAGGCCAGGTGCTTTGTGAACCAGTGTGAAAGAGGAAACCAGCTGTGTGTGGTCACAGGAAGGTCCCTCGGTGGCCATAGAAATTCTCTGCAAAGTGTTTGGAGGAAAGGCCAAGACCAAATAAAAGCCCGTGGCAGCTCTGTCCAGCGCACAGCCTGATAGGAAGCTGTGTTGTCATGGCCACAAGTGTCAGAACCAAAAGATAAGCCATAGCTGTCCTGGAATGTTCTAAGAAAGCGTCAACAACAAATGGATAACAACAGAAAATGCCCCTGTTCACCTGTCAGTGGTGCAGAGGAAGATGGGAAAACGGACTGAGTGGAGGGAAAGCCCAGTGTCCTAATAGTGTAGTGAGCATGTCCATTTCATCTTGATAATGGAGGCTTTCATATGCAGAATATTGAGCCACATTTTCTGTGTAATTTTGGGTAGGGACTACACCCTTGCTGAGCTGTCATAGGCTATCCGTTCTCACCTCAGAGGTAGGAACGCGTGACTCAGCGCGTGTGCCCTTGAAAGAGAATTTCCATTCTAGGGCTCTGAGGAGGGAGCTGTCCCAGGGAGGATCCAGGTTGCCAGCACTCAGGGACTGGCTTTACCTTTTCACCTGGATTTTAGATGTTTGTTTTGTAATTTACCAAAAAAAGGGGTAAAAAGGAAGAAAGAAAAGAGGAGACAGAATGAACCCCAGAACTATTCATGTTTGTAGGGAAAATGTTAGCACTGTTATGGTGATGTTGGGCAAATCAGGTGTGTGAGTGTGTGTGTTTGTATGTGTGTACGTGTGTGTATGTGTGTATGTATGTGTGTATGTGTGTATGTGTGTGTATGTGTGTATGTGTGTGTATATGTGTGTGTATGTGTGTGTGTATGTGTGTATGTATGTGTGCATGTGTGTGTGTGTATCACAGTTTAACTGAATTAGGCCTTATGAACTGGATGTTAAGTGAATAAAACTTCAGTAGGTTAAACAATACTGCATGCCCCAAAGAATCTAGGTGCAGTTAAGTTCTGATGCAGCGTTAAGTGGGTTGGTGCCTCTTTCTTCTTTTAATTATTTTATGTTTCTGAGTGTTGCCCCTGCATGTGTGCATGTGTGCATGTATGTGCCTTGCCCCGTGGAGGCCAGAAGAGGGAATCAGATTCCCTGGAACTGCAATTACTGGTGGTTGGGAGCCATCGTGTGAGTGCTGGGAACTGAACCTCCACAAAAGCAGCCAGTATTCGTAACCACTGAACCATGCCCTCTAGTGCCAGGCTGGTGCCTTCTTACCCACGATAGAGCCACCAGGTCAGAAGGGAGCGTCAAAGCAATGCTATGCAATTTCCTATTGGCTGCTGGGATCTCCTGTACCATCCCAGGGGTGATCAGTTTGGACGAGGCTTTAGGATATAGTTCTGTATATTCTCAAGACACCGTATCCTAAGAACTGTGGAGGAAAATGAACAAAGGCTAAAGATATGCAGAGCCCCAAGTTCTACACTGGATTTCCTCTTGCAGTTACTTTTTTGCCCACCAGTTTGATGTTACAGTTCGAACATTTAACAGTATTTATTTTAAAACGTGCAATAAGCATGTGAGTTGTTCCAATTTCTTGAATTGTTTGGCTCAATAGAGATCTGCCAGGCAGCCATTTTAAGTTTAACCCCTGTTTTTAAAATCTCTTATGAAAATATATCAGTTTGTAATAAGTGTTCAAAGAACACAAACATATTCAGTAGGAGTGCAACAATATTCTGGAAGTATAAAAAATCTAGCACCCTTTGCAGAGGGATAAGAATCAGAAAGAAATGCCCGATTTGTTATTTGGGATTAGATACAGTGGGAAGAACAGAAATGATTTCAAACTTCTTAAGTTAAAAGAAAACAAAACAAAAGCATCATTTTTAATTTAAGAAGAAAACTACCCTACCTAGAAACCATGCACCCTAGGAATTCAGCATAGCCCTGGGAACAGCAGCCAGACCCTCAGGATCACTGAACCCTAAGGAGGAGACAGGGCCTCAGCCAGCACCTCTGACCTCCGCGGTGCTGGCCACAGTGCTCCTCACTGGTGATTCTTGGTTTTTTGTTGGTTGATTTTGTTTTTGTTCCTTCCTCCTTTTTACTGCAAAAGGAAGCTGGAAGACAGGGTGAGAGCTGCATTCGATTCATTTCTTGGGGCGTTTTGCCCGGTGTAGAGCGCAGGCTACCTGACCACACTAGGAAGATGAGCTGGTGAGAGATTTCAGCCTCCCAGTGGAGTCTGCCAGCACATCTGCCCTGGCCCAGATGTGGGAAGAGGTTTCTGTTTGCCTCAGCTCATTTGCTGGGGTATAAAGCCGTGTCGTAATCACTGTCTTAGTTTTGAAGTTCCCGTCTCTGTTTTCTTTTTGAGCGGGGAAGGAATCTTTACTATGTCCTGTGAATGCTCTGACAACTGGTTAGCATGTGGGTTCTGACCTGAGTGCTGTTGGGGATGGGACTTGGTGGTCCCCCAACACTCGGTGGGTCTGCAGAGCAGGGGTGATACCTGATGGAAAGGTTCTCAGATCACTGTGCACAAGCCCAGAGCAGAAGCAGGAAGTGAGGATGCTCATCTGTGTGCCTCCCTCCACTTCCCTCTGCCTCCCTCCACCTCCCTCCATCTCCCTCTGCCTCACCAGCCACAGACAGCAGGTCCAGCGCTGTCTCCCTTAGGGAGCAGCTCAAACCATGAACAGTGCTCAGCGCAATTGTGGATCTAACACATAACTCGGGCATACTCTATTATCTTTTTTAAATGAACTGAAAACTCAATAAAAATATTAGAGATAACTTTTTAAATAGGAAAATAATGTGCCATCATTTGCATACTGAGTCTGTATTTGTTCAGAGGACCCCTTTCTAAGGGGTCCCATTCAGAGGACAGCACAGTCTAATCCAAAGTATCGGTTTGAATTCTTTGATGCAAATGGCCAAGGGGGACGGGTTTCCTCTGTGTTTCCTTTCCCTTGCTCCTCAATGGATGTTATTCTAGATCAGTTTAATCTTGACTTTGGTACCCTTCATCCTTCACTATTGTATTCTAAATCAATTTCTCTGTTTACTGACACACTCTTTAAAAAACATCTAATCGTTTACATATCAGTGCGAAATGTTCCACAGTGAGAAACAAACTCTTGTTATTAAAGAGTTCATGTTTCTGGAACTGCGTTAGATATTATAGCTGACACAGCATGGCCCCAACTCTTCTAGATTCTTCCCTGGATCATTTCTTAGGTCCCAAACCCTCTCCCTGCGCTGAGTGTGGAAGTTTTGGCTGTGTTGAGCCTGCCTTTACCTCTGCCCTAGAAATGCAAGCGTATTCTTTCCCTGCAGCTTAAAGTGAGCAGAAAGAACCTCCTGAATGTCTGCAAACTGGTATTTAAGATCAGCAGGAGCGAGGAGAACGATGCCCTGATGCAGACTGACAACATCCTGGGTGAGTCTCGTTCAGCACTCTGAGGCGAGGACGCTGCACCCGAGCGCAGATGCCAAGTCCATAGCGAGAAAGGAGAGAGAAGGGTAGCGAGACATTTGGGTTTCTAGGGAAATGCAGAGGTGTGGCGGCTGTCTTTCTCTGCTTCCCACGCTGGCTTTAAAGCAGCATTTAGAGTCTACTGTGACAGGCTGGGTTTTGGTTTTCCTCCTTCGATGTGTGTAGGGTTGTTGTATGACTTGAGGAAACACTGTGTAAAAAAAGTCATTTCCTAGGTCTGGAGGTTACTGTTACAGTGAACACACCTAGACGGTTTTGACATAATCAAAAATTCTAGTCTCTTAGAAATAAGTGGGGGGGCGGGGATTGGAAAGATGGTTGTGACTTTTACAGAATGCTGGTGTGGACGTGGTTCACTGTGGAGCAACAGACATTTTACCTACGTTTGCAGCCTAGCTAACGATGCCCAATTCCCATGTCGCTAAATAATTAAGTAGACAGAGTTACCGTGATGAGAAGCCTGGAGGAGCTGTGCTGTTCCCGCAGAAGAGGCAGCTGTGGAAAGCAATGTGGTCTTTTCTTGAGTAACAAGGGACAAAGAGCTCAGCACACAGGGACAAAACCAAGGTTGAGAGAAAGAATGTCCAACATCAGATGGCTTAACTGGGAGTTACAGATCAGAACACAGAATCTAATGTTCTCTTTGGCATTCTTACACTTGAACACATTGTCTCCATCTGACCTTGCTCAAATCAGCTGGAATCTGGGCCAGTCAGCAGGGTTTTGTTGTTAAGGTTTCTTTGTTTGTTTATTTGGAACAGTAGTGGGAATCGAATTTAGGACAAAGCTTGTGAGCCCTCTACCTACCATGAGCTTCAGCCTGTTTGTTTGTTTACAGAGACAGAGTCTCACTCTAAGCATAGCACAGGTTAGACTCAAATTCGCTGCCATCCTCCTGCCTCGGATTCCCTAACGCTGAGAATATAGATGTTGTCACCACGCTTAGGGAGAGAGGCATTCTTAAACCTCTGGGAAGGGGTGAGCACTACACCCAAAAGATCCTTTCAGTAACAGACTGCTATTAAAGTTCCCGTGAAATCCGTGTCTCATTAGGAGAAGCAACAAGTGCCTTCTCGCGATCTGTTGACATTTAATTCTTAGATTGCCTTTGTTACTGGTATTAGACAATAACTTGGCATTTTTGTCACTTAAAAATAAGCCCTGGTGAATATTACTAAGAACCAAGGAATGGCGTTTAGATAAAAGAAGGCTTTCTTGTTTGCATATGAACAGCCTCTCCTTCTGCTCTCCTGGCTAGTGTGAAGTTTTGACGTAGTTGAGACTTCGCTGTTAGAGGAGGAGCAGGGAGCATCTGCATGTAGCTTCTGATAAATATATTTTACAAACTGTGTGCCAACATCTACTTTGCTGTTGTCCTTAGATGTTCATAGAAATTTGTCTCTTTGGCAGAGTCATTATTGGAGGTGCTGAGGGCCGAAGACCTGCAAAGTAACCCCGAAGCCTTCTTATACTGCATGGGGGCTCTAAAGTTCATTTCCGGGAGTCCAGGGTTCCTCACTGAGATGGTCAGCAAAGGTGCGGTGGAAATATTGACGACGCTGATAAAGCAAACCAATGAGGACATGAAGTACGGTGCATGCCTGCCCAACTGGGGCAACTTGTTAGTCCAGGTAAGGGTTTATCTGAAGAGGTTAGAGGTGCAAATGGTGATAGCTTAAAAGAGCAGTTGAGAAGCCTCTGTAGCAGGAGGGGATCCAGGGTCTCAGAGATCCAGCGTGGTGACCACTGGCCAGTCAGTGTGTGCCCTGCTAAGACGATGCCAGGGAGGTCAGTGGAGAAGGCCGAGGAGGTCAGTGGAGAAGGCTGAGGAGTTCAGTGGAGAAGGCCGAGGAGGTCAGTGGAGAAGGCTGAGGAGGTCAGTGTCAGTGGAGAAGGCCGAGGAGGAGGTCAGTGGAGAAGGCTGAGGAGGTCAGTGGAGAAGGCTGAGGAGGTCAGTGGAGAAGGCCAAGGAGGTCAGTGGAGAAGGCTGAGGAGGTCAGTGGAGAAGGCTGAGGAGGAGGTCAGTGGAGAAGACTGAGGAGGAGGTCAGTGGAGAAGGCTGAGGAGGAGGTCAGTGGAGAAGGCTGAGGAGGTCAGTGGAGAAGGCTGAGGAGGAGGTCAGTGGAGAAGGCTGAGGAGGAGGTCAGTGGAGAAGGCTGAGGAGGTCAGTGGAGAAGGCCGAGGAGGTCAGTGGAGAAGGCTGAGGAGGAGGTCAGTGGAGAAGGCTGAGGAGGTCAGTGGAGAAGGCTGAGGAGGAGGTCAGTGGAGAAGGCTGAGGAGGAGGTCAGTGGAGAAGGCTGAGGAGGTCAGTGGAGAAGGCCGAGGAGGTCAGTGGAGAAGGCTGAGGAGGTCAGTGGAGAAGGCTGAGGAGGTCAGTGGAGAAGGCTGAGGAGGAGGTCAGTGGAGAAGGCTGAGGAGGTCAGTGGAGAAGGCCGAGGAGGAGGTCAGTGGAGAAGGCTGAGGAGGAGGTCAGTGGAGAAGGCTGAGGAGGTCAGTGGAGAAGGCTGAGGAGGTCAGTGGAGAAGGCTGAGGAGGAGGTCAGTGGAGAAGGCTGAGGAGGTCAGTGGAGAAGGCTGAGGAGGAGGTCAGTGGAGAAGGCTGAGGAGGTCAGTGGAGAAGGCCGAGGAGGTCAGTGGAGAAGGCTGAGGAGGTCAGTGGAGAAGGCTGAGGAGTTCAGTGGAGACGGCTGAGGAGGAGGTCAGTGGAGAAGACTGAGGAGGAGGTCAGTGGAGAAGACTGAGGAGGAGGTCAGTGGAGAAGGCCGAGGAGGAGGTCAGTGGAGAAGGCTGAGGAGGAGGTCCGTGGAGAAGGCCCCTCATGCTGAAGACCCTAGTTCCATCCTCGGCACAGGAAATGAAAGTAACGGAGACGGCGGTGTGGGGGATGGAACGCGTATGCTCTTTGCGTATCAGTTTGTGCGATGCTGAGAATTTCTAGAACAGACGTTAAGATTGTTTGTGACTGATAGCCACAGCCACATCTCCAGCTTTCAGTGACAAGGGAGTTAATGATATTGGGTGGAGGTCTGTCATAGGCTTTGCAGATGCCACAGCTCTGGGGACCACAGGAAAGCAGGTAATAAAACCACGTATAATTCATCTAGCCCGGGCAGGAAGAAAAATTTTTCTCTGAGTTATAGAGTTTTATTATGGCTCTTGTGACAGATTAAATTTCACAGTTAAATTATTTCCACCAAAACTTGTCTAGCTCTCATTTTCTTTTGTAGATGAGATTTTTACCCTTAATAGCATTTATATATCAAATAATAGCATCTTTGATGTAATAACTCATGGGATCTGAAATGTGCTTGTCAATTAACGAGGATGGATTGAACCTTTAGAGTGCTCTAACCCATTTGGAGAGCATGTTAAAAATTAGATTTACACCCCGACTTCACGATTCTTGAAATATTTATGATGATTATTAATTTTAGATTTTGGTCCTCCATTTTGAAAAAGACTGTAAAAAGAAAAACTCCTTTGATCATAAACAAGGCAAAAACCCACTGGCATGCTGCACTTTGGTGAGGTGGGCTTATGAAACATGCTTTTCTTTTTTTAAGATTTATTTTATTTATTATCTATACAGTGTTCTGCCTGCATGATTGCCCGCAGGCCAGAAGAGGGCATCAGATCTCTGTATAGATGGTTGTGAGCCACCATGTGGATGCTGGGAATTGAACTCAGGACCTCTGGAAGAGCGCTCAGTGCTTTTAACCTCCAACCCGTCTCTCTAGCCCATAAGGCATTCTTTTCATGTTGACAGTATTTTGGAATATTTGTTTTTTTCTCTTTCGAACTTAGTTATTTCTGATTATACAGTCATGGTCATTTTTGTTAAAATGTGAGGAGAGGTATAATCATCTGTATACAAATATTAAATCACCTGAACTAAGTGTGGTGCACAACTGTAGTCCCCACACTTGGGAGGCCGAGGCAGGCCTAGTGCCCCCCTCTCTCTGCCTGCTGCCTGTGGATCAGGATGTGAAGCTCTCAGCTACTGCTGCAGCACCATGCCTGTCTGTGTCCTGCCAACATGACCACGGACTAACCCTCTAACCTGTAAGCGAGCCCCGAATAAATGCTTTGGTCATGGTGTCTCTTCACAGCAATAGAACAGTGACCAAGACAACCTCAAATTCTCAACCATGCTTCTCTTGAGAGTCTTATGACATTTTCACTTGGGTAGGAGGAGGTTTTGAGACAGAGTGTCTCTGTATAGTTCAGGCCTGCCTCAAGATCTTGGGTTTTTGCTTCAGCCATCTGAGTGCTGGGCTTGTAGACATGTACCTCAGCACCCTTCTAACTTTTCAATGTCGCAGCAGCTTGGGCTTTCTTGTCTCGTTGAGGAAACTTTTTCCAATCTGTTATATGTATGTGATATAATTTTATATCATAAGAATAAAATCCGTTGATATAAAGGAGCAGTTAGTGCTGATGTCATAAAGGAAATGGTGGCACTAGGTAGGTGTGGTTGTCAGGACCTAACGTCAGCCCTCATGAGTTTAAAGCTAGAAGAGTTCAAGTTCAAGGCCAGCCTGAGCTATGTAACAGGGTGTTGTCTCAAAAAATAAATTCATAAACATACCCCTACCCCTCCCTCCAAACAGGAAGAAATCAGATCTCTGCTGTGCCATTTAGCTCAGAGCTTTGCTGCCTCTGTTCTTGTTTTTATTTCTCTTTTCTGGGATTAGTCATGGACTCACTGCGTCAGCCCTTCCATTCATCTTCCTCCAGGGGGCGCAGGAGAGCGTCATGCTGCCCACTACCTCCACATCAAGGCTACTTAGTCATGACTAAGTCATTGTCTCCAGCACCTTCCTGTGAACCTGCCTAAGATCTGGTACTGACAGAGATGCCTTGGGGACCGTGGTTTGCACCCAAGTCCCTTACAGCTGAAGAAAGTGCAGCCCACTGTGACCACTGCTGGGCACACCAGTTGCCCCATGCCAGCTGTCACATGGTGGCATGTGTTCATAGATCTGAGCAGGAAGGGGATTGGCTTTACAGCTTGTCATTTGCAGGATGCAACAAAGTGCACATCCTTCATGTTTAATTAAAGTAAAGAGGTTGGGCTCCACCATTTGACAGACCAAAGCAAGAGATTCATGAATTCAAGGCCAGCCTAGATATTTAACAAGACCCCTCCCCCCAAAATAATCTTTAGTCAAAAAATAAAACAGACAAGAAACGGCTTTCTGTCCTTCACCAATCCCGCAACTGACAAAGGTCTGATCTCCAAAATATATAAAGAACTCAAGAAACTAGACTGTAAAAGGCTAATCAACCCAATTATAAAATGGGGCACTGAGCTGAACAGAGAATTCTCAAAAGAAGAAGTTCAAATGGCCAAAAGACACTTAAGATCATGCTCAACTTCCTTAGCGATCAGGGAAATGCAAATCAAGACAACTTTAAGATACCATCTTACACCTGTCAGAATGGCTAAAATAAAAAACACCAATGATAGCCTTTGCTGGAAAGGTTGTGGAGAAAGGGGTACACTTATCCATTGCTGGTGGGAATGCAAACTTGTGCAACCACTTTGGAAAGCAGTGTGGTGGTTTCTCAGGAAATTCAGGATCAACCTACCCCTGGACCCAGCAATACCACTCTTGGGAATATACCCAAGAGATGCCCTATCATACAACAAAAGTATATGCTCAACTATGTTCATAGCAGCATTGTTTGTAATAGCCAGAACCTGGAAACAACCTAGATGCCCTTCAACGGAAGAATGGATGAAGAAAGTATGGAATATATACATATTAGAGTATTACTCAGCAGTAAAAAACAAGGACTTCTTGAATTTTGCATACAAATGGATGGAAATAGAAAACACTATCCTGAGTGAGGTAAGCCAGACCCAAAAAGAGGAACATGGGATGTACTCACTCATAATTGGTTTCTAGCCATAAATAAAGGACATTGAGCCTATAATTTGTGATCCTAGAGAAGCTAAATAAGAAGGTGAACCCAAAGAAAAACATATAGGCATCCTCCTGAATATTAACCTTCATCAGGAGATAAAAGGAGACAGATACAGAGACCCATATTGGAGCACTGGACTGAAATCTCAAGGTCCAAATCAGGAGCAGAAGGAGAGAGAGCACGAGCAAGGAACTCAGGACCGCGAGGGGCACACCCACACACTGAGACAGTGGGGATGTTCTATCGGGAACTCAAGAAGGCCAGCTGGCCTGGGTCTGAAAAAGCCTAGCATAAAACCGGACTCGCTGAACATAGCAGACAATGAGGACTACTGAGAACTCAAGAACAATGGCAATGGGTTTTTGATCCTACTGCACGCACTGGCTTTGTGGGAGCCTAGGCAGTTTGGATGCTCATCTTACTAGACCTGAATGGAGGTTGGTGGTCCTTGGACTTCCCACAGGGCAGGGAACCCTGATTACTCTTCGGGCTGACGAGGAAGGGGAACTTGATCGGGGGAGGGGGAGGGAAATGGCAGGCGGTGGCAGGGAGGAGGCAGAAATCTTTAATAAATAAATAAAAGAAAAAAAACAAAAAAGAAAACAGACAAGAAATGGCTTTCTGTCCTATGGATAATAAAATGGAAGCAACATGACGTCATCACAAGATGACGCACATGCAAACACATGTGCACAGATCTGTGCTTACACATAGGGAGCAGCTCAGAGACCTGTGCCCTGGATGGCCTCAAAGCACCTTCAGTCCATCTGCTGGGACAGAGGCTGCCTTCACACCAGCCTTCATCTCCACTACATCACCCGAGCATCTTACCTGTTTCTGTGTCTCTTAACTGAGGCTGCTGTGTCTGGACGCCACCACGCTAGCTGTGGAGGTACCAAGGCCGCAGTCTTCCACCACTGCCCTGCTCTGTGGTATGGATGCTCAGTGTCCTGCAGGACATTCGCCGTCCTGCCTCTCTCATTCCCAGGCTGTGACCTCCTCTGTTCCTTCTGCCCCCGGGCCACTGTCTATAGTCCAACCCAGGAGGCACACTCTGCTCCACGAATCTAACCTCCCAAGACTCACCCACAGAATCTTACTGCCCCCCCCCCACTCTAGACAGAATTCCCCAAGTACTTACTTATTTCCAATTTGGATAGTTAGCATCCTTTTCTCTTGACGTCAATTTCCCCAATCCTCCAGAACCTCAGGGTCCAGGAACAGATGGTCTCTTTCCATGTGCTGGGCTCCAACAAGGCATTTTTAGGGAAGCAGGACAGGTTAGGCCTGTCCAGAGCCTTCCGTGTATTATCTGATAAAGAGGCCCTGGAAGGGCATCAAGGCTCCTGAGGCTCCCAAGGTTGTGAGCGGCACAGACACTGTCCAGTGGCGCCCGCTGGTGTCACGCCCCTCCCCTCTCCTCTTGTTGTTATCAGAGCTCAAGTGATATATTTTCCAATATATACAACAAAACTGTTTTTCAAAATGCCTCGTTCTGGAGTCAGCTGGTTCTGAAGTCTGGTATGAGCAGCTGGTTCTGAAGTCTGGTGTGAACTGTTTGCTCCTTGACCAAAGCCAAGGGGCAATCATTTTCCAAGTGTTTGTGTGACTTCTCCACACCACGTTTGGATGGTGAGGTGACTGTGGTCAACAGGACAGCTGCCAGCGAGGACAACTCTTCAATGATCCCTACAACCAGAAAACATCACCCAAGACCTATAAGCTTCCACATGGCCAGTGTTCCATTTGTTCTGTGTAGCAGACAGACACACATCATATAATTTTGGCGTTTTGACAATGTGAGATGCTCTGAGGACTGGGCTCCTGTGCTCTGGAGACGGCAGTCGTGTGAGGTGCTCTGAGGACTGAATCACCCATGCTCTGACGTCAGTCGTGTGAGATGCTCTGAGAACTGGGCCCACCCGTGCTCTGGAGACGGAAGTCAGTGAAAGCACAGATGAAGCTGCAAACTGCAAACTCCGGAGCACACGGAGGAAGAGAAACATAGGCTAGCTGTAAGGTTGGGTCCCTTATAGTCCATAATAAATTACCTGCCCAAACGGAGCAGTGGAGACAGAAACAGATTAGGCTGTCCTGTAGACCAGGCTGGCCTCGAATTCACAGCCCTCCTGAGGGCTGGGATTAAAGGCTTGCTCCACTACCGCCCAGAACCATGACCAGGTAGTGGCATTTCATTTGTATTTTAATAAATAAAGCTTGCCTGAAGATCAGAGAGTAAAGCAGCCCCTTTGGCCAGCTTTACAGACCAGGCAGTGATGACACGCACCTTTAATCCCAGTAGCCACACTAGTTGTCATAGAAACCGGGCGGTGCATGCCTTTAATCCCAGTGGCACACACCTTTAATCCCAGCCCTAGAGATGATTATAAAACAGGAGGAGACAGCTCTAAATCCCAGACTCATTCCGAGATTGCTGAAGGCAGGATCACCATTTTCCGACTGAGGTAGAGGTAAGAGCCATTGGCTGGCTGTTTTGCTTCTCTAACCTTCAGCATGGACCCTAATTTCTGTCTCTGAGTTTTTTTATTCATCATGCTTCATGCCCATTCTGTCTCAGTAGCTATTAATGCATCTTCTCCAGACCCCCTTCCCTCATGCTGATGCACTGACATTCTATGTAATTTATCCAACTTCCAGATTCCCTCTTAATGCTGTTTGATTATTAAAACTAAAAGGATCGGCCAATATTCATTTTTTTCCCAAGGCAAAAAGACCTCCAGGTAGTAAAGAGATGCCCAATAATGGACACTGGCACGGGTTAGAGCCTCAAAATAGGGCATTGTGGGTGGGAAGGAGGAGGTACTTCCTGCTGGCTGGGAAGAAAGGGGCCCTTGCTGCTGTAGTCAAAGACCCCTGGCAGGAGATGTGGGGGGCAGACCTCAGCTGCCTTATGAATGAACAACTTTCCTCTCCATCTGTCTTCGTGGACTCCCGGGAGATTCTTGGAAAACTCTGACTCTGACAGTTGGGTGTGCACAGTGACACAGTGTGGTTGGTGTCTTGTATTTCCGCCAGACTGTCTTCACCCTATGTGAGACAATGTGAAACCCCGTGGGTTACCGCAGAGGCTTGGATTCGGGCACATATGTGGTCTCCGTTGGGCAGAAGTCCAAAGCCTGAGTGTGCTCTCATTAGTGGGGGGAGGGGGGTTCAGCTGAGGTTAGCAACAGCGCAGCCTTGGCGGTTCAGCCATGTGGCCTCGTTTATGGTCTCCGGTGACTGTGTTTGTCTTTTCACGGCGTCAGTGGGAAGCGAACCGTCCTCCAGTTGGCAGTTGAAATACAACTTGGTGGACTTGGGGTATGGATATTCTAGACAATTGAGGGATGAAATACATGTGTCTCAAGACAAATGCCAAATAGGATGGGGGAAGCAATGGACAAGGAGTCCGAAGTCCAGGACTCGGGGCTACCTGGACGCTTGCACGTGTCCTGCACGGGTTTCACCATCTCAGTAACGAGGAACGCGTTTTTCCTGCCTGCTCCACCGCTTGTTCCAGGCAGCACATGAGATGATGCAGGCCAGCAGCTTTGTCACCCATGGGATGGCTTGTCGGATCGTCTACATAACACCTTTCTCAACCCCAAAGGATAAAATGGAATCTTGATGCTGGCTGTGGTTGAGGAAGCATGGTAGTTTCCAGGATCCTTAATCATAGGGCACCCAAACGTTTCTCTGAAAGATTCTTTTTAGGTTGGGAAAATGGGTCTCCCCTGGTAGTGTCCTGAACGAGGGCCAAGTTCCAGGGGTGCTCGCCAGCGTGCTGAACCTCGAGTCCTAAGGGAGAGTTCTGAGATAGGATGTTAGGGCCATTCAGCTACATGGCACCCCATATTCCCGAATGGTAGCTGCTGCTTTTAGACTAGCAGGGAGGCGGGCGGTGGTGGTGCACACCTCACATCCCAGCACTCAGGGAGGCAGGGGCAGGCGAATGTCAGTGAGTTGGGGGCCTTCCTGGTCTGCAGAGTGAGTTCCAGGACAGCCAGAGGTATACAGAGAATCCTTGTCTCGAAAACCAAAAACCAAAACAAAACAAAAATTCCTGTTTACTGAGTTGCTCTCTGTTTCCTGGAACTTGACTACCAGGGAGACACTCTGGAAGGAGACAGTTGGGGTACTGGGCGAGAAGTGGGATTCATGCCCACCACATAGGTTTGTTTTTTTGCTCCCCACTGAAGCAGAGAATGACAGCAAGGGGGACCCAGCTTCTGGGTCTATGCTGTGGCCGAAACCAGGGTTCTCAGAGTCTAAGACAAAGTTTTCTCTGGTTTGCTAAAGCCTTTCCGGTTCATTGCTCATCAAAAATACAATTTAAAATTGATAATTATATACCAATAGTCAATATATATATATATGTATATTGCATTTAAAAGGCTATCTGAGCCTTTATAAATTATCTAATCTCTTCTTAACGTAGTTTTCTCCATTAAAATGGGTTCCCTAGGGTTGAGGGTTTAGTTTCATAATTGAGTGCTTGCCTAGAAAGTACAAGGCCCTCGGTTCAGTCCCCAGCACCAAACTGTAATGTAAAATAAGAATCGGTCTCCCCATAGTGACTGTACAGTGAGACTTCAAGACTCAGCAAGCTCATTGCAAGACAGGCAGCTTTGCATCTTGGGGTGCATCAGAGAAGCGAGCATAGAGTTGCAGTTGATAAGTGGCCATGGCCAAGATGGAATGTTTCTCCCTTGGTAAACGACAAAAATTTAGACCCCCTTTATTCTAATCACCATCTAACAAGAGCAGACAGTGAACTCTTCTTCCCCTCCCTCTTCTACTTCTCATCCTCCTCTTTCTCCTCTCCTCTTCCCTATAGACAGCCAGCTGCCTCCTGGCTCTGCCCCCCGCACCCCTTGCTGCAGATGAAGTACTGCAGCTCCTGCTTTCTGCTTTGTTTCCTGGTGAAATGGCAATTGGGAGTTGTGAATGGGTGTCTCCCCAAGCCCTTTAGAAGCTAAATGGGCATCATTTGACCTCTGCTTTCCCTAGAGAAAGGATTTGAAATGGTACAAGAGATTATGTACAAGAAGTAACAATAACTAAGGAGAATGGGGAAGTGGCAGAGAGCATAAGGGGAGGGCAAACACATCTCTGAGAGAAGTGTGGACTCCCTCAGCTCCAGCCTCCGGGCAGGCTGGGTGGGCTGCCCTGGGCAGATAAACCACCCACAGAGCTCAGGTCTGGAGCCTTCCTGGCTCAGCTCCATGCTTGCTAGTCAACTGTGAGTTTTTCATGGATTTAAGTTTCACTTCCATGGAAGGAGCTCAAGAGTTGGAGTAAAGTTCAGAGTTAGGTGTGGAACTCGCCCTTCTAAACACTGCAGCCCCTCCCCCAGCGGCCCACTTTAAACCTCTCCTTTATGAAGTCTCTTAACCGGAGTGGGGGGATGGGGGTGCACGGGACTTTGACTCCCCACTCCTCCCTTCCTCTTTCTTTCCCTTTTCCCTCTGGGTCTCATCCTCCCAGCTGCCAACGACTAAACACTGAAAAGCTTTAAGAAATGGATTATGGGATTGGAGAGATGTCTCAGAAGTTAAAAAAACGCTTGCTGCGCTTGTAGAAGACCCAGGTTCGCTTCCCAGAACCCATGTGAGGGTTCATTACAGCCTGTAACTCTAGTTCCAGGGACCCCAATGCTCCTCTGCCCTCTGTGGGCACCAGGAACTTACATGGTGTACATGCATACATGCACACAAACACTCAAACACATAAAAGGTAAATAAACCCTAGGAAGAAAGGGAGGGAAGGAGGGAGGGAGGGATTGTATACCAGAGGGGCTCTCCATGGGAGAAGAGGTGCACAAAAGCAATGATTTTGTGTGTGTGTGTATGATATATACATGTATATATAAAATTCATATATGTTATATATTTATGTATTATAAAATATGTATATATATACACACATATAAAAAGGTTGCAGAGGAAGAGGCTTGCAAGGTGGTGTTGCCACAGAAAAGAGGCACTGAATAGTCACCGTGCCATCTGGGCAAAGAAGTGGAGCTAGCTGGGCCCTACAGGTGAGCAGGGGTAGTTGAGGAAGACATGCTGAGGGAGGACAAATGTTGGAATGCAGGAGTCAGGAGGGGGTGAGCATGGTACATGGAGGGGAGGGAAAGAGGCAGGTACCCGAGGTGAATCTAGAGGCACGGACTGAGAGCTTGAGGGCGCGGAGGATGTGGATGTGGTCCCTTGGCTTTGGGAGGTCCCCTCACCACAGTGGCCTAAGGGAGAGCAAACGAGCGGTGGCAGATGGTGTCTACTCAGGGGGCTTTAGAGATTGGCAGGAGATGAAGTTGTGGGAGAGATGGTGGAAGCCAGAGCAGGCGCTGAGCAGAGGGGCTTTCTTTTGTATGTGTTCACACCAGTCTTGAACCTGGGGGCTCAGTGGCAAAAAGACAAACACAACACCTGCCCCCTGGAAGCTCCTGGCTCAGAGTAGACAGGCAGCGAGAGTTTAGAGTTGAGTTCTTGTGGGGTCTGTGGCAGGAGGTGACGTTTGAGTGATTGGGAACAACCAGATCTCGAGGTCATCGTCGAGCCACCAAGTCTTATCCTGAGACGAATGGACACAGTCACCAGGGCTTCAGGTGACAGAGAGCAGAAAGCAGGGGGAACTTTGTGGACCCGGGCACCCAGACTGATGGCATCACATGCTGAGGCGTTACTAGGTGGTTTTCACGCAGGTATATAAGCTTAACACATTTTTTCCTGCCAGCACCACAGTTGACAAATGTGGAAATGCTTAAGATATCATACATTACCCCTCTAATGTGTGCACACCCTGCAATACAGCAGGTGCAGACAGGGACTTAAGTCCTATGACATAGGATGTATTCAGGTGTGCCTCCACTCCTGTTGTGGGCCTTTTGGGGAATAGGGGATAGGATCTCACTCCAGGCTGGCTCTAACTTATTATGTAGCCCAGCTTGGTATCAACTCACAATCCCCCTGACTCAGCCTTTAGAGTGTTGTGATTACAGGTATGAGCCATTATGTCCAGCCACTGGGTCTGGGAGGCTGCTTGTTTGTCCAGGCTGCCCAGAACCAAAATAACCACACAGAAACTAAATTAATTAAAACACTGCTTGGCCCATTAGCTCTAGCTTCTTATTGGCTAACTTTTACATCTTAATTTAACCCTTTTCTATTAGTCTGTGTATCACCACAAGGTCGTGGCCTACCAGCAAAGTTTCAGCATGTATATCTCTGGTGACAGCTCCATGGCATCTCTCCAACTCCGCCCTTCTTCCTCCCAGCATTCAGCTTAGTTTTTCCTCCTTCCTAAGTTCTGCCTTGCCATAGGTCCAAAGCAGTTTCTTTATTAATGGTAATCACAGCACACAGAGGGGTCTTTTATGAAGCAGGAACCCCGAAGGACCATCTCACCTTTAGGCAAATTTAGCAGTCATCTCTCTGCGGGTCCTACATGTTCATCAAGCAGTCCAGGCAAGAGCAGTTTCTTGCCCAAATGGCTAGCAAACTCCATAAGGAGCCTCTTTGATGCCCAGTAGTGGTAGTAGCTGGTGCCGCCGGGAGCAGATGTGTCTCATTGTCATGAAAAGTCTAATTTCTTAAAACATTTAATTGTCATTCTGAAAGTCTCTGAGAGATTTGAAGAATAACCTATCTGTCTGAAATACATCTCTGTACATCTAGAAAATCTAACATGACTAGAAGCTTGACTATTATACATGATTCTCTATTAACATAAATTTCTTCATTATACATTACATTTTTAAATTATCTGTACAAACACAATATCTTAATCAAGAGCAGAAATATACATATAACGAAATTGACCTTAAATTTTAATCAATAAACCAAGTCCATACCAATGCAAATTATTCATATTTATATTACTGTGTCATTTACAAAGAGTGTGTGTTTGGCGCAGAAGAACTGTAACTTTTTCTAATGAGATGAGAAAAGGGAGTGGGGAGGGATAAATTAGAGTTTGAGTAAGAACTAATAGTTCCCACAGAAACTGTGATCCCTTTGGAGCCTAAAGTTTGGGAGGCTGATGAGGGGGCATAGTAACTGAGCATCATGTAATACCCCCCTCCCCGGTTCCTCAGCCATGGCAGACAGAGAACAGAGAAAAGAAATTGTCCTCATAGCATGGTTGGCATGCTTTTTCCTGGTTCCCTTATGCTCTGCCTGCCCTGGGGAAAGACAGGAATCACTGGGGCACTGGTTCTCCAGTCTCGGGGTGGGGGGATGGGAGGTATCAGAGTGACTGAACTATTCTTTAGACCATAGGTCCCCAATTGCTGGGTCATGACCCCTCAGACAACCCTTTCCCAGGAGTTGCCCCAGACCATCAGAAAACACCGATATTTACACTCTGATTAGCAGCAGCAAAATTGTGGTTTTGAAGTCACAACAAAAATAATTTTATAGTTGGGGTCACCATGCCGTGAGGAGCTGTAGGAAGGCTGAGAACCACTTTTAGGCTATTGAAATAGCCCAGGTGTCTGTCTATTTCTGGGGGGGGGGGGGGAACGGGAGGGGCTTCACTTCATTGATACAAGGAAAGCCAAGCAAGGGCACTTGTCATTACAGTTTTTGTTGTTTACTTGGTTTGGATTTGTTGTTGTTGTTGTCGTGTTTTTGGTTTTGTTTTGAGACATGATCTCCTAGCCCAGGCAAGACTTAAACCCTTTCTGTAGTCAAGGCTTTGAGCCACTGATCAGCCGCAAACACTGAGATTCCAGGTGCACACCCAAGTTTGTGAGTTTGTTGGGTTTGTCGACTTTCTTTAGAAGTGTACTGTTCCGACAGCGATGTCTTCTTTCCACATGGAGCCTTACAGTATACACAAACCATTCCTACATCTCCTAGTCCATCACCACCACCACCCAGAAAGTGAGCAGGGGAAGCCCATTCCGCTTCCCACAGACGAGGATGTAAGAGGTTGAGGAGCGAGCCACGATCCCGATCACACCACAGCTCTCAGGCCCATGCTCCCTCCCCCACCTCTGGGAGAAGCTCTCCAGTAAGGGGACAGAGCCACCCTGTGCAGTGGGCACCAGCAACGACATCCACACATCCCAGTCCTCATCTCATCTCTCACTGGCCAGACAGCCTGTTGGTGCCTCCCACCACGGTGCTGTGGGAGAGCAAGGAAGCAAGCCAGGCTGGACTTGGGGACTGAGCGACTCACTAGTGTGCTTGGCCATGGATCCCGTGGGGAAAGCTCACACTGAGATGAAAATTGCTAGACAGCAAAATCACTGTCACAGATTTACCAGCTTGCTTTCTTCTTGACCCTCAGACCAAAGCCCAAAGCAAAAAGTTTTCTTGAAAAAAGCTTTTCACGAAATGTCCTAAATTTGTCAGAACTCAGTATTTGCCTCTTTGAATAAAATGAGCCTGAAAGTCTTCCATAACGATTGGCTTCATCATTCAGTGCTCCTCAGAAGACTTTAGAGTGGGAAACAGGGTGTAGGAACACATGCCTGGAATCTCAGCCTTGGGGAGGTAGAGGCAGGGGGATCAGACGCTAAGGTCAGTCACAGCTACATAGCAAGTAGGAGGCCAGCCTGGGCTACACGGGATCCTGTCTCAAAAACAACAGCAGCAATAACAGAGAATGTGGAGGCTGCTGAGATGGCTTAGTGGGTAAAGGCACTTGTGCCACCAAGCCCCATGACCTAAACCTGATCCCCGGAACACACATGGTAGGAACAGAGAAGAGTTGTTCTTGACTTCCGCATGAGTGCCACAGCATGTGGGTACCCCTCCCCACAGGGTGCGCGCACACACACATGCAATAAATAAATAAATAAATGTAATAAAAATCGAAAAAACATATTTGGAGTAGGAAGGTTCTAATATGCAAAATATGGAGTATTCTCATGTCTGTGACAGAGTCAGTCAAAGACAAGATGGTGATTGTTTAACACGAGGGTTTGGTAAACGGTTTACTTAAAAATATTAATATTCCATCTACATGATTTTGTATTTGTTCATTTCAACTTGTAACCATCATGTCTCAACTTCCTTGTGCGTGCTGAGACTATAGTCACATGCATCCACACCAGCGGTCTCCCATTCTTCACAACTGAACTGAACGCACTACCCGTGCCCAGCACCACCACTCCCCCACCCCACGCCCCCAGGGGCACTACCAGGAGGTGTGGGTTTCCTTGTGGTTGCCCTGATTTTAAGTTTTAATAAAATGACAACTCACGTTCTCCTAGACAACTGCCACGCTGAGAAACCTGGCCGACTCACCTCTGACGAGAAGCAAGCTCCTGAGCCTCGGGGCTTTCCCCCAGCTCTGCACAGTGCTGGAACACTACATGGATGACAAGGATGTCTGTACCAACATCGCCAGAATATTCAGGTAGGTAGACCAAGGCAGCGAAAACCCCTCATTAAAAATGCCGCACGGGTTAGTCTTTGTGACCCTGGTATGAAGTCAGGTCAGCAGGAAAGAAGAAACCTCAGCTGAGAAATGGTCGCCAGCAGATGGGCCAGTGGGTACGCCCGCTTGCATTGCTTGATTAGTGTGGGGTGGCCCAGCGCTGTGGGAAGCACATCTGGACAGGTGGAGGTCAGCAGGAAAGAAGAAACCTCAGCTGAGAAATGGTCGCCAGAAGATGGGCCAGTGGGTACGCCCGCTTGCATTGCTTGATTAATGTGGGGTGGCCCAGCGCTGTGGGAAGCACATCTGGACAGGTGGACCTGGGCTATCTAGAAGGTTGGTGGAGCAAGCTGTGGGAGGCAAGCCCTGGACTGCATTCTCCATGGCCCCAGATTCAGTTCCTGCTTCAATGTCCACCCTGACTTCCCTTCCTTCGGTAATGGCCTGTGACAGGGCCATCAAACAAGCCCTTTCCTACCCTGAGTTGGTCTGAGTCAGTCACTGTTTTATCACGGCAAAGAGAAGCCAGCTGGAGCAAGCGTGAACATGCATCTTGAGTTCCCTCTAGTGTGTGTGTGTATAACTAGGAAGGAGCCTCCCTCCCCATTGTGCTCATCTACAGACAACATTGTGAAGGTAATCTAAAATGCCCAGTTGAGGCTGACCTCTTGTGTGAGAGTAATGTCACTCTCTGCTTGCCGCCAGTCTCTCCCTTAGGAAGGCTCTACTAGCCTCATGGGTGTGTTACTTTGCTTGGATGTTTTTGTCGCCCCTTGGAATAAAGAACAATGTACCACAAAACACATCACAATTTTTGGCATACTGGAAATAACACTCAAGGGCTTTATCTCAAAAAGGAGATTGCAGATTCAGATGTGATCTGGTTTAATTTGTAATAGTTGTTTTTGAAAGATCTCTGGTGGGCCCAAGAAGGGCCCTGAGACAGACTGCTGGAGTGTGGAGTCGTTAGGATATTAATGCCTCGGGAAGGCAGACAGATAGTTGGATTTTTTTTTAACTTTTGGGGACCTGCCACCCAGCTCCCAAATAAATACTTGGAGACATTATTACTTATGAATTCCCAGCCTTAACTTGGCTTGTTTCTAACAAGCTTTTCTAAATAAATTATCCTGTTTCTCTTTAACTATGTTTTGCCTCTGGGCTTTTTAACCTTTCTCTATTCTCTATATCTTTCTTTCCTCCTTACTCTGTGACTGGCTGTTCTGGCCCCTGGCCTCCTCCTCCTCTCTTCTATAGGTTTCTCCTCCTATTTATTCTCCCTGCCGGCCAACCCCACCTATCCTTTCTCCTGCCTAGCCATTGGCCATTCAGCTCTTTATTAGACCAATCAGGTGTTTTAGGCAGGCAAAGTAAAATAGCTTTTCAGAGTTAACCAAATGCAACATAAAAGAATGCAACACATCTTTGCATCAATAAACAAATATTCTACAGCGTGAATGAATTGAACACATCTTAAACTAATAGTCCACAGCAGGTGGGGCATCAGAAGAGAGAACTAAGAGCCGGCATGGCAGAAGTGGTGACTTTTGTTTTACCATTCTGAGGCTGAGGGCATTTTCACAGCACACAACTGTAGCCAGGTGCTCTGGTTCTCAGGCGGGAGGCGGGATGTGGGGGGGGCAGGATAAATGTCAGGCACCCCCTTTTGATATAAACTACTTCTCCAGGTGACACCTGCAAGTCTGTAAGGTAGAGACTTACAGGCAAGCAGTGCTCCGTGGGTGCTGTGGATGTCTGCCAGAGGGCAAAGTTGCTGCATGGACTGTGGCCTGGGCAGCTCGATTCTCACATCATATCCTTAGAATTTCGTGTCAGTCGTTTGAACTCAGACTCACACATCCACATCCACATCACATCCACATCACACGTCACATCACACATCACATCACATCACATGACATCACACATCACATCACACATCACACATCACATCACACATCACATCACATCACACATCATATCACATCACATCACACTCACACATCACATCACACATCACATCACACATCACATCACATCACACATCACATCACACATCACATCACATCACATCACACATCACATCACACATCACATCACACATCACATCACACACATCACATCACACATCACATCACACATCACATCACACATCACATCACACATCACATCACATCACACATCACATCACATCACATCACATCACATCACACATCACATCACATCACACATCACACATCACATCACACATCACATCACATCACATCACATCACACACATCACATCACACATCACATCACACATCACATCACACATCACATCACACACATCACATCACACATCACATCACACATCACATCACACATCACATCACATCACATCACATCACACATCACATCACACTCACACATCACACATCACATCACACATCACATCACATCACATCACATCACACATCACATCACATCACATCACATCACACATCACATCACAACACATCACACATCACATCACACATCACATCACACACATCACATCACACATCACATCACACATCACATCACACACATCACATCACACATCACATCACACATCACATCACATCACATCACATCACACATCACATCACACTCACACATCACACATCACATCACACATCACATCACATCACATCACATCACACATCACATCACAACACATCACACACATCACATCACACATCACATCACATCACATCACATCACACATCACATCACAACACATCACACATCACATCACATCACACATCACATCACACTCACACATCACATCACATCACACATCACATCACACTCACACATCACATCACATCACACATCACATCACATCACACATCACATCACACATCACATCACATCACACATCACATCACATCACACATCACATCACATCACACATCACATCACATCACATCACATCACACATCACATCACACATCACACATCACATCACATCACACATCACATCACACATCACATCACACATCACATCACACACATCACATCACATCACACATCACATCACACATCACATCACATCACACATCACATCACATCACATCACACATCACATCACATCACACATCACATTACATCACACATCACATCACATCACACATCACATCACATCCACATCACATCACACATCACATCCACATCACATCACACATCACATCACACATCACATCACATCACACATCACATCACATCAAACATCACATCACATCACAAATCATATCACATCACACATCACATCACATCACACATCACATCACATCACATCACACATCACATCACATCACACATCACATCACATCACACATCACATCACACATCACATCACATCACATCACACATCACATCACATCACACATCACATCACATCACACATCACATCACATCACACATCACATCACACATCACATCACATGACATCACATCACATCACACATCACATCACACATCACATCACACTCACACATCACACATCACATCACACATCACATGACATCACACATCACATCACATCACATCACACATCACATCCACATCACATCACACATCACATCACATCACACATCACATCACACATCACATCACATCACATCACATCACACTCACATCACATCACATCACACATCACATCACACATCACACATCACACATCACATCACATCACATCACACATCACATCACACATCACATCACATCACATCACACTCACATCACATCACATCACATCACATCACACATCACATCACACATCACACATCACATCACACATCACATCACATCACATCACACATCACATCACATCACATCACACATCACATCACACATCACATCACACATCACACATCACATCACATCACACATCACATCACATCACATCACACATCACATCACATCACACATCACATCACATCACACATCACATCACACATCACATCACATCACATCACACATCACATCACATCACACATCACATCACATCACACATCACATCACACATCACACATCACATCACACATCACATCACATCACATCACACATCACATCACATCACATCACACATCACATCACACATCACATCACACATCACACATCACATCACACATCACACATCACATCACATCACACATCACATCACATCACACATCACATCACACACACATCACACTCACACATCATATCACACATCACATCACACTCACACATCACATCACACATCACACATCACATCACACATCACATCACATCACACATCACATCACACATCACATCACATGACATCACATCACATCACACATCACATCACACATCACATCACACTCACACATCACACATCACATCACACATCACATCACATCACACATCACATCACATCACACATCACATCCACATCACATCACATCACATCACATCACACATCACATCACATCACACATCACATCACATCACATCACATCACACTCACATCACATCACATCACACATCACATCACATCACATCACATCACATCACATCACACATCACATCACATCACACATCACATCACATCACAACACATCACACATCACACATCACATCACACATCACATCACACATCACATCACATCACATCACATCACACTCACATCACATCACATCACACATCACATCACACATCACACATCACACATCACATCACATCACATCACACATCACATCACACATCACATCACATCACATCACACTCACATCACATCACATCACACATCACATCACACATCACATCACACATCACAACACACTCACACATAACACATCACATCACACATCACACATCACATCACACATCACATCACATCACATCACACACATCACATCACACATCACATCACACATCACATCACACATCACATCACATCACATCACATCACACATCACATCACACATCACATCACACATCACACATCACATCACACATCACACATCACATCACATCACACATCACACTCACACATCATATCACACATCACATCACACTCACACATCACATCACACATCACACATCACATCACACATCACATCACATCACACATCACATCACACATCACATCACATCACATCACACATCACATCACACATCATATCACACATCACACATCACATCACACATCACATCACATCACACATCACATCACATCACACATCACATCACACACACATCACACTCACACATCATATCACACATCACATCACACATCACACATCACATCACACATCACATCACATCACACATCACATCACACATCACATCACATCACATCACACATCACATCACATCACACATCACATCACACATCACATCACACATCACATCACATCACACATCACATCACAATCACACATCACATCACACATCACATCACATCACACATCACATCACATCACACATCACATCACATCACACATCACATCACATCACACATCACATCACATCACATCACATCACACATCACATCACACATCACACATCACATCACACTCACACATCACATCACACATCACACATCACATCACATCACACATCACATCACATCACATCACATCACACATCACATCACACATCACACATCACATCACATCACACATCACATCACACATCACACATCACATCACATCACACATCACATCACACATCACATCACATCACACTCACACATCACATCACATCACACATCACATCACACATCACATCACACTCACACATCACATCACACATCACACATCACATCACACATCACATCACATCACATCACACATCACATCACACATCATATCACACTCACACATCACATCACACTCACACATCACATCACATCACACATCACATCACATCACACATCACATCACACTCACACATCACATCACACATCACATCACACCTTTGCACTTGCTCTGCTCCTCACTTGATAATCACTGAATCTAGGCTGTTCAGCAGTAACCAGGTGGTGATCAATTTCAGAAAAGCCCTAAGTTATGCATTTACGTTTTCCTTCTATGAGCATGGCCAACAGTCTTACAAGATGATACCCCCATCTCTGCTCTCTCTCCCTCCCCCCTCCCCACAGTGGTAGTGGTTCAAAGTCCCGTCCTCTTACCTCAGCCTCCTAAGAGTTAAGATATGCTTTAATACAAGTTAGTAAATATTCCCATAATGACTTCTCATCCTTTCAAGATTTATTCCTAGGTCCTTATGGAAAAGTTATTTCCTCAGAGGCTATGCTGATGATTGTAAATACAATCAATATTTACTTATTAATTTTATATTCAGGTATCTGGTGAGCATTATGTCTAAGAGTTTGTCTATAGATTCTCTTGTAAATTGCCTGCAAATGAGAATGATTATTTTGCTTTTGTCAAAATATTGCAACTTTTCTCCACCTCTTTTTAAAATTTTAATTAATTAATTAATACAGTGAGATAGTCTCACCCCATAGTCCAGGCTGGCCTTGAACTCCTGACAATCCTGCCTCAGCCTCCCCCTCCCCCATTGAGACAGGATTTCTCTGTCTAGTACTGACTGTAGTAGAACTTATTCAATAAACCAGACTGGCCTTGAACTCAGATATCTGCCAGCCTCTGCCTCCCGAGTGCTGGAATTAAAGGGGTGTACCACTACCGGCCCGGCTAGAATTCACATGTGGCTCTTGGTTATTAAAATTGCTTTTCATGTTTAGCTTGATGTTTAGTTTGATGCTTTATGGTTTTTTAAATTATTTCTTTGATCCATCTTGCGAATAGTTTGACTGTCATTAGTTTTTTATTTTTGTAAAGATTTATTTTATGTATACTGTGAATGCCTGCATGTATGTATGTACACCACGTGTGTGCCTGGTGACCTCAGAGGTCGGAAGAGGCTGCTTCCTCTACTGGAGCTGGAATTACAGGCTGAGCCACTTTGTGGGCACCGGAAACTGAGCCTGCATCTGTGTAAGAGCAGTCAGTGCCCTCAACAGTTGAGCCGCCTCTCCAGCCCCCCATCATTAACCCTCCACTCTCCAAGTCGCTCTTGGTGGTGGTGTTTATCACAGCAATAGAAAGTAAAGTCGGACACTATGCTGCCATCTCCAGGGCTCTGCCCCTCTTGGGAACAAAACCCAGAGACTGATGCTTGCTAGACAAGTGTTTACCACAGAGCTAGGTCCTCAGCCCCCTAACGAAAGACTTAAAAGTTCCCTCTGTCCCCACAGTGTAGCACAGATAGCAAGTCTCTCTGTGTTTCCTCTGGACTTTGTAAACTAAACTTTATCTTTGTAATCTAACTGACATCTTTGAACAGTGAATCACTCCATTTCTCTGGACGGAGACATTTCTGTACTTGTTTTCATGAGCTGGCATGGTCTACATTTAGAGTTTTACTATGTGCACTTGAATGAAAGAAGATAGAATTTACTCTTTTCCCCTTTGTCCTTAACCCGCAGCAAACTGACCTCTTACCATGACTGCTGTGCAGCCCTGGCCAGCTATTCCAGATGCTATGCTTTGTTTCTGAGTCTGTTGAACAAATACCAGGAGAAACAGGTCAGTCGTGCGTTTCTTTCCTCGGTGTCCTCAATGCCTGTGCACTGGTGTACTGGTGGAAGCCCATGTTATGTGAGTTTACGCTTTTAACATGCTGGTTCCTGCCAGAGGCTTCCATGAGTGGTACAGTAGCCCCAGGAGGCAGTGGATACGTGTGAGGATGAAACACAGAGTGATCCAAGGCAGAAGCTGCCTCCCTGAGATGTGGTTGTTGTGGGCAGCTCCCGATTTAGGGTGTGGACGGCAAGACACCGTGCCTACATGAGCTGCCCTGGTGTGGGCATGAAGTGCGCTGGCTATTTCAGTAGAAGGATGGGCAGAAGGCCTGCCCATCAGCATTTTTACAAGAACCACAAGGGATTTAACAAGCAGGCACAAGATTGGGATCCTCTACATGGGAGGTACCTTGAATATTGTTTTAGCCTTTAAATTCACTAATTCTTTGATCTTATTTTATTTTACAACATGGAATTTCAAGATAAAGGAATTGAATATTTATGTATTTATGTGTACATATGTGTGCCTGAGTGTGTGTCTGTATACCACATGAATACAGGGACCCTAGGAAGCCAGAAGAGGGTGTTGGGTCCCCTGGAAGTGTAGACACCTGATGGGGGTCCTGGGGACTGAACCTGGGTCAGCGCAGCAAGTGCTTTAGTGAATCAGGAAAGGTGTGTAATATGTTTTTTACATTCCAAACTTACACTTGTCCATTTAATTATTTATTACACACACACACACACACACACACACACACACACACACACACACACACACAGTGTGTGGAGGTGAGAGGACAACTTGCACTAGTTGCTTCTCTCTTTCTACCAGATGGGACCAGGGATTGAGATCAGATCATGTTAGACAACAAGTTCCTTGCCCCAGTGAGTCTTTAGGTTCCATAACCCAATGAGGATTCTTGCTGACTGTATAGTTGTTTTCAGTGATGAATTTAGCCAGATGTGGTGGCACACATCTGTGATCCCGTACTTGAGAGGTGAGGGAGGAATATAAGTAGTTCAGAGGCCAACCTGGGTTACATGTGAGACCGCCTTAACAAAACAAACCTCACAGATGACTTCTCTCAGATACTCGGTACAAATACTAACATTTCAACTGTGTGTTAAGTAGAGCCTTCTTTTATTTACCTTTGTAAATGATTAAAGAGACGTTCTAAACATGAACTCAAATATATTTATTCTGATTATAGCAAGTTCTTAAAGTTGCTTAAGTTGCAACAGCTTCAGGCCAGTAGTTGAAGTCACATGTCGACCAGGGTGACATTCATCCAAAACTTTGTCTTTATGTCAGGCCCAAACACCTTAAAACATACACTCTATTGCTACCAAATGGAACTGAATTTGAATTTTCCAGCCAAGTACTTCTGCTGAAAAGGACTACGTTTGTCGGCTTACAATATTTTAGCCACTTACTGTGCTTTTAGTGATAGAGAAATTTCTGTCATTGCTTCAATTTAAAGATAAGACCTTGCTGAGAGTCCTGGTAAGTTCTTAAGTCAAAAAACAATTTGCAAATATTTATTTGTGTATGTACACATATAAGAGAGATGGGGCGGAAGTCAGTGGGACAGGAAGTAGACAGCAGAGGCAGGCAGAGCCTTGCTGAGTAGCCCAGGCTGGCCTGGCCTCACATCGGAATCCAGGCTGACCTGTCCTTGAGATTCTCCTGCCTCAGCCCCCTAAGTGCTGGAATTACAGGCGTGTGCCACAATACTCTGCACTGCACGTGAGTTTTCCTCTGAGTATTTGGGCCGCAAGCCCTTCACATGAGTATGAAGTCCTACAAACTGTGTCCTTTAAAAGACTTCAAGATGAGAGAATTTCTCATGTCAGACAATAAGTGAACTTGCTTAGTCTACTTTAAAGCATTCACAGCATGCTGCTCACTTGTCCACCAAGCACTTCTTTTTCCATCCCTCCCTCCCTTCCTCCCTTCCTTTTTTTTTCTTTTTTTGTTGTTTGTTTGGTTTTTTGGACACAGTTTTCTCTGTGTAGGCCTGGCTGTCTTGGAACACACTTTGTAGATCAGGCTGCCCTAAAACTCACAGAGATCCACCTGCTTCTGCCTCCCAAGTTCTGGAATTAAATGTGTGCACCACCACTGCCCAGCATCAAGCATTTCTTAATTTAGATTTTGTAAACGAAACTATCTTTGTAATCTGACTGTAATCTTTTGACAATGAATTAATTCAAAGATAAACCTTGTTATTTTGGACTTTTTTCTTTTGCATTTGGGGGAGTCTGTGGGGGCTGTGTTTTGGGGAGTGAACAGTGCACTCCCGCATATGTCCCTCTGTAGGCCAAAGGTCAGGGTTGGGCATCCTCCTCTCCTGCTGTCCACCTTACCTTTTGAGACAGGAGCATTCACAGAAGCTGGAGCTCACTGACTGGCCAGGCTGGTTGCCAGCATGGCACCACCCAGATCTCCTGCAGTGCTGGGATTACAAGCGTGTGCCACCTCGTGCAGCTGTTCATGTGTGTGCTGGGAATCTGAACTTAGGGAACCTGAAATCGTTCTTGCGCAGTGAGCAGGTTAGCCACGGAACCATCTTCTAAGCCCCAGGATTTTCTTTTTTTAAGGAAAAAGAAAAGAGAAAATATGGTTTTTTTAATAGTCTGGAAAGAAATTTTTTAGGTGTTATTGTTAGAAGAGACTTCTACACTTTGTCTTGTGATTGAATTTTGTGGTCTTTGTAATTTTATTCCTCCATCATTGTTGTCGTTACTGCAGAGGTTTGGTCTGGATGGCCTAGATGACGTAGCTGGAGAAGTTCTCTTTTTGCCTTGCGTTAAGGTTTCCACGGGCTGGGGACATGATGGCTCATAAGAGAATGAGCTTGCTGCACAAGCGCCAGAACTGGGGCTCCTCCAGTACCTACGTAAAAGCCAGCCGGTGGCATGGTGGCCCCCGCAGTTCCAGTACAGAAGTCCCTGAGGTGAATCTGGTTACCTGGACTAGCCACATTGGTGACCTCTGAGTCCAAGTGAGAGACCCTGCCTCAGTATATAAGGTGGAGAGTCATTAAGGAATATGGTGGATGTCACCCTCTAGCCTTCACATGTATGCACACACATGTGCCTGTGCATACGCACACACTCACCACCATACCACACACACAAATGCACACGTTCTCTCACAGACATACATTTATACATACACCATATACATATACTACAGACTCACACACGCACATTCATATACACACACACACCACATACATTCACACACATTCCACACACACTCATACACACCCATATTCATACATATATACTACACACACATTCTCTCACAGACACACATACGTAACACACACACTCACACCAACCATACACACCCACCACATAAACTCACACAAATACCACATACACACTCATACACACACCTACCACACACTCACAAACATACACCACAGACACACACACATATATATACCCACAACCCTGAACTATATCCATGTTGTGGGTTGTGCCATGTTCAGCTGTCATATGTCCGGAGCCACATTTTTGGGGTGACTCCTACTGCAGTCCTAGCCATGGGGGATTCATATGTTCCAAGGCAGGGGCCTGAGGATTAGAAACGTTAGGTAGGAGGAGCAGAGATAAGAAAGAAACACAGAGACAGGATATACCGGGAGGGCAACTTAGTGGATATTAAATACTGAATTTGAGTTTTGAATTCTGAGTCCGTCTGTATTTAACTTTGCATACACTTTTATACTCCAATACAAAAGGCGAGAAAAAAGTAAAAGCCTGCTTTAACATGATCCAAAGAACAACCAAAACAGTTACTTGCTCCAGTACTTGGGACATCAAGCCCTTAGCTCCTGAGAAGAGCAGTTGATGTCTGGGGCACTGAACCCACCCTAGACCAAGTATCCTGAAGGCAGCCACTCCCTACGTCAAACCTCCTATTTCAAAAGAAGGAGCAGAAGTAAGCTTGAATTCTCTGACCTTGTGGTCAGAGTGGAGAATCTACCTCTATGGCCATCCTAATGTCCAAAACACCAAGTAACCACACCGTAGGCCAGGATACCTTGTTTTGTGCCACACCACACCTTTGGTCAAGAACTTTGGAAGAGCGAAAATCAGCTCAAACTCTCTGACCTTCAGACAAGGTGGAACAGGAACTGAACAACAAAGGGAAGACCGAACAGTGACATAGTGATAATGGGAGCCCCGAAGCAGTACCCCTGTGCTCCCACTGACAGAGACCTGTGAAGACAACAGCTGCAGGCCTGTTGCCCTGTGCCTCACCCCCGGGCATGGTTTTCCCTTCACTACCCACCTTAAGCCAAAGAAATGCCTTCCCAGAGTTCAGTGAAACTCCACCGTGTGCAATGCTTCGATGCTTGTGTATTGCTCCATGGGTGAACTCGTCTTACCTCAGGAAAAGTGAAAGTATTCAAAGCTCACCAATAAGGTGTGAGGGGAGAAAGCATGGCTTGACAATGGCCTCAGTCTTTAGCGGAGTGGTCTCACTTTAAATTGGCTGTTGACTGATTGAAGCCTAGCCATTGTGAAGTTGCACCTAACTTGTAGGTGTCTAGATGGTAGATAGGGTCACTGCAACAGTTACGGGTCCATTACCTTATAAGCTGTTTTTCTGGTGTATTTCAGTTACTTTCTAAGGCAACATATAAAAGAAAGCATTTAATTTGGGCTTCCAGTTTCAGAGGGTTAGACTCTATCATGGCAGACTGAAGTGTGACGGCAGGACCAGCTAAAGACCTCACATTTTAATCTATAAGCAGGGAGGCAGAGAGAGGCACAAACCTCAAAGCCCACCCCTAGTAACACTCTTCTCTAACAAGGCCACGCCTCCTACTCCTTCTGTCTTAGTTAGGGTTTCTATTACTGCAGAAGCACCATGATCACAGCAACTCTTATAAGGGAAAACATTTAATTGGGGCTGGCTCACAGTTTCAGAGGTTTAGTCCATTATCTTCATGGTGGGACTTGGTGACATGCAGGCAGACATGGTGCTGGAGAAGGAGCTGAGAGTTTCACATCTTCATCCAAAGGCAGTAGAAGTAACTGTGTGTCCCATTGAGCATAGCTTGACCATGGGACACATCAAAGCCCGTTGTTGGAGGCCACTTGTTTGTTTCCCAGCCACCTAGACTCCTGAAATAATCACTCAGAAACAGTATTATTTAAATCACTGCTTGACCAATCACTTAAGTGTATTCCTAGCTAGCTCTTATATCTTTGGTTAACCCATTTCTATTATTTTATATTTTACCATAAAGCTTGTGGCCTACCAGCAAGGTTCTAGCTAACAGCTTGTGTCTTTCTCCTCTGGAGGCTCTATGGCGTCTTCCTGACTCGACCTGTTCTCAGTATATATCTTTTCCAGCCTGGCTATATTCTGTTAAGCCATTGGGCGAAAGTTTCTTTATTCATTAACCAATAAAAGCAACACATATACAGAAGGACTTCCCACACCAAAAGCTCACCCCCACAGTGACATACTTCCTTCAACAAGGCCATGACTACTCCAACAAAGAGATACTTCCTTATAGCCTGGTCTTTCTTTGAACCACCAGCTCCCAAATAATAACACGGAGACTTCTTATTAATTATGAAAGATTGGCCTTAGCTTAGGCTTGGTCCCAACTAGGTCTTTTAATTTTTTAAAGTAAACCATTTATATTAATCTACATTCTGCCACATGACTTGTTACCTCCTCTATACTGTATGCCTGACTCCCTCCATATCTCATTCATTGGCGAATCCCATGCCTCAGATTCTTCCCAGAGTTCCTATCTCCACCCAGAAGTCCTGTTTATCCTCACCTGCCTAGCTATTGGCTGTTTGGCTCTTTATTAAACCAATCAAAAGATGCCTAGGCAGGCAAGGTGAAACAGCAACATATTCACACACAGTGTGATCAAATATCCCATAATACCTCTTAATAGTTACTTTTTATGAGGCTATTTTCTTTCAAACTACCACACCTTCCCCAAAATTCTTTCATGTGGGGACTAAGTGTTTAAAATATACATGTATGGGGGTTATTCTCATTCAAACCACCATAGTTTCTAGCCCCAAAATCTTATTGTAATATTCTTGCTTTGTTTGTTTGTTTGCTTGTTGTTTGTAAACGGGGATTACTTGTTTGTTTCCTGGCTCTCTAGACCCAAATAATCACACAGAAACTATATTAATTACAACACTGGCCAATGGTTCAGATGTATTTCTAGTTAGCTCTTACATATTTAATTAACTCATTTCTATTAATCTATGTATTACCATAAAGTTGTAAGGTTCTGGCATCGTTCTCCTTCAGCAAATACATGGCATCTGCCTGACTCTGCCTTCTCTTTCCCTGCATTCAGTTTAGTTTTTCTGCTTAACTCTATTCTGCCCTGCTATAGGCCAAAGCACCTTCTTTATTAACCAGTGGTAATAAAACATATTCATAGCATACAGAGGGGAATCCCACATCATCTCCCCCTTTCTGTCTAAATAAAAAGGAAAGTTTTAACTTTAAGATAATAAAATTACATAAAGCAAAACAGATATATAATCTATTTGTATCTGAAAATTATAACTATAACTATTTGTTTTCAACTTTATCAAAGACTCCAGAATGATATAATTACCTAAGTAAACAGGAAGTACATTGTAAGCAACTTCTAAAAGTCTATAATTGACAGAGACATCTTGATGCCTGGACAATCACCCAGAGTTCTTCTGTAACATTGGGGCATCCATCTTCAGCCTACAGGCCCATAGTATCTGGCAGATTTTTCCATGAAGAAGGAAATTTGAAAGACTGTTTTTCCTATATTGGCAATTTGTCAGGCACTTTCTTCTGTGTCCTGAAAAATGTCTGGCAGACTCTTTAATAAAGCAGAAGGACTGTCCCACCTTCTTTAGGCAAGTTCAGCAGTCGTTTTTCTGTAGGTCCTGCATGTCCAGTTCATACAGAATACTGTCAAGCAGTCCAGGCAAAAACAGTTTCTTGCCCAAATGTGTAGCCTTGTCACATTAAAGGCAAATTTCATAGCAAGTTACTTTGATGCCCTTCAACCTCTTTGGTGTAATTGGTACTGCCAGAAGTGGATATGTCTCACTGTTGAGAAAAGTCTAAGTTCTTAAAACATTTTAATGCTATATTCTGTAGGCTTTTGAAGTATTGAAGATTATCGAACTGAAATCTCTCTATATATATCTAGAAAACCTAACTAACATGACTATAAGTTTGACTATTATAAATGACTATCTATTAATCTGTAATTTTTAATTATACATTTTAAATGAGCTGCACAAACACAATACCTTAAACAAGAGCAAAAATACATGAACACAGTGTAACAAAATCAACCTAAATTTGCATCAATAGATCAGAATCCATACCAATTTAAAGTATTCATTTCTATATCATATACTCCTTATTTCCATTAGCCACTTATAACCAACCTTTTTAAAATGAAAATAAACATTTATAAACAATAATTTTGGGAATTTGGGCATTGTTTTCTCCAAACTGCTTTATGATGTTTGTTGGGTGAAGTATTTTTATGGTTCATAGAGACCTTTTGAGGGGGTCTTATTCTATCAAACCACAACAGCCTGGAAGGAATCCATAAGTTTTCATCTTTTGTGGAAACAAAAGCAGAACCTCTTTTCCATAACATATTCCTAAACTCAAATTTTGAAGTCAAGATACCTTTAAAATATATATGTTGGTTTGGTTTAGCATTCCCCAGAATCAATGCCTCTCTGGAATCAAAAAATTCAAAGAAAACACAATAATATGCATAGTCCAAACTCTCTGGGTATATTCTATCTTTACATGGCTTATTTTTCTCTATTAGTTTTTAATATTTATTTTATTATCTTTACTCCTTTAATCTATGACTGTCTGTACTCTTTCATATTACTTTTCCATCTCTTTAAAGACTGTTTTATTTTTAAACAATTTTTTTATAACTGTCTATACTTTTTTCCCTCTCCTCCTAAGCCTTACATACATTTTGAAAAACACACTGTGTCTCATTTAGAAGTCTTTTATGTCTAAATTTGTCCTATTGTGTATGTGAAATCTTTTTCTGGCAATCATTTCTTTTAAAATGGTAAGCAGTGTGGTCATGGCAGCCCTGAATGCTGGCTCCTTCTCTCTTGCCCTTTCACCATGGTGGAGGTACATTCACCACCAGCTCTGGGACCATTGGGTGGGAGCTGTGCTCATCACCTCAACTCTGGGAAGCAGTTGGCCCATGCTGCCACCAAATAACTTGCAGCATGCTTTCCACAATCCCCATTCAAGTGGTCCAAAGACCCCCCCCCCAAAGGGCTAGAACCATTTGCATCAGCAGCATGAACCAGGAAGCTGTCTCTTAAAGGATCTGCACAGTTTTTGCTCTTAACACTGAGTCAGGAATCCTTCTCTTAAAGGAATCACGCCCCTGCTTGCCTTTCTAGCAAACAAATCCTACCCGAGAAAATACTGCTACCAAAAAGCCATGCTTAACTCTGTTCTTTTGTGTCTAGAATTGCTTCCCAAGCTCTCTCAAGGTTTTATGTGGATGTAGTTGTCCCATGTTAGCATCATTTGTAAATGGAGACTGCTCGTTTGTTTTCCGGCTGCCCAGATCCAAATAATCTCACAGAAACTGTATTAATTGCCTTTTTTTTGTAATTACACTGTTTGGTCAATGGCTCAGATGTATTTCTAGTTAACTCTTACATGTTAAATTAACCCATTTCTATTAATCTATGTATCACCATGAGACTGTGGCCTACTAGTAATTTTCCGGCATCTTTCTCCTTGAGCAGCTACATGGCAACTGCCTGACTCTGCCTTCTTTCTCCCAGCATTCAGTTTAATTTTCCCACCTACTTCTATTCTGTCTTTCCATAAGCCAAAGCAGCTTCTTTATTAACCAATGGTAATATTCACAGCCTACAGAGGAGACTTATACATCAGCTGTTGTTGTTTTGAGATAGGACCTCAGTAGCCCAGGCTGCCCTTGAACTTACTGTACTCCTGAGTGCTGGAGCTAGAAGTGTGCTACCGTGATTAGCACTCACATCTTTTTAAATGCTTCTCAATGCTTAGTTCTTCATTATCATATTGGCTTCCCCATTAGTGAGATAAATAATGTGGGGGGGGGTAGGGCAGAGCTTGAGGTCTCATATAGCTCAGGCTGGCCTTCAGCTTGCTAGGCAGCCAGGATTACCTGGAGCTCCTGATCATTCTGTCTCCACATACGGGTGTACTCCATCACACTCAGCTGGGAAATAATTTTTAAACTGTTAATTTTTATGTTATGTTTTTAACTTTTGAAAATGTATCTGTGGGACTAGAGAGATGACTCAGTTGTTAAGAGTACCTGTTCTTACAGAAAACCCGGGTTTGATTTCCAGTCCTCACATGGTGGCTCACAACCATCTATAGGTCCAGTTCCAGGAGATCCCATGCTTCTTTCTGACCTCCTCAGGCACCAAACACATATATGGTGACATATGTGTGAGCTAAACACAGATACACGTACAATGAAATAAATAAATATGAGAATGAAATTTATTTTTTCACAGGTATCCCTTATTATATCTTTTACTTGAGTATTGCAATGTTACAGTTTTGAGCTTTTTTTCTGGTAAGAAAAATACCTAATTTATACTTTCCTCCAAGCCAAAATATTTTACAAGAGCAGGGAGAGTAGTCAGGCTACAAGGAAGTAATTATGCGTCTCAATTACTTCCTCAAGTCATTAACCAAAGCGCCCATAATTCTCGTACCAAGAATATCACTTATGCAGATGCCTTGCCCACTGCCAGGAGCTCCCCAGGGGACACAGGCCATGATGTGGTGTGTGTGTGGTTGGTGTCTGTGTGTCTATGTGTGTGGTTATCTGTGTGTGTGTCTCTCTGTGTGTAGTGTGTGTCTGTGTGTATGTATCTCTGTGTGTGGAATATATGTGTGTCTATGTGTGTGGTATGTCTGTGTGTATCTATGTGTGTGGTGTGTGTGGTATGTGTGTGTCTGTGTGTATGTGTATGGTGTATGTGTGTGATGTGTGTATATATGTGTGTGTGTCTGTGTATTATGTGTCTCTTGTGTGGTATGTGTGTATCTGTGTATGTGTGTGTCTCTGTGTTTCTGTGTGTATGTGTGTGTGTGCGTGTGTGTGTGTGAGAGAGACAGAGAGAGAGAGACAGACAGAGAGAGAGAGAGAGAGAGAGAGAGAGAGAGAGAGAGAGAGAGAGAGATGCTTACATCGGTGACTCTGGGTGTGGAAAGAATGAGTTTGGAATCTGTGAGACGTGTTGGAACCTGTAAGTATTACAGAATATGTTTTCCTAATACTCCAGTATCTCCCTAAATATTTATGTTCTCCTCTTGGTTTGGAGGAGACATACCAATAACCACCCCCTTCTTCTCATACTGGTGGCGCCATAAAAACTGCAAAACAGAGAGGGTAGATTTAAAGGTACTTCAGATCAGCACAAGCCCCAGGGAACAGCCCAGCCAAATTCCCACCCCACCCCTGATAAATGAAGCCAGTTTCTAGAGAGTCTAAACTTCAAAATGGAACTCAGCCCCATGGCAACTTAAGCAGAATTACTACTGACTGTTATTATAGTGTTGTATGAGCTGTTTCTGCAAGATTAACCTGGGTTGTAGAAATATATTTGAAAGTGTTGTGGTCTCTTAGTGTACAGAGATGGTAGCAAGCGCTTTGCCATCGGGAATGGTCTGCTACACCTTAAAGTTTTGTTTCTTTCTAAGTCAGGTGCCCCCACTAGACATTCCCAAGAAATTTACCTAATTAACCTTCAGAGGGTTCTAGAAACCCACACTTCATATTTCAACTATGCCTGATCTTGTCTCTCTCAGAAGCTAAGCACTATTAGTTCCTCTTAATTAGTGTTTGGATAAGAGACCCTCATTTCTTTACAGGGCCCCGGGTGATGCTTGGTTCTGATGGAAACTGTGGTTAGTGCAGAGTGAGTTCCAGGATTGCCAGGGTTATACAGAGAAACTCTGTCATGAAAAACCAAAAAACCAACCAAACAAACAAAAAACCCCTGTAGTTTGGAAAAGCAGTTTTGACCTTCATTGGGACAGAACACCTATATAATACACTAAAATGAAAAGTCAGCTAACTGAATGAGAGATTGCTTTCTCAGTAGACACCCAAGTACAATGTGGTCCAGAAGATGAAATCGTGCATATGCCACTGTAGCCATTAAGTATGCTGAATCAAACGCTGACAGCAGTAAGTAGTAACGGGGCAAATAAATACAAATGAATTTAGTCCCAAAACCCCGCGTTCCAGTGACCATCACAAACCCCAGCCTGGGAGCGTTCTGATGACTCTGGCCTATACTGTAGGCTACTGTACTCAACTACAAGAGGCTGAGCAAGGAGAATTGCAAGTTCAAGGCCTGCCTGGGCCACAGCAGAGTGCTTTCAACTTTGTGAGACCCCCTCTCAAGAAAATACTTAGAAGAGGACTGGAAATGGGCAGGGCCATGTGGTAGAGCTCTCGCCTGCTGTGGGAAAGGCCCCAAGTGTCTGTCCCCAGCAACACAAATAAAATGTAATAAAACCTGTGGGAGACTCTTGTGTTGCGCATCCAAGTTTTATTTTTATACGGTATTTCGGTCTTGTGATGTTCACATGCATTTGTAAACATTGCTTTTTAGGTTGAAACAGTTAAATCGTAAAACTTAAAAGCTTCCTGAGCTCGTTGCCAGTAAGTTGGAGCAAACCACGACCTCACATGTTCACATGTCTTCGCTAGGGGTTAAGTGAGGGTAACTTGCCGTTGCTGTGATGAAAGACCATGACCAAAAGCAACCTGGGGAGGAGAGGATTTATGTCACTCACAGTTCTATATAGCATTTCATCATCTAAAGCAGTGAAGGCAGGAACTCAAGCAGAGGCCATGGAGGCAGGTTGCTGGGTTCAAGTCCAGCCCAGTCTTCAGAGAGAGAGAGAGCTCCAGATAGCCAGGGCTACACAGAGAAACCCTGTCTAAATAACTGTCTTGAAAAACAAAATAGAAAAAAATATTAATTTAACCTATGAAGAATTCTAATCCAAGTTTGTGAAGACATCAAGGGAAAGGGGATTTATGAGAAATTAGGCGCGGTCTTCATTTCCTTCAGGATGGATCTTCATGCTGTCCCAACAGTATGTATTTAGACACCTTAAAATTTAGCATTGATTGGCCCAATATAACTAGGAATATCTTGCATATTGAAAACCTAATGTTGAGGGTCTGAAGAGATGGCTCCGTGGTTCCGAGCACTGACTGCTCTTGCAGAGGACCTGGGTTGGATCCCAGCACTCACCTAGTGACTCATAAGTGTCTGTAAGCTCCGGGTTCAGGGGATTTGATGCCTGCCCTCTCCTGGCCTTTACAGACACCTGGCTCACACCCATGCAGTCAGAACACCCATATGCACAAAATAAAAGTAATTTAAAAATTAACATTGAATAAAATGAAGGAAGGGACCCCCAGTGGGCCTGGGGGGGTAACGCAGGGGAGAGGGGCTGTCCAGTGTGTGAACGGTGCTGGGTCAGTCCTGCCCTCAGAAGCAGCAGGGAGAACCAGAGACAGCCGAGCTCCACAGGGCCTTTTTGTCGGTGTCCATTTCTTATTTGCACCCCTCATCTGACTGGAACTGGACTGTATTCTCTGTGACACACACAGTTAGCTAATCTTTGGTAGCTGCTCTGAGAATGCCCTGCGTCCCCTGTGCTTCCGAAGCACTCTGCACTTCTGACTACGACATGGCTTGTTGCCAAGAGCCATGCTAAAATGGAATCAAGATAACTTTTATAGCTGTGTGTGTTTTTAAATCTTTTTTTCTTTTTCTTTTCTTTCTTTTTTTGTTTATTTGTTTATTTACTTATTTATTTTTTGCTATTGTTTGAGACAGGGTTTCTCTGGCTGTTCTAGAACTCTTTCTACCGACCAAGTTGGCCTGCCTCTGCCTCCTGAGTGCTCAGGATCAAAACCATGGGCCACCACCACATGGCTTGAATCTTTTTTTTTTCTTTTCTGATATGTGATCTTTCTATGTAGCCTCGATAGCATGGAACCCACCAGGCTGGCATTGAGTAGGCAATCTTCTGTCTCTCCCTCCAGAGTGTTGGAATTACAAGTGTGTGTTAGGATTTAAAAGACCTTACAATCTGAAATCCAAAACACACACCTCTAGTCCTAGCACTAGGGAAACTAAGGTAGGAGGACCATGAGTTAGATACTAGCCTGAGCTACAGAGTGAGTCCCTTGGACAACCCCCCCCCCCACCAAAATAAACCAAAAAAGCTTCATACTGATGAATGTCACCTGCACACACAGCGTTGGGGGGGCGAGGGGGCAGGGAGCGGTGCCGGAAGCTGCGGCCAGCCACTTCCACAGCACGCTGAGAGGGAATCCTGTTTAGAACTGGGGCTCACTTCTGTTGGGAGATCTAAAATACTTCTTCCCCATCTGCTGCTGTTCTTGTTAAAGGGAAAAAAGAGAAATTATATGAGAACGTCCCCAAAACAAGCGTTTGCCCGATTGCTAAGTCTGATCTCATCCTTTAGAACAGGTTCTAAGTGTACTGCGAGTTAAAGAAGAGGTAGGATTTCACGTTTTGTTTTGTTTACTCAGAGATCTGCCTGCCTCCGCCTCCGCCTCTGGAGTACTGGGATTGAAGGCCTGCACCACCACGGCCCAGCTGATTTCACTTGTAATTCCTATTGTCTGTGCTGTGAGAATGATTTAATAGGCCTGTGAATGCGTGTGTTTTCGTAAAGCCATGCTGTAGGGGTTAAAGCTGAGAAGTGTTCAGTGGTTCCTCAGCTTAATCCCAGGCTCCAGGCTTGCTTTATCCTTGGCATGGCTCTCTTGGGGAGCTTTGGAAATGCAGGTTTTTGGGCCCCACCCTGGGTAGTTCTGATTGAGGTCTGAGGGGACACCAGTGCCCATTTCTAAGGAACTCCTGCAGGGGCTTGGAGGATGTACAGCATGAATGGTTGGGGGGGGGGGTGTCACCCCCTACCACACATCCTTCAGTGGGTGCACAGAGACTTTTAGGTAGACCTCCAGAGGTCTGCAAACGCTTCCTCAGATCATCCTGGCATAGCATGAGTGTGTCACAGCAGAAGCAAGTGGCGAGCCTGCCAAGTGAGCATCTCCGGAAAATGGTGAGATTGTCTCATTTGCCTTTGCATGGGCAGCCGACAGTTTCTGGTCTGTTTGCTCCCTGTGTGTTTACTGGGGGAGGGGGGCACGTTAAACAAGTGCCTCAGCAGGGAGCTTCTCCCCAGCTAGAGACATTTTCTTCAGGAAAACAAGATGCTATGTTATATTGTGTTATGCTAGACTCTTCTAATTTCCTCTGCCAGACTTTTGTCAAAACAAGTTGTCCTGGGACCAGCTGCCCTCCTTGGCAGGCATGCAGTACCAATCAGAGTAGCCCACTCATGAGGGATGAGACGAGGGCCCTTGGGACCCTGAGAATGACCGGCCCAGGGGAGGGTACGTGGAGTCAGCTAGACAGCCTCCAGTTGTTGACTTGTGAAGTAAAACAAGACCCTACTGTCATTAAAACAATCCAGTGTTCACGTCGATTTTCCCTTTTGGGAGAGCACAGTATAGGCCCATCTGAACTTTGTGAGTTTGCAGCAGACCTGTGTGAGGGTTGTGTGCTATCCCTGTTGATGGCACATCTTCCGCCCAGCCTTGGGTAAAGTGGGCGTGGTCTGCAGTTGATGGTTGTGGTCTACCCCTGGGGGCATCTGGTTCAACCGTCTCTACAAAAGCTCTCCCCCCAGCCTTCAGCATGGATGTCCACCTGGACAACAAGGGAAGTACTTCAACTTAGAGATGTGTAACTAACCTGTTCAAGCTCCTAGACACCATCAGGTCTCAGTGGGCACAAGACAGACAGACAGACAGAAACAGAGTTGCCATCAGTCAGATTGAAAGCCACGCTTTACAGTTAGGTAAGAATTCCTACCAAGGTCCAGTTAAAGGACAAATCTCCCTTAAGAAATAGGCACACATTGTCTGCTTTCTGGTGTAAATTGCATTTGGTACACACCAAATGTGCAAACAGATGGGCTTAATAAAGGAAAAAGGAGCAAGCCGTGTTGCTGAAGCAGGCCTGGTTTCCCAGGCGCCTCTGATGTCAGTGCTACTACATTTAGAAGCTCAGCAAAATATGCGTGGGTTTGATTTTTGGAAGAACTTGAAGGGATTTTCCCCATTTCTTCTGTAAATATCTGCTGGGCAGGAGATCTGGTACAACGCCTGGAGTAAGACTTCCATAAGGGTGACAGCCTTTGACAAAGGTCATGCGCAGTATGATGTATAATGCGCAGTATAATGCAGAGAATAGCCCTCATCTACATTAGTATTCAGTCACCTTAACCCACTATCCCTCTGGCTCTTTGTACTTTTAAATGGGGTGACTTTCTTTTTTCTTTTTTAAGCAGAACTAGCAGATGCAGGATCACCAACGGAGTTTTGCAAACTCTGTTGGGAATCACCAGACTGGTCGTTGTTTGAACTGTGTTTAAAGTCAGCCTCTTGTTCCATGTAGGTCCATTTAGGCCCCTAAGAGGTCCCTCCAACCTGGCACGCAGGGTGAGCCCTGATTTGGACAGCATGGGCATCGTGTTGTGGGAAGAGAGACCTGGAATGGCAGGAGGTGGGGGCTGGAAGCCAAAGCCTTCCCACTTATCCAGCTCCGTTGCTACCCAGGCTTTCAGCAGTACAGAGCTAGCCCCCCCACTCCCACCCCCAGCCTCTTCGCAGCTCTGGAGGATTGGTTAGGAAGGTGCCTCCACCCCTTCCCCTGGTGTCTTTGTGTGGCAACTTGCTCTCCCTGGCTCTCTGCCTCCTCCCTGGCAGGAGCGTGCCCTTTGGCTGCCTTCCCGGCCTCTCTGCAGGCGCATTTCCAGCATTTCCAGTGGGAGCCGGGAGAGCATTTGGCTGAGCTTGCTCCTTGTTCAGCCTGGCCCTTGTTCTGCACCCTGACCCGGCAAGCACTGTGGGCCTGAGCTTGCTCAGTCCTTCCAACTCTTGCTGCCCATCCTTGTGGGACCAGCTCTTCCCCGACTCAGCACAGAACCCAAACGCCTTCAGGTCTGCCGCTCACCAAGGAGCCCAGCACAGCGAAATTCGGCTGTGGCCCTGGGAGTTTTGAGTGGCAGCCACATTCAGAGGCATAGGGTATGGGGGCTGATAGGGTGGGTGGGTGGGTGGTCAGCTCTGCCTTAACAATGATCTCCCTAGGTCCTTGGTTTTGAGGCTGTAGTGTCTCGGATTGCGCTGCTGTATACCCATTTGTTAACGGCTCGGGTTAGCTGGCATCCACCTCTGGTGCTGATGGGTTAGTGAGCATCTCCCCAGTAGACTACAGCTTGTCTTCCGCCACCTGTAAACTCACAGAATGGGTAGGCTTTTTTCAAGGTGGAAAGCAAATGGGAGATCCTGACTGGACTCTTAAGATGCAGAAAATTTTACCTGGAGTTTAAAAACATGGCCAAAACAGGGCGTTTATACCCTCCTTTAAGTTTAACCCTGTTTTTTGTTTGTTTGGTTTTGGTTTATTGTTTTGTTTTCTCTCTCTCTCTCTCTCTCTCTCTCTCTTCCTTCGATATGGTTTCTTTGTGTATGTATGTAGCTTTGGCTGCCCTGGAATTCACTCTGTAGACCAAACTGACTTCTAATGGACAGAGATTTCCCCCGTCTCTGCCGGGATTAAAGGTGTGTACAACCACCTCCTGGCTAAAGTTAACCCATTATTGAAGATCTTTCCAAGCTGTTTTCCTAGGCTGAGTCGTCTTCTAGGTAGGCGGAGTCTACGGAACACAGCTTGCTAGCGGTCCTTCTGTGGTCAGCAGCGTGCACAGGAGCTATTTTAGGGTGCCGAGGGGAGGGTGTGAGAATCATCTGCTCACTGGTCATGCAGGGCAGTTGGTACATGGATGCCACTTCACGGTGAGATAACAGGCAGTGATGTTTTTGAGCAGAGAACTGTTCTGCTCCCTCCCAAGAGGGAGAAGTGGTTCCAAGCCTTGCTGTGCACAGACAGGTCACCAGGGGCACCTTTCATAGGAGAAGAGAGATTGTGAGCTGCTGTGGTTGGTGAAGGATTCAAGATGCCTCAGAGGCCAAGTGTGGTGGCGCATGCCTTTAAATCCCAGTACCCAGAAGGCAGAAGCAGGCAGATCTCTGTTTGAGTTTGAGCCTGTCTTTATGGTGAGTTCCGGGACAGCCAAGGCTACGGGGAGAGATCCTGTCTCGAATCCCCTCCCCTAAACACAATGCCTCAGGGCTGAGTGATTGGGATTTGAGGGCAGTCCGGAATGAGGTATTGGAGTGCTCCGAGTTCTGACTCTGTCTTGTCCCTCACCAGTGGGATCTCTGGAAGCCCCAGTTTCTGTGCCCCGAGCAAGGGTGAAAAGGGCCACAAGCTCCTGTTGGCTTTAGGCCACGATCTCTCACATGGAAGGGAACTCCCACAGTAGCCGCTGCTCGGGCTGGAGCTGGTCAAAGACCATTAGCAGTGCTCTCGTCTGTGTTCCGTCCCAGCCAAAGTCATTTATATACAATTCGTGGGGCCCGAGCGTTAGGGCATGCCATGCTGGCCTGAAGAAGACAGGCCCGGGAGGTTTGAAGAGGATCAGGGCCTCTCATGGTTGCTGCAACCACTTGTCTGTGCACTGGGTGGCTGTAGCTGTTGATAATTCTATTTTCAGCAAACTTGGAAAGCCTGTGTGAACTGGCTATACTACCTGCCTTCTCCACGGGTGAAAGCCTCGCCTGATTCACCTTCATTTTGCCGTCTCAGAACCACGCAATCACTGTCTGGGCGTGCTGTCCTCAGAGACCCTGAAAGAGCGAAGTGGTGGAAAGCAGAGTGTTGATGGCGATCTTCTGTTGTGAAATTGGGGGTCTCTGAGCTGACTTGGCATTCTTGGCATACTTTCTATAAGTGTTTATTGGTTTTTTGTTTGTTTGCTCATTTAGCTAAGAAGTACTTTATGTAACTTCAGGTGGGTTGGTCTGGGAAGTAGTGGGTAACCTCTGTGCAGCTCTGGTTTTGGGGGTGGGGATACTTTTCTAGGCTGGAATGAGGAGAGCCCTGGCTACTTACAGCAAGGCCACGACCTTGCAGAAACCTTTGCTCAGCTTCCAGTCTCAGGACTGAAGAGGAGCCACACAAGCTGTGTGTGTGTGTGTGTGTGTGTGTGTGTGTCGGGGGGAACAGCCTTCTAGGAGACTGCTTCTGTTTTGACCTCTTTTGTGCTCCTGGCTTCTTGGAAAACATACTTGAGAAAGGTGGGAAGAAAAGACGCCTCAGTCAAAGGACAGAAACAGCGAGGGAGTCGTTGGTGGAAGCTGGGTGCTACAAACAGCACAATCTGTCTTCCCCATTTGTTGATCTTGCATACCATCCTTCAGTTGGCACCGCCATTGCCAGGAACCACCCCCTCCCTATTCCATCTGAAGACAAGGAGAGAGGCACCGTGACAGTATTAACCCTTCCTGCCCTACGACCACTTTGAACTGCATCATCTACACCGTGCCATGACCCACACGGATGATAGAATAAAAAATATTTAGACGTGGCAAGAGCCCAGGGGCAATTTTAGGAAAAGTCATCCTTGGTCTGTCCAGGTGAATTCGCTGGCTCTGGAATCAATGCTTCTGGCAGTTGAGCAGGGATGGGTGGCGGAAGTACCTGGGCCAGAGGAGCCCAGGGAGAGGGGGAAGGAAGAAGAGAAAGAAGCACACATAGAATTCTTCCCAATGCAGCTGCTGACATTTACGGAGTAAAGGGATTAGTCCTGACAATGATTTAGCAAGATGAAAAGCTGTGTGCTAAAATCCCCAGACGACATTTTAAATCACTCATGAGGCCTTTGCTGCCTCTTTGAACGGTCCCTTGTGGGGATGGACCAACACCACAGGGGAAAACTAAAGCCGCTGTTGGGAAATGGGGGAGGAGCTTGCTGTCTGGGCTAAGATGCTGGGAACAGCTTTGTTCAGATGGCAAAGATCGTGGCCAGTGAGTAACGTGGTTCATGTGTGTCGATTAAGCCGTGTTTGAAGATGAGTTTTGTTGTTTTGTCAACTGGACACAAGCTACGGTCATCTGGCAAGAGAGAACCTCAGAAAAAAAAAAAAACATGCTTCCATCAGATTGGGCTGTAGGCCAGCCTGTGGGGCATTTTCTGAATTGGTAATTGAAGCAGGAGGGTCCAGTCTACTGTGGGTGGTGCCACTCCCGGGCTGGTGGTCCTAGGAGGTGTAAGAAAAGCAGCTGGTTGTGGAGCTGAGAGCAAGCCAGAGAGCCACAGCATGGCCTGCCTCAGGGTCCTGCCCTGACTTCCCTCCGCCAGAGACTGGACTTGGAAGCATAAGCCAAGTAAAGCCTTTCTTTCTCAAGTCGCTTTGGGTCATGGTGTTTATCAGAGCAGAGAGGGACCTGGCCAGCACATCTGGAGGCCAGTGTGTTGATGGCTTACACTCCTGCTATGGTCAGTATTCATGATTACAGAAGGCAGAGCTTCTGTAAAGTCAGAAAGCAAATCGGAGCCTCCACGGCAGTTCTGCTCACAGTCATGGGCTTGGGAAATAGGAAGCAGAGTTTTCTCTCGAGGAACTTAGTGCTTGGCAATGCCCTCCGCCCTTCTTCTCTAGGGCACCTGGCCTGGGTGTTGGGAACGCTGTCTCCAGAGCCCAGGGCCTTTGGCATGGGGAATTGCTGAAGGAATGTGTAGTGGGATTCAGGTCCTGGTGAAATCCTGTAGATTTAAAGCCCGCAGGTGTCAGCTCCTTTTCGGAATAGGAATGGCCAAGCAAGAATGACTTCACCCCAGTCTCCATGAGACTGTCCCACAGAGACCTTTTAAAGATTACCTCCCCCAGCCCTCTGTGATAATTTCGCTGCTCAGGGGCTCCATTCTTTCCCCACCTTTCTTCCTCTTTTTTTTTCTCAAAAATTGTGTGTGTGTGTGTGTGTGTGTGTGTTCAAGCACGGGTGCAGGCACAGGCATGCCATGGCATACATGTCAAGGTCAGAAGCTAACTCTGGGGAGTAGCTTCTTTTCACCTACTCTGTGGGTTCCAGGGATTGAACTCGGGTCCTCAAGCTTGGCAGCCAGTGCCTTTATCCCCAAATCATCTCACCTACCTCTTTTTTCTTCTGTCTCTCCATCCATCTCCCACATTCTTTCTTTTCTCTCTCCCTCCCTCCCCCTTCCTTTTTCTCCCCTCTCTCCATCTGTCCCTTATTTTCTTCCTCTCTCTTTCCCTCCCCCACTCCCTGCATTTTAGAGGCTGGCTTTGAACTCACAGTCCTTGCAGGTGCCAGGATTCCAGGTATACACTCCTACTTCCAGCTTTGAGCATCCTTTTTTTTTTTTGCACTCCTGAACGTTGCCATTCTGTCTCTGTGTGCGCACCCCCAGCACCCCACTCCATCTTAGGAGCAGTTGGGAATGAATTTTTTCTTTCCAGGGGTAGAGCAGAGGCAGGGTCTCAGGTGACTGCTGCCTGCAGGGAGGTGAACAGTCTCTGAAAATAACTGCCCCCTCCTGGACAGGTTCCAGTCCTTGCCACAGCATTTGGCTCTACCCCTTCTTCATGATGGCAAGTAGCTGACAGCTGTACCAGCCAGCGGCAGCCCTGCTGCTACTCTGCCAACGTCAGGGACATTTCATCAAGAACAAGCAGGAAGAAGTTGGCGTTGGCAGATTTGTCAAAAGGTGTCCTTTGCCCTCGGTCTTCCCAGCTCTTCGCCACACCCAGCCCCTGTGCTGGGACTCAGGATGCCATCTCTTAACCTTTGTGCCTGGCCCTTGGCCCCGCCCCCTCCCTTAAGGCTGATGTAGCCACTATTTTGATCAGTGAAGCCAGAATTGTGGAAATCCCCCTGGCTGGTGGCCTAAGTCCTTAACTGTCTGCAAAGCCTGCAGGGCAGAGGAGGGAAACCTCCCTGCGTGGGAGGATCACAGAGTCCAGGATCTGAGCCACTTTGATAGCAGTGGTCCTATCCCACGTGCAGTATTCAATGTGAAAGGGCTCGGTGGCCGGTACCCTAAGTACCACACCCAGCCCATTGATGGCCCTTAGCAAGGATTCCTTTTATAATTTCCTTCCATGTGACCTTATCCACTCATTCACCCTTCTTCTTCTTCTTCTTCTTCTTCTTCTTCTTCTTCTTCTTCTTCTTCTTCTTCTTCTTCTTCTTCTTCTTCTTCTTCTTCTTCTCCTCTTCCTCCTCCTCCTCCTTCTCCTCCTCCTTCTCCTCCTTCCTCTTCCTCCCTCCCTCTCTTCCTCTCTCTCTCTCTCTCTCTCTCTCTCTCTCTCTCTCTCTCTCTCTCTCTGATGTGGGATTTTCCTCTGTATGTTGTGAATATCATTGGTTAGTAAAGGAACTGTTTGGGGCCTGTAGCAGAGCTATAGGGGAATGGAGCTTAGGGGGAAAACTAAACTGAGTGCTGGGAGAAAGGAGGCAGAATCAGGGAGAAGCCATGGAGCTGCGGCTGGAGACAGATGTGCTGAAACTGCTGGTAGGCCACAGCCTCGTGGTGATTCACAGATTAATGGAGATGGGTTAGCCAATAAGAGGCCAGAGCTAATGGGCCAAGCTGTAATTTAATTATATGGCTTCTGTGTGATTATTTCAGGGCTGGGCAGCTGAGAAATGAACAAGCTCTCTCTCTCTCTCTCTCTCTCTCTCTCTCTCTCTCTCTCTCTCTCTCTCTCTCTCTCCCTCATCCAGGCTATGTGGGATTCATCATGTAGCTCATTCTGGCCTTGAACACACGGAAATTCCTCAGCCTCTCATTCTAGATTTTACCGTTCTTTAAACAACAACAACAAAACACTGAGAAATGCTTGCCTATTACAAAGCTCTGTGTCCAGTTCCCACTACCAGATAAACTGGGTTTGGTTCTACAGACCTGCAGTCCCAGCATCAAAAGGTGGGGGCAAAGGGCCAGGAGTTTAAGGTCATCCTTGGCTACATAGTAAATTCAAGGCCAGTCTGGGATACATGAGACCATATCTCAAGAAAAGCCAGTAAATAAAAGCATATGTATAGAAAACTACATTTATATCTATGTATAAACTAGCAAACAATTTTTTAAAAGTTGTAGTCATCATTGTTTGAATCTGGGGTCCCTCCATAGCACAGGCATGGGCTACATGGGGAGACCCATCTGAGACAGACTATCAGACTCCCCTTGCTGCAAGTGTCAACAGTGTGGAAATCAAGAAGCCCTGCTGTGACCCATTCCTCTGTTAGGTGCTTGATTGTTGAGGACAGTGCTCCAGTGGGGAGAAGGGGTGTTGAGGGGGAGGGGATTTTGTGGTTTGGGGTTTTTTTTTTGTTTTGGGGTTTTTTTGTTTGTTTGTTTGTTTGTTTGGAAAGGATTTGGATGCTCAAGAAATCTGAGCTTCATTGATTGACATGACATACAAAGCTCACTCAACTAATTGTTCTCAGGGAACTTCTTAAAAGACCACCCAGATTTTGAGATGAAGGCCCCCATCAGCCCCTTTCATTCCTCCAGGGCCACCAAGCACTTCTAATCTCTTCTGTCACTTTGCACCCGTCTTGGGACCCACATGCTGCAAGACTTTTGCCGAAGCCAGATGTGATCCATTTGACTATTAGTTAAGTTGTGAATAAATTAAATAAGACTGCATTCTTGCCAACAACTGTTCCAGCTCTTTTATGCTTGTAACACTCCGTCTTTTGTTTATTGCAGGATTTAGTAATTCGCATTGTTTTTATCCTTGGCAACCTGACAGCAAAAAATAACCAGGCCCGGGAACTTTTCTCCAGAGAGCGAGGGAGCATCGAGACTCTGCTCACACTATTCCAGAACTTCTACCAACTTGACCAGCAGTCCCCAGGGTCGGGGCTCTCAGGAGCCAGGCCGCCAGCGGAGACTGAGGATGTGCTGGTCAAGCTGACTCGCGTCCTGGCCAACATAGCCATTCACCCACGCATCGGCCCAGTGCTGGCCGCCAACCCTCGGGTGGTGGGTCTCTTGCTGACCACGCTGGGTGAGAACCATAGCCTTGGGTCAGTTCCTGGGGAGGGCTGTGGTGAGGGTTTTGGCTCACTCGAAGGAACCTTCTTAGCGGTGGAAAGGAAAAATGCTTTGGGAGATTTGGCTCAGTTGGTAGTGCTTAACTGACAGACACACACCCTGGGGTTCAACCTCCAGCACTGTTTATATTGTGTGGGGTGGCACATGCCCGTGATCCCAACTCTCAGGAAGTGGAGGCAGGGAAGTTAAAGGCCAGCCTGGGCTACATGAGACAAAACCAAACTGGCCACCACAAAACCTTTCTCCTGGAGGTGCCTTAATGCACCCCAGATTTCAAAACAGGAAGACTGGTAATGACACAGATCTTTCCCAAAAAACACAGCCACCGACACAGCCCTTTAAACGGGTGTATTTGGGGCTGCTGTGGTGGCTCTCCAGGTGAAGGTGCTTGGGGCCAGCCATGACAACTGGGTTCTAGCCCAGGAAAGAAAGAATCAACTTTCACCTTATGACTTCAACACATGCACCTTGGGCTGTGGCACACAGTAAGGAGATATTTATAAATAAGTAAAACATTAAAAGGTTAAGTTTTATGGCTGATGAATCATATCACAGTTTAAAACAATTATCAATCCAAAGAACAAAAGCTGGCCAGAAGTTTAAAAGTCCACGCTTTTCCAGGAGCAGTCCCCACGAAGAAAGGTCATTTCCTTTTCCAGTTCTGTGTTACCTGTCATTGTGTCCCCCTTCTTCACGGCCCACCTTCCTAGTTTACTCTGCCACAACAAATCGCTGTTGGTCTGTGTATGCATGTGCTGTGATTGTATATCTCATGTACAGCTGCTCACGGAGGCCAGGAGAGGGCGGCAGAGCCCCCAGATCTGGAGTTACACAAGGCGAGCTGCCAGATATGGGTGTTGGGATCTTAACTCTGGTCCTCTGGAAGAGCAGCAAACTCTCTCCATTGCTCAGTCATCTCTCCAGGCTCCTACGGAGGAAATTTATCTCTCACACTTCTGGAGGCTGAGGTTCATGGTCAGTGGTGCAGCCGATCCTGCCCCCCAAGAGAGCGCGTCCTCTGGCCGAAGCCAGTACCTTCTCATTGCCTGGTCTTTCTTTAGTGGGAGCTATTGTTGAGATGGGAAGGGCCTGTCTATCTCTCTTTTTCCATTTTTGGGGTCAAAAAAAGAGAAGAGTGTTGTAATAGGTGCTGTGGGGCTACGTTCCTGGCACCCCGGCTGCCTGCTAGCTTATGCCCCGAAATAACAACACACAAACTGTATTCATTTAAACACTGCTTGGCCCATTTCTATCTATCCTCTTCTAGGCTAATTCCCACATATTAATTTAGCCCATTCTAATCATCTGTGTAGCTCCGCTAGGTGCGCTTACCGGGGAGATTCTAGGCTATGTCCATCCTGGGTCGGAGCTTCATCGCGTGTGTCTGCCCGGGAGAGGGGAGCATGGCGTCTCTGCTCCAGAGAGCAGAGCTGTCGAGTCTGAGCTCACTTCCTCTTCCTCCCAGCATTCTGTTCTGTTTACTCCTCCCACCTATGTTTTAACCTATCAGGGCCAAGCAGTTTCATTATTGCTTAACCAATGAAATCAACAGATTGATATATGACACTCCCCCATCAGAAGAGGGGGTCCAAAAGTCTTGATACCCTTTCTAAGGGCATGTCCCAGTGACATAAATTTCTGCCTCTCGCTGTTGGCCACCACAGTCTGGCCACAAAATGGTGAACACAAGGGCCTTAAGAAGACACATCCAAGACACAACAGTCACTTGCCAGCTCTGAAAGCCCCAAACTGAGGGTCACTCAGAGTTTTCCTCTCCTTCATAATGACACGCAGTCTCCAAGTACATTGGTCTCCACCTCGTGCCCCTGGGGTGTCATTCTGTCAGGAGCCCCCAACCACTCCATGCCTACCTCTGTCCTCCTTTGCATGGTGACCATAACATCAAGAGTTGAGTCTGGTGGTGGAGTGAGAGAGAGGGACGGGACAGAAACTCACAGACGGTCCCCTTATGCATTAAGCTGAAAATCTGTTCATTTGTTTTCATACTCACCAAGTGTTTCGTTTTTTTTTTTTCTCATTCTTTCTTTTCATATAGCCCAGGCTGGGCTATCTAAGGATGTGTCTAAAGATGACCTTGAACTCCTGATCTTCCTGCCTTTACCACATGAATAAGTGTACACCACTGTCCCCAGTTTATCCAGGGCTGAGAATGCCACCAGGGCTCTGTGCATGCTGGGCAAGCCTTTACCAATGGAGCTGCATCTCCATCCTGTGTAAATTTACTCAGAGCCCCAGTAAATACTTAAAAGTTCAAGTACTAGGTTCAAAAAAAATACTGGGCAAAAAAAAAAATACTGGGCATGGTGGGTGTACCTGTAAGTCTGGCACCCAGGAGGGAGAGGCAGGAAGGGAGCCAGTTTGGGAGTGACAGAGGAAGCAGGAAGCCATCTGTTGTGTTTGGAAGACAGAGCCAATGGCAAGGGTTAGTTAATAACCTAAGGACCTCTCATTTGAGAGGCAGGATGTAGGAACTAGAGTAAGCTACTCAGGTTGGGTCCCTAAGAACAAGGCATGTGGGTTGGATCAGGGACATCTCAGGCCACTGCAGACCAAGGGCCCCACCTGACTTTTCTGGACCTGGCTGTGGGAAATGGGGTAGCATGGCATACTTTGCTGCGTCTCCCGGCAAGCCACCATGTCACAGGAAGTAAAGCTTTCTCAAGTAGAGACTCTTTAGCTCCGACAGCCAGCTTGTTCCCCAGCCGCAACTGCTGTCGCTGTGCATATGACATCCCTGGATCTGCAGGGCCAAGCGTATCTGACTCCCCCATCCCTTGGTTTCAGAATCCAAGTCACTGGGCGACTGCGAGGAGCTGGTGATCAACACCACAGCGGCCATCAACAATCTGTCCTTCTATCAAGTGAAGAGCTCTGTCCTGCAACACAGGAAGTTGTATGTTGCTGAACGTAAGGCTCGGTTGGGCATGGTTTCACCAACACTCAGCTAAGGTCTTGGTTTTAGTACCTAGAACACACCTGGAGGTGTTACCGTGAGAGCTGAGAACATTGCCTGTGTGAACAACGTGTTTCTTAGTGCTTATTGAAATGCCCCGCAGTTTGTATTGTAGCACCATGAACAAATGCTGAGTTCTCTGTGTGTGCTAGGAGATTAGTTTTCATTTACCTTTAAATACAGTCATAGAAGTAGAGAATAATGTCACCGGTGTCAGTTTAAAGTTGTGCAAAACACCCAGCTCCAGAAACAGAGACAGGTGGATCTCGGTGAGGTTAGGGCCGCCTGGTCTACATAGTGAGTTCCAGGACAGCCAGGCACCAAACAAAGCTCAACACAAGCCCACATAAACAGAACTCATATACACAATATTGCTCTGTTATTGCTTAAGTATATACATTTATGTAGTAACGGAGGAGAGTATATATGGTCTTTGGATTTTTTTAAAATTTACTCATTTCCTCTCTCTGGTTGCCACATCCAGTGCTCTTAAAGCTCCTGGTGAGTGACAACATGGATGGCATCCTGGAGGCCGTGCGCGTCTTCGGAAACCTCTCCCAGGACCATGACGTCTGCAATTTCCTCATGCAGAAAAACGGTGGGTTCATGACAGTTGAGATCCTGAGCACATGGTTCTTGCCATTAGTCAGCTAAGCGACTTGGAGCTTAGACAGTTAAGCGTGGTGTTTGTTTCTGTTTTGAGATGAACTATACTTTACATTCGTCCCATATGGGGGACAGCTCAGGATACAGAATAGACCACGGCTGTGTTCTCGCTCTCCAAGCCTCTTAGGTGGTAGGGTAAGGCAGTGTGTGTGTGGATACGTGTGTACATGCGTGTGTGTGTGTGTGTGTGCATGTGCATGTGTGTCTGCGTGTGTGTGTGCGTGCGTATGTGTGTTTAATGGAATCTGCACTCATTTTGTCTACCCCTGGAGATAGACTAGAGATCTTTCTCATTCACATACTAGAATACGTTAAAATTTGATTGTGATTGCACAAACTGAGTGTCCAACAGTCGAAAGGACAGCTACAGTAAATAGAATATATTATAGTTTGTGAATATTATTAGGTTTTTCTGTCACTCCCCCACCCCCATAACATTTCTCCGCTGATGCAGTAAGCCAGATCAAGCCGAATTGAAAAAGAATAACAACAGATTTATTGAGCAAAGCAACTCCTGGGCGAGTTCTCCAGTCCCAGAGATCAAGGCCAGAGAAGTCACACACCCAGGCCAGGGCAGGAAAGTTTTATAGGTTGTAGGTGAGGGGTGAAGACGTGTCTGCTACAAGCTGGGCTTGTGCCCAATTATGGTCAAAAGCTGAGCACTTAGGTGGGGACTTGGGTGACTGGCACCTTTAGGGAAGAAGCTGCAGTGGTCTCCAGGAATGCAGCACTGGGCGTTTAGATGCCTTTCCTTTGTTCAGAGACTCTCTTGAGAGGGTGAGATTTGGAAGAGGCAGGGGACAGGGCTTTCAGGACCATGCAGGGACAACCTGGAGGCTCCAACCAAACAAATATGCATGTTCATACGACAAAATGTTCTACAACAATTAAAATAAATTATAGACATTCATGGATAAGCATGAACTAGGCATTGGTCAACATGGATTAACCTGAAATACATAATATGGAAGCAAAAGAGCTGGTTATAGTAAGAAATAGAAAATACTGTAACCAGTATAAATTTTAAAATACCTCCCTCACCCCCCCTCCCCCGAGTACTCAGGGAGCAGAGGCAGGGGGATCTCTGTGAGTTCATAGACATCCTGTTCTGTATAGTGAGTTCCAGGCCAGCTAGGGCTGTCATTTATATGGCGATAATGATAGAGAATGTAAATGGTGTTTGGAAATTATTGACTCCATATTTAAGATAGGATTTACCGTTTCGAGGAAAAGAAGGGTCAAATACAATGTTGGATTCATTTCATTGCTTTGCTTGAATTGATGGATGAGAATTGTATATGTTGATGGAATGTAACATGTTTTGGATGTAAGGGTCTGGTTCTTAAACTAGTTGGGTGGCAGGTATCCAAATGTTTATACAAACCATACATTGTCTCATGTACTTCATGTAAGTTCTCAACAGGTGGGTTAGGATCCCTTGGGGTTGTCAAAAGACTATCTGAAAACATAAATATTTACATTATGATTCATAACTGTATCAAAGGCACAGTTATGAAGTAGCAATGAAAATAATTTTATAATTTGGGCGGTGGTGGCACATGCCTTTAATCCCAGCACTCGGGAGGCAGTCAGATCTCTGTGAGTTCAAGGCCAACCTGGTCTACAAGAGATAGTTCTAGGACAGGAACTGAGTTGCAACATAGAAAGGTTGAGAACCGTTGTTCTAGGGGCTGGAGATCTCTGTTAGCTGAGTGGTTGCTTAGTATGCACAAGGCTCTGGGTTCAAGTGTGACGGCATGTACCTGGTGTGCTGATGGAAACCTTCAACCCCAGTGCTTCGGAGGTGGAGTCAGGAAGATTAAAACTTCAAGGAGGCAAAGGCAAGTGGATCTCTGTGAGTATGAAGCCAGCCTGGTCTACATAGCTAGTTCTAGGAGAGCCAAGGTTACACAAAGAGACCCTGTCTCAAAAAAAAAAAAAAAAAAGAGAGAGAAAAGCAAAACCCCAAAGCAAAAACCTTTAAGGTCACCTCAGCTATATAGCAAGTTTGGAGCCAGCCCTGGTGTCTTAGGGTTACTAGTGCTGTGATTAAACATTAAGATCAAAAGCAACTTGGAGAGGAAAGGGTTGATTTGGTTTCCATATCCTGAATCACAATCTGTTGATTGAGGGAAGCCAATGATGAAGAGGCCAGCTTGCTTGGCCTGCTTCTGTTTCCTTATAGTACCCAGGACCAAGGACCAGCTCAGGGGTGGACCCACCTACAAGATGCTGGGTCCTCCTTTATCACTAATTAAGAAAATGCCCTACAGGCTTATCTACAGCAAGATCTTATGGAAGTAGTTTCTCAGTTGATGTCCTCCCCCGCCCCTTAGGTTTGTGTTGAGCTGAGCTGTAAAACTATCCAGCACACTGGAATACTCGAGACCCTTTCTCAAACAAAGCAAACCAGCCTCACAAACAACCAAAATGCCTAAGCATGTTGGTGATAGTAAACCTAGATATGCAAATACAGCTGCAGCATCAGCAAGATGCAACCCCTTATTCCCATGCCCCAAGAAAGCTAGCATTTGGGGGTGCATTGTCAAGCTCACTATACAACCCAGTCAACAGGCCCGCATGGACAACAGGGTGTTCACCATTCAGGCGCTTCGTAAACGAAGCCTGGTGGTGGTCACATCTCATCCACTCCCTGATCCCTCCAGTGGGCGTCTGCTCGGGGACGAGAAAGCAGGACTCTCGGTCTCTTGTTCCACCTCCTGGAGTAAGGGGGAACGATTGGCCCACCCAGCTTGCACAGTCCCTGCGCTAGCAGTCCTGGGCTGTGCAGGCCATTTCCCAACATCCTAAGCATCTCTCTGTTCTGGAAGCTTCAGAAAGAGCTCGTCAGGACCTGGCGCTGCTGCCCCAGGCTGTGCGGTAGAGTTACAACTGGAGGTCTTTGAGAGCAACCAGAAGTAGGGAGAAATGCCGCCAGTGGGGACTCCCCGGAGAGGGGTCTGCTCTTGGGTCAGTGATAGCAGCAATAAGGCCAGAGGCTGTGGGAGGCAGAAATGAGCTCTAAGAGCGGTGGGCATTACTGGGTCCACAGTGGGAGTGAGATAAAACTTAGGAATGAGTTCAGCACACCAGCCAAGATTCCGGTGCTGCAAGCCACATCTTCCCACTTTTCCGCTCCTGCTCTGTCCCTCATCCCCCCAAACCCCACCCCATTTGCAAAACAATCTGCGGCTGGGATGCAGGCTTTGACCAGTCTGCTCATTTCTCTGCTCTCTCAGTACACAAGTTCCTGATTGCCCTGCTGGAAGCCAAGCACCAGGACATTTGCTTCTCGGCCTGTGGGGTTCTCCTAAACCTCACCGTGGATAAAGACAAGCGGGCAATTCTGAAGGAAGGTGGAGGCATTAAAAAGTAAGTAAAGCCTGGACTCCCAGCTCTCAGGATACTGGGGACATGTCTGTCCTGGGAGGTCGGGCCCTTGGACCATTCCACTAGAGCAGTGGGGGTCCAGACAGGGCTGAGAATCTACTGGGCACTTACCACAAATCAGAAGTGCACGGGTGGAAACTTTGTAGCCAGTGAAATTTGGAGATAAGAACTTAAAGGTAATTATATGGAATCCAGAAGGCTAGCCATCATACCAACCATGCAAAACTGCAAGCCTAATTCTGATCCACAGACGGTTCAGTGTGACCTCCCTCCCTCAGGCTAGTGGATTGCTTAAGAGAGTTTGGTCCTGGCGACTGGCAGCTGGCCTGCTTGGTGTGCAAGACCTTGTGGAACTTCAGCGAAAACATCACAAGTGCATCATCGTGCTTTGGAGATGAAGACACCAACACTCTCCTTGTCCTCTTGTCATCGTTTTTAGGTAAGGGCCCTTGCTGCGGATCGGTGACCTTTACCACACAGGTGAGAAAATAGCGTTCTCTGACCTGACCTGGCGGGGTAGCGATGGGTACGCAGTCGCAGAATGTGAACTCTTGCTGATAGTCTCTGGGAGGGACGGAGAGCTAGTTCCAGTTCGTGCAGACGGATTCCTAACTGCCTGGAACTGGAACTGTCAGTTTCTTCTATGGCTTCCCCTTCATCTCCTTAGATTGCACAAGTATCAGCAGCTTTGTGCCTCTGCTGTTTAAAGCATATAGACTCTGTCATAACTAAGGAAACATGGTTAAAAACTATTTTGAATTGGCATGTTCTCAGTTATGAAACCGTGTGACATTACGGTGGGCTCCTGTGCTTGGAAGGTAGAAAGCACAGACATTGAGGAGCGTTTACTACTTGGACTTTTTTTTCTATTTTTAGAATTTTTCCAATCTGGTTTTGGTCTTAAAAAAACAGTAATTGAGATCAGTTAATGAGTGACTGATATTTACAAATTCTATTCCCTACTTAGAGGTGAGGGCCCATGATGATCCAGTTATGATGGGCAATGTGGAGAGAGAGGCCCAGAAGACTCAGAAGCCATGGCCTGAATTCCTCCAGATTGGGTTTGGGGTGTTATTTAAATAGTATATCTCTCTCTTTTATCGCCTGCCTTCCTAGCTCTAGCATGCAAGTGACGAACCCTGTGCAGTCCCAGACAGTTGATTGTGAGGCTCAGACAGGCATCACACAGAAACGTAAAGAGCCACAGTCTTCCAGACAGAAGGCTCCAAATTTCTGCCCTCGCTTTACCCTTTATAAGTTTATAAACTTAGCCTCTTGTCTCGGTCACCGGACAGTTGCTGTGAAGACACACCGTGACCAAGGCACTCACATATGAAATTATTTAATTGGGGCTGGCTTACAGTTTCAGAGGCTTAGTCAGGGAGCATGGCACCAGGCAGGTGTGGTGCTGGAGAAGAAGCTGAGGATTCTTTGTGCAGATCCTCAGGCAGCAGGAAGAGAGAGAGACTGGGTCTGGCAGGGACTTTTGAAACCTCAAAGCCCACCCCCATGACACACTTCCTCCTTCCTACAAGGCCATGCCTCCTAATCCCTGTCAAGTAGTTTCCACTCCCTGAGCCTTCAACTATGTGAGCCTGTGGGGGCCATTCCTGTTCAAACCACACTCCTCTTTCAGCTCTATTGTTATCCCCTCTAAGTCTAGGAGATTGATGCCTTCTCTTCAGGGTGTCTAGGAATAAGTTTGCACTTACACCGAGAGTTTAGTACTGTGCCTGATGCCAGGCAAGACCTCAAGGAGGGCTGATACATTTTCTGAATGCTAAGGGTTGTGGCAGGATATCATTGGACAGGAAAAGAGGCTTGGGAATCACTTGAAAGAATCCGATCTGCTTGGCCATTACGGAGTTTGTCATGAGGACATATGCAGTTTTGTGTGTACACATGTTAAAATTCAGACTACAGAAAAGAACGGGCCTAGCTGTAAATGATTCAAGTTCTAAGTGTCCTTGTGTGTGGTTTCTCTGGTGGCAGGAAGCAGGGATGCCTGCACAGGTTGCCTGAGTTCAGTTCCCACGGGGCCTGAGCTCAGACATCAGCTGTGGAGTTAAGACAGCTGGCCTGGCTTAGCCTCGGCAGTTCTCAGTTCCAGGGCCCAGCCTGGGAATCCATGAGCCTGAGGTACGGAGCCAGAGCTGGGACCTCTGCTCCTGCTCGTGAAGATGATTCAGGGAGGGATGTGGAGGAAGGAGGAAGCTAGGAAACCAGGTAGTGCAATGTCCCGGGGGCTGGAGGAGTCCTGGCTGGCTTAGGGAGCCACTCACCAGAAGCCTGAGGCTTTGGTGTGTCTAAAAGACTGTCATTGTTGTCTAAGCTTGGGACAATCAGCTCTAAATAGCAAGGGGTCAGGGGCCACACATCCTGTAAGGACATCCAGAAAAGCTGTGGGCAGGGCAGAATCCCCAGAGGGCATTTGGTTGTCGTTGGTCTATTGCCTACTACTCCTTCCCAAGTTTCACAGGGCTCCTCCAGCCTTCGGCGCCCACACCTGCTGTATACCCCCTTGCAGGTTTCATGGCTTCTGAGCGCCCACAGTCATGGTCTCATCACAGGGACCCTCGGCTGCTAACATAGCGGTCAGTCATAGTGCATGACCGGTGATTTCGCCGTCCTGATGGCTTTGTACGCTTTACTTCTTCACTACCAGAGTCCCTGGAAGGAAATGGCGTAATTAGGTGCTTGGTGAAAGCTGTGGATTGGCGAGGAGGGGTGCTGGCTACCTTAGGTTAAGAGTACTGCTACGCACTTTTCATTGAAGTTTGTTTCTTTCGGCTGGTGTAGCGACAGGCCATCTAGTTGTCCAGGCTAACTGCAAATCTGCCATCCTCCAACCACAGCCCGGCGTGTCAGGGTGTCTGTACTGTATTATTGTTTTTGTAACACCCTACACTCCCAGGGTGTTTTGAGGTCGTTAGCTGAGTGCTGTCACTTAGGAGAAAGTGAGTCTGGAAAGGTTATATGACTTCCCAAAGGTGATACTACAGCAAAAGATGGGACTGTGTTTTCCTCTGTTGTGTGCCCAGCACATGTGACTCTAGCAATCTCCAGAGGAACACTGTGGTGTGAGGCGCTAACTAGCTCAGTTTGACCAGGCAGCCAGCTCATGGAACAAACCACACAGGTTTCTATGTGTGTGTGTGTGTGTGTGTGTGTGTGCTCGGAGGCCCAAAGGTCAGGTCACCTCACCTGCCAGCATCCTCAGAGGATGCCCCGGTTGAGTCTCACGGGGCTCGGATACTGGTGAGCTGGCATGGACCGTGTTCGGGTTCTGAGAATCTAAGGGACCACTGAGCCAACGCCCCAGCCCTCCTTGTGAATCCTAAGGCCTGGGGGCTGCAGGCTGTGTAGCCTGGACTGCAGCTTGATCTGTCTCACTGCTGTGGCTCTCAGAACTCAGGCAGGGCCATACCTGTGCTGTGCCAGACTGTACCACATGGGCATGTGGGACAGGGCACTTGAATTTCAGTTCTTTTAAAAGGACCTAAAGAGACCGACTGTGTTAAAAACAGAACATGCTGTTAAATCACAGAAGCCTGTTTCAAGACATAAGTGTTGGTTTTGAGAATATATGTAATAAAAGTAGAACACTGAAAGTTACCTAAGTAAAATAAAACCCAGAAAGTGATGATCTTCAGCATAACCATATAGTCTGAAATTCTCTAGTACCATGTCTTTTCCCCCAAAGATACACACATACTTCATACACACACACACACACACACACACACACACATATTATACACATACACATGTGTGAGAGACATGTGCAGATCACACAGAAACCAGAAAAGGATGCTGGATCCCGTGGAGCTGGAGTTAAGGTGTCTGGCAGCTGCCTGATTTGAGAGCTAGGAACTGACCTCAGGCCCTCTGCATTTTCCACCACTGGGCCATCTCTCCAGCCCCCAAAATCATTTCTTAAAAACTTCTTATTGAAGTGCTTATCTTGGGGTCCACCAATTAGAGACAACTAGTTGTGTGTGTAGTTTATTGTTGTGAATTTTAAGAATACCACTAGGTTGGAGTTGTTGTTGCTGTCGGTGGTGGTGGTGATGGTGGTTGTGTGTGTATATAAGTTTGTGTGTGTGTGTGTGTGTGTACATAAGTGTGTGTGCACTTGAGCATGTCATGGTACCTGGGTGACGATTAGAAGACAACGGTGGGGAGGGCAGTTCTTTCCTTCCTTCACGTGAGTTCTGGGGATCACACTCAGGTTGCCAGGCTTGGCAGCAGGCGCCTTAAACCTGCCAGGCTATCCTGCTTGTCCTAAATTCAATTACTGTGTGCTCACCCTGAGGTACGTGTGTCCTGGCATCAGGTTTTGTGACAAGGGTACAGTGGAGCCTGGCATTCCAGTGGGAGAATCACGACATGAGGACAATACCAAAGTGCCACCAGGCATGATGGCCCTGGAGCAGCGCTTCACTGGGCACGGTGGCACTGGAGCACTGATTGCTTTAAGTCATTCAATTCTTTGTAATACTTCACCCTACGTTTTAGCATTTGGAAGTGTGCAGTGCACAGAGAGAACAGAATGACTGTTATCAAGACCAGTGCTGTTTACACTGTGGCTATTGCCATCAGTTGAGTCGATTAGAACCAACATGTTTAAAAACTGAAGTGGTAAAGAAGATGCCAGATAGATCACTGCGCACAGAAAAGGTAGCATTTGCTTGTTATTTATATAAATAAGTATGTAGAGAGTCATGGAACAAAAAATACTGCTTCCTGCAGGCCACAGGACATTTGATGGAGCTGCCTTTAAGTGCATCAGCCTCTGCCGCTCCTGGCAGCACACGCTCAGAACTCTAACCCTAATGTAACGTACCACTTTTTAGTGCACTTTTTATTTCTGCATTTTACTTACTGTTAGATTTTTAACTATCTTTATCTTGTCTCTCCTGACATAGAGCTAATATGGTCTGGCTACTGATGAACTGATTTCCATATAGGCTGGGGCTCAAGGCCAACAGAGTGCTAACATTAGATTAAAAACCAAAAACAGACCAGGCAGTGGTGGCACATGTCACTCCCAGCACTCGGGAGGCAGAGGCAGACGGATCTCTGTGAGTTCGAGGCCAGCCTGGTCTACAGAGTGAGTTCCAGGGCATCCAGGGATACACAGAGATACCCTGTCTTGAAAAACCAAATCAACCAAACAACCAAACAACCCCTCCCCCAACAGAGAATATGCCGAAGCACCAAATTTATCCATGGCTTTAGCAGAGAAGGGAGTCATAAAGGGTCCCACCGCTAGGAACTATACACCTTAGGAAAGCACAGAAAACAGACTTTGGCAGCAAATGTTTAGTGCTCAGAAAGATCTAGAAAAGAGCAAACAGGAAGATGGTCTAGAAATCTGGAGTCACTCAGTCTAGCAGGCTCTTCTTGTCCAGAGGAAGCCAAACAGGAAGGCCTTTGAAGGCCTGGAACACAAGCAGTGCCCTCCCGGCTCAAGGCCTGGGTTATCTCACCGGTGGAGAGGGCCAGGTTTGCTTACAAGGTCTCCATGGAGGCCTGGCTGGAGTGTTTGTGTCTGTACAGAACTTATCTCAGAGCCGCATAACTCTGCCTTGTCCCGAGGAGGGGAGGGGACAGCCCAAACGGGGGATCCTACCCTCCTTATCTAGTGCTGGGCCACTGACACCCTCGATGCAAAGTACACCCTGCACAGACAGATGTCTGCTGCAGCAAGCCCTGTATAAGGGCTCAATTGCTCCTGTATTGTGTTTGCACATCGTGTAAGTAGCAGGATTTGTGGTTGTCTTGGGACTCAGTGGTCACTATGTAAGTTCTCTACCTTAGGCCAGAGAGCTAGGAATGGCAGAGCCAGCGCACGCACATTCCTGAAGTCTGTTGCCTCAGGGGTGAGGTGAGGCCAATGGGAACAGCAAAGAGGCAGTGTCTAGTGAGGACTGTGGGGTGGGGATACTTAATAAGTGTGTTCACAGAATAATTCAGTGTGCTCTATGTTAAACAAATGAAACTTTTATTTTTCATCTTATCTTGACAAGTGCTTTCTGCATTTTTTGTGTTCTCTTTGGAGACTCAGATAGTCCTTAAGATTCTCCACATCCCCAAGTTTTTTTTATAGGAAGTGTGGAGTTGGGAGTGCCTTTTGTGTCGAATTGGCCCACTTTCCCAAGAGATTCCTATCTTTCCATCATTGGAGTAATTAACCTTTCTAAAGCACATATAATGAAATCATCTAATCCCCACTTATTCTGAGAAGTTGTCATTGACTTTTGGATGCAAACAGATGTGTGAAATTTAGGAAATTATTGGAAGAAAAGCTCACTTCAATCTAAGAGGATTTTTTTAAAACAATAACAACAACAAATTATTGTTCTTTAAAATTGAGACACTAAAATATACTTGTTTTGCAGGAGCATGCTAGTGCATGCTGGCTTGCAGGGGTGTGTTGGTGCATGCTGGCTTGCAGGGGTGGGCTAGTGCATGCTTGATGGAGGAGGGTCTGTGTGTTACTTTCATTGGTTAATAAAGAAACTGCCTTGGCCCTTTTGATAGGACAGCAGCTTAGATAGGCGGAGTAGACAGAACAGAAAGCTGGGAGAAAGAAATCCGAGTCAGGAAGTCGCCATAGCTCTCCTCTCCGAGATGGATGCAGGTTAAGACCCTTCCTGGTAAGGCACCACTTCATGGTGCTATACAGATTATTAGAAATGGGTTAAGATGTGAGAGTTAGCCAGTAAGAGGCTGAAACTAATGGCCCATGCAGTGTTTAAAAGAATACAGTTTGTGTGTTGTTATATCGGGTGTAAAGCTGGCCATGTAGGAGCCAGGTGGCAGGAATGCTGGCTTACAAGAATGTGCTGGTGCATGCTTGCTTGCAGGGGCATGCTGGTACATGCTAGCTTGCAGTGGTAGGCTGGTGCATACTGGCTTACAGAGACATGCTGGTGCATGCTGGCTTGCTGGGGTGGTCTGGTGCATGCTGGTGTGCTGGGGTAGTCTGGTGCATGCTGGCTTGCAGGGGTAGTCTGGCGCATGCTGGCTTGCAGGGGTAGTCTGGTTCATGCTGGCTTGCAGGGGTAGTCTGGTTCATGCTGGCTTGCAGGGATGGTCTGGTGCATGCTGGCTTGCAGGGATGGTCTGGTGCATGCTGGCTTGCAGGGATGGTCTGGTGCATGCTGGCTTGCAGGGACCTGTGGGTGCATGCTGGCTTGCTGGGGTAGTCTGGTTCATGCTGGCTTGCAGGGGTAGTCTGGTTCATGCTGGCTTGCAGGGGTAGTCTGGTTCATGCTGGCTTGCAGGGATGGTCTGGTGCATGCTGGCTTGCAGGGATGGTCTGGTGCATGCTGGCTTGCAGGGACCTGTGGGTGCATGCTGGCTTGCAGGGACCTGTGGGTGTATGCTAGCAGTCCCAGCAGTTAGCACTCCAAAGGCTGAATGCTGGCTGAGGTTCTGAAATTCTAAGCCACTGTCCTGATTCCCAGCACTCAGAATCAGTTCCAGGGGATCCAGTCTCCTCTTCTGACCTCCACAGATACCACACATGTGCATGGTACACAGGTTTACAATACGGGAACACCCAGAGATATTAATAATGATAATAATAAAATAATATAAAAATAACCAAAACAGACCCAAGTAAATTAAACACACGCACAGAGTTCTCAACCATTTGTGAAGTTCAAAAGAGTGCCCATTAAAATAGCTTTCTTTCTCAGAGTACAGTGGTATGAGCCTGTGGTCTCCTCTGCTGGGAAACTTGAAACAGGAGAATCATATGGGTTCAGGAGTTACAGATTAGTATAAGCCTAGGCAACATAGGAGACCCTATCTCAAAAATACACAGACTAAATAAATAAATAAATAAACACGTCTTTTAGACCCAGACCACATCGTATGTCACCAAGTCATGTCAGTCATGGTGTATTTAAGATAACCCGGAGTGAAAAGCCTGCCACCCCCATCCCTCTACCCCACCCCACCCCCTCCACCCCCACTCCAGTGGGAAACGCTCTATTCAGTGTGATCACGCTCCACTTAACTACTATCATTTTGATTTTCTTTTCTGATACAGATGAAGAATTAGCCCTGGCTGGCAGTTTTGACCAGGACCTAAAAAGCTATCATCGACTCCACTGGGAAACGGAGTTCAAACCTGTGGCACTGCAGCTTCTGAAGCGAATTCAGAGTCACCACACGGCCCTGGAGCCCCTGCCCATCCCTTCTTTCTAACATGACAGAGGCTAAAGGCAGAACTGGGAAGTCAGGCCTCCCTCATTCTTGGGAAGTGGTAAAAGCATGACTGTTCCTCAGTACCAACACATGTGGAGAATTTGAGAATACTGATTTTAGTGAATAGCCTACGTATTTTGAAAGAAATAAGCATTTCTTCTTTTTCTAGGAAAAATGAATATATATATTTTTTCTGCTATGAGAGATGTGAGATGGAAATATACACATTTTTAAGACTTCTCTTTCTATTTGCCTTTAAATCGCTTAGAAATATCCTTAAACATCCCAATCTGACCACTTTGGAATGAACGCACTTGCCGGTTCACTAGTGAAGAACTGGGCAATGGAGACTTTGTGCACGGGAGGAACAGTCTACAGGAAGGCACGCGACTGTGTGAGCCTCTTTCCCACCTCCTGCTACTTCTAAAAATAAGTTCCGTGCCTCAGACTAGTATTTCCTTGTTCTCAGAGTAAGAGAAGGACTAAGCAGGAGAGAGAACACTGCAGGGAAGGCTGGGGATGGAGCTCAGAGACAGAGTACTTGATTGCCAGGTTCCGGGCCCTGGGTTTGATCCCAGCATGGGTGTAGGAGGAAATATTGCTTTAGGTCACCTATCTTTTTAGATTTTTAGTTTAATTTTTTTTCTTCTGTTTGTATGGATGTTTGGCCTGCACGTTATCTGTGCACCCTGTGCATGCAATACCTCTGGGGGCCAGAAGAGGGCGTCAGATCTGAGACTGGAGTTCTAAATGGTTGTGAGCTGTCTTGTGGGTGCTGGGAATCAAACTCAGGTCGTCTGCCAAGAGCAGCCAGTGCTCTTAACCACTGAACCATCTCTCCAGATCCTACTTTCTTTTTTATTAGATTTAATTTTTTTTATTTATGTGGATATGTGTTTCTGTGTAACCATACCCTGTGTGTGTGGATTCCTCTGAATTAAGAAGAGGGTGTCAAATCCCCTGGAACTGGACTTACACACAGTTTTGAGCTCCTGTATAAAGATGCTGGGAGCCAAACTCAGGTCCTCTGCAAGAGCAGCCAGTGCTCTTAACCACCGCGCCATCTCTCCAGCTCCATCTACCTATTTCTTGAATTAAGTAAAACAGATGAAAAAGAGTACTTTTCTTTGCTTTTCTTTTGCAATACACTGACCGGATTAGATGTTCTTTTCTCTTTAGACTGTGTCTAAGAGGGACGATGTGACAGATTAGAAAATGCATGCTTAGCTGTGCGGCATTCCTGGTTGACTCCTAGCTTGCTTCTAGCTGGGGGGGGGGCTTAGACAGTGAACCAAATTTTTGAGCTCATACAACAAAATTATTTTAGTGTATTCCCGAGTCAGGGTTCTTAGAGGAGCAGAATCAATAGGATGAATATAAATATAAATATATGATCAAAGGAGATTTCTTATGTTGGCTTACTGGTTGGGAACTCAAACAATGGTTGTCTACATTTTGGACACTGTGGTCGGTCCCCAGAAGACTGAAGGCTTCTGCAGCCTCGGCGCTGAAGGCCTAGAGGATTCCTGGAGGGCGTCTGGTCTTCAGTTCGTACTGGAGACCGAAGAAGCTGAAATCCTATGGCAATGGAAGACAGCAGCAATGGCGGCAAAAAAACAAACAAACAAAAAAAAACAAACAAAAAAACCCCCCACTAGTCGATGGACCTGACAGCCAGTGTGAAGGCTGGAAGGCGTTTCCCTCAGACCTCTTTGTGTCTGGGCAGCCTGGGAGAGAATGGCTGACCTCTGTGAGGGAAGGTTTACCTCCCTCAGTTGAGCTTTCCAGGAAATGCCCGGCAGGCAACTTGCACAGCGGTCTCTTAGTTGATTCCAGATTGACTACATTATTAACACACAGTGTAGTTTTGAATAAAGCATCCAGTTAGTGGGTTTTAAAGGCTCTCTGTAATTATTATGAGAGGGTCTGTTTGCTCCCCTGGGGGGGCGTGTCAAATTTGACTTTGAATAAATTTTGACTTTAAAAAGACAAAGCAGTGTGACTGTAATTGTCAGCCTATAGTAGTCAAATGGAGAAGTGCAGTTCTGCTTGGAGAAAGATGTTACAGAAAGTTTATTTTTGACCCCAAATGTGACCTTGGGATTAAGGTAGGCACCCCAGACTGAAGGGGTTGCTGAAGGCTCCTTGGAATGTTTCCAGAGGCGGGGCCAGTCGTAATCCATCCAAACATGCAGTAGGTTCAGCATAACAGACGGAATCCATGTAAGCTCCAGGGTCTAACCTTGGCAAGCACTTCTTCAAGCACTAAGGATGGAAGTCTTTTTTATCCACAGATGATGTGGGATTCCCCTCTGTATGCCGTGATGTCATTGACTAATAAAGGAACTGCTTTGGGCCTACAGCAAGCTATAGGGGAACAGAGCTAGTCAGGGAAAACTAAACTGAATGCTGGGAGAAAGAAGGATGGAGTCAGAGAGAAGCCATGTAGCCCCACCAGAGACAGAACTTTAGCTGGTAAGCCACAGCCACGTGGCAATACACAGATTAATAGAAATGGGTTAAATCAATATGTAAGAGTTAGCCAATAAGAAGCTAGAGCTAATGGGCCAAGCAGTGATTTAAATAATATAGTTTCTGTGTGATTATTTCGGGGCTGAGCAGCCAGGAACAAACAAGCAACCTCCTCACAACACACAGAAAGCTACATATTCTTCCAGTAAAAATAAGCAAGTCCTTCTGCACTCAAAACAGATCCTCCCTCAGTACTTGTCACTACCAGCTCCCTGTGGAGTCCCCTTTTCTCCTCCACACCAAACCCTTCCCCCAGACTCAGGGAGGCCAGGCCCTCTCTCACCACCTGTTCGCAAGTGTGAGTTTTTTCAGGGTAGGGGAACAAATAAAAGCATAAAATCTTCCCTTCTTTCATTTTTTTTGAAGTTAATATGTGTATGGGTGTTTTGCCTGCAGGTATATATGGTTGTGAGCCACCATGTGGGTTGGGTGCTGGGACTCAAACCCAGGTCCTCTGAAAGAGCAGCCAGTACTCAGAACTGGCTCTTAAGAGATGGAGAGCCATCTCTCCAGACCCATCTTGTTTTCTTTTTGAAGTTTCCATATATGTGTACATGTGTGTGTGTGTAATAGTATGTTGAACACATTTCCCCCAGCACCCACCCCTCCTTTCTCACCCCTTTTCTCTCCCATTAGGCTCCCTAGACCAACAGTTCTCAACCTGTGGGCCACCACCCTTTGGGGTCAAACAACCCTTCACGGGTCATATATCAGATATTTACATTATGGTTCATGACCACGACACGAGGAAACGTGTTAACGGGTCACGGCACTGGGAAGGTTGAGACCACTGCTCTGGGCAGTGTCTTTCTGCCCTCATGACACCCACACGGCACCTTCCGGCTCATGGGCAGCATGGCAGCGCTTTGAAGCCGCACTTCAGTAATGCGAGGTAAACCCACCTTACTCTGCAGCAGGTCTCCAGAAACTTATGCTGTATGCTGGAACTTTTTACCCGTTAGTCAGTTTCCGTACCTCCTCCTGCCCCCCCTTTCTGATTCCATAGTTTGGTGACATTGGATAGTCTCATATAAATGGTGTCATATAGTACTTGTCTTTTGGGGCTGGCTTATTTCGTTTGGTACAGTCCGCACGGTTCATCTGTCACAGCAAGCAACAGAATTAATTCTCTCTTAAGACTCAGTCATATTACACTGTACACACACACACTCACTCACACACACACACACACACACACACACACCTACACCTCTGGACTTCCATGTGTATAGATCACACTTTGCCCATCCACCCACTGGGGGACATCCTCACTGCCTCTGAACCGTGGCTGTTTTGAATGATGGTTCTGTGAATTTGGGTGCACAAATGTTGCTTTGATGTCTTGTTTAATTATTTTTATACGTCCTAAGAAGTGATGTCTTAATTCAGACTATAATAACAAAAACACCATAGTTTGTCAGGGTTGACAGCAGAAGTCTGTCTCTCACGGAGGCGGGGAAAGTCTCTTGTGTTGGCCACTGCAGCTCCTCCTCTGGCTCCTCTTAGGGTCCTTTTTGTACATTATTGATTATTATACATTATTACACGTGATTTACAAACGTTTTCTACCATTTACCAGTTACCTTTCACTCCAGTGTCCTTAGCATTTCCATATTTAAAGTCTGATGTAGTTTTGCCGGGTTTTGTTTTTTTCTTCCGTTGCCTGTGGTTTGAGTGTCATATTTAAATTCCAGAAAAACCCCGGCCAACTCCAGAATCAAGTTTCCCCAGTGTTATCTGGAGTTTGGTAGGTTGAAGGAGCTCTTACATTTAAACCTTGAAGGATTGTTCTCTTTTTAACACTTATTTCTGTGTGTGGCCAGTGGGGGTGCTCACCACAGTGTACAGGGAGGTCAGAGGACAGCTTTGAGGAGTCGGTTCTCTCTTCCACCGCACAGGTCCTGGGGGCTGGGCAGCATGCCCTCTTACCTCCTGAGCCATCTCCTGGCCTTGAGTTATTTTCTGTGTGTGGTGAAAGGGGAAGGCGCAACTTCATTTCTTCCAGGTAGCTCTACTTTCCCCAACATCATTTGCTGAAGGGACTGTCCTGCCCTCTCTGGGTGGTCCCGTCCCACCTGTCAGGGTCATTTGCCTACAGGTACATTCACCTGTGTTTCTGCTTCTCCACAGAGCGTCTCCCTGCTCCACTGTTTGCAGACAGAGACTGCTTGATCATTCGTTTCCTGGCCACCCAGACCCGAATAATCACACAGAAACTATATTAATTACAGCTCTGTTTGGCTGATGACTCAGGCATATTCCTGGCTAACTTTATATCTTAAATTAACACATTTCTATTCATCTGTGAAGTGCCATGAGGCTGTGGCCTACCAGTAAGGTTCCGGTGAACATCTTTCTCCTTTGGCAGCTCCTTTGAGTCCACCTAGTCTCTATGTATATCTCTGTTCCGATTTCCCACCTGGCTTTACTATGCTAATAAATGTAACACATATACAGAAGGACATCCCACATAAAATGTTCTCTTGTTTGTCCTGGTGTTATAAGAGGGGCACGTTACCCTTCCTGATCTTACTTTATACAGAACATCCACTTTGTGCCCTGCCCCCCGCAAAGTTTGTTTGGTTTATTCAAGACCCTTTGAGATTCAAGGTAGATTTTAGATCCAGACATAGTGACACAGGCCTGCTCAGGAGGCCAGCCTGGGCTACTAGTCTTGACTAGATGAGACCATTTCAAAGAGTAAGCAGAGGGCTGGGCATATACCTGAGCCCCAGATATTTGTCTCGCCTGTATGAGGCCCTATAATTCATCTCTGTACTTAAGAAATTGAAAAAGATGCAATTTTAGAACATAAATAACATAAATATTTTATAAATATAAATATAAATTTTAGAATACAGCTTTCTTCCCTGCAAAGAAATACCAGTGAGACTGGATAGTACCAGTACCATTGCCTTCTGTGGAGCACACTGTAGTGTCCTCACCCAGGACCACACTTGGCATTTACTCATGGGTTTAATTTCTGACATTGTTTTATAATTTCCAGTATAAAACTTTTTCATGTTGTCTACATCTGTTCAGTCTGTGATAGCAAAATGCCTTGTCCTAGATAAAGCACAGACACCGTGCCTTTATTTATTTCTCACAGTCCTGGAGGCTGCAGAGTATAAAGTCAGGGCTTTGGTCCTGATGCAGTGTCTTCTAGGGATGGAGCTCATGTCTCGTGCAGGGCACCAGGTGCCTTTACCACTTCTGAATTTTTTTTTAAGTTAACCTGGCTAAAGGTTTATCAATTGTGTTAAATCTTTTCAAAAACAACTCTTTTTTTTGGACTTTTAAAATTGTTTTTATTAAGCTATACATTTTTCTCACTCCCCTCCCTTCCTCTCCCTTCCCCTTCTACCCTCTCCCATAATCCCCACACTCCCAGTTTACTCAGGAGATCTTGTCTTTTTCGACTTCCCATGTAGATTAGATAGATCCATGTATGTCTTTCTTAGGGTCCTCATTGTTGTCTAGGTTCTCTGGGATTGTGAATTGTAGGCTTTTCTTCTTTGCTTTATGTCTAAAAGCCACTTATGAATGAGTACATATTATATTTGTCTTTCTGGGTCTGGGTTCCTCACTCAATATGTTTTCTAGATCCATCCATTTGCCTGCAAATTTCAAGATATCATTTTTCCCGTTGTGTAGTGCTCCATTGTGTAAATGTACCACATTTTCCTTATCCATTCTTTGGTCGAGGAGCATTTAGGTTGTTTCCAGGTTCTGGCTATGACAAACAAAGCTGCTATGGACATAGTTGAGCACATGTCCTTGTGGCACAATTGAGCATCCTTTGGATATATACCCAAAAGTGGTTTTGCTGGGTCTTGAGGAAGGTTGTTTCCTAATTTTCTGAGAAATCACCACACTGACATCCAAAGGAGCTGTACCAGCTTGCACTCCCAAAAGCAATGCAGGAGTGTTCCCTTTACCCCACAACCTTCCAGCATAAGTTGTCATCAGTGTTTTTAATCTTGGCCATTCTTACAGGTGCAAGATGGAATCTCAGAGTTGCAAAAAACAACTCTTGGATTTTTTTTTCTTGTTTGGTTTCTTGAGATAGGGTCTCTCTGTGTAGCCCTGGCTGACCTGGTACTTGCTCTGTAGACCACACCTGCCTCTGCCTCCCGAGCTGGGATTAAAGGCATGAGCCACAACTGCCCAGTTTACACAGATGATTTTTAATGCTCTTTCATTATCATTTTCCTGGTCTTTTCCCTCCTTGCTTTGAACATAGTTTGTTCTGTAGTTTCCTGAAATGAGATTGATTCCTCTCCTGTTCCCTCCTCATTTTCTTCTCTCCTTTCGCCTCTCCATCCTGCCTTGCTCTCCTCCTTCAGCGTGGCTCCTTTCTGATGCCATCGAAGCCTCCACTCTTAGAACTGCTTTTACTACATCCAGCAGGTATTTTATTTTCTTTTGAAATGAGATGTTTGCAAATTTCCTTTGATTTCTTTTGGGCCCAGTGGTTCAACACTGTGTTTAATTTTTTACATATTTGTGGATTTTCCCATTTTCCTGCTGCTGTTGATTTCTAACTCCTTCCTGCTCTCATCCAAATACTTGTCATAGGATGTCTACTTTGTCAGTCTGTGGCTTAACCCGCTCAGTCCTGGGGAATGTTCCACGTGTATGTAGGAAGAGAGTGGGTTCTGCTGTAGCTGGATGGAGTGTTCCGTGTGTGCGGCAGGCGCTTCTGTGCTGTTCAAGCCCTTTGGCTGCTCCTTGGCCTTTGGCCCGTGTTCTTCTCATTAATGACAATGGGACACTGGTGCCATGTATGTTACTGTTCTACTACTGTCTGTCTCTAAGCTTTTGTCAGTGTTTTCTATGTTTCAGAGCTCTGCTGGTTGTGTGTATGTTTGTAATTAGTGAATCTTCTGTTGGATTGACCTGCTGTGGTTCTATAATGACATAAGGAGTCTCATTTTCACTCTGGTGACAGGTTCCGACTTGACATCTATTTGCCCTATGTGAGTACAGAGGCTGTACTAATTTGCATGGAATGTTAATATGTGTACTCGTTAGATATAAAGATAGTTCCCTATAGGCAGCATATTGATACTTTAAAAAAATCTATCTGGCCAGTCTGTCTGTGGATCCATAGTTGACACAATTATGGATGGGAGGCACTTACTCTGGCTAGCTGTTTTCTACAGATCTTTCAGCCCTTTGGCCCTCATTTTCTCTCTGCTTTCCTTAATGTTTCACTTTTTGTTTTTGTTTTAGTGAACATGCTTTTATTATCTGTTCATTTCCTTCTTTATATAGTCTAGATGTTTTCTTTGTGGCTACCATGGGAAACATACACTTCATTGTAATAGTGTAGCAATCTATTTTTAACTGGTAACAACTTTAACCTACAAAACTATTCCTTCTCAGCCCTACCTGTATCTCCCTTTACACACTATATGTTGCATACCCATTTATATAAGTTTCCAGCTATTTCCAGTCATTTTTGAGCTCTGTATTAGAATTACTAGTGAGTTTAAGCAGAAGTACATGCTACAAGTTGCTGTATTTGTTCCTCTTTACCTTCCCTGATGCTCTTTGCTTTCATGTGGCCTGGAATTGAAGATAGCACTGTTTTCCTGTGGCTTCTCTTCCAGCTGAAGGATTCCATTGTAGGTTTTCGCTCACTGCTTCTAGGCATCTGTTTTGAACTCCCAATAGTTTGACCGAACAGCGGTATTCAAGTCCTCTGCTTCCTTACTAGGTCTGTGGCTTCATCCTTCCGTGTAGTTCACGGAGCTTCTTGAATCATCCTATTTCATTCCTCAAATTTGGAGTGAGAAAAACTAAGGGAGGACTGTAGCTCAGCGGCAGAGCCGTTGTTCAGTGTGATCGAGGCCCTCCACGCCGTCAAAGGTAGCAAACCAGCATCTTTGTCTCCGAATAGCTGTCCCTCTGGTTCCTGTCTCAGACTTCTCCCATGTGTGCAGGCTGCATGCTGTTCAGGTATCCTTTAAGCCCTTCACTGTTGCTATGATTTTTTTCCCTCTGACCTGGTGTCACATGACCTGTTCTTCCTATTCATCAAACAGTTCTCACCAGTCTGCTGTTGAATCCCTCTTGGGAATTTTCCACTTCTTTTCAGGTATTCTTCTGCTCTGTCCCCGATGCTGACCTCAAGCTTACTCAGGGTGCTCCTGCATCACCCCCAAGTAGTGGGATTACAGGCTATGCTCATAAGCTTTTCATGAACTTGGTATTTTTCAGCTCCAGAATTTATTGGGTTCTTTTGCGCAGTTTTTCCTCTGCTAACGTTTAAATAATTTTCCAGCCTATGTCTACTTTACGTCTTAGTTCCTGATGAGGGATTTACTTACCTGGCACAGACTCGATTTCTTTTTCAGACTGGGTCTCACGATGTAACTCTGGTTGGCCTGGAACTCACTCTGCTGACCAGGCAGGCCTTGTAGAGATCTGCCTTCCTCTGCCTTGCTGTGCTGGGATAAAAGGCTTGCCCCAACATGCCCAGCCTGAAAACTCTTTCTTTAGGGTTTGGAAGATATTTCTTTGATTGGCATATGGTTTTCTATTCCTCTGTATGCCTTGTAGGTTTTTGTTGCGATTGAAGCCACTATTAATCCACTGATGAAGAATAAGGCCAGTACCACAGTTTAGTATCAAATGAGAAGCAGACTTTAATTAAGTACTGGCCAGGTGGATGGGCTCTGGCCAGCTCCACCTCTGGGTTTCCAGAAAATGGCCCCGAATCAGGGCTTACAGTGGCTTAAGTATTTCCATCAGGTCTAGTGAGGGGCAAGGACACACCCTAACGTACCTCCAACCTACATCCAATCAGGGGCACGTGTTCATTCTGACATATTTCCTGCCTGTGAACCTCCCGCCCACATGTGATCAAGCACATCTGGTGCAGATGGGTCAAAGGAACTTGTTGAAGGGAGTGAAAAACACACGGTTTATCTCCCATAAACAATAGCCTCCAGCATTTCGGCAATGCTCTGTCTCTGGGCGGGGGGCTTCCAGATCACAGACATTTTTTTTTTGTTTGATGGATCTCTTAGGCGTAGTAATTAAAACTTAAAATGTAACTTTGGCTCTCATTTTACCTCTCTCCCACTGTTTATAGACTGGCTTTGTACAGAAAAATCTCCATCCGTCAACTTGGCTGGAGGCTCTGGACTTTGTCACGGCCCTATTAGAATGTGTGTGTGAGGCTTTTGTCCTGGTCTGTGTGGCTCTTAGAACTGCTCGCATTTCCCTCTGGCCCACGCTGTGTTTCTGCTCCTTCTCAGCACTCTCTGGCTGCCCCCGTACCCGCCCTCAGAACTGCATCTCTGAGCTATTCTAGTGAACTGGCTCACAACCTGTTTTCAGAAGCATCTAAACCAGTGGTTCGCATCCAGAGTGTCATGACCCCTTTGGGAGGGGGTGTCACATATCCTGCCTACCAGATAGTTATGATTCATAACAGCAAAATTACAGTTCTGAAGTAGCAATGATATAATTTCATGGTCGGGAGTCACCGCACCATGAGGAACTGGATTAAAGGGTCACAGCATTAGGAATGTTGAGAACCGCTGCTCTCAACAACTCCAAAAGCCCCACTACTACCGAGCCAAGTGAGACAAAAAGGCAGTCTCAGGGGTCAGACACGCCGGACCTGGGCAGAAGCTGGACTTTTTCTGTCCCGAGCAGCAGGCTCTGGGAGGTTTTCCTTTCTTCTCGCTGTGCTGGGAAAGGGCTCTGCAGGGTCCCAAGCAGCCGTCTCACAAAGGCATGGCTATTGTTAACTTCGTCTCCTGCCTGGGGTAGTACTGCATGATCACTGTCACAGTGCACAAGGCCATCATGAAGGCATGGAGCTCCCCAAGAGGTCACCCTGCTGGCCCTGCTGCTCTCAGACCCCACCTGTGGCCTTGTTCCACACACAACACAATCATGCGGATAGATTTGATGAAATAGAATCTTGATGGAACTGTACCTCCCCAACATTTTATTTATTGACATATGGACTTTGTCAAAATCAATTCTGAATAGCCAAATTGTTAAATTTGTTCTTGGGTTTCTAAAGTATCATATGTTATATGTGAGGTTCAGCCTCAGCATGACAAGCACGGAGGCTAGGGTCCAACCATATTTATAGTTTGCTATGCCTGGTCTAATAAAGTTCCTCCTGGGTGCTTGCCTACCATGTCTGAGCCCTGGGTTCAATACTCAAGTACTGGGAAAACAAGTCCTCTAATTTTACCAAAAAGTCAGATTTCAAAATTTGAACCCTAGAACATCATCCAAGACTCGTTTTAAAAAAGAAAAAATCCTCTGGTGAAGACAGTTTTGACAGCCTGTAGAATGAGCTTCTTTACCTAGATATTTTGGAAACTTAAAAGAAAAATACACAGAAAAATTAGAAATTCTGCGTGTTTCGAGAAGCCCTGAGTTCTCAGGAAGCACTGAATATCAGTTTTACTAACTACTCTATCTTTTCATGACTTTGACTCACTAAATGTTCCATTTCTGTATGATTTCCACATGATGAGAAGCTTCATGGGCTCAGTTCATGCTTTTGTGTTCTGTGAGCACCCTCCTCCTCACATCTGCTACTTTGAGCACTCTCGATTGTGAGCACTCTCCTGGTCAGATCTGCTACTATGAGCACTCTCTACTGTGAGCACTCTCTACTGTGAGCACTCTCTACTGTGAGCACTCTCTACTATGAGCACTCTCTACTGTGAGCACTCTCTACTGTGAGCACTCTACTATGAGCACTCTCTACTGTGAGCACTCTCTACTGTGAGCACTCTCTACTATGAGCACTCTCTACTATGAGCACTCTCTACTGTGAGCACTCTCTACTGTGAGCACTCTCTACTGTGAGCACTCTCTACTGTGAGCACTCTCTACTGTGAGCACTCTCTACTATGAGCACTCTCTACTGTGAGCACTCTCTACTGTGAGCACTCTCTACTGTGAGCACTCTCTACTATGAGCACTCTCTACTGTGAGCACTCTACTGAGAGCACTCTACTGAGAGCACTCTCTACTGTGAGCACTCTACTGAGAGCACTCTCTACTGTGAGCACTCTCTACTATGAGCACTCTCTACTGTGAGCACTCTCTACTGTGAGCACTCTCTACTGTGAGCACTCTCTACTATGAGCACTCTCTACTGTGAGCACTCTCTACTGTGAGCACTCTACTGAGAGCACTCTACTGAGAGCACTCTCTACTGTGAGCACTCTACTGAGAGCACTCTCTACTGTGAGCACTCTCTACTGTGAGCACTCTACTGAGAGCACTCTCTACTGTGAGCACTCTCTACTGTGAGCACTCTCTACTATGAGCACTCTCTACTGTGAGCACTCTCTACTGTGAGCACTCTACTATGAGCACTCTACTGTGATCACTCTCTACTGAGAGCACTCTCTACTATGAGCACTCTCTACTGAGAGCACTCTACTGAGAGCACTCTCTACTGTGAGCACTCTCTACTGTGAGCACTCTCTACTATGAGCACTCTCTACTGTGAGCACTCTCTACTGTGAGCACTCTACTGAGAGCACTCTCTACTATGAGCACTCTCTACTGAGAGCACTCTCTACTATGAGCACTCTCTACTGTGAGCACTCTCTACTGTGAGCACTCTCTACTGTGAGCACTCTCTACTGGGAGCACTCTCTACTGTGAGCACTCTCTACTGTGAGCACTCTCTACTATGAGCACTCTCTACTGTGAGCACTCTACTGAGAGCACTCTCTACTATGAGCACTCTCTACTGAGAGCACTCTCTACTGTGAGCACTCTCTACTGTGAGCACTCTCTACTATGAGCACTCTCTACTGTGAGCACTCTCTACTGTGAGCACTCTCTACTGTGAGCACTCTACTGAGAGCACTCTCTACTATGAGCACTCTCTACTGAGAGCACTCTCTACTATGAGCACTCTCTACTGTGAGCACTCTCTACTATGAGCACTCTACTGTGAGCACTCTCTACTATGAGCACTCTCTACTGTGAGCACTCTCTACTGTGAGCACTCTCTACTGTGAGCACTCTACTGAGAGCACTCTCTACTATGAGCACTCTCTACTGAGAGCACTCTCTACTATGAGCACTCTCTACTGTGAGCACTCTCTACTATGAGCACTCTCTACTGTGAGCACTCTCTACTGTGAGCACTCTACTGAGAGCACTCTACTGCGAGCACTCTACTATGAGCACTGTCTACTGTGAGCACTCTACTGAAAGCACTCTCTACTATGAGCACTCTTTACTGTGAGCACTCTCTACTGTGAGCACTCTACTGTGAGCACTCTCTACTGTGAGCACTCTACTATGAGCACTGTCTACTGTGAGCACTCTACTGAGAGCACTCTCTACTGAGAGCACTCTCTACTGAGAGCACTCTCTACTGTGAGCACTCTCTACTATGAGCACTGTCTACTATGAGCACTCTCTACTATGAGCACTGTCTACTGTGAGCACTCTACTGAAAGCACTCTCTACTATGAGCACTCTTTACTGTGAGCACTCTTTACTGAGAGCACTCTCTACTGTGAGCACTCCCTACTGCAAGTGCTCTCTACTGCAAGTGCTCTCTACTGTGAGCGCTCTCTACTGGGAGCACTCTTTACTGTGAACACTCTCTACTGTGAGCACTCTATTGAGAGCACTCTACTGTGAGCACTCTCTACTATGAGCACTCTCTACTGTGAGCACTCTCTACTGTGAGCACTCTACTGTGAGCACTCTACTGTGAGCACTCTACTGTGAGCACTCTCTACTGGGAGCACTCTTTACTGTGAACACTCTCTACTGTGAGCACTCTATTGAGAGCACTCTACTGTGAGCACTCTACTGTGAGCACTCTCTACTGTGAGCACTCTTTACTGTGAGCACTCTCCTGATCAGATCTGCTACTACAAACCTTTTGTTTTCCAGACAACTAGCAAATTAAGACAAGAGGCAGGAGCAGTAGGGGCAGCAGAACCATAACTGTCCAGCAGTCCATTACCAGGTTCACTTACACTGCAGGGGACAAACGGCAGCTGGCAGAGGGCAGAGGCACATGCAGATACATGAGGACCATGTGGATGATGCTAACTGGAAAGGTTTGCATTCCCTTTTCTTGTCGGGGCAGCAGATAAGTTGTTGTCCTACATAGCTGAGGATGACTTTGAACTCTTGGTTGGCCTGGCTCCACTCTCAAGTGCTGGGATCATAGCGCTTCGTTGGTATGCTACCCCTGCAGGTAACGAAGCAGACCTATTTGGATGTCTAAGCTTCTCACAGGGTGTGTATTTACTATTGTTTGAGGGTGTCCTCCAGATGTTCTAGAGTTGGACTGTGGGACCCAGGAGAAGGGTTTGCTTTGGTTCCTGGGAATGGAACTCACTCAATCAATGCATGCTTTCTTTTCTTTTTTTTTTTATGGTTTATTTAACTTTATTTTATGTGCATTGGTGTGAAGGTGTCAGATCCCCTGGAACTGGATCTTCAGACAGTTGTGAGCTGCCATGTGGGTGCTGGGAATTGAACCTGGGTCCTCGGGAAGAACAGTCAGTTCTCTTAACCGCTGAGGCACCTCTCCAGCCCCCATGCTTTCTTTTCATATAGGAATGGGTTCATAATCTGGAGAGCTTGGCTCTCATTTCTCTTCTGCTTCTCTATCACGAGATGAAGTAGTATGTGGCTCGAATCAGGTGTTCAGTCTTGCCGGCACTCAGAATCACAGGCCAAAATGAACCTTTTATGTGTTTAGATACAGTGCTGAGAGATGGACCACAATAACATCCTTCAAGGCAAGAGCCTAGCTGTCTCACTGCCCCCCCCGCTTCGCTGTATAAATCTGTAGGCTTCAAAACGGTTTTCTTTTAGTATCCGTCACCCATCTGATTCCAGTTTAAGTGTGAGTCTCTTTCACACAGAACTGAAACTGATTCTGTTACTGTGAAGCTAAAGTAGGACTTTGTGACATTAAGACAGCACATTGCGGAAAAGTATTCTTTATTGAAAAATATCAATAATACTGACAGACTTCAAAAGCAATTCACGGTTCCAGAATACAAAGTACTTAATACATTTTTTTCAATGTTTGTATCTCAAAGTTAGCATTTTGTAAATCAAGATACAAATTTGATAGCCTCACTAAAATATTTTCCAGCTTTATTCTGTAAGGAGCTGCACAACCTTCAAAGTCAGGGTCACGAGGTCAACTGGAGCACGCAGGGCAGGATGCTCCTGGGACCGTGCAAATGTTTGCAGCAATAGTTTCCACATTCCCTGCACAAGACAGCTGCCCTCCAGTGTCAGATGATCGTGGGAAACAGCATAACAAAAGATAGCCCATTCTCCTTTCACACTTTCATCAGAAGATTGCTCTTTGGAGGAAATCTTTTAAGAATGCCACTGTAATATTGCCCACTAACTGAATTTTAAAAACTATACTGAAGGAAACAGACTGTTGCCATCAACACGGTCTCTGCTGAGCCGCGAGTAATAATTCTATGCTTTTTAGATGCGAGAGAAAAAGAACGTGTACAAGTTTAGTTGAAAACCACACAAGGTATGCACGTAGGCTCAGGGAGTAGCAGTGCTCGCTTTAATCACTAGTAGCTCAGCTGGAGCAGCCACGCATTTGTCCCCAGCCACAGCAGCACCGAGAGCTGCGTGATTCCTTATGTATAAACTTAGTACCCGAGGCCCAGACTTTACACACTCCAATTCATGTTCTAGTACGCGAGAGCGGCAGGATTTGGAGAATGACTAGTAGCTGTGCTGAAACAAGCGTCCAGCACCCTGCACTGTGAGAAAGCGAGCGCCGTGACCAGCAGCCTTCCCTCACAGCTCTAACACTGACGCCTCTGGCACCCACTGCCCATACGCAGTGGCATCCCACAGTAAAATAGCAGACACTAAAGGAATCATGGCACAACGGATTTCTGAATTCTTTTTATCTACCATTGGTCCTGGGGCTTGGAGCCATCCCCTTGGAGAGTACACTTGCTCTTCATTCCAGAATCATCTTTAAGGAGGAGAGGCATCAGGTCATATAGCGGGTAATGGCTCTCAGAGCATACAGGAGTTCTGCTTGCATCCTCGCTTCTATAAGAAGCAGATTAACATGAACCTGCATATAAAAGACAACATCATGTAAGAACAGATTATAAAAAGACCACAGTTTCTCAACACATTCAATTTTAAAATGCCCCAAATGAGTACAGTTTTTCGTCCCTTGCTATGATGAGTAACTGATTTCAGGATTCTCCTTGGCTACCCAAACCCCTGGCTGTTCTAGTCCCTTGTACTAAAATAGCATATTAGACACATGATCAATGCATAGCCTCCCGTCACTACAATGTAAATGCCATATAAATGGTTGGTACACTGTCTGGGAAATTAGACAAACTACAGGCACATATTTGGCACAAATACAATTGTAGTGACTTTTGTGATCCTCAGTTGACTCAACGTATGGATGCAGAAACACGACTGAAGGGCCAAGTGTATATTCTATGTGCTACCAAGTAACTTAAGTCTTTATCAGCACAATATCAGACTCCTTTGGGATAAATGTCGTATTATTCTATTTACATTTGACTGAATGTCTTCTGGATATTTGTTATAGTTGAGAAAATCTAGGTGCTGCTTTGTCAGACTTTTAGAATTTTCTGACAAACCATTAACTTCTAAAAACATGCTTCAAAGAGAACCTGTTTCTACCTATGCCCACGTTTTAAAAGCTTTTGCCCAGTGGCCTTAGGTGGAGACAGCTATGCCAGTTTTCTGAGGACAGGCCAGCCTTCTTGTCTATTCTTGTACTTCTCATGATATAGACCTCTCTCAGTGGGTTCCTGAGACAGACGTTCTGGAATGATGCTCAGGGTCTAGAGATGATGCAGGGGTTGGAGAGCCACGCGACTATGTGAAGGAGTGTAATAAGCACTGTGAATTACAGGGGAAACCAGCCAGCACGAGCACGAACCTTCTCAGAGTGCTTGAACTGCCTCCAGAAGCTATCATACATCCTTTTGGTAACCTTTTCAGGAGTGCAGACAACAGTCTTGATATAGACTTTGAAGCTACGATCCAATAGCTGGTTAATCTCTCCATAGTCATAGTCATCGTATCTGTGGAAAGACATAAGGATGGACTACTGTCAGTGCGCAACAGTCTCTTTTCTATGTGCAACACACACCGATGTAAACACGTAATTCTCTCCTCATTGTAGGCTCAGTTAGTCCCAGAAATGCTATGGCTTTATGATGTTGAAATGGGTGGGATGGAAAAGCGAAAAGGAAGAGGTAGGGAAGAACAGAAGGTTTCTAGTGTCCAAGCAGAGTACTCCCATAGCTGATAGTGCCAACGCAACTGCACTGGGCACCTAGCAACCACCTAGTCACAATCACCAACACACAACCACAGTGAAACCAACGCTGAAAGGAGCATAGAAGAAATAAAGAACATGTGTGTGGGTGTGTGGGTGTTTCGAGACAGGGTTTCTTTGAAGTTTTGGAGACTATCCTGGAACTAGCTCTTGTAGTCCAGGCTGGCCTCGAACTCATAGACAACTGCCTGTCTCTGCCTCCTGAGTGCTGGGATTAAAGGCATGTGCCACCACTACCCAGCTCAAGAATTTATATTTGTTACTGGTACTATCACACACCTAAGATGGTAACTTACTTGTGTAAGCTTCTGGGGACAGCTGGGGAAAAAGTCAGGGGTGAGTGGGGCAGGAGGGCTGATGGTCTCTCAGAATCTCATGGTGTCACTTTAGGAGAGGCTGAGATGCCTGCACGCAGCAATGTCTATTCCAACCACTGAATCCTGTGTTTCAGGACATACAGGCCTGCAAGGTACCGACTGTGTTTTCAGTGTAAAAGGGGAACGTTCTTGGCAAAGCTGATCCTAAAACTGCCCAAGGAAGCCGAAGTCAATAGTCTGGGGACTGATCAGTAGGAATTGGTTTAAAACTGGTTGGATGTATTTTAAAAGCATGAGCAGTGTGAATTAAAGAGAGCTTGCAGGTCTCTGATAAAGCCATACTCGAGAAAGCAGATTTATCGGCTGAGATAACCAGAAAGCCATACGGTACAGAATATGAGTATGAGACGGTACAAGATGTTATATTTCCTACAGAACACAGCAGGCTGGAGAGCCAACAGGACCGAGAGAGTCCCAAGCAGTGCAGGAGTGGGTGCTCTTCAGAGGAGCTGAATTCCAGGAACTATGAAGGCCAGGGACAGAAGAGGATGCGGATGTTCGGTGACCAGCTCTGCCTCCTGTCTATGTGCTGGGACCAGTTTGCTCACTCTCCCTTCTTGAAGTCAGTTGTACTTGTCAAGACCTCACCTGTCTCATCTGTCACAGAACTCAAGCAGTGGCTCTGTGGTGCACAGGAACTACAGAATTAGTTATGTGTGCACGCCCGTGTGTGTGCAGGCACCCCAATACGTCGTGTAAAGGAAATGTCTTTCTAAGCATGAGGAAGCACACTGACCGTATTCCAAACATGCAGTGAATATAGTTCCAGATAGCCCGTCTGAGCATTGAGGTATCGACATCTTTGTGCATTGCCATCGTGTTGTAAGTCAGATTGTAAGCGATGTGAAATTTCTCATCAATTAACTGCCCCACGTCTGGATAAAGGCGATTCACCAGAGAGTAGCCATGGTCTTCCCAGCAGTAGTCCTAAACATGGGGACGACAGAAATTAGGAATACTTAAAACATGGCAGAACAGCTTTGTGTCCACAGAGCGCAGCGCACGAAGTCACTAGCAGCTGGCTCTGCCCGCTGACCTTGAACTCAGTTTCCTCGGTGCTGCAGTTCACTCTCAATGTACTGCGATGTGAAAAGGCCTATGAATTCTAACTTGGCCAGGTTTAAGAACCGAGGGAGCCGAGCACAGACTGCAGCTCTCTGCAGCGCTCCACCTAGTCCCCAGGGCATCACAGGTTAAAGCCCCTTCCCCTTGTTCCGGCACTGCAGCATTCAAATGTTCCTTGGATTTTGCGGATTTTCAAGCCCTATGATAGCTAGTGCCTATTATCTGAATGCTTGGGGAGATGAAGCAGGAAGGACCAAAAGTTAGAGACCACCCTGGACTATATAATAAGACTACACCACAAAACAAAATGACAACAAAAGTCTAGCTCAGTCTGCCCACCTCATCCTCTCTCCCACCTGATTTTCACCCCCGTAACCAAATCTCCTAATTCCTTCCTATATGAAGCCTCTCTGATGCCTCTACTGCAGAGAACTCTTAAGCCCCAGCTTGCTTGCCCCTAGAACATCTCTTTGGCATTGGCCGTAACTCCCAGTCAGTGCCCATCAACCTACTGTAAGCTGAGTCAGCACTTAGGCACCCCGCAGGGTGAAACCTCTTCCCACTCAGGCAGCTGGCAGCTTTGTCTGCAGCGGTCTCCTCACACCCTTCGCTGGGCTCCTCTGCTGAGACTAAAGCATTTCCAGCTCCCTCTTGCTGATGACGCGAGCGCAGCCCCTGCGCCACCTGTGCAGCCCCAGGGCTTGCCTGCCCTAGGAACACCCAGCACTGAGCTACAGTCTCTGCTGCCCTAGGAACATCCAGCACTGAGCTACAGTCTCTGCTGCCCTAGGAACATCCAGCACTGAGCTACAGTCTCTGCTGCCCTAGGAACATCCAGCACTGAGCTACAGTCTCTGCTGCCCTAGGAACATCCAGCACTGAGCTACAGTCTCTGCTGCCCTAGGAACATCCAGCACTGAGCTACAGTCTCTGCTGCCCTTCGGTTCTCAGCTCACACCCAGCACTGAGCTGCAGTCTCTGCTGCCCTAGGAACACCCAGCACTGAGCTACAGTCTCTGCTGCCCTTCGGTTCTCAGCTCACACCCAGCACTGAGCTGCAGTCTCTGCTGCCCTAGGAACACCCAGCACTGAGCTACAGTCTCTGCTGCCCTTCGGTTCTCAGCTCACACCCAGCACTGAGCTGCAGTCTCTGCTGCCCTTCGGTTCACAACTCACACCTTTCGCATTCTCATCTCTCTCCAAAAAACTTAGTACACAATAGTCCTCTCAGTTCTGGATTTACCATATTTCATTACAGTTCAACTCTTCCTTGTGCCTAAATTTTGTTCTTTTACACATTATTTGATAGTTTGGGTGGAGACAAAGGAAATCAAAGAAGTCTCAAAAGTTCAACTAGCTTCATAACTCTAATAAAAAGAGTTGTTACTTAACACCGGCCTGGAAGGGATAATTGGGCAAGCTGAGAGTAGTAATTCGCCTGTTTAATATTGACACATATAAACCTAAGACATAAGCTACAGCTTGATTCTGCTGATAAACTGGAAACTGTACAAGACTGAGTGCAGAAGAGATAATCTTTAAGTGTTGCTAATCCCTAGTCCTCAGCTGCTGCTGATCTGTGTGTGGGACCTGCTGAGCACTGAGTGTACTTCTCAAGCGCAGGGGGCATCTTCACTTCACAGCGAGAGGTTTACCTGGACACGAAACGTCGGGACGTGCATCCCGTGCCTAGAGAAGTCCTTATAGCCATAACTAGTGTCCTCAAAATGCCGAGACACATCTCTCGCTGGTGTAGCTTCGTCATCATCTGAAATGAAAAGAAAATCTTTTCAAAGCTTTTTGAAAACAAGATGCTAATTCATTTTAGCCATCATAAACAATTGTGAGATGAACTATTTTTGACAATAAATAACAAATATGAACCAAAACACTCTCTCATGTAGCCCAAGCTGGCCGCAACCCTGCTGTTTAGCTCAGAATGGCTCTGAACAACTTTATCTTCTTGCCTCCCTCTCCTGAGTGCTGAGATTGGAGGCGTGTGCCACATGCCTGGTTTACATGGTGCTGGGGGTGGAACCCAGGGCTTTGGGTATACCAGCTACACCGCCACCCCACGATAAAGTCTTAATACAAACTTAATACAAAAGTAGCTTGCTTACTACAAAACAGAATGTAGGTAAAAATGAGATTTTCTGTGATAAAATAAGCAATCATAGAATTCTGCATGGCTTTCGTTTTCTCTTTGACTCCTCTGTCTTTCTCCTCTAATTTTTACATTTTAAGTTCTCAAAAGTATGCACTCTAAGTTAAGAATACCCCATTTGGACAATATGTAAGATAACTAAATCATCTCTGGGCTGGAGAGAGGGCTCAGTGGGTAAAGACACTTGCCACCAAGCCCAACAACCTGAGTTTTATCTATGGACCCATATGGTGGAAGGCGATAACTCCCGACAGTTGTCCCGGCTTCCCCATGCTTCCTGTGGCATGCATGCACTCCGCCAACCCCTTCCCAATACTACAATTAAAACCGAAAGCAAAAGGGGACAGTGTTAGTACATAACAGGACTCGGGCTCAAAAGGGGACGATGGTGTTAGTGTATGACAGGACTCAGGCTCAAAAGGGGACGGTGGTGTTAGTGTATGACAGGACTCAGGCTCAAAAGGGGACGGTGGTGTTAGTGTATGACAGGACTCAGGCTCAAAAGGGGACGGTGGTGTTAGTGTATGACAGGACTCAGGCTCAAAAGGGGACGGTGGTGTTAGTGTATGACAGGACTCGGGCTCAAAAGGAGACGATGGTGTTAGTGTATGACAGGACTCGGGCTCAAAAGGGGACGGTGTTAGTGGATGACAGGACTCAGGCTCAAAAGGGGACGGTGTTAGTGGATGACAGGACTCGGGCTCCACTCTTACCCTAGCGCCATCTGCACTTCCTACCTTTCCTCAATTGCCTTCCTTAAGAAAGTGTTTGTGAGTGGGAAAATCTATGCAGTAGCCTTCCTGAAAGGACACATTTGGGTCCGCTTTTAAATAAAAAAGTTGGGTTTGAGCCAGGTGGTGGTGGGGCATGTCTTTAATCCCAGCACTCAGAGGCAGAGGCAGGAGGATCTCTGGGAGTTCAAGGCCAGCCTGGTCTATAGAGTGAGTTCCAGGACAGCCAGGATCATTACACAGAGAAACCCTGTCTTGAAAAACCAAAACCCAAACCAAACCAAACCAAAGCTGGGCTTGTTAGAGAAACTCTACTGACCACATTCACGTTGTTATTACCTGAAGAGAAGACGAACATGCTCTCTCTCTTCTCTATTTCAAACCGTGACGCCATCTCCTCCTGGCTGGCTTCCTCCTCGTCACGACATTCCTGTAACTGCTTCATCTTCTCCATGAGGGCTTCTACCTCAAAGAAGGAGTCGTTCACCTGAGAACAGCACAGCTTATGTTACAGACACAGGCACAGAACGAAGTTTAGGAGTTTCATTAAGACTGCCTCATAAAAATCTTTATCTTGCCAGCATATAGTAAAAATAAATTTTCTTATAATTTAAATGTACATTAGTAAATCCAATTGTTTTAGCCTATGGGTTATAGAGATCTTTAAATGTTAAGATTTGAGAGAAAAATGTTTCAACAAATTATAATGTTTTTTAACCTTAAAAAGTAATAATGTAATAGTTACTTACACTGTTTTAAAGATTAAAATTTAACACTGTTAATTCAAAGCAAAATTGGCAATTGAATATTTAAAAATTAGCTTTCACTTGCCCAGGTAAACAAGATACACAGAGAACACACTGTCAACATGTCTATCATTTTCAAAATAGTAATTGTTCTATTTATACAGTTTACCAATTAAAAATGAGACCTGTCCTCGCACGGCTGGAGCTGGCCAGCTGACCCTGTGGGTGGGGCTAGCAGCTGTCACTTGCTGGCTGACCACAGCAGCTTCTCATCTACAGAGCCGGGTGCTGGCACAGGACAGCCGAGGAGAGAAGTGATTTACTCCTACAACCTGACTGCATCTTTACCCTAAATCCTGGATCAAATCTATGAAAGACGCATCCCATGAAAGAAGTCTTAAAATCTCCTGTAAATGTGCAAATAAAAACTGTTTTCCCCTCCAGGAATTCCACTTATTTTGCTGAGAACATTCCTTCTGTTTGCTTGTGTGAGACACAGGGTCTCACGCAGACCAGGCTGGCCTAACTAGGCAGTGGCGCTGAGGATGACTTTGAGCTCTGGATCACCTCCTGGAGGCTGAGATTACAGGACATTTTTGTAAGCTGGGCAAGCAATCTACCAGCTGAGAATTTCCCCAACACCCACGAATGTGGTAAGACCTCAATATCTTCCACTGTTTCCTGACTTCCTCACCGATCCTTCCACTCTTTCACCCACACTTAGAATTCTGAGCTTTGGCAAATAACTGGGGGCCACATGCAGTCCATTGTTCAGCCATCATGCTGTGGAAAGTGATGTTTCTTCATATGCTAATTCACTGTCTCTAATGCAGGTCTTAGTATCTGACACATGCTAGACATTGAAGCAGGCATTTTCGTTCTTCGGGGAGATTTAAGACCTCATCACCAAACTTCAATTTGACAGGAGCCGTGCGGGGAGGAGGCTCCGAGAGGCAGGACCACTTGCCGAGCGTCAAACACACACACCAGGAAGTCTGTCCACCTGCGCTATCTGCCGGCCCCTGTGCTAATAGTGTGCAGGTGACCACAATGCTAGTTCTGTGACTTCAAGCACAAAAAGAAGCCTTTTCATTATGAATATGAAGAATATGATGAACTCTAACCCCACAGTATACAGGAATTAACTTACTTATAAAAAAAATCAACTTGTAGGCCACTGAAATAATTTCAGTGTTTACACTGAAAGCCTAGTGACCAGAATTTGATCCCTGAAACCCATTAAAGGGGAAAGTAGAGAACCACCTCCACAAATCTCTCCTCTCTCTCTCTCTTTCACACACACACTTTTTAATGAAAAAAAATGGGGCTGGAGAAATAGCTCAGCAGTTTAGAGCAGTTAAGGCTGCTATTCCAGGGCCCCTGAGTTCAATTCCCAGCAACCACACACCACAGGTGGCCCACAACCATCTATAGTGGGCTCCGATACCTGATTCTGACATAAAGTTGTACATACATTCACATACAAACATTCACATACATAAAATAAACGAATCTTTAAAAAATCAAATTGTTCTGACTTGTTTTAAAGGAATAACAAAACAGAAGATAGAAAGGTAGAAGGAAAAATGTCTTAGTTACTGTTGTATTGCTGTGAAGAGACCCCAGGACCAAGAGAGTTTATAGAAGAAACTATTTAACTGGGAACTTGTATACAGCTTCTGACTTAGTGCACTATAATCATGGCAAGGAACATGGCAGCTGGCAGGCAGGCTTAGAACTCACATCCCGACTCATAAACAGTAGGCAGAGAGAGCTGCTGGGAATGTCATGGGCTTCTGAAACCTCAAAGACAACACCCAATGACATAGCTCCCAATCCTTCCCAAACAGTTCCACCAACTAGGGACCAACATTTAAATCTATGAGCCTATGTAGGCCATTCTCATTTAAAACACCACAGCATTTTAATAAATTTACATTCAGCTGGTATCATTAGATTCTATCTACAAAATTAAACACAAAAATAAAAAAAAATTTAAAGGGAAAACTGGAGATCAAAGTTGACTTAATTTCCTAAAAGCCTAACAGTTAAGAAGCCAGTCTTTTCTTTTGCCAGAGAAGACAATAAAGAGGAGAAGGAGGAGGAAGAGGAGGAGAAAGAAAAGGAGGAACAGGAAATGGAAGAAGAGGAGGGGGAAGAGGAAGGAGAACAACACCATGGCTACCAGGAAATCTCTGATGACCAGGGTCTCTGTCCTGCCTGGTCCTGCAGCAATTCAGTCCCAAAGAAACATATACAGCTCTACATTAATTATAAACTGGTTGGCCTAGTAGCTCAAGCTTTTCTTATTAACTCTTATAACTTATATTAGCCCATAATTCTAGTCTGTGTTAGCCACATGGCTTGGTACCTTTTATTAGTGAGGCCTTCTCATCCTGCTTCCTCTGCATCTGGGTGACGACTGCATACTGAATCTTTCCTCTTCCCAGAATTCTCCTGTTCTCATTGTCCCACCTCTACTTCCTGCCTGGCTACTGGCCAACCAGCATTTTATTAAACAAGTACAAGAAACAAATCTTTACAGGATAAAAACCATTGTCCATAGCACTCCTCTATCAGGGTCACAGTATGTTAAGCCTTCCCTTCTCAGCTGGTCCTGGTTGACTAGTGGACCTGAAACCATGACTAACCTCCTGGAAGAGGAGTGGAATATTATTTTAAGATTGTTACATTTGTTTATGCTGTGGAACATTTGGTGAATGATGCAATGATGTGTTGCATTCTTTTCTGCTGCATTTGTTTAACTCTGTGAAGTTGTGTTACTTTGCCTATCTAAAACACCCGATGGTCTAATAAAGAGCTGAATGGCCAATAGTGAGGCAGGAGAAAGGATAGGCAAGGCTGGCTGTAACATGAAGGGCTGGCTTGTTAGGGTTTCTGTCCCGCCCAGTACCCCACAGCCAGCAAGTCCCAAAGAAAATCACACAGAGATCTTTAATAAGTTATAAAACTGTTTGGCCCATTAGCTCAGTCTTCTTATTAGCTCTTGTAGCTTATATTAACCCATTATTCTTATCTATGTTAGCCATGTGGTTACATTTTGCTTCTTGGTGGTCTGGGCTGGAATGGGAGGAATGGGCTTCCTCTTTTCAGCATTCTCTTGTTCTCCTCGCCCCGCCTCTACTTCCTGTCTGGTTGGCCCACCTATACTTCCTGCCTGGCCAATCAGCGTTTTATAAAAATATGATTGACAGAATACAGACAATTCTCCCGCACCAGCTGGCAAGCAGAGAGAATAAATAGAAGGAGAAATCTGGAATAAAGAGAAGGAGGAGCAATATAGAACAAGGAGAGGAGGACATCAGAGGCCATTCACCCAGCTATACAGCAAGCCGTGGAGAAATAAGTAAAGAAAGTATATAGAAATAGAGAAATAGAAAAGCTCAGAGGTAAAAGGTAGATAATTTTAAATTCGAAACGCTGGCTAGAAACAAGTCAAGCTAAGCCCAGGCATTTATAAGCCTTCTTGTGTATGTATTTATTTTGGAGCTGGGTGGCAACCCTCCAAAAGCCAAAAGAACAACAACATTTTGGCATTCCAATGTGGGGCTAGAGTAAAAGAAAATCCAAAAACACCTTAGTACAATGGTTCTCCACCTTCCTAATGCTGTGACCCTTAGTACAGTTTTTCATGTTGTAGTGACCCCCAACCATACAATTATTTTATTGCTACTTCATAACTGTAATTTTTCTACTGTTCTGAATTGCAATATAAATATCTGATATGCAGGACGGTCTTAGGCAAACCCTGTAAAAGGATCATTTGATCCGCCTCAAAAAGGGTCACAACCCACAGGCTGAGAACCACGGCCTTAGCAACTAGACTAGTGATGGACACTGGCGGTCCTTAAAAGACAGACCTAGCTGGGCAGTGGTGGCGCATGCCTTTAGTCCCAGCACTTGGGAGGCAGAGGCAGGCGGATCTATGTGAGTTTGAGGCAAGCCTGGTCTACAATGCAAATTCCAGCAGAATAGCCAGGGCTACATAGAGAAACCCTATCTTGAAACAAACAAACAAACAAATAAAAACTCTAACATCTCTGTGGACCTAACAGGACAGATTTCTGAATAAGCCAGATAGGAAAAAATAACAACTAAAGTAACTAGTCTTATTATAGTCTCATAACAACAGTCACTTACCGAAATATTTCCTGCTGAGTTGACTTGCATGTCATCCACGCTGTGATTGCCATTTGTAATGTCACAGATGCAGTAGTTACTAACAGAAGGAGGTCTGAAGGTATGGCCACCGTCACAATGAATTTCTGGGCTAATTCCACAGCCGAACGTGAATGAGGCAAGAGAATGATAGTGTGTGAGCAGAACCACAGCATGGACCAGCTCCGCCAGAGACCAGCTGTGCTCCTCCGCTTTCAAAAGCCCCTGGCAGATGAGAATGGAGGTTTAATCTGAGATGTGTGGTAAACACAGTTCATTTTAGTATTTAACAACTGACTGAAACAGGACTAGACACCATTCAAAGCCTGGTTAAGATTATAATTTAACATATACATAACCTATAATTGGTTAAAATTTTATTAAAAATCTATTTAGAAATATGAGCTTGACATCTCTTGGCACACTGTCACTTTGACTTTCTGAAATAATTTATTTTAAAATGTAATAGGGTTTTATTTTGCTTATACTTGGTTTCTGTATTTCAGATGGTGGACAAGAATGAATCACATGTTGTCAGTGAAAATGTATTGTTTGTGTTAAAGCTGACACCACTGTTGGAAACATCTGGTTTTCTTATTTAATCAGGTCTTTTAAAGGAACTTTTAAAGACAATGGCTTGAGCAATTTCATTCTAAAGATTCTTAAGCCCTTGATTCTGTTTGTTATGCATAAACCCTACAATTCTTCAAATTCAATTCTGTGTCCCAGGTGCTTGTATCCCCTATTTTAGAATCTTGTGTGCCTTTCCTTGCAATCTAACAGGTCCCATACTAATCATACTCAAACTTTACACCTTCTGACAATTTCTCCTACTATGTAACAGTGTCTAAAATGTTCTGTAACACAGATGGACAAGGCTGAGAACATATTTTAGATGTTTCTATAATGTGGGACACATTTACAGAGAAAGCTCATTCTTTTTTAAAAAAAAAAAAAAACAACTCTAGAATCAGAAGAAACTAGCCTAAGATGTCAACTACAAATAAGGATGAACGAGATGCTACTTCACACCTGTAAGACAGATGAACTTTAAAACAATGACATGTGTCTGAGAAAATGCAGGACAGCAGGAACAAACCACTGGGGCAGCCTTTGAAAGACAGCGTCTGTGTTCTCCAAAGCACACTGGTTTATGGTGCAACCCAGAAGGCTTATACCCACTTATTCACCCAAGTAAGCTGAGAGCTTCTGTCTACCAAAATGTCTACATAGGAATATAGCAATTTTATTCATAACCACTCAAAACTGGTACTTATCAGGAGGCCCCTTAAGTAGATGAGTGGGAGTGGCATTCAGCAATAAAAATAAATGATCTATGAAAGATAAGCTCCAGATAAGGTAGCTTACATCTGTACTTCCAGCACTGCGGAAGGTGAGGCAGGAGGATCAAAAATTCAAGGCCAGTTTGGGCTACATAGCAAGTTCCAGGCCAGCCTTGACTACACAGCAAGACCATCTCTGAAAACAATCAAAAAATACTCAAGTAAAAAGAAAGAACCTCATGTGATATTGCTAAATGAGGTCAGTCTGCAAGGTTCTACTGTATGGTTCCAACTACAAGATATTCTGGAAATGGTCCACTCTGGACATAGAGGTGAGCAGCTGTGGGCTCAGGAGGAAGCTCAGCACAGTGACTACTTACTATCTCCCACTGTTCGGTAACAGCAACATGTCGTCATGCCCTTTCAAAGAGCAGATCCTAGTGAGAACTACAAACTTTAGATAACAGCAGTCTACCAACACTGGCTCATCACTCACAAAGTCCAGAGGAAAACAGCACAAAAATACATGCCTTCAGATATTCTATCTGACTTTTTCCTTTTCTCTCTTCCTTCCTTTCCCTTCCCTTTCTTTTTTTGAGGCTCTATCTCAGGTATCCAAGGCCAGCCTCAACCTGGCTGTGTAGCTGACAGTGACCTTGAACCTTGATCCTCCTTCCTTCTTTTCCTATCTCCCCAGAGCTGGGTTACAGGCCTGCACTGCAAGTTCAGTCTGCGCAGTGATAGGGAATAAAGCCAGGGCTTTGTGCATGCTAGACTAGCAATCCACACCTGAGCTGCATCCCGACCAAGCAATCCACACCGAGCTGCATCCCGACCAAGCAATCCACCACCCGAGCTGCATCCCGACCAAGCAATCCACCACCCGAGCTGCATCCCGACCAAGCAATCCACCACCCGAGCTGCATCCCGACCAAGCAATCCACCACCCGAGCTGCATCCCGACCAAGCAATCCACACCTGAGCTGCATCCCGACCAAGCAATCCACACCGAGCTGCATCCCGACCAAGCAATCCACACCGAGCTGCATCCCGACCAAGCAATCCACCACCCGAGCTGCATCCCGACCAAGCAATCCACCACCCGAGCTGCATCCCGACCAAGCAATCCACACCGAGCTGCATCCCGACCAAGCAGTCCACCACCCGAGCTGCATCCCGACCAAGCAGTCCACCACCCGAGCTGCATCCCGACCAAGCAGCCCACCACCCGAGCTGCATCCCGACCAAGCAGCCCACCACCCGAGCTGCATCCCGACCAAGCAGCCCACCACCCGAGCTGCATCCCGACCAAGCAATCCACCATCTGAGCTGCATCCTGACCAAGCAGTCCACCACCTGAGCTGCATCCCGACCAAGCAATCCACCATCTGAGCTGCATCCCGACCAAGCAGTCCACCACCCGAGCTGCATCCCGACCTTCTATCCGATTTTCTTATCAACCCAGAGCTGCTATGAAGAGCAGCGTCACTTTAACTAACGGTGACACTGCAGATGGCTTATTTCACGGCATACGTACCTCAATGTGTTCTTTGGTAATAAGCCAAGGCCTGTGGGCTAATACTTTGTTAAGTTCTCCTAAATTCTGTAGCTTTTGAGGTGCATTCTCTAAGCCATTGAGCCACTTGGGGTCCCCGCCAACATGAAGGAAGTCACTGACATGTAGGTTCACTAGGTAGGAGCACTGGTGCCTGGCCGCAGCCTTCACAGAAAAAAAACATGATTATGTTAAAATTATCAACTACTACAAATCTGTTTTCCTTACAACATACAAATAGGTTTTTCATGATTCCGTTTTAACTTTTCCAGACTACAGAAATAGAGGTCTTATTTAGAAATTTAAAAAATTCAAATATACTATAGAAAACATTGCTGTGGAATGATCTTTCTATACGCTGTGAACACGCATTCCTCTCACTGGTTAATAATAAAAAATTGCTTGACTAATAGCCAGGCAGATAAGGTTAGGCAGAATAATGAAACTGAGAACTCAGATGAGAAGGGGCAGAGTCAAAGGAGAGGCCAGCCAGCAGCTGGAGGGACGAGAAGTATTAGAGCACAGGCGAAGCCACAAGAGACGTGACAAAACACGGATAACGGAAATGGGTTGATTTAATAGTAAGAGCTAGTTAGTAATCAGTCTGAGCAATTCGGCCAAACAGTTTTAATTAATATAAGCATCTTAATATAATTAATATAAGTGATTCCTTAAAAGCAGCTAGGGGACAGGGCAGGGCAGAGAAACTTCCATTAACACATGGTGCTCCAACATGGCGTCCACACATCCACATAACACCTGAAAAAGCTTTTTAAGAAGGATTTTAGACGCACAAAAACAGAGTCAGATGCAACTTCTCAGTAGCCGCATCTTTTCTGGTAGGCTCTGCTTGCTGGTGGCAAGCAGATGCATGGCTCCTTTTAGAGATGGCTTCCTGCCTCAATACTGCATCATAGAAGGCTCTTGGGAAGTCCTGTTATGCAGCACTTGACTGGTATTTGTGGGCCAGCAGGCTGTACACCACTTGGAGGCAGCATAGACCCCACAGCTTCCCACAGTTGGGATGGTAGACACGACTCTCACTGGTACCTCTACCATGTGGGAAGTCGAGCAGGGTGGAGCCAGCTGCCAAAGCCATCACTTTGGTCCTAGCTATGCCCATGTAGCAGTTCAGTGACTTTAGTGGTCAGGACTATAGATACCCAGTAAGACAAAAAGAAACCTCTAAATGGATCACAGTGGGTTTTTTTTTTTTAAAAAAAAAGTCTATGTACAGTTGGGAGAGAGAAGAAAAAGGATAGAGACAGTCATAGATTAAAAGAATAACTTAAAGAATAAAAAAGGAATAGAGTAATAAATTATAATAAGCCATTTAAAGGTAGAAAATACACAGGAAGTCTGGATTATGTATATTATTGTATTTTCTTTGGATTTTTTGACTGTTAATGAGCTAACTGCTGAGAGATATTTTAAAGGTACCTTGACTTTGAAATTTGGGTTGTAAGGATGTGTTGCTTTGGAGAAGAGGTTCTACTTTTGCTTCCACAGAAGACGAGAAGCTGTGGATTCCTTCTAGGTTAATATGGTATGATTGAGGAAAACCCCTGAAAGGTCTGTGACAGGAATGATGGCCCAGGTGATCCAACATCCACAATAGCTTCAAGGCTAATGGCTAAGATGGACAAACCACATAGAATAACCCCATCAGGACCTGACCATAATTCTAAATTTTCTCAGGGTCCCTCAAAGATCACCACACCCAACAATTAGCAGGAAGTAGTCTACAGAACTACTACACTCGAGTTCCCAAAATATTGTTTATAAATGTTTATTTTCATTTAAGTGGGGTTGGTTATAAATTGTTATTGGTCATAGTCAATCTCTTTCTAAAAAAAGAAAGGGGGATATGATACAGAAATAGAATAAAAGGACATATTATTGAATTTAATCCAAAATCAACTGTTAGCCTCAAAATATTTTACATTGGTATGGATTTTAGCTTCTTGATATAAATTTAAGGTTAATTTTGTTATAATGTATGTATATTTCCACTCTTGTTTAAGGTATTGTGCTTATATAGCTCAATTAAAAATATAATGTATAACTAAGAAATACAGATTTACAAAAATACAGTTAGTCATCTATAAAAGTCAAACTTAAGGTCATGTTAGTAAGATTTTCTAGATATACAGAGATATATTTCAGAGAAATATGTGATCTTTAAACACTTCAAAGACCTACAGAATATGACATTTAACATGTTTTAATAACTTAGAATTCTTTCAACTGAGACAGGTCTCTTCCTGGCAGCATTGATCTACTCCCAAGAGGAAGATGGGCACTTAAGACACTCCATATGGACTTTGGGGTTTTTTTTTGGCAAAACTAGCCTATTGGGCAAGAAACTACCCTTGCCTTGGCTGCTGACAGTAAGTACACTGTTCAGTCTGGACAAGCAGGACACAAAGAATAGTAGCTGCCAAACTTTGCCAAGAGAGGGTAGGACAGTCCTTCAAATTATCCTGCTTCTGAAAAGGGCCTGTGAGATATTCTAGAACTATAAGCCAAAGTTGGATGCCTCCGTGTTGCAGGGAAACTTTGGGCGACTGTCCAGGCAGTCATCTGTTTCTGTCATTTCTTATATTTTTGGAAGTCACCTGTTTGCACTTCCTGCTTACTCAGATAATATTACTTCTTTCTCAGATCTTTGATGGTGTTGAAGACTACATAGTTATAATTATAGTTTTTCTTAGTTATGATAAAAAGATAAACTAGATATAAAACTTTAGACTCACCAAGGTAAGAAAGATAATAGAATAAACATTTCCTGTAAGTTTGTCAAATACAAATAGACTAGCTATTGTAACTGCAATTCTTATTCAATAATCATTTTATTGTCTGTAATTTTAAAGTCTGTATTGTTAAATTTTATTGTCTGTATTGTTAAAGTTACTACCTTCCTTTTTGATTAGACAGAAAGAGGGAAATGCCGTGGGATGATCTTTCTGTACACTGTGAACATGTATTCCTCTCACTGGTTAAGAAAAGCTGTTTGATTAATAGCCAGGCAGGATAAGATTAGATGGAACAATCAAACTGAGAACTCAGATGAGGAGGTGCAGAGTCAAGGGAGATGCCAGCCAGCCACCAGAGGAAGATGATGTATTAGAGCACATGGCAAAACACAGCTGAATAGAAATGGGTTCATTTAAAAGTAAGAGCTAGTTAGTAATAAGCCTGAGCTATTGGGCCAAACAGTTTGTAATTAATATTAAGGCAGTGAGTGATTATTCAAGAGCAGCTGTGGGATGGGGCAGGACAAAGAAGCCTCCACTTAGAAAACAGCGCAGTAATATTTCAGTAACAAAATACTGCTAGAAAAATGAACATTAAAAATGTTGCCTCTGTGCCAGCTTTCAGACTCTCAGACAAAGGAGTATGTGAGGGGTTTCTTCACTTCAGTTAAACTGTCAATCATAAAATGACATTATTATATACAAACTGAACAGGCTTACCACCAGTTATGTCAACATCAACCATAACTACACTATGATCCTAGCATTTGGGAGGCTCAGGAACTCACAGTCATTCTCAACTACATGGCAAGTGTGAGGCCAGTCTAGGCCACACAAGACTTTTGCTAGGGAGAGTGGGGAAGGGAGAGTGGGAGGGAGGGGAGGAGGCATCACTTACATCTTATGTTATGTTTTACTTTAACCTCTAAGAAAGAATGGTTCTGGACCAGTGAGATGGCTCTGTGGGTAAAGGCACCTGCCACTAAGCCTGACAACCTGAGTTTAATCACATGGTGGAAGAAGAGGACACACACGCACACACACACACACACACACACACTAAGAAATCTTAAAGGAATAGTTCTTAGTACTGTATAAAACTACATGTAGTATATTTTGTTATACTTGAAAGCATACTTATTTAAAACCAGAAAAAATAGAAGCTATCTGGTAAGAATATGATTACAAGTCAAAATATAAGTATTTATCCTTGTATCAAAAGCATTAACTCTCACAGAAATTAAGAAAAACAGGCAGAAATAATTTTTCATTATATGTTTACAAACCATTATTCCAATGTAGTGCCGATAATGGAGGGGTAATGGTCCATCCATTTGCAGTAGATAGTGTTGAGTTTTTAAGAAACTTTCTAAATATTGTGGGTGGAAAACCATCACTAACGTAATGTTATCCAAACGACCCAAAGCAGCAAAAGAATCTGCAAATAAAGCATGCATCTGTGCGTCTTCACTCCCTACTTGTAGAATCTGTGTAAAGGAGAGAAAACTATGGTTACATAAGCTAGAAACCAGTGTTAAAGAAAATATGAATGGGCTGCATTGTTCCACTCAGAAGTAGATTAAATTTTACTTAAGAGGGGTAACAAATTTAAACTTGTAGCAAAACAGAAGAATAGCCCCATTATATGGTGTGGGATAAACAACAAAGCCCGAACTGAACTTCAAGTTTAAGGGTATCCAGATAGGCTGCTTGCAGACTTGACCAGAATCCAGACCCGGAAACAGATTTACATTGCTAAATTCCCAGAGCTTGCAAGCAGACACTAAAACATTTTTTACAACACTATTTTCATTTCATGAAAAGAGAACCACAATTTAGCAAATAGTTCCTATGACAATAAAGCACAGATGCTTCCACTTACACAGAATTAAAGGTTCAGACTAGCATTAATTAGTACCGACCTGTTGAGACGGACAAGCCTGAGCACCTCTGTTTCCAACCATTCTTAAGCAAGGTCTAAATATAAGCAGGCGGAGGACAAGTCAAAGACAAGTCGCGGTTTTACTTGATTAAATACGGGTGCTTAAATGCATCATGAAATACTAGAAATCAATATGACTACAACAGCTTTCTAATCCATAAACTCGGTGCCAAAGCATGACTAACTCTGAATAACTGTGTAAAACATGTTGTTGACCAGTAAGCATTAGGATGCCAAGATGTGGGTCATGAAAATGTTTCCTTAAAAGCAGGCAGTTCACCGTGTACTTTCAAAACAGCATACCTCCTTCTCTGGGATGAACCTGCTTGGTCCATGTCCTACTGGCCGAGGAATTCTGATTCCAAGTTCCTAGAAAAGAAAATTACACCATCTCAGGCCTCCAGCAGAGAACAACACAAACTCAGGCTAAAGGAGCAAGAAAGAAAAACAGCCAATTCAAAACAGACAGGCTTGCTATAGACATTTTTCTCATGGCTATATATACACGCCAGCTATTTGCATCCCACAGTTAACACCTTATAATATGACTCTGACTAAAAACAATAAGACCCGTTCCACTCAAACCAGAGTTTTGCATAAAGCACTTGGCAGAGAGTCTAGAACAGAAAGTTCAGCACACAGCAGCCAACCCTGTGGGCTGTCAGTGATACAAAACAAGCCCAGTGTGTTTGTACATCCAAAACTAAACAAAAGCATCTCTCCCTGTACACCTTATCAGGAAATAAAAGCAAAACAACCTTCATATAGACATCTTAAACAGGAAGAAACACAATTGTCACTAGATTGATACTACACCTGGAAGTAAGCAGAGAAGCTATGACAAGTAAGAACTAGGTAGCTAAATTCACAGAAGAGAAAGGTCTACGGTGAGCTCTCCTTTCTCCAGGGTTGAGTGAAGCTACTTCAGGAAAACTAACTTTGTTTACCTTGTTGATTTTTGACCTTTGACAAAATCTAGAATTCTTTCTCTTACACTGACAGAGTGGTTTATTAACAGGGACAGACAGCATAGTTAGGACCTCCTCCCCTAGGACAATGTTCTTAGATACAATATCAAAACAATCATAATAATAGAACTCGAGGGCAGTCAATCCAGTATTACTCTCAACAGATAGGGTAAATACAACAGATGATTAATTCTTATATGTAAAATTATATGACACACAAAACTGTTTTTCATTTAGAAGAAAATGGAGACTAAAAACCTGAGTTCCATCTTTGAACCACATAGCAGATGGATAGGTTCATTGTTGCATTAACACACACATATGTGTATGCACCCACATAAAAAGAAACAAAAAACCCATTTCTACTATCTCTACTATTTCTTTAATTTCATTCCATAAATCAGATACTAGCTATTCCTGTTGTGCGTGTATGCACTCTGTATATGTGTGAATGCCTGCATGTGTGAACATGGGCAAGCGTGTATATATAGCACATGTGGAGGGCAGAGGACAGCCTTGGGTGTTGGTCCTCGCTTTCCCCCTTGTTTGAGACAGGGTCTCTGGTGATTTTCCACTGTATATGCCAGGCTAGCTGGCTCCTGGGCCTCGGGGGGGCGGGGATTTCTGCTTCTCCCTCTGCCTTCCTGTACGTATGCTGGTATTACAGATGTTTGCACTCACTGTGCATCCGTATTTTACATGGGTTCCCAGAATTTGAACTTAGGTCCTCACACTTGTGGGATGAATGCTTTTACCCACTGAGCATCTCTCCAACCCAACTGTTTTGCTTTTAAGAAGAACTGGGAGGGAACAGAGAGAATTCAAGAAATTTGGGATGAGCAAATGAAAAACTTTTGAATATAATGGATTTTAAAAGTTCAGGCAAAGCTAGGAATGTAGCTTAGTCGGTAGTGCTTTTCTCATGTAAACCTGTAATTCCAGCACTTGGGCAGTGAAGGCAGGAGGATCAGAAGTTCAAAGTCATCCTCAGTTACATAGCAAGTTCTGGTCCCTTCTCCTTCCTAAACCAGCACACAGGATGAGAGGATCTTTATCAGGAAAATCCAAAATAGACTACTTGCCAACTGAATCCATGATGTACCAATTGTATTGTATTTCCTGGACATTGATAGCTTCTTACTGTGGCTAGTCCACGCTCACACTGAAGATACTATGTAACATTATACTCATTTGAAGTGACACTTCACTAGTCTGGTCATATATATGTCTCAGTTTTAACAATGTATAAGTTCCAGAAGAGAATTTGTTCTTCTTGAAACAAATGTAGCTGTTTATATAAAACAATGATCCCAGAAGCATAACTTCTAACCTGACCAAACTGGATGTATGTTAAACAAAACTCACCAGGGGGTGGGGTACAAAGCTGAGGCCAACATTTATTCTTTCCCTTTTCCTTCATCTTACAAGTTATCTAGACAATATGTATTTAGAGTTTCAAGTTTTTATTACTTATTTTGTAACTCAGACACACACTATATAGTACATAGGACTTCAGGGTAGCAAATAGATTATTTGACAAATGATCTTGGAACAACTGGTAGTCACTCAGAAAAAAAGAAGTTAGAGCCCTAATCATAATTTAATTCACAATAAATCAGAGTTAAATATGAAAAAACCCAAACAAAATAGTTCTAGAAAATGCTTGTGTAGTGAAAAAGACCCAAAAATGCTATAAAACCTAGAAGTCAAAATTAAAGACTGATAAATCTGGTAACAAATCAGACTTCCATGAAGGGAGGACACAAAGTCTAAAATAAACAGAAAACTTAAAAAATATTCACAAAGAGTCATAAACAATTCAAAGAAAAGGAAATAAAAATGACTGAAACCATACTCAAGTCTCTTCCCCCAAACCCTACCACATTAACTACAGAGACACCACTTTTAATTCTTTAAAAAAGAAAAAAGGAAAGAAAAAAAATTTTTAAGATGGAAAAGTCTGAGGTATGGTGGCATGTCTTCACTCCCAGCACTTGGAAGGCACAGACAGGTGGATCTCTCTGAGTTCTAGGCCAGCCTCCGCTATTTAGTGATAGACAAGGACAGCCAGGTCTATAAGGAGACACTGATTTAAAAACAAACAAAAAAAGATGCAAGTTCTAAAGTAGGGCGGTCGCAAGGTGGATGAAAACTAAAAAGTCACATGCTCTTCGTGTCAATAATTCTATCTTAAGTGGAACCTACTGACCGACTCACAATCGTGTATTCACACAGAAGGGGAAATCATTGCAATACTGCTTCTCATAATAACCTAAGTGCTCATCAAGAGGAAAACTGAACGGTTTAACAGAGCAACAGAGCTGCGGTCCAGAAGAAGAATGAAGCAGAACATGTATGTGTGTGTGCACGTGTGTGTATATGTGTGTGTTACTGCTTAAAACACGCGGGTAGTATTTCTTTAGATGACACCAATTGATACTCATACGACCTTCAAAACAAACAGGTTTAATTATATCATTTTGGTTTTGTTTCTATACTACATATAGAAATTATATACCAAATTATTATAAAGTAATAATTTTATAATTTCTATAAGGTATCCATGAATGCTTCATAAAATAGAATTTTCAGGGCATGGTGACACACGCTTTTATTCCCTGCTTTCCATGAGTTTGAGGCTAGCCTGGTTAACATAGTGAGTTTCGGGTTAGTCAGACCAGGGCTACATTAAGAGCCCATCTTAAAAAAAAAAAAAGAAGCAATTTTTCTTGTAGATATAGCAAGAGTCTTTTCCAATAGTCCTAAATAATTCTTGTCTTGATAAAATGAACTCCACTCTTAGTCACTTTTAGAGGTCATGTTGATACCACTTTTTTCTTTTCCCCTAAATCCTTTTTTTTTTTTGTTTGTTTGTTTGTTTTTGGTTTTTCGAGACAGGGTTTCTCTGTAGCTTTGGTGCCTGTCCTGGAACTAGCTCTTGTAGACCAGACTGGCCTCGAACTCCCAGAGATCTGCCTGCCTCTGCCTCCCGAGTGCTGGGATTAAAGGCATGCGCCACCACCACCTGGCTCCCCTAAATCTTCAACGACCAAGGAAATGTCCTTGATTCTGCTAAGATTGTTTTCTGCAAGGGTTAAAAGCGATTTAAAAATATATTAAGAAGAAGGAAGACAAAAGGAAATAATCACCCAGAAAGGGGGAGGGCAAGCATTTCTTAGGATGGTTTAGATGCCCACTGCACAGTAATATCAGTGTTAGGAGTACATCAACTCCTTAATAATATCTACAGAGCTGCAGAGAGAAGAATAAGCTAAGACAGAACTGTAAAGGGGTCTCTGACAGTCCCTCCGCTGTGGATACAGGTCTAGTTCCAGCTAAATAACTTCATTCAGCTCAGAGGTGAACTAGCAGATGATCCCAGAAAGCCTGAGAGCCTGCAGCTGGGCAGCTCATGAAGCAGAAAGAAAACTGACAGAGAAAAGAGATGGAAGGTCAAAGGTGGGAGATCAGAGAGGGAGACACACTTCCCAGTCAACTCTTCCTTGACAGAGGCGGGGGAGCAAGACTAACACAATGGGAAACATAGTTACTTCTATTCTAGGATCAAATACACTTACTCTTCTCATAGGAGGGTAGGCTTAAAAGTTGGGAGACTCTCTTAGCTAACAGACTAGGTATGTAACAGAGATACAAGGGCATGATATCAACGTTGCTACTTAATTTTATGCCCATCAGAAAACAAGAGGCTAATCAACCAGGGTGTTACTGATGAGCTCTGAGATTGTATCCCAATTAGTCTCAGACCAAGAAGTGCACCGGCTCCACGCAGCCTTCCAGGGCACACAAATTAACCTCTGAGAAAAGTGAACTGGTGAGTTTCCCTACACCGTCCTCCAGGACCTGTGCTCACTGAAACAAAGACTCCTCTTGGAAAATCACTACAGCAGAGCACACACTGGGATGGTGGCTCCGTGAGAAAGGGCTTGATCCCAGTGTGCAAGGCCCTGCATTTGATCCCCGGCCTGACCAAGATTCTCGATGCATCGTCTCCTGAGAGAAAGGTACAGAGCAGTGACGAAGGTTTGGCCAGAACAAGGACTTCAGTTTAGTAAGGCTGTAATCCCATGGGGGCCTTTAAACTCTTGAGTGGACGGGTCTAGTGTGCAAAAGAGGGCTGAGCAGGAGGAGGATGCAGCAGCAACAGCGCCATCCCGCACAACTGCCTTGGGTTATGATAGTACGGTCTGCATTGGGCTTATAATGCATGTTCCTAGAGAAGCTAAGTAAGAAGGTGAACCCAAAGACAAACACATAGGCATCCTCATGAATATTAACCTTCATCAGGCGATGAAAGGAGACAGAGACAGAGGAGCCGGGACAGAAATCTCAAGGTCCAAATCAGGAGCAGAAGGAGACGGAGCACGAGCAAGGAACTCAGGACCGCGAGGGGTGCACCCACACACAGAGACAATGGGGATGTTCTATCGGGAACTCACCAAGGCCAGCTGGCCTGGGTCTGAAAAAGCATGGGACAAATCCGGACTAGCTGAACATAGAGGACAATGAGGAATACTGAGAACTCAAGAACAATCGCAGTGGGTTTTTGATCCTACTGCACGTACTGGCTTTGGGGGAGCCTAGGCAGTTTGGATGCTCACCTTAGGAGACCTGGATAGAGGTGGGCGGTCCTTGGGCTTCCCACAGGTCAGGGAACCCTGATTGCTCGTTGAGCAGATGAGGGAGGGTGACTTGATGGGGGGAGGGGGAGGGAAATGGGAGGCGGTTGCGGAGAGGAGGCAGAAATCCTTAATAAATAAATAAATTTAAAAAAAAATAAATAAATTAAAAAAAAAGCTCTTGAGGGCATGTGCGTGTGCACTCGCTCACACATCGGGAAATCTCTGCCAATCAAACTGCTTTTGAGTTTTCTGCTCATTCCTTAACTGACAAACAGAAAAAAAAAACAATCTTGAGCTAATAATGTTAATAAAAAATCAAGAGCAGCAATTACAGTTCATAAAGTGTTACAAACCAAGTTCTGTTTTAAGTACTATTATCACAAACAAGGAACAGGCACTTTATGATATTAAAATCTAGAAAATGTAAGTCCACGTCTTTAATGCTAAGCCAAACTGAATGCATTTTTCTAACTTCCTAGGTTGATGACTCCAATGATTTTTTTTTCCTTTTATAGTTGTGAGAACTCAATTAGACTCGGCTCAAATCTTACAATCCAGATCCCAGGGGGCGGAGCTGCCAAGAACAGATGGTTGGGCTGAAGAGCAGCCGCAGATGTTGATCAGGTATAAACCTCACAGCTGTCTGTGAAGGTGTAGCTAGAAAAGCTAGCATGAGAACCAAGAATACCCACCCTCTTTGAAAGAGATGACCACACCATCACAGTCTGACCTGTTTCCTCTATCGATGTACGACAGCTACAGTTGATTTCACAATATGAACTCTCAGTGGCCACCGGCAGTGCCACAGAAACGGTATGTGCTGTGCCACCGTATGAACAGTCCTTGTAGGGAAAGTGCCGTTCCAGTCACTTCGCGCTGGTGAACGCTTACGTACGGGTACAGACCTACATCAGTCTCCTTAAAAATGAATGACTGGCTACAAATGCAACAGCAAAGCATTTGTTTGGTCTACCTCCTTGAAAAAGTAGGTAAAAGTAGGGGAATTATTTGAAGCATTTTTGTCTACTTGATACATGAAAAAATTCCATCTAGATATTTTAGCATATGACTTACCACAACACTTATGTCAAGCTTGTTTTCTTAAAAATTTACACAAGTAGAAATGGTATTTCAACAAGGCAGAGAAAGCAAAAAGTTTGATCAAAAGTTAAAGCCTTAATCCCACGCTTTCTCTTCTGGGAAAATCCTTGTCTATATAACATAAAGCAGACTTTCTACCATTCAAAGGACTCCAGCAGAAATGAGAAGAGCGGAAGAGTGTTCACACTTAGATTTCTTGAGCTGTGGCAAAATGTACTGTACTTCTTCAGATTGTCATTAACACTGCTATGCTATTAAAAGCACAGGAAGTTAGGTGCCTCGTTGTGTGTGTGTTCCATGAACCATGGTTTAGAAAATGAAAAACTTCCTGACTTCAAAGTCTTACATTTGGGCTGGGGATGTGGCTCAGTGGTACTGAATTTGCCTAGCATGTATAGGGTCCTGGGTTGGGACAGTGAGGAGGGAGGGGGGAAGGGGGAAGACGAGAAAGAGGAGGAGGAAGCTTGCTACTGGAGAGAGCTGTGCCAGTGTGTTTTTTGGGAAAGGGACAAGTTCTCCAGTGCAGCACCGCTTCCTAGTTTCTCTCCCATGCTAAGCGCAGTCAAGTGAAATAGAGCTAGCTCTGCAAACCTTCCTAGTTTGTTGAGCGCAACCCCACAGGCACTGCTAGAATCAACACACAAGCTGCTTCAGATCTTTGAACAGTCCGAGTCAGAGCTGAAGATCTGGCCCATAAACGCTGTCAGAAATAACAGAGCTATTCATGCATGACCACTGGGGCTCCTTCCTACTCAGAGAGAGAGCAGATACTGGTGTGATGGTCTGCACACACAAACTGTAAATGCTAACTCAACACTTTCACGCTGTGGCCTGTTTTTAGGAAAGCTCCCAGAGCAATGTTTTGCCGGTTACTTATTTGTTGATGCCGAGGGTAGAACCCGGAGTCTTCCGCATGCTAAGCAACAGTCCACTGCTGGGCTTTAGAAAAATTGAAAGGTTGTTCTGGTATTTGTAAATGAGCAGCAAGCAAAATATCCAGGAATGTAAATATCTAGGAAACAACACTTGGTGCTCTATACCTTTCAAGGAGCCATTAAGTTTTCATGACTCTATGCAGTGTGCCGATGAACAGAATACTAAACATTTAGACCTGTACCATTTTAATGTGCAAAATAACAAGGAGATTATTCACGTTTAGATTTCTTGAGCTAAGACAACCCAACATTCTGATTTCAATTCCAATTTCAGTATTTCTCTCTCCTCCCTTTAGAGGCAAAGCCTTTGAATGTTCGAATTTAGGGGAAGGTTATATTAGCAATTTCCAAACATCATCCTATTTGCACCATTTACAAAAATACCCACAAAACACCTCCGATGGTCCTGCAGGCCAAATCAGGCAAAGCAGGGATGTTTTAACAGGGGCAAATGCTGCGAAGAGCGGCACAGGGCTTGAGTGGCGATTTTATTCCAGGCTGTATCATTTAACCGACTCAAAAGTGTTTCCAAATCCACGTCGGCGAGGGAAGGGTGACTGAACGATCTGTTTTGACCGGGCGCCAGAGGGGAAAATCCACAGGCTGCCTGACCCGAGACTTCAGCTCTGCTGCTCCCACCTGTGCGCGCCAGCCCAGCAGACATTATTCGGTCCCGAGGTCACCGCTTAGGTGACCGGGTGGCCAGCCGAGCACGCCAGTCCCTTCGCCCAGGCCGCGCAGCCCCCCGAGGGGGCGTTCGCGAAGCTGCGGATGCGAGCGTCGGCGATGCTCCGCCCGCCCGCCCCCAGCCCTCGCCCGCCGGGTACCTCGTCCTGGCCGCGGCCCCCGCCGCACTGGTGGCAGCCCAGCAGCTCCGAGACGGCCAGCGAGGCTGCGTACGCCTCGTTCGCTGCAGCGGCCAGACGCATGTCTCCGGGACGGCTGCGGCCGCGATCGCTGCAGCGCTTCACTTAGCGCACGGAGGGGGCGGGGCAGGCGGCTCTGACAAACAAGCCGCGAGGCCCCTCCCCGCGCCCGTCACTCCACCGCCGGGGCGGGCGCGCCAGCCAATGCCGGCCCGCGGGGACTTGCAGCCCCGCCCCTTGGCGCCCCGGGTGGGGAGCTTGCAGACACGGCCAGCAAAAACAAGCTGGAAGGCCAAGCGCCTAGCGAGGAGCTAGGTCTCGGTGTGAGAACCAGCCCGCTGGGTGGATCCCTGGCTGGAAGAAGCATCTTCTGTCCAAAGGCTCAGGGAAAGGCGACCTGCCCTCAGCTTTCCCGGGCATGGGCCTGCCATTTACCTACAGGCAGTCAGCAGTGTTCCCTAGACCAGCTCTGGCAACACCAGAAGGAATCCAGTTTTCCTTAAATTGTACCAACTACTGAAATTATCCTTTACTTCGGATGCCCGAACCACACAAAATGGCTGCAGAACGTAGAAGCAGGAGATCGTGGCCAATATACAATGTAAACATTATTTTTGGCAAGCGATGTAGAAACTATAAATATCATTTTCCTTGGCAGCAGGTCTCCCAATTGTCTTGACTATAGTCCATGGCATTATAATTTCCAATATTCCTTCACAAGTACCCTGTGTTACAAAGAAAAAAAAATCTTCTCTCTGAAATCTAATGAGGAACTTGGAAAAACAGAGTTTTAGGACATAAAGCTGCCAATCCCATTTCCTTCCTTTGGTAGCTTTATTCATTTCTAAAGCACAAAAACCTGCTAAATTCGATCTCTTTTTCTATGCTTGTGTTTTCAAAAGCTTACATGTTCAGGTTAAGAAAAAGAAGAAAGAGGTTGGAACACATCCATAGAAGGGCATAAATGGCGCTTACATCACTAACCACTGACAGACACCCCGCGGATGAAAGTAAGTTTTGGTGTTAGCAGTTGAGGTTACAGTTGCCAGAGAAGACTAAGTTGCCCTTTCAGCTCTTGATGGTTCTTGTTTAGAAAGGCAAAAGGTTAAAAATGTTACTCTTTATTTTTCTTCTCCAGGCAAGATGGATGTTACATTTTCTTATAAAGCACCCCAAAATCTTTTCTTTTTTAACTAAGAGAAGCAAACAGCTTTGGGTTAGGGTTAATAAAAGAAAAGCCACAGAGAGGTCTAAGCGCTCTTCCACCAAAGAGCCACAAAAATGAATGATACAATCAAATCTCCACTCAGCTATAAACAAGCAATACAAATCCATTAAGTCACTCAGTTCGAAGCAGCTGCTGCTCCCTCAAATAAACCGGCAGTAATGAGTGACTCGGAGAAATAAATGTACTTATTTGTGGGGTTCAGATTTGTCAAAGCTAGTTTATTTATTTATTTATTTATTTTGGATTTTTCGAGACAGGGTTTCTCCGTAGCTTTTGGTTCCTGTCCTGGAACTAGCTCTTGTAGACCAGGCTGGCCTCGAACTCACAGAGATCGGCCTGCCTCTGCCTCCCGAGTGCTGGGATTAAAGGTGTGCGCCACCACAGCCTGGCAAAAACTAGTTTAATTTTTTTTTTTTTTTTGGTTTTTCGAGACAGGGTTTCTCTGTGGCTTTGGAGCCTGTCCTGGAACTAGCTCTGTAGACCAGGCTGGTCTCGAACTCACAGAGATCCGTCTGCCTCTGCCTCCCGAGTGCTGGGATTAAAGGCGTGCGCCACCACCGCCCGGCCAAAAACTAGTTTAAAAGTGAGCAAAGTACATGAAAACTGATGCCTCTGGAACCGTGGAGCTGTGACTTTATTTTCTGAAGTTATAGGTTTAATTTAGCAGGGCATACCATGGCAATTATATTAAAATGACTGTCCATTGCAAAAATAGTGAGTGTCCACCTTTCTATTCAAAGACACAAAGGAAAAGCATGAATCCAGCTGATTCCAAGGTGGTTTAAAATAATTAAATGTCAAAGTAAAGCTTTGGATTGCATATATACTGTCTAATATTTAGAGCTTGGTAAGTATTTATTGAAAAAATAGTTCAAATATACTGAACTAAATTAGAAGCTCCAAATAGAACTTTTCCCAGAAAGTTCCAATTATTTAATGCTGTCTTATAGGAAAAGAAAAATAAATTTAACTTACATTCTAATTCAGTAGTTTACTGAGAACCTTCAAGCTATTAAATGCCCAAGATTCCTTTATGGTCTCTATAAAGACTGACCTAAATATTCCAAAGAGTTCTGTTCGCTTGCATAGACAGTACTGTGGATTAGTCACTTTACTGTCTATTAAAAACTCTAAAAAGCACTGCCCTAAATAAATCTACAGTGACCGTGAGTTCCAACAAATGTATTAATTGTCCTGCAACACTAAGTGCCTTTCACTTCTGGGAATGTTTTTTGCTCCAAATAATTTAATAGAAAGCTCATGTTTACTTAAGAATTTCATTTCTTGAGTGGCCAGATGTCATACTGAGGATGTCCAGTGTTGGACACACTGAGCATGTCATAAACACTGAATGCAGAGACGAGCATCCTAGCAGGCCTGGAAAGGGCTGGAATTTCCATATTTGCTGAGAGTTCTCAGCACAGACCAGGAGCTATTCTAAAAAGTCTGCTATTTGAACATTTCACTTCAACATTTTGTTCCTTTTAGAAAGAATCCTGGCATCTGATCAAAGAAGTAATAGAAATTTCCTGTCCTCTAAAAATGTTTTGGGCCAAATCACGAGCTGTGTCGAAGTGAGATTCATTTTCTCTGCATGTGTCCTTAGCAGGATGCCCTAAACCTTCATCTCTTCCAATACACTGGTGCAAAGCACAGCCATACCAAAGGACTTGGTCCTGGCATCGAACTAAGAATAGTCAGAGTCCTGGCATGGAGTGGTGGGTCAAAATAAGCTTTCTGAAGGGAAAAACACCTTAGACAGAGCTGGGAGGATCAGCAGAGAGGTCTTGGTAAGAAAATTCAGGAGAGATTTTGGGGGCCTGGAGGCAGTATTTAGCATATGAGAAAGGACAGCCACAGGAGAATGTGGTCTTGTAAGGGAAGCCAAAGGAAGGGAATTTATTGGGTCTGGTGCAGAGAGGAAGGAGAGTACTAGACGGAGGCAAATGTAGGCAATTTTAGGTACTATATTATTCAACTTTCATTAAGGAATGTGCGTTTCATTCTCAAGGGTCCTATGGAGTCATTAAGAGTTTAAACAAAAGGGTAACATTCTGCCTGCATTTAGCTAAGAGATAGAAAAACCATGCTGGAAGAAGCAAAATGGGGAGTAGAGAGATGTCAGAGAAGTGGTTGAGGCAACCTTGGCAAGGTGAGAGGGTGGCGTGGCGCATGGCGAATGCAGGCCAGATTCAGCAGTGACGGCGGATTTCTGTTTGAGAAGCTGGTGAGCTCCGCTGTAGTGTAGCTCTTGAGACGTAGGTGACGATTCTCAAATTATTTGCTCTCTTGCTCAAGTATCTTCACTGAACTCATTAGGTCTTTAAAAATTATAATCAATTTATATGATGGAATAGCTATGGTCTAGTAGAAAGCATAGTTATCAATCTAACTCAATAAAATGACCAATAGTGATCACGCTTCAGAGCCCACACGCTTGATGCTGCCAACCAAAAGAGTTCAGCACAGATTTGCACATGTATTCACTGGGGTCATACTGTGTCCACTAACCTGTTAAAATGTAGCAAAATGGGTTCAGCCTTTAAACCAAAGAGGCTCTTAAAGAGCAGGTGAGGCACAGGCTAGAGAGATGGCCCAGTGGTTAAGAGCACTGGATACTCTTCTGGAAGACCCCGGTTCGATTCCCAGCACCCACATGGCAGCTCAGAGCTGTCCATAACTCCAGTTCCAGGGAATTAAAAACACCAATGCATATAAATAAATAAAGAAGAGCGGGTGTGGCATCTGTCAGATTTATGTAGTCCAAACTCCCTAGCCATCATTTAAAACACTCCACTTAGCATAAGTGCTGGTCTAATTTTGTCAACAAAGATCCCCTCCAACTTGTATCTTCCTGCTGTTCCAGAGCGCCGGTCTGCTAAGCATGTTTTCCTTTTCAACCTTATGGTTTAGGTATGGTAACATCCCTTCTGCACTGAAATCAGTTTTAATTATTCTTACGTGCTCCATGCTTTTTCACTGTTGAGTTTTCACAATTATATCACTTTAAGGCAGCAAAACCACTGACCAATCTTTGCTTTCCCTCTTACTTAAGGCTTCTTCTTTTATAGATGTCAAATGTTTCAAATCCCTGCACAAAGTATTTAAAAATGTGGGCCATACTGGTAAACAAATAGTATTCTAAAAAGCCTTTGTGGTTTTAAATTAAAAAGTCATTTTAACCTCACCCCCATTCAGTGTGTTAAAATATATGTTAGGGTTTCCAGGCTGATGATAAAAAAGACCAGTAACTTACCAGCTCCTATGTTTCAGACAATAAGCATGTACACACATAAAGCAGCTTCCATCACCCTTGTTACAGAATATTATTATAAGGTGTGTGCCTTTTGTTTATGCTGCATTTGTTTAACTCTGTGAAGCTGTGTTACTGTGCCTGCCTAAAACACATGATGGTCTAATAAAGCGCTGAACTGCCAATGGCAAGACAGGAGAGAGGAATAGGCGGGGCTGGCAGGCAGAGAGACTGTGAGGAGAAATCTGGGAGAAGGCTCTAGGAACAAGAGAGGAAGGAGGACTTCAGGGGCCAGCCGTCCAGCTACAAGCCAGACACAGCACGAAGGAAAGAAAAGGTAGGTATACAGGAATAGAGAAAGATAAAAGCTATGAGGCCAAAGATAGAAGGGATAATTTAAGAAAAGCTGGCAAGAAACAAGCCACGCTAAGGCAAGGTATTCATACCTAAGACTAAGCCTCCGTGTGTGATTTATTTGGGAACTGGGTGGCAGGCCTCCCAAAAAGCCAAAAGAGTCAAAGAGCAGAAACAAACCACACACCCTATTGTCTGAAGTTGTGAAATAGAAACCCAGTGAACAGTGAGTGACTTGTCCAAGGTCACAAGTAGTAAAAAGCAATCTGGAATTAGGACCCATTTCTTTCTGGTTAAAAAATAAACAACCTCCACATCCAAACAGCAGTCACTTTATGAAGCCCCCCCCCCTTTTTACCCTCATGACAGGGTTTCTCTGTGTGACCACCTTGGTGTCCTGGAACTAGCTCTGTAGACAGGCTGGCCTCAACCCAGAGATCTGCCTGCCTCTGCCTCCCAAGTGCTAGAATTAAAGATGTGTGTCAGGACTGCCCAGCTTGAAGCTGTTTCTTTTAAGGAATATAAAGTTAACATTTAGCTGTTGTAGTAGCTTAAGTTCTTGGTGCTAGGACAAGAAAAGAAAGCAGGATTAAAGAAAGACATTTGCTTTCCCTTGCTTTTCCATGGGTTGAGATCAGGAAAGTGAGGGAGGCAGGCGTGATCTGGGTCTCCGTCTTCGGGTCTCCCTCCCATCTCTATCCCTGTCATTCTTACTGTTTCTCCCCAGACGTCTATGACCTCATGGTCTCCAAATCTGCACTATTGACCACTGTGCCCACCAGACCTTCTAAACGCTCCGCACAGTGCCTGCATCCTCTTCTAACAAGAGAAAGGTCTTAGAAACTAATCAAGCTTCTTAAAGTGGTTCACAATATTCACTGAGTGACGGACACATTATCTGAGTTGTCTCAAAAGAATGCCCAGCCGTGAAGATCAGAATGCATCTCTGGTGCCTTGGTGCCCAGCCAACAGGATGTGAGTTCTAAAGAGGTGTTTCCATTAAATTATAGCCCACTTGAGAACTAACAGTGAGTTCAACACTGTTCTGTTAACGATGTGGAGACGTAGGGGCTGCCACGTGTCCTCAGAGGCAGGGAAGCTCAGCTTGTTCAGGTTTAGCTCTGTTTTTCAGCCTCTTCCCTTCTCCTTGGGAAGCCACAGGTACTCCCAGGCTGTTTGGACTTCTGGGCCCGCTTCCTTCCTTGCACTAGCAAGAGAAGGTTCTGGCAGCGGCATGTGTGGTCACCTGTTAAGTCGGCAGGAAAAGTGCAAGTCAGACCCTGCCTGCGCACATACCATTGTCTGACGAGATGCATGGAACATTTTGTAACCAAGCCTGGCTTTAAATATCCTCGGGGCCATCTAGGGTGCAGCGCTAGGGAAGAATTCTGTTGAGATAGGAAGTTAAATAACATGCGTTCAGAACACACAGCTTTCGGCATAGCGCTGCTTCTCAGCATTGCTGAGCTGAAAAGGAATGGATCCGATTTGAAATATTATGAGGGTCAGGGAAAGGGTGAGTGCGCGTGGTGATTGACAGCTGGTCTTTAATGACTCCATGTAGGAGGAGCTGCTTGTTGATTCCCAGCCGCTCAGCCCCGAAATAACCACACTGAAACTGTGTTCATTAAATCACTGCTTGGCCCATTAGTTCTAGCTTCTTATTGGCTAACTCTTACATCTTAATTTAACCCATGTCTAATAATCTGTGTATTGCCACAAGGCTGGGGCTTACAGGATAAAGTTCCTGCGTCTGTCTCTGGCAGGGCTACATGGCTTCTCTCTGATTCCACCTTCTTTCTCCCAGCCTTCCCTTTAGTTTTCCTTGCCTAGCTCTGCTCCCCTATAGCTCAGCTATAGGCCCAAAGCAGCTCCTTTATTAACCAATGATATTCACAGCACAGAGAGGGGAATCCCACATCAACTCCAGGAGCTACCAAAGGCTTTAAAGGACGCGCTGTGCCGATAGCCGAAACAAGTCAAAGGTAGCTAAAGACACTAAACATGTGGCATTGCAAGTATTCCTCAGACTATGAATACATACATATTGTGTCATTTTAATATTAATAGGTTTTAGGGACTAGACTTCATTTATACCTAAATTTACAAACTTTTCAAAAGAGATCAAAACCAAATCTATTGATGTTGTCACAGATGATTAACTTGGTTTTGGACATAGGAGGCAAGCCTTCTACCATTGAACCACATTCCAGCCCTCACACCTCAATCTTGAGCTCATTCTGAGCCCACGGACCTGATGGAACTCAACTCTCAAGTTCCATTTCTTTTATAGAGGAAATTCTTGGCTAAAGTATAGTGCTTGGGCTAAATGCATATTAATGATCACTAGTTCATTCATGAAGAATACGTCTTTATTCATGCTACAGATAATTTTGATTTTTTAAAAAACAAAATAATAAGGATAAAAATGTAAAAATCAAGTTATCTTTTGTTTGTAATCACTATTCAGTGCCTCTCCCACTCCACCCCATGCCTGGTGATAAGTGGGAAACAGCGCCCTCTACCTGTGCTCTGTGTGTATAATTCAAAGGATTCCCACTCCACCTTAGCCCATTAATCTTTGAGACTTTCCTTTATTTACCTCCTTCTAAGGTCTATGGCTTTCCAAGAAAGTACTGAATTGTAGATTCTTGGCGTGGGCACAAGACACAGGGTGACATGTGGTGACCACTTGCATGTCCTTAAGTCTTAAAAACAAGTTGCCGTTCACTGAACTTTGCTGTGTATTTTGCTCTCCAAAAACTCCCTCAGCCACTTCGGACTACTTCCTCTTTACCCAAAGAGTGGGGACAAATTCAGGACACACGAGTTCTACAAATGGATGTATTTACTTCTGCTTGTTACAACCCACCTTCTTTTTCTTTTCTTTTCCCCCCATTTATTTATTTATTGGTTTTTTGAGGCAGGGTATCTCTGTGTAGCTTTGGTGCCTGTCCTGGAACTAGCTCTTGTAGACCAGGTCAGCCTCAAACTCACAGAGATCTGCCTGCCTCTCCCTCCCGAGTGCTGAGATTAAATGCGTGCACCATCACCACCTGACCACAACCCACTTTCTTAAAATATCCTCCTAGAAGAAAGAAATACGGTGTTTTTTAAAATTATGTTTTTCACCTGAACTCAAATTTGAACAGAATTCAGGAGCACTTCCTTTGTAGTAATAGATCCTATTTTTTTCTCCTTATTTTTTTGTGAATTGAAAGTACTAAAATAAAACTGTACTTAGATGATTGCTTTCTTCTTTAATTTTAAAAATGTATTTTGATATAGGATTATATACATAAGCCAATGTTGTTTATTTTAACAATTTATAGAAATCTTGACATTACATAATCAGTCAGTTATGTATTAACTGCAAATATTTACTGGATGTGAACTATATGGATTTAGTCTCTTAAACATGCAAATAAATAATAAAAAAAAAGAAAAAAACATGCAGGGTCAGAAGGCAGAACTCTCGTGCACAGAGAGCAGGTAGCTTGGGCTCTGTAGGGTAGTCATCTTGTCTGTTAATCTGTTCTGGGAAAAAAGAGGAAGGGAGGAAACGAGGGAGAAGCTGGGAAGAAACCTAGTAGCCTCTAAGTCCCTCTAGTAGCTAGCTGTAGTCCTCCCCAGCTCACAATGAAGAGCAAATGAACTTCATAATCTATACATTTTTATCTTAGCTTTGAGATTCTGCTCTTTCCACTCAATTCCTGATTTTATCAAGGGTTCTATGTTTTTGACGGAACATGATGATTAAACACAACTAATTATCTGTGTAAATCAGTTTTCTCAGTATCATGAACTTAAGAAAATTCAGGAATACTGCAACTACTATCTGTAACTTATTTTCAAACTGCTTAAAATATAAATTATTCTCATCATTCTCACTGACTTGGTAGTTAATTTATCTTTATTCCAACATAAAGAAATCATTTGTTCATAAAATGGTTACAATTTTAGACATTATTTATGAAATAATTTTGGTAACATTGCGTGATAAAAGAGTATAAATTTAAAATGCACTTGAATTCTGCCATTTTCTGACTGTGACACATCTCACCGTCTGTTCCCTAGAACTCAGGGCGGGTTTGGAGGACCCAAGCCAGTCTGTAGCTCTTCAGGTTACACACACAAGGCTTGGGCGGGGTCTTCAGGCTCAGGGACTGCTCTGTGGACTTCTGCTGCTTCTGACACATTGCTGGGGAAATCTAGTTCACATCAATGCCAACGGAGGCTGAAAGAGACAAGGCTCTGACCTCTGCTGTGCTGAACGGCTTGTTATGCTAGAAACAATCTCACCTGCCAATAGAGCTTGCATGTGGCCTGACCTGAAGACTGTCAATCTTCCTAGTCCTCCTCAAGAAGACAGGAATGAAGTCAACCCCACCCTTCAGTAACAAAATACCAGTATGCTTATTTATATCCTTTATCCTAAATCACAAAAGTTTGACCTAATAACAATTTATTTATTTCTTTAGGTTTTTCTGAGACAGAGTTTCCTCTATTACTTTATATTTCATGGTATATTTCAACTGGAAAACAAAACAAAATGAAACAAAAACCTTCTGAATTCTTTCTTACTAGTGAAGATATTACTGACATCTGGATAGCCTTTAGTTTTTATAATAGGTAGCTTTTATAAAAAAAATTATTTCCTCTCTGTCTTAGACCTTGTTTTACGTCAGCAAATCCAAACACATTTAAGCAATTTAAATAATAGTATTTTAATCCGTGCATCACAAACACACAATTAGAACTTAAAAATGTTAAAGATACTGTCTGCTAACTTTTTGAACTGAATAGGTTGAAAAACAATTCTAAGCTTCAGAAGATGGGGGAGGTCAGGGAAAAGAGCCTCAGTCAAAGCCACAGGATGCAGTTCAAATAGGTCACCTTCAACTTTGTAACTTTCTCTAAGAACAAAAACACAAGCCTAGCAACACTGTGCAGCCAATCACAAAGCAGACAAACAAGAAGGGCTCCACGGCTCCAGAGACCAAGGAGAGCCAACCTTCTATTCTTTTCTTTTGAATTATACAGTGTCAGATGTCAAAGCAGAGGGCAACTTAGAAAACAGGATACACTGTCTCAGGTTAGAAGTGATTGATAAAAACCTCTTCTATTCTTGATAAAACACATTAATGTTATACTAATAATTTACTTTATTATAGCATATTATATATATATATATTAAAATTGCCATTAAATTAGTGCATTTTAAGTAAAAATATAGGATCTGTGGGAAATTTTCTTTCTTGGTATAGATTGAAAATTAGAGTAAGAAGCTCTAGAATCTATAAGAAATTATTCTTTTTTTTAAATTCCCCAATAACTTCCAAAATCTATAGGTGGAACTTAACTAATTAAAGACAACAGTCTACATCCAAAAATATAAGACATGTGTAAAAACAACCAGATACAAACACAACCTTCAAAATAATCTGAACCACAGCAGGGTTCTGCCGTTCCTCCTCTTCGTTCTATTGGTATATAGCCTCTTTGGAGAGGTTTCCTGAGGGGTCTGAATCGGCTTCACAGTGTTGTGATGTCATTGTTGTGTATAGCTCAAACCTCAGCATTTTCTTACACCGACAGGCTAATGTACGATACTGACAGAAACACAAACAACAGTTAACAGTTTCTTCCACTTTGCTTTGTCTTGCCAAATTTAGAAAACATTCCACATCTGGGGCTTTTGTATACGTGTATGTGCATGTGTGTGTATGACGTGTGTTGTGGGCACATAGGTCATGGTGTAGGTTTTGTGGTACCTGGGTGGGAGGGAGCGTGGGAATCAAACTCAGGTCACCAGGCTTGCAGTGCAAATGACTTCACCGCTGAGCCACTTCACCGGCCCTTGATGTCTCCTGTGCTTGAGACACGGCTGGTTGTAGACCAGTTGCCTGGTATATAGGAAACCATGAGCACCACTGCCAACCCCTGCCAATTGCTAGTGTCCTAAATTGTAATATTTAGGAATTGTTGTGATCTTCCATTATTTCCCAGATTTGTCAGACATGTTAAAACACAGTGCAGGAAGAGAAGAAAGAAAGATAAAAAAAGAAAAGAAAGAAGAAAAAGTCTGCCATTTCCTTTGAAAGCATATTCTCCATGCCCCCAAAGGGTGGGCGGCATGAACATTTGGAAGCACTGGCTTCAGCTTCTTTACAAGTTGACATATCTTTATGTTATTTTTCTCTCCTAGCTGTCACAGAACACCAGGCCACCTTAAGTTAAGACAGATGGTAACAGCACATGGGGGAAAGAGACGACTATGTGGAACTCTGGTTTTCTTTGGCTTCCTACCCCTTAATAATTCATTTCATTGAAACATAACTAAAAGCTTCAGCAATGTAGCTCCGATCTTCACATATTCAACCACTGTTAGGTAAGTATCTTTTATGGGGCATGTCATTTGTTCCATTTTCTATTCTTTGAGAATAAGATGAATAGCTTTTGCCTTTCTTTCTTTTCTTCTTTGTCTCTTTAGGTCCAGTGGTTCATGGGGATGGAGCCCCATGCCTGTGGAGATGTCAGGCAAGCGGTCCTCCTGAGCTCCATTCCCAGTCTTTGGGTTCTGCAGATAGGTTCCCACTGGGTCATTTGGCCCCATACTGGCCTCCCTCCCACCTTAGGCTCAGCTCCTCAAGGGTTAGGATTGCAGGCATGAGGCACCAGGCACGCAGCACCAGGCAGACCAGGAGTGCCATCAGCCTCTCTTCCTTCCTCCTAACTTCCTGTAGTGATCCACCTACATGAAATACATTTGCTCCTTACGGGGGCACCTGGGCTGAGGAGCGCTTTACGGTATAAAAGCAAAGAGGTACAAAGGATTGAGAGAACACAATTTCATGTTCATGTTGGGAGGCTGACTGCCCCCTTCTAGCGGTTAGATACGTGAGGACCAGCTTACACTGCACTACAACGCGGATATATGGTAACATTTGACTTCAGAGGTAAACAGATACGCTATCTCACGATTTCAGATTTGATAATATTAAGAGAACTGCTAAAATACGTAGTCAGTAGGTCCCAGGCACTTTTCGAACCCTTCCATCTGCTTTAACTCAGTTAACGATGGTAGAAGCTTTGGCAGATGCTGCCAGAGGCTGGGAAGGTTACTAAGTACTTTGGCCAAATCGACACAGCCTGCATGGAGCCTGCAAGAAGGGAAGAAAACATGGCCTCCCAGGCATGTTCTTACTTTTCTTCTTTTTTTCTTTTCTTATTCACTACTCCAGTGAGCATGTGTCCTTCACGAGAGATGTGGAGGGACAATACCCTGGTTGTCACCATCCTTTCCAAGTTCCCTTCCTGCAGTGGCACTCTTCCTGCAGTCTCTGACAGATGGCATCTATATTGTTCAATTACATTTTTATTCACTCATTTGCACGCATGTGTGTGCACACAGGCACATGCAGAGATTAGACTTGCAGGAAGTCAGTTCTCTCCTTCTGCACACATCGGTCCTGAGGCTGGAACTCCGGTGGTGAGGTTTGCTGACAGTGCCGTCACCCACTGAGCCATCTCACCAGCCCTATGTACAGTTTTAAGGCATAGGTACAGAGAATCAATAAATCTCCTCTGGTCTGTACTGAGAGTACATTCTGTTTCAGATAGAAGGGTTTGGGGATCACGTCTGCAGTCATATGTTTATCTTACTTTGAACTAGTTGCCGTATGTATGTAGGAATCTAAGATATATTCCCACTGTGTTACAGGTGCTTCACATAAAACCCTGGGGAGGAACCAACGCAGCTCATTCTTACAAGAAAAATTAAATGAATACAACTAATTTTAAAGTAAATAAAATGTAACATTACATATCAAAGAAAAATAGAGATAAAGATTTAAATAAATGTTTTCTAAAACTAAGCCATACATTTTCCCCACTCCCCTTCCTTCCTCCTCTCTCCCCTCTACCTTCCCCTTGCCCCCATGCTCCCAATTTACTCGGGATATCATGTCCTTTTCTCCTTCCAAAGTGAACCCATGCATGTCTCCTAGGGTCCTCTTTGTTGCCTAGGCTAAATAAATAATTATCGAAGTTAATTTTTACAGATTTAAAACATGAAAAAATTCTCCAGTTTTCCTAGGGTCTAAGTATGGCATTGCCTACTCAAAGCAGTGGGATAATTCCGAGTGAGCTAGAGAATTCAATCTAGGGAGCACAAATGTGCATATGTAGACACACACTCACATATACACACCACTTGATATGGTTCCCTACACTTCTGAAGATGGGATTGGGAGAAAATTATATGTTCACTGTAGATATTGACTATTATTGTACCCTAATTTATTTTTTAAAAAATCTCAGATAGAATCTAGTAAATAAGTTTAAAATGACACAAAATAAATGCCAGAGAATTTATATACTGAAATATATATATATATAAAATACTATTACACTGAGACAAAAAAAAAAACAACAAAAAACAAAACAAAACAAAACAAAACAACCCTTTGGTCTGGCTGGGTGGTGGCAGGCTAGCCTGGGATACATAGAGAAACCCTGTCAAAAGACCAAACAAACAAACAAACAAAACCCCCACAACTTTGGTCTGCTTCCCCGGGAGACAACTCACTTTTTTTTTTTGATAGGAAACTTGAACGAGGGGCTAGGGAGGTGGCTCGTGGGTAACACACTTCCCTTGAAAACGTAAGGGCCAGACCTTGGACCCCAGCACCACATAAATGCCAGGTGGGTGTGGTGGCCTGTCTGTAATTCCCGCACTTAAGAGGCAGATCCCTGGAATGAGCTGGCTCGCTAGACCAGTCCGACTGGCAAGCACTGGGTTCATCAGAGAGCCTGCCGAAATATATAAGATGGAGAGCCATGGGGAAGACACCAGTCAGCCTCCAGCCTCTATGCACACCTATATGCTCGTGTGCCCACACGCATGTGGATATGTGCACACACACAAGCATGCACACACACAAGCATGCACACACACACACACATATCAAAGAGAAAAAGAAAAAGAACAGTACAACAAGCTTGCTTATCCAGTTTCTAAGCACATGGTAATTTAGAAGGGAATACACCATCTCCTCTGATGACAGAACAGAAAAGGACAGTGGACTAGTGACAACAGAAGAGTCAGAAAACATTACTCCTTAAGTGTACCTGAAAGTACTATCTCACAGGTGAGGTTAAAAAACAGGTCTATAGAACAATAGTGACTGGCTCATGCCATGACGAGGCATCTAAAAATATTATGTAAGAAATATGATATTAGAAGACTGAACTGGAAAATAACAAAATCCAGACTGGAGACAGCATAGGGGCCAAGAGCACGCATAGCTCTTCCAGAGGACCCCACATGTGGCTTAACTACAGTTCCAGTTCCAGGGGAATCTAATGCCCTCTTCTGGCTTCCATGAGTACTGCATGCACTTGGTGCACAGACATATATGCGTGGGAAACCATCCAGGCACATAAAAAATATATGGGGCAGACTGGGGGTGGAGCTTTGGGCCTCATGGCACAGAGCGAGCACTACACAATAGGCTCGGTCCTTATATTTTAAGCCCTCTCTATTGTATTTGGTTATCAGTGGGGAAATGTTATTACTTGACTTTTCATCACTGTGATGAAATACTTGACAGGCTCCACATGAAGAAAAGGTTTATCTAGCTTAGAGTTTCGGAAGTTCCAAGTCCAAAATGGCACAGCACATGCTGGGCAGAGATAGCCTCTTGGCTTCATAGCATCTTCACAGCATGGTCAAAGCACAGACAGGATGCCAGCCCATCACTGGGTGGAGCCAGGCTTGCTCTTTTGATAACTATTCTCCCGGGAGAGTAACCTTATCTCGTTCCCATGCACACCCCGGATCATCTGAGATCCGTCACAGGACCTCACCTCTGAAGGGTTTTGCACTTCTTCCCAATACTGTCATCATTCTTAGGACTAAGCATTCACTCAAACTCCTGACAGACACACAAAGCCAACACACAGCATGGAAGAATAAAGAACCCTTAACATTTTATTGATTTATTTATCTACTTATCTATTTTGGGATGTGTACGCATGTGTTCGTGAGTATGGAGGACTGGAGTTGACACCAGTCTTTCTCTGTAATGCTCCACTGTGTTTGTTGAGGCAGCTACCCTTTCCAATTCGGCTAGTCCAGCTACACAGGTACCCTGGATTCTATCACTGTCACTGGGATTACAAAATACAGCCAGCTAGGCAGTGGTGGTGCATGCCTTTAATCCCAGCACTGGGAGGCAGAGGCAGGCAGATCTCCGTGAGTTCGAGGCCAGTCTGGTCTACAGGAGATAGTTCCAGGACAGGCACCAAAGCCACAGAGAAACCTTGTCTCGAAAAAACCAAACCAAACCAAACCAAACCAAAACAACAACAACAACAACAAAGAAACCCCAAAGTACAGCCAAGCCTGCCAGATTTTCACAACGAATCTTTTAAAAGGCTTCAAAACAGGTGGTTATTTCTATATATATAAAATAGCTCATAAACTGAATAATGAAAATCAAAACTAAAAAAAACAAGATAAAACAAACAATACTGGAATCACACAATGGTTTCTAGAGTAACCCAAGAAGAGACACCCTTCGGTTGAGTTCAAACATTGTATACAGTTGTCTTGGTGAGTTTGAGGCCAGCTTGATTTACATAGCGAATTCTAGGGCAATCAGAGCTGCAAACTGAGACCTGTCTCAAAAAACAGAACCAAACAAAATAAAAGTGTAAATTTGGAGTCCATGTAAAATGAAGTAAATGCACTAACTCTCAATGCAGATGTGGAGTCTAAATCACTGGTAACTGTCTAAAATTCCTAGCCACTCAGACGCCTGCCCTGCAGCAGAGCCTTGGCGCATGAGGACAAGAGCAGCCTCGTGCACAGTGAGTTATCTGGCACGTCAATCTGCACGGTGGAAGCCGTGACTCTGGGGGCAGAGGAAGAAGAATGCTCTCAACGTTGGAAGGAATTCCAGAGACCTGTGACAGCGACCCATTATGTCCCATCTTAGAAAGGCTTCTAGCCAAGGGTGACCAAGTTTAGCACAGCAACTGGTCTCCAGACGTAATACATTTAACTCACGCCAATTATGCCACTCATAATCCGTGGGCTTTTGCTACGTGAAATCTTTTGCTTGAGTGCGAGATATTGCTTAAGATGCTGTTAATTTTCAAAATGTGACCCCCTCCCCCCAATCCAGCAGGGCCTTTCTATTGTTTTCCTTACTGAGGAAGAAGAATGTACAAGTTACATGCTATATAAACTTGTACCTGTGCTAGTCTGTTTTCTATTGCTGTGATGGAAGTAACTTGGGTAGGAAAGAGTTAATTTGACATACATTTCCATGTCACAATCATCACCAAGGAAGATCAGGGCAGAAGCTCAAGAGAGAACCTTGGAGGCAGAAACTGAAGTGGAAACAAAAAAAGAATAATTTGTACTGGCTTTGCTCTCCAGAGTCTCGGTCAGATACTTTCTTATATTTCCCATTACTGCTGGCCCAGGGGTGGCACCACCCACAGTGTACTAGGTCCTCCCACATCAGTCATTAACCAATAAAATCCTCCACAGACTTGTCTGCGGGTCAATTGGATGAAGGCATTTTCTCAGCTGGGCATCTCTCTTACCTGAGGATCTGAGTTTGTGTCAAGTAGACGAAAAACTAAGCAGCAGGACATCCAGCTAAGCTGTGCTCTGGTGAGCCTCCCTGCCCTTTCAGTGTGGTTTCCGGATGTACTCAGTCTGACAGACAATGCACCTATGGTCTTCCTATTAGGGTAATCAGGCTGGCGATGCAGCTCACCAGTGCAAGGCTTGTCTAAGGTGCCCACCCTCACCTGCAACAAGTGATAAGTGAAAATACAACAGGCTTTTAACATGGCCACACCCTTTTCTAATACTCAGTCTCAGATATATGTGCTTATTACCTCAAATTTTCTAGTCTCCAGTCTCATAATAACGTGAGTAAGATAAACCTCTAGCTCTGAACCCTCGGCCTGACAAGAAAGTCATTGTTAAAACCTTGTCTCCCAAGAATCTGGAGTAAGGAGAGATATGACAAGAATAAGAAGAATGGGTTCTGGGAAAAATATCAGATGAATTTTGTAGGATTGTCAATGCCCACAAAGGCATGGCCGATGCTTCATGCCCAGAGCACTTGTACTACAGTGCACAGCACTAAGTACACTCTTGTCTGTGCATGCAGAGTATACTGGGAAGGATACCAGTAGCCCAGGCCTCTGAACTGTTTCATGTCTCAAAGGGTTTGACTCCAACTGGTCAGAATGTTTTCACCTGAAAACTGGGAATAGGTAAGACAGAGGAAGAATAAAACTATTCAAGACCCGACTTTCTGAGAAACAGACCACAAAGGAAATGGAATGGCTGAGTCCTCAGGATGTTAAGGATTTGGAGGAAACATAACAATTCACATTAACGAACAGGGTTCTACATAGGAACTATGAAACAAAAAGCAAATGTATGTAGTTTGATGAGGCACAAATTAATTTCACAGGGTGCCTCACAATAGCCTTGTGAGACAGAGCTCGTTATTCTCATACTACCCATGAAGAAACACGTCACACACGAGATCACAGCAGATGTACAAATCATATATGCAGCTTTGTTCTGATTTCAGGTCTGGTGTTTTACTCTTTCAGTACCAAGTTTAGAATGGAGCTCCAGGGCTTGTTCCTAGAAAGTGCTCAATCCAGGTGATGACTGTAAGCACAGGAGGAGATAGAGGAAGATACTTGGAAGTGTGTGTGAGAAAGATAAAAGATAGGGCTCAGAGAGGAAAGGCACAGAGCACAGGAGACACTGGGTGAACTGAAGATGCAGGAAGGAGCCTTGCGTCATATGAAATCAAGGTCAATTGTAGGGGCTTAGAAAACCAACCAAAGCCATTAGATCCGGCAGGCAGCAATGACGAAGCCGTGATTGTCCGCGGTGAGCTCACAGCAAAGGGGATTTGTGCACTTCTAAGGAAAAGTAGTGAATCTTACTGTTCTTCCTCCTTGCCCGCTTCCTCTACATCCCACCGAACTTCAGCCCACCCACAGACTGAAACTTTCCTAGATTTGTGTACAGCCTCTTCCCACTTGGCATCAAGGTTTTTTGCTCAAATCCTGTTCACCGCTCAACTTCAGTCTTAGTTAGAAGACAGTCATGGGGACCTTGGTCCTCCTTTTGTGAGTTAGTTAGACCCTTCTCAAGTTCTCCCACTGCAGGACTTAACTCTGAACACTGCAATTGTAGACTGAGTTCCTTGAAACAGGCTGGGAAATAGGCTATTTCCCTAACATTGAATCTCTTAGCACACGGTGAGTTTATAATCAGAACACAGATGTAGTGGCTAACTATTCCTACGGTTATATGGGCTGGTGAGAAGACATAACATATGCAATAAGTTAAAATAAAAGAGTAAGTAGACTGAAGGATTGCCTCAGTCTCCATGAAGGGCCTACACACATAAACCCATTAATAAAAAATGAACAATTCTTTAAAAATTGTTTGCCAGTCAGAAGAAAATTTATTTCACCAAAACGTTTTGCTTCTTTTTATTTTAAAACTAAAACAAGTACAGACAAACATGGCTTTCTTCAGGGCAGTTTTTCAGAGATGTTTATAAATAAGTTGATTTTCATTGTAGTTATTCACTTGCAGATAAAATACTTATGCCATGCTCTTTCTGCCATGGCATCACTGTTCAGGCATCTTCCAAGCGTAAGGCAGCACAATGAGGCAGAGAGTATCAGAACTTGAAGTAAAATCTGGGTTCCATCCTCAGTACATTGTTTTACCTCATTGTGCTTTTCATGTATAAAACTGAGGTGGTGGACTTCATAGGGAGGTTCTATGCCAAGAGGTGCTGATCGCAAGAGGCTGTGACAAGTATTTAACAAGTTGAGAGCCACCAGTATAATACCTTTTGGGGAGCCCCATTTCGCAAAGTCATGGGGTTATTGACTGTAAATAACTGTAAAACCAGTTGTTGACTGGTTGTTCCTGTCCGTAACCTTCTCAAATACCGTCTTTACTTCCCTAATAAGAACAGCTGTGGGGGTCTTCCTACATCCATTTGGTGGTGTGTTTTGCACTTACTGGGCACACATATAGCTATGGGTGGTGAGGAAGATGATTTCTCATTAATGTGTATAATTTTGATATATAGGAAATATATTAGGATATGCTTCCAAGCTAGAGTTTTTGACCCACAAGGACTGTAAGACACTCAAGAGCCTGCTTTGTTCCTTTTACTCAGACTAACACAAGAAAATAACAATTACTCCTCAGTCTAAGACAAAGCACACCCTTAGCTCATTTTTACCTCAGATCAAGTTCAAACTAGACCAAAGGTTTTTGTAAATGAATCATAAGTTTAAAACTTTACAGTTACACACAAGGTCAGAGCCACAGGTGGCTAATCAAGGTTATTAACACAAAGAAGGCCTAAAAAATCATGCCAATTCTTCGTTTGCCAAGTCTAGCTGATAAAAGAACTATGTCTCATAGCTTATCTCGCCAGACGCTGTGCCCCAACCTTCTGGTCACGGTCTTACTCCAGAAACCTTGAAACTTTGCGTGGCCATGGTAAAGGGCTCTGACCATTATTGCTCACCCAAAGGAATGTGCTTTTTTTTGATCAATGAGATATAACTCTTATAATTTTTTATTATTGCTTCAAGCCTCCTATAAAAAATGTATTTAAGCCAGGTGAAGAGAGAAGTTGTAAGAATTGAAACAGAATTAGAATAGATAGAACATGTCTCAACATGTATGTGAGTTCATTCCATACCCCTCAGATAAGAGACCATGTGCTATGCTGTGTCTTCTAACTTGAACCCTGGGAGGTAGTTTTGGAGCTGAACTCGCAAGCTACTAAAACTTCTCAGAACACGGTGTGATGATCTGCTAAAGACAAGCAAGTTGCTGTATCACAGAGCCAGAATGTTGGTATCTTCATACTATCGTGGTGCCACGTGCATGGGGGAAAGAATAATTTACAATAAGTTAAAAATGTGCATTTATTTAATATGGCCTCTCATGTTCCATCTATGCTTCCATACAGCAATAAAATGACATGCAGATGGACTTTACTGTTAATCATTTTTGAAGAAGCAGAAGCAAAGTAGAATGACTCAGAGTATTAGCATTAGAACTCAACAACCTGATCTCTCCTTGCCTTAACTCTCTCCACCTACACAATGGGGGATGACAATAGAGTGAGAGCCACAAGGTTACATTAGTGGTCAGTAAATACGACTGCGGGAGTACAAGTCTGTAACCCCAGTGTGGGAGAGTGAGACAGGATCCTGAGGACTCAGCTAGTCTAGCAAACTGCAAACTCCATGCTCAGTGGAGAGACCCTGTCTCAAAACAGAGGGTAAACAGCAGAGGAGTGCTATCTGATGCCTAACTCTGGCTTTCAGAAGGACACCAAGAGTAAGTGCACTTGCATGCCCATGTGTGTGCATACACACAGCTAAGACACACACAGTGAAAGGGAGAGAGAGAGACAGAGACAGAGAGGGGAGTCGGGGAAAGTCTTGTATTGTGTTTTGTGTCACTGGCAGTCTAATAACCCAATATCCTAAATACTATAGACAAAGCTTCAAGTTCACTGTTTTGGGCAGAGCTGGCAGTGCTGGGGATTAAAGTGCAAACCTTATACATTCTAGGAAGCCATTTTACCATTGAGCTGCACACCCTAGCTCCACTTACTTCCTGAACAAGTTTCCCCCTTTCCCCCACCCAATCTAAACATTCTTAGTTGTGGTGTACTACCCAGGTCTTCGTTTAAGTGCAGATTGGGTTTTGTTCTGTTAACTTGTTCCCCATACATCTGTAGCCCAGAATTTTTCTACAGGATAAAAATGAGGGGCTGTACATAAAAGAATGGAGGAAAGCTGACATATGGAATGGTAGGAAGAGTCTTAGGGCTCAGTATGGAGGGACCCCTAGAGACAAAGGCAGAGGTGTGACTCCAGAGCAAAGGGACACACACGGACTCTATGGGGACTTCCCTGGGCCTCTTCCCCTTCACACCATGTGCCTTAGGCTTTCTATTGCTGTGAAGAGACACCGTGACCGTGGCAACTCTTATAAAGGAAACATTTAATTGTAGTGACTCGCGTACAGTGTCAGAGGGTCAGTCCATTATCATCATGGCGTGCTGGCACACGTGGTGCTGGGACTGTCAGTCCTTACATTTTGACTCAGAGGCAACAGGAAGTTGACCGACTGTCACACTAGGGGAAGCTTGAGCAAAAGAGACCTCAAAGCCCGCCCCCACAGGGACACATGCTTCCTCTAACAAGGCCACACCTCCTAACATTGCCATTCCCATTTTCTTTCATACCACCAGACCACATCACACACGAGCATTAGCAGAGCTAGCTTACTCCAAAGCAGCAAGTCCTCCAGCCCAACAACGGCCATTGTCGCTGTCAGACCTTCCTGGCATTGCTAAAGTCGAGGCCTTGAGAAGCTCCCCAATTGCCCATGATTCCTTCCCAATTCCAGGACCCACACGAGATTTCTACCCACCCCTACTGGAGATTCTGCAGAATGGGAAGAAAAAGGAACCTTGGAATTACAGGGGTGAGGGAAGAGCTGTGGGGAAGCAGATATGATCAAAATGCACTGTACAACGTATATGAGTCTCAAAGAAGACGCAAAAGCCATTTCAGAAGCTTAGTTGGCTTTCTTTCTGTAGAAGCACTGTCAGACTGCTGACCATGATTGCTGTACAAGCCTGAGGTCCTGAGTTCAAATCCTCGACACCCACAGAGAACACCCAGGTGCAGATTCTACCCAGTGTGGGGGTTGGAGAAGACAGGAGACTCTCTGGGCTTGCTGGCTACTAGCCTCGCTTCAGGACAGCAAGCGAGCCCATCTTGAGGGAGTGGGGTAAAAGGGACAGGGCAGGATACCTGAGGTCCTCCTCAGGCCTCTCTGCGTGTGCACCTAAGCATATGCCACACCCTCACACCTGCACCTACACAGACAGAAAAGAAACTGCTAAAACAGAAGCTAAATGTCAGGTTTTTGCTACCAGCTCTGCAGTTTGGCAACTTCATGCAGCTGAAATCGCTTTCTGTTGCTGTAGGTTGGCTTTACATTTTGCCAAAGTGAGAAGATCGGTTCAGAGGGAGAAGGGACATAGTCACTCTCACTTTAGACTGTAATCTGTGTGAGATGTGAAAGGTCTAAGCATTTTCATCATCTATGGTGAAGAATGCTCCGCATCAGACATGTGGCTCCACAGGACATGGGTCAACCCCTGCGATGCAGGGGTTTGGCTTTGTGTTACCTGAGGTTTGGGGAAAAGCGAATGTATTAAATTCCACAGAACCGGCGTGGCTGTGACAGGCGTTGTTAGCACTATGACGTCATGCATTCCCCCTTAAGCTGTGGTTGTAGTCTTCACAAGACCACTGGGAACTTTCGAGCGACTCCCTGAGGTTGACTACCAGGGTTGGGGGTTGGGGGTGGGGTGGGGGTGAGGATGGGGGTGCTAGCACAGGCTGAGTGGTGCTTGCCGTTGTTCCCAGTTGGACTATTATTACTCTCGGGATTTTCTCTGTCATTGTCTGTTCACATACAGTTCTCTAACTTAATAAAAATGCTCAAGATAATTATTATGAAATAAGCCAACCACAAATCCAGAAAAGAGGCACAGCGCCCATCCCTGTTAACAAAGGACTTGGGGATGCTGGGCTTTTCTTGAGGTTTTCTTCAGCCTTGGTTCAGCACCTGAGTCAATAAACTTACTGATTTTCTTTGCCTTTTCCCCCACAGACCCCTACCTAGAACATTGCCCACAATGTAATTCTGCTTGTATTCCTCATACAATACAAGAACTGCAGGAGACATTCTGTCTTAGCCAGGGTTCTACTGCTCTGAAGAGACACCACAACCAAGACGACTCATACAAGAAAGCATTTAATTGGAGGCCTGCTTAGACTTTCAGAGGTTTAGTCCACTATCATCATGGCAGGGGCATGGCAACATGCAGGCAGACATGGCGCTGGAGAAGGAGCTGAGAGTTCTCCGTCCTGATCCACAGGCAGAGTGACAGACTCTGGCCTTGGCACGGGCTTTTGAAATCTCCAAGTGCACACCCAGCGACACACTTCCTCCACCAAGACCACACCTCCTAATCCTTCAAGTAGCGCCACTCCCTGGCGGGCAAGCATTGGCTCTATGAGCCTATGGGGGCCATTCTCACATTCTAAGCTATAACCACAAATCACAATCGTTCTCTCCCTGATGAGCTGTAAGCCCAGAAAAACCGTTCCTTTCCTTTATGAGCCACGCAATTGAAGACTGGCACACAATATTACTTTACTTTTTCTTATTTAAAAAGTACCTTTCCAACCAAAATTTTAGATCAAATATTGTTCAGCCAGGTTCTAAGTCCCCTCACCCCCTCAGCACCTGCTCCCACCGCTTTCATTCCCCTTCCCACTCCCCCCCAATGCCTTTCAAATTGGAAAATTGGCACACACAGCAAGGCGTGCATAGAAATGTCGTCAGGCCCCTAAAACCACAAACCCCCACAATTAGCATCTCTGCAGTCACAGTCCAGGCAACCGTAACTCACAGGTGTCTTTGAAGTACTTCATGACATTAAAAATCCCTTTTGCATTAAACAATTCAATTACATTCTACATCCAGTTAATAGCTGATGTAATTGTAGAATTTTGAAGCTTAAGTAATCACTAAATAAACTGATGGAAACGAGGAGTTTAGAGTAAGTATAGATATTCTCATTCTATAGATGACAATATTGAGAAACAGGTTAAATGCATAAATGTAACATCGATTGTCGGGGAATTATTTTAAGGTTTGTTACTTTTGTTTATGCTATGGACCATTTGCGAAGTGATGTAAAGGTGTGTTGTTTTTGTTTATGCTGCATTTGTGTAAGTCTGGGAAGCTGTGATTCTTTGCCTTGTCTAAAGCACCTGATGGTGTAGTAAAGAGCTGAACGTCCAATAGCAAGAATAAGCGGGTCCGGCGGGCAGAGAGGACAAATAGAAGGAGAGATCTGGAAGAGGAGACACAGCAAGACAGAACAAGGGGAGGAGGACGTCAGGGGTCAGCCAGCCACAAAGCAAGAGTGAAAGTAAGAGATACCGGAGCAAGAGAAGGAAGGAAAAAGCCAGAGGCGAAGGATAGATGGGATAATTTAAGTTAAGAAAAGCTGGCTAGAAACAAGCCAAGCTAAGGCCAGACTTTCATAAGAAAGAATAAGCCTCTGTGTGTGATTTGTTTGGGAGCTGGGTGGTGGGGCCCTCAAAAAGCCAAAAGAGTAAAATATCAACAATCGATATATTTACTATATAGTTGGGGTTTTTGTTTTTTGTTTTTAACAGATTTGGATAACCGCGTACAAAATCAGAGCTAACATCAGAATTGGCTAGAGTTAAATCACCACTTTTTAAAAATATGGTTTCTGAGTTGCTATTATTTAAAAACAATTGAAACACACACACACACACACACACACACACACACACACACTCATCAACCAAATCCCCACACAGGAATCAAGGGTAAAATTAGGTATGTAATTATTTTTCCTTTACATATTCAGTTGAGGCTCAAGAAAGCCTATAGCTATCTCCTATTAACAAAAACAAATGTTGCTAGGTGGTGGTGGCACACACCTTTAATCCCAGCACTAGAGAGGCAGAGGCAGGAGAACCTCTGTGAGTTCGAGGCCAGCCTGGTCTACAAGAGCTAGTTCCAGGACAGGCACCAAAGCTATACAGAGAAACCCTGTGTTGAAAAAACAAACAAACAAAAATCTTGTAATGAGAAATTCAGTGTTTGGTCTGGGCGTGTGGCTTAGCTTCCAAAGGGTGAGCTGGGAGCCTGGTCCCCAGTGTGGCAGCTGGAACCTCTAAGAGGCGGGACCTAATAGAAGTGGTTAGGTCATGGGGCTCCACCTCTATGAGTGGACTAAACCTTTTGTGGGAGTGAACTGGGTCTCCTGTAACTGTTCATTAACAAGGAAGAGAATGGTTAAGATGGGGCTTGTTTCTCCTGTTCTTTCCATCCACGCCTTGGCAGTGTCTGCATCTGCTGTCTCCACTCACTTCTCAGCCAGGACACTGCCTCCGTCCAGCTTAGATTCTCCAGTCACCAGAATGGAGAGCTAAAAATATTTGTTTAGTGATGTTGGAAAGTGTTAGAGATATACACCTGACCTTAAATAAACCTCTCCATTTTTGTGAGCCAATCTCGGGCATGTTGTTTCAGCAATGCAAAATAGATTAAGACAGTCAATGAGCCACGTGTAAGGTGAATGCGGAAAAGACCGACGTGTGTACATAGCTAATCTTGAGAACTGGGTCACAAACCAGGGTTTAGAAAGTTCAAGGCCAGTGCTTTGTGAACAGACAACCTGTCTTTAAGTTAGAGTTGTTGGCTTTGCTCAGAAACAAAGACCTAGGTGTGGCCAAACCTTCAATCCCAGCACCAGGGAGGCAGAGGCAGGCCAGCCTGGTTCACGCAGTGAGTTCCAGAACGGCCCAGGATGTTCAAAACAACCAAAATCAAAACCAAACCAAAGCCACGACAAGAAAGCACATAAGATGTTTACTCCATGGGAAACAGAGGAACTCAGTCCAAGAGGAATAAAGCAGAATTGATTCTCAGTTCATATTCACCAAGGGCAGACACTTCCTTGACTGGGACACGGGATAGAATTATAGCAAAAGTATCTTAAGCACCACATTAGAAAATTTTGATCAGCAAGAGCAAATGTTTGCCTATGTCGGATGCCTGAGGAATGTGTCTATTGGAGAAGTCAGCTCCCAAGAGCAGGTTCAGAGCTGAAAGCCAGCAGGCTCGATACTGCTGAACAACGAGGGATTTCCACAGAGGGCAGAGAGAGTGTAACCCAGATAAAAGCTGCTGTTATTTGCAGTGTGTAGGGACGGCACAGGCCGCAGAATGTCATGAAGTCACCATAGCTCATGACTAGGTGCATGTCCAAACATGGCAAGAGCTGATGACTCTTTCAGTTTTGCAGAAAGTCATATTGATGTCCAAGTGCCACAACTCTATTTACCACTTACTATTTGGGATCTAGCTTAATTTAAAGCAACTGAAGAGAAGAAACTGGAGGCTCACAGAGCTGCCTTGTGATTCTTCTTGGTGAGCCAGGCCAGGAAGTATTGAGCTTTGCTCTAACAAGCACAGCGACTGCAGGTCAAGGGGTCACAGTCCTATAACTAGCGTTAAAAAATTCTAACTCAGCCGGGCGGTGGTGGCGCATGCCTTTAATCCAAGCACTCAGGAGGCAGAGGCAGGCGAATCTCTGTGAGTTCGAGGCCAGCCTGGTCTAGAAGAGCTAGTTCCAGGACAGGAACCAAAAAGCTATGGAGAAACACTGTCTCGAAAAATCAAAAAAAAAAATCCTAACTCACCCAATGATATAGAGATGACTTACATTTGCAGATTTGAACCTTGTAGACCCCAAACCAAATATTTTCATGAATGAACAAAGTTTTAATTAGGAGTTTTTGTTGTTGCTTTAATTTTGGGGGACACCCATTCACTTTTTACCAAAACCTTATTGATTTTTCTTTCACCTTAACTAGAGTTTTGTTCGTGCAGCAGGTTGGAAAGCACAGTTGAGGGTTACATCAGAGCCACACAGGGCTGTGGCTGTGGCTGGGATCTCATGTGCGTGTGAAAGGGAGGACATGCCAGGGCCTGGACTGAGTTCACCTCAGGGGAAAGCAGCTAAGTAGAAACACATGGCCTATTGATACAAGCATTATCTCAACAGCAAGAAAACTCCAGTTCAGGGATTAGAGATACTGGGACCGCTGGCCTTCGAGTGTAAGCACTAATGAAAACTGCTCCCTATCTTTCACTGAAGAATTTAGCTGCTACGTTTCAACAATTTTTTTTAAGTTAATGAACAGAACTATGAGAGCGAGGGTGGGAGGAAGAACAGGGTAGAGACGGGAGGAGACGCTGATTGTAACATTTGGGCTTTTGATTTATTAAGTATGGGGAAATCGTTATGAATTTATCATTGTAGCTTTCCACTGTTAGTTTTTAGGCAAACACCCAAGGACTCTTCAGCGACCCCAGAGAATCGCATTTAGGTGTCTGCTGCAGTGGCCACAGTAAAGCAGGGGTCAAAGGAGTCGCCTCCTCAACTGTAAGGCCTTGAAAGCAGATGCGCCGTTAGCCATCTTGGTGGCAAATACATTTTTAAACAGCGCGTTCTCAATCTGCAGAGCAGGTATAGTTCTTTACTGTCTCTCTTCTCCAAGAGCTCAGCTAGCCTGCCAAACCCACTTAAACAGAGACTCGTGCTGCGAAGTAGTAAGTCAAGGAAGGGTTCTGAAGCAGCAAAGGGCAGAAGTTTCCAGAACAATGATAAATTCCAAAGGGTGTGGGAATGACAGGGTTCATCTTCAACGTGTGAATGATTCCAAATGTTTCACTAAGGGTACAGAATCTAAGAATATAGAGATTAGTGCAGAATTGATTACTGAAATCAGAATCCTGGAATTAAACCATATCACAATTCCTTAAATATCAAACTTCTTTAAAATGATCCTGATAGCATTGAGAAATGACCTTTCAAATAGCAGTAAGGAAAACTTCAGATATAATTAATGAATATAGTTGATAATTTTCCAAGCATATAATGTCCTTATACTCAAAAGCCCATGTAAGCCTTTTGGAATACAGTTAACTGTATGAATTTAGAATATAGATGAGTATTTAAGTGCCAGTGAAAATGGGAGGATTTGATACCTAAGATGTGTTTTATTAAACATACATCATAGCAAATGAGGAGCCAGAAAGATAATACAGCTGCAAGCATTTGACTTGTCTGTGTTTTCCTCACAAGAAGCTGAAATAATACAGAAATTGAAATTAATATCCATTGGAGGCTGGATGTGGTGGCGCATACCTTTAATCCCAGTACTTGGGAGGCAGAGGCAGGTAGATTTCTGTGAGTTTGAGGCCAGCTTGGTCTACAGAGAGAATTCCAGGACAGCCAGAGCTGTACAGTGAGACCACGTCTCAAAAAGCAAAAGCAAAACAAAAACCCAAAAAGATCCATTTGCAAAGGGTTTTTTTTTAAATAACAATGTTGTAGAGAAGTTATTCTAGAAAAGAAATACAAAAGCTTGCTTTCTCTATCCAAAGGACCAGAAGGGAATAGTCTAGCAAGACAGAGCATTTTTAGACACTAGTCACTCTCCTGAGGTCAAATGCCATCCCTTCCATCACAATAACAAAACAACTGTGGCCCTACCCACACCCACACCAGCAAAGGCCAAGTGGGGAATGTAAACCTCCATCACTGCTAAGAAGTAACACGAGCTCCCGACCTCAGCTGGGCGCTAGCACTTTGGTTCTCTAGGGCTATGGCAGTCCTCACTCCCCACCATCCCAGTGGAGAAAACTGCACCGGAAGCCTGGCCTTTCACGAGCACCCAGAAGACATCCCTCCCACTCCCTGCCTGGGTGGGGGCAGTGAAAAGGCCTAGGCAGTGTCAGGACTTCTGCCAGTGCCAGAGGTGATGAGGCCGCCTCTACCCTGTGACAGTGTTGGGACAGTACAAAGGCACTCAGGAGGCATCACTGGGGGCCCAGCGGAGAGTAACCAAGAGTTCCCCCAACACACAAAGGCCAAACCAGAAACCAGAACTTCTGCCTTTTCTGGCCAAAACAAGGTTAATAGCTTCTTCTCCTGCTGGAGAGGAGTCAGAAAAAAAGCCAACTATAACAGAATACTTAGATCCAGAGTTTCCCATGTTAACATCCCACAAGTACAGCGTCAGTGGAAAATTACTCTATGAATTTCGAATACGGATTATTTCGATATTAGAATACTGCATAAGATATATTCTATATGCCAGTGGACACACGGTGTAGATGCTGTCTGCTGCATGAGAGGTATTCTATATGCCAGTGGACATGCAATGTAGATGCTGGAAGTATTTTAAAGCAGCCATCGGGCAGATACACCAGGAAGTATGTTCAAAGGCTGGGAAGAAATGGGAACTAAAGCCTCAGTGGGGACCCCGAAGCTGAATGCCCGTGCAGACGGAGGGGTCAGTGCACTGGGAGATAAAGCAGCAGAACCTTCTGAGCAACAGGAAGAAAGCAACAACAAAACAACAACCAGAGAGCAGCACCTCACTGCTGTGGTGAGTTCCCACAACACTACCACAAAAACTAACATTCTTGTCATCAGAATCCCAGAAGGAGAAAGATGTCAGGGCCAAGAGTACCTGAAATGATGGCTGAGCGTCCCAGATACAGTAAAGGCAGTCACAAACTTAAATCTAGGATGAACTCGAAACTGTCAGAATGAATCCAACACTCAAATATATCAGTCACTTTTGAAAAAACAGAAAAAAAGAAATCATGAAAACAGTGAAGGAAATGACACCTGATCACCCACTCACTTGTGAGGCACGAGCTCATAAGCCCAGAGGTCGGAAGGAAGTTGTTTAGCTTTTTAAGTCTTGAAGAAAACAATCTCGTTAACCCATGATTCCATATCCCGTGAAAACATCCTTCAAGGATGATAAAAAAAAAAACACTCTCAGGTTAAGGGGGAACAAAAAAACGAAACAAATTCTTGCCAGCAGATCAACTTGGAAAGAAGGGCTAAATGACATCCTTAAACAGAAGGAAGACTGGAAGAGTGAGCCCTGAACGTCGGGAACGAGAAAAGAACACGCCAAGCAAAGATGCTTTTCAACCAACAAGACTTCCTCCCCTTCTCGTTGGAGAACTTGACAAGAATGAGTTAGTGCCACTGCCTGTAAGGCACTGAAAGAACACAGAGGAAACATTTCAAATGACCCTGAGGGAGGGCAGAGGACATGATGGAGGTCAGGTGCCCCAGCCTTGAACAACCTTAAAGGCACCAAAATCGTAGAATTATGCCCCATCAGTACAAAACCAAACTCAAAACAAGTAACAGGCATCAGGAAAATGGAACTTGAGTTCATCTGGCAACACGTATTGCACTGGCAGATATTGTGGTGGGTAAAATAGGAAGTACTGAGAGAAATTGTAAAAATACAACAAACTGGACAAAAATGAAGACGCAGCGACATCTGGGTGGCACAGGGAGAGCAGAAGGACATTTACAGCTGCATACACATGTCAGAGAAAAGAAAGTTAAAAAACAAAAAACAACTTCTACTCTGCCAGTCCCAAGAAAAAGCGATGTGAACCAAGAAGCAAGATGAAGGGGAAAAAATAATAATAATAAGCAATTAGAATCAGAAACAGAAACAAGAGAAAACCAGTAAAATCAAGTATTAGATCTTCAAAAGAAAACAGTGTGTTTGTGTGTGAGAGAGAGAGACAGAGAGAGAATGAGGGAAAGTCTGCAAATAAGACAAGCCGGGTCAATTCCCACCCAAACCCAGGTAACAGCGTCCCCTGCAGACCATGTCTTTAACACAAGGGCCTTTTAAAATGTCTAAAATGCAGTGTCGGTTTGTGGTTCCATTTCAGGTCAAGAGAAGCCATCTGCCATGAGCAGGCAGCAGGCACAGCCAGCTCCTCCCATCAGGGGCCATCCCAAACAGGCAGGGAATCAGGCAGGGAAACTGTGGGGAAGGCTGTCCTCAAATCCAATAGGTCTCTCGGGAGGATCTTAGAGGGCCTTGAGGCAGGGTCAGAAATGGGATATATACAGTTCCCAGCTGGGTCCCAGGGTCCTTGCTGCTGGTACCTGATAGTTGACGGGGAGCGGTGTGTGTGTGTGTGTGTGTGTGTGTGTGTGTGTGTGTGTGTGTGTGTGTGAAGGACCTGATCCTTGCACCCACTGCGCTCCTCCTGAGGCCGCTGTGACGTCTGCAGCAGGCAGCGGCTCTGACATGGGGTGGTCACCTTCCTTTCCGGTGCCTCCACATCGCCTCTATAGAAGCAGGTAACTGTAGCAGTTGGTCTGCGACTCGGCGCTGTGATAAAGCAACTCGGACTAAATCCAGCATGGGGAAGAAAGGGTTTACTTGGCTAACATTTCCCCATCACACCCCATCACTGGGGGAAGTGGAGGAACCTGGAGGCAGGCACTCAGCAGAGGCCACGGAGGAACTGGCTTACTGGCTAGTTCTCAGGCTCAAGCTCAGCTACATTTAGTAAACTTCCCAGGACCACAAGGCTAGGGGTGCACTGCCCACAGTGGGATGGGTCTTCCCACATCAACCCTTAACCAAGAAAATGCCCAGAGACATGCTCACAGTCCAATCTGATGGAGATAGCTCCGAAATTGAGGTTCCCTGTTCTCAGATGACTCTAGTTAGTGTCAAGGTCACAAAACACAACCAGCTCAAGGTCAAAGACTATTAAGAAAATTGAATTTGGGATTAAAAAAAAATCTTTCATAAAAACTCTTCAAGTCCAGATGGGTTCACTGTAATTTTAATAAAAGAAATGAATATCAATCTTATGTAATCTTTTTTTTTAAAAAACAAGAGGATAATATTTCCCAATTCATTTTCTAAAGTTAAGCCATCAAAGGTGGGGAAGGGCAGGAAAACATCCCTTATAAATATGGTAGATGTGGACAGAATTCAGGACTGACTGACAGAGCCAGCTGCCCTGGCCTGAGAAGTTAAACTGATTAGCAACCCAGTTCAACATCTTACAGGAAAAACCCGTGTATTAAAAGGACGTGAGTCTAACAGGAAGGTGTCAGCGAGTCTGAATTAGATCTGAACCTGAACAGGATTTCGGGAAGCTGAGTCAATGTTATCAGATGAGTGAGAATCCAGAGCAGAGCTCTTGGTTCCGTTTGTTCAGCCCGGGACAAGGGCTAGTAGGATCAGAAACTAAACATCGCTTGTTTATCCCTCCTTCCGGCGACCGAGGCCTCAGAATGCAGAAGGTTACTAATTCCTCCAAGGAGATCCCTTCTTCTGCTGGTCTGAGGTGCTTTTCAGATGAGTGTGATCCCAGACAGAGAAGAGACGAGGCTCAGAGTATACAGAAGTCCCCAAAGGTTTTGTCCACTCCAGAGTTGTCTACCTCGCTGCAAGATCCACGGTCACGTGACAGCACTTCTTTCACTAGTCACCTAACAAGAGTCTGACTCATTCGGTTTGCGCACTCAGTGTTTGCGCAGGATGAGCCAGAGATTCAGAAACAACTTCCTCCTTGGTGAGAGCAGAGAGTGGTATCCCACGGTTCCTCTGGGCTCAAGAATTGGCGGGTGGAAGTTTGACGGCTGCTACTCCAGCATGTCTGCCAAAACAACGCAAAACCCAGCAGCAATGGAGAAAATGTCCACTTTGGGTCCGGTGAGCGGCAACCCAAAGATTCTGGCCCCCTTCCCCAAGTGGAAGAGAAGCTCGAGGGCACAGTTGAAGGCTGTGACCACACGTTTATATGGCCAGATCACTTCAGGTAGCACCTTGAAGTGAGCGCTCCTTCATCTGCCCTGCAGAAGTTGTGCTGCAGAGGCTGCGGGTGCACACGAGGACACACGAGGACACACGGCGGGGAGAAACCCCTTTATGCGCCAGAGTTTGTGTGTGGTAAGCAGTTCACCACAGCTGGGAACCTGAAAAACCACTGTCACATCCCCACGGGCGTGAAGCCTTTCCTCTGTGAGGCCCGGATGTGGCCATGCCTTTGCTAAGCAGTCAAGCCCCAAAACATCTGGTAGTTCACTCAGGAGAGAAACCTCGCCCGTGCCAAGTCTGTAGGAAGGCCTTCTCTCGGAATGGGGCCAGGACTGTGTACTCGAAAGGATCACTTGTAGCTGGGGACAACTGGGAGTCAAGAACAGAACAAGCTTCTGAGTGAGGAAGGAGAGTAGTTTGCCTGAAGACGCTTCAGTATTCAGTAAGTCTGGTGGCTGTGACTCCCCACCCAACCCCTTCGGCTTGGTGGAGAGTCCTTGAGTCTAGCAAATACCACTTCCATCCTGGCAGTTGATGATGAGGTGCTGCCTGAAAGAGCCCCTGGCTCCTGCCTAAGAGCCCCATGGTCGGGGAGGCAGGCCTATAAAGTCTCTGTCTTAACTGGGATAAACCCACAGAAGTTACTAAACCAGGGAGGTTTAACTGAAAGACAGACGTGAGTGTGCTGGCTCCAGGAAGATCAGTTCCGCCCGACCCCAGAGTCCATGACCGGAACAGATCCAAAAGGCTCACATGGTGCTCTAACTAACATGACTCTCTCAACTTGCCTGTATTCATCTTCCCTAGCAGAAAAGAGGTAAGTCTGAGGGCTTCTCTTCAGCCTCCATGTGACCCGGACAGTGAGGCGTTGACTGTGGGCTGGACAGCGTAGCGGCCTCTCTTTTCACTGCAGAGATGTGGGGAGGACTTCTCCAAACGCAAGCGTAAGCACAGGTTGGTGAAGGTTTTCACTGTGGCTGTTCGTCAATCCTCCCCTTCTCCCTTCTCGCTCCCCATCTCCCCTTTCCCCCCACCCCAACCCCACCCCCGTGCTCCCAACTTTTGCCCAACGATCTTGTCTACTTCCAATATCCAGGAGGATGCCTATATGTTTTTCTTTGGGTTCACCTTCTTATTTAGCTTCTCTAGGATCACGAATTATAGGCTCAATGTCCTTTGTTTATGGCTAGAATCCACTTATAAGTGAGTACATACCATATTCATCTTTTTGGGTCTGGGTTATCTCACTCAGAATAGTGTTTTCTATTTCCATCCATTTGCATGCAAAATTCAAGATGTCATTGTTTTTTTACCGTTGAGTAGAACTCTAAAGTGTACATGTGCCACACCTTCTTCATCCAGTCTTCTATTGAGGGCACCTAGGTTGTTTCCAGGTTCTGGCTATTACAAATAGTGCTGCTATGAATATAGTTGAGCAATGTTTTTGTAGTATGGTTAGACATCTCTTGGGTATATTCCCAAGAGTGGAATTGCTGGATCCTGAGGTAGGTTGACTCCCAGTTTCCAGAGAAACCGCCACACTGATTTCCAAAGTGGTTGCACAAGTTTGTATTCCCACCAACAATGGATGAGTGTTCCCATTACTCCACAACCTCTCCAGCATAGGCTATCATTGGTGTTTTTGATTTTAGCCATTCTGACAGGTGTAAGATGGTACCTCAAAGTTGTTTTGATTTGCATTTCCCTGATAGCTAAGGAGGTTGAGCATGACCCAAGGTCAGCTGGACTGGGTCTGAATGAGCATGTGATCAAACTGGACTCTCTGAATGTGGCTGACAATGAGGGCTGACTGAGAAGCCAATGATAATGGCACTGCGTTTTGTTTCTACTGCATGTACTGGCTTTTTGGGAGCCTAGTCTGTTTGGATGCACACCTTCCTAGACCTGGATGGAGTGGGGAGGGCCTTGGACTTCCCACAGCACAGGGTACCCTGACTTCTCTTAGGTCTGGAGAGGGAGGGGAGGGGGAGTGGAGGGAGGGGGAGGGAAATGGGAGGAGGTGGAAATTTTTAATAAATAAATAAATTAAACAAAAAAGAGTATTCGTCCTTGACCCAGCTCTTTCCATATGGTTGAACAATGTCCTGCTTCTGACTTCAACCACAGAACCTCACAAGAAAGTTAAGTTTTCAAGATGCCTTGTTGCCACACTGCCTCTTAAAGATTCCACCTCAGTACTACCTTCTGGATTATGGAAGGGCTGCACTCAAACCACTGAAGATATCGATGGTATCTAAGAAAGAGGTGAAAGAGATAGTTTAAGCCGGACAGGCAAGTGCAATACACAAGAACGGAATCTACAAACAGGGCTACCTTCCTAGTCTATTCCAGCCGCACAGGTGCCGGACACTCCATGTGCTCACAGCTCTCCCAATGAGAGAGTAAAGAAATGTCCACCTGCAAATCCCAAAAGTATCCAAGGAGTTTTAAGGGATTTTTTGTTAATATAAAAACAACTTTTGCGTCGAGAGTATAAACTATATCGATATAAACACAAAGTAGCCATAATTGTCTCTCCGTCTATCAGAGAACCCACTGCTGATCTAGGGCCATGCTCCCCTTCTGACCTTTATCCTTGTACGTGAACACTTGAAGGCTAGACGTCCGTATCAAGTGTCTTCCGGAATGACTCCCCTGATCCTGTGGCTAGCTCACCAACTCACTGACTGGCAAGCAGGTGAGATTCGGTGTCCTCTAGCCTCCCCTCCTCTGGGGGTTACAGGCTTCTATGCACCTGGCTTTTATTTGTTTTTGCTGTGTATGTGTGTATATGTGTGTGCATATAGGAATGTGTGCACTTGTGTGTGCTTGTGTATGGAGGCTGAAGGCTGATGATACCCCGTGTCCTAGACGGTGGCTTTGGGCACCGCACCTTATTTTTTGAAACAGGTCTCTCTCTGGACCCAGAGACAACACCTGATGAGAATGGTGATCAGTGACCTACAGGGATGTCTGTCTCCACTCCTCCTGCCCTGGGGTTACTGATCTGAATTCAGATCCTCACGCCTGTGTGATAGGCACATTACCACCTGAGCCTTGCTTTGTACATGGGTGTTGGAGAATCCAAACTTGGGTCCTCATATTTGTGTGGCAGACACTTTATGGTCTAAGCTATTCCTTAGCCCCTCGGGTTCTTTAAATGCATAGTTTTGCAAAGTTGATAGTAAACATCACTTTAAGTTATCTAGCAAGCCTTCAGTTTTCAATATAATTATTGTTTATCTACTTTCAATGTTACTAAAAATGAAGGTATTCTTTAATACTATTCCTAGTGCAGGTTTTTGGGACAGGGTTCCCTGAAGCCCTGGCTCACCCTAAACTCACTGTAGCGCCATGGATGACCTTGACATTCCGATGCCCCTGTGTGCACCTCTGGAGTAGGGGGATGAGATGACAGGTGTGCACTAGCAGGCCTGGTTTGATGGGGTAATGAGGACGGAACCAGTTCCGTCCATGTCAGGTGAGCACTCCGCCACCTGAGCCAGATCCCTAGTCCGGGCCTTCACACTCTGACCATGTTCTCTCCAGGTACTCAAAAAGCCCTGGGGATACTTCAGTGACATCAGCCTTATATAAAGTTTTCACATTATTCTCTGGTCATCAGTGTTGAACTCTGAATTTAAAGGCAAACTATCTTATTGGAAGCATAGCAGCCATAGTACAGTTTTGAGAGAGAGGGCACAACTCTGCTTCATTGACTTGCTGATCCACGCAACAAATATTTATTGTTGACCTAATATGGTAAGCCACGTTGTCAACTTAAGAAGAACCGACATGGAGTTGGAGAGATGGCTGGGTAGTTAAGAGCGCTTGTTGCTCTAGTCGGGAACCTGGGTCAGCTCACAACAGCCTGTAACTACAGTTTCAGGGAATCCAGTGCCCTCTTCTGCTCTCCACAGCACCAGGCATGCATGCCGCACAAATATATACATCTAGGGAAAAGCTCATCTGCATATAAAAATAAGAAAAAGAACTGAGATCTATTGAGCAGAACTAGACATTTGCTCCCCGAGAGAGCTTATAACCCCATCAAAGAAGGCATCAACCAGTCAACAAATTAATTTAAAATCGCGTATGGATAGACAGTCACAGGTCACTAAAGAAGGTGCACACCTTGACTGAGAACAGCAGCACAGTAGCTGCATGGTTGTACGCCGTGGGATATTTAACTATGAGAAGCTGGGTTACATCTGTACAACGATGTATCCCATTTGTTTAAGCTGCATTTGTTTAATTATGTAAGGATGTGTTGCTGTTTCACCTTGCCTGCCTAAGGCACCTGACTGGTCTAATAAAAAGCTGAAGGGCAATAGCTAGGCAGGAGAAGAGGTGGAGCTGGTGGGCAGGGAGAATAAGTAGGAGGAGAAATCTAGACTGGAGGGAGAAGAAGAAGAGAATGACAGAATGATGGAGAAAGAAAGGAACACTCCCGGGGCCGGAAGTCAGGCAGCCACAAGACAGACAATGAGAAGTAGTGTAAGTAGGAAACGAAGGAAGGAAGGAAGGAAGGAAGGAAGGGAGGGAGGGAGGGAGGGAGGGAGGGAGGGAGGGAGGGAAGGAAGGAAGGAAGGAAGGAAGGAAGGAAGGAAGGAAGGAAGCCCTGAGGCAAAACGTAGATGAAGAGAAACAGGATAATTTAAGTTATAAGAACGGCCAAGAAATGAAAGCTATGATAAGGTCAAGCATTCATAACTAATAAGAAGTCTCCATTTTATGATTTGAGAGCAGAGGATCTGATTCCTTCTGATCTCCTCAGGCACTGGACATGTGGTGTATAGGCATATATGCAGGAAAAACATCACTGATACATATAATATAACTTTTTTCTGGCTTTTCAAGACAGGCTTTCTCTGTGTATTTCTGGCTGGCCTGGAATTACTCTGTAGATCAGGCTGGCCTCAAACTCACAGAGATTTGCCTGCCTCTGCCTCCTGAGTGCTGGGATTAAAGACACAAGCCACCAGTGCCCGGCTAGGAGCTCTAGTTTTAATAATATTATTGGCAAACTATCTGTGTTTTTCTTTTCTTTGTTTTTGGGAGATGGGGTAGAACAAGGTTGGTGACAAATAATCAGTTCTCAGTGACCATTTCCTGAATTTTCTGCTGGTTATTTAGGCCAATGATAAACAAAACTTTCCTTAAACACAGAAGGGCACTTCCTACTGAGAGGTTACTTAGTGGAAGAAGTGCCACGGAGCATGCATGCAGGTCAGTTCAGTAACTGACCCTGGAGTGAGCTCTCTCCTCCTGCCTTCAGGTGGTTCGGAACCCAGGTCGCCAGGCTGACATAGCAAGCTCCTTTCTTTACATGCTAAGCCATTTTGCTGGCTAGAGCTTTTTAACTTACTAAGGACGTTAACTTGCTTCATATATACTCCACCTGTACATGTACTCCACCTGTATATGTACTCCACCTGTATATGTACTCCACCTGTATATATACTCCACCTGTATATGTACTCCATCTGTATATATACTCCACCTGTATATGTACTCCATCTGTACATGTACTCCACCTGTATATGTACTCCACCTGTATATGTACTCCACCTGTACATGTACTCCACCTGTACATGTACTCCACCTGCATATGTACTCCACCTGTATATGTACTCCACCTGTATATGTACTCCACCTGTATATGTACTCCATCTGTATATGTACTCCATCTGTATATGTACTCCACCTGTATATGTACTCCACCTGTATATGTACTCCACCTGTATATGTACTCCACCTGCATATGTACTCCACCTGCATATGTACTCCACCTGCATATGTACTCCACCTGCATATGTACTCCACCTGTATATGTACTCCACCTGTATATGTACTCCACCTGTATATGTACTCCACCTGTATATGTACTCCACCTGTATATGTACTCCACCTGTATATGTACTCCACCTGTATATGTACTCCACCTGTATATGTACTCCATCTGTATATATACTCCATCTGTATATATACTCCATCTGCATATATACTCCATCTGTATGTATACCTGTGTACACCTGTAGTTTGTTGCATCTTTGCGACTTTAACTTTACGGAGATCTAATTCAGCTTTCTGGTAAAGGTTTCCTCTCTGGCATCATCCTGACTCTCAGGCTACACTGACTGCTAAATCTGCGGATGTGTGCTACGTTCAACCTGCACTAGCTTCTCCAAGAACAGACTGCTGTTCTAATACATATGAAACAAGGCCTGGGTTCCGACTAGACCCAGTTCTGAGGCAGGACTCCAGTTCATGCTGGGTTCCGAACCTCAGTTCTACCCGCCGAGAGTTCTGAGGACTCTCTCCTTGGCTTCCGTCCTGGAGGAAACGTCCTCCTACCTCGTCTTTAGACACAGACCAGTGAGGGGAACTTGGGTCTTTAACTCCGACATTTCATTGTTTGCAGCATCTGATCTCCCTCGTTTGTGCTAGTATTCCTGGAGGGGGACCTCAAGTTTAAGGCCACCTCAAACTATAGCAAAATCTTGTCTAAAAAAAGAAAATAATTTTCAGGGTTCCTTTACCTCCTTTAATTTATAGGTTAAATCTCCCCGTAGCAAAATACTTGTTGCTACTGAGAATCCAGGAAGATTAAAAGTAATCTCATCATAGGTCTGGAATGTAGTTCAGTGACAATGTTTGCCTCGTGCATGCCATGCCCCAAGTTCTGTCCTCGGCACTGCCGGAAAACAACAGTACTCACCACCGGCAATGTCCGGGAGTGGCAGACGACGGGCAGCATGCTAACCCATCACCATCCAGGAGTGGCAGACGATGGGCAGCATGCTAACCCATCACCATCCAGGAGTGGCAGACGATGGGCAGCATGCTAACCCATCACCACCATCACCACCCGGGAGTGGCAGACGACGGGTAGCATGCTAACCCACCATCACCATCACCATCCAGGAGTGGCAGACAACGGGCAGCATGCTAACCCATCACCATCACCATCCAGGAGTGGCAGACAATGGGCAGCATGCTAACCCATCACCACCATCACCATCCAGGAGTGGCAGACGACGGGCAGCATGCTAACCCATCACCATCCAGGAGTGGCAGACGATGGGCAGCATGCTAACCCATCACCATCCAGGAGTGGCAGACGATGGGCAGCATGCTAACCCATCACCACCATCACCACCCGGGAGTGGCAGACGACGGGTAGCATGCTAACCCACCATCACCATCACCATCCAGGAGTGGCAGACAACGGGCAGCATGCTAACCCATCACCATCACCATCCAGGAGTGGCAGACAATGGGCAGCATGCTAACCCATCACCACCATCACCACCCGGGAGTGGCAGACGACGGGTAGCATGCTAACCCACCATCACCATCACCATCCAGGAGTGGCAGACAACGGGCAGCATGCTAACCCATCACCATCACCATCCAGGAGTGGCAGACGACGGGCAGCACGCTAACCCATCACCACCATCCAGGAGTGGCAGACGACGGGCAGCATGCTAACCCATCACCACCATCCGGGAGTGGCAGACGACGGGCAGCATGCTAACCCATCACCATCCAGGAGTGGCAGACAACGGGCAGCATGCTAACCCATCACCACCATCACCATCCGGGAGTGGCAGACAACGGGCAGCATGCTAACCCATCACCACCATCACCGTTCGGGAGTGGCAGACGATGGGCAGCATGCTAACCCATCACCACCATCACCGTTCGGGAGTGGCAGACGATGGGCAGCATGCTAACCCATCACCACCATCACCGTTCGGGAGTGGCAGACGATGGGCAGCATGCTAACCCATCACCACCATCACCGTTCGGGAGTGGCAGACGATGGGCAGCATGCTAACCCATCACCACCATCACCGTTCGGGAGTGGCAGACGATGGGCAGCATGCTAACCCATCACCACCATCACCATCCAGGAGTGGCAGACGATGGGCAGCATGCTAACCCATCACCACCATCACCATCCGGGAGTGGCAGACGACGGGCAGCATGCTAACCCAAACTCCATTTCTATCTCTCTTCTCGTGTCTGCTACAGATGTCATAAAAGTTAAAAACTTGACTCCTGACACCTTCTGAGAGACCACGTGACCCAGCGCTGACTGAAGAGATACAAACGGGAGATTGGTAGCGCAGCTTCTTCCCTTGCCTTCATCCCACCCGGAATGTAGGCCGCCTCTGAGATGCTTTCCGGTGATTCTCACCTCCTAACACCACATCCTTGTAGTTCCCCTCCAAATTGTCTTAGGGCCGTGTGAACAACCAAATATGACAAAGATGATATGTCACTTCTAAAACCACACTTATAGAAGTCACCACACTTCTGTCTTGTTCTTGTCTCCTCTCTCCCTGACATCATATAGGTTTCTTTTAGGCAAGTGTTTTGCGGTAGGGCGCTTGAGCACTGTGAAGAGATTCCACCAGTAAAGGACTGACCCCTCTTCCGATGCTCACGTGACTTATTTTTGGAAGCAAATTTTCAGCGTGGCTATCTTTCAAAGACTTCATCCCCAGGTGAGATCTTGACTTCAAGTCCAAGAAAGACCCTGAGCTAAAAATCTCCAAGCTAAGTCCCTTGAAAGCGCTCAGTACTCAGAAACAACGAAAGTGGGTGGATGAATGCCTGCTCTTTCAAGCTAATACTTTCGGTGTCGTTTGATACTCATAAATAGAGAATAAATACAGTGAATTTTGAAAAATAATAACTATTTTTTTTTTACTTAAGGATAGCAAGATCGTTATAGCACCTAAATTAAGACTTCTTGAGAAGGAAGACCCCTGTTCCTTTACCACACGGGCTGTGGCTCCTCCCATTGACATTTGCAGTGGGACACATTCCTCTCGGAAATACTCAACCATTCACAAGGCCCAAATATAGTTTCCAAAGAAAGTGGCCTTTATTCAAGACTCTTGCTTCTCCTCAGAAGTCCACATTTCTCTTATCTTCAGGAGCATAGATATTTATTGTTTGATCCAGACTGTCTTGCAGGCACTCCTTGTATTTAAACAGTGGCTAGGATTAGCTCCTCACCCAGCAACTGATTATAAATTCCTTGAACAGAATGCTTTCTTTTTTAACATATGACTCCCTTTGACTCCCATTTTTAAAAACTCGTTCACTTCCATGTCCTCTGTGCCCCTCTCCAGCCCTGACCAACGCATACAATCCAGCGACAGATTCTAGGCTCTGGGCCCATATGGATTTCTTTGGAGGATAATCTGCTTTATCACACGGACCCTAGGGAAACGCTTCAGCCAAGAGTAGGCAGGGCAGAGCTGTGAGGAGAACAGCCACGAGTTTAGTTCAGAAAAAGCTCTCCTAAGAGCCCAGCATCCCCGCTTCTTGCTGCAGCTCTCCAGACCCCAAGGACTGCTCACACGTCACAGAAGGAACGTTTGGTCTGGCAAAGAAGTAGAGGTGACTGAAACTCAGTGGCCTGGCTTTGTGCCTTCTCAATTGTACAACTGTTCAGTGACAGAGGCTACACAGCGCCAGAAGAGGAAGAAAAATGACAGGAAATCCTGATCCACGTTTGTCCAAAATCATCAAACAAGCCCGGCAACTGGTAGTCACTCTGTGGTAGCTTTTAGGCTGTCAGCAATTCTTGGCAAGTACAAGAACCGAAAATACCGTCAGCCAAACTCTGTTAGGCTGCGCGCGCATGGTCCAGTCTCTAGCCCCTAAGAAGCGTTGGGGGCGGGTACCTGAGAAAGGAAACTTAGCTGGAGTACAGCCTCCTGCTCTGTGAGATAACACACACCAAGATGTCAAGGACACTGAAGAAAAATCAAACTTCAGTTTCCCAATATTCTTTTTTCTCCAGATGGACCACTCTATACACACAAAATTTATAGACAATAACTTAACATTTTAGCCAACCTGAGGAACCATTTCCTACACATTAACTTTTAAAAAAATTTAAACTTTGAGGCCTAAGAAACAATGTAGAATTTTGAAGCCAGCTGAATAACTCCTGGATCCCAATCAGACTTCATAACACAGTCGAGCAGGCAGTGTTGTTTCATAGAAATAGTGATATCTGCCAGTCCAATAATAATCTCTAGTTTTGCTTTTAATGTTTATCCAACGACATCTGTTGGGAATGAATGCAATATGGGCTGCTAAGTCTGGAACAGTTCTTTGATTCTAAAAAGCCATCCCTTCTACGATGGCCACACTCAACGAAAAAAGAAACGGGGAAAAGCGGCTACAGTCTTAATTCTAATCTCTGCCACACAGAAATCCATAGGCTGTTTCTTTGACCTTAAAATGCTGTCATAGTCACGCATTGTGTGTGTATGCGGAATGAAGATAAATTCAGTTCTGATATTTTACGTGTGTGGGGGGGGTTGTGGGGGTGTGCACGCACACTAGCCAGAGAACAACCACAGGTATTATCCTCAGGATCTCCTTCTAGCTTGTGACCAAGCCTTCGCGTGAGCCTTGTAAAGGGACACCAGACTACATCTGATCTGGCATTAACTAAAACCCAAGCAGCTGGGCACACCTGCCAGGGACTTTTCTTAAGTCATTTGAAATGGGAAGACCCACTTTTAATCTGGATTCTTTTTTTTTTTTTTTTTGATGTGGGAAAGAGCCACATTTAATCCAGCTCTTTTGGGATAGGAAGGTCCACCTTTAATCTGGGCAGCCTTTTGAAGAACATGGGAGAAGGAGGTTTTTGCCCTTTGCCTGCTTGCTCTCTCACCCTTGCTTGGAAGCTCCATCCTTTCACTGGCATCGGAGCCCACTTCTTCAGGATCCCAGCGTACACTGAAGACCAGCTGAGACCTCCAGCCTTGTGGACTGAACAACCGTGGATTCCTGGACTTCCCATTGATAGACAGTCATTGTTGGACTAGCTGGAGTACGGCTGTGAGCTAGTCCTCTTTATATATATTCTATATATTCTCTCAGTTATTATCAGATTTATATATATCCTATCAGTTCTGTTCCTCTAGAGCCCTAATACAGCCTGGAGCTTACCAATTTGGCAAGTGGTGGGACAGTGAGCTAGGGATCCTCCTGTCTCTGTGTGTGCCACCAATGCCCAGCTTTTTAATGGGGATCTAAGTCTGATTCTTGTGCTTGCGGACCGACTGACTGATCTCCCCAGTCCTGGTTCTGGTCTCCCCTCTGCTGCCCCTACAGGCCATTCCAATGACATATTAGTATAAAAGTCACAATCTTCATGAGACTTTCCTGCCATTTGAGTATTTCTCCCATTCACAGGAAGGCAGGCCCAGACCCTAACAATGAAGCTGAGCTCTGCCCTCAGAGGAAGGGCCCTGCGAGTAAACTCAGGGACTGCCCCTTTGGGACTGCATCGTGTTCTGACCCACTTCGGTCTCCCAGTCGCTCGCTTAGTTCTCCGTCAGAAAGAGCAGGTCGTCACTGACTACATAGAATACACAGAATAATCTCATTTAAAGTATGCTTCGGTGACATTAGCACTGCTGTCTCAGGCAGCCACAAGGGAGCCTCAGATTCGTTACTAGAAGGCATGGGCTGGAGAAACTTGGATTAGTCATTGAAAGGAGGGCAATTAACAGAAAGCGGAGGGGACAGGAGTCCATCCTCACTGAAGACTCGCCGCTGCGTCCCTGAGGTGGGCCAGGCTTAATCTTCAATGCTCACAGTCTCACTCGAGACTGAGGCTGGGGCTAAGGCTGCTGTCGCTGTGCGTTTTACTGTGCACGGATGTGGGTCCTCCGTGCTTTGAAACCTTCAGGGATGACTTCTAGCACACGTCTCACGTGGCCGTCTTCTGTCTTCACACTTGATCTGTAAACTCCTGCCAGGAAATGCTGCCATTTGCATACAAAGATATTTAAAGTTGGAAGCATGGGGCGGGGGAGTTGAAAGTATCATGCGTCTGCACGTGTGCATGTTAACACATGTGGAGAGCACAGGGAACTTTCGGGAGGCAGTTCCAGCCTGGCATCATGGGTTTCAGGGACTGAACACAGGCTATCAGGATTGCACAGCAATTGCTTCCTGTTGACCCATCCCTGGCATCCAGAAAGTGCCTGCTACAAATTTGCTTGGACTTGAGAATTCTCGAAAACTAGCCACACTTTTCTTATTCGTGTGTATTCATGGTACAAAATAACAGTTTCAATAGGTTTCCATGCATGTACATAATATATTCTGGGTACACTCACTCCACAGTTAGACTTTTGCAGAGGGGGAACCTGATAAAAACCCACAATCAGTTTCATTCTTCCATCTGGTTATGCATGCCAGGTCTGAATAAGCAGGAGAAATAAAATCGTGTCATTTATAATTCCGCATCCAAAGAACGAACTCACATTTATAGTTTATACTGTAGCCTAGGTACAGTGTCGCCCCAACAAGGCTCGTGTGTCGCCCCAACAAGGCTCATGTGAAGGCTTGGCCACCAGCTGGTGGCGCTTTACACTGTGCCTGGTTGCAGGGGTTCTGATCTCATCAATGACCTCATCAAACGATCTCCACTGAAGGACAGGTGTGGGAACTGTAAAAAGTAGTGATCTAGATGGAGGAAGTCGGTTCCTGAGCACACCTATCGTTCCTGTCCGTGCCCCCCCCCCCCCCCCCCCCAGTTATCCACAAGGCTTCAGACCAAAAGAACACAGATCTGGAAATGGAGCTGAATCACACAAGTTTTTCAGGCGTTTGTGAATGGTGACTGTAATATTCATAATGCCTTAAAATACTGACCATTTATTATTAAGGCAAAAAGCCATAAAAATACAATTTACTTTATAAACTATCACTTCTGATTATAACCTGAAGTATTTATTACAGAGACCCCTCTTTGGTGTGTCTGCACAGAAGCCTTGATTCTCTAACGACAGACAAGAGCCTCCGCACTGAGAGAGGTTCCCCCTGAATCTTGGGATAGGCAGGCTGGGTTCATAAAAGAATCGCTACTGTGAGCAGTGAGCGGGAAGACAACAGTCTGCTATGTCCCCTTTAGGACATCTGTATCAGTTTGAGAAATGTAAGACATGAGCATGTGGCATCTGAGCATTTAAAGCTTAATAAAGATGAAGTGAAGGAACCAATCAGATCATCTTCCACTTTCAAAAGTAAGACGTGTGACCTGAATCGGAGAAAAGTTCCTGGTGACGCCACCACGGTGGGAAGTCTTGAGCTGCTCAGGTAGCCGGCAGAGACAAACATACACTAATCTAATCTTCAAAAAAAATTTTTTTTCAAGACAGGATTTCTCTGTATAACAGTCCTAGCTGTCCTGGAACTAGCTCTTGTAGACCAGGATGGCATTGAACTCACGGAGATCCCCCTGCCTCTGCCACCCAGTGCTAGGATTAAGGGCATATGCCACTACTGCCCAGCTCAAAAGTTTTATTTTATTTATTTATTTAGTTAGTTAGTTACTTTTTCAAGACAGGGTTTCTCTTTAGCTTTGGAGCCTGTCCTGGATCTAGCTCTTGTAGACCAGGCTGGTCTCGAACTCACAGAGATCCGCCTGCCTCTGCCTTCCTAGTGCTGGGATTAAAGGTGTGTGCCACCACTGCCCGGCTCAAAAGTTTTATTTTTTATTTTATATGTATGAGCATTTTACCTAAATGCATGTAAGTGCACCACACACACAGAGTGCCTGTGGTGGTCAGAAGAGGGCACCGGAACCCTGGGAACTGGAGTTATGGATGAATGTGAGCCACCGTATGGGTGCTAGGAACTGAGCCTGAATCCTCTGCAGGAGCAGCCAGCGCAGCTGAGCGATCTCTCCACAACCATGAGTACTAATTTTTAAAGATGTGAAGAAGGAAGATGTTGCCGTAGTGAAAGGAAGTACTAAACTTAAAAGTCTAAGAAGATCTACCCAGAGGAGAACTGATTGACTTGGGTCAAAAGCCAATGAAGACTTTTAGTCCAGCAAACAGAAACCACATTTGAAATAGAGACACTAGATAGAATACAAAAGACACTTTTGGGTGTGGAAAAAACCTTCAAAGCCATCGTCTTCTTGGGTCTGATCATTCTGGCACAATAGTAGAAAAAAAGCAACTATATCCCTTTGACATGCTTACTTTTTAAAATTATTTTTAACTTTTATTAGTAGGAATATTTTGTCTACATATAATGTACACAGAGGCCATAAGAGGGCACTTGATCCCCTGGGACTGCAGCTACAAAGGGCTATGTGCCACCATGTAGGTGCTGGGAACCAAACCTTAGTCCCTTGCAAGAACAGGAAGTGCTCTCTCTAAACTGCTGAGCCATGGCACCAGTCCCAGACTTATTTTTAGGATCTACGTATTTGACAACCTTTATTCTAATGCCATTTTAATCTGGTTGTTTTTCTGGTGGATGCCAGATTATATAAATCCCAGACTTGCAGTTCAGTTTCTTATATAACACGACAGTTTGAGCCTCAATCTGTCCTCACCCGTCTACTCCCAGGATGGGGAGTCTGCCTGCTCCCAGGACTCATACATGGCCTGTCCTCCCCATGGTTCATCCCAGGGACCACAAACACACATCTAGACCATGGTGGAGGATACAGGGTAGATGCAGGGGGTACACAGAGCTCTGATAAAAAGGCAGGGCATGCGGGTTTCATGGTGTAAGACCGAGGGTGGGAACACAGCATAGACAGACCATCATATTACAGGAGTCTGCACAGGTCATGAAGCCGCAATCTTGTTCCTGTTTCCATCCAGAAGCTTCTTTTGTTAAAGACGACACAGGGGTCATTGCTTCAAGTCACAAATCTGAAAACATCACTCCGACCTAAAATGTTGCATTAGCTCTCTATTACTGGTGTATGGCTTTGTTTTCTTGCTTTGTTTTTGTTTTGTTCCGTTAGCATGTTCTTTTTGCGACAGTCTTAGTACGTATAGCCCATGCTGGCCTTGAACTACCGCTCCTCCTGTGTTACTCTCCTGAGTGCTGTGATTAGAGGCATGCACCACCCCTAAAGATGCCAGAATTTCTAAATGGTCAACACGGTGCTTCTCAAACTGTAAACATGAATTAAAGTCACCTGGTGGTTAACTTTGGTTTAGAGAGGACATTGCATAAGCTGAGACTCAGTATTTCCAATGCCCTCCCAGCCAATACAATACCGCCGCTCCACAGGCTTGGATGGAGACAAGAGGGCTTATAAAAGACAGTCTTCCTTCAGAAGCTGACATCAACCACCTGCTTAGGAAAGGAGCCTTCCCTCCGGTCTACTCACCTAAAGAGCAGCAGCTTCCACTGTCCTGGAAGATAGGTGGGAGGGTGGGTAAAACTGCCAGGGATTAATAATTGCTAACATGTATCCATTCATTCAATAAATATTTACAGGACATCTGTTTGTATATACCAGTGTTGACCAAGATGGTCCAGCAGTGAATAAAAAGATCTTGATCTTCATGGAACAATTTAGTGATCAATTTAGTAATCCCAAGGAACTTAAAAATAATGATTTACAAAGACCTCAACATAAAGCTGGCCACACTGAACCTCATAGAAGAGAAAGTGGGAAGTACACTTGAACGCATTGGCACAGGGAATCACTTCCTAAATATAACCCCACCAGCACAGATACTGAGAGAAACAATTAATAAATAGGACCTCCTGAAACTGAAAAATTTCTATAAAGCAAAGGACACGGTCAACAAGACAAAACGACAGCCTACAGAATGGGAAAAGATCTTCACTAACCCCACATCAGATTGAGGTCTGATCTCCAAAATACACAAAGAACTCAAGAAATTGGACACCAAAAGAACACATAATCCAATTTAAAAAAATGGAGTACAGACCTAAACAGAGAACTCTCAACAGAGGAATCTAAAATGGCTAAAAGACACTTAAGGAAATGTTCAACATCCTTAGTCATCAGAGAAATGCAAATCAAAACAACTCTGAGATTTCATCTTACACCTGTAGGAATGGCCAAGATCAAAAATACTGATGACAACTTATGCTGGAGAGGTTGTGGGGAAAAGGGAACACTTCTGCGTTGCTGGTGGGAATTCAAGCTGGTACAGCCCCTTTGGATGTCAGTGTGGCGATTTCTCAGAAAATTAGGAAACAACCTTTTTCAAGACCCAGTAATACCACTTTTGGGTATATATTCAAAGGATGCTCAATTGTGCCACAAGGACATGTGCTCAACTATGTTCATAGCAGCTTTGTTTGTCATAGCCAGAACCTGGAAACAACCTAAATGTCCCTTGACCTAAGAATGGATAAGGAAAATGTGGTACATTTACACAATAGAGTACTACACAGCAGAAAAAAATAACGACAGCTTGAATTTTGCAGGCAAATGGATGGAGCTAGAAAACATTATTTTGAGTTAACCCAGACACAGAAAGACAATTATCACATGTACTCATTTATAGGTGGTTTTTAAACATAAAGCAAAGAAAGCCAGCCTACAAACCACAATCCCTGAAAATTTAGACAACAATGTGGACACTAAGAGAGACTTACATAGATCTAATCTACAAGGGAAGCAGAAAGTAGAAAGTAGAAAAAGACAAGATCTCCTGAGTAAATTGGGAGCATGGGAACCTTGCGGGAGGGTTGAAGGGGGGAGGGGAGAGGCAGGGAGGGGAGCAGAAAAATGTAGAGCTCAATAAATATCATTCAAAAAGAAAAAAATTAATGATTTAAACCTGGCAGTGGTAGCACATGCCTTTAATCCCAGCACTTGGGAGGCAGAGGTAGGTGTTATTCTGGTAGAATCTGAGGCTAGTCTGGTCTACAAAGCAAGTTCCAGGGCAGTCAAGACTGTTAAACAGAGAAACCCTATCTCGAAAAGCAAAAATAAACAAATAAAATAATAATAACAACACAATAATTTAAAGAAGTGCGTAGCTAGGAAGAGAAGCACAGCAAGGAACTGAAAGGAAAAAAGTGGCTGTGTGTCCAGAAGATGAGGGTTCGATTCCCAGCACCCACATGGCAGCTCACAACTGTCTGTAACTCCAGTTAAAGGGAATCCAACAGCCTCACAATGACGTACATGCAGGCAAACACTAAGGTACATAAAATAAATTTTTAAAAAAAGAGGTGCAGCTAAAGCAAAGGCAACAATAGATGAGGTCTTCGGTTTGTTTGCATTGCAGTAGTGCCGTGAGGCACTCAGGATCACCTTGAACTTGCTGCCACTCCCACTTCTGCCCTTGGAGAAATCAGTACCATTCCTGGCTTTAGATTTTAAGTCTGCTTGCTTCCTTTCCTTTTTTTAAAAAACCATGTAAAAAGCAAAAGGAGGCACAGTGCTAAATGTCTTACGGAGGTCAAGATGCTATAGCCTTTATTTGCCTGATGATAAAACTGAAGCTGGGGTTGGTAGAAGGGGAAAGGTTGACGGAGGGCCTAAAATCACAGATTTGCCACAAGGAAATAAAGTATGAGGAGATGTAAATTGAAGTTGATTTAAAGATAATAAATGCATATAAGAAGCACCATGTAATGTTTATAAACATATATATATATGCATATATAATGTTTTGTGTATGCTAAAAGACAATTTTTTAATTAAAAATATCCCAAAATAAAACATCGACAAACTGAAACTCAGAATGCTAAGCAGTTTGCCTCAGCAGAGAGCAGGAGAGAAGAGGATGCATGCACAGCCATCCGACAGGAGCAGCGTGCACAGCCAGCCATCCGACAGAAGCAGTGTGCACAGCCATCCGACAGGAGCAGCGTGCACACCATCCAACAGGAGCAGCGTGCACAGCCATCCGACAGGAGCAGCGTGCACAGCCATCCGACAGGAGCAGCGTGCACAGCCATCCGACAGGAGCAGCGTGCACAGCCATCCGACAGGAGCAGCGTGCACAGCCATCCGACAGGAGCAGCGTGCACAGCCATCCGACAGGAGCAGCGTGCACAGCCATCCGACAGGAGCAGCGTGCACAGCCATCCGACAGGAGCAGCGTGCACAGCCATCCGACAGGAGCAGCGTGCACAGCCATCCGACAGGAGCAGCGTGCACAGCCATCCGACAGGAGCAGCGTGCACAGCCATCCGACAGGAGCAGCGTGCACAGCCATCCGACAGGAGCAGCGTGCACAGCCATCCGACAGGAGCAGCTCTGGAACAGGACGAGTTTGTCTGTCTCAGCTTTACTGTGCTCAGCTGGTCTGTGCCTACGTATTCTGGAGTTGAGTCTGGAACTTTCCACCTGGAGCCCGCATGAACAGGAGCGCCTGCTGCTCAGCGTAGGCTCCCTAAGCGCAGTTCCAGCCAGGCAGAAAGAGGGCCATGACTAAGAGGAGTGAGCTAATGTTCAATCGCAAAAGCTTACTTTTCCTGGTTTCAAACTCTCAACTTTCAGGTTTTAAAGGTTTTCTCTAAAACTGTAAGGAAAAATAAGTGTCACAAGCATGTGGTTGCTCGAGTTGTAGCAGTGGTTTCCTGTTTTTCTGAGGCAAGATCTCAGGTAGCCCAGGTTGGCCCTGAATTCCCCTTACAGTCAAGGATGACCTTGAACTCCTCCCCGTCCTGCACCCACCTGCCAGGTGCTGGAATGCTGGGTACACACCAGCCAACTTAACTGTGGTTCTCAATTATTTTTGTGTGTGTATGGGGGCTAATCTTTAAAAATTTGATAAACTTGGGCTTTCCCCCAAAAGTATGTGTAAGCACACACAGTTTTCTATGCAGCTGACAGACACACAAACTCTGGGAAAGCTCAATCTTCCATTCCTGGGCCTAATCTCTGCCCTCAGACCCACTCCCTGCTGAGCAGGAGGGGCTCTCCTTTACTGACCAATCCTAATTATTAGTGCATTGCAACCATAATTCTGGGAGCTGGAGAGATGGCCCAGAGGTTAGGATGACACACACACTGCTCTGGAAGAGAATGTGAGTTTGATCCCCAGTGCTCATGGCAGGACACCTCCAGTGCAGGGGTTCTAACATCGCTGGCTTCCACAAACACAGCACTCATGTGCGCATGGACAGACAGACAGAAACACACACACAAATTATAAAACAAACAAAACACATAGTTACACAAACTGAAGAGACAGCTCAGCACAGCAATTAAGAGCTCTTGTTCCTTTTCCAGAAGACACAGGTTTGGTTCCCAGACCCTATAATGGCCGTAACTCCAGTTATGTGGAGGCCTAACAGCCTCTCCAGGCCTCGCTGGGCATCTGTACTCATATGGCATGTACACACAAAAACTGTAAAAAGGGATATTCAATTCCTTGTTTTAAAAATATAGTGTTGAAAGTGACGGAAAAATCTCTGAATACCAAATTTGTAGCTTTTTAGTCTAACTCTGCCACCCACAGAAGCTGGATGACAGGGGCAAGCCAGACCACCTACCTCTCCCGCTCAGCTTCCTGGTATTAAGTGACTGGATAAAAGCACCGAGTGCGTGGACACATGTGCGTGCGCTCAGACACACACACACACACACACACACACACACACACACACACACACCCCACACACACCACACACTTCATCTAGTGCATGGACACAGATCTGAGAACAGCACCCGGGGGACTTATAAACCAGAATGAGATCAGTGAGATCGACTAGATCAGTGGTCCTCATTCCTCTTGCTCACAGACACCCTGAAGCCTGGAACTGTCTCAGAGACGGGAGGGGTTCAATCTGTGGAGGAAGACACTGACTTCCACCAGTGCGTGGTTATTTTCTGAATCGATGAGGAAATGAAGCCAGTTAAGCTTGGATATTTAATCTTGGACTTGTTCCCTTTCTCCCTTCAGACTCCCTCTACAATAAAAGAAAACATAAATGTTCTTCTCTTGAGGCCTACAGCATTAAAAAGAAAAAGAAAGTAGATTTCAGCTGTTTCAGTTGAGTAAGAGCGCCATCTAGTGCTCATGAAAGCCAACCAGCTGAGAAGTCAGTAAATATCCTGGTGAAGGGGAGGGGTTATAAGCAAATGCAAAATCTATTCGTAAAAACCTGTCTTCATTAACAGCCAGAGTCTCCAAAAGAAAGGTATCTATAAAGAAAGTCAAACATTTTCGGCTGTTTTAGACATTAGTGAACACACACACACACACACACACTAGCAGAAACCTACGTCCTGCAAGTCATTCTGTGCCTATAAACTGGAGCACAGCAGTCCCCCTGTATCCATGGCTTCTATTCCCGTGGTTTTATAATAGTTAGCCGTGGCCAGCCATAGTCAGAAATAAACAATGCTTAAGTTTTAAATTATATGCTATTTTGAGGTGCACTGTAGAATCTCACACCATCCTGCCAGGGGTGTGACTCATCCCCACTTCCAGAGTACCCATGCTATATACACAGCCCACAGGGTGTCCACGCAGTCGCCACCTCAGTGGTGTAGGGCCCGTGTTTAAGGTGCACACACAGCAGTCCCACAGTGACATCACACCCGAGGCACTGAGCTTGTCAGGGGCGCATTGGTAGCATCTGAAATCGCAAAAAGGGAGAGTTCAAGAAGACATCAGGAGCGAGCAGAACCACATGCACAGCGCTCTGTTACCACAAATGGCTGTTCTGCTTGGTTTCTGCAAACTTCACTGTGCAGGAAAACAGTTTGTGTATGGCTGGAGGAAAACGTTTCAGACAACCCACGGGGGCCTTGGAGTATATCCAGAGGATAAGGGAAGATTGCTGTAGTGAGGTCATTGTCTTATTTTAATCTAAGAAGAAATAGATGCACCCATCACACGACTTTTGGAAAATGTGGAAATGCATAAACTCCTCCAAGAAAACCAGCCCCAGTCAGCACTTCTATGGGTGTGGGTATCCACTGACCTGCTTACCTAAAGACTTTTTGCAGACTTTTGTTTTGTTTTGTATTTTGAGACAAGGTTTCTCTGTGTAGCTATGGAGTCTGTCTTAGAACTCGCTCTGGAGACTGGGCTGGCCTCGAACTCAGAGATCCACTTACCTCTGCCTACCGAGTGCTGGGATTAAAGGTGTGCACCACCATCGCCCGGCCTCTTCTCACATTTTAAATAAATGAGCTAGACATGGTAAGGCACAGCTAGATAATCCTAGTTTCTAACCCTTCTCAGGATCTTGAAGCAGGAATATCACAAGTTCAAGACCAACCTGGGCAACTTTGCAAGATTTGCCTCAGATTAAAATTTAAAAATTGGGAGCTGGGCACAATGGTACATGCTTGTAATCCCAGCACCTGAGAAGTAGAAGCAGGAGAATCGGAGTTCAATGTCATTCTCCCCTATGTAGGGAGTTTAAGGCAAGCCTGGGGTACATGAGATCGTGCCTCAAAAAAATCAACAACAACAAAAACAACCCATTAGGAATATAGCTTGGCAGTACAGTATTTGCTCAGTATCTGTAAGAGTCTGGGGTTCAGTCTCTAGGATGGTTCATACTTATAATTCCAGCACTTGGGAAGCTGAGGCAGCAGGATTGTCACAAGTTCAAGTTTAAGATCTGCCTGGGCTACCTAATGAATTCTAGGCCAGCCCATGTTCTAAGCTTTTCTCAAAAATACCAATTAAAAACTTATAAACAACAAATAAATCTGGAAATAGTTTAATTTTTGAAATATTGGGCTGATAAAATTAAAAGCAACAGGAGAAAATGATAGTTCTTAGTAAAATTAGGAGCATGTCCTATGACTGAAGGAAGGCCCTTACTCCAACAAATAAGCAGGTCAGTGAGCACTCACTCACATAGAACTGCTAACCGGTTGTTTTTCTTGGCAGTAGTTTATGCTTTTCTATATTTTAGTGGGAGAAAATTCTCCCAAATTTCTATCAATTATATAATTATTTTGAGTGGTTCTGAACAGCTAAAATCCATGAGGATTAGGCTTAAAGAATAAAGAAATTACCTTACCCCCAGTCTTTCAGATACTACTAAGTTGGTAGTAATATACACCAGCTTCAATTTAAGAAGCAGAAATAGAAATTTGTGTTGGCAAAATATTTAATCCCATGCAATTTTCATTTGAGGACTTGATTTTTGGTGTTTTTGTTTCTTTTCGAGACAGGGTTTCTCTGTAGCTTTGGATCCTGTCCTGGACAGAGATCTGCCTGCCTCTGCCTCCTGAGTGCTGGGATTAAAGGCCTGTGCCACCACCGCCCAGCTGAGGACTTGTCTTTGATTCATTTCCACTATACATGAGCTTTGGTGTATAGCTCATTAGATAACCGCCCAAGGGAGAGAGAAAGCTATCTGCCACTTTCCACCCTTTGGACAAAGGCATAGACAGGGACGTCTCCTGGGGCCGCACAGGCATGAAGGAAGGGGAATGTGTGTGGGGGAGGCAAGGAGGAAGACGAAGATGGACGCCTGAGGCAGGCAGGCCTCTCTTCCTGAGGCTTGATGGGCTCTAACCAAGGAGGGGACAGCGTCTGGAGAGGGGCATCTCCTGGTGAAGATGGCAGGAAGCTTCTTCATCAGGAATCTATGCAAGCGTGGGAGGAGTCAGACCAAGTTCTTACCATCCCTTTGTTATCGCGTATGCTTTTCATTCACTGGATCCCTTGCATGGACTCTCAATTGCAGCTTTCTTCACAGCACGCAGGGAGGTCCCTTCTTCCCAGGCCCGAGGTCCAGTAGAGGTTGATACAGGAGGCTGCCTACAAATGACTCCTACTGACCCCATCTCCTGGAATTCACTCCCTGGGTAGTTTTCCCTTCAATATTCTCCTGATCTTGAGTATGGGCTGGACCTCAGCAATTGTTTGGAGTGAAAAGATTACAGCCAAGTGCTGCTTTGTCTCCTTCCAGACTGTGCTGGGAAAAACTGTAACTAGTGTTCTGCTGACTGGCTCTGCCTCTTCTCATGCATTTCCTGATAACACAGATGGAGAGGCCTACATGGCAGTCTCTGCCCAGTACGAAATGAGCTCTCAGGGACCAGAATCCTAGCAGCAATCACACCAGCATGGAGGCAGATCCTTCCTGATCACGGCAGCCTCCAGCCTTCATAGATTTTGCTAGGCTAATGTCTTAGCTGCAGCACCGTGAAAGACCCTCAAGGGGAAGTCCAGCTACGCCATGCCACAGAAACTTCAAGATAATAAGTGTGTGTAGTTTCAAGCCACCAAAAGCATTCTGCAGCAATGGGTTGAATTCAGTTGGTAAAGCTTCAAACTCACCAGAGGGACTGCAGCTGGAGGGGGGAGGAGGGCTTCCCCAGCTGCGGCCACCTCCACGGTTATTACGTAAGCATGGGTTCCACTTCTGCACTTGAACAGGGGACACTTGTTTTTCGAGTTTACAGACTGGGTCCTTTCCACATCATCAGCATGGTCTGTCTCCTACTTAGGGGCTGTTGCATCTTCTTCAGCATCTGCAGTAACCGGGCACCTGAGCAAGCCTCCGTCTCCTCTCTAGGGACCAGACCAGCGTAGAGTTCAAGGATACGTGTGGCTTCCAGCACAGCCCCCCTGACCGCGTATTATTAATTTTATTGCTTTTGTGATGTTTCTATTCACTACCTGCCTGCTGGCATGTAAGCACAGCAGTAGTTTAACAAGTATTCCTGTGCCAGTGCACACTGGACAGACGTCAGCCCTAGCTGAGGCTGTAAGATCAATTCTTATTTAGGCAGGATTCAAGGTCTCACTTAGTTCAGTTACTTTTCAAGGAGCTTCAACGACATAAATATAGGAATTTAAATGGTAAAAATGTCAATTTTAGGAACTGTCGATTGCTATAAGTTTTACAAGTGCAATTAGCTACCTTGATCTTCAATTCTCGATCGGAAAGCAAGGCAGTGTGAAGCATGGGGCAGACTGAACTCTAAGCATTTGGGAAACAGGCATGGAACATCACGCCTACCCAGCGAGAGCCTGTCTCAGGACAACCCAAACAACAAAAGCAGCCAGGTTGGGCAGTGCAGGGCTGGGACACTGTCCTCTGGAGGCAGGCAGACTCACGAAGGCCAGGAGTTGAAGACTGCCCTCAGCACACAGCAAGTCCAAGGCCAGACTGAGCTACCTCAGGCCCTGCCTTAAAAATCAAAACAAACGAACAAAAAAACCATCCTTTGACGGAAGCCCCAGCTACCAGTTCACACACGCCTGACAGATGGAGCAAAGTTGATAGAAGGGGGGGGGGGGGGAGGAAGCAAAGATGAGGACAAAACTCACTCTGCAGGCAAAATCAACAGAGCCTGAGCTGCAGCCAGCCAGTATCACACGCCTGGTTTGGGCACGCTGGGGTTAGAAGCAGCACATGCTTGTGTAAACAGATAAGCTGAGCAGGAAAGTTAATTATTACATTAAGATTTATTTGCTCTATTAAGCTGTCTTTATTCTCTCAACCAACTCTCATCATCTCTTGCTCTGAATTACCATAATACTCTATATGTCATGTAATTTTTCCACATTGATTTTAAATTGCTATTTTAAATACTAAAGTAATATATGCTTGTTACAAGAGTAGGAGCTAAAAATGCTGCCTCAGCATTTCCGCGATGACGGAAGCCAGTGTGCACAGGAGAGGGGAAGCCCTCCTTCCCCCTGGCTCCCTCTAGCAGATCATGTCCAAACACAGAGAAAGGGCTCTAACAGACCATACACGGGGTGGCTCACTCAGCTCGCCAGCCACTTCTGTTCTTGGGAGCGCTCTTTCTTGCTTAATACGGTGTCTGTATACACACGTAAAGGCATGACCTGGTCTCCATCTCCTGGCACCTGCTGGGATGTTCACCTAACCTGTGCTGGGTTTTCTCCTAAACTCTAATAAAAGTGTCCTTGAGTTTCCTTTGGAGTCAACTTCTGAATTCTTTTATTAACGGGAGTAGGGAGCCCAAAGGGAGCCTCAGTTTCCTCTGTAACATGCTCATGCTAAAAGGTGAGGGAAAGGAAGGAAAAGCAGGTATGACAGGAGAGTCAATCGGTGGTCAAAAGAGCAGGGAGCATGCCCCCCTCCTCGGCCCTAGTGTTCACCATCTGGGATCTCCTTGCTGAGCCCGTTTTGTTTATTTATAAAAATGTCAAACTTACCACACAGAATTGTAATTATAAAATTAAAGCAATTACAGGGACATAGTCTCCAACGAATGTGCATAGACAGTTGTGTAAATTATTACAGAACACAGATGCAACCCCCAAACATTAAAAGGTATAACAAGAACTGAGTTCACGACTGGCTATGGTGGTGTTTCTATAAGCTCAGCACTAAAGAAGAGCAGGAGAGAGGACCGTGATAAATTTAAGGCCAGCCTGTTCTAGAAAATGAATTCCAGGCCCACTTGACACACACACACACACACACACACACACACACACACACACACACACACACACCAAAAAAATAGAAAAGAAAAAAAGAAAAGAAAAAGCAGAAAGGGGTTTTACAGATCTGTGTGCCCTCCGTGCCTGGACAGTGTCACCTGCTGTGGCCCCTCCTCTAGGGACACTGGATCCAAGGAAGGCAGCTGCACGCACCTCTCCACAATGAAGAGCTTCTCAGACTAGATTCCTGACAAAATCAGAAACTGAATCCAGTCTGACCGTGAAAGATGCAGGCACCTACGTATACTTGTACTGGGAGATGTTTTTATCAAACTATGTAGCTCACCAAAATGCTACATATTCTATACTTAAAATGACATGAAGCAGGCTGGAGAGATGGCGCAGAGGTTAAGCTCACTGGCTGCTCTGCCAAAGGACCTGAGCAATTCCCAGCACCCACATGGTGGCTCACAATCACCTGTAATGAGATCTGGTGCCCTCTTTTGGCCTGCAGGCAATCATGCAGTCAGAACACTGTACACATAATAAATAAATCTTTTTAAAAATGTCATGAAGCTAGTACATCCTAAGCATTCAGTAAAATTCAGTAAAAATGACTATAATTACAAATTATTTAAATCACCAGTAGCTGCCTTCCCACCCCAGCCAAAAAAAGTCCAACAACTATGCTTGTATTTTTGGCTCCTGCAGATTTCCTAATTATCCTCCTGTGAGTGTGTGTGTGTGTGTGTGTGTGTACATTGAGTGTGTGTGTGCATATACACGTATGTATGTATGTGTATATACATTGAGTGTGTATATAACCACGTATGTATGCATGTATGTACGTATATATGTATGTATATGTGTATGTATGTATGTATGTATGTGGATAGGGATGTAATTCAGTGGTAGAACCCTAGCATTTATGAGGCCATGGGTTGATCCCTAGCAACACACACAGACATACACAGCTCAAGTTCACAACCTTCTGGAAATCTAGTTCCTGGTGATTAGGTGTCCTCTTCTGATTTTCTGAGGAACTAGGCATGCATGTGATGTACACACATTCATGCTGGCAAACACTCACACACACATACACACGAGTCAACTTTTAAAAACAACAACCTATGTTTGTACTCATGTGTACTATAGATGAAACACTTTATCAGCAGTGACACTGCTTATTAAATACTATCATACGATTTTAACTCTTAGTCACAATTTTGATTTATTCTTAAGCTGTTTTCCTTGAAATCACCAAAAACTCTTAAGAGTGTCTGGCTATCTTCTACTAAAACAAAACAACAACAAAAGCCTCTTTTGTGACAGACCAGTGTCAAGCACAAAGGATGACTTATTTTAAAAGGCATACTCATTTCACGACTAGATGGAGGGGGGATGTTGTCGGGTTCAGAAAAATCCAACGACCCTACTAATAATTACTCTATTAAAAGAAAAGGAAATAACCACAGCTCAGTTCCATTCCAATCAGTAAATATAAATATTCAGCTTGAAGTTGAAGAGCAATGGCAGCAATATGGTTCAGGAGGCAAGGGTACTTGTGCCAGTCTGCCAACCTGAATTTGACCTCTAGGACCCACATGATGTAGAAAACTGGTTCATACAAGTTGTCTTCTGACTTCTACACATGTGCCATGGCATTTAAATACATATATACACACGTACAGTAAACAAATGTAATTTTAAAAATTTTAAAAAGAAAATGGAAGAGTATTACTTAGACATTTGAATATTTGGATAGTACTACTCCTTAATTTCCAGACTCAAAGGAGCCTTCAAAGACATCACAGGCTAGAATTAGCTACTGTTAGTCTTCTTTGTTTTTATTTTTATTTTAGACAGTCTTCCTATGCAGTCCTGGCTGGTCTGAACTCATTATGTAAATCAGGCTAGCCTTCAATTTATAGTCATCCTCCTGCCTTAGCTTCTCAAACTTTGGGACTATAGGCATAAGCCACCACACCCAGTTTAGGCACCTCTTTATTAGTAAATGGTCACATAAATTCTAGTTTGGGTCAAACTTTGTCTAGAATATGATTTATTTATTTTTAATAAGTATGGATGTTTTGCCTACATGTTTGCCTGATACCCATGTAAGTCAGAACGGGGAATCTGATTCCCCTGGAATTGGAGCTACAGGAGGTTGTGAGCCACCATATGAGTGCTGGGAACTGAACCTGGATCCTCTGGAAGAGCAGTCAATGCTCTTAACTACTGAGCCATCTTCTAACCCCTGAAAATTATTTTTTTATGTTAAACTGATACATGAAACCAAGTGGCTAGCCTGACACTGACAGCACAGGACTTGATACAGCTGTGTAAGATCGTGTAAATCTTCAGTACGGGGCGATGGACCATGGTGTTCTCTCTGTCCCTACGCGCGTCCTTACATACGCTTTCTATCATCTTTAGGTTGCATATAACGCTTATACAATGTGAATGGTAGCTGTGCTGTATTGTTTAGGAAATGACAAGAGTGTACATGTTCAGTACAGATACGATCCCCCCTCGCCAAAAGTCTACTTTTTGTTTTTAAAACAGGATCTAATGAGCTGGCTTCAACTCACCATTGGCTGAGTTGACTCTGAACTTCTGGTTCTCCTTCCTCTGCCTTCCAAAGCTGGGAGTACAGGCATGTCCCACCATGCTGCACTGGGATCAAACCCAAGGCTTCGTGCATGTGCAAACACTCTACCAACTAAGCCACATACTTCTGACCCTTTAGGTAGTTAAACAAGCCGATATGGAACCAATGGGCATGGGGGGAAAAGTATATTTAGAAACAAAATAAATAAGATTATTTGTTGATAGTTGCCATTAATGAAATATAGTATAGTACTTAGAGATTTCAGTTATTTTTGACATGGTCATTTGCCAATACCATTATTCCGTCATGGTTTTATGAATTATTAGCACATACGCTATAAATATCAAAATGCTGGCCTAATAAGTGGTATGTGAAAGTTAATAAATTAGCAATTATGAGTTTGAAACTATTTTGTGCTTGTTTATACAATTATAGTAGGATTCATAACTTTAAAATATCAGTAAAATATTTAAAATATTTTAACTGTTTTGTAATATATATGCAATTTTTTTAAAGCCTCAATAATTACATTAGGTTGGGTATAGTGGTGCTGGTGTATAATATCAGCACTCAGAGGCAGAAGCAGGAGGATCAAGAATTTAGGGTCATCCTCAGTAACAGGGAATTTGGGATGGGGATTACATGAGAATGTTTGTGAAAAAAAAAAGAATTCTCAAATGTTAGTTCAGATACCCAATCAGGTAAGTTCTTACAGTCACTGTATAATTTAGTGATCTTTGTCCAGTGAAATGGAACAGTTTAAGCAGGTACATACTGAAGACAGACATCATAAAAAGAGACTTTTCCTATACTGCTCAAACACAATCCTTAGTGGTTTTAATGACAACTTTTCCTTAATGACTAGAACAAAGAATCCAAAAGAGTATGCTTGGGAGACAAGCAACGGAGAAATCATTTCTATATGGGCTGAGTGGAGTTACACAATCTGGGCTTGACTTCTCAGAAGAAAATTGTGGCCCCTTTTCTTGTGTGGTAAACAACTTGCTGTCTGTAATTCAATCCCATATTTTGGTAGATTGCAAACACTCGCAATCCACAGGAGAACGACTCAACACTCCTACACTATTTGTTTAAGCCCACAATAGCTCAGCCTTTCGGCTACGAAGCTTGAAGTCAGCTCCCAACCAGTACTTTTCCACTGGAGGTGCTCGTGGGGCTGGAAGGGGACTTTCAGCACTTTGGAACATTAGGGTCTAAAATAAGATCACTGCAAGGAGTTACTACAACACGCGCACTGCCAGCACTACCATGGCAACAATGAACTACCTCGGAGAATGCTCTTTTCACATTCAAAGCTAATCTTCAGTCGATTACTCATGGAAATATACCACACTTCTTTTAGGCAGTGCATTAAAGGAAATCACCTGACTGAGACTCTTTTCATGCGAACTAAGCCTTCTATCTGTCATACTTCCAGCATTACAGACTCCAGGCAATCAGCAGAAATTTACAACGACAAGGTAATGAAAGTTATATACCACAGTAAAACACGAAGACTCGCCAGGATTTAAATGCAATTTCAGGATGGGTCAGGGATTAAGTAAAAATTTGATTATACTTTTAAGGCAAAATAATTTAGTAATATTTACTGACTGCTACTATTTTATTAACTCTTTATCCAGACCATGTTGTATAATGGCTTACTCTGAAACTTAGCTCCTCCCCAACTAGCTATGATGTCTTGGCCAAGTTATTTAATCTGTCTGGACATTTTGAATGTATAAAATGATGAAAATACTCAAAACCGTATGATTTTGTGAAGATTGACTCAAGACTCGTTAATTAAGTGAAAAAGAACTAAAGCCAGGCCTGGCATTCAGAAAACCCCCTTTTTTCCTTCTCTACTCAAAAAATCCCATACTGTAGAAAATTATTTAAAGTATCTTGGTTTCAACTCCACGCACATTTGAGGTGACCAGGAGGGAATCAACTGTCACCTCTGCCTGCATTCTTATTCTGCTGATCTGTAAGAATAACAGGGAGGCCACACCCTAAGAGAAAGTGGGTACAAACCTCTCCAACCCCCTTACCTCTTTTGGAAGATTGTTTTGGTAATGGCACCTTCGCTTAGATGCTTTGTTCTAAACTAAGTCAGTCTTTCTGGGCCAGGGCAATTGTATGGCGGGAGGCATAGAGTTGTCTGGGGGATTCCCACTGGAGTGTGCGGAGTGGAGCACCACGGGGAGGACTGAGGAGGTGCCCAGCATCCAGCATCTGGAGCAGATACCCGGCTCTCAGTCCTAGGCAGGAGGTTTCCCCTGCTTGCTCATTAGCCCGCATGCAAATCGTCAGCTGCTTTCCTATACTGTGTGTCCCTGAAGACATGGCTCAAAGCAAAATGTTTATAGCTGAAATAACAGATAACATGATCTGAGAGGAATCCCATTTCCGGGGAATTAAAACAGTATTTGTAAAATCCTTAATTTCAGTTTCTAAAAATGCTACTTCCCCTAGGCAGAGAACCTGCAAAGTGGGTCAAAACAAAACAAAACAAAAACCAAGAACAAAAAATCCTTAGTTTCCTAGGGACTTAGGGGCACTAAGGGCATACAGTGTTGGAGGGATAACTCCCCAAGGCTTTCCCAAAAAGGGGGGTCAAAACAGACTCCTAAGAGCTAACTCTCATTTCAGTGCTGCACAGGCCTCAGCACTGTGAGCAGAGAGTTAAGAAACTTAGACCCAGGACTTTGATCAAGGTGTGGCTAATTCTACGGCCTATGGCCTTGACAGTGATCCTCTACTGCTGTCCCCAGACCTTGAAGCACAGGCTTTGGCTACACATTTCTCAATGAGCACTTGATCACCTGCATGATTACTGCTACTGCCATGGTGACCTCCCAGAATGACGCTGGAAAACAGGGAGGCACGGATGCTGCTCCAGGGATCTGCTATCAATTCTGGGCAAAGTCTAATACTTATCCTGGACCAGATGCAATCCATGACAGCAGAACATAAGCCTTAGGCAGGTAATGCATGACCGTGGAACTTAATGTTCAAAAGGCCAAGGAGTGCTGACACATGGATACCCTGGGGATTCATGGAAACCAATTACATAGAAACAGAGTCCGCCCATTCCGAAAGCCCTGGTGTGGACTTTGACCAAGTTAACCATCCTCACCCCTAATCCGAGCTTCCATTCTCAATCAGTTCTCAGCACCATCAAGGAAGTCATGGGCATCGGCATCCTCATCCTGGTTCTCAAGACAAGCAGAAGCTCCAAGAGTTTATTCCTAACTCCTCTCTTCTAGAATCCACCTGTAGCCAACAGTTCAGCAGGCAGGGGAATGGTCCCACCGTTTCTCCCATAGCTGTGACTGCTTGTTGACAGGCAAGCTCAGTTTCCGTAACCCCAGATTTGTTGATGATTTCAATGGCTATGTCATACCCAGAAGATGGCACCTCCCAACCACCAGGATGCCTGACTGACCTAGACATTCTGCATATATATTGTTTAGCTATGTATTGTATAGTTTGGTCTTCTTGTGGGACACCTAACAGTGGGGTCAGGGGCTGTTTCTGACTCTGCCGCCAGCTATTTCTCGTACTGGGTTGCCTTGCCCAGCCTTAATACATAGGGAGCTTAGTCTCACTGCAACCTGATATGGCCATGCTTTGTTGATATCCATAGCAGGGCTGCCCTTTCCTGAACAGAAACGAGGAGAGAGAGGTAGGAGGACTGGCATCAGGAGTGAAAAGGAAGGACTGGGAGGAGAGGAGAGAGGAGAAACTGAGGCCAGGATGTAAAATAGATACATCTAAACAAAGAGAAAAGAAGCCGGTACCTCACAAGGGCTCTCATCTTCCAGCTTATATCTTGCTCCGCCTTTCCCACAATGCTCTGGAGCTTTCCAGGGTTTATAAAGAATTAGAGCCAAGCACTCAACATCCCCTCACTTAGTCCCAGTATTTTGAGTCTCCCGAGCTTCTGCACTCACCCCAGCTAACTCTGCCCCCACCCTGCTTCTGCAGCGACCACAGTGTGACGCAGAATTCCATATATCTTGGTGCCTTTGCCTTTAATTTTTCTAATCATGTCATCAGGTAAATAACAAAATCTCAATTCTTAGATGAAGAAGCTGAGGCTACAGTGGCTAACTTATAAGTACATGGGTGTTATTAAAAAAAAGTGTGACCTTTAAACCATTCTGAAATAACAGTTTAACCTCCAAGACTCAAAGTCAAACCATGGATATTTAGGATGATACCTAGAAATTAAAATAACCCAGGAATAAGAAAAAAAACCAAGGTTGTATTTTTATTTTGTTTGTCTGAAGTAGAGGCCAGATTTTTAAATGGCAAAACCTATGTCTTTTCTTTCCTAGATCAAAAATGCTTCAGCAGGCACAGTGGCATATACATCTAGTCCTAGATCCTCTCTCTGGAGGCAAAGGCATGAGGATCTACAGGAGTTTGGGGCAAGGCTGGTCTATACAGCAAGTTCCAAGCCAGTTAAGTCTAAAATCTACACTGTGAAACCTTGTCTCAAACAAACAAGCAAATCAAAACTCAAAACCTTTAAACATAGTGTTTGGTATATGTTAGGTATACAAAAAATTTTGAATGAATAAGATAAAGTATTTCAACAGGTTCAATGGTAAAATCTACACTGTCTCAATAAAATTTCAATTATTTTTTTCATACTTAGATTCTCTGTCTTTAACCAAACAAAATATATGTTAAATTTTACAGTGTATCTGTTGATCTTATTAGATAAAAAAGCAAGTACTTTTAACTTGATGTGTAATCACTATCAAAACCCTGAGAACCGGTGGCTCTGAGAAATTTTATTCTGTGACAACTTGTCTCCCTATCTTTTAAATCACCTCTGAGTTCTGACAGCTTCTCTTAAATATGCCCTTCAGTACTACTGAAAACATCTCTACTACTATTTTGGAAGGCTTGGTCTTTATCACATGATCGGAAGAATTTTTCACTGTGTTTAGGCTATGAATAGCATTTGAAAAATTACTCAGTTATAATTATAGACAGTGAACACCTGCCAATGTGCTGGAAAATGAAATCATGCAAAATTAAAAGACAAGTGTGCAATGCCTGTCAAATGCCAAACTATCAGCTTAGTAAATGTGCGCTTTTTGCAAACTAAGACCCTAATAAGACTTTTGAATTTACACATAGAATCAAAAATTATCCTAGCCACATGGCTAATTATATTAAAAGGATAAATATTTATCAGCTTGTCAGTTTAAACAGTTAAGTGAAAATACTAAATGAATTTAAATTTATTATTAAGTATATATTTAAAGTTGAGTTGGGTACTATAAGTCATAAAATTTACATCATAAACTTTTGTTTCTCAACCTAATGACACTCAGTAAGTCACGCAGACACCAACACACCCGCACACACAGACACGACAGTAACGGGCTGGATGGAACAGGAAGCAGTTAGCGGGAGTGGGAGAACAAGAGATGGTAAGGGGTGAACATGACTGAAATATATTTTGTCCATGCACGGAAATATCATAAAACCCACTATTATGTATAATTAACATACGATAATTAAAAAACAAAGTCAGGCAGCTGGATGGCTCAGTAGGTCAAGGCATCTTTCCCGTCAATATGACAGTTGTATACTCTCCAGAACCCACAAGGAGGAATCAATTCATGCAAGTTGTCCTTGACCTCCACATGCAAGCATGGCACCTCCCGCACAACAGAGAAATAAATGTGAAATAAAAGTTTAAAATATTACAAAATGAATAAGTTTGTTTCCCTTTCGTATGGTTCCAAAGCTTATGAAGGGAATGAGAGTGAGTGGGAGCTGCATGTCTAGAACCTTCAAGGCCCGGGGCTGGACTCCTGGAGAAAGCTGGCTAAGAGCTTGTCATAAAGAAATGTTAATAATTTACAATTCTAGAAAGACCTTCTGTAGCTTAACTTAAAACTAAGTTAAAGTTTATGGGGCTGGAGAGAAGGCTCAGTGGTTAAAAGCTCTTGCAGAGGACCCGTGTTCTGTTTCCAGCACCCACAAGGTGGTTGACCCACAGCTCCAGTTCCAAAGAATCTGGCATCCTCTCTGACCTCCCTACGCACCTGCCCCACATATAGTACATACAGGTACATGCAGGCAAAGCATTTATACACATAAAATAAGATAAAACAAATAAATCTAACAAATGAAACATGGTTTAAAAGAAGGTAAAATTTGAATAGAAGGTAAAACTAAAGTATCTAAAGTAATCTTTCATATTTCTTGGTAATGTATCAAGTTTTTAAAGTAAATATCCATGAAAAAATTATAATATAATTAGAGCATGGAAAAAAATTCTTCATTTCACCAAATTTGTCGCTTCTATGAACTCAAATGTGAAAGAATAGCACAAAGTAAGTGATACAGACAAATTTAACAACAAAAAACGTCAACTGGAAAAGTCCAGGAAATGATCCCATATTCATTCTACAGAAATTCCTAAATATTTCCAGTGAAAAGATATTTTTTAAAAACAAAGCATGTAAGACAGAATCCATGCAGGCAAGTGTATGTTCTGGCGGTGGCGAGGCTGGGTACAGTGACCAACAGGAGGTAAGAAAGACAAGCATGAAATACATATTTATATTTCAAGTCTTCTGCTGCCCTTAGAATATAGTCCCCAAATAATCTGAAAAGTCCTTTCAATCTGATGCCCGAGTAAAGATTCCACTTAACTGCGGTACTCAGTAATTTCTTCAAGCTCACTTAAAGTCCTTCTCACTTTCATGTAATAAATAAGAGCTAGAAAGTCTGGGTCAAAATAAATCCCATTTTCCATTGACCACAGTGTGTGAGTGTGAGTGTGTGTGTGTGTGTGTGTGTTTTGCGGGGGTGGGGGGTTGAGGACACCCTGATAAAGAACAGATAAAATGGGTGGTAAAGGTGGATGGCTGAGGGTGTTCTCCCCACAGCACTGTCACCTTGTGTGCATCTGAAATGTCTTTCCCCCCAGTGTACTCAGACCTTTCACAGGTTCTAAGACCCCCTCCCCCATGGCTATGGTTCCTTCCAATCCTGCTCATTTCTACAACATAAATACTGCCTGTTTTTAAATATAAAAATTCTTTTTAATTATACATAACACTAAATAGTGCCTATTTTGTCAAAATTTTAGGCAAGTGACAATTCTTTATTATGTTCAAGATTCCACCAGGGAAAAGGTCTTGAGAAATCTTTAGTCATGTCAATTATTAATTTATAATCTATTCAAGTAGTGAAAGCGTTTTGCAAACTTCTTATGGCTTTATCAAAAGGAAAATAAATGTACTCTAAAATACAGAGTACGGCAGGCTTGTTTCATAATTCTTTGCATCATAAACCATCTGTACATACCAGCATACTAGGTCAGAAGTGTTGGTGACGAGAAAAAAATTCCAATTAAGCTACACTCCTGCTTCAAGGGACATTCCATGATGTCATGAATAACCTATGGCCTTAAAGTGAAATTTAACACTCGACTGTTTAACACCCCATCTGCGTACAAAACAGCACATTCCATTTAGAAACAAAATAAATATGTTATAATAATATTTTAAACATTTTTTTTCATGGTAGAGGCCATCTGAAGCATTGTGACAGGAAAAAATTAAGAACTTCAAAAAAAATGTATGCCTTTCACTTCAACCTTTCTGAAGACACACAACAAAAGAAGAGGACAGGTATGTTTCCATTTTGCAAAGAGGACGTGAGGGCAGATACCAAAGGTAGAGAAACAGATGGGATTCATCCTGTAAGCTGGAGAAAAAGAGAAGATTGGAGCTGGGTGGTGGTGGTACAAACCTTTAATCCCAGCACTAGGGAGGCAGAGGCAGGCAGATCTTTGTGAGTTTGAGGCCAGCCTGGTCTACAAGAGCTAATTCCAATACAGGCTCCAGAGCTACAGAGAAACCCTGTCTTAAAAACCAGAGAGAGAGAGAGAGAGAGAAGATTGAGGGCTGATGGCAGTTCACTGGTACAATATGGGCAAGGCCCTGGGTTCCAGCAACAGAATCAACAGAACCTAAAGAGGGAAGGAGAGAGGAAGGGAGGGATGGGCAGTTTGTAAGTTCCCTTTAGTTGAGCATGTTGGCACACACCTTTCATTCTAGCATTCCGGTGATCAGGATCCTGATCTCCAAAAGTTCAAGCCCATCCTGGGAGTCAGAGGAAGACCAAGTTTGTTGTTTTAATTCTCTATTTGGCCTCAAACCATTGAGGGGGAGGGACCCATGAGGTTCTATCCAAAAGAAGCAGTCAGAAGCTTAAGAGTGCATAGCATTTTCCTTCTAAGGAGAGAAAGTGGTCAAGGACAGGAGTAAAAGAAAGCGACGAACAAAGAAGTCAACCAGGGCCTTCTGGGGGAAAGAGACAGGGTTCTTAGTGAGAAAGGCCACAATTAAACTGTGGGTGTGCAAGAGAAGCTCCTTACTGTGGGTGTGCAAGAGAAAGCTCCTTGCTGTGGGTGTGCAAGAGAAGCTCCTCACTGTGGGTGTGCAAGAGAAAGCTCCTCATTGTGGGTATGCAAGAGAAAGCTCCTCACTGTGGGTGTGCAAGAGAAAGCTCCTCACTGTGGGTGTGCAAGAGAGAAGCTCCTTGAAAATACTGAAAGAGGACCAATGGTCAGGGTTTATGTTTGACATGTACTAACTTTTGATTTTGACAATCAGGCAGTAAAAAAGAAATCAAAGCAAAATTTATTTAAAAAGATCAAATCTGCTCAGCATGGTGGCATATGCTTTTAATCCCAGTACTCAGGAGGCAGAGAAAGACCAATCTCTGAGTTCAAGGTCAACCTGGTCTACAGAGCAAGTTCCAGGGCAGCTAGGGCTCCACAAAGAAGCCCTGTCTCATAAACAACAACAAATCTGCTTCTAGAATGTTCCTACTCTACTAAAAGTTATTATATTTTATAGCCCCCACTAACTAGACATGACAGCCTTCCATCTCCCTTTCTGACCAGCACACCTTTCTGTAAAGTGATGACCTCCTGGCCCTTAGGGCCTGAATGTTTATTAATACAAACTAAAACTAAAACCACCCAACTTCCTTGCCAATGACTGGCCCGCTCTAGCTAACAGAAACCGAGGGCAAGACTGTGAGCGCAGATGGAAAGTGAGGGTGGCAATGTGGCTACAATCAGTCCAAATTAACTGTAAAGCAATGAATTGTCATGGAGTTGTGTGTGCTACCCAGTTAGATACGGTGAGAAATGCTCGGGCAACCATTAGCATTCATCAATCAGATGCAATGGTTCAAAGTTCATTTCTCCCGCAGAGATGATACTCACATCACTAAATGAAACCCTCCCCATCTCAAGCAGCAAAGTATTTAATTACTTAGTATAAATCTACTCCCTTAAGTCAAATTGTTTTCAGTTCTAATCACTAGCAAGTTCATGCAGTTCCCCTTTCTATCATCATTGATCATATATGTGCTTACATCTTTCCCCTTAACTTTATTCACAGGCGCCAAGACGACATCAGTCGTGACTTGGACTAATAAGTGGGCCTGAGTTCATTCCTCTGGCCCTCTGTTTAGACAGAGTCAAGCATTAAGAAGTGTGATGGGATTTCTTTACAATTCAGCAAAAATGAGAAAGGGGACCTGATGAGAAGCAGGGGAACATTTCCCTGCTCCAGTTCCAAGCACAATGCTTGCTTGGTACACAATAACTCTTGAAACTATGCTGAAGAGATTTTAACATATTGCTGGTGTGAAATCAACACATTGAGAACAGGTGTATAAATGTTGTCTACCAATATGCTGATTTACAGGTCTAGTGGCCATTAGGGATTGAATTCATCGCTCTCTCTTGCGGCTAGTCCTCTGAGCTGATCAAAGCAGCTAAAGGCCTTTGGGAGCATCATCAGCAACCTTAGATGCGACTCCGCTTTTGCTGTGTTACCAATGAATAACGGAAAGCACCATGGAGCACTAATTCAAATTAGTATTCAATCCCCCAGGAGACTGATACCAGAGTGTGAACAATGAGGTGGGCAGAGAGAGGGAAGTGGAGGTTAGACGATGCCAGCTTCTATGAGACATGTAAGACAACGGTCTATCATAATGGATTTTAGGCAGGAGAGCAATGCAGCCGGATTTGCAGGGCAGATCTATGTATGTCTCTGTGGCTATGTAGGTGGATAGAAAGGTGACGGACGGGTTCAGTCTGGAGAAGTGAAAGGCTTGCAGTGGGGGAGCAGAGACCCAAACCAGGGATGAGCAACTTCTTTGAGGATGCCTCAGAAACAGCTTAACTTCACTCAGACTGTAAAAAAACAAAAACAAAAACAAAAAAAACACACACAAAGAAACTAAGTTTCTCCCAAATGGACCCTGCCAGTCTTCTGTCTCAGGAATGATCACATGATTCATTCACTAAGTAATGCAAATCACAAATTTTGCTTTTATTTTCATTTCTTAAATTTAAATACCATATCCTGTGGATTCTAACTCATCGTTATATTCAAATTCATTTGCTTTGCCCTCTTCTCCCATTTCCCAGTTCACTATTGCTTCTGCCAGAGATCAGCCCTGTAACTGATATTACACACCCACCCCTGAGCCTGAAAATGCATTCTCCATCTTGCTTCTGGAATGATCCTTGTAGCATGATCAACCATGTTACCCTTCTTCAAAGCCTCAGTGGCTCCCTATCGTTCTGGGATAATGTCTACACTCCTTAAAATTGCCTACAGTTCCTCTGCGGGCTAGATCCTGCCGGGGAACAATAAACGTCTCTACCATTACGGTGTCCTGAGCTAGGCTCTGGGCCATGCTTTGCAGCCATTATTTCATCTTCTTCTAAGAACTCCTAGCATCTCCCCCCTTTGCAGATAAGGAACCAGAGTGGACGGCAGTGTGGACCAGATTCACAGTTGCACAGACAATCAAGAACTGAAGCTAGGTCTGCACAACTTCAGGGCATGCGCTCTCCTCATGTGAACTCAGCTGTCCTGAATCACACTCACTTGCTCCTGCCATGAGGCCTTCATACAAACTATCTTCTAGGTCTAGATCCCTGCAGTAATCCCACTGTATGGATAATTATTCATAAGAAAAGTGCACTGGAGTATGTCCATAATACTAGCACCTGGCAGACTGAGGCAGGAAACCCTGTCTCAAAATGAATGAATGAATGAATGAATGAATGAATGAATACTAAATCTCTCCTTGAGGGGTTTGCCTCAAGGAACTCTTCCCTTACTATATAAAATTAAATGTTAATTTACTTTATGGCCTGTCTCCCTTCAGCAGAATATGCAAACTGTCACCACCAGTCTCTCGTTCTTGCTGTGGTGTTCACTATTCGTTGCTCAAATGCATGCATGAATGAATGCTCCATAAAATGGAAATCTCATCTATGCAAACTGATGTGAGACAGAAAGAAGGCAAATACATTTGTTTATCCATTGGATGTTTATTTAGTAGCTTCCAGGTCCTAGCCAATGCTCTTGAGAACTTAGAACCCTTCCAGGGAAGACTTGCATATCAATATGAGATTACAGAACAATATAAATCAAGTACCTCTTATAATAATGGCAGCAATAAAGATAATAGATGCAGAACAGAGAAAGGAATGTAAGTCTATAGGAAGCCACTACAGTACAGAACATGGAATCCTTTTGCAGACTAAATTAGGCTCAAAACTATTTTACATGGTCTATATACTGCGTTCACTGGCTAGGACAGCACTTTCGATGCCATGTCACTCCCACAAGGGCTGTGTTCTTACCTGATTTTATAGTCAGGGCACTTGTCCAAGCTTATGGCAGGACATTAGTAAGGAAGCATCTGGACCCAGCTCTGACTCTAGTTCTGCGGCAGATCTTTGACACAGTACTCCCCACAGCCCGAGTACTTTGTTAGCTAGTTTCCCACGCAAATATAAATAACCAGCAAGATGAAAGGCCAAAAGACACACCAAAGTGAGGTAGAGTAACAAGAGGAAGGGCAAAAACCCCTAAAGACTGGGGGGAAAAACCTTAAAAACTTATGTGCCATGTAGTTCCATACAGTCCACGACAGGATTTGATGTGTACAGTTATGACTCCATTATTAAAACATAGCTATAAGATCGATATGGACATCTAAGAGAAGCAACTTCTTATGCCTTTGGGATGAAATGTACATACATGGAAAATTAATTCCTTGCTGGTAAAATGAATTATAATAATTGATTCCAAAGTGCTTGTAAGGAATAGTTCAAGATCTTAGCTTTTGAAGATCAGCATTTTATCGATGATTGATTTTCTTTTGTATTATTTGAATTCAAGCCATGACAGAAAACTGCCGTATCGTAATCCACAATCACTCTACAAACATTTCTCCCACTCCTTCAAATTCTAACACACCTCCTAATAAAACAGGATAAAGTGAGAGTGGAAAAAAATGGCAGGAGATTATAATAGTTTAAACCTTGCTGCACTTACAACTTGAGTGTGAGAAGACAAAAGAAACAATTTGGGGAAACAGAAAATAACTGAACAGCACTGTATTTCTAGCAAATGCCTTACCTGGGTTCAACTTTTCCTTTTTTCAGGCAGGGTCATGCCATGTAGCCATGTACTGAACTGGTACTGATATACCATGTGGCCAGGCTGGTCTTGAACTTCTGGCAGCATTATTTTTGCCTCAACCTGAGCGTACTGAGCATAAGCTACTACACACCTGACATCGGGTCCAACTTTGCAACCTAACCATGTTGACTTCCTTATGACTTAGGCTGGCTTTTATTATTATTTTCTAGGTCTGCTTTAGGATGCATTTAGGAAATGAAATTTTCTAAACAACCCGTCTTTGTTGTGAAGAGCCAGAGAAAATTAGTCTGCCATCTGCCAGTTACCTTGAATAAATATAACACATTTAATATCAATTTCTCACTTTAGAGGCTTTCAATGAGAAACTTTCCACACAGGACACTGAAACAATGTTAAAAGTACACTGGTTACACTTCGCAACAAAAAAGAAATACAAAGACTTGACTTATAATTAACTATACCTTTCATATATATTATTTCCACCAGCAAGGCCGTTTCTGCCCAAAACACCACAGAAACAACTCTCGTTTATCTCTTTTTGAAAACCGTTTTCAGTTTACACTGCTCAATTTGGGCCCAACATTCATGTTTTACAGAACCCTCCGATGCCTAGCGAAGAGCTCACACAATAACCCGTTGCCCGTTGGAAGCAAGAGCGACGGGAATAGCTGCGAGTTCAATGTCACCGTCTAGTTATTCTAATAACGCGCTTACCTCGACGCTCCTCAGAATGAACCCACTTCTCTCTCTCACGTCTTTAAAGGGACACCTCTTAGAAAGCATAAGCAGATGAGCAAGGAGCTTATTCATCCCATCCAGAGAAACAGCATTTGAAAGCCCTTCCGGAGGTCGATAAAGCGTCTCTTTCACTGAACGAAGGTATTCGGTTTTTCTCAAAACGACCTGCCTAATGTTTTCCAGCGCTGTCTCTCTAGCAGTCGGATCTCTGCTACACAGTCCATCCCACCTCACTTCATTCTCGCCTTCAGCCATGACAATCGGGAGCTTTCCTTTCACAGCCTTCAGATGTCTCTCAGCATTCCCCCAAAGCAGTTTGTCTTGTTTTAAACCGAGAAACGTAGAGAAGAAAGTCAGAGAAATCCAGTCGTCACGAAAACAAGCGTCTGGGTGGCATTGGGAACCACAAGTGCCTCTTAAGTTGATGCTTTCAAATAGATCCGCAAGGCAGATCGCCCTTGCACCCTCTCCTACACGAAGGGGCAGTTTTCTGGACAGAGATTGAAAAAAACAAAGTTGGAAAGTTGCACTCTTACAGAGCCGGTTAGCTGGACAGGGAGTCACGGGGAAGTGTTCCCTGTGTCGCAGGGTCAGCGGATATCCTCACGTTGTGGAGCTGTCAAATCCGTGCTTGGCCCCACAAGGCTGGTAACAGTAGAAGGCTCTCCAGCCATTCGGGGTTTTTGTCTGTGCAGCGGCCGCTTCTCCAGCACGTTCCCACCCCGCCCCTCCTCCGACACCAGTCTCCGCCCCCCTCGGCTCCTCCTAGCGCCTCGGCAGGGCAGCGGGCGGGCGCCGGCGGGGTTGGCGACGGACCCTCACCCCTAACTGCTGGGGCCCGAGGCTCCGCCGCTCCGGGGACCGCAGCAGCGTCCACCGATCACAGTGTCAGCGGCAAAGGAGGGCTGCGTCCCCGACCCTGCCGGCTCCCGTGCCCCGGGATACACCGCTGCTTCTCCTACCCCTCTGTCCTCGCCCACTGCCGCCACGCCGGACGGCACCCCACGACCCAGCCGTCCTCGGGCACCGGGCCGCGCTGCAGAAGCACAGGGCCCGAGGCACAGAGCCCGCCCCTTCGCCCAGCCCCGTCGGTGGGGCTCGGCCCAGAGGGCGGGAGCAGGGAGGGGGGACAGGGTCCTCACCCCCAGCCCCTCCCCTGTCCCCGCCCGGGACCGCCGGGAGCCGCTCCTGCCCCCTGCCTGCCTCTCCGCCCAGGCACACGCGACCCGCGCAAGCAGCCATAGGGAAGAGCCCCGCCCTCGGGCAGAGCACCTCCGGACCCCAAGTCCACCGCGCGCCGCCAACCCATGCCGGCTGCTGCGCGTGCGCGAGCCCCGGCGGGGCGCATGCGCCTTCCGCGGTGATTTCCGTTCCCGACGTTTGGTGGCGCTGGCCTTGAAGAAAGGAAAGGAAAAGTAAGGAGTGTACAAATATCCGGAGATGTTTCTCGCACAAGAAAACCACAACAAATAAAGGGCTTGATGGTGTCCCTAATATGATGGGATATAGTTGAAGATTAATCTAAAAAATTGTGACCGCCAGACCCCAGAGTCAGTGGGCAGGGCGTCTTTGCGTTGGCTTTTGGGAAATGTAGTTGTAATGCTACCGACGCCGGCTGTTTGCGACAGAAACTACAACCCCCAGATGCCACCGCAACACTTCAGGTCGCTGTCGGCGAACCAACGGTTCAGGAGGCCAGGGTTAACTGGGAACGTCCATCTGGTAAGCTTGGTAGGCTTGGCTGTGACCTGTTCATTGAAAATATTTTTCCTTCCTCCATTTCCTCTGAAATTCTGGAGCCGCAGCCATCTGGGATTGTCGCCTTTCAGTCCAGGCCCTTTCCTCAGTGGCTTGCGGAAAGAGAGGTGCAGGTGCCCCACCATCCCCATTTTGGTGGATGACTTGAGGCAAAGATTTGGCGATCACTGTCTGAAAGGTCGAGGAGCACACTAAAGCCAGACTAACTGGGAAGGCTCCACGCTGCTTTTCCGCTGGCCTCTTTCGTGTGAAACAGTGCTGGGTGGATTAGGGATCCCTATGCAGGGCAATTGCACCTTTGCTCTTACAGGGGTTCGTTTGGGGCTGTATTTCCTCTTGTCAAATAAAATCAGAAGAAGAGCTTTGAAAGCAAGTCCGTTTTATGTGCGACTGAAAGAACTCGTAGTGTTTTTAGGTTTGAAGTCTAATGAGCTTTGAAAAGGTTCTGTATAAAAACCTCCCAAATTCTTTTACTTCTCTAAAGGTGTTTTGAAGTCATTATACCTGAGAAAACTCAGGATTGGAAGATTTTTAATAACACGGTAATCGGATTAGATTTTAATTGTTTGCAGAGTAAATTTAGTCATAAAATATTAACCAGGGACTAGGGAGACGGCTCAGCAGTTTAGAACACTTGTTCTTACAGAGGACCTGGGTTCAATTCTCAGCTCCCACGTGGCAGCTCACAACCATCCATAACTCTAGGTCCCGAGGATCTTCTGACCTCAGTAGACACCAGTCATACACATGGTGCACAGGCCTGCATACACCAACAGTACAGTCATACATAAACTAAATCAACAAACATAACAAAAAGAAAAAAACTCATCGGGCCTTGAGTATGTCCAACAGTGACAAAGATACGCCTTTATCTTATTAGAAATCTAATGTGTAAATATACAGTTGTGACACTGTTGTGTTGGCGAGAGGAACATTTAGCCAGGCCTTGGAAGTCGTCACCCCAAGGGAGACAAAGACCAAAAGGACAGCCCGCCAGAATCTGCTGAGTGCCTTCCGTGCAATAGGACATCAGTGAGCACAGTATACCCCTCCTGTCATAGAGCCTGAGTTCTAAGAAGAGCCGGGAAATAAGTGATGTAGAACACATAGCGTGTGAAATGATAGCAACCAATTGGCAAGGAATGAAGAGTGCTTGGTTGGGGGCGGTGGGGCGAGGTTACTTTTTCTATCTGAGGAGGATTTGTTCTGGAGCATACAGGCTGGTTGCCTGCCACCTCTGAACAGTTGTTAGATGAGCTTGCAGGGTGGGATCCCCCATATTCAAAGGCCTGCAGTATTGAGACGGCAGAGGGACCTTTTAGGCTCAAGATTTGAGGGGATCCTAAAGGGCTTTGTTATGGGGTTAGGGGGGATATAGAAGTGGGCAGGAAGAGTCTGCATTGGGGCAGGGTGGGGTGTGTATGTGAGTTTTCTGTGCCTTTTTCTGGTTGGACTTAATTTTCTAAACCATTTTCATATTAGCTCATTTAATAACCTTTTGTTCTCCAGAACATCACAATTGGCCTTCTGGGGCCATGTTTTTCTTTTGGGGTGGTATTTGTTTGTTTGTTTTGTTTTCTGTTTGTTTGTTTTTTGTTTTTCAAGATGGGGATTCTCTGTGTATCAGCCCCAACTGTCTTGGAACTAGCTCTTGTAGACCAGCCTGGCCTCAAACTCCTAGAGATCTGCCTACCTCTGCCTCCCGAGTGCTGGGATTAAAGGCGTGTGCGCCACCACTGCCCCAGCTCTGTTTGTGTTTTGCTTTGTTTTGTTTGTAGGTTTTTCCAGTTACTTTTCTGCAAGTTAATTTATGTGCTTTGGAATAGTTGATGAAGCAACAGATCCTATTTGTAGTAGAAATAAAGGAGGAAATCCTGAAGTCACTGGCTGTTGTAGGCTCTAAAGATCACCCAGTAGTTAACGTTGTTTAGGAGGGACCTACTTCCATCTAAGCTTTCAGGGTAGACAGAAGGGTGGTTCAGAGGAACCTGTGTTGCAGAACAAATTGAAAATAAGACCTTTGAGACTGTACCATGTGGTGTACATCTGCCGTCTTTCACTGGGGAGGTGAAGGCAGGAGTTTAAAGGCGGCCTGGGTGGCATGCTGAGATCTTGTTTCACAGGACACAAAACAGTGGAACAAAAGGAAGGAATTGCCACTTGCTGTCATGGAAGAGTGTGCACATTTGTATTTGGGGGAGGGCAGAGGTCAGTAGATTGGCCACTTGCCTTGGGATATGGAAGAGAAATAAGGAAGACCCGGCTGTAGATACAGTTTGAGGTTTCTTGTAGTGTTTGATAATGGTTTGAAGAAGGACGTGTAAAAGAAATCCCGCACTAGTTCAGAATGGAATATAATAGAGGGTTATTTATTTAGGGGTAGACTCACAGATCACAATGCTCAGCTCGAACAGGGAACAGCAACCAAATGCAGCAGCCAGAAGAGAGCAAGCAGACCCACACTTGACGTCAGCATATACAGTATAGGAGGCCCCGCCCAAGTGGGAGGGTAACTTAAAGGCTACTGGCTGCAGGAATCCCTACAGCAATGGTTGTTGATTTCGACAAAGGAGGCACACTCCTTGAAGTTCACCCTATATGAAGTCACCAGCAGGTGTGATCGGAAGGAGCAGTCAGCCTAGAGGGGAAGCCCTCGATGTGTTGTCCTAGAAACAAAATGAAGAGAGAGTTGAAGTGATTTTGTTAAATGTTCTAGGTCCAGTGACATGAGGACTAATTGACCACTACGTTTATCATTTGGAGATTATTAAATACAGCTTATAGGACTCGAGCTGTTGTGCTGCCCCACCCCCTACCCCCAGATCAGACAAAAAGAAAAAATAAAACCAAAATGGCCACCAGTGCCACAATGTGCCACAATGTTCCACAATGTTCCACATATCCAAACGGAAACTAAGTAGTTACCTGGCCTGAGAAGTCAGGAAGATGAGAGAGAATGGAATTTCCCAAATTAGCTGCTCCCTCGCTTCCAGTCCTACATGCTTAGTGTTTCCAAATGAATAATCTGGTTACTTCCTTTTGCTCTGTCTCTCTGCCCCCACCTTTGGCAGAAGGTAACTTTGAAATGACCAGTCTGCTTTCACTGTTTCTGCTCAGTGGTCAGCCTCTCCAGCTCTAAGGCTACCTTCTCTGCAGCCCACTGAAACACTCGGCTTAGTTTATGGAATGAAGTGTTGCTCCATTCCTGGGTTGAAAATAAAGATAACTTAAGGTTTTTCCATTGTAGCTTCGTTGTTTGAGGAGGTCATTGGCCGTGTTGAAAAGAGACACAAAATTCCCATCATGCTTTTCTTTGTTCAGACAGCCTCATCATGTCTTTGACTCATCTTCCTTTGAAGATCTTAGCTCAACTATTTCTTGCTCGAAGACATGTCCCTAAAACAAACAAATAAATTTACTTTTATTGCAGCACGTATCTTATTGGCTCATGTGTTGCAAATGCAGTATGCAGTTATGTTCTCCATAATTTGATTTGCACCTGGCCCTGATAAAGGCCGAGCACCTGAGAGCAGTGACAGGGTCTGGTTCACCAAGCCTACCTAAAGCTCAGGAGGTTGCTGGGTTCCCAACACAGACTCAACAAATGCTTGCTGTTTGTTGTGTGCACTGACCCTTGTTTGCTATCCCAGCACTCTGGAAGCTGATACAGGAGAATCAGGAGTTCGAGACCAGATTGAGTACTTAGCAAGACCTTGTTTGGGGAGAAGGGCAAGTTGTGAGTAAGCATCGCACCAGTGGACAAAAACACTTTATCCTGGTACTTTCCAAAGTACTACATATTGTTCATGAAAAAAGCAAGGTGGATGAAAGTCAGTATAATGAAAGCATTTTAGATAACTGTATATTCTATGAGCTATTTATTAAGATATTTGAAGAGCAAATAATTCTTAAACCGTCATTCAGTGGAACCAACTTCATAAAACTACCAAGACCAAGTGCATCCACAGAAGGCAGCTACAGATCACTTCCTTGTCCGTTCTTCTCTCTTTCCTAGCGACCTCTTTCGGGTGTAGTTCACAGTAGAGTTCATCCTCCTCGTGTATTTCATCCTCTTACAGCTTCTTGCACATTTTCATCCTTTCCTACTGTGCCATCATCGCTCACTGCCGTAGTTTGCTGAGTCCTGCAGCATTGTGATACCATCTTTAATGCCATCCAGCCGCTGGCCTGACGCCGCAACAGCTGGCCTACCCAGTGTTTTAACCCTGGGAAACAGTTTAGGGTGATTGTAATCAGAATAACAAGCTCCAAAGTCTCTGGGAGATGCTCTGAAAACACAGTAAAAACTAGCACAAGTTTCAGTGGTGAGCAGTGGTCCCAAAGGCTCTGTGTTGTTAACTTGACCGCATCTGGAATTAACTGAAATCCAGCAACTGGACACACCTCTGAGGAATTTTTAGTTAATTGGATTATTTCCGGTCGGAAGACACCCCAAATCTGGACCACACCTTCTCATAGCAGCCTGTATAAAAGACAGGGAAGAAAGAGGCTTCCGCATTTCACCTGCTTGCCCTCATTCTCACTGGCAAGTTCATCTGTCCTGCTGCTGAGGCCTTCCTTCTCTGCCATCAGAGCCTGCTTCTTTGGGATTCCAGCGATGCACACTGAAGAGCAGCTGAGACAGCCGTCCTCGTGGACTGAACGACTGTGGGATTCCTGGACTTCCCGTTGAGAGACGGCCGTTGTTGGACTAGCTGGACCACGGCCTGTGAGCCACTCTAATAAATCATATATGTGAGTGTATACACACACACACACACACACATCTGGAAGTTTCCATGTGATTCTATATCACCCAGCCCCTTTTTAAAAGAAGCCCTTACTAAAAGGAGGACGCTAGGGCACAAAGGTAAAGGGACTGACTTGAGGTTAGACTGTAGGGAGACACATGGGAGCTGGGTTCAGAAATTCGTCATTTCTCCGAGAAAACAGTTCTGAAAAGGGCAAAGATAGCCTGGTATTGTGTACACATCTGTAATCTCAGCACTTGGGAACTGGAGTAGGGGTTTCAGGTCATTTTGCACCTCCATGCAAAATTTGATAATTTAGTAACATACTTGGAAATACCTGCGAAGTAAATGGCATATTGGTTTTCCTGCTAGGTTTTTTCCTTCCTGTAGGAAATTTACACGAGAAACTATCATGTTGCCTTGGAACTTAGAATCAATAAGAGAAATGAGGTTTATAATGTGGTCACTTAATACTGTTAAGTATTAAGTTCAAGGCCATTATGGGTTACAGGAGACCCTGTCCCAAAGGAGAGTAAAACTGACTGCTAAGAAAGTGGTGCTCACCCTGATGAAATAGTTTTGTTAATTTTTAAAAATATGGCCCTGCATGCCTTTTCCAACTAGAAAGTAGGATAGAGGTTCAACTCAGCGGTAGCTTAGCATGTGCGCATGCCCTGGGTGCAGCCTCCAACACCACAAAAAGAAAAACAAAGCAGGAAGGATGGTTAGGAGCAGCTCATATTGCACTCACTTATGGTCCCTCCTAAGTGGGAGGCTTAGGCTAAAGGACTGCTTGAAGCTTGAATTTCCAGAGCAACCTCCCAGAGCAGGCACAGGACACTGTGTGTGAAAAGATGTGGCCACTTGAACAGAATTGTGCACTAGTCAGGAAATACTCAGGTTCAAGATGCCTCAAACAGGAATGTTCGTTATGAAATTCATTGATGAAATTGAATCAAATCAGTGAAATTCATTGCTAAAAACAGCAATAACAAAAAACAGGGCTCCTAACTCTTATGGGCTTAGAAACACAGTCTTTGCTAATATATAGGAACTGTAAGGTGCACACACATACACACACACACACACACACACACACACACACACACACGTACATGCATTAATATGGGATTGATCAATTTATGGGGATGATAATTTATTAACATAGATTGAAATGCATGCCAAGTAAACGGCATATTGATTTTCTTGCTAGGTTGTTCTTCCTTCCTGGAGGAAATTTACACAAGAAACTATCACGTTGCCTTGGAACTTAGAATCAACAAGAGAAATGAGGTTTATAATGTGGTCACTTGATACTCTTAAGCTGTGAGAAGCCTCCATGGTAGCACTTTGCTGCTTCTCCTGGCCTTTTGAGTTGCTTCTTCTCGGCTTCTATTCTTTAGTGGAAGGAGCCCTTTGTTCATACACATCCATATTGCAGTCTTGTTCTGGCCTCTGTCCGTGAGCAGGTTTTGCATACACACACACACACACACACACACACACACACACACACACACACACACTCACACTGGTTCACTATGTAGTTGGCTCTTGAACGACAAGTTCTTAGTGTGTGTTTGCTTGAGTCAGGGCTTGATGCACAGCTTAGGTTGGCCTTGTCTGAGATCCTGCAGCCTCATCCCGAACGCACCATAAGGTCTGGCAGAACAACATACATTGGACCGTTGCTGGCATTTCTGTGTGTCTCTGTGTATGTGTTTGACGTGTGTATTTGTGTTTATGTACATATGTGTGTTTGTGTAAGTGTATCTGGGTGTGGATGGATGTACCAGGCTTTGAACTCATGGCCTTGTGCATGCTGCTGTTCGGCTCTAGCCCAGAGCATGGTTTGGTTTTGATTTTTCTTTTGTTTTGTGGTACTGGGGATTAAACCCAGGGCCTCAATGTTCTATGTAAGCCCTCTACTACGGAGTACTAGATCCCCAGCCCTCACGCTTTCCTCATTGTGAGACGTGTGTTTAGTTGTTCGGGTTGGCCGTGACCTGGCTCGGTGGAGGTCAGCATGAGCTCTATCAGGCTAACTGTGGTGAGACTATGGCACTGTCGACTCCATAGCCAGCTCCGGTTGCTGTTGTGAGCTGGGCTGGGAATAGCCACTGGCACTGTTTGGGGACGCCAAGCCCATCCAGCACAGGTGCGATCCCAGCTGGCTTGAGCGGCAGGAGGGTCTCTTGAACCCAGGAGTGGGAGGCCCTGCTGTCAGTAAGACATGAATGATTTGCATAGGAACAGTCATCTCTCTAGTAAATCTATTCCACGGTGAAAAGTGACTACTTGATAGAACAGAAGACACAAAAGTAGGAGAGGGAGGGAGAAAATATGTTTACAATACCTTGCATACATATATGAAATTGTCCAAAATTTAAAATTGAAGAAGTGGTCCCTTGTGTTTGTAGCCAGCTTTCTACATTGTGTACTACAGTCTACTACATAGCTGACAAAATAAGTGTTACATGAGAAATTGCCTGCTTATGCCATTGAGCTTCGCGCCAACAGCTTGCAGTGGGTTTGGGGGAGACAGAAGTTACATGACATGGGGTTTGGTGCCCTTCACCCCTGTGTTGCTTAAAAATTAACTGGATAGTGATAAATTTTCAACAAGTTTAGAGAAATTAGCTAGCTTTTATTTGTGATTCACGAGGCAGGTAAAACTGCAGTACTGAGCATGGCAGGGCTGATCTTTTATAAAGTGGCTGGAGTGTCAGCAAGGAAACAAAAGCAGGCTTGCTTGGTGTCACCTTACCTCGGGTGTCACCGCATAGCATGTCATAGCATGTCATAGCAGATGGGACCTCCTTATGCTGGGCAAACTGGCCGTCGTGGAAAGTCAATGATTCTTCTCTTGGATCAAGAGCTCATTTCTCTTAAAATGCATGGTGATAGAAAGTAAAAGTGCTGTCTATCGGTCAATCAGACAGAAGTTCTCCGCTCATGGCCGGCCCGTACAGTGACCCTGGCTTTGTCCTTGCAGGACACTCGCAGCTGCTAAGCAGTGGCTGTATTTTTATACTCCTGCCGGCAGGAAAAGGGAGTCTGTTGCTCCACATCCCTGGCAGGACAGGTATCTTAAGTTAGCCAATCCCCGCTGGCTCTGGGGCGTCCGTTCGCTGTGCCGGTCTCCATCTGGGTGTCTTCTCTAGCGGGTGTCTGAAGACCCTTGCTTACGTTTCCTTGGGCTGTGTGTTTAGAGTTCTTGTGAAGTGGGAGCCTGTCCTTGCAAACATTTTTATCTGTCTGGCTATCTTTTACGTTCTTAAGGCTGTCCTTTATAAATTGGTTTTAAATCTTAATCAAATCCAGCTTGAAAATGTTATGTTTCAGACAGTGGACTTTTAGTGTTGTATCTAAAACATATCGCCATACCTAAGGTCAAATAGATTTTCTGTTACCTTCAACAGGTTTTAAAGTTTTGTGGTTTACATAAATGTCTATGATTCACCTTGAGCTGAATTTTTGATAAAATAAAATTTTTGTGCTTAGATTTATTTATTAAAGTTTCTACTGGGTCTGAAATTATTATTTAGGTCACCAAACAATAAAATTAAAAATAAAAGGCAAAGTAAAGACCCAGTTTACCAACCCCTCGCAGCTGTATTGTGTGCCGTTCTTAGCAAAGAGGCTTGAGATCAGCAGCGAGTTTATCTGGAACACTGGGGACAGGACTCATAGTTCCTGTCAGGGCACCCGTCTGTCATCTGCTGCTCACTGGCAGGTGGCTGTGTGCTGTCAGTCAGGGTTAGCGAGGCTCTTCGTTCAGTGAGAACTACAATTTTCCGGCCATCTTACTCCAGGCTGCTGTGTTTTCTGTTTCTCTGCTTTGTCCTGGAAGTTTGAAACAATCTACCCGTAGCCTCCCCATATTGCCCAGAAAACAATGTTTTGCCTCAAAGTGTTTCCTTGGTCTTTCCTCTTTTGACTTACTGAAAACTGTCTTGTCAATGTCAGCCAAGCTGTGTGTTCATGTGTGTGTGTACACGTGTTATAGAAATGAATCATAAAGCTTTACTCTTAAGAGTTTGAAATTTTAGATTTTAAGGTTTTATCAAAGCTTCTTTTAATTCTTTAGCAGTATTGATTTAAAAGATTTCAGAATCATTCAAAATGTTCCTTTCAGAGTAGCATCACAGGCACTAGCCTCAACCCTGTCCTCACACTTCATGTGATTTCCATCCATAGAGATAAACTAATAAACCACATTCACAACCATGTTTCTCATTGTGTGTGTGTGTGTGTGTGTTTCCAAATTAGTGTCTTTGAATGTATATCTAAATTTCCTGTTCCTGGCATATGTTAATAGATAGAAGTTTTGAAAACAAAAATTGTTAAATCTGTCTTCACTTTGCCTTTCTGGAAAGATGTATTTACCAACTACAGCATATACACAGAATTTATGACAGATTTTTTACAAATCTGTCTTACTACTGGCTCTATTCTTATATTTTTATTGCTTTTATTACCTACATGTTTACCCTTATATAGAGAGATAAGATTGAATTTTATATGAATAAAAAATATGAATACTGGGCATGGTGTTACTTGCCTGTAATCTCAGCCCTCAAGAAGTTGAAGCAAGAAGATCTGGATTTGAACCAAGCTTTTATTATGTAGGCAAAATTAGTCTCATACATGACTACACACATAAATATCCAAACATAGCTTTAAAAATACCAGTAATAGTATGAACTGTCTCCCCTCCGCAGTGAACAGTGTCGGTATGTTGGCTCCCTTGGTTTGTGTCATTTTTCCCAATGAAAAGGGAGCATCGCATGCATTGTCCACGTGTCCTTGGCATTGCGAATGTTGTCTAACGGTTTCACACAGGATAGCTTAGGGTAACTGAAGTTACAGATGTCTGTGGACCACTATGTGGCCACTGGGAATCGAAGTTTGGTCTTTGTGGAGGGTTCTCATTCCCTCTGGGGCTCTTGGCCACCAGGCCAAGAGGGGAGAGAGGCAGATGGGGCAACAGAAAGCTTTGGACACCCATGAGCGCAAATGGAGACAGATTTCAGTGAATTGGCTGAATTGTGTTTCAGAGTACAAGGAAGATATAGGATTGGGGAGTCTGGGAGCAAACCTAATTTGCACTAAGTGGCACACTCCTATCACAAGACTTAGTATATGGCAGTAGAGTCCTATAGCAGAGCCCCTTGCACAGGCCTTCTCAGCAGGGATCCGTGCCGAGGGTCAAGCTAAAGATGAGCCAGGCGGCTGGTGGGTGGTAGCTTTTAGATAAGGTCAGCAGTCCAGAGCCATTCTCCAGACAAGGGCAGGTAGACAGCAGGAAGCTTTGCTGGAGGGAGGCAGCTCCTGGCTGAGCTATTGAGATAAACTGCTAGGCCCTGGGAGGCTGCCACCTCTGAGCAGCCAGCAATGTCTTCCACAGTCTTAGAGCAGCCAGTGCTCTTAACTGCTGAGCGCTGCCCCAGCCCCGCATTTCTACTTCAGTGTTTTTATAGATTCTAGTTTTACTCAGTTGTAGTCTCCAAAAGCATTGGAGAAGATATAACTTAGAGAAATTTTTCTAAAATAGAGTATTTTTCATGAGAGAACTAGTCAAAGGACACAGCAACAGTTAAGACCTTTGGTTAGGTCCTAAAGGCTCTGATAATGCTTTACTTTGAAACAGTTTTAGGCATTGACAGTAATAAAAGCATTAAAATTGTCACATACCTAACATTATAGTTGGTTAAATATATCTTAATGAGAAAATAACTTGCATAAATATTTATATGCTCTTTAAAAATTATACTTTAATCAAACAATGTATATGTAACTATTTATTATGTTATATTAAATAAAAAGAGCAACTTACAAGAACATGTATTTCAATCTCTACTTTTGTTTAAATGATAAGACTGAGCTGATATAAAAATGTTAGTTTTTATTTGTTTGTTTTTGTGGGGTTTTTTTAGTCTTTTTTTAAGATTTATTTATTCATTATGTATACAGCATTCTGCTTCCATATATGCCCACACACCAGAAGAGGACACCAGGTCTCATTACAGATGGTTGTGAGCCATCATGTGGTTGCTGGGAATTGAACTCAGGACCTCTGGAAGAGCAGTCAATGCTCTTAACCTCTGAGCCATCTCTCCAGGCCCCTATTTTTGTTTCTTAAGACAGAGTCTCTCTACATAGTCCTGGCTGTCCTGGAACTCACTTTGTAGACCAGGATAATACCAAATTGGTAAATTTTATGCTGATTTTTATTTTCTAGTGTAATCTCCAAGTTCTGTAGAATGAGCATTTATTATTTTTTAAAAGAAGAATATGCAGACAGAGACAGAGACCCAAATTGGAACACTGGACTGAAATCCCAAGGTCCAAATCAGGAGGAGAAGGAGAGAGAGCACGAGCAAGGAACTCAGGACCACGAGGGGTGCACCCACACACTGAGACAATGGGGATGTTCTATTGGGAACTCAACAAGGCCAGCTGGCCTGGGTCTGAAAAAGCATGGGATAAAACCGGACTTGCTGAACATAGCAGACAATGAGGACTGCTGAGAAGTCAAGATCAATGACACTGGGTTTTGATCCTGCTGCATGTACTGGCTTTGTAGGAGCCTAGGCAGTTTGGATGCTCACCTCACTAGACCTGGAAGGAGATGGGAGGTCCTTGGACTTCCCACAAGGCAGGGAACCGTACTGTTCTTTGGGCTGACGAGGGAGGGGGAGGGATATGGGAGGCGGTGGAGGGGAGGAGGCAGAAATCTTTAATAAATAAATAAATTAAAAAAAAAGAAAAACATCTGAGTACTCAATAAATGTTACTTGAATATAAAAAAAAGAAGAATATGTAAATAATCTATTGTCTGTCAAATTCCTTTCTGGGTATACTCTAGTGTCTGAGCTAGCACAGTGAAGTCTCACAGGCTAGTGTGTAATTTAATTATGAGAAACTGTAGCACTATTCATATACAAAAATATTGTCTATAATTGAACGTACCATGGTGCATGCCTCTCTTAGCTTTGCTGTTTTACAACCTTTCTTTGTATTTTATTAATTGTGATTTGTAACTGGATAGCAGGTTCTCATCTGGGGTGGCAGGGCGGAGTGTTGCTTTGCTTTGCTCTGTTTTGAGATGGGCCAAGTAGCTTCAGGCTGATTTTGAACTCACCATGTCTCCCCACTTGGCCTTATTTTCTTGCCTCAGCTCTTCAAGTACTGAAACGGAAATCTGTAGGACTCTGCTCAGGAGAAACTTTACTGAAGGCTAAAAGTCGGTCATAGTAAATAAAAGAGGCCTTGATCTATTGGCCTTGGCTAGTCTGGACTGGATCAGCATATTTGGCTAACTCCTGTGATAAAGCAGCTTTGCAGACCCCACCTTCCTTTTTGTGGAATACCGAATTACCTGGTAATAGTTTATACCAAGTTCAGGGGACCAGGGTGATGAGCATTGCATTGGTTTCTGCCATCAACACTGTGAACTCTTTCTCTTCCTTTTCTAGCTTCTAGCAGCTTGGCATGTGTTAGGCATTTTAGGGAGTGAAAACGGAAAATGACATACTGATTTTTTGGGGTGTGGGGTGGAGGAAGCCCTACTGTCCTGGACACTCTGTAGCCCAGGCTGGACTTGAGCCCAAAGATCCTTCTGCCTCTGCCTCCCGAGTGCTGGGATTAAAGGCATGTGACACCACCACCCAGCAAAAGACATTTTTATATGAAGTGAATTATGTTGACATGAAATAGTCCCTGTGTAGAATGAGAGACTCCTTGAGCAGTGATGGCCTGTAATGTGTAGCTTCCTCTGAACAGAGCTTCATGGGGTGGCTTTTTCTTCCTTTCTGGCTTGTCTGGCCTAAAACTCATTCTGTAGACCAGGCTGGTCTTGAACCCATGGAGAGCTGCCTGTCTCTGCCTCCCAAGTGCTGGGATGATGCCCAATTCATAAGGCTTTTTTTTTTGTTTATTTGCTTGTTTTTGAGATACTGTCTTCACTCTGTTGTTAAGGCTGAGCTTGAATCCTGAACTCAAGTGATAGACTTCACCTCAGTCTCTCAAGAAGTAGGGATTACAGATATCTGGTAGTTTTTGTTGTTTGTTTGTTTGTTTTAGAGATGGGGTCTCCTGTTATCTCGTGCTGGCTAGAACTCACCTGTGTAGCAATGCTGGCCTCAGTCTTGTGATTCTTCTGCTTCTGTCTCCCGGGCACTGGGATTATAGATGTGCATGCACCACCTCACCCAGCTCACAGGGTCTTTTCTAGTAGGCTGTGAGATTTTGCTGTTAGGTAGACAATAGCAGACCCTCAGCATTTCAGCATTTGGCCTGGCTAGGTAAGTAAAGGAGGTACACTGGAAATGAATGCAGAATTGGAGTAATATCTTTTGTGGGTATATTTTAAATAAATTTTACTGTGATCAAGTTAAGCTTCCATCTCAACTGGACAAAAAAAGAAATTGGGCTTTGTCCTTTGCCCTCTGTGCTAAGCAACAGCATACTCCACTCCTCAGACCTCAGCAGCTGTGCCAACAACTCTGCTTGAAAAATACTGCAGGCTCAATGGTGTCTGCCCAGATGACCCTGTCAGTACCTCTCTCCACCAAGAGACGACTTCAGCCCTCCAGAACACTTGTTTATCTCAGACGAGTCAAATGCCGGGGCAGCTCAAGCTCTGAGGGCTAGCTCTAAGAACTGAAGTGAAAAGCATGCCCCTGTGAGTACCAAGGGGAGCGGTATCATGACAACCATGCTGAGTCATTCAGACACCACTGTCTAGCTGCAATGGGAATGACTTGAACAACTTCCGCTCACGTCCTCTTCCTCCCAGCGTTCTGTTCTGTTTACTCCTCCCACCTATCTTCTAACCAATGAGGGCCAAGCAGTTTCTTTTTATTTAACCAATGACCTTCCTCCATCAATTTTTTTAATTTTTAAAAAGTGATGTCTATGCAGAAACAACGAACAAACAAAAACCCAAATAAATCAGAACATACCCAAAAGTGATACTGTCACTTAAGAACAGATGGCCTAGGGACTGGAGACTTAACTCGGTGCTGTGGCATGTGCCAACAAGCCTGGGTTTGCTGAAAGGAGAAGGGAATGGGGGAGCTGGGGAAGGCATTAGGTGTAAAGCTTGGGATTGTGTGGTAGGCATAAAAATGATCACAGGTAAGTGTGGGGATTGAGCATTCTGTTTCATGAAAAGTTGTCTCCTGTACCACTTAAAAATTACTCACTGGAGACATTGTATAGGTTTGATATAATATTAAAAATAATGGTCCTAGCTGGGTGTGGTGATTCACACCAATAAACCCAGCACTCGGGAGGCCAACCTGGTTTACATAGCAAATTCCAAGGAGCCAGGCTACAGAGTGAGACCTGTCTCAAAACAAAAAGGGGTGAAGGGGGAGTGGATAGCTTAAGTTTTGAGAGGTCAGTGGGATTTTCCTATTTTGTAGTCTCCAGTATCATTAGGTACATCTGTGATTTTTATTTATACAGTATTGGGCATAAGCAATTTTGGGTAATGTAGGTTGAGCAAGAATTCTGTGTGTGTGTGTGTGTGTGTGTGTGTGTGTGTGTGTGCATTATGCATGTGTGAGGTGAGTGTGTGGAGGCCAACAGTTGATGTCAGGCATTTTCCTCCATCTTCTCCACCTCGCTAGCTCAGTGACTGTCAAGCTGGACTGGCCGATGAGCTCTGAGGATCTGAGTCTGCTCCCCACCGTGCAGGCATTGTTTGTACATATACAATCATACTCTAGGACTATGCCTGCCACCACATTCAACTTTTTCTATGGGTGCTGGTCATCTAAACTCAAGTCCTTTTGCTTGTACCTCAGGCACTTACCAAATGAGCCACCTCCCCAGCCTAGGCTGAGTCTTCTTTATCTGAAGTACTTGGGAACACACATTTGATGCTTTAGATTTTGGAGTGTGTGTACTGACTTTACCAGCATGAATATGATACTCAAAGCTTTCAGATTTGGGAAATTCAGATCACAGATGCTTACTGCCTGTTATAATAACTAAAATGTTGTGAAACATTTGTTTTAAAAGTACCAAGCTCGTCTGGTAGTGGTGGTGCACACTAACTTTAATCCCAGCACTCAGGAGGCAGAGACAGGTGGATCTCTGTGAGTTCGAGGCCAGTCTGGTCTACAGAGTGAGTTCTAGGACAGACTTCAAAGCTACAGAGAAACCCTGTCTCGAAAAACAAAACAACAACAAAAAAAGGTGCCAAGCTCTACTCAGCTACATTGTGTATAATTCACTACATATAGTACTTTGAAATAAGTGGGTAATCTTATGATTCCTATTTTATAGATAGAGGGGGCATCTGAGAAACTTTGTTTGGATACCACATGGTTCATCTTCAAGGCCTGCTCCTGAAACCACTATGCTACCTGTCTACAAAATAATACAGGTTATCTGTTATTCTGTAAGAATAGAACCATGAAAATGTAGTATAAGTCGTTATAAAGTCAACATTTCTGAAACTATAAAGAATATCATTTTTATATTTTTTGCATTCTTTTTTTGAGGCAGGATCTGGCCCGTTGCCCAGCCTCCCATTAAATTTGAACTCTTCTGCCTCTGCCATCTGCAATTACAGGCATGGACCTCCAGAAGTGATTGCCTTGCTTCTCAGAGGGTGTGAAAACTTGGCAGCTGTTGAGAAGAGTTGGGAAGATTGGACAAACATGGGGGCGGAAGGGGAATCATTGCAGGGAGGGAGGGAAGACTTGATGCTAGAGACTATATTTGTAAGAACTCAGTTCTGAGGAAACACCCAGGAAAGGATGGTAAAGACCTCTATCATGGCTGCTCCTTCCACTGTATAACTACGTAATACTTGATGACTTTTAGGATTAAGAGAAAGGGAGTGATGTGACTAAGATTATATAGCAAGTAACAGAAACAGGAAAGAACCCTGGTTCCATTTAGCATGTTTCTTAATGAAACCATGGAGATTCATTCAGCTCTGTTGAGAGATGCCTAAAAAAGAATTACTGGATAAGCGGATCCCACAGTAGTGATCACTCTGAGAGACTGTGGGCTTTGAGATGGCTCAGTGGACATGAATGCTTGCTGTACAAGCACCCACTTGCTTCATGAGCACCATGTAAATTGGGTGAGCTGTATGTATACTTTAACCCTAGCAATATTACAGTCAGAAATAGGAGGGTCACGGGGCTTGCTGCCCACTAGCCTAGGTCCAGATTCCATGAGTGTCCCCATCTCAAAGGAATAAGATGGAATAATAGAGCAGGACACCTGACATCTTTATCTGGCCTCTGGTCTCCACATATGTGTATGTACACCTATATGCATTCATACCTGCACATACCACATTCTACACACACACACACACACACACCCTATAATGGTAAGGTCTGAATCAGTGACCTCAAAAGATCTACATGCTTCTAGAATCTGAAGAACCTTTCCCTGCATTACTTGCTGATTGACAAGAAAGTCACCAAAAGAAAAGTGCTTTGATCTATAAATAATTGTCTTTTTCTGCTTTAAGAACTGTTGATTGCTGTTATCTTTAGGAATGAGAAGGCTGTGGGCGTAGTTCACAGTTAGCAGTCCAGAAATGCCTTTTAATTTGTGCCCTTTGTGTAAGATTTTTATCACCTAGAGACATTTTCTTTTTAACAAATTTCTAGGAGTTCTCTATGTTATGAACCATTTTTATACATTAAAATATTTTATTAGTTCTTTGAGAATTGCAAACAATGTATTTCGATCATATCCCCCCAACCCTCCCAGGTCTATTACCCTCCCCCAGAACCCACAACTTTTATATTTTTATTTTTTTAAATAATCCATCAACTCCACTTTGCTCATATACTCCTGTGTGTGAGTTCATCCCCTGGAGTGAGGCTGACACACCAGGAGCCATACCTTCACAGAAACTGCTCTCCCTTTCATGAAGCTGTCACCCATCCATAGCTTCTCAGCTAGGGGTGGGGGCTCAGGAACCTCCATGTTGGTGTTATGCACACATCTGCAGCTTCTGTGGGTTCCTGTGTAGCTAGCTGTCCCATTGTGTCCAGAAGACATGGTTTTGTTTAGGTTCTCTACAATTCCTCTTCCCCCCATCTGCATTGGTTCCGAAGCCTTAGGGTAGGGGTGTAATATAGATGTTCCTTTAGAAAGAGTGGTGAGCACTCCACAGTGACGTATTCTTTGCATGTGGATGTTGTTTCTTCATTAACCATCATCCACTGGACTCTAATGGAGTCTGAGAGCTGCACTAACCTGTAGGTGTACTTAGAATTTAAAGGCTGTTTGATACTATGTCCAAATAGCAAATAATAGGAGTGGGTTCACTTCCAAGTCCTCTGAACCCCGCAACCAGTACCGCATGCATTCCCTCCGGTGGAGTGGGCCTTAAATCCAGTCAGAAAGTAGTGGGTAGCCAAGAGCAGTGACAAGAGCCTGAATTATTTTGGAGATCTCTGGGACCCCTCTGACCAATGTTATGGGAGGTGTCCCACACCTGGCACCAGCCTTCTGGGATGACATAATCCCTGTGTGGACTGCCTCAACAAACTATTTTGTGTCTGTGTGTGTTTGTTGTGTGTGTGTGTGTTTAGGAAGTTTATAAAATTGTAGGTTTCCACATGGTTCTTTCAAAGATCCTTAATATTAATTATCCCTCCAAACCCCTCCTTTGATTATGGGCATTTAAAAAAAGATACTTTCAATTAAGTATTATATATAAATTATACTAAAAGATTTTTTTTTCCTAACAGTTACACAGTAGATTGACGTTAAAAATGGGCTCTGACACTGGAGAGATGGCTCAGCAGTTAAGAGCACTGCTCTTTTTCCAGAAGACCTAGGTTTGATTCTCAGCACCCACACAGTGGCCCATATGTAACTCCAGTTCTGTTGTGGGACATTTGAGCAAACTGTAAAGATGTGTCACTGTCTTGCGGTGCTGCCTTAGGCACCTGATTGGTTTAATAAAGAGCTAAATGGCCAATAGCCAGGCAGGAGAAAATGGGTGGGACTTCCAGGAAGAGAAAGGAACTTAAGGTTAGAATCTAGGCTTGCAGGATTCTCTCCCCCAAGCCACTGAGGAAGTCAGTGGCGGAGAGGTGAAAAGCCACATGGCAGAACATAGATAGAAACAGGTTAATTTAAGAGCTAGTTGGGAACAAACCTAAACTTAAGGCCACACTTTCATAATAATAAGTCTTTGTATCATTACTTGGTGGCTGGTGGTCTAAAGAAAGTCTGACAAGAAAGACCTGCTACACAGTTCTAGAGATATGATTCCCTCTTCTGGCCCCCGTGGACACCAGGCATACTTGTGATACATAAAATAAAGATAATAATAAAACTTAGCCATAAAAAGTAGAATTTCCTCAGATCCACATAGAAGCAGTACTGTAACCTGACTAGGAGAAGCAGTGGCAGTGAAGAGCCCGTGTTCCTGTGTGTCTATGGGAAAGAAAACTTTAGCTGAAGATAAGGCTGTGGGAAATGTTACTTAACTTTCTATGTCTTAGAAAATTCCCTGTATTAGCCGCACATGACTTTAATCCCAGCACCGTGGAGGCAGAGACAGGCAGATCTCTGAATTCGAGGCCAGCCTGGTCCACACAGAGAAACCCTGTCTCAAAACAACAGCAACATCAAATTCCTATACTTACATGTCTGTGTACAGGATGTGTTCCCGTTTTCTCCTGGGTAGGCTACAGCTTTCCTGAGTGAGGCGATGCTCTGGGCAGGAGAAGTCAGTCCCAGAGATAGGAACTGCTGCACATGGGGTGGCGATGTCTGAGGGCCTCTTGTCTGCCGCAGCCAGGGGACAGCCTGGTTGTGTCTACTGGGTTTATTTGGAAGGTCACAATCTGACCTCAGAAGTTCCCTACAGCCATCAGTTCTCAGCTGTGCTTGTTTTCACTGATGGACTCTTAGTCCTCTGGTAATAACTATCGGGTGATGTGCTTGTTATACACTGGAATTTGTGGTTTTACAAGCTTCCAGAACAAATGTGGTATGTAATTTGTTCAGTGTTTTCTACACTCACTGGAAAAAGTGGCGAATCTGTTTGAACTGGACTGTACTTAAAAAAAAAATGTGTCATTGAGAAGGAAGGGGTTAGTTTTGTTTTGTTTTTTATTTAAGAGCCAGGATACTCTGAATATAATGAGACTATTAAGTTGGTGGGTTTGAGTTCAAGGAAGAATACAGTTTGTCATAGTGGGGCTGTAAATCATGGCCCTCGGCAAGAACAAAGCTGACTCTTCATCCTGTTGTGTCTGGACCATTACCAGGGCCTGTGCAGGGTTTGCCATCTGTCCTGAAACCCCAGAGAGTGCTAGTGTGAGCCACTTAACCTTGCTCTGGTTTTGTTGTTTGGTTTGTTATTTTTAATAGAAGGGACTTTTATAAGAATGGATAGTGTGGGGCTGCGGTGATGGCTCAGCAGCCAAGATGCTCTTCCAGGGGTCCGGGTTCAGTTCCCAGCACTGGCTGCCTGCAGCCTCTTTTAACTCCGGTAACTCCAGCTCCAAGGGACCCAACACTTTTTCTGGCCTCTTCAGCACACACACACACACACACACACACACACACACACACACAGAGGGGGGGATATAGATATATACACACACAGCTGGAAAGTAAAATACTTTTTAAAAATGGCTAAATGTGATGAGAAGGAAAAAGAAATTTTGTGCTTTAAAAAGTCTATTTTGTACCTAATAAACAAATCAAAATTTTTGTAAAAAATGAGAACCCCAAAATATGCCCCACACTTGAGAAAAATGATTCTGAGCATTCAGACTAGCTTGTACTTTGGTGTTTTGGCAGTTCTAAGAATGTCTAAGTGGGGAGACAGTTTATAATTGGCTCAGATTAAAGACAAATCACTTCAGAAAGGGCCTGTAATTGCCTCTCCCATTTACTCATGGCACCTACTTGATACCTTCTTTGGGGGAGATACTAGAGGTCAAACCAAGGACCCCCACATGCTAAGAATGTACTCTACGACTGAGCTACACCCTTACCCTTTGGGACTGTTTTAAATTAAATTCCTGTCTAAAAGATTTTGAAATTTATTTTGTGGTTTTGTTTTTGGCCTTGCTGACAGAATGAACTCAAGTTGCAGAGCTGTGTTAGAATCTTAACTCTTTCCCTTTTTCCCTTTTAATGTCATATGTGTGCATGTGTATGTGCATTCATATATGCGTGTGTGTGTGTGTGTGTGTGGCCACACGCCACACTTGTTTATGGAGATCAGAGGACTTCTGGTTGTCACACCCTGCCTTTTACCTTGAGACAGGGTCTCTTTGTGGGCTAGCTGCCCGGACTAGCTGGCCTGCCACTTGCAGGGACTCCCCTGTCTACGCCCCTGTCCTGCTGGAGTGCTGGGATCACAGGCACTAAGCAGCCAGCTTTTTGTGGGTCCTGCCTAGTCAGACTCGGGTTCTCCTGCTTGCGTATCAAGCAGTTACCATTGACTCATCTCCCTGGCCCTGGAGCATCAGTGTTATATAAAAATCTACCATCTGCTTTTCAGGCTTCCTTTGTATTATTTATTTTTTAGTTTTGAAAAGTGTTTGTTTATTACTATTGTGTGTGTGATGGGGGTTACTTATGCCACACGATGCCTGTGCAGGTCAGAGGGCAGCTTTGTAGTGTTGGCTCTCTCTTTCCACCCTTGTGGATTCTGGGGAGCAAACTCAGGTCCTTTGGCGGGAGCTTTCACCCAGTGTGCCATCTCACCCACCCTCTGCCAACTTCTGGTGGCTTTCTTTTTCCTTTATTCTTTTTTGCATCTTTAGTCTTTATGCTCTTCCAGCTTTTTTTTTGTATTTGGAATATTTGTTTTTTGTGGTACACAAAAGAACAGCACATTTTATAGTAGAACAGAGGCTATATTTTTGTCCATCAGACTCTTGCTTAGACCCTTATAATCTCTTTTAGCAATTGTTCCTGCTCAATTCACTTCCAATAAACCCCAGGTCATGTGAGGCATTTCTTTGTTGATTCCTCCTTGGTGATCTTCAACTTTATTTTGCATAAGATTCAATTGAGGAGATAATTAAAAGTGTATACTTCTGTTTCTATGGACCTGGTCAGGCCTAGAAGGCATCCTTTATCAAGTAACAGAAGGACATGCTTAGAGATGTATGGGCTCTAAATGAACACTCATTCATACATCAATGACTTTCAAATGTTTATTCTACTTCAAACCATTCTTAGGTGTTGAACCCCCTAAGCAGCCAACATACATCCATAAAGATGTTGACATAGTGTTTGTCAACATAGACCAACACTTTTTTAAAAAGATTTATATTTTTATTGTATGTGTATAGGTATTTTGCTGGCATGTATGTCAGTGTGCCGTGTGTGTCTGGTGCCTTTGGAGGTCAGAAGAGGGTGTCAGCTCCTAGAGCTGTGGGTGGTTACCGGCCATGTCAGGTGGATGCTGAAGTGAATCCGGATCCCCTGCAAAAGCAGCCAGCCCTCTGCCGCAGAGCAGATCCTCTGCTCTAGGCTGCCCACACTCACAGCCCCCGCTCTGCTCCGCTCTCTAGTAGCTGCCTGACCTTGGGCATGACCTTCTCAGTTGCTGCACACCTGTTAGAAATGAGCCCAGGATCACAGAGAAAGAGACCATTACTGCTGAGTGTCTGGACAGGCAGACTTGACTTCTGATTGAGAGGGTGTGCTCCGGAAGAGCCGGCACAGACGGAGGCAGGAAGTGCATTTGGTTTTTAGTGAGGTGTTAGCTATACTTTTCCCATTGATTGGGGTTCAACCTCACAGTCTTGTTCTGCTGTCTAGTCTGAAAAGAACTGGAGCACAGAAAATGAAGGAAGGGAAAAGGGGTCCCTGCCCCAAGGAGAAAGGGGTCACTGTTCCCAGCCATCACATTCCTATAAAGGAGAAATAGGGGGTGGAGATTAAAATATCTGCATAAAGGGGAGATAAAAGATTTTATTCCCTTTCTTGAATGTAAGTTTCATAATATTTGATAGAAAAAGATTCATATTTGATATTGCCTTTTTATTTAGTAATTTATTTATTTAGTAATTTTTATTTCTTGATGCTCTTTATACATTTTTTTCTTTTAATGATTTTATAGATTTTATCCAGGCCGTGGTGGTATGCCTCCAATCCCAGCTCTCAGGAGGCAGAGACAGGCAGATCTCTGTGTCTAGTATTAGTTCTGACTTAAGCAGGCCAATTTGACTGGGTACACCATTGACTCATCTCCGTGCTCCCCACTCTTTTATTTTGACTGTTAGTTTCGCTCATCAGTGAGACTACAGCCCTCATGCTATGTGAACAGAGAATATTCTTCTCAGATGTTAAAGGACCGCTTGTTCTCAGTTTGATCCCTTCGAGTACCATTTTCCTGCTCTACCACCACATTGAATGAATGCTTTTTGATCTTCCTTAAATGGTTTTCTTCCTTCATTCGCCTCTTTGCATTTTCGTTTTTTTTTAAATATTTATTTATTATGTATACAATATTCTGTCTGTGTGTCTGCCTGTAGGCCAGAAGAGGGCACCAGACCTCATTACAGATGGTTGTGAGCCACCATGTGGTTGCCGGGAATCGAACTCAGGACCTTTGGAAGAGCAGGCAATGCTCTTGTTTAGTGTTCTGAGCGCAATGCTTTTTGTCTGCAAAATCTACAACTCTTACTTTAAAAAGTTTGCTGTAATGAATGTGAGTGCAGCCAGTACTGGTTCTTCAGTGGCCAGTGGGGACCTCAGTCCTGGGGTGGATGGCTGTAGAGATGCTGAAAATTTGCTCTTTACCCTCTTCTTGGGGATCTGATTGCTCACTGAATGAAAACCTCTAGGTGCAGTCACTGGATCCACATTTGGGTCAGTTTCTGTACAGCTGCTCCGCCTGATACCCTAGTGTCTCTTGTCTTAGAGATACTCTGATTTCTTTTCTTTCTTTCTTTTTTTTAAAGAAAAGAGGTAGGAGGAGAAAAAAAAAAACAAAAGAAACTTGCTATCTTCCTGGTTGAGGGGTGGCTCCTGGATGAAGGCTGCTGAGGAGATGGGGTTGGGGAGTGAGTGGAGGCTGGCGGATAATTTCTTCTGAGTCTCACTGCTTCCCTAGCCTCCAGTCTTCTGCTGCCTAAAGAGGTGTGGCTGCTTCCCATGCCTTTGGGCTTCTGAGGGCCAAAGTTAAGTCATTCTGCTTATCTGGGCCAGGAGTCTGTCTTTTCATTGCCATTAATTCGCCTGTTTGCTCTTTTCCAGAGAATGGTAGTTAATCTCCTGATTTCTTGACATGGTTTTATTTTTCTTTGAAAATTGTTTTAATCTTGTTTTAGTGGGTCACAAGAGACAAAAGTCAGTGGCTGTGTTGAGTCTGCTGAAGATTTTTCTCTACCTGTGAGGCATGTGCAAGGCCCCTTGCTCTAATGCAGAAAATGAAAAAATAAGATAGAAATTCCCCGATGCATTATGATGCATACCTGCAATCCCTGCTCTCTGGAGGGCAAGGGGGAGGCTCATCAGCTCATGACCAGAGCAGTCTATGAACAACTGTCTGTTGACAACAGCAACTCTAGATAAAGGAAAACATTTAATTGGGGTGGCTTATAGTTCAGAGGTTCAGTCCATTGTTATCATGAGAGGACATGGCAGTGCACAGGCAGACATGCTGGAGAAGGAACTGAGAGTCCTTCCTACATTTTGATCTATAGGCAGTAGGAAGTGAATTGAACTAGGCATAGCTTGATCACAGGAGACCTCAAAGCCTGCCCCCACAGTGACACACTTCCTCCAACATGACCATGCCTATTCCAGCAAGGCCATACCTCCTAATAGTGCCACTCCCTATAAGCTTATGGGGGCTAATTACATTCAAACTACTACAATAGCCATTTTTCATTCTGTTATTGCTGAGTTTGATCTAGTTGAAATTATGATAATTAAGTTTGTACAGATAAGCTTGTAGTGTATAACTGTGTTGCATCATTTTTATGTAATGAATCTGTCCCTCAGATGGAAATAGTGACACTATATTGTGTCTCTTTTGTTTTCCACAGACAATGGATTCTGAATTATCACACAGTGTAATTGGGAGCTATCATAACCCTCCAGAAAGAATGTGTCCCCCATTGTTCATCAAGAATGAAACACCTCAAATTGGCCACCCTGTGAATTCAGAAGTCATCCCTCCTAAAATGATTAATAGTCCAAACAACCAAGGTAATATTAATATGAAACTTTACAGAAAATTTGTAGCAGGCCATGGCATGGAACAGAGCCTACTGCTGTTACAGAGAAGAGAGTATGATTATGCATTGACTATTCACAGACCCATTGAAGGTGTAAGTCACAAACAATGCCACACCAGTTTGGAATTATGATTAATAGGGTGGTATTTATTTAAAGGGGAAAAACTTACAGATAACCGTCCCAGACAACAGCCCTCTGTGCAATCAGGAAGGAGTCTAGTCGCCGGAAACGGAGCAGGAAGCGAAGAGAGCGAGAAGGGAAGTAGCCGCTTTTTTAAAGGGAGAGAGACCACGCCCCAATGGGCTGGTATCTCAGCGGCTATAGGCTGGAGGAGCAGAAGGACCTCCCGCAACAACCCATTAACCACAGGTCTGCTGCTGTTCGGTGGGCTTAAATAAGTCACTTGTCATTTCTTAAAATATTGCTTCTTCCATCATAAGCTAAAGATTAATGTAACAAGCTAATAAATATTAAACATTTATCATAAAAATATCTTAAAAACCAGAAAACTACTCTTAACAATAAACTGTCAGAGCCTGGGTGTGGTACACACCTTTAATCTCAGCATTCAAGATGTAGAGGCCAGCCTGTTCTTCACAGCAAGTTTAAAACCAGCCAGGGCTAAACAGAGAAATCCTGCCTCAAACAAACAAAAAAGAGTAAAAATGTATTAGTTGTTACAGGTAGATAGATAAGGGAAAATTTTTATTTAGGTGATCGTTTTTTTTCTTCAGGGTCTTACACCATAGCCCAGCATGGCCTCAGACACACTACTTTCTCCCTGCCGCAGCCTTGGGAGTGCTGGCCTCACCAGCATGTGCCTCCATACAGGCACAGTCACTTCTTCATGTGGCATGAAAGAGCCTACCCTTTGGGCTTCCGTACTTCAGGTTTGCATGTACTTCACACTCCCGTGTCATCACTGTGTCATATGACGTTACACTCTTTGGATCTAGCAGAACTGTGGAGGTTTTTTTTTCTTTTTTGTTTTGTTTGGCTTTTTGAGACAGGGTTTCTCTGTGTAGCCCTCACTGCCCTGGAACTTACCAGGCTGCCCTTGAACTCTGAGCTGCTTCTGCCTCTGCCTCCCGAGTGCTGGGATTAAAGGCTTGCACCACTAACACCCAGCTGGAGGTTTTCTAAGACAGAATACATACCAGACTTTAAATGATTTTTAATTTTTTATCTTGCTCGATTTTGATGTTTAGTCTTCATAGTTTAAGAAAAATGAAGTTTTCGCGTATTTATTTATAAATCAGTCCTTTTTCTATGAAATTTCTTGTCAATTTGAAAATAAAATAAACATCAAAAGGGCTAGCAATAGAGAGAGGCTCAGTAAGGCTACATTCTTAAGGAGAGGAAGCCTCAGCAGTGTGGTGGTGGTCACCTGGCAGCTGCCAGGAGAGGAAATCTCAGCAGCATTGTGGCCATCAGGGGGAACGATTATAGAAGGCTCTGCCCTGCTTACACCTGAAGAAGCATTTAACAGAGCCACATCCCCCAAGTACACCAGTTGAGGAAAAGGGACACCCCTGAAACATGTCAACCTGTTCCGATTGGAGGAAGAAATGGGTAAACAAGGTAAGAATACACTCAGCAACATAAAGAGCGATACAGCAGCACCAGAAACTAGTGCTTCTACAACAGCAAGACCTGAGTATCCTAACGCAGATGAAGCAGAAGAAAACAACCTTAAAAATAACTTTATGAAGCTGCTTAAGGTCTTTAAAGAGGAAATGAAAAATTCCCTTAAAGAAGTAGAGGAAAACACAGACAAAAATGGAAAAAATCAACAAATACCTTAAAGAAAACTAAGAAAAAGTAATCAGACAGATGAAAGAAACAGTTCAAAACTTGAAAACTTGAAAGAGGCAAAAAAGAAAACACAAACGAGAGAAATCTGGAAATGGAAAATCTGGGTAAATGATCAGGAATTACAGAAGCAAGCATAAACAACAGAATGCAAGAGATGGAAGAGAGAATCTCAGGCATTGAAGATACGATAGAGCAAATAGATACATTGGTCAAAGAAGTTGTTAAATCCAACAAATTCTTAACACAGAATATCCAGGAAATCTGCAACACCAAGAAAAGACCTAAGCTAAAAATACTAGGAATTGAAGGAGAAGTCCAGCTCAAAGGCAGAAAATATATTCAACAAAATCGTAGAAGAAAACTTTCCCAACCTAAAGAAGGACATGCCTATGAAAATACAAAAAGCTTACACTAAATAGACTGGACCAAAAAAAAATGTTCCCTTGCCATATAATAATCAAAACACTAAACATACAGAATAAAGAAAGACTATTAAGAACTGCAAAGGAAAAAAGCCAAGTAGCATATTGAGGCAGACCTATCAGAATTACACCCAACTTCTCAAGTGAAAACCAGAAGGTCCTGGTCAGGCACTAAGAGACCACAGATGCAAACCCAGCAAAGCTCTCAATCACTATAGACGGACAAAACAAGATATTTAATAACAGAACCAGATTTAACCAATACCTAGCCACAAACCCAGCCCTACACAAAGTACTCGAAGGAAAACTCCAACCCAAGGAAGTTAGCTACATCTACAAAAATACAGATAATCACACAGCAGCAAATCCCAAAGAAGGAAAACACACACACACAATACCAACAAAAACAACAAAAGAAAAAATAACAGGAACTAGCCCTCACTGGTCCTTAATATCCCTTAATATCAATGGATTCATTTAATCTATAAAAAGACACAGGCTAACAGATTGGGTACAAAAACATAATCCATCCTTCTGCTGCATACAAGAAACACCTCAACTACAAAGACAGATATTACCTTAGAGTAAAGTCTTGGGAAAAGATTTTCCAATCAAATGAGCCTAAGAAACAAGCTTGTGTAGCTATCCTATTATTCAACAAAATGGACTTCTAACTAAAGTTAGTCAAAAAGATGAAGGTCATTTCATATTTGTCACAGGAAAAATTCATCAAGATGAAGTCTCAATTCTGAACGTCTATGACCCAAATACAAGGGCACCCTCATTTATAAAGGAAACATTACTAAAGCTTAAACCACACATCAAGCCCCACATACTAATAGTGGGAGACATCAATACCTGTCTCTCATCACTGGACAGGTCTACCAGACAGAAGCTTAGCAGAGTTAAGTTATTAAGATGTTAGACTCAATGGACTTAACAGACATCTATAGAACATTCCACCTAAATACAAAAGAATATACCTTCTTCTCAGAACCTCATAGAACCTTCTCTAAAATTGACCACATACTCAGTAACAAAACAAACATTCACAGATAAAAAAAAATTGAAATAACCCCATGTCTTATCGGATCATCATGGCCTTAAGTTAGAATTCAACTACAACCCTAATTGCAGAACGATCACAAATCCATAAAAACTAAACAATGCTCAAATGAATCACCACTGGATCATGGAAGAAGTAAAAAAAGAAATTAAAGACTTCCTAAAATTCAATGGAAATGACCACACAACATACACAAACTTATGGGACATAATGAAGCAAGTGCGTAACACTAAATACCTACATAAAGAAGCTGAAAATTCTCCCAGTAGTGAATAAAAGAACATCTGGAAGCCCTAGAACAAAAAGGAACACTTACCCAGGAGGAGTATACAACAGGAAATAATCAAATTGAGAGCTGAAATCAACAAAATATAAACAAAGAAAGCAATGCAAAGAATCAATGAGACAGAGTTGATTCTTCAAGAAAATCAACAAAATAGACAAACCTTTACCCAAACTAACCAAAAGGCAGAGAGAGAATATCCAAATTAACAAAATAAGAAATGAAAAGGGGGACATAACAGTTGACACAGAGGAAATTCAGAGAATCATGAGGTCATACTTCAAAAACCTGTATTCCACAAAATTGGAAAACTCAAAGGAAATGAACAATTTTCTGAATGAGTACCACATACCAAAATTAAATCAAGACCAGATAAGCAAATTAAATAGACCTATAACCACTAAGGAAATAAAAGCAGTCATCAATAGCCAAAAAAAAGCCCAGGACCAGACGCTTTCAGCAAAGAATTCTATCAGAACTTCAAAGAAGAGCTAATACCGATATTCTTCAAATTGTTCACACAATAGAAGCAGAAGGAACATTGCTAAACTCTTTTTATGAGATTACAATTACCCTGATACCTAAGTCACACAAAGACACAATTAAGAAAGGGGATTACAGATAAATTTCCCTCATAAACATTAATGCAAAAGTACTCAGTAAAATACTAGCAAACCGAATCAAAGAACACATCAGAAAAAACATCCATCATAACCAAGTAGGCTTCATCCCAGAGATGCAGGGATGATTCAACATACAAAAATCCATCAATGTAATCTACCATATAAACAAACTGCAAACAAAAGAAATCACATGATCATCTCATTAGATGCTGAAAAGCCTTCAACAAAATTCAACACCCCTTCATGATAAAGGTCTTGGAGAGAGTGGGGATACAAGGAACATACCTAAACATAATAAAGACAATATACATTAAGCCAACAGCCAACATCAAACTAAATGGAGAGAAACTCAAAGCAATCCCACCAAAATTAGAAACAAGACAAGGCTGTCCACTCTTTCCATATCTATTCAATATAGTACTTGTAGTTCTAGCTTGAGTAATAAGACAACAAAAGGAGATCAAGGGAATACAAATTGGAAAAGAAGTTCAAATTTTCACTATTTGCTGATAATATGATAGATAGTATATATAAGTGACCCCCGAAATTCTACCAGGGAACTCCTATGAGAAACACTTTCAGTAATGTAGCAGGATACAAATTAACTCAAAAACAACAACAACAACAAAACACTAGCCCTCCCATATTGCAGATGATAAATGGGCTAAGAAAGAAATCAGAGAAACATCACCCTTTACAATAGCCACAAATAACATAAAATATCTTGGGCTAACTCTAACTAAACATGTGGAAGACCTGTATGGCAAGAACTTTAAATCTTTGAAGAAAGAAATTAAAGAAAATGTAAAGACCTCTCATGCTTTTGGATAGGTAGGATTGACATAGTAAAAATGGCAATCTTAACAAAAGCAGTCTACAGATTCAATGCAATACCCAATCAAAGTCCCAGCAAAATTTTTCACAGACCTCGAAAGAACAATATTCAACTTCATATGGAAAAAAAACCACCCAGGATAGCCAAAACAATCTGTACAATAAAGGAACTTCTGGAGGCATCACCAACCATGACTTCAAACTCTACTATAGAGCTACAGTAATGGTAATAGCTTGGTATTGGTATAAAAACAGACAAGTAAACCAATGGAATCTAATCAGAGACCCGGATATCAATCCACACATCTATGAATACCTAATTTTTGACAAAGAAGCTAAAGTTATAAAATGGAAAAAAAAATAAAGCATCTTCAACAAATGGCACTGGCATAATAACTGGATGTTGACATGTAGAAGAGTGAAAATTTGTCCATATCTATCACCATTCAAGTCAAAAAACTCAGGTCCAAATGGATCAAAGACCTCTACATAAAACCAACCACACTGAACCTCTTAGAAGAGAAAGTGGGAAGTACCCTTGGATGCACTGGCACAGGAGATCACTTCCTAAATATAACCCCAGTAGTACTGATACTGAGAGCAACAATTAATAAATGGGACCTCCTGAAACTGAGAAGTTTCTGTAAGGCAAAGGACACAGTCAATAAAACAGAAGGACAGCCGACAGAATGGAAAAAGATCTTCACCAATTCCACGTCTGACAGAGCACTGATCTCTAAAATATACATAGAATTTAAGAAACTAGACACTAGAATACTTAAAAAGTCCAATTAAAAACTGGGGTACAGATCTAAACAGAGAACTCTCAACAGAGGAATCTCAAATGGCTGAAAGACACTTAAAGAAATGCTCAACTTTCTTAGCAATTCAAGAAAGGCAAATCAAAACAACTCTGAGATACTATCATACCTATCAGAATGGCCAAGGTCAAAAAACACTGATGACAGCTTATGCAGGAGAGGATGTGGAGTAAGGGGAGCACTCTTCCACTGCTGGTGGGAGTGCAAACTGGTACAGCCACTTTGGAAATCAGTATGGCAAATACTCAGAAAAGTAGGAATCAACCTACATCAAGACCCAGCAATACTACTTTTGGGCATATGCCCAAAGGATGCTCAATCATACCACAAGGACATGTGCTCAACTATGTTTATAGCAGCATTGTTTGTCATGGCCAGAACTTGGAAACAACCTAGATGCCCCTCAACCGAAGAATGGATAAGGAAAATGTGGTACATTTATATAATTGAGTACTATTCAGCAGTAAAAAAAACAAAAACAAAAATGACATCTTCAAATTTGCAAGCAAATAGATATAATTAGAAAAAAAACATACTGAGTGAGGTGACCCAGACTCAGAAAGACAAATATAATATGTACTCACTTATAAGCAGATATTAAACATAAAGCAAAGGATAACCAGCCTACAGTCAACCTAGACAACGAAGAGGACCTAAGAGGGACATACTTAGGAAGGAGAAAAAGACAAGATCTCCTGAGTAAATTGAGAGCATGAGGGGCAGGGGAAGAGTGGAAGGGGAGTAGGAGAAAATTTATAGCTCAATTGTAGTAGGAGGAGCTGGCTGCATTCTGCCACCCAGCTAGCTTACTCCCAAAAAAACCACACAGAAATTGTATTAATTAAATTACTGCCTGGCCCATTATTTCTATCTTCTTATTGGCTACTCTCACATCTTAACCCATTTCTATTAAATCTGTGTATCACCTCATGACTGTGGCTTACCGGCAAGACTCTAACCTAAGTCCATCTCAGGCCGGAGATTCATGGCGTCTGCCACACTGCCTTCTTCCTCCCAGAATTCTTTTCTGTCTTCCCTGCCTACCTGAGATCCACCCTATCAACTAGACATAGGCAGTTTCTTTAATAACCAATGAAAGCAACACAAATACAGAAGGACCTCCTACACCACTCAGTAAAAACAATTTTAAAAAAGGATGCATTCCCAGCAATCACATGGTAGAGGATTGACTGTGTGTGTGCCATGGCACATGTGTCCCACATACATCTATGCACACATACAATTAAAAAGGGGTAATGGCCATGCATGCCTTTAATCCCAACATTCCAGATGCAGAGGCAGGCAGATATCTCAGAGTTCAACGGCAGCCTGGTCTATAGAGTGAGTTTCAGGACAGCCAGGCTACACAGAAAAAGAAAAATAAATAAATTATAAAAGATGAATAGATTTGGAGTTAGAAATTCAGATTTGGAATTTTTATAACTTAGATAATGCTAGTGAGTGAAGTGGAGTTTTATCACATTCAAGCATCAGTCAGAATTCACATATCCAAGGTTATCCTTGTAAATTTTTTTGGAAGCCATTATATCTAATTAACTATCAAATATGACAATTATAACTTTTTAAACATAAACTTAAAAGAACCTTAAAATAGAATTAGAAAGTATTTGTGACTCCAGAAATATTTTATGCTTTATAAATTACAAGATCTGTCTATTAATCTTCAAAAAAATTTGTTTTAATAGTCGCTGTCTTCGGTAGGGTTTCTATTGGTGTGATAAAGCATCGTGACGAAGCAGCCTGGTGAGGAAAGTGTTCCTTGCACTCACAACTCTCAGGTCACACTCCATCCATCCCTGAGGGAAGCTTCGCTGACCTGGGGGCATGCTGCTTACCTGCCTGCTTCTCAGGCCAGCCCAGGGGTAGCACTGCCCATGGTGATTAATCAAGACAGTGCACCACAGGCTTTCCCACGGGCTAGTCTGGTGCAGGCATCTTCTCAATTGAGGGTCTTCTTCCCACATGATGCTTGTGTCAAGTTGACATCTAAATCAGTGCACCAGCTGCTGGTGCCAGACAAAGAGCAAACAAGTCTCAGCAAGCATTTTACTGTGCTATTAATGTTCACTTATTTATATTCCACTCAACTCTAGCTTCATCATTTGAAACCAGAAAGGGATAAAAAATGTAAAATAACGTTTGAGAAATGCTGACCTCTCCATTTATCTGCATCGTGAAGACACCAATCCGCTAAGTCAAAATCCCAGGAACAAATGTGTGCTCCCTGTGTGTCTTTTAGTCCAGCCCGCTTGTTTGTTTGTTTCACGGAAAAACTGTCCCGCCTCATGCGTCCCGATCTTTAATATTGCTTCTCGGACAAAGAACAAAAAATGGCTGTGATTTCACTAAAACTGGCCAAGTCTAGAACTGAGCACAGCTTTAACTTCAATTACCATGTTAATTAGTGGAAGGCTTCTCATTTGAATAATAAATTATTTGTGGTTCTGTCCTAGAAATTACTAATTCAGTATATTATTGTTTACAATATATGTCATAGGAAATGTGTGCCTTTTTCGAGTCATTTTAATTCTATCAGTTTAATACATCGACTTGTATTGGCTACTAACAAACATAACTATTTTTTATTGTTACTGAAGTTGCTGTGATTATTAAGTTTTCAAAAAATTTTACTGAAAACCTTAAGCAGATTTCTTTTCAACAGCGCTTGTTTCAGCATTAAAAACTCTCCAGGAAAAGATACATCAAATCGAGCTGGAGCGGACTCAGGCTGAGGACAACCTGAACTCTCTGTCCAGAGAGGCGGCGCAGTATAAAAAGGCCTTGGAGAACGAGTCAAATGAGCGGAACCTGGCCCACCAGGAACTGATTAAACAGAAAAAAGGTACGTGAAGGCGGTTCTCAGCGTGCGGGTTCCAGAGCGTGCAGTTCCACAGCAACAAGCCCAGGGCACGCTGGCTCCTCAAACGTCTGCTTTTACAACCACGGAGAGCTCGCGGCCGTGGTCTTAGGCATTTTGATATTTATGGGAAACTAAGGTAACTTTGAGCTTAGCTGCGTTAATAGCTATTATCCTAGCTCACAAATAAGTTTTTGAGGCAAGGGTTTCCCACATCTCTCACGCTGGTCTTGAACTTCCTGTAGTGATCCTTCTGCTTCCACCCCAAGTGCAGGATTGCACGTGCACACCTGCAGGCTTGCTCTAGCAGCTGAGCTGCAATCCGACCCCCAGTGCATACATAATTTTGAGTTAAAAGAAAAGACTTAGGTGAGTTGTGTTTAGAAATTAGAATATTTTAGAGTAATTAATAAATCCCAGCTAAACCCATAATAATACTTTATATTTTTGGTTAATGTTAATTTAAAATTTTTGAAATATAAAGCAATGGTAGTAATTAAACAACATAGAAATAATAAAAATGAATGGGAAATAAGTTTATTAAACTTGAGGAATTCAGGATTAATTAGAGGAGATAGATAGGTAGAGACTTCTGTGGGAACTAGGAAAAGGGTATTAGATAAGAATTTTAAGAAATTTTGAGTGGGAGTTCTTTGTCTAATTTTTTTCTTCAAAACCTTTTTGTTTTCCTTCAAAAACATTCACTCAAATAATCACACCCCTATTTTTGTTTTACCTTACAAATAGCGTGAAGAATGAGAAGAAAATGTGAGACTGAATAAAATAAACTGATGGAAGTGAACAGATTCAAAACTGGCTACTTGGCGCTGGAGTGATGGCTCAGCCATTGAAGGCCAGGCTCACAGCTAAAACACTGGCTACTTGCCCTTTTAGGATGAACTCAGTGGTCAGTAGTTTGGAGGAGAGGACAGAGGCAGGCATGGTGGCACACACCTTTGCTCTCAGTACTTAGGAGGCAGAGGTGGATCTCTGTGTATTCATAGCTAGCCTGGTCTGCATAGCAACTTCCAGGCTGGCCAGGGCTACCAAGTGAGAGATTGTTTCACACACACACACAATTTTCTTTGATAAAAAGATAAAGAGGAGTAGAGGAGAGAGCCAGAGCAATGGCTCCATGCTGCCAAACTTGATGACCTGAGTTCTATACCCAGGAGATCTAAATGGTAGAAACTGAAAATTGAAACCCACAGGTTGCCCTCAGACCTGTGAATTTGGTATATGAGTGTTCACCAAAAGTAATCTTAAAGTCAGTGAGCAAGATCATTTGCTTACAAGAGTGAGGCCACGATTAGAATCTCAGGCACCCATCTAAAAGGGCTTAGCACGGCTGTGAGTACGTAGAACTCTAGCTTTGGGGGTAGGCAGGAAAGAGAGGCACATCTTAGTGGCTTGCTGGCCAGCCAGGCAAGCTGAACCAATGGCTCCCAGTCATGGGAGAGGCCTGACTCAAGGAAATAAGGCAGAGGGAATAGAGGAGACAGTTGGCATCCTCCTCCTGTGGCTTGTGAGTGTGCAGCACACACAACACACATCACACACACACACACACGAAGTCACTTTTAGCTTTGGATTGAGTTTGTAGTATAACTAAATCCCTGATCTATGTAATGATTAGCTCATTATTTTGTCTTTCATAGATATAAGCATCCAGTTAAGCTCAGCCCAATCTCGTTGTATTCTTCTCGAGAAGCAACTCGAATACACAAAGAGAATGGTTCTCAATGTAGAGCGAGAAAAGGCTATGATCCTAGAACAACAGGTAAGCATCCCCTCCTTTGAGGAATGGTAATTTAATATGATTGTTTGAAGAACAGAATATGGGGAAATTTTCATATTATACTCCGTGTAGATTTTCAGCTGAAGTGATGGATGGTGGACTGTGCTCTTTAGGCCGACATCTTTGCAGAGAAAATAAGAAAGAGTTAACAGATAATCTGAAGAAGTCACAAGAAAGAAAGGAAGAGGGAGGGGCAGGATTGGAAGAAGACGAGGCGCTAAGGGGGGCAGCGCATTATCAGGGATTCAGGCTGAGTACAGATTTAAATCCCCACAGTTCGGCCTGCTGTTTTGGTTCGTTCCTTGTGAACGCATTAGTGACTTCAGAGGGGGCAGTTGAGACAGCACCTCTGACAGCCCATCTCTAGCTCAGGAAATAAGCCTGAAGCCTACAAAAAGCAGAAGGCCTAGCACCTCAGGCCTCGTGCTTTGTGAAGTTGAGTAAGAAAACAGAAAACCTCAGTGACAACCAGGAGCGGGGACTCAGAACAGGACACGGTGACACTCCCACAGTTAGCTCTGAGTATGCCATGGCTCGACAGATACCAGCACTAGTCAGGAAGGGGTGCAACTGAGGCAGGAGCCGCTGGAGTTGGGAAGTTTGAGCCCACTCTGGCAACATAATTAGACTCTATCTCAAAAAGGAAGAGGTGTGGTGTTGCAATGTGGAGCGGCGGGCCGCTTCCCACAGCCTGGCTCCTAGCTGCCTGGCTAGCTAGCTTATACCCCGAAATAATTACACGAAATTGTATTCATTTAAACACTGCCTGGCCCATTAGTTCCAGCCTCTTATTCTCACATCTTGATTAACCCATTTCTAATAATCTGTGTAGCACCACGAAGTGGTGGCTTACCGGAAAGATTCTAACCTGCATCCATCTCGGGCCGTAGCTTCATGGCGTCTGCCTGTCTCTGCTTCCTTCTCCCAGCATTCTGCTCTGTCTTCCCCACCTACCTATGTTCTGACCTATCAGGCCAAGCAGTTTTCTTTATTAATTAACCAATGAAAGCAACAGATAGATAGAAGACCCTCCTACATTAGTGGGGGAGGAAGACAACATTCTCTGCTGAGTGTTAGAAACGATAATTTGGTCAAGAGAATTAAATATTAAAAATGAAATTTAGAACTAGTAGATCTACTAGATGATTATCAGACAGAATTCAAGAAATGGACACATGCCACCCACCAACAAAAGGCAAAATTATAGTAAATTCAGAAAATAAGGATACATGTCAGTGTAATAAGGAAGATCTAACTGGATATATAACCAGAGGTTTTAAGATGGAGAGAAAAATGATGTAGAATTAATCTGGTTGTGCTTTGTTTGTTTGTTTGAGGCAGGGTTTCTCACTGTAACAGTCCTAGCTGTCCTGGAGCTAGCTCTTGTAGACCAGGCTGGCCTCAAACTCATAGAGATCCTCCTGCCTCTGCCTCCCTAGTGCTGAGATTAAAGACATGTACCACCACCGCCCGGCTAAGAAGTATTCTTGAGAATAGGGTAACTGAGCATTTTTCAAAATGGATTAAAAATTGAAATCATACCATTCAGTCAAGAGGCACCTGAGACAATTACCTCTTAAAATGAAAAGGTTGTCAGGTGTGATGACTCAGCCTTAAACCCTGCACAATGGAGGCATATCCACTTGGATCTTTCTGAGTTCAAGTCTAGTCTAGTCTACATAGTGAATTCCAAAGCTACACAGAGAGACCCTGTCTCAAAAAATAAAAATACATAATAAAATAAATAAGGTTTAAAAAAAAGTGCTCCGTGTTTATTTCAGTTTAAGTATTCCCATCCATGGTTGCTTCGGGCCTGTGGCTTCATAGCAGGGGCTTCAGGAAAATGAAACCTTGCTGTCAGAAAGCAGGAGTGATGAAGTGGAGGCCAGGGCCACACTCCAGTGACAAAGTCCCCCACTGTGCCCCACATCTCCATCCTGTGGAAAGAATTGTTCTCTTTTTTTCTTTCTCATCATATTCACAATTAACGTAATAAAAGCTGATTTGGGGATTGATTTTATGGCTTTTGTGTTGGGTTTCTTTGTCTTTCCCAGTGCTGGCTTAGTGGTCATAAATGACTTGGGTTTGTCAAATATATTTCTTCATTAATTTTAAAAGATAACTTTTCTGGATGTTGTCGTCCCAGTTGGTAATCATTTGCTGTTGGGGCTGGAACTACATCATTCCATGCTCCCATCATTCCGTGCTTCCTGTCCTTAGGGATTTTGCTGAGAAGTTTCATGTCATTCTGATGGGTGTGTTTTCGTTGCTGGTTTTCTCTTGCTGCTTGTAATGTTTCTTCTGGAGTTCTGGTCTTTTACCTGTGCTGTGTGGTGGAGTGGTCCTCTTGGACCACTCCATGTCAATTTGGAGTTCTAAGTACCCCTTGTATTTGTGCGGGGTGGGGGAGATTTTCAGTGTTGTACAAAGGAACACATGAACATATGGGCATGAAAGGAATTGGGCAAGATGGTTTCTTTTTGGAAAAGGATGCTCTAGAACCCCAGCTAAACTAAGTAGCACGGGCGGCAAGCCTGCCTTTCATCCCTGGCAGAGGCAGTGGTTACATCTCTTCCCACACAGTCTGGTGTGATTGGCTAATTGGCAAGAAGGGGAAGTTTCAGGAGCTATAGTCCTTGTTAAGTTAAATACCTTTGTGGTGAGGGGCATGTTTCTCACTTTAGATGTCCATTTCTTTCCCCAAGTTGGGGAAAGTTTTGTCATAACTTACCGATTGTATTGCTTTCCCCGTTTCTGTGACAGGATACCTGACCAAAGCAGCTAAAGCAAAGGAAGGGCTTATTTGGGCTTGTAGTTTTACAGTGTAGTAGCCCATTTCAGTAGAGAAGGCAGAGCAGAAGAACACGAGGCAGCTGGTTACACTGTACCTTCTTCAGTCGGGAAACAGAGATGGGTACTGGCATTCTGCTTCTTTCTCCTTTTTCACTTCAGGGCCCCAGCCAATGGGATGAAGCCACCTACATCCATATAGGTCTTTCCTCCTGATTTAAACCTTTCTGGAAAGAGTCACATATACATACCTAGAGATGTGTTTTTGTGGCGATTCTAAGTGCAATCAAGTTGACAGTGAATATGAGCCATCACAGTCCTGTGCCTTATCAACCTGATGGCCAAGCAGATGTACTTTAGAGCATAGCACTCCACCCCGTGCATCCCAAAGTTTCATCTTCATCTCACAGTGGAAAATACTTTTACATGTCTAAAGGTTCCTATAATCTTTCAACAGTTCAAACTCTTCTGAGACTCAAGACAAACTCTTGCCTTTGAGCTCCCATAAAATCACGAAGAATTCCAGTCCAGTGATACAGAGTAGACTTTCCTAGTACAAAAGAAGAGTAGGGCTATACAAAGATCAAACCAGAACCAGACTGAAAGTCAGCAGAGCCAGGATCAGCCTTGTGCTGTGTGTGTGTGTGTGTGTGTGTGTGTGTGTGTGTGTGTGGTGACTGGGGCTGTGATGGAGTAGTCTATGCTCCAACAGCCTTGAGGGGTCTGGCACTCCTTCCTGTAGCACACACGGCCTCTCTCTTGAGGGGTCCTGTCCTTCCGGCTCTCCTTCCTGTAGCACACACGGACTCTCTCTTGAGGGGTCCTGTCCTTCCGGCTCTCCTTTCAGTACCACACACGGCCTCTCTCTTGAGGGGTCCTGTCCTTCCGGCTCTCCTTTCTGTACCACACACGGCCTCTCTCTTGAGGGGTCCTGTCCTTCCGGCTCTCCTTTCTGTAGCACACACGGCCTCTCTCTTGAGGGGTCCTGTCCTTCCGGCTCTCCTTTCTGTAGCACACACGGCCTCTCTCTTGAGGGGTCCTGTCCTTCCGGCTCTCCTTCCTGTAGCACACACGGCCTCTCTCTTGAGGGGTCCTGTCCTTCCGGCTCTCCTTCCTGTAGCACACACGGCCTCTCTCTTGAGGGGTCCTGTCCTTCCGGCTCTCCTTCCTGTAGCACACACGGACTCTCTCTTGAGGGGTCCTGTCCTTCCGGCTCTCCTTCCTGTAGCACACACAGCCTCTCCCTTGGGCCAGGTCTACTATATGCTTGTAACTTTCCTGAGATGTCCCATGATATTGCTATCTCCAACATGCTGGAGTCTCGCTGCAGTTTAGACTTCACCTTGCCTGCTTCGTGCAGTAGCCTCTTTGCAGGAACTTGGAACCTGTCACACATTGCCTAGTGTCAGTGGCCTTCAGACATCTTGGTGCAAATCCTGATGACTTCTCACTCTTCTGTCTCTCATTTATGCAAAACCAAGACCATGTGGGTGACACTGCCAAGTTCTTCTGCCAGCCCAAGATGTGGTCTGACCTCTTGGGTCACGGTTACCATGACCTCTGTTTGCCTACAGCTGTTTTCAATCTGTGAACCCTTATAATGGTATTCCCAGTTCAGACTTTCGGCTTTCAAATGAATTTGCATTCTCACAAATTGGAACCTTCCATGGCTCTGGTCTTACCCTCATAGCAACTTTCCTATTGTTCCAAGGACAGGACCAGGTTCTCTTTACTGGCGATACTACCTTTAACACTTAGAATTGCTGCCCATCCTCCTTGGCTGCAAGGACAGGACCAGGTTCTCTTTACTGGCAATACTACCTTTAACACTTAGAATTGCTGCCCATCCTCCTTGGCTGCAAGGACAGGACCAGGTTTCTCTTTAACGGCGATACTACCTTTAACACTTAGAATTGCTGCCCATCCTCCTTGGCTGCAACATTGAATTTCCTCGGTGCTCTCTTCTTGACTACACTGCACATTTTCATACTTTCCTGGTCCACTGGTTGCTCTCTCTCTCAAAGCAGTAGGAAATAACAGTGCCAGAGCCTGAATCTAATCTTCCCTTGAAATTTCCTCTACTTAACAAATTAATACATTGCTTTTTAAGAGGCTTAGTGTGTGTGTGTGTGTGTGTGTGTGTGTGTGTGTGTGTGTGTCTGTGAGAACACATATGTATACACATATGGACACCGAGGTAGGCCAGAAGAGGGGCCTGGATCTTCTGGAACTCAAGTTACTGAGAGTTGTGAGCCACCAGATATGGGTATTGGGTATCAGACCCAAGTCCTCTGGAAGAACAACAATTGCAGGACAGTCTCCAAAGCTACAGAGAAACTGTCTGGAAAAACAAAAAACAAACAGCAACAACAAACAAAACAAAACAAAAAGCAATTGTTTTTAACTCGTAATTGATGAGCCATCTTCATCCCCTGTCCTTTGCTTTTGAATTCAGCCTCTCTCAAGTGCTCAGGACAAGGGCAGCATGAGTCCAGTTTTGTCACCAGAGCACAGTGTGAATGGCCTCTAGCTCAGTTCCTGTTATCAGATCCCATTTGTCTTCAGAATTTCATGAGCTGGGACACCACTGTGTATCTACTGGTTTTCTTGTCTAGCCTTCCCAGAATGGCCCCTGAGCTCTGCTTAAAGGATTCTAGGACTTTGCTAACTCACAGCTCTGAGTTCTTTCACCTTTTCCCCATAAACTGGGTCCAAACACCTAAGAACCCATGCAGTCAGCTTTATCAGCCCCACATCTCAGTACTAGTTTCCTGTGGCTTTGCAACTTTGACCTCAGTCTGAGTGCACAGACCATCATAGTAAGGTAAGAAACATTAAATACGAGTCTTTCCACCAAATACCATGACGCTTGTGTTGAAGAGTCAAATATGACCTTTTCCACTTTGTAAAACTTTTATACGAATGTTTTAGCTACCACACACGTGCGCACACACAGACACACACAGAGACACACTCAGTAGAACCTCTGTTTAGGCAAGGCCCTTCATTTCCTGTGCACTGATTCTTTCTAGGCTAACCATTTGCAAAAGGTTGTGAGGTTGGATCCCAGCCAATGGAGAAGCCACAATCACCTGAATTAGAATAAAAGCCGAGTGCACTTCCTGTTCCAGTACTTGTTCCTCTGCTCTGATGGGCAGCACGCCTCTTTCCAAGACTGAAGTTTGCCTCGTCCGGACACTTCAGTTCCGATGGTGTCTCTTTCTTGACCCCACACTTATTCCTGACAGTGGCAGGGATGGGAGACTGCTCTTCACCTTGCATCCCCAGTCAGGAAGGTCTGCTTGCGTTCTCCTCCTGTTTATTCAGTTTGGGATCCCCCACATTCAGACTGGGCTGCCCCTCCTCTCCAACCCTTACTGTAAGCACCTACATGGGCACACCCAAAGATAGATTTCCATGGCGGTCCTAAATCCAGTCAGGTTGACAACAAAGCTTAGCTGTTAGCTTTTATCTTGTCTCCTCTGCCTGAGGGAGTCTTAGATGTGGTGTATGCTCCTGTCCCAGAGTGGGTATGGGTGTGTTCATGCTTGCTTCTTTTCTTTATTGAAGTCTGAGTGTGGTGATCCCTCTACCTTGTCTTCACTCCTGATATTCTCTGTTCTGCTTGATCTAGTGATTCAATGCAATGTCTGATGCTCTCTGCTGGGTTTTTAATTTGGCAAATTGGGTTTTATTTCTGACATTTTGGGTTTTTTTTTCCTTCCCAAAATGGCAGCTTCTTTTCTGAGTTTCTCATCTTGCTTTATCTCCCACATCCTTCCTTTGCTTATCTGCTTTTTCTGTGTTCTTCAAAGTCACTGCGTGTTTCTCTTGTTAGCAGGTGGACTTTGAACCCTCCGCTCAGCCTTCATTGAGGGGTCTAACCTTGGAGGGTGCTCTGCTCTCCTTCCTGTGCTACTCGTGGTTCACACATTGTTGGTGGGAGTTCTGCTTTTATTCGGGGATCTTTGTGAACAGCCTTCTCTTAGGGATTTAATTCTCAGTCACACTGAGAGGAGAAAACAGCAACAACACCAGAGCAAACAAGAAATAAAAACATACCTAAGCCCCATTCTAGCCATCTCCTATGGCACTAGTGACACAGAAGAGAAAATAGGAAGAACACGATGCGGAGTGTGCTATGATGTTAACATTTGTCTAGGCTAACAGTTCAGATAGTAGATGACTAGGGCAGGCAAGCAAGCCCTGACATCTCCGTGTCTAGGCTGTGCTCTCTAACCCTGCTCCTCACCGACTGCCCCGTGGGAGATGCACAGCTGTGCCAGGTACTACTGCTGGGAACTCTGGGCTCACTCCTGCTGGCCCTGAGCTACAGAGATCTGGTACCTACTCACCAATTGTCCACAGTCGTCTTCAGGTAATGGAGTCTGCTCCCATCCTCAGGAGGAGGAGGTGGAGCTCCGTCTACCAACCGTCCCCTGCCAAAGCCCAGCTTTCTAAGCCTGAACCTCTTAGCATCTGCCCCAAGCCCCTTCCCGCACCTCAGCTGCGTCCTCCCAGGGGCTGCAGCATGTAGTCCCAGGCTACCACCTGCCTGTGGTTATTCCTTGTTTTTCAGGTCTCCGGAATAGCTCAGTCTGAGAACAATAGGCTGGCTCCCTTGCACACAGCCCTCAGAAATGGGGAGTGTTGGCCTGTCACACAGGGGGAGTCACCATCTGATAGATTTCCCCAGATGGACGGGTAGCTTTTGAGAGCTTCTTCTCTGTGCGGCCTGCCTGCCTTTCCTTTTGGACTCCGCCTCAGTCTTGCTCCCCTGCGCGAGAGCCACGGCTGAGCCATGTGCTGCCCGTCTTGTTAGCTCCCGTGCCCTCTTCACTTCTGTGTCCTGTCACCTCCTTTGGGATTTGTGGTCTTCTCATCTTTCTCTCTTTGGAATAGTCTGTGCTCTGTTGTCTGACTCCTAGCATCACTCAGAGGCAGCTTCCAATGGACCCCACCCCGAGTCTTCCTTTCATTCTCTCAACTGTTCTGTTTTTATAAAGTTATCTAGTCCCTACCAAACACTTTTTGCCTTCACCCAACAGAGTTTGGTCATTTTTATTTTTATTTCATTCATTTAAAAGTATTTTCAAATCTTACTCGTGGTTTCTTTGTATGCATATGTGTTTGTGTGTGGTGCAAGGAATTGAGCCCTAGGCATCGTACATACAAGGCATGTGTTTCACTGTTGAGCTGCTCCTTCAACCCGTTACTCGTTCATTCATCCATTCATTCGTGTTAAGGCAAGGTCTCAGTCTGGTGCCAGGGTGGGTTTGAACTTGCAGTAGTCTGCCCTTAGCCTTGCAAGGGGCTGGTGTTTCTGGCATGAACCAGCACCCCCAGCTCTGGTGACAGCTTCTTCCTTCAGACACCTGTATTCTAACTTGCCACAGTCTGCCTTAATTAGTGCTAAACACTTCACGAGAAAGACCCTTCTGCATGTGCTTCCAGTTTCCATACAGATTTCCTTTGCTTTTACGTCATGAAACCGACCCGTAGTTCCTTGTTAGCGCTCTTAAATTCTGATTGTCCTTTAAAGAAAATTACAAAGAAAATATATATTTATTTACATTTTAATCATTTCCAGTGCATTTTATTTTTCTGCATGGATTGAGTTTCTTCAGTCTGAAGAAAAAAATTAATGCCCAATATCTCATAGTATTCATATACCTGGAGAAGCCTTTATTTCAGATGTATTTGTGAGAGATGTTTTTGCTAGACATAGAACTCTAGTTTGTGACTTTCATGTCTTGTTTGTCTGTTTTTGTATGTGTGTGTGTTTAGGTGTGTTGTAGTGGAAGCAGTGGGCTGCATTCTGCCCGGCTCCCAGCCGCCTGGCTAGCTTATACCCCGAAATAATTACATGGAAACTGTATTCTTTTAAACACTGCTTGGCCCATTAGCTCTAGCCTCTTACTGGCTAGCTCTCACATCTAGATTAACCCATTTCTAATAATTTGTGTACCACCCCAAGGTGGTAGCTTACCGGTAAAATCCTAACCTGTGTCTGCCTTGGAGAGGAGAATCATGGCTACTGCCTGACTCAGCTTCTTTCTCCCAGCATTCTGTTCTGTCTACTCCGCCTACCTAATTTTCTGTCCTATCAAAGGGCCGAGGCAGTCTCTTTATTTAACCAATGAAATTAACACAAAACAGAAGACTCTCTCCCATCAGTGTGTATGTGTGTGTGTTAGGTGTATATGTGTGTGCTGTCGGAGCACACATGTGACAGCCCATTCTTCAGAAGTCCATTTTCTCCTCCTGCTGTTTGGAGGCGGGGTCTGCCTCTGTTTCTGCAGCTGAGCTGCAGACTCCACACTGACTGGCCTGTGAGCTTGCACACAACGCCCCTGCGTCTGCTGACAGATGCACACCACCCTGCTCGGGTTCTTCTGTGGGTTCCAGGGACTGAACTCAGATCATCGGGCAGTAACAGCGAGCGAGTACTTTTACCCTCTGAGCCGTCTCTCTTGCCCTGTATGCTTATTTATTGGGAGTTGTTTTTGTTTGCTGGCTTGTTTTGAGCTAGTCTCTAAAGTGCAGACTGGCCTTTGACCTTGCTGTATTGCCTAGGCTGATTTCTGGCTCAGCATGATCCTCCTGCCTCGACTCTTGAGTACTATGGTTACAAAAGTATACCACAATGCCCAACTTTAGATTTTTAGCACATTAAAGATTTTTGTCCCAGTTGTCTTAAGCGTTCATGGTATCTAATGGCTGTTCTTATCGTCTTCTTCCTGTGTGTGCTATGTTTCTGCTTCTCAGGATCCTGGTAAGACTTTCTCTTTATTGTTAATTTTCAGCAACTTGATAATTGATGCACTGTTTACCATTCTAGAGGCTGTGGGACATGGGGGAACGGAGGCGAGAAATGAAGCTGACCAAAGTCTCATGCAATAGCCAGCTCTGTCTATGCCCTGAGGGTTAAGAAAAGTCACCTGAGTAAAATTCTCATGAGTTCAAGATGGGTATAATCCCAAGGAGGAGCCATATGTGGCAAAACCATGTTTTTCCATGGAGACAGATAAAGGCTAGTTTAAGCACTTAACTGACAGCAACAATCAATGGTGAGGAGTCTGGAGTAAACTCACTCCCATCTGCTGCACCTGGGAGGAACACGAAACCGCCCAGGAACGTCTCTGTTTGGAAGAAACCTAGGGCACGGACTCCTGTCTTCTTGGAGTGTTCTCACCAGCACTCAGAATTCGCCTCGCACGCCTCCATTCCTGGGCCGTGTTCTGACAATGCCCCTCTGTCCAGTTTCCTACTTGTTGATTCGAATTTTTTATTTCTGGTGTTTGGGGTTTTTATTTTTTAATCTTTCAATATTTTAAATTATGCTTGGACTATTTTTAGCCTGCATTCTTCCAGGGGGCATTCTGTGCTACTCCTCTCTCTTCTCGGAGACGGCACTATTGGGCATCGTCTCCGAGACCGCGTTTAGTGCCCACTTTCCATTTTGTTCTAATTAGCAGGCTTTCCTTTTAGAGCCATGTTTACGTTCACAGAAACCCGAGGAAGGTTTTTCTTTGCCCCTCAACGTTGGTCCTTATTACTAATGTGGTAATAAACGGTCCTGTGAAACAGGACCTCAGCGTTGGTCCCTATTACTAATGTGGTAATAAACGGTCCTGTGAAACAGCCTGCGCATGTGGGGGGGGTGACTTTCCTGTCATGTTTTGTCCCTAGCTGCTCTTCTCTGTTAGAGTCGGGGAGGCTGGGCTGTGAGCAGGCTTGGTCACCCGTAGCCACACCTCATGTCTTTGGTGTAAGTTTTGTGGGATCCCCTCCCCAGCACACTGTTGTATAAGGATGCAAAGAGGTTTATTCTTTCTGTGCGAATTCAGCAACATGTTTGTCACATATCACATTTGCTCCTTAAAAGGATTTGATTTTCTTGTTCTCTGCTTGGAAGTGCCTAACATATGTACCTGTGTGTACATGTTTCTAGCAGCTGATTATGTTATATTTTGATTTCTCAGAAATTATGTGACTCTTGATCCACTGGCATCACTTGCCAAACTAAGATTTCTTTCTTTCTTTCTTTTTTTTTTAAATCTTTTCCAGGCCCAGCTTCAAAGGGAAAAAGAACAAGATCAGATGAAGCTGTACGCTAAACTTGAAAAGCTCACTGTCTTAGAGAAAGAGTGTTTTAGATTGACAGCCACGCAGCAGGCTGCTGAGGTAAGCTTCTGCTTGTCTCAGAGCTGATGGCGCCAGGAGGGATGCCAAGCTGGCACTGTATGGGAGTGAGCAGCCAAAGGGTTAGAGCCCTTCATGTACAGCGTTCAGTAATCCGGGTAATTCCTGCCTGGGGAAAAAGCGTGTTCTGTCCTGGCATGAGGGAGCTTGCCTGCTGATAGCTCAGAAGGCGCCTGACTAAGACGGCAGGACGTTTTCAGTTCAGGTGTCTGACCTGAAGGGTGTTAGGTGGCCTTTGGTGCCTGTCCTACACACCTGCTCCTCCTCCCGCCAAGTCCTTGTCATTTCACAGAGCTGCAATACTCAGAAGTCTCTCCCCTTGACAGTTCTGTCATGGTTCCTGTTCCGAACCACGCACATGTAAAAGATGTAATGTATGTGAGGTATGGAGTGTGCCGAGAGCCTTTCAAATTGTCCTCGTTGCTTTACCATTTCATGTGTGATACTCTTTTAACATTAGTTATGCTATGTGTATGTGAATGATGGGGTGGGGTGCATGCATGCCATGATATATGTGTGGAGGGCGGAGGACAGCTTTGTGCAGTTGCTCCTCTCCTTCTACTTCTCTGTGGTTCCAGGGATCAAACTCAAGTGATCAGACTGGCATGGCAGGAGTCCTTGTTTGACAGAGCGCAGCACTAAGCTCTTAAATAACCAGGGCCAGGACTCACATTTCTCAGGTGTCTTCCCGCCCTGCTCCCAGCATTAGCCCCCATCACATGCACATGGCTGACATTGCTATTGGTTGTTTGGTTTGGTTTGGGGGGGGAGGGGTTTGGTTTTGGTTTTTTGGGTTTTTTTGTTTTGTTTTGTTTTTTTGTTTTGGTTTAGGTTTTTTGTTTTAGGTTTTTGTTGTTGTTTTTTTTTTTTTGTTGTTGTTGTTGTTGTGAATGTTGAGACCCAAGACCATAATAGCTTTAAAAGCTATAGCATTCTCGGAAACTTCGTCATGGATCTGGAGGTAGCCGAGAATAAAACTTGTGGGTTTATTCTCTGTGGGTCTGGTGGTGGCCACAAATAAAGCTGTGGGTTTTTTCTCTTTCATTTTGCCCTGATGTGCAATAGTAAGGAAGGAAGCATAGGTAGACAGCCAAGAGAAATCTTGGCATCTTTTGCCATTTCTTTTTCTTACTTTCTATTCTAACTTGCTAGCTCTTAAAAATCTAGACCCCCTAGGATCATCTTGGAAAGGACGTTTGGCTCTGATTTTCATATATGTTCATTATTGCAGGAAAAGATAAACTATCTAGAGGAAAAACTAAAGGAAGAGGAGCATCAGCGCAAGCTGTTTCAAGATAGAGCGTGTGAGGTCGGTAGCATTCTGTAGCCTATCACAGTGACTGATGTCTTTGAGTACTTCGTCCACGTGAGCTGCACCCTAGTCTACACTCAGTTTGGGTGTTGTACAGTGTTACGGCAGTCTGTTTTGCTGTGGTAGCAAAATTCTCACTTAGCCTGTACATCCATATTCTCAGATATATTGCCAAAGACCTTGCACATGCTATATATATTCTTAGTTGAGGTAACTGACTCCTGGCATATATTAGTTTCATCTTGAGATATACACATGAGCACACACCACACACACACACACACACACACACCACACACACACACACACACACACACACGTGTCCTAATTTATTCTGTTATAAACAGAAAAAAGTCATAATTGCAAAACTGATGTATTACTGGAGTATTCTTTTTCAAAGGTTTTTGGGTTTGGGACTTTATTTTTATTGTTTTGTTTTATTAACATTGAGTCTCACTGCACTGCCCAGGCTGGCCCTGAACTCCTAAGCTTATGCAACCCTGCTTCAGCTCCATCCAAGTTACTGCAACTAAGCCCTGCTTTACTTTAAAACGTATTTTATACTTGAAAGCTGAGATCTCAACTTTCTTTATGTATAAAGAAGCCTGTAACAGATTAGTCTTATAAATTATTTCTTTAATTTTATAGCTTCAAACTGGACTGGAAATCAGCAGACTTTTAATGCCTACAGTTTCACAATCACAGCGCTGTAAGGGAAAGAAGAAGCCACCAAAGGTATGTATATTCAGCTTTCCCCAGACATTACTTCTTAACTTTATGATAGACATTTATTCATCCTTTAGTATTTTCTGCTTCTTTATGGCCGGCCAGTGGTGGTGCACAGCTTTAATCCCAGCACTCAGGAGGCAGAGGCAGGCAGATCTCTGTGAGTTCAGAGTCAGCCTGGTCTATAAGAGCTAGTTCCAGGACAGGTTTTAAAACTACAGCGAAACCCTGTCTCGAAAAACAAAAACAAAAACAAAAAGATATTTATGATAGAATACATTTTCTTACTGTTCTTTTGCGGTAAAGAGACACCATGACCAAGGCAGCTCTTATGAAAGAAAACATTTAATTGGGGTTGCTTACAGTTTCAGGGGGTTAGTCCATTATCATCATGGTGAGAAGCAGACAGTCAGGCACTAGAGCAACAGCTGAGCGCTTTTACATCCTGATCCAGAGGTACCAGACAGAGAGAGAGAAACGGTCTGATGTGCTTCTGTGTTCCAAAAAAAAAAGTCCTAAATGCAGCTTTATATAAATACATATACAGTAAAAAGAAAGATTTTTCAATTTTATTTACTAGTATTTGAGACAGGGTTACACCCAATAACCCATTTTGGTTTCAGACTTGCCACCTAGCCGAGGCTGACCTTGACTTCAGTCCTCCTGCCCCTGAGTAGGTGGGATTACAGCCTTGTACTGCCACACCTGGCTGTCTGGCTGTGTTTTGTTATACATTTATTTAGTGTGTGTATATGTGATGTGTATACATGCACACACACACACACACACACACACACACACACGCACGCACGCAACCATGGCATGCGTGTGGAGGTCAGAGGACAACTTGCAGGGCATGTTCTACCTTTTGGGTTCCAGGGATTAGACTCAGGTTGCCAAGGCTTTTACAAGGGTCTTTACGAATTGAGCCATTTCATTGGACCCTTAATAATTTTACAAAGAACTTTATAACTATATTCGAAATTGGGGAAATGGCTCAGTGATAGTTAAATGTTTGCTGAACAAGCATGAGGGATGCCTGCGGGGCATGGCAGCCTCCCTGGTAATTAGATCCTGGAAAGGTAGAAACAAGGAAATCCTTGATCAAGTTGGCTAGAGAAATTAACCATATCAATGAGCTCTGGGTTTGGTTGAAGGACCTTGCCTTCAACAAATGAGGTGGAAAGACAATCTAGAGTGATTCTATCATCAACCTTGGGCTTCCACATGTATGCACATACATGTGCACATGCACTCCACACATTTGCACAAAGATACAAACAAAAAAATGGAAAAATTATTTTATAGCTATAATAATAAAAACCACTTTTTGTTTATTTCCTTAATCTCTTTTTATGTCTTATTTGAGTAATGAGATTTGAACTGGAAACCCAAATAGAAAAGCACTATAAATAATTTGCAAATGGAACAATGACTGTTATTAAATATTTGTTTAATGCTGTCTTTTATCTGATAAGATAGAAGTTTAACTTTACATATTTATTGTAGAAACTATGAGACGATAAAAGGAATATAAGAAAGAAAATATAACTTCTGAAAGAGTAGAGGGTAATTAGGAGCAAACTCAGTTAGTAAAAGTGCTGTTTCCCAGGGTGAAAAGGCGCTCTGACATCACCGGAGATAGGCTCGGAGTGCAGTGCTCCAATTTATCTCTAATACCCTGTCTCCATGTCTCCGGTTGAGTATCAGCTCATAGGTTTTGTTGTTTAGACCACTGTCTCTAAGAGACAGAGACAGATAAACCCAGCATGACAGTACATGCTTAGAGTGCCAGCTGGGGCTGAGGCATGGAGTCTGGGAGTTCAAGGACAAGCAGGGATATATTGAGACAGGGGAGTGATGCTGAGCCGCCACACTGCACTCATCCCGGGATCCTAAAGAATGACACCCTACAGAGAGGAGAAGTGTGTTAAAATATAATCCTACTGGGGACAGAGATGTATAATCTCAAGGCCATCCTGGCCTAACAAGACACTGTCTCCAAAAAGGGGAAAACAACAACAACAGCAGCAACAACTAACTTTTAAAGTTGGGTGTAGTGATGAACATTTATAATTCCTATACTCAGAAGGCCAAGACAGGAGGGCCCTGTGTTTAAAACCACCCTGAAGTACGTAGTAGGTTCCTGGCTAGCCTGGCAAACAGTGAGACTCCTGTCAGAAAACGGGTGGTAGTGTTGAATTTGAACTCTTACTATAAGTCGTTGGCACCCATTGAAGGCTTTTTAGGAACAGTAGAGACAGAGGTATAATGGTGACTGAGAGGCCTGAGAGACGTACATAGATCTGTTACCTGTGTGGCTTCCTGTAGCCATCACAACAATCAGGATACTGTCCACCCACTCTAAGGTTCTTCCAGACAGTTCCTTTAGACCCACACCATCCCCCAGCCCCAACAAGTGTTATTCTGTTTGCCTCCTCTGTAGTTTTCTTATTTCAAGAATCCTGTATGGTCAGGCACTTCGGAACATGCCGGCAATCTAAGTTGTGAGGCTGCTGAGGCAGTGGGATTGCCATGATTTGAGACCATCCTGCATTGCATAGTGAGGCTGTATCCCAATGAGAGAAAGGTCAAGTAGAGTTATACAGTGTGAGCATTTGGGGCTGCCTTTTCCCTGGACTTCCATCTGAGTGGTTATCTATTCTCTTTGCCTTTTTACACTGATCCACATTAAGGATCTACTACACCTTATCAGTCCCTGTTTAAGTACATTTGCGTTGTTGCTACTTTCCAGCTATTGCAGTAAAGATATTTTATGCATGTGTTGATTGATGGTTTTGTGCATGTGTGTGCGTGTGTGTGTGTGAACATCAATTTTAATCTTTCTAGAATAATTGCTCAAGAGTGCAATTGTTAGGACATATGATAAATACATGTTTGACTCTATAAAAAACTGCCGACTTGTCACCCACAGTGGCCTTACCAATGTGCAAGTGATGCAGTTTCTCTGCATTCTTGACAATATTTGATGTCATCACTTTTTTTTTTATTTTGCCCATGTTAATAGGCATGTGGTAATGTTTTCTTTTTTATTATTAACTTTTTATTTTGGATTCTTGAGACAGGGTTTCTCCGTAGCTTTTTGGTTCCTGTCCTGGAACTAGCTCTTGTAGACCAGGCTGGCCTCGAACTCACAGAGATCCGCCTGCCTCTACCTCCTGAGTGCTGGGATTAAAGGGGTGCGCCACCACCGCCCAGCTATTTTGGCTATTTTATATTAATCTGAATAGGTTGTTAACCACCTCTTTATGTGTCTGCCTTTTGTCTTCTAGTCAAATGTCTATTCATGTCTGCTCCTACATCCAAATTGCACTACTTGCTGTTGAGTTTTGAGAATTTTTTATATCATATATATATATATATACATATTAAAATAGTACTTTGCTTCCTCTTTCCCTTGCTAACCTTTAGAAAACGAAGTGTTTAAAGAGGGAACCCCCTCAGCAAATGGACCCGAAGTGTAGAGCTCAGTCTTTGGAGAGGGAGAAGGTAAGAGGACAGAAATGAGGACTGTGGCCTTGGTTTGCAGATGCTGTTCATACACGGTTCTAGTTAGCTCGCTCTCGCTGTGACAGACGCCATGACCAGAGGCATCGTGGGGAGGAAAGGGTTTGTTTCAGTTCACCATCCTCCATGAAGGGAGGTTGGGACAAGAGCTTGGAGGCAAGAACTGAAGCAGAGATTGTGGAGGAACAATTCCTACGAGCATACTCTCCAGGCCTTGCTCATTTTATCACCTGCCCGGGGTGGCTCTGCCCTGGAGAACTGGGCCCACATACATCAATCTCTAATCAGGAAAACACTCCACAGACTTGCCTGTAGGCCAGAGGATGGCAGCATTTTCTCAGCTGGGTTCCCTCTTTCCAGACGGCTAAGCTTGTGTCAGGCTGACGAGATCTAACCGGCACACACACCGTTGAGCGCTAGTCTGTTCCCAGCTGTGTCTTCCCCTTCATGTTGTCCAGCGCAGGCTGTCCCTTTAATGCAAGCTTGTAAACTTTTGCAGATGATAGGTGCCTATGGGCTCCGTAGCCTTCAGAGACCTGCTCCCGTCACTGAGCTGCAGTGTCGCTACAAGCCTCTCAGAACTTCCCAGGCCAAAGCTGTGCCCCCTAATCCAGGAGAGCCTGTTCCCGTCTGTGACAGTTTGTCTGATCTTCTGATGGCCATGCAAGAGGAGCTGGAGCAAATGACTGTGTAAGTGTTTGTTCTTTATTAAATAACCGTACTGTTTGGATACATTTTTTATCGACTCTTTTAAGAACAGTATCAACTATCCATTCATTAAGATTTATTTTTATTCACGTGAATGAGTGTGTGCACAGATCGCAGAGGAGGAGCTGGCGTCTCGGTAGCCAGAGTGACAGAGGGCTGCACCCGACTCGGGTCCTCTGCAAGGCCAGCACACATTTTCAACTCTTTAGTGGTCTCTGTCGCTCCCACCTGTAAATTCTCCGTGGCTATTTGGACTTACTTTGTTTTGATCCACGAATTTATTGATAATATTTTCATTGTTCCCACTGTGGGATTTAACCTTTTAACTATGTCTAATTACTACTTTCCTGTATTCCATAGATTTACACTGATATACAGATATTGTGAATGACATATATTGAGTCTGAAGACTTTAGATTAGAGCTCAGAAGAGCTTTTAGAAGGAATATGCTTTCCTTTTGAAATCTTTTAGTAATGTGGGTGATTTCACTAGGCAGATAAGAATACCATTCCTTTTAGATTCTGCCTGGTCCGTATCACAGATTGGGAAGCTTCCTCAGTAAGGAGGATCTGCACAGGGTTATTGTATTATAGCCCATGCTTAAATCCCTTTCAGCATATACATCAGGACTGCGTGACTAGCTAGCGGACTCGCTGAACTCAGGAACTGCTGCTGCACACATAACTCTTCACTTGACAGTATCTCCAATCCCAGACATGGAACTGAAGAGAACCGTGTGTTGCCCCTGGCCAAACCCTGTAGAACCGTTCATTCTTTTTAGCTGAGAACACCAGGAATTTAGATTGGTTTTTAAGATTATTTAACAGCTAGATACTGAGGTAGTTCTAAATCCAAATTTTTTATCGTGATTTAGTTATATATCCTAATGCTAGTGACTATTTTTGAAGATTAACATTTTACTCTTAACTGTAACTCCAGTTGAAGAAAAAAATTAGTTGTGACAAACTATAACTGTATGTAATGTCTGCTCTGTTTTTAATCATGCAAAAATGATTCATGTGTCATGTCAGGCAATACTACTTTTGTGGATTTATTTATTTATTTTTATTGCTAAGTATTGAACACCGGATCTGACTTGCAGAGAAACACTCTCTGGCTGAGTTGCTCCCCAGCCTGATGTTTGCTTTTCTCTACAGGGAGCACAGAGAACTAATGAGACAAACTAGAAGCCATTCAGTCTCTGATGACATCGAGCACGAGCTGGAGCAATTAGTCAAGAAGATGGAGAGCAAAGAAGACCAGATTTCCAAACTCAAGAAGCATCAAGACAGTGTAAGAGTGTAAGAACACTACTTTCACACACAAACACACACACACACACACACACACACACACACACACACACACACACACCTCTTCTGAGAACTGCTGGTCTTCAGAACACAAAAACAATTGCCATACAATGTTTGAAAAGGAAAAAAGAAAACAAAGAAGTACTAGAAATATATGTATAGTTGGGATTTTCTGAGCTACCAACCAGCTCCCCAACAAAGACAGGGAGACTTACTATTAATTGTGAATGCTTGGCTTTAGCTGAGCTTTGACCCACTAGCTCTTTTAAGGCGATTTAACCTGATTCTCTTTACCTCTGCTTTGCCTTGGCCTTCTTACCTTTTCTTCATTCTCTATGTCCTACTCTTCTGCTTCCTCTGTGCATATCTGTTTGGCCCCTGGCATCTCTTTATCTTTATTCTCTGAGCCTAAATTTCTCCTCCTACTTACTCTCTTTCCTCCCTCACTATTGGGCATTCATCTTTTTATTAGACCAATCAGGCGCCTTGGGCAGGCAAGGTTAAACAGCAACACATCTTTACATAGTTAAACAGATATTCTGCAACATAAACAAATGCAACATATCTTTGCATAGTTAAACAAATATTCTGGCACATAGATGTGGATTCAGTGTCACATGGCTTTCCAGTTGGAAGTTTGTGGTATGGTGTGCTAAAAGATACACAGAAGACATTTGGTCTTCTTACAGAGAGCCACCACTGCAGGTAACACCATGGGTCTCCTATACAGTTCTTTAAGGTAAGAACGAGAGCAGAAGAGTTCCTGTGGAGTCAGGCCCTGGGAAATGTGTAGTAGGCTATTGCCTTGGTAGCCTCCAGATACCCTTCCAGCATTCTTGCCTCCTCTCTTCCCTCCACTGCTTCAGTGATGTCCTCTGTGCCACAGTCCTGAAACCATTCCCGCCCTTCTATGTTTAGCTGGGCTGTATTGTATTCCCTGGAAACCTATGCTTAGCCACCTGTGGTTTGTAGAATTCAGGTATGGAGGATTCTGTACCTGTGTTTTAGTGACCTTCAATATTTGAGCAGAAGAATCATGAGTATAATATTTAACTCTAAGACAATGACTGCACCCATAGATGAACTTAGAACACTGTGACATTGCTGAAGCAAAAGAGAGTTTCTCTCTCTCTCTCTCTCTCTCTCTCTCTCTCTCTCTCTCTCTCTCTCTCTCTCTCTCAAACACACACACACTCACATTCCTATAAGAGGGAAGGGTCAGCATTCAGACAAGCTGCTGGTATATCAAGCCTCCACACGCACACACTTTTATAAGACTGATTTGTACAGCTCCGAATATTACTGTATTTGTTATGCTTATGGCCAAGAAAGAAAAATGTATTTTCATTTTACTGGCTTTAAAGACTATAGCAAGGGCTGGAGAGATGGCTCAGTGGTTAAGAGCACTGACTGCTCTTCCAAAGGTCCTGAGTTCAATTCCCAGCAACCACATGGTGGCTCACAACCATCTGAAATGAGGTCTGGTACCCTCTTCTGGCCTGCAGGCATACACACAAACAGAATATTGTATACATAATAAGTAAATAAATAAATATTAAAGACTATAGCAAGTAAAAAAAATTATGATTGTGTTGGGGCAGAGATTGTACAACCTGTGCCCTTTCTGGGAATTGCACAGAATAAACTTTAGACCGAAGAATAATCACAATTTCAAAGTTACCCAATCTATATATTTTATAATTTGAATAAGCAGTCAAGCCTTCTATTGTGATAAATTTAACCTTGAACTAAAAATTGCCTCCTAGGCAAATAAACACTTGTTCTTATCACCAGTTCTTTACTAAAACATCCCACTCTCATGGAGCTCTGTTCCGACCAGTACCTCTGGCTCAACTTCCTGTCCATACCGTCTTCCCTGCTCTGCCCTTCTCAGATGCATGCTCTTCTCTTCAGAGTCATCCCAGCTCGAGTAGTCTCTGTCGGGTCCGTGTGCTACTGCTCACTAACCGGAGAGCGGGCACCTGAAGTCACGGCTGCTCCATGTGTCAGCCATGGACCAGGTGGTCAGTGAGTGACTTGCTGAATTGAACCTTTGGACATAATCTTTAAGGCACCAACCCAGTCCTCTATTTCGGGGCATATTTATAAATTAATTTTTATCTTAAACATTAGATTTTCTTTTCTCTACAGGTCCGTAAACTGCAGCAAAAAGTTCAGAACTCAAGGATAAATGAACCCTCGGGTATCCATCGGGAAGACGGCAACCCTAAAGGACTAAAGAACGTGAAAAATAGCCCTAGGAAATGTTGGGATGAAACCACCCCTTTCCAGAAACACAGCACCTGCCATCCAGCCCACATCCACAATGTGCAGGTGAAGCTGCGGAAGGACGACATCAGGTGGGAGCAGTGAGCTCAGTGAGCAGAGAGCTTGCCTGTCCACGTGGTTTTCATTTAATATACTTTGGGGAACTTTTCAATTATGTTTCTGGCTTCTATAAAATGTGAAGTTGTATATTTTCAGAATAATGGCTAGTGACCTACCAAGAATCCCAGAATAATAAATGGCTAATTTTTGTTGTTGCTATTAACCAGAGGCCCCGCCCTCCTCACCCTGCAGAGGCTGTCATCTCGCAGCTCCCTTGAGGTAAACCTAACAAGGGACCGAATGGAGTCTCACTTAAGTCGAGCCGCACCTGAGCTCCGAGGGCAAGTCCACAATTCCCGTTAGTAGGCTGTCACCTGCAGACTCCTTTAACTTCCCTGCCATTGCCACCTTACCTTGTTTTAGATCTCAGCAGTATTCCTGTTTTTTTGGTTTGGAAAGGGGAAAGCACAATAATTCTACAGTTTTTGAAAATATCTTTAGCTCAGCTTTCCTGTGACAGGTGCGGAAAGGGTTGCGTAATTAATTAGTTTTCAACGACGTTAATTCAGCTTTCTTCCTCTGCTGTCCCATGCTCTTCCCACCCTGCTGCTTCTGCACACCAGTAACTGATCTCCTTTCACTCTTTCATAACTGTTTCTGGTTTCTCGTTTGCTTTGTATGTGCTTCTCATCAGTACATGCCAGTGCGGGTGTCTGGGACCCAAGAGGATGATGGGATTTTCCAAGAACTTAGGCATTTCATTTTCTTTATGCACAAGAGAAAGTGAATTGGGTGAATGTGGTGTCCCTTTTTATACTTTAGAATCAGTGCTGTCACGATGGATTTCTTTGTTGTATACATGTTTTATAATAAATTTACACTTTGTCTTCCTAGAAGCCTGTGGAAATTAGTACATATCTTTGGAACACTTACCTTTTTATTTTCTGGGACAACTAGAACACTGATGTCATCAACTGCAATGGAAATAGAAACTATACAGAAAGCTGTACGAAAGGGAAAAGCTTGAACTTAGGGAGGAAGGGTAAGGAAAGGGCCCATTCCAAAGGGTCAGTTGAAGCGCGTATTTTCCTGAATTCCGGTGGATGGGGAGTGCACAGTCTGAGGATGCGAACCCTGTTGAACAGGCGCCCAATGAGCTGCTTCAAAATAAAAGTAAAGAAGCAATTGTTTTCTTTCTTTGTTTTTTTTTTTTTAATTTTGCTTGTTTGTTTTTCTAGGACAGGGTCCCTCTGCACAGCCCTGGCTGTCCTGGAACTCACTTTGTAGACCAGCCTAGACTCGAACTCACAGAGATCTGCCTGCCTCTACCTCCCAAATGCTGGGCTGGGATTAAAGGCCTGTACCACCACCACCTGGCTTTCATTTTTTGAGACAATAGACCAGGCTGGCCCCGAACTCACTGTGTAGTTATTGGTCTTGAACTGGTCCTCCTGTCTACACCTCCCACGTTACCGTCATGTACAGTCAGCCGTGCCTAGCCATAAAAGGCAATTTCTTTATTTTACGTGTACATTGAGACAGGGTCTCAATAGGTAGCCCTGTATGGCCTGGAACTCACAGACATCTGCCTGCCTCTGTCTCCCGAGAGCTGGACTTAACAGTGTGCACCACCATGCCCTGCCTGAAAAAAGCAATTTTTAGGGGCAATCTGTTCTCACAGGAAGAAGCAAAAGGTGCATGTAATAAAAATAAGGGTCACTCTGGCCTCCCAGGGAACAAGACAGCTGTGAGAAGGGCCAGGTTAGAAGACGCATCCCGCTCTGGGGGCTGTGTTTCAGAATCTCCCTATCTCTGGTTTAAGCAGTGCACCTGCTGTGACCTGTCAGCCTCTCGGCCCTGGAAATGGCTGCCGTGGACTCTCCCCAACATCCATCCTCTTACCTCAGCATTCCACCTTTCCTCCTCGAGAACGGAGCTCTGTTGCTTAAATTTAGAAAGAAGGAAAAGGAAAAAACAAAAATAAAAAACCAACTAGGCCATAACACAGCCTTAGTTTCTCGCCTTTGTCTCTGTGCACTCAGGAAAGGGCTGAGCATCCTTCATTTACGAGTAAAATCATTTTGTGTGGAACATAGGATTTTAACTCAGTGGTAAAGAGTTTTACCTGGGCTCAACTCCCAGCATGGAATAAAAAACTATATTGCTAAACCAAATTACCATACAAAAATTTTAGTCAGTACTTGGCTATTTCAATTGAGAATTGAGAATTGTCTCATAAAAGTATAATGTGGTAGAAAAACACTTAGGATCTCAGAGTGAAAAGAGTTGGTTCAAAACCAGTCTCCTCTGCTGAAATCTTCACAAGCCAAGGATTCTGGAGCACTTCGGTTTCACTATGATTGGGGCCCTGTAGTGAGAGCTGCGGGCCGGCCTGCTTTTCGCCCTGCTGGGTTCCCACACGGCAAGCTTTACACCCGAAATAATTACACGGAAACTGTATTCTTTTAAACACTGCCTGGCTCATTATATCTGTCCTTTTCTTGGCTAACTCTCATATCTTGATTAACCCATTTCTAATAATCTGTGTAGCACCACGAGGTGGTGGCTTACCGGGAAAGATTCAGCATGCCTGACCTGGTGGCTGGCTCCATTGCGTCTGACCCAGAGAGAAGAGGCATGGCAATTGCCTAACTTCCCTTCCTCCCAGCATTCTGTTCTGTTTACTCCACCTACCTATGTTCTGACCTATCAGGCCAAGCAGTTTCTTTATTAATTAACCAATGAAAGCAACAGATAGACAAATGACCTTCCCACATCAGGGCCCTACCCAGCCTGCCTGGGAATGCTGTAAGGAGCACAGCACCCAGCCGAGGGGTGGCACTTAAGGAAAACTCTGAATCTGCAGTTTTCAACCTGTGGGTCGTGACCCCTTTGGGGAGGTCAAATAACCCTTCCCCAGAGGTCACCTAAGACCATTGGAAAACGCAGATATTTACATTATGATTCATACCAGTAGCAAAATTACAGTTCTGAGGAAGCAATGAAAGTAATGTTATGGTTGGGTCAGCACAGCGTGAGGAGCTGGGTTAAACGGTCGCAGTGTTAGGAAGGTTGAGGACCGCTGCTCTAAATGCTTTTGAGTCTAAGCAGAAAAGAAAAGGTAAAACACAGGTTTACGTGGCTTGACGTCTAAAAGCAAAGCTGAGGCTATGTCCTTAGGAACTGAGTTGGAGTGTTCTTTCTTCTCTGTGGAAGTGGCCAGCTTGCTTCCTGGCCTGGGGTCGTGAAGGAGAAAGCAAAGCATAAGGTATGACATCGTGCAGGAACAACACAATCAGCTGCAGGTTACTCTGGAGTTTGTTTTGGTTGGTGAGGTGACATTTAATTACTAGGAAACGGTAGAGAATGGTTTTGTCGCTCCACCATGGCTACCTGCCTGCCAAGGCTACTGACCCTGGTGGGAGGAGCCAAAGCTCTCTTTCCTGGATGAGACTTTCTCTGGAGTGCTGGTGTTGCTGGGGCAACTTCTTGCTGAAACATGGAGTGATTTCATTAATTTTTTTTCACTTCACTGAGAAACAATTGCTTGGGTTCTATTTAATTAGAAATTGAAAACAAAATAGAACTGGAGCTTCCTAGCCAAGCGAGGGCTCTACTTTCCTGGACCTGGGAAGCCAGACCTCCAGCGTTGGAGCTGCGGGTGTTGTGAGTCTCCTAATACTGGAGGGAGCTGGGATCTAGAGTGCACTGCACAGGAGTGGGTCACTGGCAAGGTGACAGTCTCTCCTTGTTTAGACTGGAGGGTAAAGTGAGGACACTTAGCACAGCAGGTTGTCTGGAGTGGTGTCCTTGAAAAGTCATTTGGGGGTTCCAGAATGGGGATGGAACACGGTGCCTCATGCATGATTGTGCTCAACCCCTGGCCCACAGCCCCAGCTCTGAAAATTATTTTGAAGATTTTGTTGTAGCCCTTTTACTTTAAAAGTAGAGTTTTTTTTTTTTAACTATAACATAGGTTTTTATTTTGTTTTGTTTGAGTCAGGGTCTTGATGTTTGGTCCAAGCTGACCTTGAACTCATGATGCTCCTACCTCAGCTTCCTAAGTCCTGTGATTAAAAGTGTGTGCCACCATGGCCAATTTATAAATTAGTGTTTTTAAGCCATAACGACCTATACAAAAAATAAATACAAATTTGATTTTTTCAAGAAGATTAGTATTTACATTATGTATATGTGGACCCTGTTTGTGGGTAAATGCATGAGTTCAAGTGCCCATGGAGGCCCAAGAGTCATCTCTTGGAGCTGGAGGTACAGGTTGATGTAGATGTTGGGGACCTCACCCATGTCCTCTGAAAGCGATACAAGCTCTTTACCCACTGAGTCATCTCTGCTGCCCCCTATTTACTTGACTTTAAATGTTGTGAGCAGTCTATCAGGCCTGGGCTAATTAGTTCTGTACAACAGGATGGATGCCACAGCCAAAGATCCATGGACTAGCTGATCCGTGGGCTGTCAGGCTGTCAGATCCATGGACTAGCTGATCCGTGGGCTGTCAGGCTGTCAGATCCATGGACTAGCTGATCCGTGGGCTGTCAGATCCATGGACTAGTTGATCCGTGGGCTGTCAGGCTGTCAGATCCATGGACTAGCTGATCCGTGGGCTGTCACATCCGTGGGCTGTCACATCCGTGGGCTGGTGTTCTTGGTGTGGAGTGAATAATTCCTAGGTGTTTACAAACTTCTCTGTGCCTAGATAATAATCAGTGCTCCAGTGCTGATTGGTCATCTGGTCCACCACACTTAGTGTTTCTTGTACCAAGCGGGAATTCAGTGAGTTGTATGAATAAGAAGCCCACACCCAATAAAAATGAAATCTAACTCTGTGGAAAGAAACTTTAGGCCAGATTGTTTTATTGTTTCTCTAGACTGTGCTCTTGCCTCCATGTCTGTGGAGCTGGGGCTGTAGGCGTGCACACAGAGTCTGCCAAGCGGGTTTCTTGACCATAGACTAGACTTCTTTGGATTTGCTTGTCTAACTTTTCCTCATTCTTCAGGTCTAGTTTACTCTCTAGAAGCCTTCCTTATTCTCACCTCATCCCACTGCCTCCCAAATCTGGTCTAGCTGTCTCTTCTGAGTATTTCCCCTACCTTTGTACCCAGCACACTTTCATGTTTTGTTGTGTTTGTATGTGATTTTCGAGACTAGATCTCATGGAGCCCAGGCTAACCTTGAACTCATTGAGTAGATTGTTTTGGTCTTTCCCATAGGCTGAGAACTCTGAGGGCAAGGTTCTTTCTGCTCACCCTGTAGCATCCAGCACAGTGCTTGGCCTCACTAAATGCTTGTTTGATAATTTGTTACATAAAAATTGTAGGAGGCTATCACCCTGGGCTGAGCTCCTGCCCTGGGTCCCAGCAGACCAGGCTAAAAGTTACTCCAGCCAAAGGCAACAAATCCAGACTAAGTTATTTGGCCTTTCAGAAATAAGAGGTAATAATAAGAGATAATTCCCCCCAATAGGCCAATTTTAATAGGCCTAATAATGAGGTTTCCTCTGCTTTAATCTTTACAGAAGCAAATTACTTGAAATAACCTAAGGTATTTTGTCTTTATCATACAGAGAAAGTTGGGGAGGTTGTCGTTTGTTTAATTTTATGGGTATGGGTATCTTGACTGCATGTATTGTCTGTGCACTATGTAAGTACAGTGTCTGCAGGGCCCAGAGGAGGACATTGGATCCTCTGGAGCTGAAGTTAAACAGTCATGAACTGACATGCAGGTGCTGAGAACTAAATCAGTGTCCTCTGGAAAAGCGGCCAGTGCCCTTAACCACTGAGCCCTCTCTCCAGCCCCCAGGTTTTTGTTTGTTTTTATGATTCTGGGAACTGAACCCTGGGCCGCACACATCCAGGCGAGCCTGTGCTATGGAAATGCACTCCCACCCGCTTCAAGGGAATTCGCTTTGAAATAACAAATACGCTTTTCATTCTCTGTGCTTTTTGCCGCTTTTCTCTGACTATAGAACTGACTTCACTCTGCAGCCCACTGGAGCACCTATTTGCGCAGTGTGATTCGAGAATCACAAAGCCAGTTAAGATCTTGAACGTGTGCCAGCCTTATTTATTAGTGGTCTTATCTGAGTGCTGGGCTGGGCACTGTGGCTTCAGGCATCAGGTCAGCTGTTCTGCTCAAGTGCTTTCAAGAACTTGAGACCTATTTCACTCCCACCAGGAAAGAAGAGCCCTGCATTGTTTGCTTGGGGCAGGGCTGGAAGGGCTTTCACAGCCAATGTCCCTCGGAAGGATGTTCCTCTAATGCCACGATGCCACTACAAAGATGAGAATTGAGAGCCAAGGGTTCGCTCATTGGATCTTGCTCTGTTTGGCTTGTTCATTTAATGAGTATTATCTGCTGATAAACACCTATTTATGTCAAGGGATTAGAGGCAATGGGAGATTCTAGAACAGCAGTTATGACAGGTGAGATAAGGGACAATGTGAATATAATAAAGAGAAGGGAACAGTCGATGGCATAGGTAAATGATACTCCAACAAGTACGTGCCTGCTCCGCCTTTGTTCTTTTTCCTGGGGACAGATGCTCTGGGCTTGACCCGTTGTGGTTTCTTCATTCTCCATCTTGCTTGATATCATTTTCACCTTCTTCCTGGTAGCAGCTTGCATTTACCTCTTCCTGGTCTTGTTGATTGATGGTCTGGGTTTGTCAATGGATGGTCCCGGCTTGTTTAGGGTTTCAAACCCATGGCCACAGCCAGTCCTTTAGCAGTATCCTATTCAATGGCAGGACCAGCTATTGAGGTACAAAACACTAAAGAGAGTGTGTTGGGGAGAGAGGTAAACATTCATGACTTAGATAAAAACTAAGAAATAATATATACTTAGAAAACGTGTGCTCCAAAGGCTGTGTGCGTACTGGCTTGCACACAATTATGCAAATAGTTGACAACTTTTCTTGTGAATATGAACCTCACCTTTTGACTTCACTGATTGGTTCGGGCCTGTTTTGAAAATTACACGGTCATATCTTGCCGGTGGGTTAGCAACGTAGTGAGTCACAACTGGCCCATCACATGCTACAGACATCAGCGGTGCCACAGTGCTTCAGGCATGGTGAAGGCAGATAAGGTTCTTAAAACACTGTAAATAGCAGTATAGTTTTATTTTTAATTTTCTCACAGTGGTGCAGACCAAATCTTGGGCCTGGGGCATGCTAACCAGGCTGTATCCTTGAGCTATATAAATGTAGCCCAGAATATCTGGGTATCTTCATAAACATTTAGAGAGAATGTGTTTGAAAGCCATTGTGGAGAATGTGGGCGGGCCAGTTCCGAGTAGAACCGCTTCCAGATTCCCTCCATGGCTGTGGTAGTCTACCGGTTAGCCCACATGTGCTAACGTGAGTCTGTTGGGTGTTTTACAGATAGAAGCCCATTTTAATCAAACTCTTGGGGTTCCTGGTTTCCATAATATATTTCCCAAACACTGGCTGACCTACATCAGAGAAAGACTAGTTTTCCAATGTAGGCAAATAAATAAATTAACACAAATCATTTGCCAAGTGACCTCATTACTTCACCCCACTGTGGACTCTGAGAGGGGCTGGGGTTATGTGTTTTACGGGTGCTGTGGTGTTTTATAATCCTTAGGGAGGTGAGACCTGTGGTGCACATGTGTGTCTGCCATCTGAAATGGGGCAAAGATTTGTCTTTGGCAAATCCCTTTTGTCTTGGTAACAACAGCAGCCTCATAAAAAGTACAGCCTGCAATAGCAACAATGTAGCAATCCTGTTGAGCGTGACATTTTTCTGAGCCTTCTGTCTGTTCCGAATTTTATAATGGGTTAGTAGAAAAGATAAGAAACTTACCTCAAAAATAGTTTTGTTAAGTAACTCCTGAGAGGGCACTTGTGTTTCTGTGGCTTTTAATGCTACATTTTACTTGGTTGGCTGTTGTTTTCTCCAGATTTCTCTGCGGTCACATCAACTGTGTTCTGCAGAACTGCTGTAGAGAAGTGTGCCAAAGGATGATACTCATTGTGGTTCTACCCACTGAGAACCAATTAGTCATGCTAAGGTTGCTTAAATGGTGAAAGATAGGTCTGAGCTGGTGACATGGCTCTACAGGTAACAGTGCTTGCCACTGAGCCTAACGACCTGAGTTCAAGCACCCGAGTGTGCATGGTGGCCTGAGAGAGCCACACCCAACACGTTGTCCTCTGACCTCTGTGCACACTGTGGTGCACATGCATACCTCCCTGCACCTCTCTGTCTCTGTCTCTCTCTGTCTCTCTTATACACACACACATACACACACACACGTTTAAAATGTTGGTGAGAGATTGTAGTCTATTATTATTATTATTATTAAAGATTTCTGCCTCCTCCCCCTCCCCCGATCAAGTCCCCCTCCCTCATCAGCCCGAAGAGCAAAAGGGGTCGTAAAGCAGGCTGGACCCTGCAATGATAGTAAGATAAGGCACTCTTGAGCCGACTGCTTGCTCAGATTACTGCGCTCAGGCTTGAGAAAACTCGCAAGTGTTCTGCTTCTCTCTGTCGTACTGGTTTCCTTAAAGTTAAATGTACAGTGAATTGTAGGGCGCTTCTTGGAAAAACCTATTACTGAGCGAGTACAGAATGTGAATCATTCCTTGCCTGAAATACAGGACCGATGTTTACAGGGCAATTGTCCAAAACAGTCCTGCCTGGCTGGAGAGCGTTTCACTTTTAGCCTGTGTTGCTTAAAACATAAGCCGTTTTGTACACAGGAAACCCACTGAAAGTTAAACATTCTCCTGAGACTCCTATAGAACATTTATGGTTTTATGACTTATTGTTTCTAGCAAAAGTATCTTGACAGCCTTAAATATTTTCAGAGTTGTGCTGTATGCAGAAGACTATGAATATTTTACACACTGAGATGCCAGAGCATGTGAAAAGCATTACTGTCTTCAGTTTTCCCAGAAATTAGCCAAGCTACTGATGAAAAGCGGAGAAACCCAGTATGGGGTGGGCAGTTCTTCCTGGAGAGGGACATCTGCGGCTGCCCGAGTCCCTGAGCCCCGTCCTTTCAACTGCACTCCGTTCTTATATGCAGAGCTTCCGTTAGATGAACTTAAGAGCATTTAAGACAGTAGGACAGACTTTTGTCATATGGTTTAAATCTACACGTTAGACAGTTTAACAGGGTTTTTGTTTTGTTTTTTGTTTTTCCAGTCGGGGCTTTGTTGTTTCCCAACACTGAGAAAGTCGGTTCACATATCAGCTCACAGTTTCAAAGTTTCAGCCTATGCTCACTGGCCCCGATCATAGTGGCTCCGGTGAGGCAGAAAGTTATGGGATGGGGTTAGGGACTACAGAGCAAGCCGCTCAGCTGTGTCCCCTGAGAAATAGAGAGTTCGTTTTGTTTGTTTGTTTGTTTGTTTTTTTAACAAAGCCTTCTGCTGGCTCCAAAACCCACAATGGATTTCTCCACAGATAGTCAGCCCTTGTGATCCCAAAGCACCTGTGTCTACAGCACCCTGGACTGGGGACTCTTTAGATTTCTTTCCTGTGATAAAGTCCCCTGAGGAAAGGTATCTTGGCTCACAGTTCCAGAGAAATGGTGTCCATGCTGGTGAGGAAGGCCCGGCACCAGGAACAGAAGGCTGGCTGATCTCCTAACCCACACTCTGGAAGCAGAAAAAGCAGGGCCTGGTTCAGTGTACGACCTCAAAGCCCACCCTAGCGGTGTTCTTCCTCCAGTGAGACTGAACCTTCTAAAGGTTCCACGACATTCCCAAAGTGTGCTGCCAGCCAGGGACATGGGAGCCTATGAAGGGTGTCTTGTAATCAAACCACAACAGGGACCAAGCTGTCAACACAAGAGTTTTAGGGACTGTTGCAGTTTTAAACGATGACAAGCTCCCAAGTAGAAAGGACCGTGACTAATGTGTGGATAGACTGTTGTAACTTGATCTCACGATCCCCGGTCACAAACTTTGGAGATGACAGCATGATGTCCCAGTGTCCAAAAGCTGGGTGCCCAGAACTACGGAAACACTGTTGATTCAAACTATCAGGTGCCAAAGTTAAAAGACCAACTTCTCAGAAGCTAAATCATTTAAGAAAAGTTTATGTGTAGAGATTTGTAAAAGAGTCCAAGGAAGATTTATCAAGCTGGGTGGTGATGGTGCACGCTTTTAATCCCAGCACTTGGGAGGCAGAGGCAGGTGGATCTCTGTGAGTTCGAGACCAGTCTGATGTGGGATTTCCCTCCGTATGCTGTGAATAAAGGAACTGGTTAGTTAATAAAGGCACTGCTTTGGGCCTATAGCAGAGCTATAGCGGAACAGAGCTAGGTGGGGAAAACTAAACCGAATGCTGGGGAAAAGCGGGCACCACTGGAGACAAACATGCTGAAACTTTGCTGGTAGGCCATGTCCTCGTGGTGATGCCAGATTATTGGAGAAGGGGTAAATTAAGATGTAGGAGTTAGCCAATAAGAAGCTAGAGCTAATGAGCCCAGCAATGAAAACAATGATTTAAATAATATAGTTTCTGTGTGATTATTTCGGGGCTAAGTGGCCGAAAACTAACTAGTGGCCTTCTTACTACACACAGCCAATCCCAGAGAATCCAGCACAGAGAATCCCTGTCTCAGAAAACAAAAAACAAAAATAATAATCAAATTAAGAAAAGTAGGGGGGGAAAGCCCTATAGCATTACCGAAGCCACCAAATTTATGATTTTCTTCACAGTAGGAAACAATTTAAATAATAACCATATCTGAAAGAGTCAGCGTTGCCCAGGTTGGGGATGGGGATGCAGTGCCTCAAGAGATTTATACGGGAGACTGGAGGTTTCATTCACTTGGCAAATGAACTAGCCGTGTGACTTTTTGAGGCTATTTTATATCAGTATTTTATTTCATTGTCGATGATCCCTAAGATGGCCTTCAAGGGTTCAGTGGTTAAACCTGCAGGACTTCTGGAACCCAGGAAATTCCCATTCTCCTAGTTATAGTGTATTAGAGAGAAAGATACCCAGCAAAATCAGCAACTGATAAGGCACACGAGGACCTAGCATGGTGGTGGTGGTGGTGGTGGTGGTGTGTGTGTGTGTGTGTGTGTGTGTGTGTGTGTGAACACCCAGCACTCTGGAGGCCAAGGCAGGAGGAGTTCTGGGCCAGCCAGGACTACCTAAGAAAACCTGTCTCAACCTCCCATCTCTCAAAGTCACATAAGCCAGAGACTGGACAGCAGGCTGGAGCTTTTAGGTTGTTTTCTGTTTTATTGGTTTTTTTCTTCCTTCAGTGAAGTTACACAAATGGCCTTCCATTCGCCCAGCGGACTTTGTGATACTATCCTGAGTTTGACCAACAGGAAGCTCCTCTAAGCCCTGGTCCATCAGTCACACGGGCATGGCTGTCAGCCTGGGTGACTGACCTTCAGCGTCCTGCTCCACCAGCAGTCAAGCTGATACTGCCCAGGTCCCCACGATAAGTCATATTGTTATCTTGGGCTATTGGCCACAGCCAAAGGCCCCGAGTAAACAGAAACACTCCTATCAGGCAGAAACTTCCAAGACTTAAAAGTCACCTTCCAGGAGCTGGAAGAGCTTGGAACGCGGCAGTGAAGCCCTGTGCTGCTGATCTCCACAGCTGGGTTGCATCCTAACTCTGGAGTGTGATGGCCACCGTGACTGTCACAGCCTCTCCAGATTTCCTACTGCATAGACGAACCATCTAGAGCTATTTTCTTGATTCTCTCTGTCTCAGGTTCCTGTTGCTATGATAAAACAAGACCGAAATCAACTTAGACAGGAAAGGATTTATTTCACCGTATGGTTTATTCTATCATCCAGGGAAGTCAAGGCAGGATCCTGGAGGGAGGAGCTGAGGCAGAGACCATGGAGGGGTGCTGCCAAGTTTAGAGGTAGCTTTGGTGTTGTGTGAAGTAAAGCCATAAGGTTGTGGTTACATTTAAGAACCATTCCACCCGCCTCTGCCAGTTACCTGGACTGGGCTGTTTGAGAATGGGTTTGTCTTGTCCCACCTCCATTAAGGAGATCTGTGGCATGGACAGGATAGGAAAGGGGCCGACTCTAACTGGCTCTCCCGAAATAGCCACGGGGCCATGATGAGCAAGCACGCGCAGTGAAGGCACTAATGCCGAGTAGAAACACTGGCCACATGATTTGGATCATTTGCTGGCAATGTAGTCCCCGGTGCAACAAAGTCCAGGAGGAGGCCGTGGGGCTCTGCCCTCATGCCTGGACTAATGCCATATCTCTAGAACAACTCGTCATCTCAGGAGCGAGAGCTTCTGAAAAGAATAAGAAGTATCCCCCTCCCTCTCCTCACTCCTCCCCCTCTCTACCCGTTCCTCTCTTCCTCCCACTTCTCTCCTTCCTTCCCTCCCCTGTCTTGCCCTCTCCCTTTTGCCATGGATAACAGCAAGAGCTCCATGTCAGGGGCTGACGCCTGGACCTGGGCTCCTCTGCCTGCAGAGCTGTGAACCGATGTCTGTTCTTTGTGACTTATCCGGCCCGTCCTTTTGCGTCTACAGCAGCTGTGTGCACGCATCCGTCACTGCATTTGACTGACTCAGGACTAGAGTCTCTTCAGACTAGCTTCTAAGTAATGTCTGGCTGTGGGAAGCGCTTTATAAAAGGTGTCTTACTTGGGAGGTAGAGGCAGGAAAATTAGGAACTTAAAGTCATCCTCAGGTATATAGCAAGTTCAAAATAAGCCCCGGCTATGTGAGGGACAGGCAGATCTCTGAATCTGGGGCCAGCCTGGTCTACAGAGAGAGTTCCAGGACAGCCAGGGCTACACAGAAAAATCCTGTCTTGAAAAACAAACAAAACCAGAGAAATTTACTTTGAAGGATAATTTATAAGTAACTCCAATTTTTCAAAGGACTGCCTCATAAAAATACAAAAGGTTTACCGACATCGCCAAGTCTGCAATTGTTCGTGGCAGAAATGATGATCACACATGCTTGTCGTCATCGTGGCAGAGGTCACCACAGATCCTGCTGTCACCATCGCCAGCACTGGCAATAGGGGGGTTTCATGGTGTCACCATCGCCAGCACTGGCAGAGGGTTTCATGGTGTCACCATCGCCAGCACTGGCAATAGGGGGGTTTCATGGTGTCACCATCGCCAGCACTGGCAATAGGGGGGTTTCATGGTGACAAAGCTTAAGGTTCTGTTTTTTAAATTTTTTTATTTCTAAATACTTTACATTTTTATTTTTACAAACCTTGTTTTTAAAAGTTAAATCGGGGGGCTGGAGAGATGGCTCAGTGGTTAAGAGCACTGACTGCTCCTCCAGAGGACCCGGGTTCAATTCCCAGCACCCACATGGCAGCTCGCAGCTGTCTGTAGCTCCAGTTCAAGAGAATCTGACATTGTTATACCAACGTGCATGAAATAAAGTTTAAAAAAAAGTTAAATCGGTTATTTGGCAATTTTATATATTTTATAAAACACCCTGATCATTTCCCTCACCCCACTCCCATCTCTTCCCCAGCAGCCCCCCTTCTCCACCAGTCTCTTCCTAGATCCATGGCTTTTGGGTTGTTCTGTGACCCATTCTGTTTAATCAGGGTCCTTGTGTGACCTTTGTCTTGGAATTATCCACTAGAGTCTGGTGGGGTCCCTAGGGGGTACACAACTAAAGGCAATGACTCCCCGTGCCTTCGACACTATCAGTGTGGGTAGGGAACTCCAGGCCCCCCTCCATATGTGTCTGGCTGTTGAAGGGACCATGTTTGTGTGTGCACAGCCGGTCATCTACAGTTGTTGAGAGGCCGATTACTGTGGCTGTGTGTTGCTAAAAGATGACATTTCCCAACCCCTTTCCACTCTTCAGATTCTTGCTTTCCACCCCCTCATGGGCGTGTCCCTTGAGCCGTGATGGGAATGGTATAAACGTCCTGTTTCGGGTTGAGCACTCAACTGCCACGCGTTCTCGGCTTTGTTTCCTTGGGTTTCATTGTTTCAGATGAAAATGAATGACAGCGGTCTGCTTTGGTTGGCTTTCTGTCTGACTACAGGGTGCTTGCTTCTCACTGCGGCAGGGCAGTGTGTCGGTTCCATGCATGCTTCCTTGCTTCTTGGTGGTTATAAAACCTTGCTATGAACAAACGCTGGGATGATCTTCCATTATTTGAGGGGAAATACATAATATTATGGGGGACAAAAAAGATTGGGCAGCAAACTCTTGAATGAAAACTCATCTTTTATGGAAGGTCTAATAGAGAGACATTCTGACAGCAACAGAGAATAAAGTTTTGACAGAAAAAAGATCTCTCTCTCTCTCTGAGCACAGCACTGCAGAAAGAAAAGCACAAACAGGATTCTACAACTCGCTGACTCCTACAATATGGAGAAGACGGGCTTCATTCTCCCCCTCTTTCAGGGAGGATATTGGACTTGTTCACTAGTATTTTTCAAATTCCAGCACATTCCGTGGTGAGTCGGGACGTTGGTTTGCTGAGTTACCACCAAGAGTGTCTTTGTAATGAACTAGATGGAGGGAAACATCCTCCGAGTGCACTACACGCAGAGCCAGCAATGACAAACATTTTCCCTTGGGGTGAACTTTTGACACGGAAGCAACAAAAGATTGGAAGGCCTAGGGTTCCAGAAACAAGGTGAATCCAGGCCCAAGTGGTTTGCTTCCTTAGCCACTTTCAATTTGGTCTTGGTGGTGCTTTGGGTCTAGAACCCAAACATGACAAAGAGGGGTCAAAGAAGAGTCTTAAAGACCATGGTTCAAGATAATGAATGGCAGATTTGGATCTAAAGTCTGAAAACCAGGCATGATGGCTCACAACTGCAATCCCAACACTTGGGAGACCGAGGCAGGAGGATTGCCATAAATTTGAGGCCAGCCGGCTCTACAGTCTTGAAAAAAAAAAATTGAAATACACATTGACTTTCTGCTGGTTGAGGAGATGTATGAAGGGGTCTGGGGGCTGACTGGAATAGAAGGGTAAAATCTGTAGTATTGTAATTCTGTTAGGAAAACTGAGGGAGTACAAGACAGGTCCCTTCCTAGATTGTTTGCCAGATTCTGAACCAACACAGCCTGAAAATCATGTTTGAAATCTTGGAAAAACAGAAGTTCAAAGATGAGTGGAGAGAAAAGCCGAGCTGTCAATCAAGAGTCTCAGGAGGCCATGCCTGAGAACAGAGCAGTGGGGCAAAGGGACGGAGGGGACATGATGCTCCGGGGAGGACAAAGTACTGGGAAATGTTTGCCCAGTTTTCCTCTTAAAACACTGGCCAGGGTTTTGAAGCTGCATGACTCAAGAGGCTAACGAGCCAAACTAAAATGTCTAAGGGGCAGTAAAGGGCAGGACTAAATAAATTGTGTGTGCACGCACGCACACGCTCACGTACATATTCACATGTAGGGGCTATGCATGGATGTGGTATGGTCTGCTGTGTGAGCTGACCCTAGGCTAACATCAGGAATACGCCTCTATTGTTCTCCATCTTACTCATTGAAAGAGGTTCTCTCAGTCATACCCCGAACTTGCTGATACAGTTAGTTTGGCTAGCTAGCTTGCTCTGGGCTGGAATTATAGGCAGACTGCCATGCCTTCTTAGCATTTATATGGGCAATGGGGATCTAAACTCAGGTCCTCATGCATACACAGCAGGCCCTTTATTCAAAGCTTATGTGATTCAACTAAAGCAGGGTTTAGAGAAAAACATACAATGTTCAATGCGCTATCATGAAGGGCTGGCAAGGTAGCTCGTTGGTGAAGCACTTGCCTACTATGTGTGAAGCCCTGCAATAGACCCCCCCCTAGAACTGCGGAGGAAAGATAGATACAATAAAACAGATTATATGAATCTCAAGAGCTAGAAAAACAAAAGCAAATTAAAGCTGAGATCTAAAAGCAATAATAAGTGATGAACTGAAATCAACCAAAGGCATAAGTAACCTTAAAAATCAATATATTAATTATTTAATAACATAAATGAAATTGGTGCATTCCCAAGACAGATTGAGATAAAAGAACAAATAGAGAAGCCATGACTATCAATGTAAAAGCATACAGCCTTATGCATTCTATACACACTACAGTGTTGAGGCTTTAAAATGTCAAGAGAATGAAAAATGGCCCATAGGATGAAGGAAATGTTTGTAAGGTATATCTGATAAATGATACATATATAGAAGGTACAAAGAACACTTTCAGGCTGGGTGTGGTGACTCAAATCTATAATCCCCAAACTTGGGAGGTGAAGGCAGGAAGATTAGGAATTCAAGGCCAGCCTCAGCTACATGGGGATTTTTAATGCAGTCTGGGATTTTTTTTTTTAAGGGAACACTTGCAACTCATAAGAAGAAAAAAAAGGGAGAGAAGGAGTGGGAGGAGGAAGGAGGTCAACATTGAACTCATCAACAGATGGCCAATGTCGGTGACCACCAGGAAGGCAAATGAAAATCATATCACTTCATACCAAGTGCCGTAGCTTGAGCCAAAAGTAACAAGTTTGTTAAGGCTGCAGAGAAACTGACCCTCGCACCGTACAAAAGGAAGGTGTATTTAACCATGCTGCTACTTTGGAAAACATCTGGCAGTTGCTCACAAAGTTCAAACAGTTAGCATTTGACCCAGCAGCTCCATTCCCATGTATGTACCCCAGGGGAATGGAAACCTTTTTACACAGATACCTGAACCTTCAGACCAGTGTTCACAATAGTCGCGACTGGAAACAGCTCAGCAGCCGCTGCAATGCTACGAAGTCATATGTGGAATGATACTGAGACGCTGGAAAGGAATGGAGTACCAGCACCATTACACGTGCTTGTGATCTCGGCACCGGGAGACTGAGGCAAGGGGATGGGAAAAACCCAGCCCGGACTTTATAGAAAGACCTCGTCTCAGAAACAAACCAAAGAGGAGTCCTATGTCAGTACGTGCTATAACATGGATGAGTCTTAAAAAACATTCTGCTAAATCAAAGAAGCCAACCCATAAAAGACCACATGGGGTGTGATTTCCTGTATACGAAATGTCCAGAATGGACAAATAAATGTTGATGGCACAAAGGGGATTGGTGGGTGCCTTCTGCTGGGAGGGGATGACTTAGAGAACGGGGACAGATGCCAATTAGAACACTTTGCCTTTGGGGTGGGGAGGTCAGAGGCTCTGAAGTTGATCGTGGTAATGGCTGTACGACCCTGAAGACACCAAGACCACTCACTGAACATTCTACATGGGATTAGCTGTATACAGTGGGAATTGTATCGCCACTAAACTGTTCAAGGTATGGAAGACCTTCAAAATTAGTTTAATTATGTGTTTCAGGTATGAAATGGTCTGTTAAAAAACTTACTAATGTAGCGCAACGCCTGCTCTTCATGTCATGTGCAGTTTGCAAGTCAGGCAAGGGCCTGAAATTGAAACACACAAAGACACACACACACATACACGGGTGCCAAGAATGCCCCTTTATTGTGTTATAGGGCAGCTTATATAGGGTCTCCTTCCACGCCCTAACTCTCAGCTGCAACCCTCCCCCCAAAACCACTCCTCTGCATCAGGAACTCCTGAGGGTCTCGTGATCAGAGCAGCTGCAAAACAAGTTGTCTGCTCAGAGCAGCTGCAAGCATAGGAAAACAAGTTGTTTACTCCAGCAGGCAGGGTCACAGGAAACTCAGGGTCTGGGGATCCACAGTCCCCAATAATTAAAATAGGCACAAAATAAAATAGACAATATGAGTTGTCACACATATAATTTTTTAAATATTTTTATTTTGTATTGTTACGGTGTTTGTATGATTATGAGGCCAGAGGACCACTTACAGGAGTTGGTTCTTTCCATATGCCGTGGCATCTGGGGAGACTTCCACAATGCTTTTACCCGCTGGATCAACTCACCAGTCTTCATTTGTAGCTTTAAAGAGCTAAATCTAAAGGGGTTGAAGAGATGACTCAGTGGTCAAGACTGTGGAGAGCTCTTCAGAGGATCAGAGTTTCATTCCCAGCACCAACATGATGGCTCACAACTCTCTGTAACTCTAGTTCCGGGAATTTGATGCACTTTTCTGGCCTCCCTGGGCACTGCGTGCATATGGTGCACATACATACACACACGGAGACAGAACACATATGAATAATGTAAAAATAAACATAAGTCAATTTCACAGAAATAAACCCATTCTGTAACTGAAACCCTTTCTATAAAGAAAGCTTAAAGTCAAAATGTTTTAAAGTGATTTTTCCTGAAAATTTAATGAGAAAAGAATACAAGCCGCATGCTTTGTTTTTCAAATGCAGAGAAGAGACTCAGTGGCTTGCTTCCGGAAGCCAGCTTGGTTCGGATCTTGGAATCTAACAAAACTTTTAAGAGAAAAAAACCACAGGCTAGTTCCACTAGTGACTGTAAACACAGAAATTCTGAGCAACGTGTCTATCAGCATCCACCACTGGGATAAGGTTGGGAGAACCAACTTCTAAGGAGGAAGTATTTCTTGCTTAATGGTCCAGAGGTTTACAGTCCTGATGGCCTGGCCCCATTGCTGTGGGCCTGTCGGGAGGAGGCAACGTGATGAGGAGGCTGCTGGCCTTAGGGCAGCAGGGAAACAGAGAGCAGGATTGAGCACTCTCCTAAGCAATGGCCTACTTCCTCCAAGGAGACCCTCCTCCTCCTCCTCCTCCTCCTCCTCCTCCTCCTCCTCCTCCTCTTCCTCCTCCTCAAGTTCCTGCCGTCCCCTGTAGGAGAGGGGCCTACTCTCAACACATGACCATGGGCGTACATTTCAGTTCCAAACCACAGCGCTCCAGCCGTGCTGCTAGAGAAACTCAAGGGACTCAGTCTCATGAAACTCAGTGAGGTCCCCCTGAATGCCTGACACACAGTAGGTGCTTCATACACGTTACCCATTCTCTCCCTCCCCCCACAAACAAGCAGATGTTTGTCTACATCTGCTTACAGATAGGCGCAAGGGCTCAGCCGGCAGCCACTTCCCAGCCAGTTGTCGGGCAAGCCTCTCTTTAGGTCAGTTTTCAGGATACTTGACCATGAAGAAAGTAAACACAGGCTTAAATGTTCTCCCTCAGAGCTGGGAGGTGTTGAGACTCCCCAGGAAGTGACAGCGGAGTGGCTGTCCTCTGGGAGCAGGACCAGTCTGCTGCTCTCTTGGCTGTGGCTGGAATGCAGCTGTCAGGGCAGCTGTTGACCTGTTTGCCCAACTGGAAAAGCTGCTGCCAAGTGGCAAATCCTTTCCAGAAGAACATTTGACTTTGCTGAGAACAATAACAGTGCACTTTATTAGGCTCCAGCAGTGCCAAACATGGCAAACGCATGACTCAGCAGGTTCACGATCTAGTCTGAAATAGATACCCATTCCATTTCTAATGTTTATAAAAAGACTATGCAGACTCCCCAAGAAAGGCTCTGGGCAAGCATCCCCATAGCCTGATTGTTTGTTGCAATGATAACAGATTGGCTTGAGAAAACATATATGAAAGGAATCCAGAAATATAGCCCAGCATGGTACCATACTCCTGCATTCCCAGCCCTGTGGAAGCTGAAGCAGGAGGGTGGGGAGTTCGAGGCCAGCCTGGGTTACATAGTAAGATTCTGTCTGAAAGAGAGGGAGGAGGGGTGGGGAAAGAATGCAGGAAGCAGGAACTTACAGATGTCAAAAGGGGGGAAAGCTGAAATGTTTTTAGTTTCTGTGACATGACATCACTCCAGGACCAATGTAGGTAGCCAAAACACCATCACCAAAGCCCTGCAATGCGGGGGTCCCACAATGGGGGGATCACATCATCAACTTGCATTTTTAATTCTTACCACTAAAGACTTAAGAAACAATTATGTTGAATTTGGCAGATAAGGGTGGGATGGGAAATCAGGGATATTTTACTCTCTGTGGTAAAATCGGAATGTCGATTAGAGGCAGAGAAAATTAAGAAAACACATTTTATTGAATGAGTATGATTTTCTCCAAATCCCAAATGTACAAGGGGCATGTCCAAACTGAGATTCCTGGGAGATTTTCCAGAACCAGAAGCTTGCACCTTCAAAAATGTTTGTGGAGAAATACCCCAGGCTGGAGGAGAGAGGCCGTACACACCCTTTCTGTGGAGAAATACCCGAGGCTGGAGGAGAGAGGCCTTACGCACCATTATCTGGGCTGGAGCGGGGTTTGAGGTCAGCATTTGCTGTCTCTCCCGGCTGTTAGTGTGCACTCCCCACACACCTTTGTGGAGACCACAGTATTGGGGCAGAGAGCACGCGTCTCATTAACCAACTCCGAAGTCAGAGCCAGAGCGCACGTTCTTGAAGATTAGCCTAGTTGACCAAAGATTCAAGGCCAGCAGCGTCTCTAACCTACTTTTTTCTACTGTCCACTAGGCAGTAATTGCAGCAGAAGTCACGTTTTATCTGGCCAGTCCTTCCATTGCAAAAGTGGCGTTGGGGGCTGTTGAAGCAAGTCGGGGTACAGGGCTTGCTGCCAAGCCCGAGCACCTGAGTTCTATCCCTGGGACCCGTGTAAAAAGTCGATGGAAGAAGCCGGGCGGTGGTGGGGCACGCCTTTAATCCCAGCACTCGGGAGGCAGAGGCAGGCGGATCTCTGTGAGTTCCAGACCAGCCTGGTCTACAGAGCAAATTCCAGGACAGGATCCAAAGCCACAGAGAAACCCTGTCTTGAAAAACCAAAAAAAAAGTGGATGGAAGAAGCCGGGCGGTGGTGGCGCACGCCTTTAATCCCAGCACTCGGGGGGCAGAGGCAGGCAGATCTCTGTGAGTTCGAGGCCAGCCTAGTCTACAAGAGCTAGTTCCAGGACAGGAACCAAAAAGCTACGGAGAAACCCTGTCTCGAAAATTTAAAAAAAAAGTGGATGGAAGGAAAAATCAGTTCTACAAAGTCACCTCTGACCTTGACACATACATCGTGGACAGGCACCCATGCCCACACATAGTCCATACACACATGCGCAATGTAAACAGTCGCCCCTTCCCGCAAAGCTGGCCGGACTGACTCTGTGGAGCAGGTTAAAGCCCCACGACTGGATCGGGCCTGCTGAGAGGGTGGTGCTCTTCCTTTTCAGGGATTCGGAGGAGCAAGCAGAACCATGGAGAGTGTGTATAAGTTCTCTTCCACAGAAAGGGTGCAGCTTTTGGAGAAGGACCTGGCTGTAAAGCTAAGCGAGCTGAAGGCCGAGCTGGAAGAACAGGGGCTCCGTCCAGAAACAGCCACCTGGTCCTTCAGGTAAATTTGCACGGTCAAGCTGGGGCTTCTGGGCCTTGCCTCCCGTTCTCATCCTACGTGCTCAGTCTGCCCCGTTCTTTTCCTTCGAGAACAGTTGACATCACGCATACTCAAATACAGGGCACGCAACGGTAGTTTCCAATACCGTTTCCTCCTTGCAGCTACTAACAAGCCCAGCCTTGCTAGGCTGACGGGATCAGATGCGATCTGGGTGCTTAGCGCCAGTGCGGCCACAGAGAACGTGACGTGATGTTTCCCAACCTGTCTTTAATGTTTCTAGAACAGCCACGGTAGACTGGCGCAAATCTTACTGAGTGGGAAAACACTTGCTATTTGTCTAAGTCCCAGAAGCTACTATATAAATGAAAAGTTTCATTTTACCTAATGACATTGAATATGACCTTAATTTTGATAAGACTTAAAAGCCTACCAAAGGCTAGAGATTTGGCCGTGGGTGCCGGGAACGCTGTTCTGGCGGGAGCCCCTGCTGTGGACGGTGCCTACTGCTGCTGGGGGCCATCAGGTTGCTTCAGAGGAGCAGAGGGCCCGTGAGTCTTTCCGCCCTGGGCCTTCAGGATCATTTCTGTTAACATGAGAAGCCCATTGGTGTGAGGAAGTGGTGTGAATGGCCAAGGGGAATGGGGAGGAGATGAGGGGAAGACACAGTATTTGTGCATGTTTCTACTTCATTCCGAAGCTGGTTCTGTGCCCTTCAAGCCAGGTGGTGGTAGCAGGTGCCTTTAATCCCAGCACTCAGAGGCAGAGGCAGGAGGATCTCTGTGAGTTCGAGGACAGTCTGGTCTACAGAGTGAGTTCAAGTACAACCAGGGCTACACAGAGAAACCCTGTCTCGGAGGGGGAAAAAATTAAAAATAAAAAGAACAGGTACTCCACACGTTCCATGGTGTCTGAGGGAGCTCAAGGAGGAGCAGAGAGGTGGGGTGATCACAGGACCAAGATGGTCATTACTGCTCTTAGTCTTTCATTTGCCCCTCTCCTACCACAGAATATTATAGGATAAAAACTATGACATTTCAGAGAGCAAGTGTTGATATTACAGCTTTTACACCAGTCAAGCGATTGCTCGCTGTGCCGTGTAACACGAAGGTCTGAACTTTTGAGAACAGAGTGACAGAAACCCTGGATGCTTACACTTCCCTATACCCCAAAATGCTACACTATAGCCGTCTGGAAGAATCTAAATTCTAAAAGATGCATGTTCGCTGTTTTCTAGGTGTAGTGTTCTAAAGAAAGAAAAAAAAAACAATCTCCACTCCCGGTGAATCACTTCAGCATTCTGTATTACTTAGCTGAGAATTCTCTTCCTTTCCCTTAGTCTTTCTTTATAAACCCTGTGTTTTGTGCGTGAGTGCAGGCTGGGAGGCAGAGAATGGCCTCCTGCGTCAGTCAGCTTCTGCCTTTTCAAGACAAGTCTCTTAGCTGCTGGCTTCCGGCCTCACCCACCTCACCACAGGAATGCTGGGATGCAGCCCCCCCCCCCCACTGAGTCACTCTGGGGGATCAAGCTCACGCCCCTGCCTTTGCATGGCAGGTGCCTTGTCTACCCTCTCCCAAGCCTGCCTTCCTTCCTTTCTGCTTTTTCTTCTCCTTCTTTCTTTCTTTTTCTTCAAATTTTCTTTTTAAATTTTTATATTCTTTTCCTCACTTAATACCCTAAGCCCTAGACCTGGCAATAGTTATGTGTTTCACAATGCCTGCTGAACAAGTGGGCAAATATATGTCACAACATTTGCTGAATTAATGGTCGCCTTGTTGTGGGTTAGTCACTTATGCTCAGTGGCTTCTATAACCAGTCTTTCTGTGGACTGCCAGGTCATAAATGACGACATAGAGACTTTTCATTACTTATGAAAGCTTGGCCTTAGCTTAGGCTTCTTCCCAACTAGCTCTTGAAACTTAACCTGTTTATTAACCTACATCTGCCACATGGCTTGTTACCTCTCCTCAGTACCATACATCTGACTTCCCCCGAGTCTGGTTGGAGAATCTCTCATACCCCCAGTTCTTTCCCAGAGTTCCTATCTCTTCCTGGAAGTGCTGCCTAGTCTCTCCTGCCTAGCTATTGGCTGTTCAGCTCTTTATTAAACCAATCAGAAGCTACCTTAGGTGGGTGAGAAAGGACAGAGACACATCTTCATACAGTGTGCAAAAAGAGGATTCCAGCAGGCCTCTCTTAGGTCTTTCACAGGCAGGTTGACTGAGGGGAACAGTGTGGCTTGTGACAGAGTTGGGCCGCCAAGCGCCTTATGGCCTAGGATCCCCACATGCCAAGGACGGGAGACACAATTACAAGGGAAGACTTCTGCAACTTCCATCAACAACTGAGCCCCTTTCCGTGGGTCACTGTTTCCCCAGCTCCACGAGAATATAGATCACACAGTATAGTTGTGATCAATGGCTGTTTTCTCCAGATCTTATCAAAGTCTCTCTTTCTCCCCCACATCACCCCATCTTCGCCAAAGTCAAAATACAGGGAAAGAGGTAAGAGATGGGTTATTTCCAGCTTCAAAACCTTGACACCAAGTGTCCAGATGGGTGCTTAGGCATCGGTGGCCCAGCGTCTTGTCCATTTGAGCCGCTCTTGTCCGGCAACCGTGATGATCTTTTCTGTGCCGTTTCAGTTTTATTATCCTTGCTGTCAAGGTGAGAACGTGTGTTTTCTTTTCTTCCCTTCTGTCCCCTTCCCTTAGTGGTGGAGATGGAACTGAGGGCCTAGGCCATGCAGGACAGGTGCTCTAGCCTCTGAACTTCATCCGCAGTCTCCTAGTATTCAACAGGACTGCTCCTCCACCAGGGAACACGCTAACGGTGTATTTTACATTATCTGAGGCCTCTTGGCGCCAAGTGAACAGTATCAACCTAAGTTGATTCCCTCACATGTGTGTTTGAACTATGGATGCACGGGGGCTCCCTTGCCAGAGGCTGCAGCATCCAATCTTACAAGTGTGGGATCTATTTGGGAATGCTATCCTCTGGCATGCCTAGAGCTGCCTTCCTGGCACTGTCTATGGAACTCCTCAGGAGAGGACCAACCTTCCTCCCCCAAGCTCCACCCCTTACTGGGGTCCCTCAGCTTGTGGTCAAGTGGCGCCTCTTGCATGGCTGCTACATGTTTCCTAGGGACCGGCCATGTTTCTGAGGCAAGAAAGCTTGCTTTAAAAAGTTTCTGAAATATTTCCCATCTGATATCTATGGATTGTTACTGCCCTCTGATAACCAGCAGGAACATAAAAACATTTTGTTTCAGTGACAAGGTACCAGTTTTCTGGGTCAGCTAAGGAGAAACAGCAAGGTTTGATAGGCACGGGGTTTCTGAAAGGCGAGTGCCGGGAAATGACTGCCCTGGCGACCCTCCCTGCTGTCTGGAGCAGGAAACTGGGATAAACCAAAGGCCGAGGAATGACTCCGAGGGGGAAGGGGAAGGGTTAGTAGGGATCAGGTAGATCAAGAAAGTTCTGACTGAGACAGAAGACGTGACCTTTATCCACCCGCAATGGCCCAGAGTGATTACTCACTCGAAAACTGGAAAGAGTCACAGGGCCACCAGGCCGGCCATCATCTCGTCTATCACAGCTTTCCGTAACCGCGGCTTCTGTTGTCCAAATCTTCCTGCAGCTCTGTTCAAATACCGAAGGATGTCGCTCACTTTAGACGCGAACGGGAAGTGGCTCTGAAGAGAACCCTCCGGGTGAGTAGGAGCCTGAGGGGCTTCAGGACAACACATTCCATTTCGCTAAACTAGGGAACTAACTACTCACAAGAAAAGTTTACTTTTTGCAAACGATTGATGTTATTGGTCAAAACGGCCCCACACCCTGCTCACTGCTAGGAACGTGCAAACCACTGTATCCTTCGGGAGATCTGATTTTGTGACATTTGAAATTTGATGGATTGAGAATGTTTGAAATGCATTGTTTGGGTTTAGGTGGCTGAGTGCAAGCCCCTTGTTATTCAGGCAGATGTCCTGCAGAGGGAGCTAGAGAGCTGCCTGAGGAGAGAGTACACGCCGGAAAACCTCCCTCTGCTTCTGCTGCAGGTAAGGGTGCATCTTGTAACCTGTGTACACTCCTGGAGTGCACTGGAAATATATCGGCAAGCTTGTTTTCCGGCAGCTCCTGCGAGCAGGTGTTCTGGACGTGGGCAATTTGCAGACTTGGTATTAGTGCTTCCTTTACTGGAGAATCTTTCGTTTTCACAGCTAAGTTCAGCTTAAAGTTGCTGGGCTGAGTCCTGAAAACCTTTCTTCAGAAAAATAACTCAAAGCAGGAAAATAGTTTTCCATCAAGATTGCTTCAGTGTTATAATAAAAGCGAGAGAGTGAGAGGGAGAGAGGGATAGGGAGGGAGGGAGGAAGGAAGGGAGGGAGGGAGGGAGGGCAAGAAAAAGGCAAAACATGTAGATCACTCCTTTGTAGACTATTGCTCCTAGCATTAAATGTTTATCCTCTTGCACAAGGATTTGTTACATCTTGTAGTTTTAATTTAAAACTATGTATATGCACCTTATAAGAGTGATCAAATAAAATATAGAAGAATCACTAAGTTTAGATGGCAGGATGCTGAAAACGCCCTGGCCTGTTATATAGCTCCTCAGTTTAACACAATCATGTACTATTTCAAAACTGAAAATGGTTCATTCTTTACATCTATTACATCACTTAATGCAGTTTGTGTTCTGAGTTCTTCCCCTCACGCATAAAAAATTAGCTCATCAGCAAATAGTTGGCATTAATTAGAAGAGATAATGAGATTCTATTTGTAAGTTAAAATGTTCATTCAGAATGTTCTCTCCCTGTAGTTGTCTTCCCTCTTTCCCTCCCCACCTGCTTCCGCCCCTCCCTTCTTCCCCTCCCTCCCAGCTTCCTCCCTCCCTTCCTTCCTTTTTCCTGGTAACTCACTCTTGTATATTCTGCACATGTATGTTCTGGTATTCATTCCTGTATATCAGTGATCTCAATGGAGAGAGAAGATGGATAGGTAATAGGGTGATAGATATTTGTCCCCTAAAGGTCATATGACAGTGTCTGGAGGTGTTTTTTGGTTATCAAAATTTGGGGGGCAGTGGTCATATACAGTTGGTAGCATCTCGTGTTTAGTTTCCAGAGGCTAAGGATGACATTGAACAAAGAATTCTCCCACAGCTGGGAATTACGCAGGTCCCAACTGTCATCAGTGATACGGCAGGAATTTCCACATTACACTCTTTGCTGTCTGTCCGGGAAGTTTCCTTTAACAAGTCATGTAGTTCACATCTGCCAGAGACAGAGTCTCACGGTGTTGTTATTTTATAAAAATTATTTTCCTTTCGTTTCAAAAGGCTGTTTTCGCCTGGTACCGAATTCTGGACTGACAATTTTTTTTTATTATTTGTTGCTTTAAAGCTGCTATTCTATTCTCTGGTGGCTTGAATGGATTCACTTCTAACACAATGCATTTCCTGTTCCCTGGCTGTTTTAAGCTTTTAGCGCTTTTTACCTGCTATATGTGTGTGTGTATGCATGTGTGTGTGTATACATATGTAATACACATATATTGTGATGTATACAGTCATACACACACATAGTGAGGTTTTCTTGATTCTTCTCTTGCTTGGAGTTATACTTATTTTTTTGGGTTGTGCATTTAGTTTTTATTTTTTCCAAATGAGGAAAGATTTCTCTTGGCTTCATTCCAGGGTCACGAGTGCAAAATCACAACGCTCACCTCAGAGGGGATAAAAAATGATTTATTCTGGAGCCAGATGTGTGTGACCCTGGCCCAGGAGCATGAACTCGGGTTGTCTCAAATTCCATGTCCCAGCGTGGTAATAGAGTCATAAAGGTCTTACAGTAATGTAACAAGGAACAGTCACAAATCAAGATGTTCTCCAGCATACTGGTGGGAGCCGCAGGCAGGCAGATGGCAGCAAATGGCCAGATTTCAGCTCCAGGCCGCGTGGATGCTGGCTGGCTGCGTGGGTGCTGGCTGGTGACGTTCTTAGTCTGGCGGCTGGGTGGAAGTTAATGGTCTCTTTGAGCATTCCAAAGGATTTTACCCAACAGCCACAGAGAACTCAGGTCAGACACAGAGGTGGGCAAGGAGCTGTTGTTGAAGAAGCTAAAGATAGCCTCGGGTAAGCTGCGTGGTTAGGCTTTGGGCCTGCAGCGGTCCAATTCTCCACAGTCATTAATATAGAAAACCAAGTGAGGACTGGAGAGTGGGGGGCGCCTCAGTGATCAAGAGCACTGGCTGTTCTTCCAAAGGACCCAGCTTCAATTCCCAGCACCCACGTGGTGGGTAAAAACTGTAACTTCAGTTCCAGGGGACCTAACACCCTCACACGGACATACATGCAGGCAAAACACCAATGCATATAAAATAAAAATAAACCAAAAAAGAAAAGAAAACCATACGGAAATGTCAGTGTAAAGTACAAGTTTCTTTCTGGTTTCCAAGCAATTTTTGTTCACACCTGGCTGCGTTGTCTCTGAGCCTGTGGTGAGGCAGCTCACCACAGCTGGAAGATGGGGCAGAAGATGGTTGCCAGCAAGCAGGGAGCTCATTTTTTTGTTTTTTGTTTTTTTTTTTTTTGAGACAGGGTTTCTCTGTGGTTTTGGAGCCTGTCCTGGAACTAGCTCTTGTAGACCAGGCTGGTCTCGAACTCACAGAGATCCGCCTGCCTCTGCCTCCCGAGTGCTGGGATTAAAGGCGTGTGCCACCACCGCCCGGCCAGGGAGCTCATTTTTATAACCAAGACCCTCCCCTCCAAGATGCTAATCCATCATTGATCCATTGATGTGGTCTGAGCCCCCTTGATCCATTTACCCGCCAAAGGCCCACCTCTGAATATTGCTGTTTTGGGGACCAAGCTTTCAACACACAAGTATCGGGAAGGCTTAAGTTCTAAGTCACTGCAGTCTATGGTGATAAATGCTGATGTTGGGTGAGGGTCCAGGCCTACAGACGTGGGCACCAGCGTTCGTTGTTGTTTCTGTTCAGAACAGGCAGCAGCAATTTCAGTGAAGCCACACCTCCCCAGGCGATGCTGTGGCAGTGACGTCAGTCACCTGCCTGATCGTTTAGCTCCTGAATCATCTTTTCACTCTGTTCTAAGTTGTTCGAGTCACAGCAAAATATGCTCAGAATTGAGCAATTTACGGTCCTTGGAGGCCGATCCAGATGACTGACTTAGCATTTCTGTAGTCTGGTTTCTGACTTATAAGGAAGGCCTTTTTAATTTGTTTCAATGGTGTGAAGATTTTAAACATTTTAGCGGTTAGAGAAATGACTCCATGGTTAGAGCATTTACTACTCTTACAGAGGACCTGGGTTCCATTCTCAGATCCACAGGACAGTGCCCAGCTGTTTGTAACTCCAGTTTCTGAGGATCCGATGCCCTCTTCTGTCTTGCAGAGGGCACTACAGGCAAATGGTACACTATAAAAAATTTAAAACAAAAATCTGTTAAAACTTTAAACACTTTTGGGCCAGAGGGATTGCTCAGCTGTTAAAGGCTAAGGCTCAAAATCAAAACATCAAAAAAGGCTTTAACCATTTTAAAGTATGACCCTCAAATGAGCAATTAGTTCTGAAGCATTCGCTTCTCTTGGTGTTCTGGCACTCCGGGTGTCTCTCAGGGGCTATCGAAGATTCCAGAAAGGCAGTTGTTTTGCTGAGCTAATGGTCTCACTAGAGAGAAACCTCTAACTTTGCCTAGCTCTCTTTATTTGCCTTGGTCCAGGTCCAGGCTTCTCATCTCCATAGTGGCAGCAGAAACCGGCCCCGGGGCTCAAACTTGGGTCTTCTGGCTTGGCAGCGCACATCTTAACCAGCTGAGCCTTCTCTCCAGCCTTACACTGTCCGAACTGTTCGCAGAGCAATGGGAGACCTTTCTTAGTAAACCCCGGGGAGGAGTGGAGATCACATTGTGGACTGGGAGGTGAAGAGTGTCCTTTTCTTTCCTTGCTTCAAAATATCTTTCCTAGCCAAGAGCGGGTGAGAGAGCACACAAGCCTTCCTCTGATAGACGGGCAGAGGGAGAGGGATCTACACAGGCACCCCACTGATAGATGGGCAGGGCTTTTCACAAGGCACCCACCGATAGATGGGGGGTCTTCACACAGGCACCCCACTGATAGATGGGGTCCTCACAAGGCACCCACTGATAGATGGGCAGGGCTCTTCACAAGGCACCCACCGATAGATGGGGGGTCTTCACACAGGCACCCCACTGATAGATGGGGTCCTCACAAGGCACCCACTGATAGATGGGCAGGGCTCTTCACAAGGCACCCACCGATAGATGGGGGGGTCTTCACACAGGCACCCCACTGATAGATGGGGTCCTCACAAGGCACCCACTGATAGATGGGCAGGGCTCTTCACAAGGCACCCACCGATAGATGGGGGGTCTTCACACAGGCACCCCACTGATAGATGGGGTCCTCACAAGGCACCCACTGATAGATGGGGGGTCCTCACAAGGCACCCACTGATAGATGGGGTCCTCACACAGGCACCCCACTGGTAGACAGAGGTCTTCACAAGGCACCCACTGATAGATGGGGGTCCTCACACAGGCACCCACTGATAGATGGGGGTCCTCACAAGGCACCCACTGATAGATGGGGTCCTCACACAGGCACCCCACTGATAGATGGGTCCTCACAAGGCACCCACTGATAGATGGGGGGTCCTCACAAGGCACCCCACTGATAGATGGGGGTCCTCACAAGGCACCCACTGATAGATGGGGGGTCCTCACACAGGCACCCCACTGATAGATGGGGTCCTCACACAGGCACCCACTGATAGATGGGGTCCTCACACAGGCACCCCACTGGTAGACAGGGTTCTTCAGTTTGGCTTCTGCAGTGGAAGCCATGATTCTACCCCATGTGCACTTACACCCAGGACAGCAACTCCCGGGCAGCCCCTCTCCCTGCTGCTTTGGACAGTTTTCAGTTCCCCAGTAAAAACACTGCTTTTCTCAGAACGTGACTCTGGGCCTCTAAAGAGCCTTTGGTTGGTGCTCTACAGTTGGGTTTAGCTATGAAGCACCGTTCTCGCCCAATGTCACTGATTTCCAGGCTTCCAAGGAAGTGGGAAGGCTTCCTCTTTCCACCAAGGAATGTCTTGAACATATTTTAATTTGTTTTCCTGGCTTATCCCCCCTCTCTTCCTCTTCACGCCTCCTCCTCCTCCTTTTCTTGTTTTTTTTTTTCCCTTTAATTCTTCCCATGCTTTTCCTTTGTTCTTGTGTTCATACCTTCCCCTTTGTTTTCTGACCCTCCTCTGCAGTAAACATGACATCATCTTTGGTCCTCTTTGCTGCTTACTAAACACCTTTTGCTCTTTGTTTTCCCCTCGTTGTTTAGCAAAGATTCTTCTTCCTTCTTGGCTGCCCCAACCAGTGTGTGTCACATGACCCTGGACAACTAGTGTGAGAATGTTTATTACTTTTCGAAAACCTTTAAGCACTGTTTCTTTGAATAGAGTTTTCTGGGTTCTGGGCGTGTAGCTCGCTGACAGATAGTGTCTTAACACGCACACATCCCTGGTTTCATCCCCAGCACTGAGAGCCATCCCACCTATACCCTTTATGCCACTTCAGCGGCACACCCATTAAAGCATCCCATACTGCCTCGTAAAGACCAAAACGCTGTCCCGTTTGGTTCCATCCCTGTCTCCGTTGCTGCTTCACCGCGCGGCGCTCCTATTGCTGTTCAAGCGTGCCAACCCTTCTCGTGCTCATCCAGTTTTTGGTTCAAATGTGTGTTTATTTTTAGACTTCCCAGTTCTCTCCCAGCTCTGTTCACATTTTGCTTCCAGCCTTTGAGCACGCTGAGCATACCGTAAGAGACCTTTAGAGAGTGCTGCTTGCTAATTTTCTTACCCCTGTCAGTTCTTACGTTCGCATCACCGATTTCCTTCCGTCCATAGGGCATTTTTATTGTTCCTTTGCATGTCTAATAACTTATAACAGAATGCTAAAAGTCAGCAATTTTTCACTACTGGGTGCCATATATTTTTATATTTCCCGTAAAGTGTTGGACTTTGTTCCGGCAAGCTCTTAAGTTACAGATAAATTTACCCCTTTCAAGGCTTGTCTCAGGTACCCGAGGAAGAGTTTTCACACTGGTGGTTGGAACCTGACCATCTCGTAGCTCTGTAAGAACTCTGGATCAGTTGGGTGTAGGGCCCAGTTGGTTTTCTTTGTGTAGCCTCCAGGAGTTTAACCTGCTGCTTGCCTGGCTAGGCACTGGACAACAGACCCGTGGGGATTTATGCAGATTTCTTGAGCCTTTCTCTGCAGGGCTTCCTGGCTTCCTCCTCTAGGCGCTGCAGCCTACAATCTCCCTGGTGTCCTCCGCACATTTCATGTCACTGTCCTTAACTCAGAGAGGTCCCTTCTGTGCTCAGGGTCCTCTCCTCTTTCCCATGCCTCGGAAGCACGAGTGAGGTCCTCTCCTTCTGGGAACTACGGGGGGGAGGGGTCTTTTCTCCATGGCACTGTGTTGTCCAGGATCAGAAAACCGTTGCCTCGTGTGTTCTGTCAACATTTCTACCTGTGATGAGAGACTATGACAGAACTCATTTCTTCACAGGCACTGTTGTTTTTATTGCTGGAGAGAAAATTTGCTTTTTAAAAACACATCTGCATGACTGGCCTTAATCCTCCTGCCTCAGTCTCTTGAGTGCTAGGATTATAGAAACATGTCACCTTATTTAACAATTTTTAATTGTAAGCAAAGTTTATCAGTCTGATTTTATAAGCTACAATCCTACCTTTTCCCTTTCTTTTTTATTGTTACGGGGTGTGTGCGTGCTGTATGTGTGTAGGAACGTGCGACACTGTGCGTGTGAAAGTCGTGGACCCTTGTGGAGTCAGTTCCTGCTTCCACCCTTGCAGGGGTCCCTGGGCTCAAACTCAGGCTGTCAGGACTACATAACAAGCTCCCTTACCCAAAGAGTCACTTCCCTGGTCCATTCATCATACCTGTAATGTCCTTTTAACCAATAGTTTTTGGTATGAGTATGTGTCCCCATGAATCCATGCTTACATGTGTGTGCTTGTATGTTTCCCAGGGAAAACCTCACATGTCATTCTGCAGGTGCTGTTCACCTTCTTCTTTTGAGACAGATTTTCACAACTGGCATTTGCCAAGGAGGGAAGCTGGAGTGGTTAGCAAACCCCAGAGACCTGCCTGGCTCTGCCTCCCTGGTGTTCTGAGGGCTTCCACCCCTGGCTTTGTTTGTTTTCTTTTCCTTTCTTTCTTTCTTTCTTTCTTTCTTTCTTTCTTTCTTCCTTCCTTCCTTCCTTCCTTCCTTCCTTTCTTTCTTTCTTTCTTTCTGCTTTTTTGGGGGGGGTGTTTGTTTTGTTTGTTTGTTTTTCCCATGGGTACTGGAGGTGAAACTCGGGCTTTTGGCCTTTCGTGTAAAGCATTTTACTAATTGAGTCTCCTGTGCATAATTTCAGTTCTTTAACCCAAAATGTCAGCTTGACTTTACCCCCTCTGACACCTCTGATATCCTGATTCGCTGCCCACAGTTCGGTAACTGATGGATGAGCTTACGATCAGCCCACCCAGTGGCAGATTGCAGATTTAGACACGTCCACTTCATCTTCACGTTTGAATGATCTTGAGCCAGACTTCATTTGATAGTGTTCCTGTAGGGGAAAAAATGTTTCCAAAGCAACGAAAGATTGATTTTCTTACGATTAGTGTTCTTGAGACTCAGTTCAGGCTTCGTCCTATAATTATATTCTGGTAAATTCTTATTTTTGTTGTTGGGAAAGTATTACACGGAGAGAATTACACACTTGGCCCAGAGTAAACATTTGCATATGCTGAGATGGAAGCGGCTCTGCCAGACCAGCGAGACCATGGAAGAGCTCCACCCGCTGTACAAGGTAGGAAGCCGGGGGCGGAGCCTGTGGCCTCTAGACATGTATTTTTAAAGACTTTATTTTAAATTGTGTTAGTCCACATGAATGCAGTGCTCATAGAGGCCAGAAGAGGGCATCAGACCCTCTAAAACTGGAGTTACACATGTTACATAGATGATATGCGTTTTTCTTGTAGACCCAAGGCAGGAAGCTCAGAGGGGGCTTCCTGTTACCACACAGTCTCCTGCACTGACTATCAAATTGTTGGTCCCTCAGAGTTGGGATAGGATGACCACGGCTTCTATCGCCCAAACCCAAACTTTAGAGGAACGCAGGGGTTCCCAAAGCTCCTTATTCGACCCCCAGACAGCATGGCAGAGAGCAAGGCTCACCAACAGCCCATGGTCTGTTTGCATCTCTTTGGAACAGAGACAAGTTGGCTACATCATGCAGGAGTTCAATGATGCAGTTCAGAGAGCAGAAAGGCTGTCAGTGGCTAGAGAGAACTTCCTCATGGGAAAAAGCAATCCTCCCAACCTGGTGACGCCAGAAGACCTGACGATCTACACCAGGTGGTTAGTGTGTCACCTGCACTCGCTCCGGCCCATCCATCACTACCTGCAGGTAGTAGGAACCATAGAGTGGGAGGGGAAGCTCAGTGTCCCCCCGCAGCACCCGGTTTAAGGTGCTTACTGCTTGGGTGCTCTGTTTTGGGGTGTTCACTGCCCAGTGCTCTGGTTTGGGGTGCTTACTGCTGGGTGCTCTGTTTTGGGGTGTTCACTGCCCAGTGCTCTGGTTTGGGGTGCTTACTGCTGGGTGCTCTGTTTTGGGGTGTTCACTGCCTGGTGCTCTGGTTTGGGGTGTTCACTGCCCGATGCTCTGTTCTGGGATGCTCACTGCCCAGTGCTCTGGTTTGGGGTGCTTACTGCCGGGTGCTCTCTTTTGGAGTGTTCACTGCCTGGTGCTCTGGTTTGGGGTGTTCACTGCCCGATGCTCTGTTCTGGGGTGCTCACTGCCCAGTGCTCTGGTTTGGGGTGCTTACTGCCGGGTGCTCTCTTTTGGAGTGTTCACTGCCTGGTGCTCTGGTTTGGGGTGTTCACTGCCCGATGCTCTGTTCTGGGGTGCTTACTGCCGGGTGCTCTTTTTTGGGGTGTTCACTGCCCAGTGCTCTGGTTTGGGGTGTTCACTGTGCGGTGCTGTTTTGGGGTGCTCACTGCCCAGTGCTCTGGTTTGGGGTGCTTACTGCCAGGTGCTCTCTTTTGAAGTGTTCACTGCCCAGTGTTCTGGTTTGGGGTGTTCACTGCCCAGTGCTCTGTTCTGGGGTGCTCACTGCCCAGTGCTCTGGTTTGGGGTGTTCACTGCCCGGTGCTGTTTTGGGGTGTTCACTGCCCAGTGCCCCGCCTACGAAGGCTGCTGGCAGCCGGGAAAACATCCTCTACCCCACCCCGTGTCAGTTTGGCTCTCTCGCAAACCTCTCTCACACCCTGCTTTATACCCCCTCAGCTCCTGCTTCCGTTGGTTTCTTAGGATTCGTTTTCTTTGTGAATTGAACACGTTCTTTCACTTGGCAGTATTTCAGGAGGAAATCATAGGTCAGGATGTTTGCCCTAGGCCCACCCAGCAAAGACCTGGCCTTTGCTGAAGTGTTAACAGGGTCCTGGGCCGGTGGAAAGAGGACAGGTAAATTTCTACCACAATACAATGGGGTAAAAAAGGAAGAGCCTGGCTGGACATGGTGATGCTGCCTCGTCCCAGCACCCTGGAGGCTGTGTTAGGAAAGCCTTGAATCTGAGACCTGCCTGGGCTCCACAGTGAGCTGGAGGTTTGCCTGTCCATGGTGAACTTGTCTCAGAAATAATAACGACTGATAATAAACAGTGAGGTGGCTGTAACGGCTCAGTGGTAGAATATGTATGAAAGCCTGGGCGGGGCCAGGAGTTCAACCCCCAGCACTGCCAGGGAGAGGGGTCAGGGGAGAACCACGGGGTGAGAAGAATCACGTGGGAGAGGCCCCAAGTCAGCTTAGAGGATCACAGAAGCGTAACTTGACCTCATTCCCAGAAACTGGTGGTGGCCCAACTCCATCCCCTCGTCAAAGCCAGGCAGCCACTGTGGGCTCTCCTTCTTCCTCCCCAGTCATATGACAATACAGACACACGCTCCTAGATCTGGGACTTCCACTAAGACCGAGTCCTTTCTCTTCACACCCTGAGCACCCCACACAGTGGCTTTCCCACCCATGTGCATGACCACTGTGGGGCTGGCTGGAGTGGGGTGGTGGTGGGGGTGGGGGTGGCGGCGGTGGCAGTGGGGGTGGGGGTGGTGGGTACTTCGGAGTTGGAAGCAGTTGCATCTCCCAGCTCTGCCCTCTGCCACTGTGCAGGTTTCTAAGGTGCCACCCAGCCTCCCTCCTTTCTCTGTCACAGCGAAAACGTCTGTGTCCTGTCGGTTGTGTCTCTACAGGCCCTCCAGTACTTGCCCGTCTCCAGAGCGCTGCATCTAGCTGATAACCGAGTCTATGGACCTAGTGAGGAAAAGGAAAATATCGGTGTGGCTGACCTTAACTCTGCATCTCCCAGTCCCACGAGTTCCAGCATCTCAGGTAAGACATTGGCTCTCACTAGGGAAGAATGGACAAGGAAGGGCTGTGGTTTTGTGCACGGCCTCTTTTGTTCCATGATCTTCCAGAACGTTTCCTATACACCAAAAAGTTGGATCTCTATAATAAATTGTAATTTACTATGAATATTTCCCAATGGAAGACAGTGGTCATATACATTTCTGTCTTCGTCTTTAGAGCTAGCATATTAAGAAGCAAGTACACTGGCCTCTGGGCCTGTTTCTGTCACGGCCTCATATGGCCTTGCAGGTTACTTCCCGGGGCCTCAGTTTACTCATTTCTATATTAATCCCTTCAGGTGAAATGATCTCTAAGACTCTGATCAGGTTTAGTATCACACAAGTGCCGGAGAATTTACATCCGAATCAATTTCATAGTCTATCCACCCTTACTCTATGTTACATAGAACTGAGAAGCCTGATCAGGTTTCTGCTCTGAGAGCACTTGAGTGACATCCCATTATATACAGAATGTCCCAGGAGCACCGCCTGGACGAGCAGCCAGTGGCGGGGACAAGGAAGGCTCCTTGGTTTCTTCCGAAAGTTTAGTGTGAGTTAGCCAGGAAAAGCAAATGGGGGCGCTGGTTAATTTGTCCCTGGCATAATCCACTCACCACGGAACCCAGATAGAGTTGCCCCCCTGTTGTTGTCAGTGTTTCTATTGCTGTGACAAAACCACCATGACCAAAACGCAAGCTGGGGAGAAAAGGGTTTATTTGACGTCCACTCCCAGATCATAGTCCGTCACTGAAAGACGTGAGGACAGGAACTCAAGCAGGCCTGATACAGAAGCCATGGAGGGAAGCTGCTTTCTGGCTTGCTCCCCGTGGCCTTCTCAGACTGCTTTTTATAGAACCCAGGACCACCAGCCCAAGGATGGCACCCCCCAGCATGGGCTGGGCCCTCTCTATCAATAACTAATTGAGAAAATACCTTACAGATGGATTTCATGGAGGCATTGCCTCAACTGAGGCTCCTGCCTCTCTGATGACTCTAGGTTATGTCCAGGGTCAAGCTGGCACACAAAACCAGCCAGTGTCCCCATCCAGACAGTCCCTGAGAGGTCAGCCAGTGTCCCCATCCAGACAGTCCCTGAGAGGCCAGTTAGTGTCCCCACCCCACCGAGACAGTCCCCGAGAGGTCAGGTGGGCTTCCCTGTGGACTGTGAGATTGTGAGGAGTCCTTGGACCTTCCCAAAGAAAGCTCAGTCGGGGAAGTGGGGAGTGGGCATCCTGAAAGCCCAGCCAGGAAAGATAACAACAGGGCTTGGAGGCCAGGGGAAAGCAGAATGGATCTCCACCAGCAGAGGGCGTGCTTTCCACCCTTTTCAAGGCCATTTGCTTACTGTTTCTGGTCTTCTGATTGTTGATTTTGGATATTTTTCAGGGCCCGGGAAAACAGATACTACATTTGCCCTGCCTCAGCACGTGATGGAGCGGGAAGAACTAGAGCCTCGGCTGAGACACCTGCTCTCGCATTTCCGTATCCCCTACGACTTACAAAAGCTGAGAGACTCGGCCAAAGAGATGGAGCTCTTTCCTTTGGTACCTGTTTATAGCAAGTTCGTGCTTACTATAAACATGAGTAGGTGGCAGAAGGCGCCTTTATTACTACACAGTTGCTTGTCTGTTTGTTTGAGGCAGGATCTCAGGTAGCACAGACTGGCCTCAAACTCTGCAGATGGTGGAGGATGACCTTGAACTTCCCATCCCCCCCCTCCACCTCCCAAGTATCTGGATTGTAGGTGTGAGCGGCCACCATTGACTTAAAGATGTTTATTTTTTTTCTGCCAGTGTTTGTTTCTAGAGTAGTAAGATACAGTGTTAATAAGCTGTCTTTGGCTAAGAAGAACTTTCTTTCCATGAGAAAACTAACAAACAAAAAAGGTAGGATATGGCCTGAAGAAGATAGAAATTTATACCAGGTTGGATAGACATGCCTGGAAGAGCTGTCAAGCATGTGTCTAAGTCTGAGCATCATGTGTCTAGTCTGAGTCTAAGAAGGGATCACGGGTTCTTGACATATTAAATAAGGTTATAACCAATGACATGCACCACAGGTTCTGAGGGACACAGTCGTGCCCCTGATATTTTGTTTGTGATGTAACAAATAAAGTGCAGAGCTAAGCCACTAGTTAGCCGTAGAGGCCAGGCAGTGGTGGTACACACCTTTAATCTCAGCACTCAGGAGACAGAAGCAGATGGATCTCTGTGAGTTCAAAGCTGCCTTGGGTTACGCAAGAATGACCCAGTCTGAAAGAGAAACAGAGCCAGGCAGTTGTGGCTCACACCTTTAATCCCAGTATTTGGGAGTCACACGCCTATAATTCCAGCACTAGGGAGGTCGAGCTAGGAGTGATATGACTGGATAGAGAGAGGAATATAAGGCGGCGGGAGGAGACAGGAGCTTGGTTGCAGTCTGGAGAGGCAGTCTGAGGGTTTGCAGAGATAGTATCGCCTCTTTGGTCAGAGCATTGGTAGAGCTAAGAACTCTAGTGGCTGGCACCTCTGCTTCTCTGACCCTCAGCCTCACTCCCTAGTGACTGACTCCTGGTTCTTCTTAAGACCAATTAGAATACATGCTACATAGCCCCTTCCCACCGCAGCTCGTGCGACACTTCCTTAGACGGAAAACCTCATAGTAATAAGAGTCATATTAAGACCTCTTTCAAAGGGAAACCTGGGGCAGTGGACCCAGAACTCAGATGTATAACTTGAAAACCAACAACAGTGCTTTAACAATGAGATATCTTGCGGGCTCTAGTTGTACCTTGTATGCAAGATAAAAACGATCAACTGGCTGACCGGAACAGCAGAAATCTAACCTGGGAGGCTTCTGATGACCTTGGGATGTGAGATCACCACTTCTCTCCTGACACCCCATGCCTGTGCTGCGGGAGGAGCTCTCTTGTAGAGCTCTGACCTTGGGCGACCATTTGCTGTTGTTTTCACGGCAGCCTCATTTACCCGGACTGCACTGTTTGGTCTGTACCACACAGCTCACTGGACCTGGCAGGAACTCATTCCTCTGGCTTCTTGGAAGATGGTGGTGTGTAGCTTTGCCTCCCTGCTCCTCCTTCTGTTCCTCTTCCTTCCTCGCCTCTCCCTCTCTTTCTTCCTTTTCCCCCTCCCTCCCTCCTCTCTGCTCTACCTCTTTCTCCCCCTCCTTCCCCACTCCTCCTTCTGACAGTCTTTTGTGTAGCCCAGTGTCCTAGTTAGGCTACTATTGCTGTTATGAATTGCCATGACCAAAAGAGGAGAGGAAAGAACTGATTAGCTTACACTTCCAGATCACGGGCCATTGAGAGAAACTAAGGAAGGAACTTGGGTAGGGCAGGAACCTGGAGGCAGGAGCTGATGCAGAGGCCATGGAGGGGTGCTGCTCACTGGCTTGCGCCTTGTCGCTTGCTCATCCTGCCTTCTTACAGAACCCAGGACCACCAGCCCAGGAATGGCACCAGTCACAGCAGGCTGGACCCTTCCCCATCAATCGTTGTCAGCAGGATGCAGTGAAATCCATCCTGGACTAGACCACTCCATGGGCAGACAGAAAGGTTTCTTGGCGGTAATGCCGCCCATGCAGTCTCTGGGCATGGGGCTTGCACAGAGAACAGCAAACTGGCACAGAAGCCTTGAAAGATTTTTAAGGAGATAGTTGACAGCCCGGGGTGGGGTGGGGTGCGGGCCAGAACAGTCTGGGAGCTAGCATGGGAACTTTGATCCCTTGCAGTCTTGCCTGAGTTAATCAGGAGCTGGATACTTCAGTGGCAGAGACAATTGTCTGTAGGAGGCTAATAAGAGACAAACAGAAACTTTTGCTTTATAAGGTCCCTGAAGAATGCTGAGCTTAGGTGGCAATCCTTCTGTCTACCCAGTCAGAGTCCAGCCTGAGCTGAGCCGAGACCGTCAGCATCAGCGCCACTGCCACTGGGGGCCCCACTTTGGACCTAACGATCACTAATTAGGAAAATGCCCACCAGCTTGCCTACAGCCAGATCTTATGGAGGCTTTTTCTCCATAGAGGCTCCCTCCTCTCGAAAGACTAGTGTGAGTCAGCGTGACATAAAACTGGCCAACACAGCCAGGCTGGTTCCAATACTCAGAGCCCTCTTGCCTCAGCCTCCCAAGCAAGTACTGGGATTATAGGTGTGTACTATCCAGAACTTTTGCCCTCTTTATGTAATCACTGAGAAAAGAATCTGAGGCCCTGAACAGCCCAACAAAGCAGCCTTGTCCCCAAAGAACAGCTTATGTCCTTTCGTGGCAACGATAGTTCTGAGTTTTGATTTTCTTAGAACATTAGCTGTTCTCCTAGGATGACCAGTGCGTGCATGTTTGTGTGTGTGTGTGTGTGTGTGTGTGTGTTTGTGTGTGCACATGTGCGTGCCTGCATGCATGCTTAGGTCTTTCTTTCTTTTTTTTTTTGATACTTTAATGCCTTGAGACAGGGTCAGTCAACTGCAGCCTATAGCCCACCACCTGTTTTTCCAAAATAGAACTCTATAGCATCCAGCTGTCTCGGTCCATTCCAACTGCTCAAACAACAGGTCACAAACTGAATGGCTTAAACCAACAGTTTCTTACTGTCCCGATGGTTGAGACTGTCACAGCCAAAGCTGATTTGGTGCCTGGGGAAGGCTCACTTTCTGGTTCATAGATGTTACTTTTGTGTGTGTGTGTGTGTGTGTGTGTGTGTGTTCCCTAGTAGAAGGGCAAAGGTCTCTCAAGGCCTAATCCTAGTCATAAGAACTAATTACCACCTCCCCAAGCCACTAGGGCAAGTCTCCTAGTTCCTTCACCTCGGGGGTTAGGATTTCAGCACACTCATTTTGTGGAAACACAAATACTCAAATGCCAGCAACCGATCCCCTGCCTCTTTATGTGGTATCTGTGGCTACTCTCATCCCACAGTGGCAAACTTGAATAGCTGTGGTCTGCAAAAGCTGAGATCCCGACTATCTGACAGCCCAGCCCTGGCCTCGTGTCTCTTGGTAGACCCTGCCACAGTGAATGTGACCAAGATGGCGCTGGGCAGCGTGTCTACTTGTCACACATGGAATGGAATTAGGGCAGTGAGAAACTAAAGTCCCCACTGATTTAACTTTAACTAACTTACGATGAAATGTTGATAAACAATGACGCATTGGCTAGAGGCAACAGTGTGGTGTTGCCTGCCCTCAGACGTGCAAGCGTCACCTAGCAGAATCCTCAGCTCTGAAACTCACAGACATGCAGACTTTTTAGCTGAGGCTTTGGTGCCCAGCAAGGTAGGTAAATCCTTCACATATGCATGTATGTATGCATGTACATGTGGTTAAATTCACATGACATGACAGTTACCATCTTACTCCTGGTAGGTGGCATTGAGAAGTTTCACCAACTGTCATGTGCACTGTGGTCCTCAGCAAGTCTCCCCTTCTCTTCCCTCTCCCCCAGTCTCCTCTCCCTCCTCTCTCCACTCTCCTTTCTCTTCTTCCTCCCTCCCTTTCTCTTTTTAATTTTTATTGACATTTAAGAGAATACACTCCAGAGCAGACAAGCTATACCTCTCAGTAGTTGCCTGAGAAGGGAGAAAGAGAAAAGAAAGAAAATGCCATAATGCTGAGTTAGGCACAAAGGTCAGTTATGTGGCAGACGAGCACCTAGAGGTGGGGAAGACTGTTTACAGAGAGCGGAGCCCAAAGAATTGGGTAAAGCATGCTTAAAATAGACAATGAACAAAGAAAACGGCCAGGTGGTAGTAGCACACGCCTTTAATCTCAGCTCTCAGGAGGCAGAGGCAGGCGGATCTCTGTGAGTTCGAGGCCACCCTGATCTACAAGAGCTAGTTCCAGGACAAGCACCAAAGCTAAACAAAGAAACCCTGTCTCAAAAATCCAAGGGGGGGGGGGAAGATGAAAGTTCCACTTTTCAGAGCAATTTGGAAAAGCAGGCACCTTCCTCTGTAAGCAGCTATACTAAGATCCCACCCCTCTTCTTAACCCTGTCCAGGTTTCTCAGCACTTCCAGAGCATCTTCACGGAGCAGCAAAGGATGCGGTCATTCCAAGACTACGAGGCCTGGAGAGCTAGAGTGCAGAATGTGTCAGGCCCTGCTGCTACCCTGAAAAAGAGAGCTACCTGGACTCCCTTTGTGAAGGTAGGAGGCTACCGGGACCGCTGCCTGCCAGTGATGCCAGCAATGCCAAAACCTTCTCTCTCCAACTGAGCTGGTCTGTGAATGACCATGATTGCCACTGGGGTCACAAATACATTTTAATGAGTGGGCAACATTGAAAATGTAGAATCCATGTTTGATGAGGCTTCACGGTTGTATGAATGGAAGGAATCTCTTTTTAAAGATTAAATATATGTAATTTAGTGTGTGTGTGTGTGTGTGTGTGTGTATGTTTGCGCACGCAGGTATGCACGCACGCACCTGCCTGAGTGTATGTATCGCAAGCCTGCAGGTATCACTTTACGCCAGAAGAGGGCACCAGATCCCCTGGAATTTGAGCTATAGGTAGTTGTACACTGCCAGATATGTGTGCTGGGTACCAGAATTGGAAAGGAAGGTCTGATGGGATTTGTTGCTGTTGCTATCTGTTCAGACTGCTTTGATGAAGTACAATGAAGCCTGTAGCTGTAAGCAAAGTGATTTTGCTTTTCACATTTCTGGAGGCTGAGCAGGTCTGCCTGCCAGCACAGTGGGAAATCTGGCAAGGACTCTCTTCCAGGGAACAGACTGCTGACTTTTTGCCCTTCCTTTACATGGTGGGAGAGACACGCAGCAGCCTCAGGCCTCTTATGAGGGGCTGATCTTAGTCACGAGGGCTCTGCTGCTATGAACTTATCCCCTCTAAAGTCACACTTGCCTATAGCATCATGTTGTAGGGTGGGTTTCAATGTGAATCTCGGAGAGACAGAGCCCACCTGGAAAGGTGGGCTGAAAGGAACCAAAGATTGTTCTCCATCTGGGGATTGAACTCAGGCAGTCAGTGTAGGTGGAGCAGACCCTGTATCTTAGAATTAACCCCCAAACATAGATAATATAGAGGTACTTGGGCAGAACAATCAGGAGTGCCCACTAAAACATGGCATTGTCATCTACGGTGCTTATGTTTGGGAATTGCACAGCTGAGTTACAAAAAAAAAAAAAAAACCAAAACCCTGGTTTTAGGTAAGTTTATCATTTTATGTACAGTTGCATTCCTAGATGTTCTTGGCCGCAGACCATGTTCATACCTATTTGGGCTGAGATATGAATTTGAAAATTACCAGCATATTGATGATGTGATTTATAGCTACAGAGTTAAGTTTAGAGATATGGTTTCTGGATAGGAAAGTCTTTAATATGGAGTCCTCAGGTCTCTGGTGGCTTCTCCCTCTGTTCATGACAATGTCCCCAGTGATGGCGGCTCTCGGCTCCTTCCTGCTTGTGTGCTGCACAGTAGAGTCTACCTGGAACTCCCGTGTGGCCTAGACCAAGTGCCAGCAGGAATTGCAGGCTCCCTTCACAGCTTGGTGGCCTGGGCAGACCCTTCCCAAGGCCTCACAAGCTCCAGCAAACCTGCAAGCAGGGACACAGATCTCCTTTGGCAGGTCCTCAGGTCTTTCTCTGTGTGGCTTCTAGTGAGACACATGAACATATCTATCCACTAGGTCAAACCGAAATGTGACCCTTGGCAGAAGAAGATGTTAACCAGACTCAAAGAGCGGAAGAGAATAGATGAACTAATGCAAGTCCAGTCAAAGATTTTGAAGGTGAGAAAATAACCATAGACAGGTAAGAGGCTTGCTAAACACCATCCTCAAAAACTCCTGGGTTTTCTTTCTCTCTAAGAAGAAAGCAAACAAAAAATAAAGAACAACAACAAAAAATGGCATGGGTTCACTCTGAAAGCTTTATTTTTAAGCTTTCTTTAAAAAAATTAATTTGCTTTTTATGTATGGATGTTTTGCCTGCACGGTATCTGTGTGCCATAAGCGTGCCTAGTGCCGTGGAGGCCAGAAGAGGTTGTTGGGTCCCCTAAGACAGGAGTTGTCGGCAGCTGTGAGCATCTGTGAGGTGCTGGGAATGGAACCTGGGTCCCCTAAAAGAGCAGGCAGAGCTCTTGTGCTCGGAGTCAACTCTTTGAACTCTTTGTTAGAACTTTCTAATCTAAGCAGCAAACTAAAAATCCAGCTAGCTTTCAAGGAGAGAATAAAAATCGTCAATTCCCCGAGTTTGGTAGTTCATGCACACCTTTCATTCCAGAAATCTGCAAAGGCAGAGGGGTCTCTGTGAGTTCAAGGCCATCCTGGTCTGCACGGAGTCCCAGATGAGCCAGGGTAACAGCAAAATCCTGTCTTAAAAGGAAACAAAAGAAAACTGTCAAAGAGTTGGTTTTGCTTCAATGCTGAGCTGTGTATGGTGTTCATCTAACTGTGTAGCCTGCTTCAACTTGAACTTCCTCATCTTCGACACAAGAATATTGGGTGAAAATCATTTTCTGCCTTAGTTACTTAAGTGCAGAGTTCATTAGCGCTAAGTATGTTCACATTGTTGAGCAATAAATTTCCAGAACATTCATGTCTTGCGGCACTGATGCTCTGCCCGAATTGAACAATCCCCCAGCATCCCCTCCTCCCAGCTCCCCTGCAACAACCACCCTACTTCCCCTTTCTGTGAATTTTGATACCTCAGATGAGCGCAATCCTGCACGACTTAGCCTCTCCGTGACTGGCCTACTCAGCTAACACAATGTCTTTGAGGGGCAGCCATACTGGAAAGTTTGTTAGAAATTTCTTCCCTTTCAAGGCCAAATAGCAATCCCTTGGAAGTATTCCGAAGGTCTAGTCATCCACCTGTCGAGGAATATCATGGATACTGTGGACCTTGCTATGAACACTGTGTACATATATCTGAGGTCTTGTTTTCCGTTCTTTTTGGTGTATACCCAGAAATAAACTAGCTGAACCATATATTAATTCTTTTTAGTCTTCGGTGTTTATGGTGGCAGCTACCCTTCTTCTATAGAAACAACAGCAGACAGCACCACTCTGGAGAGGCTGAGAATATTCCCACCAACTTTTTGGTTCAAGGCCTTAGTCCTGAGGCTAAATTCTTATTTAGTAACTAGGTTGTGCTGTTAAATTGAAAGCGCTCTTTCTGTTCTCTATTTTGCTTGTCAGGTACTTTATATATTCTATTTCCTTTATCAGATCTATGACTAGAAAGTGTTTTCTCCCATTCTATAGGCTCCTTTCTGGTTCTGTTATATATCCTTTGAGTCAGAAAAAGCTTTCTTTAGTTTTGTGGTGTGGCATTTTTCACTTTTTACCCCCGTCCCTGACTTTTGATGTCAAAAAAATAAAACAACAACAACCAACAACCACCCAACCCAAACACCCAACAGTCAAATGAACCAACCCAGGGATGGAGCCATGGTGCAGTAGTTAGAGCTGTGTTGTTCTTGCTGTGGGCCCAATTCTTTCCCAGGCCCTACGTGGTGGCTCACACCATCTGTGACTCCAGTTCCAGGGCACCTGATGCTCTCTTCTGACCTCCAGAGGCACCAACCACATGTGTGGTACACGTACATTCATGTAGGTAAAACACTCAATACATTAACTAAAATAAATCTAAAACAATTTTTGATATTTATTTTTACCTTATGTGCATGGGTGTTGGGTCCCCTGGAACTGGAGTTACAGACAGTTGTGAGCTGTTGTGTGGGTTCTGGGAATTGAACCCAGGTCCTCTGGAAGAGCAGTCAGTGCTCTTAATTGCTGAGCCATCTTTCCAGCTCCCCTAAAAAACTTTTAACTCACAAAAAATTGCCAAATCCATTATTATGAAGCTTTTCTGCTTCCTTCTGAGAGATTTGAACTTTTAGGGCTTAACTTCATGTCTTTAATTCATATAAATCAACGTTTACATACAAGAATGAAACGTCTCTGTTCTTCATTTGGCTATTTGGTTTTCCAGCACCATTAATGCAGACAGTATCTGTTTCCATTTGGTGGTCTCAGTATCCTTGACCACGGATGGGGGGTTTATCTCTGAGCTCCATTGACCTGTAGCCTGTCCTTACGCCCCACCGTACTATTTTGACTACTATTTATTTTCAATACTTTCTAAACTCAGGGAGTGTGAGTCCTCCAGCCTCATTCTTTTTCCAAATTGTTTGGCTCTTGGGGGCTCCTTGAGATTCCACATTAATTTTATGATGAATTTTTTTCTATACTTACAACATGCTTCTGGGGTTTTGACAGGATTGGAATAAACGGCCTTTAGAATTCTTTGAGATATTAAAATGATGCAGTAGCATGTGTGTCATTGGCGGTCGGTTCTGGGATCATTATTTGATTTGTCACCTCCAGAAGAGAAGGGACGTTTATTCAGCTTCTGCACGCTGGGCGTCTTACAGCAATCTAGGAAGAGATATTGTTAGTATTGGGGTCAGGTTGACACGCACTGCTCTGCAGACGGCAGGGGAATAAGCTCAGGTCTGTGACCTTAGGAAGCCTCTGCTGCCTCCTTCTCCGTCTCCTGCCTCTTCCTAACAGGACAAATTTGCATCCAGAGCTGGCAGGCGGGGGTTTCTCATTCACTGGTGTAACCCCTTGTGAGGATGCTCTCTGATATTGTTCTGGAGGCTGCCTCTGAATTTTAAATAAGCTGGCATGTATATCTGAATTTATATGGTGTCAAGTGGATGCATGGATCTTGGGTATTCATAACATTTGAGTTTAATTAATTTTTTTCTGCTATAAAATTTATTAAAAGAACTTTTAGTGTGTCTTGGAATAAATTATAAATGCTAAAATTATTAATACACCTGAAAATATAAGCATTAGTTTCAACACATAGATTTATAAATATTTTATTTCTGCAAGGTCATCAAGATACCATTTAATTGGGCTGGTCTTTACTTAAGTAGTCCAAGTAAAAAATTCACTCCATGCAAAAAAAAAAATGGACCTTAAGTCCCCAAAGGAAGACAAAAAGTAGCTAAAAAAAATTGACAGGAAAGGGAATTAGTAACTTAGAAAAAATGGCAAGAAAGAGGGAGGGGGAAACAAGAGTCAGTTTTTCAACACCAAGAGCATTAGGTGCTGATTGTCTTTTAGTCTCAGTTGAAAATACTTAAGTTAATCTTAACACTCTCCTGACCTTATTTCTAATTTCATATAAAAGTCCCATGGGCTATATGCCATGTGATGAAATAATCAGACAAGTATCCAAACAAGAAGAGGATTTTTTTAAAAAATTAGGATTTTAAAAATGTATATTTCTCAAAAGGTAAAAATATGAACACAGAGAAAACCCTCTGAGGTGCTTACTTTGCCTCTCTAACTCCTGAAATATCTTAAAAGTCTGAATGATACTTAAGGTTTATGTTCCATGTTGCAGATATAGCCAAGTGAGGGGTGAATGCTTCTAATGGGTGAGGCCCTGGCTTGATCTACTAGCAACACCCCCCAAAGGATTTATAATAGCTGAACTATCCTTTTAATGTATTTTTTTAAGATTTATTTATTTACTATGTATACAACATTCTGCCTCCGTGTATGCCCACATGCCGGAAGAGGGCGCCAGATCTCATTACAGATGGTTGTTAGCCACCATACGGTTGCTGGGAATTGAACTCAGGACCTCTGGAAGAGCAGCCGGTGCTCTTAACCACTGAGCCATCTCTCCAGCCCCCCTTTTAATGTATTTTTAATGGCAGAAGGGTAATTTCTTCCTAGAAGATAGTAGTATGTAGACTTGTTTAAAATCTTCAAAGTGTGAGTTATAGAACAAAATTAGATTGTTTTCCTTCAAATGGGTATGTTTTGTTCTGAATGATTCACTAAAGGCAATTTCAGCCAAACTAGTAAATTTAACTAACTTCAAAGAAATGTTGAAAGAATCCTTAAATTTCTCTGTATAAATACCTATTTTAAAAATTAGAAACAGTTCAAGTTTGGGAATTAATGTGAAATCAAGTTTCAGTATATTTACTGAACATTACAATGGAAAAGGCATCAAGGTAATTCATATTTGAAGGCAGATATGAAATACTTAAACCATCAATAACTTTAGTTGTGTTTGTGATTCGTTTTAAGATTTATTTATTCATTATGTACACAGTATTCTGTCTGTATGTATGCTTGCAGGCCAGAAGAGGGTGCCAGTTCTCATTAAAGATGGTTGTTGCCGGGCGATGGTGGCGCACACCTTTAATCCCAGCACTCAGGAGGCAGAGGCAGGCGGATCTCTGTGAGTTCGAGACCAGCCTGGTCTACAGAGCTAGTTCCAGGACAGGCTCCAAAGCCACAGAGAAACCCTGTCGCGAAAAACCAAAAAAAAAAAAAAAAAAAAAAAAAAGATGGTTGTAAGCCATGATGTGGTTACTGGGAATTGAACTCAGGACCTCTAGAAGAGCAGTCAGTGCCCTTAACCTCTGAGCCATCTTTCTAGCCTGTGTTTGTGATTCTTAATCATTACCAAGGGCATGTGTTATTTGAGTTTAATAAATTTTTAACACGGAGTCTCGTGTGTTCTAGTCTGGCCTCCGGCTCACTTATGTAGCTAAGGATGGCCTTGAACTTCTGATCCTCTGGCACGCAGTTCTCAAGTGCTGGGATTACAGGTGTACCACCCATGGCAGGTTCATGCCATGAGGAGATAGAAGTTACAATTGCATGCTAGCCAAGCACTCTGTCAGCTGAGTTAGGCCTCAGCCCTGGTTTTGAGAGAAAGAAGTCTCACTTAAGGCTCCTTCCAGATTCTTGAGAAGGAACCCAGGTGGCAGCGAGATGGGTCAGTAGGTAGAGGCCCTCTCTTTCAAGCCTGACAACTTGAGTTTGATTCCCTGCACCCATGTGATGGAGAGAGAACAGACTCTAGTGTTGTCCTCTGACCTGCACATACATGCTGTGACAGCCATACACACACAGAGAGACATATACACACAGTCACACAACACATACAAATAAATAAATAACCCGGGTGGTGGTGGTGCACACCTTTAATCCCTTGTACTTTAATCCCTTATACTTGGGAGGCAAAGGCAGGAGGATCACTATGAGTTCGAGGCCAACCTGGTCTACAGAGCAAGTGCCAGGACAGGTAGGGCTACACAGAGAAACCATGTCTCAAAAAACCCAAAATAGGTAGATAGATGATAGATAGATAGATAGATAGATAGATAGATAGATAGATAGATAGATGATAGATGGATGATAGATGGATAGATAGATAGATGATAGATGGATGATAGATAGATAGATAGATAGATAGATAGATGATAGATAGATAGATAGATAGATAGATAGATAGATAGATAGATAGATAGATGGATAGATAGGTGGATGGATAGATAGATAGATGGATGGATGGATGGATGGATAGATAGATAGATAGATAGATAGATAGATAGATAGATAGATGCATTTTTATAAACCGAAACAAGGTGACCTTCTTGAGTCTATTAACCGTCTCTTCTCCCTGCTCTGCTTAAGATTTCTGACCCTGTGAAGGCTGTGCAGGTGCTCCAGGATCACGCTGCAAGGACAGTGACTATGGATCCACATCACTCCTCTTTCATGACTTCTCAGCCTTTGCATCCATGCAGCTGTGATCACATCTGGCAGAGTATTTATAGCAACATCGACCTCTACCAGGTAGGACAGGAGCGAACGGTCTGTTTGCCTTTCCCCACCTTTGGCTCCATCCATCACCTTTAGGACTTCACCCTCGACGTCAAAGCTCTATTATCTATGCAGGCTAATTACCATAGTCAGAAGGACGTGCAGCTATGTGCTGTACACCTTCATTCAGCCTGCCATAGGCCCCACAGATCCACGCTGGCAAGGCTGCAGGCCCTGTGCTGACAAGAGCTGAGTGCCCAGCCGATGGACCCTTTGTGTGCTGTTAGTGGGGCTGCATTGCAGCAGGGGCTGCTAGGGAAAAAACCCCAAATAAGAAGAGAATGAATATAAACAGTGGAAAGGGGCCAGCACACGGGTGGTGCAGAGGAGATCGCATATGTGGGTGAGAAAGGACAGCAAAGAGAAGCCACCCTTTTGATGCAGAGGGAAAGAGAGGTTGTGAATGCCCACAGACCCCGGACTAAAGAGTACGGTGTCCTGTAAGCAGAGTGATATACGCAGAGGGGGATTTTAGGAAGATTCGTGTGGCAGCAGCATGCGAGTTAAGCTGAAGAGGGAAGAGATCAAATTCACAAAGTCAGTCAGGAGACTGTTGTCTGAGAAGGACGTGAAGCTGAGCCCTGAGAGGAACTTCCTACACAGCCTTAGTGGCCATTGTCTTGACCTTGGTACCATGTGCTTTTGAAACTAGAATTTGCTAGTATCTGTTTGTGGTGTATTAGCTAACGTAGGATGGGGAGACCCAACTGTGTTCATAGTCCGACAGGAAAGGTTGCTAGGAAAAGAAAGAGGGAAGGAAGGACATGAGAAATAGGTGAGCTTGGGGGAACAGGAGGGGAGGGCATGAAGAAACAGGGCAGAGGGGTGATCCTGAGGAAGAGAACATGGTGTCACACCCTGGGAAGCAAGGAAGAGGTTTTATATGAGTGGAAGGTTAGGATGCAGGCACGGTGTCTGGCCCTGGCTCTGGGAGAGAGGCAGATGTCAGGTGAGAGGACCTGTGAGGAGCTCAGTGGCGACACCTGCAGGACCGTCAGGAGAGCCAGGTAGCTAACAGGCCCTAGAGCTCCTTCAAATAGCCGGATTGCTTGAACTTCTGAAGTGAACTGTAGAGCGATGGAAAGGCGTAGAAATCAAAGGTGTGAGGAAGTTGAGGATGCTGTGAGCATCCTGGGCCATCACTCCAGGCTGGAGAAAGTGGGACCTGAAGGATTGCAGTGGGCTTCAGAGCATCTGGAAGCAAACACAAATACAGCTCTTGAGCACACACATATGCTTCTCTTGTCTTATGTCATTTTCAATCTGCTGAATGCAGATCTAGAGAACCCAAAGAGAAACGTGTTGACCACATAGGTCAGCAGTAGAAGTGGCATATCAGCACAGGTCACCTGGGCTCCCAGATTCCCCGTGGCACACCCAACTGTCAGTATGCTCTCTTCTCAGCTGGCGTCTTGCCAGTGCTGAGGGCTCACGTTACCCTGTGGTATATATGTCACTGTCAAGAGGAAAGTATATTAACAAGGGGACATTAAAAGTATGCAAGTCTTCTGCTTCCTCATCCAAATGGACAGGAGAGAGGGAGATGGAGAAAGCAAAAGACACAAGGCATTCGCCCCGGGTACCTCTGAGCCCCGGCTTTTGTGGTGCTGAACCGTTTGCCCCAGAGGACAATTAATTAATCACCTTCTACCTTAGATTTCAATTACCAACATCCCTGGGTGTGGTGACATGCTCCTGTAATCCCACCACTTAGGAAGTGGAGGCAGGAGGATCAGAAGATCTGGGTCATTCTCTGCTACAGAGCAAGTTCAAAACTGATCGGGGCCACATGAGATCCTGTCTAAAAGAAGAAAGAAAGGAAAAAAGAAAAAGAAAACCTTAAGCCTGTAATCACAAATGTGTTCTCTCACTGGCTGAGAAAGCAGAAAGAGTTAAAGTCTCAGGGACCTAATGGGTTAAAGGAGGCCAATAAGAACAAGAGAGGGGCAGGGGGATAGGGTGGAGTTAGATGTCTGAAAATGCGCAGAAGCAGTGAGGTCCAGGCGCCACTGGCCAGCAGGGGGCCAGGGTGAGGAGGGCTGGTGGCCCTTATGGCCAGAGGAATTTACCTCTGTGGGACCATGTGGTGGCAAGCAGAGGGCTCACGGTGACTTGTCTAGGTGTCAGGCAGCAGAAAGCCTAAGTTAAGGCAATTGTATGGGAAGCCATGTTGGAAATGGATGAGGGAAGACTCCCAGACTCCCGCTTGCCTTTGCTGGACCAGAGCAGAGGGAAAACTGACACTTCTACCTGAGCTCTGCTCCTCCCCTGGCGGGGGGGGGGGGGGACTCAGGTGGGATTGGTGTGGTCTTCTCTCATTAAAACTGCCTTGAAGGCAGTCAAAATAAGGGGAGGGGAGAAGCCAGGTGGTGTGGCTCCCACCTATCATCCCAGCACTAGGGAGACTGAAGACTGCAGCAGGAGGTTTACCAAGAATTCCGGGGCAACCTGGGGTACATAGTGAGTTCCAGGGGAGCCAAGGGTACAGAGTGAGATACTGTCTTAAGAGAAATGAGGGGAGGGAGGAAGAGAGAGGGAGGGAGGAGGAAGGGAGGAAGGAAACTACTCCTGGCTATTTGCTGATTTATGAACGTTATTCCTGGAACTGGCCAAAGACAGACAAATATGACCACTGTATTTTCAAGTTGATTTATGGTTGATAGATCATAAAGAGGCTTAGAATACTCATAAATGTTCAGATTCCAGGGTTGGAGCTTGAGACAGATAACACACACATCACATTACCTGCCTGTTCCCTCCTCCCCTCCCTTCTCTCCCTCCTGCCTCTCTTTCTTCAACAGTTTTCTCCCATGCCCAGAATTGCGCTGGGCTCCAGGAATGGGTCCTACCCAGTCCTTGCCCCCGGGAGGCATCCTATTGAAAATGAATTAGATAAGGACATACAAGTGTTTCTCTGACGTGTGAGCGCCATGAAGAGAACAATGGGGGGGACACACTCTGGTGGAAACTGCCTGGAAAAGAGCTTTCAGGGCAGGGTTGGAAGACAGCACTGTTTAGGAAAAGAAATTCTGAGTCAACAACCAACATTTTTTCTGAATTTTCCCATGAGTCAGAATTTGTGTCCTCTGCAAGTGTGTCTGTCTATACAGAATCAGGGCCCTCTTGGGCTCACAGTACTGACGGTCTGAATGTTGAGTAGCAGTCTGGCAGGCTCAGGGTTGGTAAAGAGAGGCATCTGGGAGGTGCTGGAATGTGGGCGTGGATCCAAGGCTTGGGTGCAGTTTTGCAAGCAGGTAACTGTCAAGCTCCCTTTAGCGTCTGTGTGTGGGTCAGCACTCCGGCTCTGAAGCTGGCAAGTGGCAGCTAAGAGCCACCAAGTATCTTTCTCAAGGGCGCTGGGCAGGAGGCGGATGAGCCGGGCGCCTTGACGGCTGTGAGAGAAGCAATCGTTAGTTCACCTTAGCGGATCCTCAGAGGGAGCTTTCGTCAGTAAAGCTTTCCTTAGGGTTTTCACTTTTGAATAAAAGGATTATATTTTACAGTTCAAGGCTTACAGAAAAGTTGCATAGGCTTCTCCTGCCACTGGTATCTTATATTGTTACATTATTACAGCGCCTCTGTCAACCAAGGAACCCGTCCTGGCGATATTGTCAGCTGAGCTTGGTGCAGGCACATTTCAGCCCTGTTGACTTTGTCTACTTCGTTAGCTTTGCAGCATTTGCCGGGTTTCCCCACTGGAGTCACTATTTCTTTCTTAAAAGAAAATTTTAGTGTTTTTGTTTGTTTGGGCTTTGGTTTTCATTTGAGACCAGGTCTCACTATGCAGCCCTGGCCATCCTGGAATTCTCTACATAGACCAGGCTGCCCTTGAATCCACAGAGATTCTCCTGTCTCTGCCTCCCGAGGGCTGGGAATAACGGCGTGCACCACCATGCTCTGCAAAAAAAAACCTCGTCCTTCTAGAACATTCAAACATAAGTGAAGAACTGGATTTCTTGTGACTGCCCAACCCCTATGCTCAGCCCTCATCTCTGTGATAAGTGTGGTGACTACTCCCATCTGTATGAATACATCTGTTAAAATACACACGGGAGAGCTTTATGTTTGGATTTTCTATTTAAATAACATGTCATTCCATGCGAATGTCTTTCTATAACTTGATTTTTCTATGTGATAATATATCTGGGGAATCTGTCTACTGCTCTCTTTCTCTCTCTCTCTCTCTCTCTCTCTCTCTCTCTCTCTCTCTCTCTCTCTCTCTGGAGTGTGCGTGCGTGTGTGTGTGTGTGTGCACGTGCATTTGCACACGTGCACGTTGGAGGCTAGAGGTCAATGCCAAGTGTCTCCCTTATATTTTGAGACAGGATTTCTCACAGAACCTGAAGCTCAATGATTGGCTAGGCCAACTGGCCTGCAAGTACCAGAGATCCTCCTGTCTCCACCTCCCCAGTGCTGGGATTACAGGCATGTGTCACAACAGATTTTATGTGGATACTGAGGACTGAACCTATGCTTCCAAGTTTGGACAGTAAGCCTGATTCTTCGTCCCAGCTGTCCCAAACTGAAGCAATCACACAGAAACCATATTAATTAAATCACTTCTTGGCTCATTAGCTATAGCTTTTTACTGGCTGACTCTTACATATTAATTTTACCCATTCCTAATAATCTGTGTATTGCCACATGGCTGTGGCTTACTGGCTAAAGTTCTAGCATCTGTCTCCGGCGGGGCTACATGGCGTTTCTCTGACTCCACCCTTCTTTCTCACAGCATACAGCCTAGCTTTCCCAGCCTATTTTTGTTCTTCCCTACCATAGACTCAAAGTGATTCTTTATTCATTAACCAATAAAGGCAACACATAGACAGAAGGACCTCCCACACCATTTCCCCTTTCCTGTTTAAACAAAAAGGAAGGCTTTAACTTTAACATAGTAAAATTACATATAACAAAACAGTTATCAAGCAAGAATTACAGTTATAATATTTATATCTACTTTATATTTATCATAACTAAGGAAAACTATAACTATAAATTCTTCAACTCCATCAAAGACTCCAGAAGGATATGATATTACCTAAGTAAACAGGAAGTACATTGTAAGCAACTTCCAAAACTCTAGAATTGACAGAAACATCTCGCTGCCTGGACAGTCATTCAAAGTTCCTCTGTATTGTTGGAGCATCCATCTTCGGCCTACAGGTCCATAATGTCCAGCAGACTTTTCCATGAAGCAGGAAATTTCAAAGACAGTTCCACCCATATTTGCAGTTTGCCAGTCACTTTCTTCTGTGTCCTGCAGAATATCTAGCAGATACATTCAATTCTTTCATGAAGCAGGAACCCTGAAGGATCGTCTCACCTTTAGGCAAGTTCAGCAGTCATTTCTCTGTGGGTTCTGCATGTCAAGTTCACTAAGCAGTCCAGGCAAGAAGAGTTTCTTGCCCAAATGGCTAAAAAACTCCATAAGGAGCCTCTTCAATGCCCATCTTCCTCTTGAAGTAGATTGGCGCTGCCAGGAGCAGATGTGTCTCACTGTCATGAAAAGCCCTAAGTTCTTAAAACATTTTAAATGCTGTATTCTGAAAGTCTCTGAAAGATTTGAAGAATACCTATCTAGCTGAAATATATCTCTATATATCTAGAAAACCTAACTAACATGACCACAAGCTTGACTATTATAAATGATTACCTATTAACATATATTTCTTACTTATACATTACATTTCTAAATGAGCGGGACAAACACAATACCTTAATCAAGGTCAGAAATACATATACACAGTATAACAAAATTGACCTTAAATTTGTACCAATAAACCAAGATCCATACCAATGCAAATCTGTATAGCATATCCCCTTTTAAATGTAACATTTATAGACAGTATTTGGGAAGATGAGTGTAGTTTTCTCCAAACTTCTTCCTGCTGTTTATTGGACAAAGTAATTTTTTGAGGGGTGTTCAATGCAACCTTTCAAGGGTCTTAGTCCATCAAACCATATTAGTCTGGAAGCAATCCATAGGTTCTCATCCTGTGTGTAAACAAAAAAAAATGTATCTTTAGATTCAAATTTTGAATTCAAGATACCTTTGAAATGTATATGTTGGCTTAGTTTAGCAGTCCCTAGAATAAAATGTCTCTCTGCAACCAAAAAATTCAAAGATAACACAGTAATATACATAATCTAGACTCTGTGAATTTTCCATCTTTAGGTGGCTTGTTTTTACTTTATTACAAGTTTCTATGATTTAATAGCATGCCTCTCTATTATATGCTACAGGTTACATGGTCATCCATGAATAGCCTAGCCAAAATCTTCTCTTATTAAAAACCAGGTCTAGGAACTAGAAAGACAGTTCAGCTGATAAAATGTTTGCTGAAGGAGCTAGGGTCCAAGATGGGTATACTGGCTGGATTTATGTCAGCTTGACACAAGCTAGTCATCAGAGAGGAGGGAACTTCAGCTGAGGTCTCTAAAGATCCAGCTGTAAGACATTTTCAATTAGTGATCAATGGGGGAGGGCCCAACCTGTTATGGGTGATGCCATCCCTGGGTTGGTGGTCCTGGGTTCTATAAGAAAGCAGGCTGAGGAAGCCATGGGAAATAAGCCAGTAAGCAGCACTCCTCCACAGCCTCTGCATCAGCTGCTGCCTTTGGGTTCCTGCCCTGCTTCAGTTCCTGTACTGACTTCCTTTGGTGATGAACCGCAATATGGAAGAGTAAGTCAAATAAATCCTTTCCTCCCCAAGTTGCTTTTTGGTCATGGTGTTTTGTTGCAGCAATAGAAATTGTAGCTAAGACGCTGGACATGGTGTACATATTTGACATCCCAGCCCTGGGGAGGTGAAAGTAGCCAGATTTCTGGAATTTGCTGGCAGTCAGACTTTCCTAATCACTGAGCCCTGGGTGCCAGTGAGAGACCTCTAAAACCAAGATGGATGGCTCCTGCGGAGCAACATTCAAGGTTGATCTCAGATCTCTCCACACATATAAACCAGCATCGTGTCATACACACACACACACACACACACACACACACACACACACACACGCACGCACGCACATGTGCACACATACTTGAACTTTAATCAGATATGGTGGTTCATACCTGTAATCCCAGCACAAGAGAGGAAGAGACCAGAAAATCAAGAATTTGAGGCCAGCATGGGCTATATAATGAACTCCAGGCTAGCCTCGGCTGCATGGTGATCTTGTCTCAAAATTAAAACACAAGTAAACAAAATCAAACACCAGACCTACAGGCTATGTGTGTGGTTCAGTGGTGGAGTGCTTGACTGATATTCTCAAGACTTGGGGGAATAGGAAAAAAGATGGGCCTTCTCTTCTCTTTTCTTCTTTCTTTCTTTCTTTCTTTTTCTTTCTTTTTGTTTGGTTTTCTGAGACAGGGTTTCTCTGTGTATGCCTGGCTGTCCTGGAACCCTCTCTGTAGACCATGCTGGCCTTGAACTCTGAGATTTGCCTGTCTCCACCTCCCAAGTGCTAGGATTAGGATTTGCTGAAGGGAGCCTGCTTTCCTTAAGTGTTGTTAGGAGGCCACTTGTTGGTTCCTGGCTGCTCGCCCCGAAATAATCACACAGAAACTATATTATTTAAAACACTGCTTGACCCATTAACTCTAGCTTCTTATTGGCTAACACTTATATCTTAATTTAACCAATTTCTAGTAATCTGTGTATCGCCATGTAGCTGTGGCTTACCTGCTAAAGTTTTAGCATGTCTGTCTCTGGCTCCAGCTCCATGGCTCCTCTCTGACTCCACCCTCTTTTTCCCAGCATACAGCCTAGCTTACCCACCTAGTTCTGTTCTGCCCTGCCATAGGCTCAAAACATTTTCTTTATTAACCAATGGTACTCACATTGTACAGGGGGAAATCCCACATCACTGAAGTGTGTGTTACATTAGAATAGATACAGAAATAAAATTTGCTGGCACAGAGGATGCCAGGGTGGCAGCACATCCTCCATACCAGTCACAGATGGGCATCCTGGTCCCCCTGTGCATTCTGACATGGATTTTTGTGCCTGGGTATCACTAATGTTTACAATGATGCTATCACAGTTTGATTTTATCTTCTATTAGCCATTAACACCAAAGGCTGACCTTTCTTTTTAATGTAATTCTAATTCTGTATTGACTTCAAGGTCTAGAGTTTGGAAGTAAAGAAACACATCAGGTTTTCTTATTATAGTTACTTGATGGTGATGTATGCTTGACATGACCCTGAATCAGATGGACCATAGTTTTTATTAGTCTTTGACAATGACGAAGCATATTTAGCTATAGTCTTGATCTGGACAAGGGCAAAATGAGCCAGGCTATGCTGTCCTCGGGAGCCCACAACCTGCTTGTCAGTTCAGTGTCCTGTGCCACCTCCCTAAGGAACACACTTTAAAGTGGCTCAATACAGACATTTTCTTCTGATGATGATGCTTAAGATACAGTTTAAACAGGAAGCTCATGAAGTGATCCATGGCAGGAAGTACCACATTCTGGCTACAGGACCGGTGAGCAGTGGCGGGGCCTTCACTCATGCTCAGTGGCCACGCACCACACACACCCTGCCTATCACTCCTCCAGATTGACCCCAGTGATGGTGGGAGGCAGTCAGTATGAGGCCCACCAGTAGTATGGGACATGGCATTCCCCAAAGCAAGATCAGCAAAATACAGGAATTTTTCTTGGTGCTCCTCATCAAATTCAATAGAATATTTATTATAAATATTTTTTTCTGGAACTGGGGAGATAGGTCAATGATTAAGAACACTGGCTGCTCTTTCAGAGGACCTGGGTTCATTTCAATATGCACACAGAGGCTCACAACTGGTGTAACTCTAGTTCCAAAGGACCCAATGACCTCTTCTAGCCTCCAAGAACACTAGGCACACACATGCTATACCGACTTCCATGCAGGCAAAACACCCATATGCATAAAAAATAAAATAAATCTAATTAAAAATAAATAAGTATTTTTGGACTAGCAAGATGGCTCAGTAGATAAAATAGATTTGCCACAAAAACATGATGACCTGAATTCAGTCACTGGAGCCCATGGTGGAAAGAACTGATCGCTAAAAGCTGTCCTATATCACACACACACACCAAGACATATGTGTGTCCATGTCATAGTTATACATCATGCACGTACGTGCACACATACACACTTAAAATATTTAAAAAGTAAATATTGTTGAATGATAGTAGGGATGCAAATTTATCAAGGGAAATTAGGAAATGCAGAAAAGTATAAAGAAGGAAAAAACTTTGACTTTATAATCTGAAGCGGCACAGTTTTAAATGTTCCCTTTACATCCTGGCTACAAGGATATTCTGTGGATGCACACTCATAAGCGGTGGACACTTGAGAATGAGGAAATGTGTAATAGACCTTTCCTCTAAGTTTTCTTCCCATTCTACTTTCCAGCCCACTGTTTTTGCCAGCTTTTAAGAAAGAAGCAAGTTTGGCAGTCAGTAGAAATTCCAAACTCAAAATTCATGAGCTCAGCCATCTTGGAAAACAACCTGTCACAGGCAGGGTCAAGGGCAAAGATCTGCCTCCTGGGAAGAGAGAGCAACCACAGATGGCGGTGGGGTCGGTGGGGTCGGTGGGGCCGTGGACACTCTGCTCTGCCCTGGGCTTCCCTCCTGAGGAATGTTCTCCTGGGCTTTGAACATTTCCTATGCTTGGGTCCTTTCCCTGAAGGATGCTACACTGTCTCTTTCTTCTTGCTTCCTTCCTGACAATCCACTGGCCCAGCATCCCCTGGTGCTTTATTTGATCATTCTTTCAAGTGTCTTTCACTGTAATCTGATGTCACTTTTTGCTCTGGTAATTTTTGAAGCAACTGAAAAAGTCAAAATCCCCTCAGAGAAAGGATGCGGCTCAGATCTTCCCTTCTGGGTACGTGTTGAACTGTAGCTGGGAACACTACAGGCTCAGCAGGGAAATGACCCTCTTCACATACAGCCTTGGGAACTGCATCCGTTAAACGTAACTCGTCTGTTGGTCATGGTAAAACACAATGGTGAGGGATCAAATGAATTGGAAATTATGCCTTCTTCTCCTGGATTGAACATCTGGATATAGATAAAAAGTGCGGAGCTGATGGGCAACTCTGTTCCTTGGAGTCCTTGGGCAGCTCTGTCTGTCCTGAAGTTTCAAGAGTGTGACTGCCGTACCTGAGATAGGAATGAAGACAGCTGTCACATTCCTGTTCTAAGGAAGAGGGTCCAAATAGCCATTTCTCCTTTACTATGGCAACAGAATATCCATCCTGGCTTTGGCCTCTCAGACAGATGTGATGTTTCCAAGCCTCCCCACCTGGTCACTGAGGCCCTGTGAGGAAATGAATGGGGAAAGGGAGGAGAGAGGGTCAAAGTCCAGCCGTATCACAGCTTCCGGGAACCCACGTCTTTGAGTTATTCCCAGAAGCTGCAGTACGGCTTGGAAATGCCACGTTCATCTGAGCGGCCAAGTGCCAGGGTGGATAGTCTGTTGCTGGAGTCAGAGAGGACTCTGCCATCCTGTGAACCAGATGCTAGCATACACATAACTCACACATTTCCACCTCTGCCACTGGGTCACCAGGAGGGCCAAGGGCAGGTCACTAATAACACTTCCACCACAGTTGTCCCTGGGAGCCCAGATACCCACAAACCACACATCCACAAGAGGCCTGACAGGGGCTCTTAACCTAAACCCGGAGCTCGTCAGTCTAGATGATCCCATGGGCCCCATGCTCAATAAGCTGCGTTGTCTCAAAACACAAAAGGGTGGTGGAGACGAAGTGACTGAAGGAGACAGCTGACACCCAGCTGCAGTTTCTGGCTGCTTCTGCGGGCAGGTGCAGGCGTGGACATAAACATCCTTGATCACACACACACGAGAAAGAGAGAGAGTATATGTTCTTGAAAAAAATGTTTTATCATATACCTTTCATGAAGCAAACCACATAAAAGACAAGAAATGGAGTGATTTTTGTATAAAAGATGTCAATAAAACAAAGATTTTTTTTTTCTGGTAAAAACAGTTACTCCCTCATTTATTGTAGAAATCTAGACTTTCATATGCTGATTGGGATTAAGACACGTTTACCACACATCTGCTGTGCTTTGGATCATGACATTTACTTTTCAATGACCTATGATTTTGTTGGTATCATAAATGCTTACAAAAGTTGAGCTAATACCGTTTTCTGGCAGAATGAAAATGTGAAGGATGAGAGTCTTTCGGTGGAACCAGGCGACGGTGACCTTGCGAAAACACATCTCAGCCAAAGCTCTGATGGGTCTCTCAAGCAGAAGACAGAGACTGGGTAATGAAATCTGCGGATTGGTGATTCATGGGAGTGGGTTTAAAACTGTGGGGAAATTTGAGGGACCGATGCGTGTGTAGTTTGTGTCACCTCAAAAACATTTGAAGTCAGAATGAAAGTAGAACTTTGAACAAGGGTCAGATATCTGAATTCCTGTCTCTCCCCAGGACGGTGGCTTTCAAAGGGGGTGGGTGCTCAGTGCAATGCTCTCCGTGTTCCGCATTCGGGCGTTGTTTTCCTTCCGGTGCGTTTCTATTGCAAAGCCCCTTCAGTTCGGCCACGCGCCCTGTGGGATGAGCGGGTTTTCTGAGCAGCTTTGGGGTGGGACGCGCTTATACTGTTTCTTCCCCGCTAAAGAAGCAGCTATGCTATGACCCTACAACTGCTGGGCTTGAGCGACGGGACTGAGCCTGAGCGGAATCCTGTCCTGATGAGAGGGGCCTACTTCTCCTTCCTGTGTCTGCGTCACCTGCACATCCGGGAGCTACAGGTGCAGGCACGATGGCACCCCCGGCTCCATGCATTGGAGATTGTCTAGAATGGGGCATTCCTACCTTTAGTAGCAATGTGTTCGTTCTTCATTATTGTGTGTGTGTGAAATCAGTTCCGTCCAGGGATGGTGGCCCCCTTTCTCCACAGTAGGGCTGCCCCCTTGAAGTCCCCATCAGGTTCTGCTCTGTAGGGCAGGGCAAAGCGCAGGGCGGTGTCCTGATGCCTTTCTTCCTCTGTTCCAGCGCGTCTGTCTGGGAGTTCTTAACTACTTCAGATCCGTTGAGCGGACTTTGACGATCAACACTTCAGGCCTTACTTTGGTCTCGGGGAAGCTGGTCCCCACCGTGGGAGATAATTCCTGGGTAAATATGGCAAAAGGAGGCTTGGGCACCTTGCAAGGCCTGGGAGATCACCACTATGTCCATGGGACACCTGCTGAACACAAGGTGAGCTATTCGACTGAGTTTTTATACCCCGATTAGTGTGTCTTTCTAATGTTTCCTTAGCACTACCATCAGTTAATATAGTGGAGCAAGAGTTGGGGAGTCTCGGTAAGCAAAATAAGCCTGATGGAGAACCACCATTTAGAGGTAGGACCTGAGGGGTGGGCACCAACCGACAAGAGAGGGCAATGGGGGGCATGTAGAAATCTATATAAAAAGCACAGTGAATCCCATTATCGGTACAATTAACGTGTGGTAATAAAGATGCAGAGAAAGAGGAAGTGACGGTGAGGACCGCTAAACTTGGTGGCCAAGCTGAGCGTGGTGACAATGGCTGTGATCACAGCCTGTGAGAGCTGAGCGGAAGGGACTTGGGCTGTGCGTGCAGTGAGACCTCGTCTCGAAGCTAAGCTAATGAACAGCCCTGACAGTGACCACTTGAGAGCAGGAGCAGCCACATCAGGAAGGAAGGAGTTGAACCCCGGGGTGGCTGGCTTCAGAGTGACAGAAAGTGACAAGTGCTTCCCTCTCCTGGCCCACGTGTCTCACCAGATCCTTCCAAGACTCTCTCTGACAATGTGCCACGTACCTTTCTGATCTCAAGCCCTTTAAGGTAATAGTAGTTTAAGGCAAGTGTGTTCGTGCCTGACTAGAACCCTTGCACTCGGAAGTCCAGGTAGAAATATCTGGAGTCTGAGGTCATCTTCAGCTACGTGACTGGGGCCAGACCTGGCCACATGAAACTTTCTAATTGTTTTCCCAAAAGATGCTAGATGAAGCCGGGCAGTGTCTCCTAGACACCCATAGAAGATGCTAGATGAAGCCGGGCAGTATCTCCTAGACACCCGTAGAAGACGCTAGATGAAGCCAGGCAGTGTCTCCTAGACACCCGTAGAAGACGCTAGATGAAGCTGGACAGTGTCTCCTATACACCCGTAGTACAGGTACTGCAGAAGTGAGGCCCAGGGAAGTGAGTCTGAGTCCATCCTGGGTCGCATAGCGGGACCCATCTCAAAAATGAAGAATTTGAAGGCCAGCAAGATGGCTCATTGGGTAAAGGTGCGTGCCTTCAAGAATTACAAGTATAATCCCTAGGACCAACTTGGTGGAATGAAAACATGGCTCCTGCAAGTTGACCTCTGACCTCCGTACTTGTGATGTGTATGTGTGCATTTACACACTCACTGTGACATGAACACCCATGCATGCACATACAGTAGATAAGTGTCTTAAAAATGAATTAAAAATTTTAAGGAGAATGAAATTAGATTGACAAACATAGACAGGCTCTAAAGCTACAGAGAAACCCTGTCTCAAAAAATAAAATAAATAAATAAAATAAAAAAGACAAACGTGAAAAATAAGACTTGTTTACCTTTGGACAGGTCATATTCTAGACTGCGGTCCCTGACAGCCTGCTGCACCCGTAAGACAGGGAATTCTGTTAACTGCGGCTTCGCATGGAGAGTCTAGCCAGCTCTCTCTGTGCCATTGAAGCTTATGTGAGCAATATACATAATGTCAAATTTCCTAGTAGCTACATTTAAAACATGTAAAGAAATGTGTGAAATTAATTTCAATACAACCCATGTAACCCCACGTACAAGAGACATTATTCTCACATGCAATCAGTATTTTAAAGAATCATGGTGAAATAGGGCACAGACTTTTGTCTGAATTCTTTAGACTCCGGGGCATATTGTCCACACAAAGTGCATTGGCTTGAGGCTACCACATTGGGCAGCGCAGCTCTGGATATTGGGGAATATTTTGTTTTCTTCGCCCAGTCATGTAGAGTTTCCAGGGCAGCATTCTCCTGATCTTTCATGAGCTCTTGTACCTCCTCCCCGCTCACAACACTCAGACTTCTGCCCTGATCACTTAGCTCTTCGGGTTTCTTACTCCTTTGAGCTCAATCATAGCCCCGACTGGCTTACTGCTCCATGGACCTGTGGAAGAGGCTCAAAACTCTTCAGCCAAACACCTGTGCAAAGCAAGTGCATCTTCCTCTTTCCTATATTGACCCCACCACCGCTGTGACGTACTGTAGTCGGGTTTTTGGGTCACATTTCACAAATACCAACACAAAGACTTAGTAATTACGAAAGCTTAGCTTAGGCTTGTTCCTAACTAGCTCTTATAACTTAAATGAATACATTTTTATTCATCTATATTCTATCACTTTGTGTTACATCTCTTCTATCTTACACCTCCTGTTTCCTCTCTGTCTCTCCGGGCATCTCTCTTGCACCTTGATTCCTTCTTCTCTTCCTCTCTCTCCCTGGAAATTCTGTCTATACCTCCTGTCTAGCTATCTGCCATTCAGCTTTTTATTACACCAATCACAGCGATACACCTTCACATAGTGTACAAATATCCCCTAACAACAAAAAAGGCCCTCTCCCCCTTTGTTTGTTCTGAGCTGGAGTGAGGAATAGAAAGAAATAAAGTGGGGGAGACAAGATGCCTTAGTTAGGGTTTTTACTGCTGTGACCACTGCAACTCTTATAAAGGAAAACATTGAAGCTGGGGTGGCTTACATTTTCAGAGGTTCAGTCCATTATCATCACGGTGGGACACGGCGGGATGCAGGCAGACACGATGCAGGAGATGGAGCTGAGAGCTCTACATCTTGACCAGAAGGCAGCAGGAATTGAACTGAAGCCCTGGGTGTGACTTGAGCATATATGAGATGCCCCCCCCCCCCGTGACAAGCTTCTTCCAACAAGCCTCATCTACTCCAACAAAGCCACACCTCCTAATAGTGCCACTCCCTATGAGCATATGGGTGCCAACTATATTCAGACTACCACAGGAGACAAATACCATCCTCCCCTGCTAACTGTGGGACTAGCATCTTGGGGCTTTGCAGTATGTCATTTCTGTTCTTCCATAAATGATAGGCTTCAGACTAAAAACACTCCCAGATGCTGCTGTTTAATGTGAGACACACCAGGCAGTACCTTCTGTTGGGTTTTTAATAGGATCAAATATTTACATTAGGATATCCATCCCTGGGGATGGGGGAAAGGGCACAGATGCTAATCCACTGTGTTCATCTCATCGAGTCCAGGAAGGAAGCTGCTGGGACGAGACAAGCTGGTTTATTGGGTGTGGGTCAAGCTCCTAAGATGGACGCTTCCTCCCCAGCACATTGGTTTGGCCCCTGTTTTAATCCTGCAAGGAAAGTTTTGGGCTTTAGTATTAATGATTGTTTACTTAACAATCATGCTAGCCAAAGAAGTCTTCTACGGTCTCTCAGAGCCACCTTGTCATCTTATGTGCCTATATAACATGGCAGGGTAGAAGGAGCCCCACCTGAGAGACAGTAGGCTCCTCCTATAGAACCTTGCCTGTGGCTCCTCAGTCATGGGAACCTGATGCCCCACAGTGAGTTCAGGGTGTGTTGCAACTTGGTCTGTAACTTGCAGAAGGCTTTGGAGAGGAAGTGGTGGGAGGTGAGGCCTCTAGACAGAGTGAGCCAGACCACTGGGGGCTTGGCTCTCCTTCGACATGGGACCAGTTCCTAAGGCAATGGGAACTGGAGGATTTTAAAGAGAATGCCTCCCTCTGGCTTTGCAAGTTTCTCGGGTGCTGCCCAGATATAAACACGCTTGCTATTCTGCTGGAAGTCCTTGATGAGTTTCCTTTTCCTCACAAGATGAAGCCCGGGTTTCTTGGCGACGTTTACAAGGTTGAGCGTATTCTGGGCCCTGCCAAACTCTTCGACCTCATTTCCCTCTGCTGCCTTTAGACTCTCCATGAGGTAGGGCTGGACCCCTCTGTCTGTACAGAGCCTTCCAGGCCTCCGGGCTCCTCTGCCACTCTCCCATTCTCTCCTTGGCAAACGTGTATTCTGACTCAAGAGTCCATTCCTAAAATCTCTTTGGGAAACCCTTCTTTATATCTCTGTGTAGAACGACGGCTTCATCGAATGGCTTGTCAGCTCGTTATAGGATCCAGCACGGAGCTGTGCCCCGCTGTTGGCTTATCTGTCCCTATAGGCTGTGAGCCATGCTTCCTTCCTTCCTCCCACAAGTATGCTGACAAATAGCTAACCTAGGCTCTATTCTAGGCACAGGGGTATAGCAGCACACAGAACTAGCACAAGTTCTCACCATAAGGAAACTTACCACCCAGCAAGAGACATTAAAAAGCATACAATATGTATCATATAGAGGGTGAGGTGGCGCTAAAGTTTCCCTAGACTTCCTGGCTCTCGCAGGTGAGTGGGCCTGTGCCTCGCTTTGAGCCGTGAGCAGAAATGAGAGCACTGGGAGCTGCTCCACATCCTCTGGCTGTCCTCCCCTGCTTCAGCCAATAGAAGGTGATAGTCACATGGGAAGATGGAAACATTGCTGTCCTTGGTTGCTGGTCTAGTGCTACGGCCCAGAGAGCCGCTGGTCCTGCAATGGCTCTCTGTGAGTGAGACATTCACTTCCGTCACTGTGCTTTAGAGCTATTGAACATGGGATAGCGTAGCCTTTGTGAACTCCTGAGGACTGTGATGGTGCAATGGAGAACCGAGAGCACTCGAGTGGGGTAGTGGATGCCCCTGGTGAACGTGGAGTTTTTAGTCTGATGCCTATCATTTATGGGAGAACAGAAATGACATACGGCAAAGCCCCAAGATGCTAGTCCCACAGTTAGTAGGGGAGGACGGTATTTGTCTCCTGTGGATGCTCCTGGTAAACGTGGAGTGGGCAGTGGATGCCCCTGGTGAATGTGGAGTGGGCAGTGGATTCCCCTGGTGAATGTGGAGTGGGCAGTGGATGCCCCTGGTGAGGAGGTGAAGGGGAGAGCCTTACAAAGGAGGCACTGTGGGAGGGAAGGCCTGAAGGAACTCATGAAGCAATCTGACTTACTGGGGGAGTGTCTAACAGGGGGAAGGTCAATACAGAGGCCCCAAGCAGGGCTGTGTCCAGTCCACTGCAGGGCCATCGAGAAGTTCAGCGTGACCAGGGTGGACAAAGGGAAAAACAGCAAGCAATGAGGTGTAAGAGGTAGAGGAAGATTCTACCTGGCTTCACGAGCCATGGAAAGGATTTTGGCTTTATCTCTGAGCCAGAAGGGGAGCAAGCCCTTGTAGGGTTTAAACAGAACCTTGAAGTGATTTGATTTCACGCCACTGTTCATTGTGTTGGTTTGGGGACAGCACTCCAGGGCTTTGCAATGAGCCACGATCGGAGACTGCTTCATCAATCAACTCCGAGACAATATCTCTGAGCAAACAGCCGGTAACAGTGACAGATTCTGGGGCCAAAGAGATGGCTCAGTGGCTAAGAGCTTTTGTTGCTCTTGTGGAGGCCCTGGGTCCAGTCCCCAGCACCCACATGCTGGCTTGTACCAACTGTAACTCCAGTTCCAGGGAATCTGATATCCTCTTCTGGTCTCCACTAGCACCAGGCACAGAGTACATATACATACATGTAGGCAAAAACATTACCACAAAATAAAAATTAAACCTTGAATTAAAAAATGGTAGATTCTGAACATATGTTCATGTGCCATAAGACCGTATTTCAGCCAATGGTGGATCATACACAATGACCTCAGAAGACAGTTTTTCTCATAAGATGGCAAGTGTCTGTTGCATGGGGACTCTGTAGCCCATGTTCGTGGCTTGATGCTGATAAACAAACCTGTTTACATGTTCTGACATCCAAATGCTTATGATTCTTTTATGACTGTCTACCACATTGAGTATAGAAATGTGCTGTCTAGATTTACAGCCCACAACAACACGCTATACCACGTATGCAGTAGGCTACACATCCTAGAGTTGGACAGACACAGTTTTCAGTGATCATGCAACAAAGAAGCCACTAAATAGCATGTTAGTGTATGTTAAAGATACATCCAGAGTGATTTCCAGAAGTCAAGAGCGGTCCCAAAGTTGTTTTGACCTGAGCACTAGAAGTTTGGAGTTGCTGTTGTCAATTGAGAGTTGACTGAGAAAGGTCAGAATCTCATGTAGTTGAAGGTGCTTACTGGATACTCAAGTAACAAAAGGAAGCTGAGACTTTGTTATTGTTGTTGTTATTCGAGACAGGATTTCTCTGTGTAGCCCTGGCTATCCTAGAATTACCTCTGAAGACCAGGCTGGCCTTGAACTCAGATCTGCCTGACTCTGTCTCCTGAGTGCTAGGATTAAAGGTGTGCACCACCACCCATCAAGACTTGAATTTTTATCTTTCACATGGTCATACTTATTTAATGTTTAGTTGCAAAGAAAAGCTCTACTCATAACAGAATGTTCCAATCATAAGAAGACTGCATGGAAGTGCTCTGTGAGGTGCATCGTGCTACTGAAATGTAGGATGATTCGCTGCAGCAATAATGTGCTCTGGGACAATGCTCTTGCATCCTGTAAAGATTCATTACTCGTATTGGTTTCATAAAATGCTGACTGGCCAATAGCCAGGCAGGAAGTATAGGCAGGGCTACCAGACTAGGAGAATTCTGGGAAGAGGAAAGGCTCTGTCTGCAGTTACCAGCCTCAGACACAGAGGAAGCAAGATGAGAATGCCTCCCTGAGATAAGGTACCAAGCCGTGTGGCTACACACAGACAAGAATTATGGGTGAATTTAAGTCATAAGAGCTAGTGAGTAGTAAGTCTAAGCAATAGGCCAATAATATAAGCTCCTGTGTGTTTCTTTGGGACTGAGGGCTATGGAACCAGGTGAGACAGAAACTTCTGTCTACAATAATAACTTATAGAACAGGAGAAAAATGAGCAAAAGATATCTTTGATCTTCTTTATAAAGAAGATCACTGGTCCTAGTGAGATGCCTCTGTGGGTAAAGGTACTTACCACAAAGCCTGGCAACCTGGGCTAGGTAGGTCCTAGGAGTTCACATGACAGAAGGAGAAAACACAGTCCTGCAAGCGGCCCTCTGACTCCCCCCCACCATGTGCACAGAGAGGGAGGAGGAGAAAGTGGAAGAGAGAAGGAGGGAAGGATGAAGGAAGGGAAGGAGGGAAGGGAAAGAAGGGAAGGAGGGACAAAGAGAATGTTTTTTTTTAAAAAAGTTTTTAAAATGGAAGTTATTAAGTCTATCATTTGCCCAATAGTTTTGACTGGGGTCTTAGGCTGAATGACTATTAATATTATCTTAATGCAGGATACTTCAGGAAAGTATAAATCAGTCAGATAAGTGCCCTTATGTCACAGAAAGACCTAAAGCTCACGTGGGTAAGTCGGGACAGGATGTAAAACACATGATGGTCCCTAGTTTTCCTGCAGTTACTTTATTTGTCAAATAGTTACCTTGGTCCCAGTTACTATCCAGACTTTAAGCACACATGGATCATTCCAAAGGTCATTTTATTTCTTACTCAGACACTAATTACTGCCCTCCTTTTCCTGCCGCTCCTCCAAGAACAATATGACAGGACCCACTCTCTAAACCACAAAGAAAGCCTTTATAAAGAGGGTCTTCATAAGACCGTAAAAACTCACAGGTGAGGGAAAGAAGCAGGAGAGTAATGGAACCACAACCCAGGCAGTGCCGGGGACAGGCCAGTCACCTCTGCAGCTGTGGCTAAAATGCCTTAGAGAACAATGCAGAGAGTCTCAGGAACTTTCCGCTAACAGTGACACAGTTGAAGTATTTCTCGGTTGTGATAATTTGCAGAGCTGCCCCAGCAAAGTGAGTGCCTCGTGGCAGAAATGGACGCCACAGCTCTGGATACCACCTGTCCGGAGCCAGGGTGTTGGCAGGACCACACTTTCTCCAAGGGAGAGCCTTCTGAGCCTCTTCCAGCGTCTGGTAGTTTTGGGCAATTCTTGCCATTCTCTGGCCCTTCTTCCTGCTCCTCCTCTCTCTTGCCTTCACCTCTCCCTCCTGTTTTCTTGAGTGAGGTACTAGGAGCTAAGCCCAGAGCCTCACACGAGCTTGGCTTACAGGTTTCCACTGACCACATCGGTAGCTCTCCTCTCCAGCTTTCAGTGTCTTATTTAGAAACTAGAGCTCACTAATTTGTCAGATCGTCCCACGGCTTGTGATCTTCCTGTCTCCACCTCTGGGGCAGCTGGCTTTACAGGTGTGTGCTAAAATTGGACATTGCTTGACTTACAGATAAATCCTTGTAAGCTTTGGGGCCTTCTTCCTTTGGCGTCAAGCTCCAATTTCCTTCTTTTCATAAGGACACCACTTGTTGGATTAGAATCCACTCTAACCCAGTAGGATGATCTTTTACTTTATTTCTGTGAAGACTTGTTTCCAAATAAAGTCTTGTTCAAAGATTTCCAAGTGTGCCAGGTGGTGGTGGCACATGCCTTTAATTCCAGCACTCAGGAGGCAGAGGCAGGTGGCCTTCTGTGAGTTCGAGGTCAGCCTGGTCTACATGAGCTAGTTTCAGGGCAGCCAAAGATGCACAGAGAAACCCTGTCTCGAAAAACTTTAAAAAGGAAAAAAAAAGATTTCCAGGTGTACATGAATTTGGGAGGACATTATCCAACACAGAAAATTACTAAGACATGAGATTGCTAATGCATTTTGTTGGAACTTAAAGAACTAAACATGAATTGTGTGTGTGTGTGTGTGTGTGTGCGTGCACGAGCACCATGGGACAACTTTCAGGAATCCTCATTGTCCAGCCTGTTTCAAGGCAGTCCCTCTTGTTTCTGCATCTGTACAACTTACTCGGGCTAGCTGGCCTGTGAGCTTCCAGGCAATTTTTTTTTTATGGCTATGCGCAGTGAATTTATTTTTTTTTTTATTGAGAAAAGGAAGGAAAAAAAAAACAAGTTTCCACCTCCTCCCAGCCTCCCATTTCCCTCCCCCTCCTCCCACCCTTCTCCCCCTCCTCCCACTCCTCTTCCCCTCCCTCTCCAGTCCAAAGAGCAGTCAGGGTTCCCTGCCCTGTGGTAAGTCCTAGGTCCTCCCCCCTACCTAAGCTTCCAGGCAATTCTGTCTTTGCTCCTCCTCTCTAGGTAGGAGAGCTGGGATTACAGATGTGTCCTGGGGATACAGATATGTGTGATTACATATGGCTTTTTTAACGTTGTGGAGATCAAACTCAGGACAGCAGGCTTTGCTGGTTAGTGTGTTACCCATTGAGCCCTTCCAGCCCAGAACTCACGGAGTTAAAAGAAAAATGTTTTTAACAGCTAATGTGTATGAGTCCAGTGTGCCCCGCCTACGTGGTGTTACTTATTCCACACAATGAGTGTAGTGTAGAAACGTGAGCGGGAGATGGGAAATGATCAGATTCTGCAGCAACCCAAGGCTGAGAAAGTCCTTGCTGGAGGCCAGAAATGCCAGAAGCGAGTTCTTCTAAATATTATCTAAATTATCTTCTAAATATCACCTCCACCTAAAGGCTAGAAGTGAGTGACGACAGAGACTCTGAAGAGGCACCTGGGCACCTGGTTGGACCAACTGGACCAACTGGCTCATCTCCCTTCCTATCCCTCACCTTGATTGCTGCCTTGAAAAAGCCCAGGCCAGCATCTAGATGGTAGCCGGTTTCCTGGGACCCACCCTGCTCTATGGAAGCCGTGCTCCCTCTCCCTTTTAAGCCCCACCCCCTCGGCTCTGTAATAAGTTCCCCACTAAAATTCTGTGATCTATGAATTGTTTAGATTTCTAAGACCTGGAAAGCCACTGACTCAGGGTGACTTTGGTTTTGGTGACTGTAGAGTTTTTCAGCCTTTGGTGGGCTTAGCTAGCAGTGGGGAAAGCTGAGAAAGGCTCCATTATTCTCAAAGGCACCCCCAATATTCCCAAATCGTGATGTCCTACCCCTCCCATTTTGCTAGTGGCCTAAGAGCAGCTGCGCAGTTCACCCGGGGTAAGATCCTGGCAGTCCTCTGTCCCAGCCTCTGACTTCAAAGGCCACCGAAATTCTGAACCACTAAGTGCCCAGTTCCAGTTGCTCTAGAATTAACTAGAAAAACAAACTCTTTTATGTGCCTCAGGAACAACCTCTCCCTACCAACAATCTTTGTCCGTGTTTGTGCGTGTGTGTGTGTGTGTGTGTGTGTTAGAAACAAGTAGTTCAGGGGCACAGAGAAAGAGAGCGTTACTCCAACTAAAACAGCTTGACAAGGTAGACCTTCACTTTTGTTCATAAGGGTGTGCTAGTCATAAAAGTGGGAGAGCAAGCATGTCTAGATGGCGAATTCACTTGAGTTTTGTTCCAGTGCAGGTGACTGTGTCTTTTCCCCATTCACTGGAAATGAATGTCTTTGATGAAGGAAGGGGGGAGGGGTCAGTCACTCAAGTCTCAAATTATGAGGAGGAAGCTGCAGGCTTTTGTGTAAACAAGTTTTACAGGTGGGAGGATTAGAGCATTTACATAAAGGTCTCATAAGGCGGGGCGGGGGATAAAAATATTTGAATTCTTTGTGGTGAACAAATGTTCCGCAGTGTTTGACAGAAGCTTATATATATAATTCGATTCTTCCCTTTTGGCTGTGCCTCAGCAGTCCGCTGTGTGGGAGGAGAAACCCACTGCCTGGGCCACTGGGACTGGACAAAATATAACTCTCCCTTTTCCAGTAACTTTGGGGTTTGGGTTTGGCCTTCTTTCCCCAGGTCCACAGCGTGCAATTCCTGGAGTTCTCGGAAGCTGAAAACCAGGACGACTTCCACAGCACACAGGCTGGCTGTGTCCACACTCAGGACCAGTTTGGCCTGTATGTCATGTATGACATTGCCTTGCGAGACCTGGAGGAGCTGGAGTCAGAACTGCTGCTCATTGCCAGCCATTACATTGAGAAGGAAAAACGTAAGGAGGCAGATTAAAGAAAAAAAAAATCAACTGGCCAGGGTTGGGGATGAAGCTCAAGAGTAGAGTACTTGGTTGTTGTGCACAAGGCTCTTGTAGAGTTCCAGTCCTGAAAGCAAGCTGATACACAAACAAAAACACACAAACCAATGCCCGAACAATAGTTTTTAAAACTTGAGTAAGCATACACTACCCCTGACCCATGTGTGTGCCCGCGTGGGGCTCAACTCTCCTTTGTGATGGAGCTGTGCTCTCTAAGGGATCAGTTGTAATTCTTGTCGTTCTTCATCACCCGCTGGGTAGAAGGGATGCGGTACAGCACTCTGGGGAGAGCAAAGGAAACAAGCACAATGAATGATGTTTCTCCCGAGCCAATGATGCCAAGGAGACTGCATTTAGAAGCAGGAGACATCTCTGGATTGATTCCTAACAGGAACCATGAGCATGCCAGGGGATCTGGCTAAGAGAATGCCAGAGAAGCCCCAGAAGGAGGACTCATGACTTGGGCTAATCCAGCAACCCATATCACTATTCTTGCTTCTTTTTGGCACCATCACCTAAACTTCCAATTTTAAAAGTAGGTAAGGTAATGATAGTTCCCAGGAGGTTTCTTATTGCTTTTGGAAAGAGCTAAGAATGTCTAGACACACTGGGGTACAGGAGGGGTAGTTTTTTTTTTAAAAGGTTTATTTATTTATTGTGTATACAACATTCTGCCTCCATGTACGCCCACACGCCAGAAGAGGGCTCCAGACCTCATTACAGATGGTTGTGAGCCACCATATGGTTGCTGGGAATTGAACTCATGTCCTCTGGAAGAGCAGCTAGTGCTCTTAACCACTGAGCCATCTCTCCAGCCCAGGAGGGGTAGTTTTTGCGCTGTGTCCAAATGCATGTAGACTGTGACAGAAGATAGTTCACCTTCATTGTGTTCAAACACGCTTCTTGAAGGAAGTTTGACCGCCAGCTTTGAGATCCCAGGCAGAGTTAATTTAATATTGACACTGAACAAACTCGACTAGGCGGTCATCGCCGCAACCGTGAATATGTGAATCTGGCCCTGAACATTCTGGAACATTTCATTTTAGCTCTTAGCTTTCATTTTCACTGGTTATGCTCCATCCAACGTTTGTCCGTATTAACTGATCCTCCGATGTGACTATTTCTGCCTGCTGAGAGTTTAATTCGGTCGAAACACATTTAACCTCAAGGACACCCTTCCTTGAAGCTGGCTACTAGGGCTTAGTCACCCATTGTGAAATGCTTTCTGCTGCCTGAGAGGACCCTCGACAGAGCCTGGCTCTTGCTAAACACCCATCATGGAGTCAGTCATTATTCAGCTCACATGTTGGCACCTGGATGTTTCTGACCTTCTAGTATTTTCTTCCGAAGCAGGCCTCTTATAAATTGGAAGCAATAATCATGTTTGCAGTGACGCTAACACTAATCCAATAGAAAATATTTTTGCAAAACAGTGATGATGATTAACTTTGCTGATTTAACGCGGCAATTAATATAATTAAGGGATGTCTTAAAAGGCTCTCTGGAAATTTCTGACATAGTTAACGTTAATGAAAATAATAGGGTTGGGGAGCCAGCTCAGTCAGCACAAGTGCTTGCCTTTCGATTCTGAGGATATGAGTTCATCCCTTCCCCACCCCCAAAAGCTAACTGTGGTGGCAAGCTCTGTAGTACCTATTCTGGGAGGCGGAGACAGAAGTCAGCTTATGTACATGGTGAAACTCAGTTCCCAGGGAGAGAACCCAAAACACATCCCCAAAAGGTGGGGGCTCCCGTGAAACAGTACTTTAGGTTGACCTCTTGATCTTTGGTGTGTGCTCACACACACACACACACACACACACTGAGAGAGAGAGAGAGAGAGAGAGAGAGAGAGAGAGAGAGAGAGAAATAATACATCAATTTCTGTTTCTAAACCCCTGAGACCAGTTTTTGAAAAAGGAGAAGTACATGATCTGTCTTTAAAGCTATGAATTCAGGGAAATTTTAGATGTTTTTTTTTATGCCAACTGGTTTTAGTTCTAAACACTCTTTAAAAGACTGGGATGTAGTTTAGTTGGTACAGTGGCCAAGAATGCAGGAAGCCCAGGGCTTCATCCCCAGCACAGACTGCATGGGCATGGCAGACATGCCTGTGATTGCCAGGACATTACTTGTTTGGTGGAGCTAGGAAGGTCGGAAGTTTACCCTCAGTTACATGAGACTTTGACTCACAATAACAAAAAAATTACTGAGCTAGGGGTGCATACTTGGCCCGCAGGAGGCAGAAGTCAACAAGCATGGACTGCAGGCCTGGTCTTCACAGGCGGCTCCCTCAGTTCACTTCCGGGGGACCCAGTCACCCACCAGCTCAGATCCATTCCTCAGGTGGAGCTAATCATCTGTGGTCCTCAGAGAAGGAGCATTTGAATGGCCTGGCTCTAACCATTCCTGCTGGCTTCTCCCCAGGTCACAGAGAGGATAGCCAGTCACAGAGCAGCCAGCGTTGGGGCTGGGCTCATGCCAGTGTGGACAGATTTGCCGTGCTGTATGACCTGTGGACCTGGGAAGCGAATCTTCTAGAAAGCAAACGCCAGGTATGATGCCTAGAAGGCGAAATGTCTCTTAAATGTCTTTTTGCCGACTGTGGTGGTCCTGAAATTGCAACACCTAGGAGGCTGAGGCAGGAGGATTGCTGCAAGTCTGAAGCCAACCTGGACTACAGATGAGTTCCAGGCCAGCTGGTTGCAAAACAAGACTGGCTCAAAGGAAAAATAAACAAAATTAACATCAAAGTTCGCTTGCACCAAGACAGGTCTTTTAATTTTCGTTTTGTTGTTGTTGTTGTTAAACTGAGACTTTTAGGGCCGCTCTCGAGAAAGCAAATAAATATAGTACTAATTAATTATTTTCAATTTATTGCCCACATCATTCCAACACTGTGTGTGCTAATTTGCATGTGTGGGTTGCTGAAGACTGAACCCAAGGCCTTATTTACTCTAGGCAAGTCCTAGACTTATTTTATTTTGTATGTATGTTTGCCCGTACGCATGTATGTATACCACATGGATGCCTGGTGCCCTTGGAGACCAGAAGAGGGCACCTGATGCCCTGGAACTGGAGTCACAGTTGTGAGCCATCATATAGGAGCTAGGAATTGAACTTCCGGTCTTCTGTAAGAGCAGCAAGTGCTCTAAACTGCAGAGCCATCTCTCCAGACTCCTCTTTTTACTTTGTCTGACGAGACATATCTCACTAAGTGGCCCAGGCTGGCCTTGAATGAGATATCCTCCTATATCAGCTTCCTAACTAAGTAGCTGGAGTTACAGGCCTGTGCTACCAGGCCCAGTGAAATTTTATTTTCCTTGTGGTTCATCACAAAAAATAAAATATGAAGGACACTACTTTATGTTGCAGACATAATCCGTCAGAGGACTCTGTGAGTCTCTCCTCGTAGCACACGTATGCTCTTAATAAGGATGGGTGGTGATCTCTCACGCCCATCATGCGGCCATAGAGAGAAGCCTCAGCAGAGGCAAAGTGACCAGCCAATCACAGCCGCTACCCTGTGCTGGTGGCCACGGAGCAGAGGAGTGCTGAGCCCAGTAGCCAGGGGGCTGGGCGCAAAGCGAAGACTGCCATCTGCACAGTCACCACGCACATGGTCCAGGGCTCACATCTTAGTACCACATGTAACTGACAGGTGAACTGGGCTTCACTATTTCACCCTCCCAATCATCACCCATGGACAGGAGAGGTTTTACAAAGGCTTATTTTTATTTCTAACTATGTATGAAGGGAATGCACACCTGAGCACAGAGGTCTGCGGAGGCTGTGCTGTTAGAGCTCTTGGGACTAGCGCTAAAGGCAGTTGAGAGCCACCTCCCGTGGGTACTGGGAATTGAACTCAAGTCCACGTGAGAGCAGCAAGCACTTTTACCCAACCAGTCGGCTCTCATCTCTCTAGTCCCATGCTAAGGTTTCTTTGTTTGTTTTTTTTTTTAACTAAAATTAAAATTTTGCCTTGCTATGTGCTGTTTTGGAGATCTATAGATATATACAAGAGATGACTCATGTCTTTAAAGCACTTAGAAGGAAGGTCTGGCCTGTACAAGGTTTTCACGAAGGTAGACCCTTCATCCTAAAAGTCCAAGGGCTCCTATGACAGCCATGGGCTTTCTGGTTAAAAGGCTTCTGACTGGGAGTTCCAGGATAGACACCCAGGGCTGATGTTAGCTGGGCTGTGGCAGGGCATGCCTTTAATCCCAGCACAGGGAGGTAGAGGTAGGTAGATCTCTGAGTTCCAGGACAGCCTGGTCTATAGAGGGAGTTCCAGGATAGCCAGGGCTACGCAGAGAAACCCTGTCTCTAAAAACAAAACAAAAAACAAACAAAATACTGATGTCTTAGCACCATTTCTACAGATCATAGAAAAGGAGAAATTTATGGTTTATAAATGTTTATCCAGTCTCTAAGAAGAGTATCCGTGTAACTGGGGCACCTTCAAAAGCTGGGGACCATCAGTGGAAAAAGAGATTTGTCTTGTTTGGGGACTGTCAAAGTTGAGAAAATTGTTGTTAAATCTTCCCAGAGTGATATACACTTAATCTCACTGATAAAGATTCATAAGATGTCTGGCGGCAGAGAAAGACTCTTTTGTTGTTTTTTTCTTCTTTTTTCTTTCTTTCTTTTTTTTTGTTTTTTTTTTTGTTTGTTTTGTTTTGTTTTATTGATAGGGTTTCTCTGTATAGCCTGGCTGGCCTGGAACTCACTCTGTAGATCAGGCAGGCCTCAAACTCAGAGATAGGCCTGTCTCTGCCTCCTGAGTGCTGCGATTAAAGGCGTGTGCAGCCGCCATCAGTTGAGAAAGATTCTTTTTTTCCCTTTTTTTCATTTCTTTTCTTTCTCTTCCTCTATTTTTAGGTTTTTTTTTTTCAGTTTCCCCTCCCTCCTCTTCTCCTCCCTCCCTCGGTCTCCCTTCCCACCCCCATCCAGGCCTCAAAGAGGGTAAGTCCTCCCCTGGGAAGTCAACTAAGTCTGTCTATCACCTCTTTGGGGCAGGACCAAGCCTCCCACCCTCACCCCGTGCCTAGGCTGAGCAAAGTATCTCTCCGTAGAGAGTGGGCTCCACAAAGTAGTTCATACATTCAAGTTGGAGCCTGGTTCCACTGACAATGTATCCATGTAGTGCCCAAGCCGCGCCATCGTCACCTGCATTCAGGACACCTAGTTCAGTCCTGTGCAGGTTCCCAGTTACCAGTCTGGAGTCCGTGAGTGTCCACCAGCTCGGGTCAGTGAGTGTCCACCAGCTCGGGTCAGCTCATTCTGTGGGTTTCCCGGGACATCATGGTCGTAACCCCTTTGTTTGTATTATCGCTCCTCCCTCTCTTTGACTTTGCTCTGGGAGCTCAGCCCAGTGGTTAGCTGTAGCTCTCTGCATCTGCTTACATCTGTTTCTGGATGAGGGTTCTAGCTTCTCTGGGGTTGTGGACTGTTACCCTTTGCTTTATGTTTGACGTCCACTTATGAGTGAGTACATACTATATTTGTCTTTCTGGGTCTGGGTTACCTCACTCGGGATGTTTTATTCTAGTTTCATCCATTTGCCTGCAAATTTCAAGATGCCATTGTTTTTTATGGCTGAGTAGTGCTCCATTGTTGAGCTTAGGAAATGCCTATGTCGCATGGGGCATGGCCAGTTCCGGGAATCCTTCCTTGGTAGAGAGCGAATGGCTAGGATTTACATATCAGCCTGTTCTGGGTACAGACTGATAAGGGCTGTGAATCATTGATTTTAAAATTTATTGGACAACTTGGGTTTCTTGAACTTTTCCAACTTATAATACATTTTGCCCAAGAAAAATTTTCACAACTCCAGGCATACACCTATATACAATAGATATACAAATCAAACATTACTGGTAATAAATCATAAAAAAAATAGTTAAAATGTTTCTTGAGCACATTGTGGTTCTGCCACTTATTAAGAACAAAAGTAACTACAGAGCGAATTTCTGGGCAGCCAGAGCTGTTGCACAGCAAAACCCTGTCTCAAAAAAACCAGCACCAACAAAGGAGAACAAAAGCAAATTTCTACATCAATTAAATGGCTCTCCTTGTTTATCTAATACAATCCAGTTCAAAGATACACTAATCTGATATTTGGCATGCTGAGGAATGAGAGCAGGAACCCAGTGAAAATAACCTTTTCCTCATAATTCAAGCTTTATGCTTTTCTAAGAACGGAATACTTTTATATACAGCAAAACACTGCAGTTTATAGTGTGCAACGGTCTCAAGTCTTAGCAGGGTATTTCGGAGGAGGTGTCCATTGGCACTGTGTGGCAGGATGACCTTAACAGTTCGAAGTGTGCACATTGTGTGTTCAGAACTCGGCCTGCAGGGAGGTGCACCATGTGTGAGCACTGCCGTTATGAATTTGATTTTGAGCTAATTTCGGTTGTTGTGTACTCTGAAACTTTTTGCTATTATTGTTGTTGTTGTTGTTGTTGTTGTTGTTGGTGGTGGTGGTGGTGTGTGTGTGTGTGTGTGTGTGTGTGTGTGTGTGTGTGTGTGAGATCTCTATATTCAGTTACACGATGGAGTGGTGGCCCATAGTTTGAAGAAGTGAGCCGTGGGTGGGAACCACCGTCCCAGGTTTGTTTTCAATTGTTATCTTGGTGTCATTGTGGAGGATGGATTGGATAAGAAACCCTTAGAGAAGAGGTCACCTCCAGTGATCATCGGGAGACTGAGAAGGGACCGGATAATAAGGATGTGGCCTGAGAGCAGGAAACAGAAGCGGATGCTGTCACTCTGAAGGGGGCGTGGTGGGAGTTAGGGATTGTATATGGATTTTGGAAGGAGAGAGTAAAAAGAGATTTGAAAGGGCATTTAAGGGGTCAGGAAGGAGCTACTAACTAAAGCAGGGTGCAGGAGGAGAGAGGTGTCATTAAGGAAGAAGATGAAAGAGTATTCAAAGACAGACGTCATCGAGGGGGGATGTTTTAGGTCTAAAGCCAAGGAGTAGACACGGGCAGAGACTTGACGCAGATGCTGAGCGACAGCAATGAGCGGGAAACGTTGGGGAGTCTGAATGAGCCCTGGTGACACCTATGTTTATGGGGCAGGCTGTGGGACAGACGGAGTAGCCAAAGAGACGGAAGCCGACAAGGAAGAAAGAGCTTTGTGAGAGTCAACAGGAAAGTGTTGGCGGGAGCCCACTGACGTGGAGCACGGTAAATACTAAGGAAGATGATCCCTCAAAACCCCAGCTCTCAGGTGGCCAGTGGCAGCTGTGCAGGACTCTATCAGGAGGTGGAGTTGGGGCGTGGAAACCAGACTGCCACAGCTGTGAGGTGGGCTGAAAACCAGGAAGTGGAAGTGGTTTCTTTTAACTGTTTTTATAGCAGAACGAATGGTTAACGGTTTTCTCTTTTTTGGTCAGTTACTCATGAAGATGCATGTAGGTCACTGATCATTTGGACATCTGTCTGGGCTGACTTTGGAAGACTGTCCCTTTCACAGATAACCTTGACCTGCCAGTCAAAAGTTTATCGTGATCAACTTGCAGTAATTGGTTGTATTAAATGTAAACAAAACAAATGCATTACTCTAGGCACAAGCTTTAAGCGTGTGTGTGTGTGTGTGTGTGTGTGTGTGTGTGTGTGTGTGTGTGTGAAAGAGTTGTCATTTCCTTTCATGGATTCCTCAGGCAGAATTCAATGGCAATGGAAGAACCAAAGGGAAGAATGGCCAGAAAACCAAATGCCCATCCAGACTGTAGTTCATTCCATTCCAAGCTGTCAAAGCGGCCTACTCTCTCCTCCCAGGGTCTATAGCAGCCTGCCTTCTCCTTCCAGGGTCTATGAAACAATTTTTGTTTAAAACAATGGTTGAAAATACCCCCCTCCATCCTACCCCGAGAATAAGTTCCCTATAGAAATTGAGCTATAAGTTCCCTATAGAAATTTGGGGCCAAAATAGTAAATTATAGTCTTCCAAGTCACACATTCTAGCCAAAGAGCCCACCTTAAATGACTGAGTCAAATTTCCATCTGCGGTACAGTTGATCCCCGACCCCTGCACTGACTACACTGCCAAGTCTCCTCGGCTGTTTCTGATAGTTAAATGTATTGGTATCACCACTTAAGAAGTTCCGGGAAATACTGGGTTCTTTCGAGTTCTTAAAATAACCACGGTGTATATATGGGAACTCATAAAGTTAAAGTTGATGTCAACTGAAGTAGCTTTGGGGGGACGAGAGAAGCCAAAGGGTCAGTGTGGCAGCTCCTAGGTCACGCTGTCCTATCTCCTACTTCCCCAAGGTCATCAGGAGGTTCTTCATCGAGTATTATCCCTGTGGCAAAGGGAGAGATTCTGTGGCAAGTTGTGTCTAGCACTGTCTTTCTGTTTGCCACTTTGGTGTGACCCAAAAGACTTTGAAAGTTACCATAAATCTTAGCGCTTACAAATAAGATAAACTTAGAAACTGAGATAATCTCACAAATAAGATAAACCCAGGGAGACCTGTTGTTATTAATTTTCTCTGCTTTCCTATTTTCTCCAACGTTTCCCTGCTACTCTCCCTGTGTGCCACGTATCACTTTGCTGAGAGCTGGCCCTTGACACACAGGGGCGAATTGGACAGGTTAGGAAGACTTCTCAGGCAAATGCCAGCGTGGAGTTTAAATGGGAACGGGCCAGTTAGCAAACAGATAACAAACAGAACCCATGAGGCAGAAAGGTCCTGCCCCACCCTCACTGGGGAGGAATTCCTAACAAAATAATGAATTATGCATTGACCTACCTGAGAGACCTTCTCTCAGCTGAGCCTAAAGATGGAAAAGACATTATTCTTCTAAGTTCCGTTTCCCTTCTGTGAGGATAAACACTGCAATAAGGGACATGCTTACCTTAAAGGAACGTTTGCTATTTATCTGAAATTCGAAGTTGGTGGACGTCCTGTATTCTGACTTCTCTGGAGGGGGCAGGACTGGAGCTCAGGACAGAGGCTCAGCAGGCATGCCTGCTCATTTCAGACAAGTCAGACGACAGCTTAGGGGACTGTGCTCTCGCCTTTTCTCATGAGAGTTCCAGGGATTGGACTTAGGTCCTCAGACATGGTGGCAGCTGCCTTCCTTCTCTGAGCCATCTTGCCTGCCTGGACATCCTGTGTTCTTATTTACTGATGTCATCAATAGCGAATATTTAAGTTAGCCTGGTCCTCTGTAACCTGCCCTCACCAGATTGGGATCGCCAGAAATGACTCTCTCCGTAGCCAACTTTGTCCACCAAATAGCCAACAATTGGGTTCTTTGTCCGAAAACAGGTCAAGACATTTAAATACCATAAACCAACTCCCAGGATTGTCCCGGCTCAGCCAAAAGGGTTCCCTTTGGGCCAGAATGAATTAAGGAGGTAAATGTTTCTTCCCTAATCTCTCCCTGGAATGGCCGAGTGGCAACCTCAGCCTGGCTGGTCATTACTCCTTCGCTTCTTCTAAGTCCTCTGATACTTAACAATTGGCTGTTATTCTCGAGTGGATCTTGGGTGAGGAAATCAGGTCACTTAGACCACCACTGCCTTTTTGTTTTCTGTGGGACGAACTTAGGGACAGAGGAATGACCATCATTCTTCACTTCTGGCTCCATGCTGGGAAGTGTGAGTTTTTAGCTCCTGGCACCCCTGCCATGGTAGCCTGAGCTTCAGGCTCCTCTTGGTGCTTTCCTGTTCATGCTGAAGTTGGATTTGGTACCTTTCCAGAACAGGCATCCTTGAAGCTTAAGGACCACGTCAATCACTTATCTCAGCACTGTAATGAAATGCCTAAAAGAACCGACATCCGGGAGGAGGGATTTGTTTAGCTACCACATTTGAGCGTACGTAATTCATCTTGATCTGGAAGGCATGGAGGCAAACAGCTCCATGGCAACAGGAGGGAGAGCATAGCTGGGGCTCCTTCCCTCCTCACATCTCAGCACAACGGGAAGTGGAGGTGGGACAGGAAGTCACACTGGGCTGCAAACTTCAAGGCCCACACCGCGAGATCCACTTCTTCCACCTTTTAAAGTTTCTGCACGCAACCTCTCAAAACTGGGTCATCGGCCGGAGACCAAATGCTCAAACCTGTGAGCCCTGACAGATATTTGACATGCAAAGCGTCATGGGTATTCACTGAAGTATCCCATTTTATCCTCACGAGCCCTGACATTGGGCAGGCAGATGTGAACATCTCTTCATAGACGACAACCAATTCCTACTGCCTGTTCACTCTTGAGTGTTTAACATTCTTGTGCAAAAGAGGGAGAACATCTTTCTCCTTCACACTTGGCAATTCCACGCCTGCACCTTGGAAAACAAACTGACAAAAGTCAGTGCTGTTTGTCCATGTGGAGGTCTTCAGAGGACAGGGCACTCAAGGAAGCAGGCGGGTGGAAACCAACCTTCCAGTCAATAACTAGGCAGCTGAACTGAACAGACAGTCCTGAAGAGAGGAAACCCAGTAGCCACCGAATAGCTTGTTTTTTCTTACATTTCTATTTACTTTGCCTGTGTGTGCCACGTTGCACACGTGGAGGTCAGAGGACGACTTTTTAAGACTCAGTTCTCTCCTTCCATCATGTCAGCACATTACCGGGATTGAAACCAGGTCTTTAGGCTTGGGTGCAGACGTTCTGAACCACCGAGCCATCTCCCTGGCCCAAATAACATTTTAAAAAGTGATTCTCGGGCTGGAGAGATGGCTCAGAGGTTAAGAGCATTGCCTGCTCTTCCAAAGGTCCTGAGTTCAATTCCCAGCAACCACATGGTGGCTCACAACCATCTGTAATGGGGTCTGGTGCCCTCTTCTGGTCTTCCGGCATACACACAGACAGAATATTGTATATATAATAAATAAATAAATAAATATTAAAAAAAATAAAAAGCGATTCTCAGCCCAGTCAGAATGGCTAACTCAAGAAAGCAAATGGCAACAAGGCTGATGAGGACACGGGGAAGGGGAGCCCCAGATACCGCAACTATCATAACACAGTGACATTTTATCCGGCCATACAGGAGAATGAAATCATGTTGTTTGCAGAAAAATAGATAAAAATAAGAATTATGTTACGCAAACTCTCCTAGACTCAGAAAGACACATGTATGTTTTCTCTCGCCTCTAAATCCCAGACTTTAATTTTTGTATGTGGGTCTGGGTATTTAGGACATGAAGCTAGAAAGGGGCAATGAGACAGAGAAAGAGGGAGGGCAGGGGTAAAGCCAGTAATAGAGTAGATGTGTCATGAAACCAAAAAGGGGGAGCACTGTAGAGAAGCGGGCCAGCAAAGGGGAGCCAGTGAGGAGGAGGGAATGAATGAAAACAGTGAGCCACATTGATAACCTCGAGCCCATGATTTCTGTATGTGTGTGTACATATGTACATACTTATGTGTGTGAATACATGTGTGTATGGTGCTCATGACACGTATGCATTTGGAAGGCAGGTGTCATTTTCAGATGCCATCGGCCTAGATCTCACCAAGGAGGCTAGGCTAGCTGGCCAGTGTGCCCCAGGCGTCTGCCTGTCTCTGCCTCCTCAGAGCAGGAAATACAAAGGGACACCATTGGCCCAGTACTTTTTTAGTCTGGACTCAGGATCAAACTCAGGTTCCTGTGCTTGCAAGTCTAGCACTCATTGACTGAGCCATCTCCCCAGCCCTTAAATGTTAATCTTTAGAAACAAAACCAAAAATAAGTAAAACAGAATGTGTGCACAGGTGAAAAAATAAATCATTAGAAGAAACAAAGATGGGTAGGCTGCCAAGAGGAGACAAGCGAGCCCCCAGGAAGAGACTGCTGAGCTGCTGCGGGCTGTGCAGTGTGGCCCAGCTTCCAGCTTCCATGAGCGGTCACCCGTGGTGGGATGGGCTTAGGTGGTGCGGCTGCCTTTGAGTCATTTCTGTTCTGGGAGTAACCCCTCAGCCCTGTTCCTATAAGTAACCCCAGTAAAACTCGTTTAGCGGTATCTTATTGCAATTCATGATAACTGTCCCACACCAGCCCAGAATGGAGTATAAGCAAGATTTCTTTACTGAGGGGTAGACGCACAGAAAAAGCAGTGATATGCAGTCCTCTGTGTGATCACGGAACTCGATCGATTCCAGCAGCCAAGAGGCCCACACGCTTTTTGTCTGCATTTATAGTACATGAGGCCACACCCAAATGGTGGGGTCAGTATCTTAAAGGGGCTATTGGCTGAAGGCGTTCCCACAGCAGGATCTGTACTTTGGTGTATCGTCAGTTCAAAACTAAAAAGAAGATACATCATATAATGCTTTCACCTGATAATAGTATTAAAAAATAATAAAAGGTGCAGGTAGACCTAGGGGCCTGTGTACTATCCTAGCAAGAGTCATACATTGTGGAAGTGGTAACCAGGCTACTGAAAGAGGGTAGGGCTCTAGGAATGGCAAACTTTGGGGGCGTAGTCTTACTGGATAGCGATTATTGGAGAGCAATGCTATCAACGACATAGCGTTCCTTTTGTTTGTAAAAAGCAGGGGAAGACAGAACAAAAGGAACGGTCAAACTCAAGTCTAGCTCTGGTTCCACAGCACAGGCTCCAGCTCTTGCCCTCTTTACTCTGTGGGTTTGCTGCCTGAACCAGCTCTTACTGTATCTGCCCGTACCCGAACCACTAACCACCCAGAGGTTTGGGCATCTCTTTTCGGCCCAGGACTTGTCAGAAGCCAGAGTGGAACTTCCCATCTTCTCTGCTGGCACCAGAGCTGTTGTTCCCTGACCATAAACTTATTTTCAGCTTCTAGATAGTTACTTTGAAGCCTACCAGCACACACTGGACACCGAACAGCGCTTCGCTTTGGCACAAGCTATGACCGACATTATGCACCGACGCCCCAAGTTTGATCCCAGCTGCTCGTATTTCACTAAGGCCTACCAAGATGACTGTACCTGCCTGAGGCTTCACCAGCAGCTAGTGAGGGGCATCCTCAACCATCAGGTGAGTAGCTCTCCAATGGCTCCGTCTGAGAAGACCATGGGAGACATAAGCCAGGCATCAAAGTAGCTTTCTTTCACTGCAGGTCCAGAATCGGGGTTTTCTGGGCAGAATGTCTATTTGTATACTCATTCGCACTTCTAAATTCCAAGCATAACTGAGGCCTTCAAGGGAGGTTCCTAAACCTCAATGGCCATTAATGACCCACAAGGAATTGAGGACATTGTCTCTTATGAGATCATAGAGTTATCGTCAATAAAAGATGCATCTTTCCAAGATACTGGTGTATAAAACTGTGGGGTTTTTTTCCCATGTAGAGATGATTTTTGTTTGGCTAGTTTTGTTTGTTTGCTTTGGTTTCAGTTTCTGAGACAAGGTCTTACACAATAGCCTAGGTGTGCCTCGAACTGGCAATCCTACCTTAGCCTACCTCAGAACTGTGGCTATAGATATGCACCACCATACCTGGCTTTTGTTTTTTTATATTTTATTTTATTTTTTGAGATAGACTTCTACTCTGTATCCTGGCTGGTCTGAACCTCTCTGTAGTTCAGATCCACCTGTGTCTGCCTCCCAGGTACTGGGATTGAAGGACGCCACTGGATACAGCTTTCTTTTGCTTTTTCAAATTGGTTGACTTTCCTTTCCTTGGCTGGCCCTTGACTGAGAGACCAGAATGTTCCATTGTAAACAAGTCTTCAAAACCATGTCTGGGCGAGAACTAGCAAAGCGACCGAGGTAGAGGGGGGTTTATCCTCTGGTTCTGGCTCATGGCTCAGGTCCATCCTGGGAATGTTTATTCTCTGTAGCTAGAGCAGCAGCGGGAATATGTCCGGACGCTCTGGCGAGGGGATCAGCCCGCTCTCAAGACATTCGGACTTCCCCTGAACGTAATTCACAAACAGTTTGTTTCCATCAACAGCAGCTGGTAAGTTGTTGTTGCCTTAGGCATTTCAGTTTAATCTCTTCTAGATCCCTTAAGGACGCAGCCTTGAATCAAAGTAGTAAGCGTGAAAGGACCACTCAAAGGTCTGTGGTAGCGGGAGCCGGTGAGTTGTGCTCATGTGTCTGTATCCGAAGCCTGTGTGTGTTTTAAGTTTCTCTGGAAGGAATTTCTTTCCTCTCACAGAGAGTTGTCTCAGATGAACCTCTGGACATCACCTCTCAGAGAGCAGTATTCTATTTCCGGAGACCACCCTGAGTGGGTACACATTTTTCCCCTTCCTCAATGTGATTACCTCCTTCTCCCATTCCCTCCTGCCTTTAAGTTAGAGGGAATGGTGGGGTGACGGACCCCAAGTAGAGCGGGATAGCCTGAGATCAAAATCTCCCCGTTGCCTCCCCATGGTGGGGAGTAACCGTCTTGCTTCTCTTGGCACCGGGCACATACAGTTGAGGATACAAATGTGAGCACAGGCGTGGCCTGAGCTCCCACAAGTGCACATTAAAGACAGCTTTTGTGGAAGAGACCTCACAGTAGGCTACAGGCAGTGTACTCTAAGAGCTGACAGCTAAGATTCTACCTTCTTAAGAAAGAGGTCCAGCCCACACCCTGCCTTTCCCCCACAGACCCCTCATGGCCCTGATGTCTCCACCATGGCAAGCTCGCCACCAGCTGTGTGTACATTTTGCTATGGAAGGGATCTGCTGTTCAGGAAATGGGTTTTGGCAGAGCGGGCTAAGGTTAAAATGAATGCTAAAAAGCTGTCCGAGTCTCCAAACCCGCTGTGATTTGCTTGATCGAGGCTTCTTTCCAGGTTTTGAGCAATATGCTTTAAGAGCTAGGCGTAAGAGAAGCTCGTTTGCACAGACTCAGCTGGAAATAGCTGTGCTCTTCAACTTTAAAGTAGGAAGACCGTTGACTTGTTCTGTATCCTTTATTTCCAAAAGCATAATCCTCAAACAAGTGTTTTTTTGATTTTTGTCCTCATGTATTCTAAAAGACAATATCCTTATAATGCATGCAGAGGAGTCCAGCTGCGTATAGAGAACTTAAAACTTGACTTTGCTCATTAACATTTGGGGAAAGGAAAGGAAAATACATCAGTTTCTTTCCACTTTCCAGGGCCCATGGTAAAACAAGAAGCACGCTGCATTATCTGGTCAATTAGTTCCCCCGTCTTTAGAAGGCCCTGGACCTATAGGGGCTGTGTTATCGCTCTTTAAAGATAAAAAGTCAGATATCTTCCCCCGAAAGATAGCTCTATTCTTTGTTGTGAAAAATTAAGTCATTTCTTCTCTTCTTCAAGCCCAGCCTCAGAAAATGTCCATCTGTTGGAGTTCCACCCTTCCCTGGGTCTGGTTGGGCTCATCCCTAAAGCCCTGGAGCACCTGTTGCGTGAGGCTCGCCACGCCCACAAGCCTGCATCACCCAGTGGGCTTACCCAGCTGGAACAACGCGTCTTGCAGCTCGCCCTGGACCTGTGGCTCACCCTGGCCAGGCCCGAGGCCTGGTACAGTGCACAACTCCAGAAAGATGTGGGTGTTTTCTGCCAAGAGAGTTGGGTACTTGGCAAAGAGAACTTTTCCTTCCAGATGTTTCTGTTTAGCTCTGTTTTGCTGTTTGGAGCTTTCCCCCCTCTATTTGGCCAGAGAAAGAACACAGTCACAAACCTTGCCAATATTTTTATGTGATTTTTTTTGAGACAAAACTTCTAGCTAGTATTTAAGGATGTCAGTATAATTAAAATTAAATGGAGGCTTGCATAGGTATGTGAAAAATATTTTCTCCTTTCTCATGGGCTTTGCAATGATACACAGTGTGTTCGTGTATTGGGGAGAGTTGCAGGTACACTGGAGAGGTATAATGGTCAGTGTGTCAGGCTAATGACTGCACTACCAGGGCCAGCCTATGAAGAGCTTCAAATTAAAATGAGTTCTTTCTTCATCGGCTACAGTTCTCTATGCTTTTATATTATTTTAATAAAGTTAAAATTGATTGTCACTTAAAATTTATTTTAAGACTGGAAAGATGGCTCAGGAGTTAGGAGCACTTCCTGCTCCTCCAGAGGACCCAATTCCTCTGGAGGCCAGAAGAGGATGCTGGGTCCCCTAAAGTAGTGCCTGATGACTTAGGTCCTGTCTGTACTTGTATTTTCAATCCTTTTCTTTTTCTGCTTTGGATTTAAGCTTTGAATGCTGAGCTGGGGCTTCTGAACTGATCTTGTTCTACAGCCACTTGTGATATAATGGAGACATCTGCTCACATAATGGGCTTGATTTCACTTCCTTGCTACTTACTGAGACTGTGTGTGTGTTCTCTCTGTATTCTTATATATTTTATTTGTGTGTGTACCTATGTGAATTTATGTGCACTATGTGGATGCAGATGCTTACAGAGGCCAGAAGAGGGCCTCAGTGCCCCTGAACTGGACCTAGAGGTGGCTGTGAGCTGCCTGACAAGGGTGTTGCAAACCCACGTCCTCTGTAAGAGCAGTAAGTGCTTAGCTTCTCAGACCTCTTTCCAGCCCTTGTTGAGATTGTTTTGAATGCATTTGGTCACCAGCTATAATTGGGGTTTTTTGGGGGGGATTCTTTTTGGTTCACTTAACTGAGAAAATAGTTTCGCTTCTACCCACTTATACAAGCTTTAATTAAACAGGCCTTTAGCTGTTCTCTATCTTATTTTCTGCAAACGTTTCCCCATTTGTCTTTTTTAAACAAAAACACTTACTTTTGCATAGTTGAATCTATTGGCCATTTGCATTGTGATTTTGTCTTTCCTCCTAAACGTAGAAAGAAAACCACCCTTCAAATGTTTCGTTTGTCTCAGTTTATCTCAATCTTATGGGCTTGATTTAATTTTTGAATATTTGACTTTTTTACTGCTCACTGGAATTAGTGTACATGGAGTGAGGTGTGAGGCAAGAGTTGGAATTTTCTTGAAGTTATGAGCCTTTTGTCTTACTTCTATTTAATATTCTTACAGTGTCTTGTAGTACCATATTTAATATTTGATTTAAAAAAACTCTTATAAATTACAGTGCCTGTCTGGGGTACTCATCTAGTCTCTTGCTGATGTCACAATTTTAATTATTTTTTTAAAAAATAGAGTCACAATTGAGCCTCGAAATACCATTTAAGGTAACCTTTTATATTAGGTTAGGAAACGAATGCAATACTGCCCTCCGAAGACTTGAAGAGCCTGGAAACCACATCTCCTGTGGACAAGTCCTTTGCTAGTTATATAGTAAAGGAAGATGGCACAGCCTGCAGCGTAAACCAGAAAAGGAGATTAAGGGTCCTTCCAGAAAAGGGCACATTAGAGGACAATGGAGGTGTGAGAGCCTAGAAGGTCACTAAGGCAGAGGGCATTAAAGGTCACTTGAGTGTCCCCAGACCGCATAGGGCCACCTGGGAGTGAGGGAGCAAAGCGAGGCAGGTTGGGGTCCTGTGACGCTATAGGACACGGGACTGGGATGCTAAAGTTACTACAGAGTGACCTTGTAAAGTTTGCAGATCACGGGCCAGGCTTAGTTCAGGCTCACAGTCTCATCTACTCTGGAGGCTGAAGCAGGAGGACTCTAAGCTCGAGGCCAGCCCAGGCAACTTAATGATATCTGTTCCAAAATAGAAATAAAAATAGTGGAGCGCTTACCTAGTATGAGGCCCTAGGTCTAATTCCCAATGTCCCACCCCTCCAGCACACACAAGGTTTAAAGGTTGCTTTAGATTTCTCATTGCTGAAGAATAATAGTACCTTTGATGCTTCCTTGGGGAGCTGGTGGAAATGAAAATGAGTTCATATGTGTGAAAGTGCTTGGATATTTTGAAACTGCAATTAAAGAGGCTTATAGAAATTGTATATTTCCAGGACTGGGAGCAGTGGGGGGAGGAAAAACTGGAACTGGGATGTAATATATGAGAGAAGAATAAACAAACAAATAAGTAAATAAACAAACAGAGGAAAAATATTGTTGGCCACCAAAACATTTTTTAATTTTTTTTATTTTCTGTGTATGGATCTTTCTTCTGCATGCGTATGTCTGTGTACCACATGCCTATATATGGTGCCTGTGGAAGCCAAAGAAGGCATTGGATCTCCTCGGTCTGGAGTTCCAAGTAGTTCTGAGCTGCCATGTGGGTGCTGGGACTCAAACCCAGGTTCTCTGGAAGAGCAGCTAGTATTTTAACCACTGAACCATATTTCCAATTTTTACATATATTTTTTAAATTAGTGACTTTTATTTCTATTTAGTTTCCCCTCCCATTTTTCGTGTTTAAGCAAAAACATCTATAAAAACAACATTTACCACCCTAATGAAAAAATACTTCTGTGTGTATTTAGTTTCCATACCCCCCTGGGCATCCCTATTAAGAAGTGGTTATTTATTGGTGTCTGGTAGATGGCCCAGGAAGTGATACCTCCAGAGTGTGCCACTGACAGTATTTTTTCCTTCTAGTACAAGTGAAGTTTCTCTTTTTGGGTTTCCAAATTCCTCGGTTTGCTTTCAGCTTTTTTCAGCTAAAGTGATGGGTGATCCCTTCCTCATGGAGGAGGTGGGCCTGCTTGCGCTCAGGTCTGCGACGGACAAAGGACAGAGACAAGGCCAAGATTTTCACACACTGCTCCTGGAGACATTTTCAAAACTTCTGGAACTCCTGACCCTCCGCCACCGACTGATAGAAATGACTGTGGAGAGCGCATCCTTGGCTCGGTGAGTGGGGACAGGCACTACATGGAAGGACTTGGGGATGAAATATGGGGGTCTAGGGCTCACCGTCTCAAGCCTTGCCGTTTGCTCCCTAGAGCAACCAGACTGAAATGGACACCTTGTTCCATCCTCTCCTCTCAGGCTCCATATGAGCCTCTCTGTCCATTTAAAGGGTAGGAGTCTCCCATTGGGTACCCACATGGTCTTCCCAGTCAGTGCATGTCCTTGTGCTTGGATGTTTAATACTGGTTTGTCAGATTTCCAACACAAAATCTCTGCCAAGTTGTTTACCGGGATATCCCATGACCTGGTACTGTAGTCTGTGCTTGTGTAACGGACTACCTGAGACTGGATCTTTTATAAAGAACAACGATCCGTGTCTGATAGTTCTGGATATTGATAAGACCAAGGTCCACATCTGCATCAGCCCGAGACAGAAGACAGACGGACAATAGAGCATGCTCTTGTGTATGATTGTAGGTGGAGTGGGGAGAGAAACAGCAGGGGAGGACTGTTGAAGATATGGAGCAGCGGGCCACATTCCTGGCACCCGGCCGCCCGCACGGCTAGCTTTATACCCGAAATAATTACACGGAAACTGTATTCATTTAAACACTGCTTTGCCCATTAGTTCTAGCCTCTTATTGACTAGCTCTTACATATTGATCTAACCCATTTCTAATAATCTGTGTAGCCCACGAGGTGGCTTACCAGGGAAGATCTTAACCTGCGTCTGTCTGGAGTGGGAGAATCATGGTGACTGCCTGACTCAGCTTCTTTGTCCCAGCATTCTGTTCTGTCTACTCTGCCTACCTAATTTTCTGTCCTATCAGGCCAAGCAGTTTTCTTTATTAGTTAACCAATGAAAGCAACAGATAAGATACAAGACCCACCTCCATCAGAGGACAGAGAGGAGGGGAATCAGGTGTGATGCCCTGTGTCATAAGGACCCACTTCCACAATAACTGGCCTACTTCTTCACTTCTGGGTCTGGAGAGGGCTGGGGGCTCAGCAGGTCAGACAGGAAAGGTGCCATTTCAGGTTTTAGTAGGAGACAGTGCTAAGACCTTCTCAAAGACGGAGACTGTAAGGAACTAGAGGGTTTGTTTCCAATACACATGGTGCTATTCCTATTCCCATGGGAAGTCCTGCAGGCACAGACAGCCCAGCTATCCACCAGCCACCGTAAGAACTGCTTGATCACGTCTTTATGGGACTCTGCGTATTATTTCCTTAAACTCTTAGACTCTCATCTATGAGAGAGATGAGAACACTTCATTAGCAAGGAAGTAGAGAGTTAGAATAATGAAGTAATTAGCCCCAGATCACCACATTAGAAAGTAGTAATAGAAACAGAAACTGAGCTACTAGTCAAACTTACTGCCTCTGGGACACCACTCTCTACAATTTGTGAGCCTCTCAGGGGCTAGTAATGTAAAAGTTACCCATGATATATTATAATAATGATACTCTTCTAATTTGAAAAGGCACTTTGGGAGCACAGCAAAGGGAATAATTTATTCTTTCTAAGTGGATCAGGAAAGCAGCAGGGGAGATGAGGCTGTGAATAGAACTGGGTCCCTCTAAAACTCATGTGATCATGAGCTACTACCTTAAGTGGAAGAGTCTGTTTAAGAGATAGCCAGTTGAACTGGAGGTATTGAGTTGGATCCTCATCCAGTAGACTGTTGAATTCCTAAGAGTAACTTCAACACGGACCACACAGACAAAGGTGGGGAGAAGACACCATCTATAACTAGGTAATGAGGAATGGGCAGCTCTCCCCTTCAGAACCCTAAAAGGAACCAATTTGTCTACATCTTGATCTCTGAGCTGAGAGACAGTGGATTTCTGTGTTTAACACGCCAGGCATTTGATGTGTGCCTGTGATATATTGCGACAGCCCTAGCACACTGATTCAGGGCGAGAACTGGCTTAAACCGAAAGTATTGGGAGAAAGGGAGAGAATCATAGATGTTTAAGGCTGAGCTGATAGAGGGACATCTGGATGAAGTCAGAGGTGATTTGGGACAGGGCTGAAGGTCACCGGGTCTCACATGAGGAAATGGTTTTAGGGACTGGATGTAGTGCATGAGGAGAGGACCAGGGCTAGAACCCCAGGCCACATCTGAACTTAAGAGAAGTCAGTGAAGCCCAGGAAGAATGGTCATGGGGCAGAAGCATGGCCAGTGCAGGAGAGGAAATAGGGGTGCTCTCCAGGAAGGGGCTGAGGGCTCTGGAGGGGAGAAGAGGCAGTGAACATTGCTCTGAGGGAATATCAGTGACCTCATGGGGGTCCCAAGCAGAACAGTCACTCCACGGGAAGTAAGAGTTGAGGTGGTACCCAAGCACATCCCCTGCCTCAACTCTTCCATTGTCTGCCTGACCTAGTAGGAAGTGCTGCACAAGATGGTCCTGGGTCGTTTGCTTCCCATAATGCTGGGCTTGCCTTGGACTGATTTTGTGTTCCTGCTTAATCTTGTGTGTTCGCTTCCTCATGACTTAGTTGTCTTTCAGAAAAAAAAAAAAACTAACAAATGTACCCTTGCCCCTACCCCGCCCCCTTAAGGCTGTATAAGGAGTTGGCACAGGAGATGGGTTTTGAAGAATTCCATTTGTACCTGAGGCCTGTTCACTTTGAGTTTGCATCACAGAAGGACAAAATGGACCCTCCCCCTCCTGTCTTTATGACGTCTTTGCTGGAGGACAGCAGTCGAGTGGACAGGTGAGCATCCCAAAGATGAGAGTGTTGTCATGGTGCAGGGTAACCCAGTGAGTCACGCACATGGGGATGCGTTTTAAAATTCTCTTCCTTGGATGTAATCTGCCACCATGCCCTTTCTTTCTTAAAAAGGGGGAAAAGCGACATTTCAATCAAAGGTATAACTGGATTTAAAAACCACAGAATCAGGTTGGGAAGACCAGAGTTCGGATCCCCAGAACCCGTGGGAATACCTCATGGGCATGGTGGCCCACCAGTAATTCCAGCCTCAGAAGGTGGAAGGCAGAGACAGGTGCTCCCCAGAGCACGCTGGCTAGCCGTATCCGTGAGCTCTGGATTTGACTGAGAAGCCTTGCCTTACTGAGTAAGGCGGAGAGGTGATGGAGATAGTCGCTGACATCAGCTTTGGGCCTCTACATGTGCGAGCAGTCATCCCCATACACGTACCCATATCCATGCAAACTTGCATACACATATGTATAGCCACACACACACGAAAATTGAAAAAGAAAATAAAGAGAAACACATGAAACCATGGAGACCTGGGAGAACCAGGTCAGAGACTGCAGAAAAAACCATAGCTTCCTGGTTTCTCAGGTGACCAAAGGGCGTGAGGACCGGCCTCCCTTCTCACTTTCCCTGACAAGGAAGAAGTCAGCTCCATTTCTTCATCTGTACCAAAGGGCACAGAGCTCACAGGCAGACATTTTAGTTTCCTTCCTTGGAAACCAATCCCAAAGAGTGCAAATGTCTTCTCAGTGACAGACATTATCTGCTCAGCTGTAGTTAGGAGCCTCTCCTTCCTCTTCATTGGAGGACCAGCTTCCCCTTCCCCCCACTTCTTTCTAGAGTCTGTCTGTCCTTTCTCCCAGGGCCCCAGCTCTGCCCCTGGAGATTCCTGGCACTGGCTCTGCCCCACAGAGGAAAATAAAAATCTTTGCTAATATAGATCACTGCTCAAAATTTGACTCAGATGTGTTGTTAGGTTAGCAGACTCCTCAGAGCATGGGCTGGAATGAAAGAGGTTAGCATGATAGGAAGCTATGTTGGTTTCTTACCCCCTGAAAATTAGGGTTGCAATCCTCTTTACTGGATGAAGCAAGGCTACTGCCCCACGTGTGCCTCAGGTTACTTAGCAGCATTCTTGACTTCTACTGGAAAGATAGCAATAGCAACCTCTGTCTTCCTTCCTCTCTTTCCCATCCTTCCTCTTTCTCCTCTTCCTTCTCCTCCTATTCCTTCTTTTTTTCTTCCTCCTCCTCTACTCCCTTCTCCTCCTCAACCTACCTACCCCTTGTTTGTTTCTGACAATTGAAGATGTCTCTATTATTTGACTTTGCCAAATTCTTTGAGGGAAATTTTCTCTTGCTCTGTTTCACCTCATGGGCTAAAACAAGACCAGCATTGAAAGGAAAGCACGTGAGGTCAGCCTCCAACTGCCACTGTGGAGCCACGCTGTACTTGGTTCTTCCAGAGATGGCCTTTATATACTTCTGGGGGGACAATGGCTAGAGTCTACCTATTGGCCCAAACTTTCTGCGGCCCTGTGATCTGGGCAAGTAGTGACTGGACCTCCCAGGAATGTCCAGGCTTGCTTCAAGGGAAGAAGAGCCTTCTGGAAGGAGCGATTCATACATTTGGAGAGCTTGCAGCTTGACTTACTTTTACGTATATCTGTTTCCTAAAGTTGTCACTCGGGAGTGACAAAGTAAGAGTAGCATGCAGGCAACATGATACGGTGACTCACCCTTCACAAAGCACATGCGTGCATACCAACTTCACAGTTGCCCTGATACTACAGTAGCTAACAGTCCCATCCTAGATGAGAAAACAAAGACTGATCAATACTAAGTTACTTGCCGGAAAGTCACATCTTTTTACAAAGGGCTGTGCCCCAAGGCCAGAACACTGTCTAGAGAACGGGTTGGATGGCTGCTGGAGCCACAAGAGGGCAAGAAGTAGATTCAATTTAACAAAAGAAGGGGTTCGTGGGGGGGGTCCTGAACAGGTGTGGTCAAGAAAGTAAGAAGGAAAGGGGGTGATGAAGAAAAGATAACGTATCATAGTATGGAGTGGTCACCATGACCAAGTCCAACTTGCTGCTACCGTTGACATCCTGGATCTGGCCAGCTGCCATCCTGTGCTATCAGATAGGCCTATCCTGAAAGGTGTGTCAGAACAGGCCAGCTCCACCTGTCTCTTTCCAGGTACTCCCCCGCTCACCTCAACTTAGCCATCGCTGAGCTGGGTGACAACCAAATTGGCAAGTTCAGCTGCTATACACAAGACGCCATCCTCAAGGTAAACGATTTGTGTATGTCCTTAGAAAAGATGCTAAAATTTGAAAAAGAAGCTAAAACAAAGCAAAGCTATATATTCTCCTGTTCTCCAAGCCTTACCTGACATCATGGCACACACCTGTAATCCCAGCACTGGGGCTGGGTGTGAGGGGATGGAGTCAGGAGGATTGGGGTTCAAGGCCACTCTCAGCTACACAGCAAGTTTAAATTTGAGGTCAGCCTGGGCTACATGAGAGCCCGATCCAAACAAAAGAAAATCTTTCCTTTATTATTAATAATGCTGGCCTTGTGCTGGCCTGGCTTGAGCCATGAGGACTGCAGCCCACATATAACTTCTGTTAGAGATGAAGAGGAAGCTTTTAGAGTAAGCACTTGTTATTGGAGCTTTCATCTTATCTTTTAAAGCCTGGTGCTATTCTTCACTGCTGCCTTAAATACCTTTGCTCTTTTTTTTTTTTTTTGTGGATATTTTTCTTGGTGACTTCAATCTAATCCGGGCTTTTGAGAGCCAGCTTCAGAGTCCCCCATGGTTTATCAGACCGCTCCCCTGACCACAGGGGAACTGCCTGGTGTCCACCAGCTACCCAGCAGTCCAGACCTGGAGGCCGCCGGCCTGGCGTGTTCCGCTGCCCAGGAAAGAGCAGGCACAGTCCTACAACTGAGTAACAGGAAGCCCAGTGTACCCCTCAGTTCTAGTCCTGGGTGTTTTGGCTGTTTAAGGGAGCCATGAGTCCCACCATCAGCTTCTCCCTCTGGGAGCAATCTCTAACATGTTCGTATTCTCTTCCTGTAGCTCTTGCTCCATTCGGGAGTGGAAAATATGCAAGTGACCCTTGCCTGCCAAAGTGTTCAGAAGAATGCTTTGATGGTGGCCATTCAACAGGTGTTCTTCTATGACATCCCTGCAGTAGACAGTCCTGTTGATAACAAGGTCAGCCTATAGGATGTAGAAGCCAGAGACATGCTGCCCCTGCCAACAGCTAAGGCCAGCGCCCCATTTCCCTGTCCTTCCCTCCCATTTTCCTTTCTCTTTTCTCTCTCCTTCTCCATCTCATCTCCCTCCCTCTCCGCCCTCTATCACCATCCCTTTCTGATCTGAGCCGGGAAAACAGATGCAGTTTCTCATACTGCACACTTCAAACACAGACTACGCCTGTGGCTTCAAAAGCCATGCGCACTTCTCCCCGACAGCAAGCGAGCTGTAAATTCTGTACAAGGGCCACCTGGGACTGCTCATAACCCCTTCAGTGATGACACCGCGCACCGCACCCGCGGGTGGCTGCAGATCCCGGAGGTTAAAGGGCTTCAGCACCAAGCACCAACACTGCTCCCTTCTCAGACCCAGGCACAAGTCTGGGTCTCTGGAACTTCTGATTGGCTGACTGCAAATTGGGGTTCCTGGGACTCCTTCCGCAAGTTGCTAGGGTTCTCAGAGAATGGAGGGAAGCACACTACAGTTTATGACAAAGTCTGCTCAGAAGGATATAAACAGACAACCAGGTGAAAGACAGACCCCCCCCCCCCGAGGCAAAGCCTGAAGGGTGCTGAATCAGGAGCTGTTGTCCCCATGGCGTTGGGTGCACCATCCTCCTGGAATGTGGAAGGGTTCTGGGTCCAAGGGCTATTGTCCCCATAGGGTTGGGTGTGCCATCTTTGTGGCGTGTGGAAGGGTCACCCTTTCATGCAGGCCTCTGACTGTCCAGCTGTTCTGAGGTTTTCCATCCTTTGCCCTTTGGAAAGACTTATTGCATGGGCCAGATTGGTCATGTGACCTACCCAGGGGCTTGGACAAGAATGTGGAAAAGCAACTAGACAGAAACAACGTCATCCTCTTGGAAGGAATTAGGTGAGAAGCTGACTAGGGGAGAGTTCTCCTCAGATCTGGTCTCCTCAGGATTCAGCCAAGGGACAGCGATAGTTTAAGCAGAAGTTTATTGAGCAGAACAAAGCAGAGGGCAACTCCTCCTAGAGAGAGATTAGATTGGGCTCAACTGAAAAGTGAGACGGGCAGTGTGGTGGCGGGTGAAAGAGGGTTTAGAAGCCCGTTGGGGCCTGTGTTGTAACTTTTATTGCTGGGGGTCAGGATATTTATGAGGTAAAGTGACACCCACCCCCTCATCCCCCACAAATCAAGGCAGACCTCACCTCTCTTTTACCGTATTTCTTTCAACCTCTGCTTGAAAAGTTCTTGCAGAAAGGGGACACCAAACTCACAATCCCAAAATCTTCTGGTGAAGCCGAGGTCCTTTGATGATACAAAACCTACACCAATACACATGCGGGAGCTTAGAAAGTTTCCTGGAGCCTGAGTTTCTGATCTAATGGGAAGAACTTTCAGTGTTGCTTCAAGGATACTTCACCAGCAAAAGGCTTCCTGACCCCCCTGAGACACAGCTGTTATCTAGAGCCTGAGGGTCTAAGTCTCATTTAACCCAGAGATCTGGTGACCAAGACACAGCAGCTGGGGCTGGTAACCCCAACCCAGAGACCTGGTAACCAAGACACAGCAGCTGGGGCTGGTAACCCCAACCCAGATACCTGGTGACCAAGGCATAGCTGCTGGGTCTGGTAACCCCAACCCAGATACCTGGTGACCAAGGCATAGCTGCTGGGTCTGGTAACCCCAACCCAGATACCTGGTGACCAAGGCATAGCTGCTGGGTCTGGTAACCCCAACCCAGATACCTGGTGACCAAGGCATAGTTGCTGGGTCTGGTAACCCCAACCCAGATACCTGGTGACCAAGGCATAGCTGCTGGGTCTGGTAACGTTACGTCTAACCCCTTGCCTACGCAGCCACCAAAAGACCCCACAAGGCCTGTCCATCCAGATTCTTCAGTACCCCTTTCCTGAGGGCCTGGGGCCTGAGTCACTTCTGCAAAAGGGTGACATCTACTCTTAAAAGGCCGATCAGGGTATTTAAGACTAGGGTTTCTTTGACCTCTGCAGAAGGAAATTCCAGATTCTTTGGCCCGCCTCTGGGAGCAAGGAGCAGATGAAAGGCCGGAGGAAGATTGGGGTGGAAGGTGAGGACACCAGCTTGCTCTCAGGGGCCTGTTGCAAGGCTCGAGGGCCTCAGGGTTATTCCAGCTGCTTAGGCGGTAACAAGGCCTTGCGGGGGTTGAGTCAAGATCCCCAAGCAACAGGAAAATGTGTGTCTATGATATGCCATTTCCTTACCTTCCTTACTTCCTGCTACCCTTAGCTTCTTTGCTGTTTGTGAGTGGTAACCAGCTGATGTTTCCCTGGTAGATTATGCTAAAGTACTGACTGGCTAGACTCATCTGGACAAAATGTACCAGCTCTCAACCTTTCCTGCTGTAGATAGAGTATCCCATTGTTTTCTTGTTTATTCTTCCTATGATTCTTCTGGAAAATACAGGCTGACACATTTGATCCTTTTTATTGTTTGTTGTTGTTGTTTGTTTCTTTCTTTCTTTTTAACACTGTAGCTAGTGGCGGAGGGGCCAGTGAACACACTGCCATGACAGTGTAGAGATCAGAGAAGATCTGGTAGGAGTCAGCTCTCTCCCCCTACCATGTGGGCTCTGGATGGAACTCAGGTCTCAGGCTTGATGGCAAGTGCCTCTACCCTCTGGGTCATCTTGCTGGGTCCTGATTCTTTTTTTTCCCACAAAACCACCACTCTGTATATGCCCCTTTCTCTCAGAGTTTTGAGGATTTTGTGTGTGTGTGTGTGTGTGTGTGTGTGTGTGTGTGTGTGTGTGTGTGTGTTGGGGGTTGTCTGTTTGTTTTTGTGGTAGAGGTGTAATAGAACATAAAATTACTCCTTTGAAGTGGCTAATTCGGGGACTGGACAGATTGCCCTAGCAGTAAAGAGAACTTGCTGCTCTTCCAGAGGACGTGAGTTCTGTTCCCAGAGCCATACCTCTCTGCTCACAACTGCCTGCAGCTCCAGTTCTCAAGCCTCTGATTGCTGTGCTCTCCTCAGACACCACCCTACAAGTGGGCTCCTTAGATACACACACACACACACACACACACACACACACGGCCTCCTCAGATACACACACATACACGCACACATGCACTTCACACATGCACTTCACACACACGGCCTCCTCAAATACACATACACACACACACACACACACGGCCTCCTCAGACACACACACACACACACACACACACACACACACACACACACACACACACGTGGGCAGACACTCACAACAAACACAGGTTCATATACACATAAGCAAAAAAATAAAAGTTTCAAAAAGTGCCTGATTCAATGTTTTTTAGCCTATTCATAGGACCATGCAGCTGTTATCACCAGTTTCCATTTAAAAATACCGTATCATTTTCTAAAGAAAGCCTGTACCTGTGTGACCACTCCCAAACCCCCTCCCCTCGGTCCCTGGAAACCACTAAAGTACTTCCTGCCTCTGGACTTACTGTTCACGTCAGTGTTTCATATGTGTGGCCTTTTGTGTTTGGCTTTTTTTTCACTCAGCATGATGTTTTCGAAGTCCGTCTGTGCAACAGCATCTATTACACGTCACTCCTTTTTATTGCCGGGTAATACTCTGTCGTGTGGAGACAAAGTCCACTGCATTTCATCTAGCCACTCGTCAATGAATTGCCGTTCCTTTAGGCTATTAGGAGCCGTGCTGCTGTGAGCGTCCACACACAAGGCCCAGAGCAATTACGCCGAAGTGACTAAATCCTGAGTGACTCAGTGGCCCAAAGAACAAGACCCAGTAGCCTCAGTTGGGTCTCTCTCATTCTCCTGCCTTTCTTCTAAACTCTATCTCAAGAGTCCTAAACACTTTGTGCACTCTGTAGGTCTCTATGCCTCTGCTCATGTTTCCCCAGAACATTTTGTCCTTACTATACCTCACACTTTTTTTTTTGTCTAGAGGAAGTTGCTCATGCTCCATGTTTCAACTCAGCTATTATTGTTACAGGGAGCCCACCAGAGATGACCACTTAGACAGTGTATAGCCCACTGAAAGTCTTTATTCCAGACGGCTGGGACTACACCCAGTTATTTAGAGACCCACGTGTAACTCCAGGGGGGCTTTTAAAAGCAAAAATCACTTCCTGTTATCTACCTCAACAGCTGCAGGGAGAGGTCTGCGCAGGCAAGCTGTTTAACAGAAGATAAGATAAGCAGTTAGCTGCAGGGGAGGTGTGCGCAGGTAGGCTGTTTGTTTAACATAAGATAAATAAGTTACATGAGGCATCTTGGCCTCAGGTTCCTAGAATAGAGTTGGGTGATTTTTGTGAGATTCTCCATTGGGGAGATCAAAGTCTAGTTAAACCTGAAATGGCCTCAGTAGAATACAAGATGGAGGAACCTTTGCACACTCTTTTCCCATTGTCTTCCGGAAAACATCTAGTCCCCTTTGAACTCTGCTAAAGTAAATTTTATGATTGCTTCTTCATAAAATGTGTGTGCAAATGCATTTATAAATCTTTTCCGACTGTGGAACAGGAAAGGGTCGGATAGCATAATCAAGAGATTGAGTGAGGCCGAAAGAGGAAGTGAGACAGAACAAGTGTATCCTGCCACTGATGCTAATGGAGAAGTTTAGTTCAAGAAGTAGTGAGCACCAACAGGACAGCCTGGTGAATGAGCAGTGAAAAGATGCTCAACACCAGCAGCCACTAGAAAAAGTGAGTTAAAACCTAATTGAGAAATAGCCTATACCTGTTAGAATGGTTAAAATGTAAAAGACTGACCACCTCTGTGTGGTGAGCAGGTTGGTGATCTAAAACCTTTGTATGCTGCTGATTAGATGTAAAATGGTCAAACCACCTGGAAAAATAATTTAGCAATTTCTTAAAAGGTTAAACAAGTACACTCAACACCTAGGTATTTAATCAAGAGAAATGAAAGCCCATGGCCGTACCAAAATCTGTATGTGAATGTCCATAACAGTTGTATTCAAGAACAGGAATGAATCACATAAACATATTTGGGCACGTCAATATGTAACTGGAGGTTTCTCTCCTGCCTGACAGCTCCTGAACAACCACTCTGAGGCTTAATATTAATTACAAACTCTTTGGCCTATTAGCTCAGGCTTATTATTAACTAGCTCTTACACCTTAAACTTACTCATTTTTATTATTCTATATTTACCACAGAGCTCATGACTTGTTACCTCACATCATCTTGCTTCCCTGGCAGCTGCTGGCATCTCCCTGACTCCACCCTTTTTCTCCCTATATCTCTGTTTGGATTTCCTGTCCGGCTCTTTTCTACCTAGCTATTGGCCAAATCAGCTTCTTTATTAACCAATAGTAATAAAGCATATTTACAGCATACGGAGAGACATCCCACATCACATATAATGGTACAGTACACAGCAGCACAAAGACATAAATATTGACACTACAGCAATATGGATGAAGCCAGAAAAAAGGACCACATTCTGCAGGAATATGTAAAATTCTAGGCAATCCATTCTAGCCTAGAATTGCCAAAAACAGAGGAGTAGTGGAGAAAGGGGAGTATGGAGAGAAGAATGGGTGTGCGGGTTGTAAGTTAAAATGGTGGCAATGATGTCATGGTTGAGTACATAAAAAAATGTGTCAGAACTTTCCTAACCATATACTTTAAAGTTGTCTTTATAATATGTCAACTATTCCTCAATAAGGAAAATTACTGTTTTGAAAAAAAGAGAGCCAAATTTTATAGCTCTAAATGCAGAGATGGGGGGCAAAGTAGATGGGTACAGGTTAGAAATGAAGATGTTTGATGTTCACAGTCTCCCTGCTGACCCAGGAGTTCTGTTCACTAGAGAAAAAACCACAGGACCAAAGTCAAGAAGGCAGGAGCTACCTGAGGCTGTCTCATACAATCAACAACAACAATTAGATTAGACCCGAGGAAGCAATTTAAGAGTATAGGGGGATTAAGGGGTGAAAAGCCATGTGGACTTCTTTGCGAGGACTGTGGAAGTAGTTGGGCATAGAAATCAAAGTTGGGCACGGTCACAGCTGCAGGTCCAGAAGATGGATGAGGGCGTGGGCGCTGGATTCAGCAGCTTCTGAGGTCCCAGGTGGCAGGAAGTCATATCATGGAAACACAGGCTAAAGGAATCCCCCCACCTCACCCCTGCCACCCCACCATGGGCTGGCTTTGTCCAGGGTAAAGAAACCAGGTTCTAGCTAGACTAAGGAAATAGAAAAGACCTGAAGGTGAGCATCAGCCCCCCCGTGGAACTCAGAACTTGTGTTCTCTTTCTTCCCACTGTGTCATGGCCTGGCAAGAGGACCCCTCTTCTGAACCAGTAGACTTCCATTTCCTGGACACCAGGATGCCCCAGGGGTGTCCAGGGAGGAAAATGAAGTTGGAAGCTTTAGATTTTTTTCATCTCTGAATTTTTCTTCCCTTTGGCCTCACCCTCCTGTCATAATTTCAATATGACGACTCCTTGGTTATGTCATTGAAGAATGACCTTCCTTTGGAAGATTTAACCTTTCAGTTAGTAGTTAATTAAACATAAAAGACTTCTACCCAGCATTCCCCATAAGGCATTGTGCCGGAATAGTAGAAGATAGTGATTTTCCATTTTTCCTCCCCAGCACTCCGTCGGTGCTCTCCTGTTCTTCCCCATTCCCATTTCCCTTCACTATCAGTGCCAAAGGAGACGTATCGAACCCAGATATTCCTGAGGGAATTTTCCAGATCTTATAACAGTGGGATCCATTAGCAGATCTGTGTAATCCATCTTACAGATCCATGTGGTCCGTAAGCAGTTCTTTAGAGGCCGGCTTACACACAGAATTCCACGTAACTCCTTCGTTGGGTGAAGAAGTTTTCTGAGAATTTGACATAGTCTCACGTTCTGGAAAGACCCCTGTTTTGTACCTTACCCCTTTAGGGTGCAAACTGATGCCGCCTTCCCTCCTTCCCCTCCCCTCCCACTTCCCTCTTGTGTTTCTAGTCTTTTCCTGCCATCACAGACCTGTGGAGTTGCTGTAGTCCCCTCCAGGGCCTCTGTATCTGACACACTGAACTCACTTGGGTTTCAAACTGTTTAGGGAGCAAGTTTGGCTCTGAGGCATCATGGCAGAAGAAGTCCAACCAGAAGGGAATCCAGGACTGCCAGTGGCATAGAGTGTATGCGACTAGCCCCAACTCCAAAAGCTCCGGACACCCTTACTCATTCTTCAGAAGGATTTAAGACTACCAGAAGGTACTGCGTCTAGTGGGAGGATAGAGTGACTTGTGTGAGCTGTGTGCTTGTAAGATCTCATGTGAAGATGCTGTATGAACACTCCTTCAGATACAGACCAGTCTACGACGGAGGGTCAGCTCATCCTGATTTTAGCTCTCTCCTGCTCTCTTCCTCTTTCCTCTCCTCTCTTCAATGTCTCTTCCCTTCTCTCCCTCCTGCCTATTTCTCTGTAGACTTTCTCATACTCTCCTTCACAAACAGGGCGGTAAACAGTCTGCTCCAGACTTCTGCAACCACGTAAGACTGAAACCACAGAACTGCTTTCACTATTCTAACAAAGGTTTTACTGTTGTTCAAATAAAAAACAAAACAAAACAAAACAAACAACAAAAAATGGGAGGGTGAGTTCTGAGAATCATGGTGTCCACAGAGGTATGTCTACCACTAAGGACACTCTACTCTGCCTTGATCTCTCCCCATCATGATGGAGAAGGCTATAGACATAGTCTCTAATAATCATGGCCACTTTGGCTGTTTTGTTGGGTACCAAGGGCACTCTAATTTAATGGGCAAACGGGGAATGAAAAGTGATGGCAGGCAAAACAACTTTTATTAGAGTTTCTGCTAATGGGACGCACGGCCAGAGGTCAAGTGTCTTCAGAGCACATTCCCAGGGTGGGTGGAAGATTTAAGATCAGTGTCTGGTTGAGAGGACTCTTCCCTTCTGGTATCTCAATGGCCACCATCAACAGGGCACTCTGCCCAGGCTATGATGTCTGGGGAGGGACCACTGACGCAGGCTTCAGGCACAGTGGCATCTTCAAAGGAGCGCAATGGCAGGTGAGTCCTCAAAAACACTCAAGAAGGTGGCAACTGTGGGAGTGAACAGCCTGTCTTCCTGCCGCAGTGCCCAACACATGAGTTATGAGAGCCACGTGCCTGTCGGCCGCCTCCCTCAGCTCGGCCCTCTTTCCTCATTTGTCAGGGCTCCAGAGGCCTTCGTGTCTATTCAGCTAGAAAAGGTGGGTTTGCGGGACACCATGCTGAACACCTTCCTGTGCAGAAAACAGACGACAGCTGACCAGATGGAGAACCCTGTGAGTGTAAGAGGAGGAGGGCTTGCTGGAGCTCTCGCTGATTGTTTGTGTGTGTGTGTGTGTGTGTGTGTGTGTGTGTGTGTGTGTGTGTGTGTATACAACATATACACACATATATATGAGCAAATAAACATTCTGAATTTGGCATCTGTTAGGTTAAACCATGTGGATAAAACTATCGAACACAAACTGCCCATGGAACCCAGTCAGGACAAGATCTTCTCACACAACCCACAATCACGTTTTAAGGAATGCATGTTTTCCCAAAGCCATGTTTTGGTCTAATTTCTTTCTAAAGGGACTAGTCTGATCGAGTACCTGTTCTGGAACTTTTGCTACTTTTGAGTGACCTGCAGGGGTAGGTGACTTGGGCAAGGTAGGTAGGTGCTCACCTGTCACCTTTGTTTATGAGAAGCTACTGATGTGTTCCTATTTAAGTTTTTTTCAAATATTAGTCAGATCATTTAGAAAGTATTACAAAACTTAAACCTTTAATCATTTAAACGCCCTATTTTGTTAATAGTGTTTTATTATTCGTTAAGTTTTTGATAGTACACAGTCATCTGGAAGGAAACGAAATGGAAGAGAAAGGCTTTGTCCCTCCCCATGACAGGTAAGGGAAGACAGCTTAACGCAGGCATGCAGATGAAATGAAGGGGCTGGCAGACGTTTCCTGTCCTGATGGGTGACAGCGGAAGCAAAGGCATCCACTATTTTTTTAAGACTTGTTTATTTTGGGGACAACTGATGCCTTTCTGCCCCAAATAAACAATTCTCATAAAATATTGACTGTGACAGAGCTCCAGGGTTACCCAGTGCCTACCAAACCAGAAAGAACTCAGGTGATATTAGAGCAGGTTTGCTGGCTGCAGGATTTTGGCCTTCTGACAAGTGAACAAGTTGGTCTCTCACCATCCCATGGATGCTGGCTGAAGTGTGCAGCTGTGGTCACAGACAGCACTGACACCTCACAGCAGAGCAGGCACATGAGGGTCATGTTGTGTCAACGCCCCTTACCCAAGTCCCACAGAGACAGAGTGGAAGAGCCACCAAGCACCCAGCGGGTTTCTGTCCGAAACCACAAAGCTGGGTGGGGCACCTCTCTAATAGCAAACCGCCCTTTTTCCTAGAGAGGGACCCTACCTCGGACCTGAGGGTTGCTCTCGGCAAACACAACTCTGAGAAATGGCTCAGATAGAAAGTGTCGAGGGTCTCGCATTGTTGGAACGCTCAGCAAGATGGGAGCAGATAGAAGAGACCCACGCAAGTCTCCCAAAGCATTTACCCTCAGAAAGAAAGCCTCAGCTTCGTGGCTATTGAGCATTGCCATTTGAACTTGATCATGCAATCATTTGAGTGCTGGTTTACTGTATGTATGTATGTATGTATGTAGGTAGGTAGGTAGGTAGGTAGATATGTATCTTTATATTTTTTCTTTTATTGACAGGATGACATCGAAAAAGTCAAGAGAGAACTAATAGTTGAATATTGCCAAAAGTAAGTAGAGTCTATATGAATAATATATAGATTCTGGTTTCTCTGACTGGTACCCTTGCCAGCAGCAGTGTTATCTAGAAACCCACACCATAGTTTGTAAATAAACCACGGCCATACTGCTTGGATAGAACTAAGAGAGACTCACACGCGGGGGGCATCAGAAGTAAGGAAGGGGGTACTTTGAAGAGGTTCGTGTTTCCGCCTCCAGACATGCCAACCTAACCCAGGTGGCAATGTCTTCTCAACAGAGAATGTTCTATTCTCTTTGAAAAGTTCCTCCAGGAAGTAGCTTCTGGAACTTCTATGAGAGGTAGGAGATCTTGGATTCTTCTTCAGGACACCGTCTCTCCCTCTGGCCTCCAGGTTGAGCCACCGCATGTCTCACTATGCATTTCGGGGTCAGATCATGGCATACTGCAATAGCCTAAGAGTTCTGCTGGACGACTTTCCTACCATCAGGGACACCTTCTTCATGGTGGGAAAACCCAATGATAAGAAGAGCTTGAAGGACTCCAATGGGGAATTCAAGGCTGATCCCAGGTATGCCAGGCTGTTAAAGCTTGTTGTTCTCCTACCTAGGCCCACCCTCTCCCAAGAGAGCATTAGGTACAGAAACTCTTAGTGCTACAGTGTCCACCAAGATCCGGGGATCAAGAGTTGCTAGGTAGAGATGCTCACTATTAGGAAACAGTGGAGCTTCTCAGAGGTGGGAATCTGGAGGGAGACATTTAGGTCCTTGCAGGTGTGTCCTTGAAGGGGATCTGGTGATGCTGAAGGGGATCTAGTGGTGCTGGATGCTTCTTCATCACCATCCCTTCCTCCTCCCTTTTCCTTCCTCCACTTTTCAGCCACAAAGTGAGCAACATTGTTCTCTTGAGTGCTATCACCACAACACACAGCCTCAGCTAAAACATCTGGCCCAAACAGCACATTAACATTTTCTCGTTATATGTAGATTGTTTTAGGTACTTGTTATAGTAGCTCAAAGCTAACCTTCTGGCTTTACTGCCCTTGATTTTGACTTTCTGGATTGAACAGTCAGAAGAAAACATCAGCGCTCCAAGAATGAGAGCCTCTTTGTCTCTGAAGGCGTCCTTTGTTTATGGTGTGTGTGACTGCGGTTTTCAGTCAATGAGGTTTTGTGTTCTCTTGGGAAGGCCAGAGATTCTCACCAGTCACAGCCCCTTTCCACAAGCTAATGTCTAAAACAATTACGCAAACAGGGGAGCTTGGCTTTTAGCTGTCCTGGCTTCCAACAGTCCACTCAGTGGAGAAGGAATATTTGAAGAAAATTATTATTACCCAGCACTGTGGCTGAGAGAGGCTGAAAAGACAAGACCTGCTTCCATGCTGTGTAGATTTCCAAGTGTTCTTAACCCAGTCTACCCAGGACTACCCTCCCGGATGGAGGTGCAGGTGTACCTGTGCGGTCACTGCCCACACTGCCTTGATTGTGGAGAAGAGGTTACACAGGGTCCAAGGGGCTTGCCTCACCCCTTACTCGTTTCCTGTGTAGTATGGAGTTTGAGCAGCAATAATATTGAAAATATGACCACAGAGAGACAGTTGAAAGGCTTTGGAAAATGCCAGGTTTCAGACCACGCGTCCATTCGTTCATCCGTGCATGTGTTGTGGCATTCGAATTCACTGGGAAAGAACAAAGACTCAGACTCAAATCTAGATTGATGAGTTTATTCTTACTGCTATCAGGAGGGTGGCAACCTTAGATCCCAGCAGCATGCTGTGTGGAAGGGGGTTAAAGAGGGCTTTTAAGGGGGACATCAGGAAAGTGTATATTACAGCGATCTATGCAATCCACAGCTGGGCAGAAGCATTTTATTTCCCTCAGTTGTTTCCTTATTTCCCCATATATAGAAGAAGAAAAAAGAAAGACCATTTCATCCCTTTCCCATAGCAACAAGCAGATTTTACAGATGCAAAGGCAGCTGTCCCTGCCTCCCAGCCCATTATCCTATCCTTATCTCACCTGCAGGCCACTAGGATCCCCCAGGCATTCCAGAGCTAAAGGTCAACAGCTCTTGAGGGATGCCTGGCTCCATATTAAGTTGCTTTAGCCACCACAGGAGAACCGTTTAAGTTATTGCTCAGGTTTGAGCGCTCTGCTGACTGGGATAGAGCAGTTTATTTCTGGACAGGCAATAACACAGTGTCACCAGCGTAGGGCTGGCTGTGGTGTCCCCTTACATGTATGCACAGCAGCCATCATTTGGCCAGGCCTTGCTTAGTCCCAGGCAGTTTGTACCTTGCTAGGCATACAAAGGTGAACAGTTCATTGTCTCCAGAGGAAAGCTCAATGATCATCTAAGTCCTGAGACAACGTGTTAGAGTTAGTTCTCAAAGATCACGAAGGAACAGAGGAGGGGTGATGTATGCTGTGAATATGTTTTATTGCCATTAGTTAATAAAGAAGCTGCTTTTGGCCAGTGACTTAACAGAGTAAAGCCAGACTGAAAGAGATAGAGAGAGAGTAGAAAGAGTCAGGGAGAAGTCATATAGCTGCCCTTAGGAGACAGATGCCTCTGCTGGAGCCCACCGGAACCTTGCCGGTAAACCACAGCCTGGAACCTTGCTGGTAAGCCACAGCCACGTGGCGAGACCCCAGCAGAGGGATGTTTAGCTCTACCCCAGGACTGCAGAGAGGAATAAAAACAAGTAATGGGAAAGTGGAGTTCACCAAGGAAATGGAATAGGCAGTGAAGGCCCAAGAATGAAGGAGTTGAGGTCCTTCATCCCTTGACTGGCTGACGGGGCCCATCTTGCCTTGGTGTTTACAAGGTGCTCTGGTGGTGGGTAAAACCAGAGTTCTTAGTTTTCAAGTCAGCCAGCACTTTCCTGGAGTAGACTTAGAAGGACGCATTTCAGAGAGGAGATGGGTGAAGATACCTCTGTAGAACTCTTTTGTGGAAGCGTTTGCGGGACATCTACTGCTCAGAGGGGTTCCAATACATTTATTTCTCATGAGAAGCAGCCCAGACCAACCCTTTAAGGCCTCTTTGTTTGATCGGTTTTCTACCCACTAGGCAATCTACGCTTGGCATCAAACTTTTAAAATTCTTTCCAGAAGCCTATTTGTGAATTCACTACATTTATATTTAGGGTGAAATGTATAGTGCAGCCAGTTTTTGATGTGTTTACTCTGCAGTAAGCAATGCGAAGGCGAAGGTGTGTGTGTGGGGGGGGGGGGAACCTGTGTGGCTTGTGGCCTTGCTCTGTTCCCTTTGGTATTGTCTTACTTATGCTGAAACCAAAACCAGCACAGGTGTCTCCTGGATGATGGCTTCCCTAAAGAACAAGGGATGTGGCTTCTAAATTGAGAGCCTAATGCCAAGGAGATGCTCAGTTAAGTGTGATGACTTCAGGACAGAGTCTTGAACTAGAAAGTGATCAAAGTGAGGACCGCCCAGGCAGTGCCCGGTGCAGCTCGGCTGTTTCTCCACCGCCCTCCTCTCCTGCTTCCTATGCCCTGTAATATGAATGCCTTGCTCTTTTAAATGATCTTTATTTTTATTTTATGTATATATGTGTGTGCCTGCATGTATGTAAGCACATCTCATGAGTGACACCTCCTGAGTGCAGGCACCCACAGAGATCAGAAGGGGGGATGATTCCCCTGAAACAGGAGTCCGGTTGCTTGTAAACCACCATGTTGGTACTGGGAACTAAACCCAGACCCTCCAAAAGAGCAGCAAGGCCTCTCAGCCACTGAATCATACTCCAGCCCCTGATATGTCTTTTAATACTCTCATTTGTACGAATGTAGAAGAACTTCTGTCTTATGTTGGAGTTTAGGGAAAGTGCTTCCTAAGACTATGAAGGACTATGGTTCTGTGAACTGTAGACATGGGGCAGTAGCGTCAGGAGCAAGTTAACCTTATATTTTAATGAGACGGTCTATTTTAGCTCAGCTTTGGAAGTCTATGGGCAGAACGCCAGCATCAGCTGATTCTGGAAAAGACATTTTCTTAGTTTCATCATCGTGGAAATGAGTGTAGAAGAAAGAAATCACGTTAAATATCAGGAAAGCATAGCTAGGCTTGGTGATGGGCCTGGAAGGCGGAGGCACAGGGATCAGGAGTTCAATGTCAACCTTGGCTACACAGAAAATTTAACACCAGACTGGGCTACAAGATGCTATCTCAACATCACCCCACCTCTGAAAAATAATTTTAAAAGTCAGGAAGACAGAGAGACACTGGAAGCCAACAGTCCCTTCCAAGGGCACACCACCAACTGATCTATGACCAGGCCCATAGGATTTACCGTTAAAAAGACCACTGTGCTCCAGTACACCCCCTCCAGACTAGTCATAATGAAAAGAGTCCATTAAGAACCCTTTTCAAGGGGAACATCCTTAAACTCCAATCCAAGGCACGGCGTTCAGTCAAACAAAGGTGCAGCAGGCATCCTAGCCTGGGAATTACCCAGGCAGTCACATGTTGCCCTGGGGTCTTGGGAAAATCTCTGCCTTCAATCTCTGGACTTCAGTCTCTTCTCAGAACTGGGAACACTGAAGCAGTTCTCTGAGGTCAAACACACTCTGCTCTCAGTGCTTAGTTCCCTAGAGTGAGTCCACAAGAAGTGGGGTTGCCGAGGAAGAGGCCATCCCCGTGACTGCTTGGGAAAAGTTAGATGGGGCCAGCCCAGGCAAAGATAACTAGAGAAGAGAGGGTAGCGAGGAGGAGGAGGGACAGAAGAAAGGGATCCTCGTTTCAGTCATAAAACAAGAGCCTGGGCTACATTGAAGAGAAGGCATAACCTTTATTTTGAATGTCAGTTCCAACAATTTATTTGTGTCCCTACTGAGGATTCGGAGATGTTTTGTTTATGAGAGTGTGGTGATTGATTGGCAATGTCTGCCACAATCAAGAGTCCCATGAGTTGTGTGAGTTTAAAATGCCAAGATGCAGCTTCATCATTTAAAGGCTCTAATGTCCGGTAGTTTAGCAGACCCTCCCCCTGCCGCCACCCAAAGCCAAGTCTTTGTCAGAGAAGCTACCAAGGGAGCCCTCATCCCACAAGGTCCCTTGGGATGTCTGTTCCCTTCACGATTCCAGGGGAGGTTGGAGTATGAAGACTAGGATGTCGCTCCTGCCCTCTGAGGTAGAGCAAATACAGTAAACAGAGCGAGGGGGGGGGGGGGCAGTGAGAGTTGGTTACTCACTGTGTGACAAGGAGAGTTAGTTGTCATTCCATACAACCACTTTGTGAAAATCACAAGACGGTATCCCTTCTGCGTGCGTTTGGCCAATGGTGGAACACAGGGCCTGGTAAGATAAGCACAGGCTAGCCCCTATCAACTTGCCTGAGAACTCAGCCTGGAAGTGGCTATCCAGCAGTCTTGGCACCAGCTGCCGTACACGATGAAACTGACAAGGTTCTCACCTGGGAAGGAGAAATAGACAGGTCATACCAGTACGCCGTGACAGGGAGCAAGATAAAATAAATGTCTAATGAACATTCTAGTCAAAAATGCTCCGTATTTGAGCTGGAGAGATGGATCAGCAGTCAGGAACACTTGCAGCTCCTCAGAGGACCTAACAACCACCCGAAACTCCAGTTCCAAAGGATCTGCCATCCTCTTCTGGCCTGCTAGGGCCAGGTATGCAGGTGCTGCACACACACACATGTAGGCAAAACATCCGTACACATAAATTTTATAAAGGAAAAGAAATGCTCACTGTGTCTGTGGTGTTTTGAATGCCAAACGCCCCAATGGACTCTGGGATTGAACAACTTTCCCATTGGTAGGAGTGTTTGTAGAGGCGTAGGTGGGGAAGCCTTACTGTAGGGAGTCCCTGGGGATGGGTGTTGAGACTGGACAGCCTCACCCTACCCTACTTGCTTGCTGTCTCTGCTTCATGCGTTGGGTTGAGGGTATGGGCTCTCAGCTTCCTGCCCCTGCAGCCCTGCCTGTGGCCTGCTGCTATACCTCCCTACCTTGATGGACTCTCAACTTCAGGAACCAAAAGCCAAAACAAACTTTCTTCTTTAGTTTCCTTGGCTTTGGTGTCTTACCACAGCAACAGGAAGGTTGGGAAATGAGGGTGGGCACTGGGAAGACCTCAGGGAGACCATGCTTAGACTGCGTCTTGGTTGACAACTAATATTCTAGACAGGCAGAGACGGGAAATCCAGTTGAAGCTGGGAGATGGGAATTTGCAGTCACCGAAATAGAAGGCGGCAGACTGGCTGACTTCTGCCTGTGCCCAGGGTGTCAGAGAGTGCAGCGGCAATGTGGAGGGACTAGTAAGGCCCAGGGAACTCATACCTGTCTTTCAGGGAACCCGAAGGGATCAACATGGCTGTCAGTGACATCACTTAGGGGGTGAAGTCAGTGAGACTAGGTGCCAGATTTAATGTGGAACCAAGGAAGAAAGAGGGACCTCGGATGTCACCCGGAGTCCCCTAGCTCAGGTGATGTCACCGGGTCCCCTAGCTCAGGTGATGTCACCAGAGTCCCCTAGCTCAGGTGATGTCACCCAGAGTCCTCTAGCTCAGGTGATGTCACCGGAGTCCCCTAGCTCAGGTGATGTCACCGGAGTCCCCTAGCTCAGGTGATGTCACCAGAGTCCCCTAGCTCAGGTGATGTCACCAGAGTCCCCTAGCTCAGGTGATGTCACCAGAGTCCCCTAGCTCAGGTGATGTCACGGGGGTCCCCTAGCTCAGGTGATGTCACCAGAGTCCCCTAGCTCAGGTGATGTCACGGGGGTCCCCTAGCTCAGGTGATGTCACCCGGAGTCCCCTAGCTCAGGTGATGTCACCGGAGTCCCCTAGCTCAGGTGATGTCACCGGAGTCCCCTAGCTCAGGTGATGTCACCGGAGTCCCCTAGCTCAGGTGATGTCACGGGGTCCCCTAGCTCAGGTGATGTCACCGGAGTCCCCTAGCTCAGGTGATGTCACCGGAGTCCCCTAGCTCAGGTGATGTCACGGGGGTCCCCTAGCTCAGGTGATGTCACCGGAGTCCCCTAGCTCATGTGATGTCACCGGGGTCCCCTAGCTCAGGTGATGTCACGGAGTCCCCTAGCTCAGGTGATGTCACCCGGAGTCCCCTAGCTCAGGTGATGTCACCAGAGTCCCCTAGCTCAGGTGATGTCACCGGGTCCCCTAGCTCAGGTGATGTCACCCGGAGTCCCCTAGCTCAGGTGATGTCACGGGGTCCCCTAGCTCAGGTGATGTCACCAGAGTCCCCTAGCTCAGGTGATGTCACCGGGTCCCCTAGCTCAGGTGATGTCACGGAGTCCCCTAGCTCAGGTGATGTCACCCGGAGTCCCCTAGCTCAGGTGATGTCACCGGAGTCCCCTAGCTCATGTGATGTCACCCGGAGTCCCCTAGCTCAGGTGATGTCACCCGGAGTCCCCTAGCTCAGGTGATGTCACGGGGTCCCCTAGCTCAGGTGATGTCACCAGAGTCCCCTAGCTCAGGTGATGTCACCGGGTCCCCTAGCTCAGGTGATGTCACGGAGTCCCCTAGCTCAGGTGATGTCACCCGGAGTCCCCTAGCTCAGGTGATGTCACCAGAGTCCCCTAGCTCAGGTGATGTCACCGGGTCCCCTAGCTCAGGTGATGTCACGGAGTCCCCTAGCTCAGGTGATGTCACCGGAGTCCCCTAGCTCATGTGATGTCACCCGGAGTCCCCTAGCTCAGGTGATGTCACCGGAGTCCCCTAGCTCAGGTGATGTCACCAGAGTCCCCTAGCTCAGGTGATGTCACCAGAGTCCCCTAGCTCAGGTGATGTCACGGAGTCCCCTAGCTCAGGTGATGTCACGGGGGTCCCCTAGCTCAGGTGATGTCACCGGAGTCCCCTAGCTCAGGTGATGTCACCGGAGTCCCCTAGCTCAGGTGATGTCACCGGAGTCCTCTAGCTCAGGTGATGTCACCAGAGTCCCCTAGCTCAGGTGATGTCACCAGAGTCTCCTAGCTCAGGTGATGTCACGGGGTCCCCTAGCTCAGGTGATGTCACCAGAGTCCCCTAGCTCAGGTAATGTCACCCGGAGTCCCCTAGCTCAGGTGATGTCACCCGGAGTCCCCTAGCTCAGGTGATGTCACGGAGTCCCCTAGCTCAGGTGATGTCACCAGAGTCTCCTAGCTCAGGTGATGTCACCAGAGTCCCCTAGCTCAGGTGATGTCACCCGGAGTCCCCTAGCTCAGGTGATGTCACCGGAGTCCCCTAGCTCAGGTGATGTCACCGGAGTCCCCTAGCTCATGTGATGTCACCAGAGTCCCCTAGCTCAGGTGATGTCACCAGAGTCCCCTAGCTCAGGTGATGTCACCGGAGTCCCCTAGCTCAGGTGATGTCACCGGAGTCCCCTAGCTCAGGTGATGTCACCGGAGTCCCCTAGCTCAGGTGATGTCACGGAGTCCCCTAGCTCAGGTGATGTCACCGGAGTCCCCTAGCTCAGGTGATGTCACGGGGTCCCCTAGCTCAGGTGATGTCACGGGGTCCCCTAGCTCAGGTGATGTCACCGGAGTCCCCTAGCTCAGGTGATGTCCCCCGGAGTCCCCTAGCTCAGGTGATGTCACGGAGTCTCCTAGCTCAGGTGATGTCACGGAGTCTCCTAGCTCAGGTGATGTCACGGGGTCCCCTAGCTCAGGTGATGTCACCGGAGTCCCCTAGCTCAGGTGATGTCACGGGGTCCCCTAGCTCAGGTGATGTCACCGGAGTCCCCTAGCTCAGGTGATGTCACCAGGGGTCCCCCACTCAGGTGACAGTGCCTTTCTTTTTTTCCAGTTTGTGATTATTCTGTGTGATGCGTGTGTTAGAGCAGCGATGGCATGCTATGACACACCTGTGGAGGTCAGAGGAAAACTTTCTGGGTTGCTTCTTTCCTTCAATCATGTTGAGACAGATCTCTCTTATTTCTGCCACACTGTGGACTCCAGGCTAGCTGGCCCACCACTAGACAATTCTGTTTCTGCTTCTGGTCACACTGGCGGATGCTGGGATTACAGACGCAAGCCAGGAATCTGTCGGGGTTTTTTTTTCCCCTGTGGATTCTAGGGATGGAGCTTGGGTCATCAGGCATGAGAAGCCAGTGCTTTGCCTCCTGAGCCATCTCAAAAGGTGTTGGTTAGAAAAATAGAGACGTCTTACTGGTTAGGAGCATCTGTTGCTCTTGCAGAGGGCATAGGTTCGATTCCTAGCACCTACATAGTGACTCACAACCATACATAACTCCACTTCCAGGGGATTGGATGCTCTCTTCTGGCCTCTATGGAGATCAGGCAAGCACATATGCACATCCAGGCAAAACACTCACATGCACAAAATAAAATACATCTTTAAAAATATATAAAGGCCCAGAATCTGTGAGCTCCTATGAGCCCAGGTTAGTTGTTTCTGTGTGTTCCCTTGTGATGACCTTAACCACCCTGGCTCGGACCAACATCTAGGGAGCCTGCATGGGACCGACCTAGGCCTTCTACATCTGTGTGACCATTGTGTAGCTTGATCTGCTCATGGGACTCCTACTGGTAGGGGCAGGCCTGTCCCTAATGCTTTGGCTGGCTTTCAGGAACCTATTCCACATACTTTATTTAGCCTTAATACGAGGGGAGATCAGTCCTATCTCAGCTTGATATGCTATGCTTCATCGACACCCATGGGAGATCTGCCCTTTCTGAACAGAAACAGAGGAGGAGTGGGTGGGGAGGGGTGAGGACAGGTGAGGGTAGGGAATGGGAGGAGAGGAGGAAGAAGAAACTGTGGTTGGGATATTCAATAAATGGATAAATTTAATTAATAATAATAATAACACAAAGGTATTGATTAATGTAAAACTCAAGAAGGCTACTCTGGGAGGATCACATCAGGCATCAAGGGTGTGGGTGACATTCTGTTAATCCTGGTACCCGGGCTTCTGTGCATCCTTAACCCACACATTTACAGATAGACTTCCGTCTATAAGCCTGCAACAAGGAGACTGCCTCAAAGTGATGCAGTGTTGATATTTGGGGGGAGAAAAACAGAAGGCCTAGGGAAAACAGTGTGGCCTGGGACTCTGGCAGGAAACTATTAGAATACCAGCCTTTCTTTCAAAGTAACAGTGTTCACTCAACAAGCCAGATCCCACAGCCTGAAGTGACCAGGTCACACCTCCACACTCACACCCCAATTCTGTGCGCTCGTGCTCGCTCTCTCTCTCTCTCTCTCTCTCTCTCTCTCTCTCTCTCTCTCTCTTTCTCTCTCTCTCTCACTGTTAGTGAAGTTTTAGAGGGTTACCATTCCTTCCCCACCCCCATCACATCTGACTTGACCGTCCACCCCTAGGCCATGCAGTGTTCCCAAAGCCGTTCCTTCTGATAACCAACATCTTCTGAAGAGAATTCTGTCCTTTTCCCAGCCCGACCGCTGCATTTCTGTCGCTGTTGCTTTATCTAACGGAAGCACGGTGGGCAGGGAAGGAAAACAGAGCTGCCTGGCATCTAAGAGGACTCTAAGAAGTGCCAGCGGAGCCTCAGGAGCTGGCAGGCAGGGTCCACACCATCCCTCAAAGCCTCAATTTCCTCAGCTGTGAAACAGGGACAAAAATAGACCGTCAAGACATTAAGTGACATAAAATATGTAGCACCCAGCATGAGGCCAGCCGTCTAATTTCTTTCCTTTCTTAGCCCAGGTTCCCTCCCTCCATACCCACGACTTCCTTCCTCCCATGCAGCCTGGGCTAAAATCAGCCCCTCAGCTCTTTCTCCTGATGAGTTATTTATACGATATTTATAAGTCATTCTGGCCACCTGGGAGCAGGAGGCTGCTCCCTGGGCTTGGGCACTGGGCCTGCAGTGACCCCTTGCACAGGACAGCCTCTGGCTTGGTAGGGTCTCGGTTGGGCTATGGGCCTTCTTTTCTCCCATTGCAGGAGTTTCCAGCCTCGGCCTCGAAGCTTGCTGTCAGCTGACGGAAGAGTCTTCCTCAACTTATGGTTTATTCCCCACCCTTCTGAAGTGCTCCTTATGTTCAAAACTCTGCCGGAAGAGGTTTGTGGAGTGTTAGGGTGGGTGTGCGCCAGAGTGGAAACGGTCACTTTTTAGGTCTCAGTGTTGATCGCATTGAGAGAGTAATTTTTTCCCATGGTATCTGAGCACCAAGATTTTCCCCAGCTCCTGCTACTTTTGTCTGCTTGTTACACTTTCTCTTGCTTTTGAGACTTATTATTTCATTGATGAACAGTAATTTGGACTTCTGGTATCCCTCATCCATTCCCAGTTTCCTCCCGGCCCTTCAACAAAACGCCACTTTTGTCGTCCCGAAGCAACCAGAGGATGGCAGCCCTTGGGCTGTGTTTTGTTTATTTTTGAAACAGTCTCGCAACTTATCTGGGCTGACCTCCAACATGGGAGTCCCTGCTTCAGCTTCCCAGGAGGGGAAGGATGATAAGGATGTGGCACCGTGTCCAGCTGTCTACTGGGGTGTTGTTTTATTTTGATTGTTCTTTGGGAACCACACCAGAAAGCCCTGACTGGGCTGGAATTCACTATCTAGGCCAGGCTGGCCTGGAACCTGTGTCAACCCTGCTGCTGTTCCTTCTGAGGGCTGGATTACAGGTGTGTGCTACCACGTCTAACAGGCTGCAGTATTTAAGGGTTCTCTCTCCAACTGGATGATTGAGAATAACGCTGGGAACCTTTAGAATATTGGTATGAAAATGGGTGCTGAATTGTCCTGCTGAATCTGACCTTTGGGGAGTAGTCCAGATTTTCTTTAAGACTATAAATGCCCATGCCTCAGTTATAGATGCTCAGAATAATGCTGCCTGCATGAGAGTCCCTGCCGAGACCCTGATGATGCCCTGGTAATCAGTGAGCACACTGCTGTATTCAAGGCCAGCCACGATGACTTTAAACAGAAACACGGTGCCTTAACCCCTACAGTGGAGCCTTTGTCTAAGAGCAGCACTGTCTTTGAATCGGTTTATGGTTTCCTTTTTCTCACTTATTATCCTGGGTGCACCGTGAAAATGTTTGCTTAAGCATGACCCATGCTGGAGACCACAGTTTCTGCTTCAATCAATCACTGCTCAAAGACAGGGGGAGATTGTACTGTTCAGATATAGATATTGTAAGTAATTTAAAATGATTAAAAGTTCACAGGAGGCCCTACGTAGGTAAAGCAGACACACTGTCCTGTCTCATCAGGCACTTGAGCTCCTACACACACGCGATGGTACTGCCGCATCCCGAGGCCAAGCCCTGTGGATATTGAGAGGGACCACTGTACGCTAGCACAGGCGTAAGTTGTGTAGGCCTCTTAGCAAGTTCCTGAAACGGTATTCTTGTGTTGCTCCTACCCACAGGCAGCCATTAGAGCCCTAAAACTGACTCTCCAGCTTGTGGCTTCTCTCCACGACATCGTGGCCTACCTTTTCAGTTTTGCCAAGCTTGGCAATTGCCCAACGGGCTTTGACTTTCCTCTAAGCCCTTGCCCTTTGAAGAGTGACTGGGGAGGAGCTGAGGGCGTTGGTAAGTAGCTAACAGTCATTATTAGAATAGCCATACCTGTTCGGTGTCAATTCTAAGAAGCGGTTAATGTTGGAAACCCGGGATTGTATCTCTTCACGACGGCAATAGGAAGGAAAGTCCTGTTGCGTACTGTCTCCAGGTGTACTGTCTCCAGGTGTACTGTCTCCAGGTGTACTTTCTCCTGATCAGCTTCACACTCAAAGGCTCATGGGAAAGTATACTGAATCAGGAGTCCAGAGACCCAGCTTGGTCCCTGCCTCTGCCACCGGATGTGAGCCACTAATTACTCCCCGCATCTGTTTGCTTGTCTATAAGATGGGGTAATGTCTCATAGAGATATCCTCTGGGTTGAAATCTATGTGCGGATACTTAAGTTAAAGCCACTCTAAAGATTAGTTTTCATTCCCTTTCCTTCCTCTTCCTTGTGACTTACATGACAAGTTCCACCCCAAACAATCACTGTGCAGATGCTGAGAGTCCTGATAGCTCAGAACCTCCAGACTGTGGTCAGAATGAGGGAGGCTTTTATTTCTATTCTAATCAGTGAAGGGGCGTGAGGTTATCAGATGGTATCCTAACGTCTAGTAGAGGCCAGAGAGACGGGGCTAGCAGCGAAGTGCCGGACCTTTACCCATGAAGGCTTAAGACCACATTTTAAAAAAAAACTTGTGCTCTGAGATCCTGAGAGGCATAGACAAGTGGGTCTCTGGGGCTCCTTGGCCACCCTATCCAAACTAATTGGAGAATTTTGCAATGAGCAACCTGTTTGAAAAATAAGGTAAATGGCACCAGAGGAACAACACCCTGTAGTAGGAGCTGCGGGCCTCTTCCCAGCTGCCTGGCTAGCTTATGCCCCGAAATAACAACACACAAATTGTATTTATTTAAACACTGCCTGGCCCATTAGCTCTAGCTTCTTACTGGCTAATTCTTACATCTTGATTACCCATTTCTATTAATGTGTGTAGCACCCCAAGGTGCGCTTACCGGGAAGATTCTAGCCTACATCCATCCTGGGTTGGAGCTTCATCTCATCTGCCCCAGATATGAGAGCTATCGAGTCTGAGCTCACTTCCTCTTCCTCCCAGCATTCTGTTCTGTTTACTCTGCCTACCTAATTTCCTGTCCTATCAGGGCCAAGGCAGTTTCTTTATTTAACCAATGACCTTCCTCCATCAACACCCAAGGCTAGTCTCTGGCCCAGGCTTCTTGCATCAGACATTCACACCCTTGTTGACATGCTAACACATACGTCTCACTTCACACCTCGCTGTGTGTGTGTGTGTGTGTGTGTGTGTGTGTGTTGGGGTGGGGTGGGATGACACCTGTATGGAACCCTTGGAATCCAGAAGAGGGTGTCAGGTCCCCCAGGACTGGAATTACAGGTGGTCATCATGAGCTGTGCAACATGGGTGCTAGGAACTGAGCTCAGGTCCTCTAGAAGAGCAGTAAAAGTTCTTAACTGCCGAGCCACCTCTCCAGTCTCAACAACAGAATCTTATTATAATAGGACTTATGGAAGTAGAGAGTGATTTTTTTTAGTAATTTGTCTCATACAAATTAAGTTGCACCATGCTAACACACACAGAGGAGATCTGGGTGTTCTGATTCAGGGCACAGGGAAGGACATCCTGCTGATGTAGGAGGATACTGACTGTGTGACTGAGATGAAGAGATGGGGAGAAAGTTGTTGCTGGTACTGCCCCAGCAAGAAGCTTGGAACTGTCTCGGGTTACTGGTCTCAACTGGACACAAGCAAGTCTTGGAGACATACAACGCAAGCGCATCAAAGTGACCTCACTAATATAGGGTCTGTTGGGGTTTGTTTAGAACATGCTAAGCCACATACTTTGGGGGAGGGTTCTGGAAAACTGTGGGTGCTAGGTTTCAGAGGATTAGGGGAAAGGAGGGTGGGCCATGAAAAAGTCCATCCTGTTCCTAGAGTCTGAGACAGCCAGAGCCATATTTCCAGTTGGCTACTGCCCAGGAACTTCTCCGGTAGCTGGGCACAAGAGTACTGCTTGCCCTAACCAAATCAGTGGGGAAAACAGGAAGGGTCCTCCTAATGAGATGAGAAAAACACACTGGCCCAGGCCATCAGCTTTTCATGGCACCGCCCAGGGTCCATGGAGATGGGGAGACCTCTGAGGACCTGGAGTTCAGAACAGAGGAAGGTGTGTCCTTGCTGCCGGTGGATCACAAACCTGGAGCTCACAGACCTGTACAGGAGCTTGGGTTTTCCAAAGTGTCATTTAGAGACTGCACACTTCACTTGTTGCAAGTAAAGGGGGGAAATGTGCTCAAGGGAATATGTACAAGGTTTTACATGTTGTGACTGGCTGAAAATAGATGAAAAACAAAATTAAGTGAAAAAGGAAAAAAAATCCCTCTAAGATTTTTTGTAGTAGGGAGGCTGCTTGTTTGTTCCTAGGCTGCCCAGACTCCCGAAATAACCACACAGAAACTGTACTAATTAAATCACAGCTTGGCTCATTAACTCTAGCTTCTTATTGGCTGACTCTTACATCTTAATTTAACCCATCTCCATTAATCTGTGCATCACCACGAGGTCGTGGCCCACCAACAAAGTTTCAGCACATCTGTCTCCAGTGGTGGCTCCATGGCTTCTCTCTGACTCCGCCTTCTTCCTCCCAGCATTCAGTTTAGTTTTCCCCACCTACCTCTGTTCTACCATGCTATAGGTCCAAAGCAGTTTCTTTATTCATTAATGGTAATCACAGCACACAGAGGTGAGTTCCACATCAATAATCTTCTTCCTAAGAAGATTTCTAGGCTGTATAGCTCCCTGCCCAGATCCCAGAGGAGGCAGAAAAACAACGGTGAGAGAAGGGATTGAGTCTGGTCTGTATTGAAGACAGATAAAATTACTTTCGTGGACATCCACACTTTAAAATATTTTTTCAAGGGTGCTCTGGATATGAGCTTATGGTCCTCTCCCATGACCAAAGGCATCCTGACCAACTGAGGGCTTCTATGGACACAAATGCTCCCCTTCCTTGACAAGCAGTCATTCTTGTGAAGCACGGGAGCAGAGTCGGGGAGTTTACCCTGAATTCTCCTTGCCAAAGATCAAAAGGCCAGTTAGAGCCCAAACACAGTTAATACACTCTCCCTCTCTGTTCTCCCCCTCCAGTGTGAGTGTGGAGGGAGTGGGGGGAGGCGGGAGACTCAGCACACAGAAGGCTCCTCCGGAGAAAAGACAGACTTCCTTCCCTTTTCTGATGTTCCCCGGGTCCTCTGGCCACCTTGCAGTCCACTGGCAGTCCCGAGCTGCTTTCCCTGCCCACATTTGCCACTTCCTCTCCACGAGCATGCGGTCCTTACTGACAAAGGAAGCAGAGTGAAGGCAGTAGGGGGCAAAGGGGAGGTGCTTCCCACCAGGACAGCCACACTGGAATAAGTCCTGTTCCCACCTGCCGCTGCCGCCCCAGTGCTGACATCAAAGGTGTGGGGGCACACATTTGCCGCACACTGGCTTTATTTGTGTTTTGGTTGGTGACATTTTAATTGTGTCCTGAAAAGTATTAGGTTTTGTTATCTGCAGCAGTTCCCTTTCCGCTTAGATATCACATTATCCTATTTTTCCTTCCCTTAAGGCCTCTTTGTACACACTCACATATGTACACATACACCACACACACACATGCACGCACACACGCACACACGCAGGCTTTGCATTTGAGAAAAACCATGTGATATTTGTCTTTCTGAGTCTGGCTTACCTCAGCTAACGTAGCCATTTCTGGATCCACCTATGTTTGCACATCTTGTATTTCTCCATGGCTGACTAAAATCGTGTCTATGTACCACATTTTCCTCATCTGCTCACCTGTGGGCAGACAGCCGGTCCACATCCCTGCTTTTCTGATCAGGCCGTCAACCAGAGTGGTTTCCAAGTCTCTGTAGTAGGATGCAGAGTTCATTGGGTACATGTCCAGGAGCCTCACAACTGGGTCAAGGGTAGTTCTATTTTTAGTGTCTTGAGAAATCTCACCACGATGGGTGTGGTGGCTTTCCCACCCTCCAGCAGAGAAGAGGGCTTCTTCTTCCCCAAACACTCACCAGACTTTGCTGTATTTGTTTTCTTCATGTTAGTTGTTCTGACTAGGGTAAGCTGGATTCTTGGTGTAGTTCAACTTGCATTTCCCAATAGTTGACATTGCTAAGGATGTCAACTATTGTTTTTAAAAACACGTATTGGCCAGTTGTGTTTCTTCTCTTGAGAGCTACGTTCAGACCAGTCACTGATCTATTCATTGGCAATGGGTTTTCTCAGTATTTAATTTTCACAGTTTATATATTCTAGACATTACCCCCAGCCCAGTCTGAAGTGCAGCTTTAGACATTCTACCCTCTGTAGAATGTTTGCTTTGTGGCTGGCTCCCTTTGCTGGGCAGGTTCCTAATATCATATAATCCCTGCTCAGGCTCTCACAGACAGCTTCCCTGTTCATTCCCATAGTCCTCTGCTTTCCCAGGTGCAAATGCTGAGGAGGCCCAGCACTTGCCAGGTAGAAAGAAGGCTGCTTGGGTCTGGAGTAGCCACCGAGAAAGCAAGAGCGAGAGAGCGAGAGAGAGCGAGAGAGAGAGCGAGAGAGAGCGAGAGAGAGAGAGCGAGAGAGAGAGAGAGAGAGAGAGAGAGAGAGAGAGAGAGAGAGAGAGAGCACAATCTCATCCATGCCCTTGAGCGATGCCTGTCTTGGGCCGCCAGTGGAGGAACCGTGACCGCGCTCCACGGCCTCTCCTACGCCAGGGTAGAAAGCTGTCCACATCAGAGGAAGCTGGCAAGCCTTTTCCAATAGGCTGTTATTCAGATAGCCCTGAACCACAGTCCTGTGGTGCACCCTAAGTTGGTTTTGGTTGAGTTCCCCTATTTCATCTAATTCCCACCTTGAGCCAATGGCAGGCCAGGTTCCTCTACCCAGCTTGAGTGCTCTTGGTCTTAGCTGAAGATAACTTTCAGTCCCTAGTGGGTATCCTGAGGACTTGCTCAGCCCACATCTTTCTTCTTCATTCTATTTTGAGACCATGGCCTGGCAGACTTCAAACTTTCAACAGCCTATTCTTATTGTGCTAAACCACGGGGTTGGGGAGGAAAGTGTGCGTGTGTGTGTGTGGGGGGGGTGTCTATCTCCCAAAGAGAGGAAGGGAAGAAACTAAATCAAACCTTGGCTTCTAGAGCTGCTGATCTTGCGAAACATATAATTAGCACATCCACAAACAAAGGATGTCCGTTTGGATGGCAAGTTACTCTGGAGGTGAAAGGGGAGTCTGATGGGTTGCCCATCGCAGCCTGTCTTTCACACTGTCTGACTCCAGTGTTTCTCCCTTTCTAGGGTCTGAGCTTCAGGAACTGCAGAAAATGATTGACAGTCTCCAGAGTCCCCAGGACCCGGCTCAGGTGGCCCAGGCCCTCCTCCTCCGCAGGGAGGTGACGTGGCTGCAGTTTGATGCTGCAATGAGACATCTCCTCCGGTAAGGGCAGCAACACCACTGCTCCTGCCAAGGAGAGTCTGCTGAGCAGGTGCCTGCTGAGGCCCCACTCAGGGAGGCCACAGTTAGCGCGATTAGATAAGGACCCTAAAATAGTCGACAAGCAGATCCAGCCAGCTGGCTTCCCAGCGGTTCTTGCAAAGCCTGTCTCTGTGGAATCTGCCCGGGGATTCCTGGGGTTTGTAAGGACACTTTCCAAACAGCCTGTGAGCAATTGCCACTTTCAATACCGAGTTTTATCGTAGGGAGTAAAACTCGTGTCCTTCTGGTGATCATTATTCTGAAGAGTTTATTTCACCTTTTCAGCTCCACCTTCCACAGGGACAAACTCACCGTTCACCTGAAGCCCACAGAACTAGCTGTGGGCACTGACTTTGAAGTAAAACCACCTAGCTCTTGTAGAAGCCATCCCCTCAAGTACCGTACTTACGAAACTTCTACTTGGCTGATTAATCGTGATTCTGCTGGATTTGGATTGAGTTTGGATTAATATTCATGTTTCCAGAAAATGTTTTATATGAGAAAGAAAATGTGTCAGACCCCTGGATTTGTGAGTGTTTGTGTGTGTGTGTGGGGGGGTGCTTGTTGTTTTTAATTAGAGCAAAGGGCAGCCGCAACAAAACCCTAGTATCTTGCTATGTAGTTCAGGAAATCCAAAACTCACTAAACAACTTGCAGTCTTCCTGTCTCAGCCTCCTGAGTGTGGTCCAACTATTTCTCCAGTCCAACTCTGATTATTCTCTTGTTTTGTTTTGAAACAAAGTCTTAATCTGTAACCTTTGTTGGCCTGGAATCTGCTATGTAAACCAGGTCAGCCTTGAATTTGGACCAGTCTTCCAGGGCTAGGATTATAGTCATGAGCCCTGACTCCTGCTCCAAGCCAGCTCTAATTATTCTTTCTTTCTTCTTTTCTTTACTTCTTTTTTTCTTTCTTTCTTCTTCCTTCCTTCTTTCCTCCTTTCTTCCTTTGTTCCTTCCTTTTTAAAATATTCTTAAATTACCCAAACTTACCAACTTCTTCCAATTCATCTCCAGTGTGAGTGTTCAGCTAAAAAGGTCCCCAAAGGGCTGTACCAGAGAATTTTTCTACCCATAGAGAATGCAGATGTGGGATTATATTGAATGAACATATTTTTCTACTTGGTGTTTGCTTTTTACTGCCAAAGATTCTGATTCTTGGATTTAGAATATAAATATAGCAGTGCAAGACTTCAATTTGACTTTTTTGCTTTGTACTGATGAACAACTTCAGGGCTGTAGCTTTAGTTTAACTTGTCGGCTATGAGGGCTGTGCATGTCTGGTGACCACGGATTCGGGCCCTGAGCTGACCTCTGTACTCTGAAAGCCTAAAGGAGTTTTGTTTGTTTGTTTGTTTTTGTCTTTTTTTTTTCATTTTGGTTTGGTTTGGCTTTTGTTTTTGTTTTTGAGACACATCTTACTTTAGCCTGGGTTCTTCTGGAACTTCTATAAAGCTCAGCCTTCCAAGTACTGAGATTGCAGGCGTGAGCCACCATGTCTGGCAACAGGTAGGCATCAAAGAAATTTTCTGGTTGTGGGGGAATCGTCCTCCATGGGTCCTGTATGGTTCCAGCCACACAGAGATTTGCTAGGGAAATTGCCTTAGGCAATCCACTCTGTTTCTCCAAACTTGCGTTGTCCTGCACCCTGTGGCCAAGAAAGGGGGACAAAGTGTCCACCGCCTCCTTCTATTTCTTTCCCAGAGGAAACCACCCAGGAGGCACACCTGGCATTTTTTACTTGACCCATCTTCATGGCCTTTTTTTCCCTCCCCAGAAGGCTTTCTACTGCATGTACGTAGAATCAGCCACTAGAATCGGAGCCTTGGTACGGTTAGCTTCAAACCTGTCAATGACAGTAGTTTCTGGGCAGAGGCATGGCCAAGACGGGGACTCAGAGGGGCTGATGGAGAAATGCTACCCTCGTCATCATCTGAGGTAGCACGGATCCCACAGATGAATCAAAGTGTTTAGCTACTCAAAGACAGGACAGGGGTTAAGTTCCATCTCAGAATTTACCTGAGCAAGCAGGGTTCTTTGACGCAGGGAAAGATCTGCTCCTGCAAGGCTAAGACTCCTCCTGAGTTTAAAAAGGAAGTTCCAAACTCTTTCCTGGAGTAAGGGGAGTATGCTTCAGCAGACTCAGCGGAAACAGGAAGGAGATAGGACAATGGCCCTGTAAAGTTGCCTATCACCACCCTCTTACGTAATAGAGGCACAGAGATGGGGTTGCCTGACGCATTTCACACTCCCCTCCCCCAGCTGCCCTTGAGGACTGATGAAAATCTGTGGCTGTCCCCTGATAGGTCAGAGTCACTCTCAAGGGCCCAACATTTACTTCTGTCCGTGGAGGAGTTCTCTGGCTCCTGGACCATAACGTGCCTGAGCATCAGGTTTATCTGTAGTTCTAGATAAGGAAAGCATTTTCCGTGGGTATAAATGGTTGAACTGAATGGATGCTTCAGGCCAATCTTATCCATGTACGTCAGGACACGGCAGAGTCTGTTACAGGCCTCTGCCTATTTGGGGTAGCCCTTGGACTAGGGGTATAGCCTTTACATGTTTAAGTGGTTGGGGAAAAATCAGTAAGAAAATAGTATGTAGTGACACATGAAAATTACATGGGGTGGGCGTGTTAGTGCATGCTTTAATCCCAGGACTCAGGAGGTAGAAGCAGATGGATCTTTCTGAGTTCAAGGCCAGTCTGGTCTGCATGGTGAGTTCCAGGCTAACCAACACTACACAATAAGACCTTGTTTCGAAATAAAGCAAACAAACACACCCCCCAGAAAAACCATGAATTTCTTATTTCAGTTCCCACAAATATATTTTACTGAACAAAGTCATGCCTGTTATTTAGTTATTTTTCTTGCTTTATTTTTATTTTGTTTTTGTTTTTAGACAAGTTCTTACTCTGTCGACCAGGCTGCCATTACGACAATCCTCTTGCTTCAGCCTCACGATCACTAGGTTTACACATGAGCCCTTGTGCCCAGCATGTTCCCATTTCTTTGTGAATGGTCTCTGACCATCTTCCTCTCCAGCCATGGAATGGAATAGGGTCAACGAAGCCACAGACAATAACATTTGACTCTTTAATCCAAAGTTTGCCATCCTCTGTGTTCCAGAATAGAATTCCTTTGCAGTTTGGGGGTGGATGGAGAAGCAAGTCCTTCAGAGGCACCTTGTAAAACAGGATGAAATTGTCGTGTAAAAAGTGCTTCTGCTCCACGTGCACTGTTGCCTTTAGGGGTGACTGGGAGAAGAATTGGGAGGTGTCTGAGGATAGACCAACTCCAAGCCTCGTTTAGGAGCTCCAGGGCACGCGCATGGACCAGCACCGCCTTCTTGTTCCTTGGCTCTTCTTTAGTTTTGCTCCAACTTAAATTCGGTCTTATTTTTATGCTGGTCTGTTTTAAGTGCCTTTAGCCATTCAAATATCAACATGTGACTTAAGTTTCTGGGAGTTTCATGGGACATGTGCTTGGCACAAGGCCAGGGCCCCAGTCTCTATTATTGGAGAAGTACGGAGTTTTAACTGTGCCTGGACTGTCAAGGCAGATTTTATCATATTCTTGCTCCCAAGGAAAAGCTCCAATGCACATCCTGAGTGTCCACTACTTTCTGAGGTCCTGTCTAAGCATCTTCGTGGTATCTAACTAGTAGCAGCTCTTTCCCCTAAGGAAGGGTAGTCCTCCTGGAGGCACCCAGCCATGTGTTGATAAGGAAGCATACAGGTATGGCAGGAACATTTGAAGAGTTGGATCTTGTGTTGGTCTGCAGAGAGACTTGTCTTTATGATCTATCAGCGGGTGTTAAGTGCTGAAGTCCTAAATGGCAAGCCAGCCTTACATGGGCTCTGGGGGTAAAACTCAGCTCTCCAGGCTTGTACCCAGCAAGCCTTCTCATTGGTTCCCTCCATAGCATCTTGAGTGTTGTTCACAAGCTGTGCTGGGCAGATGCTGATAGAGGGTGTAAACCCCTGGAGGTGCACAAGCGGCCAGGCCCCGCCCCCGACTTTAGCCGCCATAATGGTCATCTCCAGCCCCTTGAGATACAGGCAGCCAAGCTTTGCCCCACAGAGAAAAACAGCCAAAGTTTGAGCCACAAAACCCAACCAATCCCAGGTCACACAAGAAACCCTATATAAAGCTGACCTCCTACTCAGGTCTCTGCTGGCAGGATCTCCCCCCAGAACAGAGGCAGCCACCTTTGTGACTCTCCTGATAAATCTCATGTGAGGTTTGTTGTGTAGTATGACTTTATGGTATTCCTTGTCTCCAGTTACAGAGGGTCCTGGCCAGGCTGTGCCGACTAGGGATCTGAGTGACTTGTTACAAGGAGACCAGGCTCTTTCAGTATTTCCAAAGTCAGGATGATGTAGCTAAAGAAAATGTAGCATTCTCTCTCTCTCTCTCTCTCTCTCTCTCTCTCTCTCTCTCTCTCTCTCTCTCTCTTCTCTCTCTCTCTCTCTCTCTCTCTCTCTCTCTTTTCTCTTTCATCTTCTTTCTCTTTTTTCTCCTCTTTTGTTTGTTTGTTTCAACCGGAGCCTTAGACACAGGAGGCAATGACGGAGGGTAGGGGCTTGGCTGTGTCACTGTGTCCGTATGTCACTGCTGTGTGGCAAGTCTGTGGGCTGGGAGCTATTTTTACAGCCTTTACAGAAAAGGAAAGAGAAATTCAGAGGAGTTTTGTTACTCGGCCAGGGCCACACAGGCTGTTGTGGTAAGACTTGTGTTTACGCCCCATACCCGACCTCATAGCCCCCATCCTTTTCTGCAGTCCGGGGTTAGATGTCATTGTAAATTTTCTTTAGAAATGGGAAAATTCAGCGGGTGTGGTGGCACAGTCCTTTAATCTCAGCACTCGGGAGACAGAGGCAGGTGTGAGTTCGAGGCCAGCCTGGTCTACAGAGCAAGTAGCAAGACAATCAGTGTAAAACAGTGAGACCCTCCCTGTTTTGGGAGTAGTGGGGGAGGAAAATGCTAGTCAGATGTGGTTGCCCATGCCTGTCATCTCAGAAGGCTGAGGGGAAAGAGGCAGTATGAATTTGAGGCCAGCCTTGTCTACATAGTGAATGCGAGGAGTGCCGGAGCTACAGAGGAAGACCATATCTCCCACAACAAACAGTTCAGGTGAGGTAGTGCAAATCTGTAACCCCAGAACTTGGGAAGAAGAAGTAGAAGGATCAGACATTCCAGATACAGTGAGTTCAAAGCCATCCTGAGCTGTATCAGATCATATTTCAAAACAAAATAACAATAAAAATAATCAATAAAATAGGAAAAACAATAGTCTCAGTTAGGATTTCAATGTTCTCATAAAACATCATGACCAAAAGCAACTAAGGAGGAAAGGGCTTGTTTCAGATTACAGTTTGTGGCCCGTCATCCAGGGATGTCAGGACAGGGACCTGGAGGCAGAAACTGATGCAGAGGCCATGAAAGAGAGCTGCTTACTGGCTTGCTCCCCATGGCTTGCTCAACCTGCTTTCTTATAGGACCCAGGACCACAGCCCAGGGTTGGCACCACCCACAGAGAACTGGACCTTCCCACATCAATCGTCAGTCAAAAAGATGTACCAAAGGCTTTCCCACAGGCCAGTCTGCCGAGGGTGGGGGGCTTCTCAATTGAGGTTCTCTCATCCCAAATGACTCCAGCTTATGTAAAGTTGACATAGAATTATTCAGTGTATTAATAAATGTTTGGTAGAAAAATCTCTAATGGAGAGGGAAGAAGTCAAAGGGATCTGGTGCTAGAAGAATAGGAGTTTGTTTTCCTTGCTCTGACAAGATAAGTAACAAAAATCCCTTAACAAAGGAAAGGCTCATTGCGGCTCACAGTTTAAGGGTGTGGTCCATCACAGCCAGAAAAGAATGGAAGCAGGGGCGTGAGGGAGCAGTCAGGGAGCAGGAGGAGATGAATACCGGTGCTTAACCTGCTTCATCCTCTTCCTGTTCTATTCAGCCTGAGATCCCAGTCCATGAGATGGTGTGCTGTGGAGAAATCCTTCTGTACACTGGGTAAATACATGTCACTATGATTGGTTTAATAAACAAGCTGCCTGACCAATAGAGGAACAGGATAAAATTAGGCAGGAAAGCCAAACTCAGAATGATGGGATAAGGAAGGGTGGAGCCAGAGGAGGCACCAGCCAGATGGATAATGAGTCAGGCACACCAAATAGGATTGAGGTAAAAGCCACGAGCTTCGAGTCAACACACAGAGTGATAGAAATTGGTTAAGTTGTAACATCTAGTTAGTAATAGACCTGAGCTATTGGTCGAGCATTTGCAAGTAATATTAAGCCTCTGAGTGATTATTTGAGAGTGACTGTGAGACAGGAAAGTTTCCGCCTATGATGGTCTTACCCACATTTAGGGTGGCTCTTCCTTCTTAATTTAACCCCTCCAGAAACACTCCCAGAGACATACCCAGTTGTGTGTCTCCTAGGTAATTCTAAGTCAATTAAACTAACAGCCAAGATTGGCCACACAGTTATGTTTCTGTGGTTCCCCTCTAGAAATTACATTGTACAATTCCCTAATAAGCTTCCAACACATGAACCCTTGTGTTGAAAACCATCTACAGCTCACAGCATCTAGCATGTGGACAGAGGAACTGGGAAGGCAAGGAAGGATGTAGCCTTGTGCTCTGTTGACTTCCTGGGAGACAAATGCTACCCACCTCAGAGAATGCAGACATACAGACCTAAGAAACAGTCCTGCCAGGCACAGCTTGAGTTTAATTTGGGTCACTTGCGGGGGAAGTGATGCCTACAAGAGCATGGGCAGCCGCACTGTGAAAAATCAATTGTCCAATCTTACCACATTCCCAAACAACTGTTTGCCACTTCTATAGACTCAGAGAGGGGTGTTGCAGCGTGAGCCCCTCGGTCCCTTCATGATGAACGATCAGGGGTGTAGTCTTCTGCTGCTCTTCTTCCTATAATCCCTACTGTTAAGTGTTCAAGAAGGCAATAGTCATGACATAGCAGAGGGCAACGTTTTCCAAGAATTGAAGCCACTTTGGTAATCATTTGTAATACTTCACAAACTTTCTAAGAAAATAATAGAACACATCAGGGGCTGGAGGGATGGCTCAGCAATTGAGAGCACATATCGTTCCTGCACAGTATCAGAGTTGGGTTCCCAGCACCCACCTGCTACTCCAGCTCTAGGAGATTTTTTTTTTAAGATTTTTATTTATTATGTATACAGTGTTCTATCTTCATATATGCCTACTCACCAGAGAGGGCACCAGATCTCATTACACATGAGTGGCTGCTGGGAATTGAACTCAGGACCTCAGGAAGAGCAGTCAGTGCTCTTAACCTCTAAGCCATCTCTCCAGCCCCACTCTAGGAGATCTTGACACCCACTTTTCTGGCCTCTGGGGGCACCAGCACTCAAGTTCATTTATCCCCGCCACTACACAACATACACATAATATTTTCTAAAGTAAACCCGCCAAAGAAAGTGGAAAAGAGAGATAGTGTCAGAGACTAAACAAGAAAGATTGAACAAAGCCGGCCCCTGAAGGAGGGAGGAAGGGAGGAGGCGAGGGGGGAAAGGTGAACCCTGAGAACTGGTAGTACAAAGCTGGCCCCTGAAGGAAGGAGGAAGGGAAGAGGCAAGGAGGGCAGGGAGAGCCTCAAGAACTGGTGGTAGAGACGAGCAGGAGTCAGCGAAAGGAGCCGTGCAATGAAAGAAGCTGTTCCCGGGCACTTTGCTTTCGCATTCGTGACTTGTGCTGAAATGTGTCTCTGTTCGAATGGCCTGCTTTTTGATACCAGCATTTTAAGTAAGCATATGTAGTGTATATGTATATGGCACATAGGTACTATATGTGCCATAGAGAGATCTCGGAAATTTTAGGGGAAGGCAGAAGCCTTACTGGTGCCTTGGGCTCTGTGTGGGTGGAGGTGATGGCCTATGTGAGGTTGGCTGTTGAATCTCAGGCAGCTCCTGGCTCGGAACTGTGAACATTCTAGCCACACCATGTCACTGATGCACTTGGTATGTCGTCATCTCCACTGAGAAATCACGCGGAAGTGGAAAGAAACAGGGAGCAAAGTTTATGTCGCCTTTAGGTAACTCCAACCTCCATCGTAAACCGAGTGAAGAGCTAGGTCTTAGCTCAGTGGTTGAATGCATGCTCAGCATGTTCAGTATCAACACACACACACGGGCACGTGCGTGTGTGCACGCGCACACACACACAGGCCACCAACCAGTAGTTTTGTTCACCCTCTAAGTGCTCCGCTATTGAGTTCATAGGCCCCTACTTCTGCTGACGGAAAAAGCATTTCCCTTTCCGATGCCACAGCCTTGAGTCACACGTGTATAAACGTGGTCACCCTGGAGTGAATGCCAAGTCGGTTAGTTATGGTTTGTTTTACGGCCTCCTAGTCGCCCTATTGGTGAGGAAAAGATTCTGCCCTGGGTTCTGTGACGGCTGAAGAAATGGCACCAAAGCCTGAACCAGATAAGATCATTAGTGGTTTGTTAGTGCTGTGTCTTCACAGAAGGAGAGGATGTCCTGCCGGCCGCAACAGGCCATGTGTGAATACAGTCTACACGCAGAGCCCGAAGGAGGCAGACTCAGCAGTAGAAGAGGGTGTGGTCTTCCCGGGTTACTAGGGAGGACACGATGGGTTTGTTTGCCCAGCTCCAGGGTCTGGCAGGAAACAGTCGTTGCCCGGGGACAGTGGAAAGAGTGCCAGCTCCCTTGATAAGGAGTGTGGGTAGACACGGGAACCTTATCCTGGGAGAAGGGAGAAGCTGTGCTTATACTATCAAGGCCCTTCCAGGTATCTAGGCAACCCCTAATACTGGGCCTTAATTGCAGAGCTCACACAACACCCTCCCCGGCAGCCTGAGCTCTAAGTGGTGCTCCCGAGAGATGCTGGAAGTTAGACAGCAGTGGCCACTTCACTCACCTCTGTTGTAGGTTGTCAGGTCTACTCCAGCCTCTCATGGTTGGTTTCCTGTTCCATGCCCGCCCATGGACAGTCACTGATGGGCGTCAGGCACTCCCAAGTCTCTCCAAGACAGAGAGTTTGCCAATCTCAGTTCCTTAAGCTGACATTTCCCTCAGCCTGGCGAGTCTCTGTTCTCTTCGGTGCCTGGTTTGTGAGAACTGGTCTCCACGGAAAACATCAGTTCTCGGAGCTCCCCTCCCCCAGGTTATCCCAGGTCAACACTTTCCTTAGACATCTTTTGTATGTTCGCGAGGGCTAACTGAGATCTCAAAACCCTGCGTTTCCTTGCTAATCTTATTTCCTTGGGGGCAGGAAATCGCCCTGAATTATCCCACATGCCTCTCGTTCTTGCTTGCATTAAAAATTTCATGCTCTAGTCTACAGGGTTTGTGGCTCTTGACGTGCAGGACCAAATTTTATTTCAACGAAACCAAAGGGTTCTCTCTCACACCCCTGGATCTCACTTAACCTGAAGTTTGATTTTATAGATTTGAACTCTTACTGCAGCTACTAACTTTAAGAGCTCCGCAGACAGCTGAAGTCTTTGTGCTGGAGCTATTGGTGTGACGCCTGTTTTGGCAGCCACATGTGGCTGATTTAATTCAAGTTAGTAAGAGCTAAAATTAAGTAAAATTTAAAACTCAGTCCCTCATTTGCAAGAGCTTCACTTCCAGTGTCCAACAATGGCATAGAATCAGTGCTTTCTGAACTTTCCAGCTTCCTGATAGTTCTGTCAGTATTGCTTGACAGAGCGTGTCAATTTCTCCCATTGTGAGGATCACCTTCCCCCAGAGGGCTCTGGACTATGAGAGGGAAGGGAAGCATAGGGGGTGTGGTTGAGGGAGAAACCATGTTCCTCTTTCAAAATATTCTCTTGCTACAGTAAGTTTGAAGAAAGCTCTGGACCTAGAAAGCATAAGTAACCATACTAAACAAAAACTCTCACCCCACTTTGACAGAACATTTTTGGCAGCAGGAAATGCTCCCGCCCACCAGTCTGTCGCAGATGGTGTGTGCCATGGTTTGCCACCACTGAGCGACTCTCTCAGGAGGAGCATCTTTTCTTCAGGGCTCAGCCTGCCCCAGCCGCTAGATCCACGGAGCCTCCAGGTAAGTTTCAGAGGCGCTGTGTGGAATGCACGGGTGTTGTCCCTTGTTTCCATTTGGCTTCCATTTCGCAGGGTCTTCACACTTCAGTGGACCTCAGTCTTCATTGGCCTTCCTTCACTCCCAGGGGGCCGCGGGGACTCATGACCAGGAGTTAGTCCCAGGCAGGGTCTCTTCTGCAAATGTTCAATGGAATGATTGGGGCAACAGCCTGCTCACAGCTGTCATGGAAAAACAAAACAAGATGCTCCGAAAGGCTTGATCTTTTCTACCCAATAGATCATGATGCATAAAGAGGTCAGAAGCTGGGCTTTGGATTGCTCTGGTTACAACACGTGTTATCAAATGTAATCCCAGCAACTACGACTACTCCCAAGCAGGTACATTAACCATCTCGACACAGGCCAAAGTTCAGAAAAGCCAGATATCAAACCACTGAAGGAGTCAGAGCAGCGTTAGTTTCCCAAACCTTATTTGTCACTTTTCTTTTGCCACAAACTCAAGGCCGGGCCCAGCTCAGTAGGTTAGGACAACAAGCGTTCATTGCCACTCCCAGATTCTGAGAGGCAGAAAGCTGGGAGCAGCTTAGGTGAGGAGTGTTGGCTCAGGGAGGGTGGCTGTGTCTCTGAAGGGTTGCAATCAAGAAGCTGACCAGGCCTGAAGATCACCATCTCAGCGCATAGCAAGAGAAGTTTGCTTGCAACCTTATCCACCCAGCTGACAGTAGCTGTCAAGAGACCCGCATCCAAGGCTGTTCCCAAGGTCTTCACTACAACACTTCCTCACAACAATGGCTGTGAGGAAAATGGTTTCCCCAGAGCAAGAGAGGGAGCCTGGGGTAGAAGCCTTGGCCATTGCACGACCAGTCTTCAGAACTGACACCATGGCTTCTGTCATGTTCCAGTCATTAACAGTGAGCCTTTAAGTTCAACCATGTTCAAAGAGTCAGAGAGTCACCTCCCTTCCTCCTTCTGCATACCCCCATTTTAGTTTCTTTTCTATCTCCCTCCTCTGGGTGTGTGTGTTTGTGTGTTCCTGCTCACACGTGTGCACACGTCAGGTCAGAAGACAGTTGACGGGAGTCAATTCTTTCCTTCCACCTTCTGGACCTGAGGATCAGACTCAGGTCGTCAGACTTGGTGACAAGCGTCTGCGTGCCCCCTCCCATATATTGTTATGTATCCCAGGCTGATCTATTAAGTAGGCAAATATAACCTTCAACTCCTGTTTCTCCTGTCTCCAGTCCCAAGTGTTAGGATTACAGGCGTGCACCCAGCCCTAAGCACTAAACCCTATCTCCTGATGGAAAGCGTTTGTGTACATAGCTTTAAAACCACCCTGCAAACATCCTACTTAAACACTACAAATGCCTCAGCATCAACCGCAGGCAGGTCCTGTACTTCCATGCTAAACGACAGTGACTCTTGGTCCAATCCTCACCCCTCTTTTAGAACCACAGGACAAAGCTGGCCGTGACACTGGGCCTGCTGCCGATGTCTTTGGATACTGTCTTGGATTGGGTGGCTGTGGGTGTCCTGTGGCACAGTCTTTAGGAAGTGACTGAAAAGCAGCTCTAGAGTAGAGAATGAGCCCAGTGGGCAGTCCTCTGGATCCGGGGTTTGCATGGCGCCGCAGAAAATAAAACCTGCCTCGGTTGTTCTGCAGTGCAGAGAAGACGGGGATCACAGCACCCCCTGGGGCACTGGTCTGAGGTGATGCCGAGAGTTGGGGCACAGTGATGGGGAAGGACATTGGAAGGTCACTAATCTGAACAACATTTAACTAAGTTTACTTTTGTTGATTAAAAACATAGCCTCTTGGTATTGTATTATTCCAGAATTTCCTTTGCTTTGTTTCTTTTGAGACAGGGTCTCACTGTCTAGCTCCATGGTCCTCAACCTTCCTCATGCTGTGACCTTTAATACAGTTTTATGGATGTGCTGACCCCCAACCATAAAATTCTTTTCCTTGCTACATCATAACTATAATTTTACCACTGTTATGACTATAATGTAAATATCTGTATTTTCTGGTGGACTTTGACGTCCCCTATGAAAGGGTCTTCAACCCCCAATGGGTCACGACTGATCTAGTTGAAACTGGCCTGAAGCTTACAATCCTCCTGCATCAGTCTCTCAAGTGCTGGAATACAGGTGTGTGCCACCTCTTGTTCTAGAACTTTGGATATTGGTGTCTCCTTATTACACGGAGACCATCCCAGGGAAACTAGAAATGACTGCCACTCTTTCTCTGTGTCACTGAGCATGCTCCGATGAGAACTCTTTCTGAGGAGCCTTTGGAGATGGATGCAGAGGTATTGCTCATGCATAAGCATCTTCATCTGAGGGATGCATGAGGCCATTGTCCTGTCTGTTGTTTGTTTCATTTAGGCGTTTACGATGTTCCCATGGAGGGCGTTTCTGGAAGATGGTGGACCATTTCCAGTTATGAGCAGCATCCCAAACACGTTAGAGGATGATATGCAGGTAGGTCTGTCTTCCACTTGTTGGAAGACTGAACAGACTGTAAAGCAGGTTCATGTTTTAGCCAGTGACAACTTATCCGATAAATGAGTGTTTAACTATGAAGCTGTCACCGAGGCTGCAAGGTGAGTCGTCTTTTCTTATTGTGGAAGAAGTCACGATCTCAGTCGCTAAGGGTCTTTGCTGTGGACTGACCTGCAGTTCCCAGGACAGCAGTGACCTAGAGGAAGAGCTGCTCTGGAGTCACCATCTGAGCCTCTTAGAGAAATTGCCACCTGACACTCAGAGGCGCAGGACACCTGACCTGGCATGGGATCTGCTTAAGCAGGACCAAGGAGGGAATTTTCTTTAATTGTTCTGTTTATCCTGAGGCTTTTTAAAAATCATTTAAATTGTTTTGAAAAAAAGTTATGTTTTCTCCTGATTAGGTCAACACCAACGTATTTTTTAAATGTGTGTGCATTAAAATCAAGACAAAAATTCAACTACAACTTGGCTTCAGAATAGGGAGTGAAGAGTTGGGGTGGGACAATACTCTCATATTCATGTATATGTATGTATGTGTATATATATATATATATATATATATATATATATATATATATATATATATATATGGATGTAATTTGTTTGCATTTATGTGTGTTTAAAATCCTCCATAAGTTAAAAAAAATATTTTAACAGTAAAAGCAAGAGGGTTTAAAGCAAAAACAGAGACAATAACAGTTCACAATTAGGGTCTTTCTCCTGTTCCCCCGGGGGCATGCCTATGAGTATCTCTGGACTTGTAAAGGAAACTGGCCATCCCACGCATTTGCTGTATCTGCTGTAAGGTCAGGAGATTTGCTGCTCCTACACAGAAACCTAACACATTCAATAAGGACTTGAAGCTAGAGATTTTACTCTGATTGTATTAGCTAAGAGCGTGAGGGTTATAAATATAGTTGCATTTGATACTTATCTTCAAACCCATTTATAAGAGATACAAAGACCTCTTCAAAATGGGAAGGTATTTTTATTTGTTTCTAGATGTGTCTCTGCGGGCTGAGTGACCGTGACCGCAAAGTGGCCCATGGAGAGCTGGTGGGCGTGCAGGTGCTAATGGACGATGTACTGCTGGGCAGCTATCACGTGACCACGGAAGGGTCTCCTGGATTGCAGGCCACGCTGGACACTGCACAGGTGACCACGGAGGGGTCTCCTGGATAGCAGGCCACACTTGACAAGGCACAGGTGATAGGGAGGGGTCTCCTGGACGGCAGGCCACACCAGACACTGCACAGGTGACAGAGAGGGGTCTCCTGGACGGCAGGCCACACTGGACACTGCACAGGTGACAGAGAGGGGTCTCCTGGATGGCAGGCCACACTGGACACTGCACAGGTGACAGAGAGGGGTCTCCTGAATGCACAGGTCACACTGGACACTGCACAGGTGACAGAGAGGGGTCTCCTGAATGCACAGGTCACACTGGACACTGCACAGGTGACAGAGAGGGGTCTCCTGAATGCACAGGTCACACTGGACACTGCACACGTGATCACAGAGGGGTCTCCTGAATGCACAGGCCACACTGGACACTGCACAGGTGATCACAGAGGGGTCTCCTGAATGCACAGGTCACACTGGACACTGCACAGGTGACAGAGAGGGGTCTCCTGGATGGCAGGCCACACTGGACACTGCACAGGTGACAGAGAGGGGTCTCCTGAATGCACAGGTCACACTGGACACTGCACAGGTGACAGAGAGGGGTCTCCTGGATGGCAGGCCACACTGGACACTGCACAGGTGATTACAGAGGGGTCTCCTGAATGCACAGGTCACACCGGACAATGCACAGTTATTCTTAGAAAGTGGGCTACAGACTTGGCCAGCGCTGTGTTGCATTGAAGGATTTGCCTACTTTGAAAGTCACATTAGAGGCGCTATCTTGCACAGCTGCTCCCATAGAAGCCAGGACCGTGCTAATGCCACAATGCCGTTGGTGAAACGTGGAGAAATACTCTCAGGGATTTGCTTACACAGTGAGTCTCGGGATTAAGTTCCCACTGACTTTATTCACTTAAAAGGTTTTTTGTTTGTTTGTTTGTTTGTTTGTTTTGGTAGGGGTGGGCATGGAGAGATGGCTCTTACAAAGAGAACCAGGGTTCTGTTCACGGTACCCATATTAGGTGACTTCCAACCACCTGCACCTCCAGTTCCAGGGGTCCAACTCCCTCCTCTTGTCTCCTCAGGCATCTGTACTGATGTGCACACATCAACACACAGAGATAAATACATACATACACATATGTAATTAAAAGTTTTTGTTTGTTTTGGGGACAATTTCTCTATGTCAGTGGTTGTCAATCTGTGGGTCCTGACCTCTTTTTGAGGGTTGAATGACCCTTTCACAGGGGTCTCCCAGGATCATCAGAAAACACAGATATTTACATTGCATTCATAACACTAGCAAAATTACAGTTACAAAGAAGCAATGAAAATAATGTTATGGCTGGAGATCATCACAACATGAAGAACGGTATTAAAGGGTGGCAGCATTAGGAAGGCTGAGAGCCACTGCTCCATGTAGCTTTGGCTCACCTGAAACTTGCTATCTAGACCAGGCTGGCCTTGAACCCACAGAGGTTGGCCTCCCTCTGCCTCCCGAACACTGGGATTAAAGGCCTGGCACCACCACTACCGGCCAATTAAAAACATTTCTTTTTAACTTCAAAACGTTTTTGAGGTGGGGTCCTGCTCCATAGTCCAGCTGACCTTGAATTCCAATCTTCCGGCCTGGGCTTCTATGTATTTTGTTTTTAAAACAGAACAAAGTCTCTGGGGGGTCCATGGAAGCCTCCCGATACAGACGCTCAGTTCATGCTTTCCTGGCAAGTCGCTTGCTTTAGCAGTAGAGCTGGGCGTCCCAGAGTCATGTGTGAGAGCCTCAGCCAGCCTGAAGTGTCAGACTGACAGCGTCTGCTCGCTTTAACTTTCTGAAGTTGCCGGCACAAGAATCATTCCCCATCGTGTAAAATAGCTCTAAATAAAACTTCATGAACTAGAAGCCAGGCAGAGGCATGTTTCAGTCAGTGAACTAGCCAGACACCTGCCTGAAGTGTCTCCTCAGACCTCCACCTTCTAGAAGCCTACTGTTGTCTGTTTCCTTGCCCCACATCCACTCAAGGACACCAATCAGCCGGCATGGCTGTTGTCTTTCTTTTCCTTGGCTCGCGGGGGCCTCTACCACAGCACAGACATGGGTTACTGAGATTTAATGGTAGGATAATTTCCTGTCAGAAAGTTTTCTTTCCCCTCTCATGGACTCTGTCTGTGTCCGCGCATTTGTCCTCCCTCCCTCCACACAGTTACACATATATGCAAAGGAGAAGGTAGAGTATGCACATGACCATCAGTGCCCGTCTTCCTAAGCCTGGCTTACCTTGTTTAATCTTCCCCGGTTCCGTCCATTTGTTTACACATTGAATAATTCTGCATCTTCTGCATATGGCCCATGTTTCCTTATCCGTTCATCCCCTGATGGACAGCGAGTCTGACTGCATTTCCTTGCTTTACCTCCAGAGCAGCAATAACATAGAAGAACACAGATCCCATCTCTGTAGTAACTAAGAGTCCTTTGAGTAAATGCAGTAGTGGCAAAGCCGGATTCCGTGGAAGCCCTAATTTTAGGTTTCCGAGATGACTCTGCCCTGATTGCCACAGTGCCAATGCCCGTTTGCACTCCCACCAATAGTGGGTGTGTGTTTCTCTTTCCCAGCCCTCTCGCTAACGCTGTTGTCTTTTAATTTTCAATTGTATTTATTTATTGTGTGTGTGCGTGTCTGTCTGTCTGTCTGTATGCTGCATCTGTGCAGGTGCCCACAGAGGGTAGACAAGAGCGTCAGATCCCCTATAGCTGGAGTTGCAGGCCACTGTGAGCCACCTTATGTGGATGCTGGAACCGAACTCTGGTCCTCTTCAGGAGGAGGAGCTGCATCTTAACAGCGAGCCATCATTCCATCCCCCAGGGTACCGTAGTTTTGAAGTGTGAGCTGGGTCCTGCCACTTCTTTCCTTATAAAGCCCTCATTACTTTAAAATACTCCGAGCTCCTCTCAGCATTTCTCCTCTTGGTCTCTTCCTTTTGGGGTGTGGACCAGGCTGTCTTCTGACCCTCACCTGTAGTGAGGAACTTCTCTCCTCAGACCCGCTCTGTTTGATCACAAATGTCCCTCTCCAAACCACTCTCCTCTGGAAACTGTCTCTGCTCTTCCTCCTTCCCTCTGAGGCTTGTCTGCAGCTTAGAGTGAGGTCACAGTAACAGGTTGTCCCCCTGGGCAGGACTTAGATTAGAGAAGAAGCACACGCACACACACACACGTGCGTGCACGCAAATAACTTAAAAAATTATGGCCATCGGAATGGCTTAATAGGTAAAGGCACTTGTCATGAAGCCTACTGACCCATATGATAGAAAATAAGAACTGCCTCCCCAAGCTGTCCTCTGACCCCTGCCCCCCAGCTGTCCTCTGACCCCTGCCTCCCCAGCTGTCCTCTGAGTCCCTGTCCTCTGACCCCTGCCTCCTGAGCTGTCCTCTGACCCCCACGTGTGAGCACACACAATTTAAAATGACAGAATGACACTGACTGTGTTCCCAAATACTGACACAGAGATGTTTTGATGATTATGAAAGTGTGGCCTTATCTTAGGCTTGTTCCCAACTAGCTCTTGACAACCTAAATTTACCCATTTGTATTGATCCACAGTCTGCCACGTGACTCATTACCTCTCCTCAGTATTGTACATACAACTTCTTCTGTGTCTCGCTGGCAAATTCCTGGATTCCTCAGATTCTCCCAGAGTTCTTTTCTCTCTCAGGAAGTCCCACATATCCTCTCTTGCCTAGCTATTGGCCATTCAGCTTTTTATTAAACCAATCAGAAGGCACCTTAGGAAGGCAAGGTAAAACAGCGACGTATCTTCACACCGTGCAATCAGATATCCTGTAACATAGGCTCTCAGTTAAAAGAATGTGCTGCTCTTCAGGAGGACCTGATTTCGATTCCCAGCACTCACGCCAGGCAGCTCACAATTGCCTGTGACTCCAGCCCTATGTAGATCCGGGACCTCTGGCCTACACTGGCTCCTGTACTCCTGTGCCTATAGCACCCCTACACCCCCAATGATTTGGGACGTCCTTCTGTCTATGTGTTGCTTTTGGTTAATGAATAAAGAAACTGGCTTGGCCTGATAGGGCAGAGTAGAGCTAGGCTGGGAAAACTAAACTGAATGCTGGGAGAAAGAAGGCCGAGTCAGGGAGATGCCATGTAGCCCTGCAGAGACAGACACCAGAACTTTACCTGGTAAGCCACAGCCTCATGGGGATATACAGATTAATGGAGATGGGTTAATGTAATATATGAGTTAGCTATAAATATGCTAGCATCATTAGCCAAGCAGTGTTTTAAATAATATAGATTCTGTGTGATTATTTCAGGTCTGAGCTGCTGGGCAGCCAGGAAACAAGCAAGTGGCCTCCCACAACACCCCAACACACATACTCATAACTAAAAATAAAAATAAATCTTAAAAAAATTAAAATAAAGTGAAGGCAGGTGACAAATACAAGTTATGAAAAATGATAGAAAGCTAATTGTTTTTCTAGTTCCAACTCAGCCATGGATTTTTCAGTTTTAGTGGTTAGTGCATAAAATGTTCTATAGTGAAAGTGTAAAACCTAGCATGGGGCTCCACAGCTTTGGAATGGCTGTTCTGACTGTAGAGACGTTCATTGAGATGTACAGACTTTGGATCTGGCTAAATTATGCTGTGTGACTTTTGTGATTTTTTTAATATCCAATTTTTTTGGTTTTCATTTAATTTTGATTTTTCAAGACAGGGTTTCTCTGTGTAGCCCTGGCTTTCCTGGAACTCACTCTGTAGACCAGGCTGGCCACAAATTCAAAGACCCACCTGCCTCTGCTTCCAGAGTGCTGGGGTTAAAGGTGTGAGTCACCACTGCCTGGCTAGTTTCCAAGTATCTTTTATAAAACGAAGTTTATTAAAAAATAAAATAAAGCTGGGCAGTGTTGGCGCACGCCTTTAATCCCAGCACTCAGGAGGTAGAGGCAGGCGGATCTCTGTGAGTTTGAGGCCAGCCTGGTCTACAAAAGCTAGTCCCAGGACAGGAACCAAAAGCTACGGAGAAACCCTGTCTCGAAAAATTAAAAATAAAATAAAATAAAATGTTTAGTGGTGACTCCCTTTAATACAAACATCTTAAGAAGTAAATCTAATCGATATTTATTTTGATCGGTTTAACTTTGTGATGTGTGTGCCGCTGATGGCAGACCCAGGGCTTCAAGCATGGCACACCCAACTTTGCCACTGAGCTGCACCCCTGGTCCTTGGGACCGAGATTCATTTCAAAGCTTTTAGCTATCTATAGGGGCAGGAAACACTAGAACCCACACCGCCCCTGAGCCAAGCTCCCGAGCGTCCACGGCAGCTGTGTTTTATGTGTTGTGATCTCTCGTGGTCTCCTAAACTCTGCGGGGTAGACTGACTCAGAGTCTTTAAAACTGTAGTCCAGGGAGGCCCAGGTTTACCCTAACGCAGTGATTTTTCAGCAGCAGGGACCAATCCTGTGGTCTGTAGGCTGCCCCTGCATGTCACTGTTCTTGGCCTTGCTCGTTCTGAGGATTAAGAGAGAAAAGACATCTGGAATTCCACAGACTGTTTGCCGAGAAGGCTGCACGGTTGAGAGGTTGCTACCTGTCCGTGGACACTTGGCTCCCCTGGGCCTGGATGCCAGTTCTTCTCGACTTTCTCTGGCCAGCCCTCTCTCTGGCAGACACACCTTCTTGTAGTATAATGTTATGCAGAGTCCAGTTACACCAGGCTGCTCCTCCAGTTTCTAGTTCTGCTGTCAGAATGTTCTAGGCCACAGGATTTGCCATCTGGCTTGCAAAACAAAGTCCCTCTCCTGTACCAGGAAACAGCTGAACTCAGGCCCCCAAGGTGATTTTCGGCCTCTGGGTAGCCCTGGTCTTCCTAGCACTCACTGGCTGGCCTGAAGCTGTGTTTCTTCCACATCCACTTGGACAAATACTTGTTTAAGGAAGGCATCAATAATCGAATGAGCAAATGGTAATTTTATAGTAAAACTGCAGGTTGAGGCAGATCGCCACACTTTTGCAACCAGTCTGTTACAGAGAGTACCACGTGATCCAGGACTACCAAGACCCTGTCTTAATGAGTTAATCGAAGTAAACGTGAGTATGCAATAGTAAATTCCAGAACAATGTTCTCCATTTGCTTTTAAAGGATTAAAGGTATCAGATTCCCAGAGCTGGATTCATAGGTAGTTGTCAGATGTGCGGGATGAACCCAAGTTCTGTGTAGTAGGAGGCCACTTGTTTGTTCCTGGCTGCCCAGACTTGAAATAACCACACAGAAACTGTACTAATTAAATCACTGCTTGGCCTGTTAGCTCTAGCTTCTTATGGGCTAGGTCTTACATCTTACTTTAACCCATTTCTATTGATCAGTGTATTGCCACAAGGCTGTGGCGTACCTGGTAAATTCTTGCATCTGTCTCTGGCAGGGCTGCATGGCTTCTCCTGACTCTGCCTTCTTTCTCTCAGCATTTAGTTTAGTTTTCCCGTGCCTACCTGTGCAGGCCTAAGACAGTTTCTTTATTAATCAATGGTATCCACAGCATACAGAGGGGAATCCCACATCAGTTCTGCTTTCTGATACATAAAATGGGTAAAATCCCCAAAGAACGGTCAGTTACAGCTCTACTGTGGAGGGTAGGGAAGACTTCAGTCTCAAGTAGGCTATACCTTATCTTTTCTTTCTTAAATAAACAAGTAAATAAATAAATAATAAGCTTTGAAAAGATCCGTTTTTTTTTATTTCATGTGTTTGAGTATTTGCCTGCATATATGTATGTGCCTGGTGCCCAGAGAGGTCAGAAGGTTTCAGACCCCCTGGAACTGGAGTTCAGGGTGGTTGTAAGTCAGCTCATGGGTTCTGGGAACCAAAACCAGGTCTTCTGGAAGAGTAGCAAGTGCTCTTAACCACTGAATCACCTGCCCTGGTTTATATTTTTAAGATTTTTTTTTGTTATGTGTATGTGTGGATGTGCCACCTTCTGTCCAGGGGCTTATGGTGGTCAGGGGAGGCTTCCAGAGTCTCTGAGCTGGAGTTAGAAGAAGTTGTCAGCCATCTGACATGGGTGCTGGGAATTGAACCCAGGTCCTCTGGAAGAGCAGCAGTCACTCTCCAATCTCTTGTGCACTTTCTCTCTTTTCCTCCTTACCTCGTTCTCTATTATTTTCTTTCTCTCTCTTTCTTTCTCCTTCCTTCCTTCCTTCCTTCCTTCCTTCCTTCCTTCCTTCCTTCCTTCGTTTCTTCCTTCCTTCGTTTCTTTTATTTTCTCTTTAGGAAGATTCTGGTTTTGAAGGTTGATGTTCAAAGCCAAGTGTGTAGTCTCATACCTGTAACCCTGGCACTTGGGAGAGGGAAGCAAGATGACAGAGTTCAAGGTTGCTCTCAGCAACGTCAAAAGTTCGAGGCCAGCTACAAGAGACCATGTCTTCAAAAGCTAAAAATAAAATATAAAAACCAGTGGTTCAAAATGCAAACAGGAAGCTGAGGCAGAGCTGTTTCTATCCTGCCTGCTCAACAAGGATATTGAGCCATCTAGATTTTTTTCTACACATGCTAGGGACCTGTAAACCATTTCTCCTGGATGTTATTTTGCATGGGATACATATAAAAACTTATCTTAAACCACAATTGATAAAGGATTTCTGTCTTGTTTTCAGCCACACTGGTCCAAACTGCCAGGACTCTGCCCAAGTCCGTTGGAAAGTCTCCCAAAGGCCTCCACCTTGCTGGAGGGTCCACAAGGTGCAGTGCTGTCCCTTGCTCTGTTGAAGTCCTTCCTCATCCTGTGGAAGCAGCTGGAAGTGCTCAAGGAACACTGGGGCCGACTCAGGCTTCAAGGCCAGGAGATCAACTCTGTCTCCCACCACAAACAGTTCTCAGTGCTCTATGAGTGAGTACTGCTGAGACCAAAAACAAAAAATATAAACAAACAACCCCCCAAAACATGTCAGCGGCAGAGCCTGGGATTCAATGGTTCTTCCCCCTTCCCCGAGAAAGTCAAACCAGGATTCTGAAATACCCAGCAAACTGCGTCAGGGAGCAGCTAGAAGAGTTGCTGTGGCAATGCTGTAAGGAAAATCTATTCCGTGTTTGCTGTGGGGAAACAACTAGACTCCAGTGAATTGTCCTGGATTATCACTTCCTCCCTGGAGCTCGTCCGTGGAGTTTAGCCTATCAGGTGACTCCACGGTGCTGACTGACTGTTTAGCTCCTAGGGTAGACTGCTGCTGCTGGGGACACCCGCAGCCCCAGCGCTGTGCCAGAGGGTGACATGGCACACGTGGCGTCCACACGGTTACCCAACCCGTGGCTACACCCCTCAGCTGGGATGACTGAGCTGGCAGGCAAAGCCTGTTGTTCCTGGTGTGTATTTCTAAACAAGTCCTTACTAAGCCCGGGCCCACTCCCCCAGGCCTCAGCCATCTTCTCTCTGGCACAGTCAGGATCGTCTGTCCGGAAGTCACTGAGGTCAGGTTCCCTGTCAGAAATGAGAAGACTTGTGGACGTATTGCGGCGTGACGACAGGAGTTCTATGTACTCAGCAAGGAGGGGCCGCGGGATCTAATATTGACCAAAGGAGGGGCGGGTTTAGTTGCTGATGTGTCTGTAGAGAGGATGGGGGACGGGAAACTGAAAATGACTGACAGAGAAACTGAACGAGAGGGAGTGTGTTTATTTGCTAATTTCTGTCTCTTTGCTGTCTCAGAGCTGACATTTTCTACCCCAGCCTGAAATCTTTAGCCAGGCAGATGGGCAAAGAAGATGAATTTGAAGGACTAATAATAAGAAGCCAGTCTATTCTTCCCCCAAAAGGAGCCTCAGAAATCGAAATAAAAACCCAGCAGGTACCAGAGCTCTTCAGTTTGTCTTTGAAAACTTGCCTTGCTGCCCTGGCGTGGAAAACTGCAATCAACACAAATGTTTCCTTCAAGGTGGGGTGGGGGGCACTCTTGAAGGTCTGCGGGGCAAAGTAAGCAAAGAAGAACCCCCAAATGTCTCCATCCCGTGAGTCTAGGTTCTCATTATTTTCATTTTCCTCGGACATAAGAAATGTGACAGAGCTGGGCGGTGGTGGCGCACGCCTTTAATCCCCGCACTCAGGAGGCAGAGGCAGGTGGATCTCTGTGAGTTCGAGGCCAGCTTGGTCTACAAGAGCTAGTTCCAGGACAGGCTCCAAAGCTACAGAGAAACTGTTTCAAAAAAAAAAACAAAAGGAGAGAGAGAGAGCTACAGAGAAACTGTTTCAAAAAAAGCAAAGAGAGAGAGAGAGAGAAGGAAAGGAAGGAAGGAAGGAAGGAAGGAAGGAAGGAAGGAAGGAAGGAAGGAAGGAAGGAAGGAAGGAAAACAAAAACCCAGTTGGTGCACATCCACATGGAAATGAAAATATTGAACGGAGCATTTCAGAGTGGTTTTTCTGAGAGAAAGGAAGCACAGTTTTTGCAGTGACTCAGGCAGTGTGCTGAGTAATCTTTAGCAGCCGTTGCCCAGCTGACTAAGGTACCCAGGGCCTCTGGCTGTCCTGCTGAGAAGCCACCGTGCCGTGGGGGATGTCAGAGTGAACTTCATATACGCCTCAGAGCCCAGCACACTGATTGTGTTCCCGAAGGCCGGCTCTTCCTCTGTTCCTCCCACAGGGAGGGGAAGGCTCTGCAAGCGTCGTGGGTGGAGTGGGACTCATAGCAATTGGAGCAATTCATCTTGGTGCGTGCCAGCTTTAGGTCTCTCATGACACCCTCCTTGGTTATTAATTGGCTCTCAGGCTCTTATTAAAGTAACAGCTCATGAGGTTTCTGGTGTCATTTAGAGGCTGTCAAAAGGCATGAGGTCCTAACGCCTGAACTGACTGTGGAGCCCAGAGATTACCTTGCTCTGCCTGGGGCAGGGCTGGGGTGGGCTTGGCCCTGTCTCTATGAGGTGATGTGGCAGACTGAGATGACCTCTCAGGGGAGCCTTAACCTCTCTGAGGAGCGGATGGGGAGTGGGAGGGGGAAAACTGGGATTGCTAAATTAATTTTTTTTAAAAGCTTGAGGTCACTTCAGACCCAGAGTGCTTTGTAGAACATGATAAGAAAGGTTATATGGGTCAGAATGAGGGCCGTGAGAAAAAAAGAAAAAGATGTTGGCCTGCAAAGAGGTGTATTGATCCCTGGGAAGAACTTGAGGTCCCAAAGCGCACTCTTCTCAGAGAAACAAGCTGAGGAGAGGACAGACCAAAGCCTGTCTGCAGGGATGACACTTGGGAGCCCAATGTAGAACTGAATTGCAGAGTGATGCTAATCTCATCCCATGCTTATTCCAGCTCCAGAAGCTTCTGGAAAGTTTAGAAATTCATATGATCCAAGAGGTACTGAAGAAAGTTAGTAGAGAGATGAGCCTGCTTCTATCAGAAAAGTCCAAGGAGGAGCCTGCCCTCCCAACAGGTAACAGCTGTTTGCTTTACTACTTGAAAAAATTAACAGTTTTTTTTTTCTGATAGAAAGTGTCAGTGATAGTGGGGGCAGACACTTCAAAGCCTGAAGAGTTTTCTTATTTTTTAGGAACCTGATCAGGTAAGACAGATTCTCGACTTCTCTAGAGAAAAGAAGAATTCAGGAAGTGCCAGTTTGAAGTGGAGCTGGAGCTTATTAAGAGAACTGTATCATATTTAGAACAGGACATAACAAAAAGAGGCCCCGAGGGAGAAGGGTAACTCAACCTGAGAGCGTGGGTGTGGATCTGTCGGGGAAAGAAGGTCACCGTTCCGTGTCTTGTAGTCACCATGGCCACTGCTCCCTGAACCTCTGGCTCACAGGGTTGATAAAGAACCCGAGTAAGATCACAGGTGGTTCCTGAGAATTGGCTTGGGTCACAACTGATAGGATCAAACCCTAGGCTCAAGGCTTGCAGGAGAAAGGGGAGATGTTTTTTACTAGGAGCAAGAGGTTAGTCCTGTTTCATGGTATCCCCAGAAAATACCTGGGAAAGGAGCGAGACTACACTGGAAGGCCACCGAGGCTTAGCTCGGAAGCATGTTCATTTTAACATTCTTCTTTATACAAAAAAAGTATTGTCTCTATGACAATGGGGATTCTCTTTTTAAAAATTAAAGATTTATTTTTATTTTTAAGTGCGTGTGTGCACGCGCGCACGTGTGTGTGTATGTGTGTCTTTGTGTGTGTGTGTGTGTGTGTGTGTGTGTGTGTGTGTGTGTGTGTGTGCCCATGTGAGTGCAAACGTCCAGTGCATCAGGTCCCCTGGAGCTGGAGTCATAGGCAAGTGTGAGCTGGGAACCCAACTTGAGTCCTTTAAAAGAGCAGTAGGTGAGACATCTCTTCCCACTCCTGGAATTCTTTCTTCTAGGCCAGACTCCAGAATGAGGAGCGCCTTTCCCATCCCACTTGTCTTTCTGTCCTGACCCCCAGTTTATCCTTGTATCCATATTCACTGTAAACAACAACCGTGGCTTACATTTGTAATCCCCATACTAGGGAGGCTGAGGTGGGAGGATTGCCATGAGTTTGAGGCCAGTGTGAGCTTTATAATGAATTCCAGACACACACACACACACACACACACACACACACACACACAGAGAGAGAGAGAGAGAGAGAGAGAGAGAGAGAGAGAGAGAGAGAGAAACAGACAGACAGCAATAAAAAAAAATCATGTGTTCAGGATGTAATTCAGTGGTAGAGTACATATAATACATACATAGAGTAAATACAGGGTCCTGGTTTTGATCCTCAGCACTACAAAGACACATAAATCATAGATAAAATATCATTTTACACCCTCAACCTAGAGAGAAATACCATAGATTCTTGGTATATTTTTTTTTATTTTTTTTATTTTTGAGACAGGGTTTCTCTGTAGCTTTGGAGCCTGTCCTGGAACTAGCTCTTGTAGACCAGGCTGGCCTCGAACTCACAGAGATCCGCCTGCCTCTGCCTCCCAAGTGCTGGGATTAAAGGCGTGCGCCACCACCGCCCGGCTTCTTGGTATATTTCTTTCCACTTAAAAGACTTTGTGTGTGTTGATTTTTGTTTTGAGGCAAGGTCTCACTGTGTAGCCCAGGCTCATCTCTAACCATTGTATCCTCCTGAGGGCTGGGAGACCTTGGCTCAATTTTTGCCTCCTGGCCAGGATGTGATACCTGGATCTGTTAACAACTGGGTCTCCTGCATAGTGGCATTGAACCCTGTGGGTGGCGTTGAGGGTTTCCTTAACCCCGCACCCAAGAGATTACAGCAGGAAAACGCCCAGCAGGGTAGGAGACTTTGGAAAAGGGCAAAGCTTCCTATTAAGTACTTGCAAAGAAACTTTCTTTTGCTTTTTTGAGCAGGTGGCCCTGAATTTGTATTGCACCGGGTTCTGTGGATCATGGAGATCACCAAAAATGTATTCCTAACTCCTAATAATCCCACAGAAAAACCCAGAACTTTAGAGCTAGGCAAAACAAATAGGTTTGCCTTCGAGAGGAGGCCATGCACCCCAGAATGTTGGGGATAACCTCGTCCTCACCTAAGACATCACCTGTTTTTTTTTCTTTCCTCACCACCAGTGTCATTTTATTAGGACTTTCAAATCACTGAGTTTCATAAACAGGGCTTTGGGGAAAGGCTGTGCAATGTGCAAGCTGACCACTCCCCCAAGGGCGGCTCCAAATGTCACCAGAGAGTGGAGTGTGACACAGCTCCAGTTACGGAACACTTCACCAGACACAAAGCGTCCTTGTTTGTGCCGCCTCCCTCCTGCATCCAGGTGGCTCCCTTCTGAATCCTAGCAGAAAAGCCACACGCCCCAGGCAGGTGCAACCACCTTAGAGGTCCAGACGGTTACTCTGATGACACCCTGGGTGGGGGTGGGGCGCAGGAGAGCAAGCCTGCTTTGTGGCTGTGCTGCCCTGGGCAGGAAGGTGGGGAACTCATCAGGGGGGCTTCCAGGGAGTCTTGTGTAAAAGCCAGTGGGGTGAAGGGAAGCAGAGGAGCAGAGTGGAGTATTCTGAACTGTGGTCATGTTGACGTTAGTCCATCACCCTGGCTAGACTGTACTGAACAGTTCTATTCCATCCTTACAAGGTTTTAAAGCCAAAAAGCTCAGAGTGTTGGCTTAGCATATGCCAGTCCTCAACACCACACACACAAATAAAATAAAAGCCGGGACTGATGGGTGCAGTGATTGCTACTGTTTTTGTTTTATTTTGATTTTGACCTTTGGTTGGGGGAGGGGAGTTCTGTCTCAGCATGGAGGGCTGGGTCAATTGAGTTCCCTACAGCAAGCAAGTAGGTCCCCACTGTGTACCATTGGTGCTGTGTCTCTCCAGTTTAATCTGTGCCACTAACATTTCATTAATTAGAACCTCGGACTCTCCACCCACCTACAGTTCACTGCAGCTACAATGGGCAAAGCTTCCAGAGGCAGTTTCCAGAGAAACAGCAGTTAGTGGTCAGCTTTGATACCACGGTTAGCCTGGAGCTGGGCACTTCTCAGCACAAGTTAGGATTAGGGACCGGTTAGAAACCCAGCGACCCTGCAGGTTTACCAGAGGCTCCAGGGTTTTCCCTCAGGTCTTTGCTTTGGCCAAACCAGGGCTTGTCTTTGTATCCACCAAAGGGAACTCAAGGGCACCAGAGACTGCTTAGAGAAAGGTGCTCACCTCCTAAGCCTGAGGACTAGAGTTCAGATTCTCAGTAATCATGTAAAAAAACCAGGCATGTAATTCAGCAGTAGGAAGGTAGAGACTCACCGTCCAGGCAGCCCAGTAGGTGACCCTGTCTCAAAATGTAAGGTGGAAAATAAATGTCAACCTCTAGCCTCAGGGTCCATGTCCACACAAACACACTGGAAGATTTTTCTCTGTCTCCCTCCCCCTCTTATCTCCCTTCCACCATGTCTTTGGAGCTTAAATCATTTTATTCATGGCCTCCAGTTTATCAGGGAGGCTGCAGAGATATGGCATCCACCCTTGGTCCTGGAATTAGCATTTGATAGCTGAACTAGTTGTGTGTCACCCCCCCCCCCCACCGCCCCCAAGACCAGAGCTGGCAGTGGCTCCAGATACCCTGGTTCAGCCTTAAGCTTTCCATGCTGACACAGTCTTCCTGAATTCAGAGAAACCCAGCCACCTCTGTATTTGACACTTTGGCATTAAACTGAATTTTAAACAGATTTTCTAATTTTCCCTTAATAATAGGAAAGCTAAGAGTCTCCAAAGTGGAATACATACATACATACAATATATGTGTGTGTGCATGTTTGTATGTATGTATGTATGTATGTGTGCATTATCATCCTTTGGGGATGCAAACCAGCAGAGTATGAATTAGTCACGACCTCTGACTTGTTTTTGTTCCTTTTTTTGATCTGTTCCAAACCTTCTTATGAAGGTTTTAGTTGTCCTTGAATTTGAGTGATTTCATTTGAAATTACATAAGCCAGTGAAGGCAGAGTATGTATCTGTTGTTTCTATAAAAACCAAGTTGATTTGATAATAGAATATTTGTAAATACTAAAAAAAAAAAAAACACAGGCTGGATGTGATAGTGCCTATTTTTAATCCCAGCACTCAGGAGGAAGAAGCAGGTGGATCTCTGTGAGTTTGAGGCCAGCCTGGTCTACATAGTGAGTTCCAGGACAGCCAGGGCTATGTAAAAAAACCTTGGCTCAAAACAAACAAAGGGCAACAAAAAAATTTCAACAATAACAAAACCCACCCAACATTTTGGAGCTGAGGAGATAGCACAGTGGCTAAGGAGGAGTACTGCTAATCCAGAGGACCTGAGTTCAAGTCCCCACGCTGGGGATCCGATGCCTCTGGCCTCCATGGGTACCGACATACATATCATTTTAAAAATTAAATCAACATTAAAAAAAAACAAGTTGGAACCTTTAATCTCAAAACTCAAGAGGCAGAGGCAATTGAACCTTTTGTGAGTTTGAGGCCGGCCAGCAGCTCTACATACCAAGGCTGTGCAGGGAGATCCTGTCTCAAAAGAGAAAGAGAAAGAGAAAGAGAAAGAGAAAGGAAGGAAGGAAGGAAGGAAGGAAGGAAGGAAGGAAGGAAGGAGGAAGGAGTTCTTGCCTAGCATGCAAGTTCAGTTTTGAAGAAAAGAGGGGAGAAAAAAAGAAAGAATGAGCTACCAACCCATAAACAGACATGAAGGAAGATTAAATGTATGTTAACCTAAAGTTCAGAGACCATGGCAGAAAAAAGAGCAGAAAGATTGTCAGAGCCATAAGATCAGGGAGTTTGCTGTGAGTCTGTGTCTCCCAGTAATATCAGAAACTGCACACGAGGTCTCACCAACATGGCTTCTCAAACGTGAGCTGAACAAGGAAGACGCAAACAAACATGACAAAGTAAAATAAATTAGAGTTTCATAATCTTTAATTACTCCTTTTCAAGACAAATACACCTAGAAACTGTCATCCTTACCCTTTACAGTCACTTTTGCCAAAGTCTACAGACTACGAAATTTATCCGTGAACAGCAGTGCATGCTGGGACCTCATCATATTTATGGAGCTGCTCCCGCCCCAGCCGTGCTGCAGTGGGCATGTGCAGAGGCCTGCATTCGGTGTGAGGTAGCGGCAAGTATTTGTAGACTTGTGTGTTTTAAGTAAAATCAAATACAGATAGCACAATTCCTTTGAAAGTGGCCTCTGCTTTAGTTGGCCTCTGCTTTAGTTGGCCTCTTTTAATTGACCTTCCAACCATTAGACTTTTTCTCCCAACACTGTGAATTGAACCTCAGGATTCACACATGCCAGGCAAGTGCTCTATCACTGACCTGCATGGCAATACCTTGTTTTTTGCTTTTTTTTTTCAATTCTTGAGACAGGATCTCACTATGTAGCCCAGGCCATCCTTGAACTTGCCCTCCCTGAGCCTCTGAGCACAAAGACTACAGGATTGGACACCGTCCTGGCTTGTTTTCTGTCAAGGTAGCTGTCTTGATTACCTTCCTCTTTCTTGTGACTGAAGGTTTGACAACTCAAGGGAAAATGGGTTTGTTCTGGCTCCTAGGTGGAGGTTACAGTCGATCATGGCAGGGACGCCATGGCAACAGGAGCATGAAACAGCTGGTCACATTGCACCCACAGTCAGGGAGCAGAGGGAGAGAAGGCGGGGGTGGGGTGGGGGGGGACAATGAAGCTCTGCTTCACTCTCCTCCGTATTCAGAGCGTTGCCACCCACTCTTGCTGCCCACATTTCGAGTGGGTTTTCTCACCTCAATGAATCTAGTCTAGAAACTTCCTTTGGCCACGCCCAGAGGTCTGTCTCCTGGAGGATTCTAGGGCCTCTCCAGCTGACAGTCAGTAATAACCATTGCAGTACGTTTGGAAAACTCAGGGAAGGTCTTGTGTGAATTTCCTCCTAATCTAGATCCTAGAGCCTTTATGTATTGTTACTGGTATCCTGTCCAGAAAATAATGCCGTGCTTGGGAAACTAGTATTTGGGGTTGCAGTTTGGAAATCACGGTAGAACACAGTCTTACCTCCATGTGCATTTCAAGCTCCCATTTGTTGGGCTCCTGGTTGCTGGGGAAGGGAGAGGAGGGAGGGAAGGGATGGAAGAAAGGAGAGGGGGAGGAGCACCTCTGGCTGCACCTGTGTGCCTTCAGCCTTCACTCTGTCTTGGATTCTCGTGACCGAGAACCGGGTTATGTGGGGGAAGTGCAGAGCTTCAAGCTAAGTTTCTGAGAGGGTGAGAAAGGGGAACCGGTTTGGCCAACTCGAAATCAAACTTTCCCTTCAGTCAAGGGCAAGGGATAGAGAAAAAGATCATCACTTAACCGCAAGGATGCTTCCTCCCTCCCACTTCTGAGCCTCTGCCAAAACTGTGGCTTCAAGGCAGGGTAGAGTGCTGGCCACACAGAGGGAAAGTCCCAGAATCGTATAAGCTCGGTGCTGCCGCACACAGTGGTCCTAGCACACCCCTCTAGAAAGACAGGCTGGCCTTCGAATTGCAATGGGAAAAGTCAAGCAAAGATGTTGGTTCAGACAAAATGCAAGGACCAATGCCCTCTACTCTGACCTGCATTTACACTCACCATACCCCCCCCCCGCATTCACACACTCATGCGTGTACACACAGATACACATATGTGAACACACATGCACATAGACACGCACACTCACTCACACATACAGATGTGCACACACGCAGACATACACAGAGAGAGCGAGAACATATATCCTCCTGCTACTTCATATTGAAGATGCCATGGCCACACACGTGCACTGAGAACAAGGCAGATGGGAAGGCTGGCTCCTCTTTGCCAGAAACTCCTTGAATTACTTCTTCTCTCCCTGGCTCCAGCCTCTAAGTACAACGGTGTGTCTGAATTTGGACTCATGTGAGGGAGAGAGCTGGAAAAGGCTTCTCTTTAGCTGGAGTCAGAGATGTAAACCCAAACTGGTCCCAAGCTTGGAGCGTGTGATGGATGGAGCAACACCTCAACGGGCCTCTGCCCTACAGCACCCTGGGAAAAACATCCAAGCTCTTGTCTGAAGTTTTCCGTGTTAATCACGAGCTCTGTCTGTTTCATCAAAATTTATTAAAGCTCTAAGCATCTTAAAAAGCATGAACTATGATTTATAGGTTCATTATGCAAAGTAGTCATCTGTAGAAGAAATGCAGAATACCATTTTCAAAATGAAGACTTGGGGGTCAATGGCAAAGCCTCTAAATCCTGGAGGCACGGCTGTTTCTGAGCAGATGGTAGCAAAGACTGGCGCTTGCTCTCGAATCATCCCGTGTATTTTGGAGTGTGTGTGGCAGGGACTCTCAGCTGAGAGGAAATGAGAAGCCAAAGCAGGCAACAGACAAGGGAGCAGCGGGGCTTGACTTCTTCAACATATCCACAGCTTCTAAGATTCCTTAGGCCCCGGTATAGTGACCTGATCTGGTGTATGCTTTATTTAAATGTGTGTGTATGTATGTGCATGTATGTGTATCTACACGTGAGTACACGTGCGTGTGGAGGCTGGAGGACAAACTCAAGTGTCATTCTCCAGAAAACATCCACCTGTTTGTGAAATAGGACCCCTCACTAGCCTGGAGCTCACCAACCAGCTAAGCTCCAAGGCCAGTGGGCTCTGGGTCCACTTGCCTCTCCCCAGTGAGCCCTGGGGTCTGCTTCCCTCCACCCAGTGAGCCCTGGAATCCGCTTCCCTCCACCCAGTGAGCCCTGGGGTCTGCTTCCCTCCACCCAGTGAGCCCTGGAGTCCGCTTCCCTCCACCCAGTGAGCCCTGGAATCCGCTTCCCTCCACCCAGTGAGCCCTGGGGTCTACTTCCCTCCACCCAGTGAGCCCTGGGGTCTGCTTCCCTCCACCCAGTGAGCCCTGGAATCCGCTTCCCTCCACCCAGTGAGCCCTGGGGTCTGCTTGCCTCTCCCCAGTGAGCCCTGGGGTCCGCTTTCCTCCACCCAGTGAGCCCTGGGGTCCGCTTGCCTCTCCCCAGTGAGCCCTGGGGTCTGCTTGCTTTTCCCCAGTGAGCCCTGGGGTCTGTTTGCCTCTCTCCAGTGAGCCCTGTGGGTCTTTCCTCCAGCTTCCCAGGAATGGACAGAACCTAGGTTCCAAGGACAGAACTTAGGTCCTTTTCTTGCAAGGCAAGCCCTTGACTGTTAGTGCCACCTCTCCAGCCCCTGTCTTGGAACTGGAAGCAGAGAAAATATAAGTGGTGGGATGCTGGGTACCTTCCAAGGCAGCAATGACTGATCAGATACAACACGGTCATTAGAAAATAGCAGTCCATCACGATTTCAGGCTTTGGAACATCTGGGAAGGTGGAAGTTCTATCTTTGACCTGGGGCAAGCTGCAGATGGAGTCGTTCAGAGAGGGGACGCTTCAATTAAGTTTTTAGTGACCTTAGAATAAGGAAGCTGTTAGCCCAAAATTGAGATGATTATTACAATAATTATAATTATGAGTATACCAAAATAAACAGGTGGACAGAGGCTGAGGCCTGGGCCCGGGGGAGTGTGGAAAAGAAGAGCGGCTCAGTGACAAAGAAAGCTAGGTCACGGTTAGCTAAGAAGAAAGCAAGGCTTTTGAAGGCCTCCCAGGGCCTTGAGAGGGGCAGCTTCCCCAGAGGGGAAGTGAGGACCTCGGGAAAATGCTAGGGCAGGCAAGTCAAGCCATTGCCTTCAGTGGAAGTTGTGGGTATTTGTAATGAAATCAGTTCCCCCAGACTTGTGGAAGTGAAAACCAGGCAAGTGGGTTTGCGGGATGACTTTGCTTTCTGGGAATTCTGACGTAAAAGGTGTGAAGAAATGAGCTGGTAAACCGCTAGAGGAGAACCAGGAGGAGGGTTTTAATAAAACAGTGGAAAGGCGCGCGCTGCTGTGGGCAGTCTTAAAGGAGGGGGGATGATGACGGAGCAAAGATGGGGAGACTCTTGGAGCACGGCGCAGAGTGGGCTCCTTCTATAGCCACTGTTCTATGCCTTGGCATTTTCACTTCCTAACCCAAGGTGGTTGGTATTTGGTCAACACCATCAACATTCTTCCTGTGAACAGTGGCCTAGTACTCCACTGGGGGGAGGGGTGCCATAGTTGAAATGACCCCGAATGACAGCCAGCTGAGTTTCCCGCACCGTCTGCCACCATATGAAACTTTGCTCTGAATGAATTTGTGCCGTTCGTGCTTCCTCGCCTACGCATCAGCCATGTTCTTCGTTGACTTCCAATAGGAGCACGCCGCAGCTGAGATCATCCTGCAGCGGGGTGTTAACAAGGCAGACATCTTGAAAGAGGAATGAAAAGCCACGCAGTAACGTTTCCTTCTGGGTTTTGTCCACAGTACTGTGCACTGGTCTCCAGGAGGCCTTCCCCAGATATTTCTATTAAGAACCTTGCTAGATATCTCCCTTCCTCCATGTTCCAGAGGGTTCTATGTCCTCCCCTCCCCACTTATATTTCAAAGTGGCAGATTGTTGTGTTGGCATCTTTTGGGAGCTGTGGAGTCATGTCCTTGGTACCTGTCTGTGTTTTGTGGTTCCTGTTCTGATCTGGTGGTTGTTGTTGGCTTTTTTTTTTCTAGAACTTTGGAAACACCAAGTCATGAAAGAAAACTTTTCAGTCGTGAGACCCCAGATTGTGGAGAAATTTGTACAGAGACTGATGGAGGGTTCCCAAGACGATGGGCCCGAGGTATGCACTCAAAATGAACTGCTCTGCTCCCCTTTGAACAGAAACCCACATATACCCTGGTGCTCCCCACTCTCCCATAGGATATGATTACTGAGGCTGAATCCCAAACTATCACCGCTCACTCCCATTTTAGTATGAAAAAGTCCAATGTTTGTCCATTTATGGAGTAATCAGAAAATGATCATTGGCTAACAAAAAAATTGGTCAAATGTTTAAAAGACAAACTTGGAACTTTTGAATGAGTTGGTTTTTTTTAAGCAGTTTCCTGTTGTTGATTTGCTAGTATATAAAAAAAAAAGAGGAAGACCAAAAAGACCCATAATACACCTAACTAGGAAACATTTTTAAAGTCTACAGTTTGGGGAAAAGGCCTCCACCACCAAAAGGCAACATTTCCTCTCCAGTGGAAGTGGCACCAATAATTTTATGTTTGTATCCTTCCAGAAAAGCTATCTGGACTCATATAGCACCCTATATGAGTAACGTTTAACAGTATTTGCCCTTGCCCCAAAGTGTTTGCTGCAATCAAAAGAATCCATTGAAAAGGTGAGATAAGACAGCAAACGCAAGTATTTGAACACCCATTTCAGGATCATTACTAAGTGCTTAACATAAAATCACCTCCACCCAACCATAAAAAAAAAATCTGTGCTGTTTGGCATGGTGGTGCACACCCATAATCCTAGCACTCAGGAGGCTGAGGCACTTCGATGAAAAGTTCCAGACCAGGGGCCTGCAAGACGGGTCAGTGTGTAAAGGAGCTTGAAGTCAAACCTGGACTCCTGAGCTCCATCTAAGGGACCCACATGGTAGAAGTGGGGAACAAACTCATGAAAGTCGCCACATCTGACCCATACACAAATGCTATGGCATGGCATGCACGTATGCATGTGTGCACGTATGCGTGTGTGCACGTATGCGTGTGTGCACGTATGCGTGTGTGCACGTATGCGTATGTGCACGTATGCGTGTGTGCACGTATGCATGTGTGCACGTATGCGTGTGTGCACTATGCATGTGTGCACGTATGCGTGTGTGCACGTATGCATGTGTGCACGTATGCATGTATGCACGTATGCATGTATGCACGTATGCGCGTACGCACACATATCATACACACATGCACACATAAATAATAGAGGGGGGAAAGAGTTCTAGGTCAGGGGGGTTAGGAATATTTCTCTGTATAAGCTCCCTGTTGGCGCAAAAATTCTCAATCAAGCCAAATCAAAACAAGCCGAATTAAGAAATGTCCAGCTTTAATGGGAGATCTGTGCTCTCTGGTGGCCCCGAGGGGGAAACCGGGAAGCCGTGGGAACGCGACCTTCAGGGGGAAGAAAGGGAGACCACATGTTCCTCTTTTGGGGGAATCACTTAAATATATATGCCACCATCTCCCACTAAGGATAACGTCTTGTAGGAAAGAAATGTATTCTTCAAAACCAGGGTGAATCCCTATCAGGTACATCCACAACTTGGGAAATGCTTAGAGAGGTTGGGGATGCTGTCCCTCTCGTGCCCCTGCCTGGTGGGCCATCAGCCTCTTCTGCTCACTCACAGGAACCAAGAGCTTACTCCAGCCCAGCTGCCCCCACCCCAGGCAGCTTGGATCTGGTCAACTGTTACTAAGCAATGTTTGGCCTTCCCTGTACACCTTCACCATAGATCCTCTGTCCCTGGACACCTACCTACAGATCAAGCCTGGGATACTGACTGTGAGCCTCAGATATCCCAGGCCCATTAGGGCCATCGATATGGTGGGTGGAGTCTCTGCCTGGCTCAGCAAGGGGCTTACTCGGGATAACAAGTCAAAGGGGGTGCACGTCAGTTGGATCCCTTTCCTCAGATCCTGTGGTTCCACACCGGAGCATGCAGACAGGGAAGCAGAGCTTTCCCGAACACCTTCGCTGGTTTCTTCCATGCACGATGGACTGGGCAGGCGGCGGGGGGGAGGGTGCTCAGCCTACCAGCCCTCCCCTATATAAGCCACCCCCATTGCTTTCCACCGCTCAGTAGATACACGCTTGCCAGTGTGGCCAGTCTCCTTTAAATTCTCTGTTGTCTGGTCAGCTCGCAGTGACCTTGGCCTTGAGGTTTCTCTTGGACTACTGCCTGGAAGTGTGCTGGGCTGGGCAGCCACATCACTCTGGCACAGTGAGCTGTCCCCTGCAGCCACAGGGTGCACTCAGACACTGAGTTCCTGCCCCGTCATACGGCTTGTTCTCGGTCGGTTTGGTCCACCCTTGAGATTTTTACAGGTCTGTATTCCCAGCATCTGGTTACTCTTTCAGCCTGCTCTGAGCACCCTCTTTGAGCCATTAGTAGCAGTGAAGACAGGACAGTCCCAAAGGCCCCAAGCTCCCACACACTCGACCTCCCAGGCTGTGCAGCTGTGTCAGACTCGATCATCCATGGGCCAGGGGCATGCGCAGTTATCCAGCCATCCAGCCAGCCAGCCGTGTCCTCCCAGTCCCCTTCCCAGGCATCCTGCTGGAAACCAGGGATCCTGTCTGCTCTAGTTCCTGAGAAAATCAGGTCAATCTGGCAGGTTTCTTTTTCTGAAGTCATGTTGGTGTCTAGTCTCTTTCCAGTTTCTAGAAAACCAGCCTCCATCCATCACTGGTTCTAGTATTTTCCCCCTCTGAGGCAGAGCTGGGGTTTATTAAAAAGAGAATATTTAAATTTTTTAGTGCAGTTATTTATTTTTGAGAAGAGGACACATGGTGGCCATAGGAAGGTTTCCCGACAGAGGTGTTGTTAGGGTCAAATCTTGAGGCACAAGGAGGAGCTGGCAAAATGAAGACAGGCAGGGGACAGACAGCACGGGGGACACGCTGGATAGGGTTAGATGTGGAATGGCCCTGTGTGCAACCCTTGGGAGTGAGTCCCAGTAGGAACACACCGGCAGAAGTGGTGTTGTAGACACCTCCAGAACACTTTTGTGCCTGACACGAACCAAATTGTTTGTGTTGGGTGTGGTGGCACACTCCTATAAAGCCACTGGAAACAGAAGAAGCCCTGGCACCCACCAGGCCTCACCCAAGACTGGCTCTCTTGAAGAATCAGCACACGGGGCGACCTACTGTTCTTCTAGGCACAGTCAGTCTTAAACGCTGTTTAAACACTGCAGTGGAGCCCGTCCAGAGGAGGGTGGTGGTTTCTACTGGAAAAATCTGGGCCAAAGCGGGGAAGCAGGAGGGTGAAACCTGTTCCAGCTGCCTCTACAGGAGTAGGGACCTGAAAGGTAGGGGTGCATCTGAGGGTTCCCGGGAGGGCCAGCAGAAGCATCTGCTGTTCAAGAGGCTTCCTATCCTCTTCCCAGAAGGCTGAGTGCAGTGCGCAGGACCAAAGTTTACCTAAAACCTTTCCTCCTCACCTGCCAACCACAGCACCCACTGTGGGGACACACCACAGACATGCTCTGCCTCCCAGCTGGCTCATCCCCCCCCCCCCCCCCCCCCCCCCCCGCTTTCAGATCATTCTCAAGACTCTGCCTGAGCTGAGCTGGAGTGGATCCTTCTATCCAACTTGACCCCACCCCCGCCACGTCCCGTGGAGCCTCCTGGGAGAAGGAAGTAGCAAGACCTCTTTAGCTAAGTCTTGGGAGGTGCTTATGTGTAGAGTTCTGACAACTCTCACCTCCGGGTGCCATCCAAACTCACCAGGGGCCCCTTGCTCCTGCTGTGGGAAGCCTGCTGCCTAGGAAGCCCGTGGCAGAGGGCCATGGCAGTCACGTTCTGCCAGCCGTATCATCAGGGCCGGCGGTGGCAGGCAGTTAATCTGAGAGGCCACTGCCCTGCGAGAGAGCTGGTGGAGGCCTTGTTGGCTTGTGCTCACTCCAGGCAGGATTCCCAGGCCTGTAAGGGATGAGTCACTGGGGCTGGCCTCCAGTGTGGCCTGAGGTGAGGTCAGTGGCCACACCCTCACTGCCCTCTCAGCCTTGACTTCTCGTGGCTTCAGGTTTTCATCAAAGCCAAACCAGGAAGTTCCCTTTGCCATTAGTAAACCCTTTCCCCACAAAAACATTGGGGTTCTGATACCTTGCCATGGTGCCAACAGCTTCATGGAGCACACTGCCCAGAAGTGCAGAGGAGAGAAGGGGCAGGGTGGCCCGCCTTGTCCATCCACTGAAGGGGCCCTCTAAGTGGGGCCCTGGAGAATGAGTCCCCAGCTGCAGCTGGTTCCTCCCACACCAACAGAAGTTGTCCTCAGATTCCATGGACCAGTCTTCATAGGATCCTGCCAGGCTGATACAACTGCTGACTTTTTGAAAACATAACTTTTAGGATGTATGCTTTATGTAAAAACTATTTTAATTACACGTACAAATTGTGATTATTATATTATATTAGAAAATAGAAATACAGCTGGCAGGTGGTAGCACACCCCTTTAATCCCAGCACTCAGGCAGGAGACAGGAGGCAGAGGCAGGAGGATCTCTATGAGTTCAAGGCCAGCCTGGCCTACAAAGTGAGTTCTAGAACAGCCAAGGCTACACAGAGAAACTCTGTCTCGAAAAAACAAACAAAAATTCAACAACAACCACCAAAAAACAAAAAGACGGAAGAAATAAATAAATAAATAAATAAATAAATAAATAAATAAATATGGGCTGGACAGCTGGCTTAGCACAGTGGTTCTTGACTTTCCTACCGCTGCAACACTTTAATGCAGTTCCCCATGTGGCGGTGACTCCCAACCAGAAAGTTATTCTCATTGCTGCATCAAAGCCGTAATCTTGCTACTGCTGCGAATCATAATATGAAGTGAAGTGAAACATGCCCCGGCAATGCTGCAACACACATGGGCAGCCCGTTTATATTGGCTTTTCACCTCTGAGTTGATGAGGATCACTGACCAGGTCTCTTCCTCAAAGAACCTTGGTTCCACCAAGAGACAAACTCAGATCGCCGGATTCTGAATCCAGAGTGTTAACTATTACACCATGGGAGCTGGCGCACAGATCATAATTATCTGTATTTTCCGATGGTCTTAGGAAACCCCTGTGAAAGGATCATTGGACACCCCCAAAGGGGTCAAAACCTACAGGTTAAGAACCACTGATCTAGACTTACCTGGGTCTCCTTCCTCAGCTGTGTTCCTAGAGTGGGAACAGACGGCACTCGGATGTGAATGCCGTGGTGTGGCACAGACCGAGAGGCACCTGGGGGTCATAGTGTGAGCTCTGCCTGGGGAGCAGCTCTCCCTGTGCCTCCACACTTCATCACAGAGCGCAGAGTACTTTCTGGACGCACATCCAAAGCCGGCCATGTAGCTTATCCTCTTTGAAAGTAGAACTAGATTTTGCATTCTCGTGGTTTCTTACTTTGATTTCTAATCTTTAATGTTTGAGACACTTGACAGGCCAGCCTTCGTTTCTTCCCTTGTTCCCGGCTCTGCCAATGTTCAGAGTAGAGCTGAGAGGGGAGGGGGTTGTAGGACCGGAGTCAATCAATGTTTCTTCCCTTGTTCCTGGCTTTGCCAATGTTCAGAGCAGAGCTGAGGGGGGGTTCGTAGGATTGGAGTCAACCAATGTTTTGGTGTTGAGGGGAAATGAAAATGTGTCCACGGGCCAGAGCCAGCACGTGCCCCGAGCCCAGGTGGCTGTCTGTGGCTTCCAGAAGCCGCTAAGAGAGACATCATTGCCTTTTCAGATCACCTTCAAGAGGGACCACCTTGAAGCCTGCCTCCTCTCCCTGGGTTCTGATGTCATGGCAAGAGAACGCAGCAACTTTGAGACCTACTCCATGTGCTACGAGCATGTACTGCAACATGCTAGGGAGAAGCTGAGCCAGAGGGAGCAGGTAGGGACCCAAGGGAGAAGCTGAGCCAGAGGGAGCAGGTAGGGACCCAAGGGAGAAGCTGAGCCAGAGGGAGCAGGTAGGGACCCAAGGGAGAAGCTGAGCCAGAGGGAGCAGGTAGGGACCTAAGGAAGAAGCTGAGCCAGAGAGAGCAGGTAGGGGCCCAAAGGAGAAGCTGAGCCAGAGGGAGCAGGTGGGTTCCTAAGGGAGAAGCTGAGCCAGAAGGAGCAAGTGGGTGCCCAAGAAAGTGAGAACAATGAAGGAGAAAGGGTGTGTGCATGGAGGTGTGTGCACGGAGTCACCAGGCCCAGAAAATCTGAACAGGTGAAGAGAGCTGTTTTTATGCCAAATATAGGGGGGAAACAGTGCCCTCCACATTTTCCCCCATTGGTTTCTTTTTTCAGACCCTGGCATTCTCAGTTGCTAAGTTCCTAACAGCAACTGGGTTATAGGCTGTAGAGGTTACCATGGATACAAGGCATGACCAATAAATGGGTTGAGCCTTTGAGAAGGATGTGTAACTGCTCCCCCTCCCCCAGAAAACACCAATCTTCTTGGGTTATTCCTGGTCTATCAGAGAATCATGCATATATTTGTATATACTCTGTCTTCATCAGTCAGTATCAGTGGTGAGACCTTGTCTTAGTGAGGGTTCTATTGCTGTGGAGAGACACCATGACCACAGCAAGGCTTATCAAGGAAATCATTTAAATGGGATGGTTACATTTTGAGAAGTCTAGTTCATTCTCATCATGGCGGGACATGGTGGCAGACAGACATACATGGCGCTGGAGAAGGATCTGAGAGTCCTCCATCTTGACCCCAAAGTAACAGGAAGTGCTCTAAGTGTTACACTGAATGAAGCTAGAGCAAAGGAGACCACAAAGCCCGCCCCCACAGTGACACACTTACCCCAACAAGGCCAGACTTCCAAATAGTGTCTCTCTCTATGAACTCAAGAGGGCCAATTACACCACGAGACTAGGTCCCAGTACCCATGGGGTCTCAGAGTCACACCGCCATAGAGTATATACTGTTTTGAAATAGGTTGTATCTGAGGAGTCATTTAGTCTTATTTTATACACAGGGGAAAAATGAGAAATAGTGTCCAAAAAATCGAATGACACATTAAAATATCAAACAGTGAGTCTTGGACTTGCCCACACTTGATGGCTTCCCCTAGTTGACTCTGCATCACTGTAGAAGCCTGGAAGTTATGTTGCAGGTTTTCTTTTTCTTTTCTTTTTTTTTTTAAATCTGTGTGTGCACTTGTCCACATGCTCATGTGCATGTCATCTCTCAGAAACTCCCCATCTTATCTTCTGAGACCTCTTCTCTTACTGGAACCTGGAGCTTGCCAGTTCAGCTTGGCTCTCTGGCCAGCAAGCTTCAGGTATCCACCTGTCTCTGCCTTCCCAGAGCTGGGATTACAAGCATGTTCCACCACACCTGGCTTGCATGTTATCTTTTGATGTTCTGTTAAGAACCCCCAAAGTTTAAGTGCCCATAGTGGTGCAACCTTGTAACCCCCAGAACTTGGAAAGTAAAGGCAGGAAAAGCAGAAGGTGAGGGTCACCCTCAGTCATATATGAAGTTCAACGCCAGTCTTGTATACATGAAGGACGGAGGGAAGGGAGGGAAGGAGGAAGAGAAGAAAGGAGGAAAGAAGGAAAAGAGGAAGGGGGAAGAGAGAAATCACAAAGTCTAACACGGTACCAAGCACAGCCCAAACTACTGGCAGGGCCAGGGGCCAGAGGATCTTAGAATGGGGCTAAAGACACCCACAGGAAGGGGTTTCATGTGCACTGCCGTGCATGTGTGCTGAACTGAGCCCTGCCTTCTCCTCCTCAGGAAGTAGACTTGCTTCAAAGAAGTCAAGTTCCTCCTGAAGACTGTGCTAGTCAGGTAAGTCAGTTGCATACTCTTAGTCTGCCAGAAGTTAGTGTTGCCTGCAGCAGTCCCGGCCAAAGGGGCAATGCTGGCGCACTCCAGACTAGAAGTACATTTTGTGCTATGGGCATTTTCCCCCTAGAGATAGATTTCTTAAATTGTCTTTGTTGTGTATTGTTTGGAGAGGGCGGTATTTAACAGAACTGTGTGCGCATGCGTCTCCCTTTCTGTTTTTAAATGCCAGTTAGATTGCGTTTTAACAACGAAACGGCATTTGGTTGAGGAGTCAAGGGAAGGCCAGTTTGGAGATGAAAGCCAAGACAGATGAAGGGTTTATCAGAAGTACTGTGTGTAAATCCCAGCTCTTTGGGGCCTGTCCTTTCATTAGATTAAGAATGTTCTATGCAGGGTGAGCGCCTTTCACCTCAGCACTCAGGAGGCAGAGGGCACGTGAATGTTAGATGTGTCTGATGTCACTCAGGCCTGTCGCATCAGCCCGAGGCTCTGCCCTCCACACAGTGGGTCGACCGTGCTAGTCTACACGGAGCTGTTCTGCAACTTGCAATTTCCCCATTGCTGCTGTGCTGTCCACTTTATTTCCGATACTAGGTTGCAGAGCTCAGCCATGACTTGATCATGGAAGTCACTGCTCTGAGAGCCCAGCTCACGGATCTAGAAGAGGAGACTCTGGATCTTAAAAACCAGATTAGAAAAGAAGTCCAGGAGGAGTACAGAGAATTAGTGCAAGCTTTGTTTATGACCTGCTTACACATAAAGGTAAGTGTCTCACGTCTGAGATCCGGGAAGCCCCGTGGCTGCGTACCAAGGGACCAATGACAGAATGGCCTTTGAGGTACCAAGAAATTCTTGAGCCCCCAAAACTTCAAGTGAGGAGGTTTTGTTTGGTTGGGGGTTGGTTTGGTTGAAACATGGTCTTGCTCGGTAGTCCTGACTGGCCTGGAGCTTGCTGTGTAGTCCACGCCGAACTCAAAGTCAAAACATTCCCCTGCTTGAGCCTCCCTTGTGCTGGGAGGATAGAGGTGCCCCCCTGCAACTAGCCAAATAGAAATTTTTGCTGAAGAGAGACTTAGCAGTGAGTGGTTATTATTTTATTTTGCTTTGCTTTCGTGTGTGTGTGTGTGTGTGTGTGTGTGTGTGTGTGTGTGTGTGTGTGTGTGTGTGTGTGCATATGCCACAATACACAGGTGGAAGTCAGAGAGAAACTTGCGGACATCAGTTCTTTCCTTCCCTCTGTGGGTTCCAGGGATCAAACTCAGGCCGTCAGGCATGAGAGCAGGCACCTCCACCCCCTGAGTCATGTCAGCGGTCTGAGTTGTCATGATTCTTGCAGGATAGACACCGAGCCTAGAATAACTGAGTGGTTTGGTCCACAGCTGAGATCTAGCGGCTGTTGGAAAGAGGAGGTATCTGCTTCAACTTCCTTCTGACGTCTGTCACTGTTATTTCAGTCGAGGAGACAACCAAGCGGGTGAGCAAAGGCCCTCAGAGCCCTGCTTGAGCAGAGGGACCTGAGAGCTTGCCGGGCAAGTCTGGAGTCTGAACTAGTTTCCACAGATCTGAATCGCCATCCATATGCCCTTCTGCCTTTCTCCCGTATTTAGAATCCGGGAGCTACCATCCTGTCCACCAAGGGGCCACCCAGAGAGGAATGATGGGACTCCCTTGTAAATTCACTGTGGAAGCTAGCCGCTGTTTAAAACTGAGAATCAGGGAAATGGATGTCCTGTGCCTAAAATGACTTATCAGGTCACCCTGCCCTATGGAGCTCAGTGCGTGCCCACAGTGTCCCAGTCTCTAGCTCTCTTCCCCAGCCCTCTTCTGCAGCACTGGGTAGTCTCTAGAGCCAGCCCCACTTGGTCCCTTACCTTCCACTCCTCCCTGGGGGTTCCAAGATAGACCCTACAGTTGGTTTATTAGCAGGAGACCCAGCGATGCTCTCTCTGCCTTTGTCCTCCAGGGAATATCAGAGATTCTGTTTACTTGCAAAATACAAATGCTTGCAAATACTCAAAGATCAAATTCAAAATGGCCTAGTGCTGCAAGAGGAGGCTATGGAAGTGAGCCTTTCCCGAGAAATCCTGCAGGCATGAAAAGAGAAAAATTGGACTCTCGGCTTCTCCCAGACGGCGGGAGTTTTACCAAATCCCCAGAAGTAGGGAATCCCTGTCCAACTCTTTGGCCCCAAGGCAATGACATTGTTCCCACTGGTAACCAGCAGTCAGGCTTCCTGACATAGTCTCTAATGGGCACTCTCCTGCCTTCCTCGCCCAGGAAGTGGTTCAGATATTAAAAAAATTAGAATGAAAGTGCCCATATGTCTACTTCTCAGCCCTGGGACTTGTCTGCTCAGGCTGCCACAATAAAATGCCCTAGATTGGGTAGCTAAAGCACAGGTGTTTGTTCTCTCACAGTTCTGGAAGCCAGGAGTCAGAGACCAGGGTAAGCAGGCAGACTGATGCCTTCCTAGTAGAGAAAGAAGCCACCTTCCCCCTGTAGAGAGGAAGAAAAAGAGAAACCTCTGCTCTAACAGGGCACAGTCTCCCTGGGATAGGGACCCACCCCATGTCCTAATCTGAACCCCAGAAAGGTCTTCCATCGCCAGACGTTGGAGGTTGAATAGATGAATTTGGGAAGAGTGGCGATTCAGTTCACAGCACTGCGCCCGCAGTTAGGCTTACATAAGCATTCCGTGTCATTGTCAGCCATCAGCCACGGCCACTCAGAACAGCACATCTCATACCCGGTGTCCACTGGAGCCTAAGGGGGCGGCCAGCCCGTCTTCTTCCGTCACTTATCTGTATTTAATCAAATTCCTCAGTCGTGGCCATCCACTGTGAGAGACTCATTAGATTCTGCTCTGAGCCAACCTGGGAGCCCAAACTCCACCTTTCCTGACTAACCTGATGCAGCCAATAGATTGTCTCTCTGTCGCCTCCCCTGGCTCTACTCACCATCCTTCTGGCTCAACGTGCCTTGGTGTTGACAAGCAAAGCATGTCCTAGGTGGCCAAAAGATGAAGCCCTGCAGATTAAAGCCAACCATTCAGGGCCCCTCCTGTGCCTGCCTTGTAACTGTCGCGATGGAGGGCATTTTAATCCTGCCCTTCACACCGCACAAGCCCGCTGGACTCCCTTGACCTGAGTCTGCAATTTCAGGAGGCACTGGATGAGAATCAGTTTAATTTGATCCAGAGAGTGTGTGAGCTCATCTGTGAAGTGAGAGCCGAAGGGACTGCCAACGTGAAGCAGCTCAAGAAAACCTGGGGCTCTGCCAGACCCGACGAAGGAACAAAAGAGAACACAGGCAAAGTGCGCGTGATCTCATACCGCAGTTCTTTCCAAAGCCTGGCCCACCATTGACCCGCTTAGCATTCCAGAGGGGTCTCCCAGCAGCACTGTGGCGGACCTTTTAAAGGGCGCTGGGGCGGGCTGGGCTACACAGGGTCACATCTCCTTGCGGAAGGCATGTTTCTGGTGTTAGTATCCGTTTTCTGGCGTTAGGGGCCATGCCCTTCTGGGAAAAAGGACTGAGAGTGGTTTTTTTCTAAAAGTAAGCCTTCCTGGCAGGAGCAGCTGCGCCCCTCGGAGCAGGACGACAGGGGCACCCTGGCTGCTGTAGTGTGCAAAGTGCGGAGCCTGGGCCGCTGGCGTCTGGCTGCGCAGCAGGCTCGTCTCAGAGGTCAGCTGAGCAGGGCAGAGAAGGTGAGTGCTGAAGAGAGGCCCTCTCTCACTCCCCACCCCCTCACTCCGCCCATACCCGTGTGTGACACTTCTGGCCAGGCTGAGTGCAGCTGCCGCGCTGGTGGCAGGTGACAGGCCCAGCTATGCTAAAGACTCTGGCAACTGGCAATTGATCATTCCCCGCCCCCACCCGGAGAATAGGCAGACTTAGAGCCTTGGGATAAATAGAAAACAGCAAGGCAGAACCAGTCATCGGCAATGAAAGGATGGTGCCTAAGAAGGAGGAGAGATGGCAGGGAGTGTTTGTTAAGGGCTTAAGGCTGATGGCTTTGGTTTTACCTGTGATGGTCTGGGGAAAATCTGCTTTAAACACATCCAAAGCAAAGCACACATCGGGGATGGTCTGGAAAGTTGCACTTTCTCGAGATCTGGATTTACTCGAATCTGTGGCGCTTTCCATAACTAAGATCACATAAGCAATGGCCAGTCCGAGCTCCGCTCTAGGGGAGGCGGTAAAGAAGGGCCTGCTGTGAGACGGTAGCTGAGGCTTGAGACTAAAACCATAGAAAAGATGCTCGCTCCCTGTCTGGCTGTGTTTGCAGGAATCTATTAACAGCCAAAGAGAATGTGTGAGAATCAAGCTCATGGCAGAGCAAGAAGTGGGGTTACTACATCAACAGCTACGGGCTGCCAGGCAGGCCCTGGCCAAAGCTCAGACTGACAACAGGAAGCTGTGGAGGCAGCAGGATACCCAGGTATTTAGAGCCCCTGAGTGTGGCCATGAGATGGGACACTGTGGCCACTGGTAGCAGTTACAAGAGTCACCTAGTGTCTAGAATGTCACTGATTTGAGAAACACTGGAGTTAGTTCTCAAAGACACTCAGGACAAACAGCTAACCCAGGTGCCTACTAACATACCAAGGCAGGAGCACCCAGCATCGCAAGTACTTGGTACAGAACCCTGGCTCCTCTCAGCATCTGATGTATACACACACACACACACACACACACACACACACACACACCCCTCCAGCCCCTGAGCTTTGCTTCCCTTCTCTTCCTCCTGCTTTTTTTCCCTTCCTTCCTTCCCTCCCTCCCTCCCTCTCTCCCTTCCTCCCTCCCTCCGTCCTTCCCTTCTTTCTTTCTTTCCTTTGTTTTCTTTTATTTTGCCTCTATAACTCAGTCATTTTGGCTACATGGTCTCTTGGTTCTTGGCTCTCCCATGGTCCACTCTCTTGTTCACTCTCTCCCCCTCCCGCTCCCTCTCTCCAGCCCTGGTCTGCTGGTTGCGTTCAACCTTGTTCAGGTGTTCAGCCTACGGCTTTCTCTCCCTGCTCCAGACTCTTCCGGATGCCTCTGGCTGTGCTCTCCCTGTAACTCCAATAAAAGCCTTCTCCTCAGCCTTACCTAGGAGGAGACATGTCCTCATTTTCACTCAGCTGGAAGGAAGACAAATTCCAATTTGGCTTTTTCTTCCTCTTCGCCCTGACTTTCGCTTTTTCTTTGCCTCGTGGAGGCAGAGTGACTTTCCAGCTCCCGCTCACTTCTATTCTCTTGCTTTAACTCTGTAGAGTCTGGCTTCCCCAGAGATATTTTGACAGTGAAGACAGAGCCCAAGTTAGAAGCACCCTCCCACACTGAAGCTTCAGTGACATGTCCTTGCCTGCTCAGAACTGAACCCAATCACTGCCGGCCCTCATGAGAAAGGCTTTATGGCAATGTGAATGTCGCTCGTGGTTCATATGAGTGTTTGGTGGGTAGGTAGTTAGCATGAATATAATATCATCATCTGATGCCCAGTACCCAGAAACTCAATGTCTTGACCTGGTAATGTTGTTGGGTGGGGGCATTAGCACATCCTGGCTTTCGTTAGAGTTCGTTGTGGGTTCTGTTCCCTATGACTGATGTCTCAGGGTTCATAGTAGAAGTGCCAGGTGAGCCTGGTGGTGGTGCGCGTGCCTTTAATCCCAGCACTTGGGAGGCAGAGGCAGGGGGATCTCTGTGAGCTCAAGGCTAGCTTGGTCTGCAGAGCGAGTTCCAGAACAAACAAATCCTGTCTCAAAACAAAACAAAACAAAAAGGTGCCGGGTGAGACAAGATCCTAGGGTTCTCTCTGCTTACCAGTCCAGCAACCCAGGACCAAATAGTCAGGCTCTTGTCCCCAAAGCCACAGACCAGTGCAGGCAGCCACGCTGAAAGAATGGCTGTTAGGGCTCCTAGCCTCAGCTACCTCTGTTGCCTCTGCTGATCCTTTTCTCTCTTGCTTTGGCCCTCCCTTGCTGCAGGCTCAACTGCTGAGGGAGTTGGAGCACAGAGTGACTCAAGACTCTGTCACGCGGCAGCAGCTGGAGATCCTAAGAACATCTGGCATGGAGAAGCTCCTAGAAGACGTGGAGCAAAAGGAGCAACAACTGCAGCTCCTGACAGAAGAGGCCCAGCGGGCTTCCAAAATGGGCCAGCTGCAGTGGAAGAAGATGGACAGAGACCTGCAGCAGGTGAGGGCTGCAGCAGGTGAGGGCTGCTGGGTGCACCCCGCCCCGGGGGGCCTATGGAGCCTGAGGAGCCTGAGGAGCCAGCTGGCTTTCTGCAATGTTTGTAGTCCAGGCCGCTCACAGCAGGCTCTCCTGCTCTGTCAACTCCAGGCACACCAGGAAATGGTTCTATATTTCCACCCCGGGGCAATTGCTTGAGCTTCACTGTTCCCGGCTCAGAATTCCAGTGCCCTTGTGATGCCCCCTGAAATACAGGTTTCCACGCAACTCTAACCTTTGAACCGGGGTCTTTTAGAAAACTTGCTCGAAAAGGACCAAGTATCTTAAAGCTGCAACAACAGGTTTTTACTCGCGTGTTTCTAGAAATGCAGAGATTAAATGTGAAAAGCAAAGGTGGCTGGCAGACATAATTTTTATAACTGCACCTCCCAGGGGAAATAGAGAGGGGTTATTATAATGCAGGTATGGATTAATTCAAGCCTCAGTAAGTAGACGAGAGAAGGTAATTGAATAAAACCTGACACAGACGGTGCTTCACAGATATCCGTGGGTGAATAAAGCCTTAATTCATTCACTCGCGATCATATGAGACAGAAAAGCAATTTGAAAATGAAATTGAACTATTATTGGTCCAGGGTTTCAATGGCTCCAGGAGAAGTTTGGTGAGGAGAATTAAGTTGAAGGGAGAGGATGCTAAACAAACTACCTTCGAGGGGATCGAGAGAGGGGATTGAGATGAACTGCTGCCCAGTCAAAGAAAATTAGAATGTCACACTTAGGACCTGGGCATGGTGGCTCATGTCTGTAATCCAGCACCAGAGGCACGGAGGCATGAGGACTGCCATGAATTTGAAGTCAGTCTAAGCTACCCAAAACGCCAACCACAAAATTTACCTTTTGAGCCTTGGTTCTGTCCAAGGATGGACAGTTCTATCGGGGCTGGTTCTCACTGACTCTTACAGAGGAGCTTGGCGATATGTATCTCATGGGCATGTTTTTAGGGCCTCTGCCGTCTAATAATCTTGAGAGGTCTGGGACTCCACGGAGTCTGCCCCAGGCAGGCATCAGGTAATAACCTTTTGGGTAACTCAGGAGGTTTTGTCAGCCCAGGAAGCTACTTTTCCTCCCAAAGTTAGAAAACACTGATCCAGGTACTAATCTCCTAATGACTATTAATTAAACTTCTGCTGCCCAGTCCTTTGCTCTGCCAATGGCTGACTATGAGGAGCGGTCTAGTGTCCACATCCTCCAAGCCTGCTCATCTAAAACTAGCCACCTGTATTATATTTTTCTATTGGTGTGATAAAATACTTGACACAGGCCACTTTAGGGGGAAAAGGCTTCTTCGGGCTCACAGTTTGAGGGGACACAGTCCATCATGGCAGAGAAGGCAAAGGTGGCAGAAGAGTAAGGATCCTGATGGATCTCCCATCAGGAAGCAGAGAGGGAGTGGATGAGGAATAGAATCAGACTATCAAACCCGACTCCAGTGACCCACTTTCTCTGCAGAGTCTCTACTTCCTTAAGGTTCCACAATCTAAACCACACTGGGAACTGAGTGTGTCAACACATAAGCGTATATGAAACAGTTCAGATTCAAACTATAATCCTACATTAATTATTATTTGATCATTATTTAATTATTATCATTGTTTCATGGCAGAGATTCTGAAGGCAATTAAAATAAATATTTTGAGTTTTCTCAATAAGCACATTTCCATCAAAACTGCTGGCTCTTTCTGAACTACCCCTCCCCCTCTCTGACAGCCCTTGTGTCCCTGGGCTTCTCCACCCCAAGTGGCAATTCTCAGCCAGCAAAAGGCCACCAGGAACTCCCCTGCCCCCACCCCGCCCATGGCCAGCAGTGGCTTCTTTGGCCTATCTTTAACCTCCACCTCCACGGGCGACTAATGACTGACTGACCAGACAACACCCTTTGCCTGTGCTGTGTCTGAACAGATCTGTTAGTGCCTAGGCTTTGGGATCCACCCCCAGCTATAACTGGCTGGGTGACTTTGGCCCTCTTCATGACTTTTCTGAGTTAGTTTCTGCATTGGTGCAAAAGAGAAAACAATATACTGACTTCATAGGTTGCGGGGGAGAACAAATGACTCAAATCCAGGAAAAGCACTGATAGCTAACTTTCCCTGGGGTTAGTGTTTATGATCATGATGGGACCATCAACACAAGACAAGCCTCAGAAACACATAGACAGACCTGGGCTCAACCCTCTCTTTGACTGAGTGATTTTGGCCAAGGCATTGTGTACAAGGAGGGGCCTTAGTAAGTCTGCCTCTTCCTTCTGCTAGTACCTCTCAGATTTCCCTGACTTGGCTAGGAAGCCCTCGTTATGCTTCTTCCAGCTCCTCTTCCACCCCTACTGGCTGCGACACCCCCACCCCACCCCCGCCGCAGCGTGCCTGGAGCACGAGGGCCTGACATACATGCCTAGCATTCATGGGACTATGGACCTGCTTTATGTGACAATACCCTGCTAACCGAAAGCTCTGAGGAGCTACTGAGATCTAAACTATATTTGGGGGGACCCCACACCAATCAACTCATGGCCACAGTTACTGGTATGGAGGGCTTTCTGTTTAGATTTAAAACCCACAGGACTGTATTTTAAAGCTTTTCCTAGAGGTAAGCTGGAGGTGTATGTCAGCTCATAAGAGTGCTGGCCTGGTGGGCATGAAGCCTTGAGTTTGACCCATAGCACCGCTTAGACTCATGGAACTGTGATCCATCACTTGGGAGGCAGAAGCAGAATCAGGAGTTTGAAGCCAGCCTAGGCTACATGAGATCCTGTCTCCAAAATCAAGACAGGCAGGCAGGCAGGCAGACACACACACAGGCACAGAGAGAAAGAGAGAGAGAGAGAATTACCATAAACTTGATGGTTGACAATAAACATTTATTTATCACACTTAAATCTGAAAATGAGATCCTAGCCAGATTGGATTCTTTCAGAAGTTGTAAAAAAGAAAAAAAAAAGTCTGTCCCATGTCCCCTCTAGTTTTGGGTGATAGTTGGTATTTCCCTGGCCTTCTTCCCTTTGGGAGGTCCAGCCCTCCAATTCCTGCTTGTTATGCAGTGACCTTGTTGTCAGAGTTAAAAGCAATTAGGGGCTAGATTTTAAAAGAGAAATACTTGTGATTTGTGCAGATGAGAAACACTTTGGATCCTCCCCTTGCCTGCCTAGGGATGCTAGGTCAGTGTGCAAGGGGAGAACTGGCCAGGGCAATGTTGCAGCTGCAGGGAGCAGATTTTTCCCAGACACGGACGCACAAATAGGTAAATAGATACAACAATGAGTAAATGTTAGTTTTTAGAGAAGCACAAAGTCGTAATTATAAAGTGATTATAAAGTAAGGATTCCACCGATGGCTTCTGGTCCTCTTTATTTAATTCAGTTTACTTTAGCTGTTCCTTCCCAGGAACACAAACTCAGGCCTGTGTTTAGCCTATGCAGGACCCTGAAGACTGACTGCTTCTCATGGGGTAGCCTTGAACCCATAATCTCCCTCATGGGGTAGCCTTGGACCCACATTCTCCCTCAAAAGTCACCTGGGAGCCAAGGGAACTCAAGAAAGAACCACAAAGGATCCCGCTTCCCACCCTCTCGCCTCAGATGAGAAGCCAGCTTGCCCAGGAGCGTAGTATGAAGCTGGATGCCTTCCAACGAGTGCGGGAGCTACAGAGTCAGCTTCATGACATGGAGCAGCCACCTCTCCAGATGGGCTGCCCAGCTGGTAAGTGCACCTTCCTCTGGCTAGAAGGACCACCCAGTCTTGGAGACATTAGTTGAAAGGGAACCTCCATGACTCCAAGACTGGGTAACAACCCAAGGCCAGGAGTGGGCTCTCCATGAATGTGGACTGAATGGATAAAATATAAATTTAAAACAAACAAAAAAAATCCTTCTCAGATTTGCGTTGTTGTCTACTCTCATTCAGTCATGGCTGGTCAGAGCATTTTAAAATACCACTTGAAGAGCGTCGCATTGCTTGCTGGAGGGTCTTGGTGGTCTGCGGTACCAATGACCACATTTCTAGGGTGTTATTCATAAAGTACATTATGATTGCTGGGTGCTGGGAGCTCAGGGCTCCTGTGGAGATGTCCATCAGAGTAGTCCTCTGGGCAGCATGGCGACAGACCCCGGAGCCACTCTTAGTTGGCTTCCTCCCCTGTGAGATGAGTACTGAATGAATTCCAGATTGACCACAAATATCACCAAATGCTGGTGACCACGCGTAGGTCATTGCTGGGGCCAGTCAAGCTCTCTCTTTGTCTCTCATCTGTCACATAGATTGGTTGAATGCGCATGCTTTGGAGGGGGACCACCAGATCCCTGTTACTGCTAGCTGTGTAACTTTAGGTAGCTTGATTGCCCGCCACACAGTAAAATGTGAATAAACCTCCATGACTTATTCTACGTGTTAAATGGAAGAACACCCGTCTGATACTTAGGGGGATCTTTTGTCAGGTGAGTCAGGAATTGCACAAGATGGGTACTACACTTTCATACACGTGTTTAGTTCTTTATCTGGGTTTCCTTTTGGCTGTTTGCCAACACGAGTGAGCTGAGGAAATACAGTCTTTCCCAAGCGGACAGTCGAGTGAGTCCAGGCTCACTAGGAACAGAGCTGGACTTGTTCCTGAAACCCGCGGATCCTCCTCCTTGACTCTGCGCTTGCCTTGCCCTTGAAGCGGGCCTGCCACAGCCTAACCCAGCCCTAAGATGGAATCTTGTTGTGACCACTGCCGCCAAGCAGTTCTACATACCTTATGTTGGGGACCTTTTTCCCTCTCCTCCCTCTCTACTTCTCTCCCACCAGATGTTTTTGTAATTCCTTCTGGGCAATGTCTCCTAGAGAGCTGCCATCCAGGACCCCCAATATCTGCACAGTCATGGAGAAGAGCCAGAATGAGGTGCTCCGGTGGTCCCTCCTTTTTAAGTTGAGGGAGGGCTCTTTTCTAGTAGAAAAAGAACA